>NC_086292.1:34937188-36137188 GCF_963924245.1 Chroicocephalus ridibundus
TGTAATAGCACATGGCTGGAAAATTTAAGCTACACGTCAAGTCCCCTTAAAGAAATCAGTAATGATACATGCATATTTAACTCAGTAAAAAACAGTTTATTTTTCTTGAATGCAATGAAAAAGGGACATTATGATCTTCCATGGGAAAAGCAAACTGACAGACTAAATACCAAGAACTGTATCCATTAATTCATTAAGTAATGACAATAAAGAGTGGAAAACCAAAACCCAGCACCCCTGCACTCCAATCACACATGCCCTCTACCAGCATACAGCAGTATCACAGACAATCAGTAACTATCAGGAAAACTACGTTTTGCTTCCTCACCTTTGCAGTTTTGACTATGTTTAACCCCATGCCCACCACATACATACACAGCTATTCTCATACCATCATCTGCATCCCTCCAGAAAACAAAACAATCCTACAGAAAATAATCTAGACTAGCAACGATACCAATTTTCCAAACAGATTTGTCAGCAGCAACAAGAAATAGCATCTAGGCTGTTCTCCTGACATCGTACTTACTTATCTTATTACTCTTAGTTAGATTCAGTAACTAAATTTACATTAAAATAATTGTACAACTGTACTTCAGCATACAATAAATACTCTGTTCCTTAATATCTCAGCATGAATCATCCCCAGGCTTAGGGAAAAAAAAGAAAAAATATTTAAAAAGCATAAAACATAAAAGCCAACATCATTTGACTTCACACCTGGTTGTTTGTCCAATCAAAACATCAATTAAGTCAACACCAGTTGAGGTCTTTATTTCTCTAAATGACATCTCAAACCATAGATAAACAGACAAATTCCATTTTATTTATAAGAGTAACCAGGAGGTCATCGTGCATGCACAATGCATATAGCGTGCCGAGGAGGAAGAATTAAAATAGGGATACTCTTATACAAGCTAGTCACCCATTCTTGCCACCATCTACTTAAAAAAAAAAAAATCTCTTCTATAAACTGAAGTATAAACTGAAACCAGGACATACCTAGAAGTTTTTTTCTGTTTGTTCAATTTAAAGAAAAATTCGATTCTGCAAAAAATATACTAATTCCTTTAATTTAAAGACAAAAGACACATAGACCTTTCTGTAGATTACAAACCTATGGCCAGGTGTCCATTTCTTATAATTCTTGTAATAGAAGCAGTGTTTTAAGTACAGCTCCTTTCTGAGAGAAGATTTTTTTTTTTTTCTTAAACACTAGCAACTTGTCCCAGGCCACAATATAAACCAAAGGGCAACCTTCTTAATCAACTTGTCACTCCTAAAAAGCACAGATCTAACTACAGACATCCAGATATATAATGTAGAATCAGAAGTTGCATAAGGAAAAAGGTTTTTTGTTGTTGTTGTTTTTAATAATAAGCTGCAACTTACTACATGGAAGTATCTTCAAAGTCAGCACTGACAACACAAAAGGGAAGCCACATTGACAGAAACGCAGGCACGTTCAGCAAGCTTCTACTTCATGGTATCAACTCTCACCAAGACGCTTCCTTCACTGCAGTGCAGCCTGTGTTACCATGACATTTATTTTAAAGTTTTCCATTCTCAGCTCCAGACATATTCTATAGAAAATATTTTCTATGGACTTGCAATTTTATTAATTTTTTTTTTTTTTTTTTTGAAACAAACACAAACACCTTCCGAGGACTACTTTGTCTAGCTCTAGCATTAAGGAGGGGAACGCTAAAAGAAGTCATCAAAATCCCCAAACAGAAAGTCAAAATAGAAATGACAAAGGCAAAAAGGCCAAAATGTGTTAACATCCAGCACAGGAATACTTGAACAGCCATATTAAAACAGAACCCCAACTTGAAGAAGCATATTACAGCCATACTGAAAAGAGTGTACTTGAAGGACGGAGCCTGCTCTCACCTCCCACCCTACTGAGGCACAGGCACTTCCAGTATCAGGCCACGTGCATGTCCAAAAAGCAACAGAGCAGCATTTATGGGCTATGAAAGCACACCTCACTTGGACTTCTATTTCCCTACAAATAACCTTGTAAGAGAGTGAATGACCATGAAACAAACATAAAAGGTCATAGGCAACAACTTCCAAACAACTGGCCTTGCCCCAAGTTGTTAGAACAGAATTATGGATAGGCAGATGACAAAGGTCCTAAACCCATGTTTCCACACCCCAAAAACCTTAGCATCCTGGTTGACCTCTTTCCCTCCGGACAGCCAAACCAGAACAGCACCTTTCCACTGTCAGAGCCAGGCTGGCAGCAGAAGGAAGTTGTTTGCTGTGGAAAGTAAAGTAGGACCAAGCTCAGGCAGTGTTAGCTGTACAGCGAGCAGCCAGCCTGACATCTACCTGGCACAAGCCAGGAGAAAACCAGAAAGCCCACTTCAGCAAAGGATTCTGCGCTGTGGGACACCAGCAGAAGATTGGTTTGCACAATTGGAGCCATTATGCCAACAACGTCTCTTCGCTGACACCCATTACAGAAATCCATAGTTGCCTTCCCTCAAAGGAAAAAGTTACAGCACAGAGATAATTAGAATACACAGCAATAGTCCCAAAATGGCTGAGATCGTGTGAATTTAGATGTAAACGTAAAAGTAAAAATTGCCAACATGCAAGTGGCTTCAATACAGACATAATATGGGATTGTTAATCCAGCATCTAAACCAAATTCCAACAGTAATATCTTGTCCTATAAAGGTAATGCCACTACTTTAAGTGTATTATATTAGGTATAAAATTCTTAGTCTTGTAGGAACTTTACAATACCAATACTTCTTTTACAGTCCAGGCATGATTCAAATGAAACCCCCCAACTAAACCAGGTATATAAATAAGTGTGGACTTTTAACAACACAAATAATATCACTGACACGTTCACTGGTCTAAAGTTACATCTTTTACTGAACTGAGACAATTGTAAATTAATCTAAAGTCTGGGAAAACAAACAAAGGAAATACTAGCTGAACATACTCTAACAATTCATTTAAGGTCAGGGAAAAAAATAATCAAGAACAAAGAATTCTAAGAGTGTGTAAGAATAAATGTCAGAAGACTACCAAAGTAAAAAGTGACCAACAATAAAAAGCAAGCTTCTAAAATTATTAAGAAGCTGTGATACACTGGAGTAAATTTATGTGGAAACAGAAATACTAACACTAGATTACCTAGCAGAACTTAAAAGAAGATAAAAGCCCCAAAAAATATATAAGCAGAAAGTGACAAAGTTGACAAAAATTAACAAATTTCACTGAATTAGCAAACGCTCACTGAATTTCCACATGTGTTTAGAGATAACAATCAAAACACAAGGACTAAAAGTGTTTTGTATAAAGGACCAGGAGAGATTCTTTCCCCTGAGAAATGAGATTATAACAGAATTAAAGATTCATCAACCCGCATCATGGCCTCAGCCCATTCGCATTCAAAGATAGAGCAGGATCGAGGAGGAGAGGCGCCCAGCACTTCAGTCCTGGCAGAAACGAGACACCAGACACCTCCACTGCTTTTTCATTTCCACTTTGTTCATTACTACAGCTGTTACAGAACACAGCACGGTATTTCACAAGTGTAAGCATGCTTTACAGTAAGCTTTTTTTTTTTAAAAAAAAAAAAAAAAAGGAAAAAAAAAAGGCACAATCCTTACACAACAGATACAGATACCAAACTTGCATTTCATCATAAAGGTGCCCATGATTTTCAAAGAAAAGGTATCAGGCTTCTGAAAAATGAAGTCATTCCCTATCTTGTTAAATTTTATCTAAGTTCAACAAACTTCCTAAGAAGAAATAATAATATCATTCTCAATAGTGTAATTCTGGATACGTGCCAATTAGTTCTATATATCATATATCAAAGATCATTTCCAAAAGGGATGGAAAGAAATGTTTTTGGTTTGTTTTTTTTTTTTTTTTTTAATCTGTCTGCATTTAGGCTTCAGAACAAAAAGCAGGCTAAAATCATATTTAAAAGCCTATTCCTAGCACCACGAGAATGAAAAGTCTCAAAACACTAAATCTGCCACTGGTTCAGGGGTGGTGGCTGCAGACACTGCTGTGCCTCCCAATTACATTTTCAGTTGTACATTTCCAGAAATATCCATGTAAGAAGAAACTTTAAGACAAGTGATTTTTAAAAGGAAAAAGATTTGAAACTGCTCAAAGGCGATTCTGACAACCTTCATTTGAGTCATTTGGAAGAATACACATACCGTAAAAGTGAATCAAAATACAATTCAGAACACAGTCACTATTCTTGATACTTATATCCACATGACACCACGTATCATGTATTCTTTTTTGTACACACACAAAAAACATCATTTCTGCAAGTTACCACTGTATCAAAAAGAAAAAAAAAATCACAGCACCAGGAACAGCAATGAAAGAGAAAATTACTGGGCATTTTGTCTATCAAGACACGTTAGAAAGATTAACTGAAATGCACAACACAGAATACAGCGTTCAGGACTTGGCTCTCACATGGTTCATATTGTACAAATGCCTGGAGGAATCACATGCTCGTAGAATCAGTTAACTATATTAATGACATGGATGAAAGCAAGTCTAGGACAATGCAAATGACCAAATAAAATTAAAAAAAAAAATTAAACATCAGCTGAACATCCAGACAAACTGAAATCTACCCTGTGCAAAAAGTTAACTTTACTGTTTTTCTTTCTACCCAACGGCAATTATATAAGGAAGTTTTAATTATGACATTAACACTTACTACTAAAAGCAGCACCACTAACAAACTGTTACAAAAAACAATCATTCTTTAACAGCCCATCTTTATTTTTCCTTGGAATTGAGAACTAAGTTCATATTAAGAAGAACTAATTCAAAAAAATCAAGAAGTACTCCAGATCAAGGCCAGAACAAAGACATCCCCAACCACCAAAACCAGGAACAGAAACGTGGTAGTATGGACGTGGCCACCTGCATGAAGAATGCCAAGGGCAGAGTAGTACAGTTCTTTATTTCACAGCTTCAAAGTTGAACTTACTCTTTACAATTGTTGATGCTTTTAAGCTTTGTTCTGAGTTTTTGGATAACACAAACCTGACAAAACAAATATGAAAGTTGCTTTCATATTCTGTGTCATTACCACTTAACTCAGACAAATATTCTTCAACAAGTTGGAGAAAACATCTACCTACAGTAACAAAACGGCGAAAGCTCAAACACATACCTTGCACATTAACAACAAATAAAGTGGTAAGTATCCCTAAAGTTTCTAGCACATCAGGCATGTGGAAAAGCAAATAACCTTCCCACACTAACAGTTTCAACTGGATCAATCTCCTGAGCTCCCCTGGAAGATACTTCTGCCTCCCAATTTCCCCAGCTTTCTGGGTCTGACCAAATGCAAGCTTCAGTGCAAACATCCTACTTCTCATAAAAGCTGTTGTGAGGTTTAAAAATAAGGACCTCAAACCAGTTGAGCTACAAAAAAAAAAAAATGAGAAAATAGACATGATTTTTACAAAGAAAAAAAAAGAAAAAAACAGAAAAGAGCCTCACAACAAGCATCACGTTCAGAAGTTGCCGAAATGTAACCTATAAATTGGGGTGAACAGGTAAGTCACCTTCCTAAAGGAATGTTTAATTCCTTAAACTGGTTCACACACACTCCCCCCTCTTCAGTGTTTTCTAAAACATTGTTCCTGCTAGCTCTATCAGAAATTCTATTTAAAGTAACAGAAGAGAGAACAAAGTTACAATTTTTGGAATACTTGTTTTTTTTTATCCTAACCTGGTTGATTTTAAGGAGGTTTACAGAATGTAAAGCAGCTTCCCCACCACCCCCCCCCCCAAAAAAGCCAGTACCAAATATAAAACAACAGTCATAACATGCTAATTGGGCAAAATACACTAGTTTAATTTCACATTACAAAGAACTGTTTGAGCGTCAAGGCATTGTTTTTCTCTTAAAGGATATTTATGTACAATGTAGGTTTTACTAGTCAAACCCAATTGAGACCAAAGCACACTGTTAGCATGTAATATAGAGTTTGTTTTCAAGATATCTGTAGTGCTTGAAGTCTTCCCCTTTGACATGTATTTACTCATCAGTACTTCTTAAACTTCCCCTCGCATACCAGAACTATGATATAAGAATAATGTATTTCACAAAAGGCTTTGTTTAATGGTATACAACTATTTTTATGACAGAAGAAACAAACAAGTTAGAAAGCACTTCAGGGAAAGAGAAATTAATGTTTTGAAACTAAGTTCTTCATGATCATTAGGTTAGATCAAATTTGTTTCATAACTTTAAAACACACGCTGCTGTAGCACAATTAGCTTTTCCATCGTTGTTAAAGCATAGGTTCTGTCTATGACATCCCAAAGGGTATTTATTAAGTATTCAGAATACAAGCACAGTAGCAAACGCAGTCACATTTAACAGACTCATTTCTTCTTTCAGTCAGAGTAGGTTTTGTCAAAAAACCCACTTGATTACTGAATCTTTTTAGACGACTTGTTACCATATCCATGATTATCAGATCATGGCCATAGGCTAGACACTGGTACATATATCCAGCTGTCAAAGTGAATTTAATCCATTAAATACAAAGGATAGCTATGGACAGGGCTGTTTTCTGTTTATGTATTAGTCAATCTTTTCAGACTAGTATTTCTTTCTTGAAGAAATTTAGGCAAATGTATTTATCTGCGCTTTCATATTTGGATTAGATTCAAATAAAATTTACAGAAATGAGAAGCATATGTAATCTGTGAAGGTTTCCTGAAACATTTTCTAGCACATTGCTGAGTCCTAGACTCAAATCTGCATTTCCACATTTTTAAATAGCAGAACTCACATTTAAAAAGCTGAATAGTAGATACAGTAAGAACTGAATTGAAAAATAAAAACCCGAAAACTTTATCAATGTAAGTAAAACATTGAATTACATGAGCAGAGACACAGAAATTATATACAAAAAGGAGTGGATATTAACACTGAAAATATGTGCAAGCTAATTTAACTCTGCTTAGGTCATATGAAGTTGTTTCTATTAATCCATTCCAAGTCCACCATTTCCCTGAATTGAGGAAGTTAATAAACACTGTCTCTTCTACAGTGTGAACATTAGTCCTCATTTTACAGCTGAGGAAATGGGAAAATAGAAAAAAAGCCAAACAAGCCAAACAAAACCACCCACCAGTTCCTCAAAGGGACGCAGGAACTATGCATCAAGATATGGACAGAAATTTTGCCTCTTAGCTATGTCCTTTAAAACTCAAGATTATCCTCTCTTTATTGTGCAATAATACAATCTTGGCAAAATTTTTTGATGGAGATATTAATGCCTGCTTTAGCTTATTTAAATTACAAAAATAACAGCACTAAGTGCCAAGTGATTAATAGTATGTCCCAGGAATTTGCTGTTCCTAGTGAATTTCTAGATATGAATTTTCAGGAAAAAAATCATTAAGACAGAAGAAAAACTCACATTTTGAGAATTCTGCATTTCGTTCATAATTCAGTATTCCATACCCCTATAATTTAATGGATCTGATAAAACAGTAGCACAGATGGAAACAAAACCAGAGGATATTTAAAAATATTGAATATCTCAAGAAGGAAGCTTGCTACATGAATTACATGAGCTGCTCATTTCATTTTAGAATCAGTCCTCCAAGTATAAAGTTCTTTCAAAATTAGAATTTCAGAAGATAAATACCTAACTTCTCATACTAAACTCATTTTAAATGTTATCTTTGCTAAGCCTGACAAAATCAGGCCAGTATTAACACATACTTACATATTCAGAAGACAATGAGCTTATCTCAATGTATTTCAGTGAACCTATTGCCACAATCCCAAAAACAGTGCCTATTCAATCGGTATTAATTGACTCAAAGGCTAAAAGGACACAAAAACAGAACTTTTGTTGGAGCTGTGAAAGACCTTTTTTCCCCAAACGTGACTTGAGACCAACTGGCAAAACAGTTAGAGGAAACTTGGGTTATTAATGTTGTGTTCAATCCCAAGGATAGGTAGAGAGCTTCAGTACACATGTCCGCTGATACAGCATTAAATTTGCTTAAAAAGGGAAAACAACAACAAACAGACACCTTGCAGCATCTAATTCCCTTGGTTCATGCTCTCCGTGGAATCAATGCTGACCTCTCCTTGGTACAGGATCTGCTCACCATGCCAAGGTCACTTACACCACGACTTGTCTACCCAGGTTAGACCAACATATGTAGGAACCATAAGTAACAAGTCCTGTCGAAACTGCTTAGAGCAGCAGCTCAGTAACGCTTCCCAAGGACAAGGCAACCTGAAGCTGTGCTGCTTCCCTACACTGACCAAGGGGCACGAGGGGGCAGGGATTAAAAAACAAACCCAAACCAACGATCACTAGGATGGCACATGCACACATCTGCTACAGCAGGCAGAAAGTTCTTTTCGAGTACCAGTAAAGTAATAATTATTTCATTCTTCCTTCACTGGGAAGGAGAAAAAAGAAGAATGAAGTGTTTTTTTAATTCTCATCTATATCTACAGCTTCAGAGAAAGTGATAAACCTGAAGACTATGTTACATAAAAAGCTGTGAAGGATGGAGCAAGCTATACAGATAACTTCAACATTCTTCTCTTCTACAGGCTCTTTCAGTAATAAAGGAACTCTCAAACATGGAAATCTCAGTCCACATGAAAGAATATGCTGTACAGTGTTAGTCACATTAATTGTCTCCTGGAGACTTAGAAAATTTTTCACTTTTTCCTTATATTCATCAGCTTAAAAATTGTTTGATCTTTTTAAATAAGGAAAAAATTAATCAACTCCATACTCACAGCAGACATAGAAATGAATGTTACTGCTGTCCAAAGCATCTGTGCTACACAAGTTGCCTCTGAACTCCTACACTTCGTCTTGGGGAAGAAAACATGACTCATCAAAAAAAATTATATACCTGATGGGACACAAGAAGTTCACAGCCTTTTCTTAATTTGATAACAAAACCACACTCTGAGGAGGAAATATCTGTACACAAAGACCTATCCGTGTTTGCTGACAAAGGGATCCTAGATAAGGTACATTTTCCAAATAAATACAGAGCCACACAACTCTACACAAGCGATTCTCCCCCATTAGTGTCGCATTTAGGGTTCTGTAATATAAATAATATGGGAGCAAGGCAACCGCTTCACTTAGAAAAAAGGAAAACTATCAAGTTGAAAAGCATTACAAATACAGCAGTGTATTTTCACAACTGTTTTGCGGTAACCAGAATCATGGAGGAAAGTCAAATGTATTTTGAAAATGTATTTTCCAAGTACTAAAAGGGACAAGTACTGTAGGAAACTATGAAAGTCATACAGTGATACTTTTGCAATAAACACTAGTTAGCTGTTATGACAGCTCAATCTATATAGGCTTTCAAGCTAAGTATGTTAAATATAAGAATCATTCACAGCTTAAGATTTTAAAAAGCTGTAGCTTTATGAACAGGGGGTTCAACCAACAATTAGCTGTGAAAAAAAGAAAACAATGTATTTTAAAGAAATCTATACTTCCCGCTCTTTTCTCTACAGCTATGTGCTAATACTGACAAGGTACTTTCAGATCAATGCACCGAATGCTTCAGGAGATGCAACAGCTCTGCCAAGAATCCTGCCTTCAAAAGGACTTCCATTGCTATGGCAACAGCATGTTCTCCAGTATCCAATTCAGAGACAACCTATGACACACACATGAGAGATGGCCAAACTCCGACTGAGTCCTCACTGCAGCACCAGTCACATTGTTATGTACATACCAGTTTTCACTTGCAGAAATATAAAGTACAAAACAGGTTTTTTTATAATGGTTCACAAGGCATTTAGATTACCTACAAATAAAGACCTGCATCTAGGAGAAAAAAAATGCCATGCACTTTATAAAACATAGACTATTTAAAAGCCGAAATGAATATAACCATTAGCCTAGACTATAAATTGCATGACACAGCATCTCTCATATGTAGGCATTTACCCCTTCTCTGATCCCAATTTCCCCTGACAGGATGGGGGAGAAGGAAAAAGGAAGCACTAGTTCATAGTAAATAAGTAGATTGAAGCCAAGTATCAAGTATCTTGAAAATTAAGTGGGTTTCATGAGTATAACAGACCCGGCTAAACATAAACTCTGGGTTTACTGCATCACTCAAAAAAAATAATAATAAACAGTGCAATCTCTTGTAATGCTTCACCTTCTACCCAGAAACATACTCACGAATGCACAGCCTTGACATGTCTTGAAATGTATTCACCTAACATGTAGATTTTTAAGCATCCATGCCGTATACATCACTGTTACACCTGTAAGAGTTTGTATACTACTACATAGGGACTAGCCAGTAATGGAAGCCATTAAAAAAAGATAAAAAGGAAATTTAAGGTACATATCCATTTATGTACTTTTATGACAAGACAGTTTTCAAGAGGTAGACAAAAACCAGCCAGTTGTTCCTCACTTAAGTTCATTCACCCCAGATGGTCAGATATATCTTTCCTGTAACACAACGAGAAATGCAGCAATGCAGTTGCATTCTTTATGTTCCTGGCAACCCTAAAACAGTTTAGCAACCTTTAAGATCACTTCTGGTTGTACTGTACGGTGCTTATATACTTAAGACTAACATACAAGTAGGAACTTCTTGTAAATAATCACAGCCACCTTTAAAATCTTGGTGGAAGAAAAAAAAAAAAAGATTAAATTAACTTTTATAGAAGTTGACTACTTCCCACTTTACAGGGGTTGACTTACAAAGAGGAGAAAATAAAAAGCCCTTTTGCCGATTTATGAAGTCCTGTAAGTCTGTTGGGAGACCATGTTCTGGAGAATATATGGTCTCCCATCCCTTAAAGCCACTCTCTGCTGCCTTTTGAAGTATCAGGCATTATCTAGGTTGGTTTGCAAGTAGTAAAATCACAGATTATTAAAAAAATATTTCAAATAAACTAATGAACAACTTAAAGGGAAAAAAAAATAGGGCTTTGGTTTATTTGGGTTTTTATTGGGGTTTGGGGCTTTGGGAGGTTTTTTGTTTGGGTTTTGGGTTTTCTGTTTGGGTTTCTTGAGTTTGGGGTTTTTTTGGTTGAAAAGCTTTTTAAATTCAGCATCTCATGAGTACTTGCAAGAAAAATATCTAATTCAGATGTTCCTGTCATAAGTAATATTGACAAAGTTCATGCTCCGATTTTTTGTGTGCTTATTACTGTCCTCTGGCAAGGGAATATGATATCAGAGATATTTTCAAGGTTACCAAAATAAA
Source organism: Chroicocephalus ridibundus (assembly GCF_963924245.1). Taxonomy (NCBI): domain Eukaryota; kingdom Metazoa; phylum Chordata; class Aves; order Charadriiformes; family Laridae; genus Chroicocephalus; species Chroicocephalus ridibundus. The sequence continues at coordinate 34,948,454 of NC_086292.1, forward strand.
AGCATTACACAGAGCAGAGAACACATGTCAGACATTACACACATTCATACACATAAAGTGGCAGAGATGTGCATTTCTTCTATAAAATCAAACTTAAGAGAAAAATTTTTGCTTTACCATACCATTCAATCACCTTACCTCTAAGCATCACAAGCACTAATCTTGCAAAGACACACTACAAAATACAGCCATTTGAACTCCGCAGTAGTAAGCGCCATGCATCATTTTTTATAAATATACAAAAGCTTTTCATTACTCCGAAACTCGGTCATCTTCATTAAATCACCATCTCTTCATAAAAGCCTCAGCTTCGTTTAGCATTCAGGAAGATGAAAGAGCAGCTACCCTCCTTATGGATTACTTCTCTATTACAAGAGAATGTTTTGCACGTCAAAAGCAAACATTAAAGGATTAAATGATATTGTCGTTGCTGCTCTTGTTTATTTGCAGTGGGCAGTGAATAGAATTGCAAAGAAACAATCAGTGATTATTTTAAGCTGTGTTCTTTTGCTAGGATTATGACTCATGAAGTTGCTGCATAAAGAAACTGGAACAGGATAGGTGTCGCATTGAAAATCATCGAAACATCACAATGTAAAAAAAAAATGTTTGTCCTACAAGCAAAGCTGTCTGGTTTAATCATTTCACAGAGTAGCCACAATAGCTCTTGGGATAACACCAAGACAATAGTATCTTGCATTCAAATAAACAAAAAATAAAAATATAAACAATTAATTCCATTCTTCTACAGAAGACTAAAAATAAATATACTTCAGAAAATCCTAATGTATCTCCAACAGCATCCCACTAACACTAATGTACTGCAGTAGAAAATTCAAGAGCTACTTGGTTTCAAGACATCCCTGCAGCACGCAAAATGCAAAACTCGACGTCTTTATCATGGATTTATCTATTTCTTTTAGGCTTTAAATACGTTTTCCAACAGAACTAGAGAAACCAAGTTTGCAAAGCAATGTTATTTTAAACTAAAGTCTTTACATTTTACTTATACATTATATGCTAATAGGTATGAATCACACTCAGTTTCATGTTTCGCTAATTTTTCTGTCTGGTTCCCTTCTTACTGCCTCATTCAAGTAAAAAAAAAAACCAAACAGTTTATTTTGGACTTTTAAATAGATGTTAAAAATGCAGCTAGTACATACAAAAACCACCAATGTGCATTTAGTTTTTATTTTAGGTAAGACTTGGAATCATTCAATACACTAAAGATTTTGTCTGTAAAACCTGAATATGGAAGAAGACAGTAGGACTGTAAATCAATTTCCTCTCCAAAGACAACGATACACATATTTAAATTAGCAATATATTTTGGTCATGCTCTAAACAGAATAAATACAGATACCAGGTAATGCTACAGACCAAGTTCTTGTTTATATTGAATTAAGGGTAAACTTTGGTTTAAACTCAACTCCATTTAACACACAGAACATACACATTCATAGTCTGATATTCATTGGTATTTTACTCACAAAATGTACACAACTAGAAATGACCAAATTTGTACTTTGTTTTACTAGGTATGTTTTTCTAACAATTAGTTCTGCCTATTCACCTTTGTACTTAAGAAGGGGAAAAAAATACACCATCAAAAATGTAATTTTCACAAATCAAGGCTTAGGATACACTTCTATATAAAACTCTAACTTAAGTTTCTCCATGTTACCACTGCTTCATCTTCAGCAGCAGCAAAGAGCTCTTCCAGAAACAAGGCACAAACAAAATGTGTCCTGCCGTTTTGTTCATGCAAAGGAAAGGAGAAAAGCAAAAGTGGTTCAACTTATTACTAGAACTCCATGTAACTAACAACCTGATAAAGACACAGAGATACCACCGCTCCTGCAGCTACAACTGCTACAGAAAAAAACGAGTCTGCAATACCAAAGAAAGCAGACTTGAAAAGCATAATATAAATATCTCACATGCTTACAAAAAACAATATAGGCAATGTCTGTAGAACTTCAGGAGCAAGAAGTCAGGTCCACCACAATAAACAGGATTTACTTCAGAAAAAAAATTATTACTTCAAAGGTGTCAGCTATACGTAAAAAATATCTACTTATTTTCCACTTACCAATAAAGAGAAATTGTATGCAATATCAGAAATATACATTTTTAACCTTCTTTTTAAAATGCAGTTCTATAGCATTAGCAGTTTTTGAAGTTTTCTGTAGCACTAATATGGAAGTGTACAACTTCCCTGTCCAAGACAAACCTTACTTAGTTTTATACTAAAATTTTACTAGCATTCCTAGAGAGTATTACCCTACTAACAGGGCTGGAAAGTAAACCCTTTTTATCAACTCTTCCTCTTCTATACCCCATCCCAAGGTACTTCTTTAAAACACCAGCAACAATTATTCTGATGTGACCAAGCAAGATTTTTCTGCATTACATCAGTAAGAACATGAAGTTTATTTAATTTAAAGCAATTTAAGCTTTTTCTTAACCAAATAAAAAAAATAATCACATCCCTAGCATACAAGAAGAATCTAACAAAGTCCTAAAGATTGATTTGGTACATTTTAGCCTGATTATCCTCTGAAGACAGTGAGATATTATTAAATATAACAAAAGCTGTTCTTTCTGATCATTCTTGGTATTCAGTTAACATCTTCACCAAAAAAGTATGTCCTTTATGTTTTTGAATGTTGTGTTTACAAACACAGCTTTGTCTTACAATTGAAAAAAACAAGGCATTCATTCAATACTTTAAAAAAAAATCATTATCTCATCTTAGTCTCATAATAGAAAAAAACCTTGCCCCTACAACCACTAGTAAATAATAGATTGTAGTATTTAAAAAGGCCACAAGTACTTCCAAATCATCAGGTTGAGGTATACAATAGAACTGGAGACTTCTAGACTTTCATATTAATAAAAAAAAAACACAAATTGAAGGAGTGGCCATCACTACTTAAGACAGAAAAAAAAAAGATATTAAAAATACATTTCCTGTCCTTAGAATGATAATTATGCACTGAAATAATACTTTCCCCCCTTTTCTTACAATGCTTAATAATAAAAAAAAGTTAGTAAGGTGTATACACAATTTAAAACTAGTTGTGAGTGTTCAATAACAACCTCCATCTATTAATTCACATGCAGAAGAAAACAGGGCCTTCTCTTATTTCCTTATTTACTATTTAAATTTAGTGATTTGTTCACAGAACATACAAAACTAATCAAGTTTTGCTATATACTTCTGAAGAAGTGTGAACACACTAAATTAGACAATGCCTCTAAAAAAACTTTTTAGAGAACATACTTTAATTCAGTGAAGTCATTTATTTAAACTGAATTTTCAAATATTATAGACTAATATTTATTTTGAATTTAAGATAGAAGGCTTATTTATTATATCACATAGATACATCTGGCACTACAGGTAATTTAAGAAATTTTATAGAGCTTCTAAAAAAGCTCAATGCTATTCCCAAAAAACATAATCCTTCAACATTGGAGTACCAAAAAAAAAAAAAAAAAAACCACACCTGCCTCTCCATGGTCAAGGTCTAGTAAAGTACTCAAGTTTATGCACATCTTTCAATTTTAAAAATAGTCTCCACAAACTCCAATCTTACTAAGTGATATGATACTATGTTAGTGCCTTAGACATCCTTGTGTTCATAATAAATGCACACAGTTTTCAACCATTAGAAATTACACCACACCTTTAGCAACTTAAAGAAAGTACAGTTTACCAAGTTTATAGTACAGTATACAGTAGATTAATGGAAATTCATATAACAGTATCTATAGGCTCAACCACGGATAAAGTAGAATTATCTGAGACAAACAGCTGTCATACCAACTTGACAGCAAAATGACTAAGGGGTTAAGTCCTCTTTGTGTGACAGCTGGAAAGAAGCAGGGGGAAGGGGAACTTTGGCACCTATGTCTAAATGACAAGCTTTTAACATAAAATCCCCTTCCCAAAGACCAAAGAGAGACCACAAACAAATAAAACAAACAAACCCTCAAACCTTAGCAAAAGGTACAGACATAATAAAAGTTCTACAGTAATTAAGGGACCAAGTACAAGTTCAGCTGCCATTAAAGAAAATACAAATATGCAAGAATCTCATTTATACTTCTCTTTAAAGAAAAGGAATTCCTCAGAAAACATGTAATTTCTCAGTTTCTTTTCAGGATTTATCCTCTACTTCACCCAAAACTTTAGTCCTTGTGTTTACATTGATATCAACACTGCTCTCTGGGCAAATCCAGAAATACAGCAACAGGCAATTCCAAAACATATTCCTTCCCATGTGCCATTACGACCACTCTCCAAAGCATGTGGATACTGTTCAGCACTTACAGTAGCTCAGAAAAATCTGGCAGATCAAAGAGCTACTGGCTGGGGTGGAGGGTGATGGTGAGAGGTACCCACCCCAGGTAGCTCCACATCAGAAAAGGACAAGGCACTACTGCCACCCCAGACCCTCTGAAGCCAACCACAAATACCATTGCAAAGATCCCCCTTGCGAGACAGTAATGTTTATGTAGGGATGGGAGGTTAGATGCTGTGCTTGTCACCACAGTGATCACATCACTGCTCTCAACCAGGGAAAACTAATTGCTGGAAATAAGAGATTAACTTTTTGAAAGAATGCTTTCTAGATGCCAATACAGCAAAAGTCATTTTCCCTTATTAACAGTGTCAAGTGTATCTCTAAACAAAAGACAGGCCAAACACTACTAAAAATTCTAAAATTAGTTATTTGGAAGACAGCAAGGAATTTCTGACCAATTGACATGTGGTTCATACCATCACTTTCAGTGATAACAGCCATTTCAAAACCATAGTCCACAGCAAGAAATGATGGACAAACACCTACTTATCTGCTCATCAAGCTAGATTCAGAATAGCTAGCTGTTCCAGTAACTTTTCCTTCCTTTTTCTAAAAAAACAAAAAACCTCAATATCCACATGATCACAAACACTTTGCGAGAGACTGTCTGCTTTAAAATTGGGTTATCAGTGCCCTCCATTTATCCAACACTTCCCCCCCCCCCCTCTTTCTTACACAGGAATATGGAAGCAATACCCTGTCTACACGCTGTACTTTTCAAGACTGTTCATGGAGAAAGTGTCTGATAATTTATCTTTCCAAAGGCAAAGGAAGGGGAGGAGGAAAAGGGATGGCAATAGTGAGACAGCGGCTGTCAACAGGGAAGCTGCAGAGTCGTGTATTTACTGGCACTGTATCACCCTTCCAGGTTTCTAAATGCCATCAGTGAGGAACCCAGACTGAAATCTTCAGCTCACTTGGGTTTGGCCCATTTGAAGGGTAATTCACGGGTCCCCCCTACAAACAACTAGCAGGGAAAGAAGCTATGGATACCTGTCCGCTTTCAAGCATGAGGCTTCTACAACTCTTCCCAGGCGCATCAGAAAAAGCACTGAATTTAGCACCCCTCAGATCCAAGATGAAATACCAGGTTACTGGGTCTGCTGGTTCACTTTTAATGGAGCTAAAGGACAAACTAGATATTAAAAATAAAAATAATAAAAAAGCCACATAGCTGCATGACCTAATGTTTATTTTAATAGGCCACCCTAGATTTCTAGCACTTAACACACAATAAGCTTATCTTCTTTTGAACAGCAAACAAAAACACACATCTTGGATGACAAAACCAGAATTACGGATCAAATCCCTGAAACATAGGCCTTCCACTTTTTTCTTTTTTAAATTTAAAAGAGTCTGTCATGACCTAACACCAAGCTATGTGACTACACGAGATCACTCATCAGCTCCTCAATTTAGGGACTAGGAGCAGGCACTAGGAATTTCCTGCACCTCAATGGGAGACCGCACCAGAAACACGTGAAGAATGATATCAGAGAACTGATTCTTCTTAGGAATCACAGTTCTGGTTAAAAAAAAAAAAAAAAAAAAAAAAAAAAAAGAGTATTTTGAAAGGTTGGGAGCACTAATTTGCATACCTAAAAAGTCTCATCTTTCTGCAGTTTTCTCCAAGGCTGTGATTTGGCTGTCAGAGTTAACAGTGCCTTTTCTCTTCAACACTTTTAGATTAATGCACACAACATTTAAAACATTGCCCATCCAGGTAACTCCCAAGTTTTTTTGTCGGGGTTTTTTTGTTCGTTTGCTTTTACAAGGAACTGCTGATGCAAAACTAAAAAGGAAATAAGAGTTCACAGGACTGACAAACAGTAATCAAGTCAGGTTTTGCTAATTTTGGAAACACTGTTTGGAAACTTAATAGACCTGCTAAAGAATTGCCATTGTGTCCAGTCTCAAGACACATGGCCCTAATTTAGGGACACTCAGGTTAATGGCAGGCTATCAATTTAAACGGTCTTTGCATCAGGCCACTAATTAGTGGCCTATCCCAATCCATTCCTTACAAAGGCAGTATATTAGCAGACAGAAGTGGAAAGGGCACCCTCTTGAATTTGCATAAAAAGGGTCAAACGGACAGATACATTCAGAAGTTTTTTTGCATGTAGGTCTAGCATGAGGAATGTCAGGGCACACACAAGAGCTGTGCCTAAAGCTGTCCATACACAAACGTGTGCACTCATTTTTCATGAGCTGCAGAAGAATCTTACAGGCAAGAGAAGTGTCAGAAGTTTTGATGATGTAGCTCCTGAACTGTACCTCTTACTTCTAATTCTTACCACTTTGTTATCTCGTAGACATCCACACTACCTCACTGTAGCTTTTTGACTGATACCTCGCACGTGTACGTGCACAGCCACACACAAAAATAATGCTATTGGTACAATGAGGAGGCTACAGAAACTGAAGCTAGTAAGCCACATAGGAAAATGTAGTCTCAGATATGTTCTTCTTTAACATGTAAGAAGTTCTTTGCAAAAGTAAAAAAAAAAAAAAAAAGTTTTTATTTCAGGGTACCGCACCTGAGATTAAAAAAACTTCAATCCTAGGAAACCTAGGGGGAACCCTAGGAAAATTGCACTATTGTTGCCTATGGCAGGCATTTGAATATTGTGACTGGATTTTAATGGAGTTACTGTAATAAATAAAGGGCATTGGGCACAACTGGTAACCATGCGGGTTTGTATTGGCATATATTTTGTGTTTTTGACAAAAGGAAAGCAAAGCAAGTTTTCACTGCAATTCGTAAACACTGCTATTAACCATAGGAGTAACACAGAAAATTGTAATTTCAAATAAAGTCTTAAAAAAAGCTTGATTAAAAAGTCCAACAGAGCATATCTCTAACCTTTGCCTTCTCCCTCAACAATTTCTAAGACAGAAACGACTTATCTTCACAAGTTGGTTTTGGAGGAGAAAAGAATGGGAAGTTCCATTTTAAACAAGAGGTAATTACAACAGGAATGACAAGGAATATTTTGTGGCTTAACTCACTGACTTACATATCAGGTTACCCTTCCAATATGTTTATTTTCACCAGTAGTCTGACCAAGTTATTTGACTTTATCAGCAGCTTACACAACTTACTGTCATAAGATACTAGGATATATCAGATTAGTTCACTTATTTCATCTGCAGCTTTCATTCATAACTGATTGACCCGTAGAAAGCAAGCCTGCCCCAACACCAGACTTTAGCTATCTTTTAAGAAAAACACAATGTTCACATGTTAATCCATGAGAGTATTTTCTCACAAATTACAGATATCAGCCACATTAGCTGTTTTATTTATTTAGCCCAATTAAACATATACTTTTACAGCATAATCAACAGAAATATTAAAGAATTATATCAGGTCAAGCTTGTTACATCAGAATTAATAACATACACCCCAGTATTTCCAGCACTTCACAAAGCCACACCTGAAAAACAAACAAACTCAACCATTCTTGAACAGCAACTAATTTGTCCTTTTAAACTGGGGGCAGCAAGGAAAAGGCATCATGAGCCTTCCAAATCAGACTTCACAGAAACACAGTCTTAAGAGCCACGCAGACAAGCAACTGATTTTCAGCTACTTAATGGGGGTCATGAGGCTGCATCTCGAACCACTGATAGATTGGGGAGGGCAGGGAAGGTGTTTTCAGATTTGTTTTTTTATTTAAAGTTTAAATGAGAAAAAGGGGGCTCTATAATAACAAACAATAAACACATTCTTATTCCAACTAAGGAAAACACTTTCCTTTAGTATGTTTATAAAGACTTCAGAAAAATAAAACAACTGAGTTTAATGGGAAAGATACTGAAAAGAGCTTCACTTCTGTAATTGCCATCAAAATCACAGGAAGTCTCTGTAAGAGGTAGCATCATTCCATATTTAAAGAAAAAAATTTTAAAAGTACTTTTTAGGAATTTGTGCATACTGTGCTTCTCAGTACTACATAGCTCAAAGGAATAAATACGTCCTGTCATGTTTCTCTTTAAAGAATGGCCTCTAGCCAAGAAATTGAACACGAAGTTTCTAGAAATCAAATGCCTATACTTCATCAATGGTCTTAACATGTCTTTCTACAACACTTAACACTGACTCAGAACACAGCTAATATAGAAATTTGTCACCTCTCACTCCTGCAGAGTAATCCCCCTAGGTCAAGCCTTAGGTCATAACATTACAAGAATTAGGGCATATAATCCCACTAACCAGTAAATCTCCACAACTAGAAATGTTCTGAATTAAAACCCAGAACTATATACCATTCTCTTCTCCAAGGGGAATTCAGCTGAGGTTGTAGCTTATTTGACGCTGCAGGGCATTACTCATGATCGCTATCTATGTGATGATATACCGTATTGGTAAAGAAATTCAAGGAGTCAATAACACTGTCCCAAAAAGCTAAGTATTCTGGCATCCTCCCCTTTTTTTGAGCCATCCAAGGAAAAAAGGGGAAACAGTACCTACAAATACAGCAAGCTGCATTACCTAAGACTGATCTAAGAGCTAAACTAAAAATGAAAGCTTTATTATTCAACATAAAATTATTCTATTCCTTCAAGAAAAGCAAGGGGAAAGGGGAATGAGATGCTCAGATTGTGCTTCCCACAATAAGTTTTAGCTGCCTGAATATCTTTTAAAACAAGCTTTTGAGAAGCAACTGTCTTGAATATTTTTGTTAGAAAAAAAGAAAAATATTAACTCCATTGTACAGAGATTTGATGTCTTACTGTTGCCAATAATTTAAACTTGAAAGAGCAAGACAAAACCACTTATATATTTTAGGAGAGAAAAAGTAAAACGCTTCTTCAAGTATGTTACAACTACAAGATTTGCTACATATTTTCATTAAATTAAATGTGGGAGATCATCTCCGAAGAGTTTGCAAAACTACACAATTCAGAAGTTTTAAGATGCTTTTAAAAACAAAAATTCTAAAGTGTCACTAAAACACAAGGTGTCATTTGGAGTCTCAAAGTAAGAGCTGTGACAATAAGAGACAGTCGATGTTACTGCACAACTTCAAGCAACTACTTCACTCCTCTACAGGCATTCTAAAATTTATTTTCATTAACCTTAACTAAGAACACAAACATCGCTTTGTTGTATTCATAAAACCAAAAATAACGCTTCATGGTATTCATAGAAAATAAACATACATAAAAACCAAAACACATTATTAAAGAGTTACTTTAGTTTCTCTTTTGTAAGTAGTAATAAATACACCCTTTACAAGAATGATTAAAAGTATCTTAAAAAATTGCACTTTCCTATTACAGGCTCATCTTAAAAAGTCTCTGAAAACAGGCATTAGTTGGACCTCAATGAAAAGTCATTGAAACCACAAAACACATGCAACGTGTAAATACAGTTCCAGATGCACTGATAAAGGTCCAACATGGGAGTCTATTTGTCAAGACTTTGAGAACCACATAGTACTAGAAAATTGTATTAGCCTTACATTTTCCTTAAGAACTGCATTTTAAAATATATCCTTGAGTCAGGAGTATTGAATTATTTGGCATATTATTTAAATGTTTTCGCCTTTCATACAGGGTCTAGGAAATACTTCGGTTGAACAGGTAGGTTTGATTTTATCAAACAAAAACACCATTCATTTTTAACATAATAGATAAACAGACAACTTGCATGTCAGTCTGACTAGAGATACTTAACACTTCACTGTACTGGAACAAGTAGTCTAAGGCATATAGAGAAAAACTGTGGTTAAAGTTAACAAAATGTGTTACAAAGTCAGATCAAAACAGCACATCTCTAATTAATCTGAATGTCTCATGAGAATACGTACAAATGAAAGATTACCACACTTCAAGCACATGGAGACTAAGCTAAAATATCAAGACCTAGTTACATGAAATTTACGTATCTCATATGCATCCTACCTGATCCACTGAACTGGCTGCTTCCTAGCGTAGTTGGTCTGGTTTTCCCACTATTAACAGGTGGGGAAAACATCTGCAAAACAAGAAAAAAATATGTATTTAAGTTGACTTTGAAACTCCATGCAAAATTACTAATGAAAACTTAAAAAAAAAGTTAATAGGAAAAAATTCTTTGATTCATTTTTCTGCTAGAAAATAAAAAGAATATGATGTGCACGTTTAGACCACAAAACCAATAAGCTAAAGTACTCCTTGTGATTTATTAATACCACTAAAATACCACTTTTCTACATGAACACAAACAACTTAAAAAAAAAATTTCAAGGAGACCTACTACTACTAGGGCAATTTAAAATGGTCATACATCTTAAATTTTGCTACTTAAAATATATTTCTTGCTGATCTGTGAGTTTAAAGCCACTGGATAAAGACAGTTTCTGAGAGGCAGTAGTTTTCTATTATGTTTATAAGTCAAACACCTTTCTGAAATCTGTTAGAAGTATCATATAGGAAAAAAAACTATAATTTTCTAAGCCAAAATTACTGTATAAACTATCAATTAATAGTCTCTGTTATTTACAGACAATAAATTTTCATAGAATGGTTTGGATTGGAAGGGACCTTAAAGATCATCTAGTCCCAAGCCCTCTGCCATGGGCAGGGACACCTCCCACAATTTTCTTTTAGTTTGTTTAAAAAAAAAAAAAAAAAAAAACAGAAAGAAAATAAAAAAGCCAAAGTACCGGTGCCACACTCCAGCTTAACAAACGTTAATTATTAGATTATGCCATCACTGGGTCAGCCTGATTTTAACCAGTTAAACCAATTGACCCAGCTGGCATTACGGTATTAAATCTGGCAGTCTAGACATTACATCAAAGTTCAGGTGTCCGACTCGGCGGAGCGGGCCCCGCCGGGCCGCCCCCGCCGCCGTGAGGGGAGCCGGGGAGGACCCTACCGCGCTGAAGTCCAGGAGGTCGCTCAGCTCCTTGTCCGTCCCGATCGCGGCCATCCTCTGCTGCTGGGAATTCATTTTCCTCCGCTCCTCCGATCACCTCCTAGGGCACAGAGAGAGGGAGAGGCAGCACTTCACCGCGGGACGCCGGGGAAGGGCCCCCGGCCCCCGCGCCCCTCAGGCGGGGGATCCCGGGGGTGGGGGAGCCGCTTTACCGGGCGGGCTGCCGGAACCGGCAGCTTCCCCAAAGTAGCCAACTCTCCCCAAGTTTCCTCTTCTCCCTCACTCCACTTCTCCCCCACCTCCGGCGAGGCACGGTCGCGCCGCTGCCAGGAATGAGGCGCCCCCCCCCCACCCCACCCCCGCTTCCCCTCAGGAGAACAACCCGCCGCGGCCCCGCGCCGTCCGGAGAATTACCGGGAGATTAACCGACGCGCTGCCTCCACAACAATGGGGCCGGACCGGCCGTGCCTCAGCGGGGCCATCCCTGCCCCACCATGACCGCCTTCCCCAGCGCTGGCGGCAGCTTCTCCGCGCTCGGGACCGCGGCGGGGCGGGGGAGCCGCCCCCGCGCACCGCACGCGCACACGCGGCCGGGCGCGCGCCCCCGTCGGGCGGAGGGGGGTTGGGGGGGGGGGGGGGCGGAATGCGCGCGCGCGCACGACGGGAGGGGCGGCGGGGCCCGCGCCTTCCCTTGTGCCCGGCGGGGGAGCGGCGGGGCCGGTGCCGCAGCCCCGCTCCCCCGCCAAGTTTGGGAGCCGCCCGGCGCGGCGGGGCTGCGGCCGACTGCGATCCTTTATGAGCGGCCGGTAACGCGCGTCCCCAACGCCGCCCGCGGGGGACTCGCTCCTGACCGGGGCCGGGCGCCGCAGCCCGCCCGGAGACCCCCCCCCCGGCCCCCGCTACCGCCCCTCGGGCTCCCCGGCGGCGCCTCCTCCTCCTCGGTGGCCTCCTCCGCGCAGCCCCGCTCCCGCCCGGCCGCGGCCCCCTGCCCCTGCGAGCTCCCGGCCGCCGCTTCCCTCCCCCCCGCCGCTCTCTCCCAACTTCTCCCGGCCCCTCACCACCCGCGCTTACCTCCTGCCCCCCGAACGCTCCCGGTGACCGGGGCCGGGCCGGCGGCGGCGGGCGGGCCGCGGGCTGGGTGGGAGGCGACGAGCCGAGCGCTCCCCCCCCGCTGGAAGGAACTTGTGGGTTTCCCTCAGGCAGACATTTTTTTGCTTACGGAGCCTCAGCACCACGTTCACGGCTCCGGCTCCGTATCCCTCCGCGCCGAGCGCCGCCACGGCCTTAACCCTTGAGGCGCCGCGCCGCTACCGGCCGGGGGCGGGCGGGAGGCGCCGCCGCGCTGGCGGGGGCCCCAGGGAGCGGCCACTGCCAGCCGAGGGGACACACACACCCGCGGCCCGCTTAGGGACACTGCAACGGGCACCCGCCGGCACAGGCACCGCGGGGGAACGGAGCCCTCCCCGCCGCTCTCCGGCTCGTCCCGGCCCCCAGCGCAAACCTCGGCAATGCGCGGGCCCCAAAGGACATTATCACGCCCACCCTGAATCCAGACACCCTAAAATACGCCTCAATGATTTTAATAGATCAATGTACAGACTTACTTTGCAAAATAAAATTGCATACGAATTACATGAAGCTTTAAACGTTCATTAGCAGCTTCCTCTCAGATAGATAAAATTAAAACCATGACACGTCAAAGCATAACGGTAGGTATGCTAAGGCCAGGACACCCCCCCGAGAGAACTCCGCGGCTCCCCGCAACGGGCGATGCTGGGGGCGAGCCCGCCCCGCGCTGCCCGTGCGGGAACGGGAGCCAGCGAGAGCCGGGGCCCCGCCACCGCTGCGGGCAAACGGCAGTTCCGCGCTCCGTCTCCTTCCCCGGCGGCAGCACTCCCAGCCCGTCCCGCCGGGAAGTTCGTTCCATGTTTGGAAGCACGGTGAGGGCACGGCGCCGGAGCGCGGTGCCGGTGCCCGGCCCGGCGCTCAGTGGCACACACCTCTCCCGAGCCTGCAGAGCCCCCAGGTGGCACCTACTCGCCACCACCTGGCTCTCGGCCTGCTCCTCTCTGACCCTAGCTCCTCAGGGCTGCCCGCCCTCCTCCCTGAAAGTGAGAACTGAACAATAATCATCTCCGCAGCTACTGGCGTGTTATTTTTTTGGATCAAGGGAACTTAGGAAACACAAGGACAATGAAAAAGGATACTGAAAATCCTGGAGAACCTAACGCGCTCCAGGGAGACAGAGGGCAGGCGGCGTGGGGGAGCGCTCATCCCTCACAGGCTGCTGCTTGGCAGTGCCCCAGGTCTGGGAAACAGCAGGCTGTACAGAGGGCTCTCCAGCCCCACGCCGGTCTCTTCCAACCCCCAGATCCCGACCATGACATCTTCCGGAGGAAGGGGAGGGTGAGAACAAACTTACCACCCCCGTGCAGAGACAAACTGGAAATTCTGCGGCCTTAAAACATTCTCCTCCGGTTTTCTCCCGTATATGCCGTGTACTGGATCATCATCTGGCCTTGTGATTCTATGAATATTCATATATTCGCCACTTAGAAATGCAGGAAGCAATTTGTATTAAAATATCAACACAATGACTTCCATTCTCTGTGCCCCTGAGGGACATAAATATGTACTTTTTCCCTTTGATGTATAAGTAATACTTCACTTTAGAGGAAAACACCAAGTGACAGAGATCATTATACATTTCACGAGGAAAGGCCTTTAACAAGTTTTAGTTACAAGGAAGGTCCCCTACCTACATACTGCGAAAATATTGTTGTTTTTCTTGAAGTGTTACTTTGTAACCGGTATTGGGACTCAGTACAGCTGCAACAATGATAAACATTGACTAGAAAACTGACTAAAGCTAAAGAAGGTGGAAGCAATAACGCTTACAATTATTTCTACTGATGTGTAATTGTATTAAAATTAAAAATTAATTTCAAATACAATACTTTTTATTTGCCTTACGGCCTAAGGTTTTAAGGTTCATATTCTTAGGCTTTTATTTGCAGCTAGAAACTTTGAGTGGAAGATGACAGATCCACATAATCCATGACATAGGGTTTAAAGACACACAAAATACCATAAAATCTTCCATTTGGTCCACAATGACATGTCCCTTTCTCATGCGGAAGCTGGCAGTAAGCACGCTCATTACCAAAAGTCACATCGCAGCAGCCACTCCTCTGTGTTACATCCCTGCGGGGTGACAGTCCTCTTTGAAAAATTTCACTTTCAGGCACCTGTAGAAAAATGACCAGAACATAGATGATGCTTACAGGAATTATGCCAGATTACTTAGCTAGTACCCAAGGTCTCAGGGGAGGTGTGCTTTGGCCCAAAACATACGGTGAGTCTGACCTAAAGAAGATTTCTCTGGGGAGCCAAAATTGTTATCAGTTGGACAATTTGGAACTTTCAGGAGAAACTCACACAGGTAGCTCGATTAAAACTGTTGTGAAAGAGACCAATAACTATCACATCCTGTATTACAATAAAATTCTAAAAACAGATTTAACCTAATGTTTCCTGGGTACATCATCTGCCACATTGGTCAGATCTGGAATCTTTAACCTATTCAGTTTTCAACCCCTCTTCATTTAACACTGACCAGAGTTAACATGTACACTCAAAACATTGAGACACAATATTCTACGTCCATAAAACATTGTCTTTCATCTGTTCTCAGAATGTCCAACCCCTTTCTGAAGCTGCAACTTACTTAGTACCCTTTCGTCTCTGCCCCTCCTTATAAATTCTTCCTGTTCACTGCAAAGATAGGAGTTTAAAAAAAAAAAAGCAGCATTGCATATCCTTATCCTGTCATAGTCATACACAGAAAATGAAACAGAAAACAATGTGGTGAACAGTAAAAAAAGAAAACACCACCAAAAAACCCCAAAACAAACAAACTCTGTTTTCAGCTATTTAGAAATCTTTACAAGAAAAGATGACTGAGTAAGACTTTATAAACAATTTTAAAGGATATGAATAAATAGGTGTCTGAAACCTGGTTTGGACAATTACAACAGTTTTCCATTTGCGACAAAGAAAATGCTTGCAAGTTTATTCCTGCTTCAATCCCTAGTTACAGTACTTTCCTTACAAATATGCAAATGTGGCAAACATAATACACAGCTCATACAGAATGAAAAACTTCCAGCTTTGCTGTGACACGATACCTTCCTTGTACTTTACATAGAAGGCTGCAATGCTACTGTCTTCTGTTGCTGTTACACCTGTTTTTCTATCACTTCTTTAAAAATAAAGGTCTGCACTACCTAGGGAGCAATGGATCAGGTGGATAGCACAGGAATATAGGAGCAATCGTAAGCACCAATCAATTTGCTAGCGATTTCGTGAGCAAGGACTCCAGCAATCAGGGCTGAAGTCCCAAAGACGCTTTCCCAATCATATCCCACATATGCCATCGAGATAAGTTAATTTATTTGTCTTGTGGATAAACACCCTTTCCTTAGAGAAGTCTTAGGTCCATCGTGGAATAGTGCAAGTAAACCCATGCACACAAAGCCAGCAGTGAACTCCAGACTCTGACAGAGTGTACAACACAACTGTAAATCTTTATGGTAACAGCCCTGACAGCTGATCTACCAACATCAATATGGTCAGCTACCAACCACAGCAATCAGGGAATTGCTAGTTGCCAGATGGCAACGGCAACATTCTTCCGCATGCTTCAACATGACCATGAAAATGAAGAATTACATACAGGACATAAAAAAATTAAGAGGAATATAAAACCTAAAACACTTGAGCACAAACCCCTGAAAATAATCACACTCATACGCTGCTTCCACAGCCTTCGTGAATTGCTTTCCACCCACTCCTTAAAGGAAAAATATTTGATACAGCAGGCAGCTGTTGTGCATTCAGGGATGTGAGAAAATGTATTCCATATTACTATTTAATGTATCATGCCTGTGTGAACAAAATCATTAAGCCTGCATATCTCCTTTTGGTTTATTTATTCTTAAATTTACACCCACTGAATTAATTCACCACCACCATCCAAACCATATGAGCTCCCAGGGTGTTCCCCAACAGAGCATTTGACCCAGGATGGAGTTTTCACTGAAACGGCTCCTTTAAATCAACATGTATGTGCTCAGCCTGCATCCACAGCCAGCAATTTATCCATGATAAATGCCATTGCTCAGCAAATCCATAGCCCTGGAGAGAAGTCAGCAAACCTCCTTTCCTGTTCCAGCTTTTTTTTTTTCCCCACGATAAATTTCTACCCTCACCTAAGCCACTGAGTCCTTTGTACTGCTTCCAGTAGACTTCCCAGTACAGACAGCAATGCTCATTTGGAGTCAGCAATAAGGAGAACACAACTTGTTTTCCTGCAGCTGACATGGACAAGGCAATTCCATTTTCACTGACTTGTTCCTGGGGTCTGTACCTGGAATTTGATCCAAGCCAATAAAAATTAATTAAAATACTTCTGTTGTCATGTGTGAAACTTTTGGATGAAGCTCTTGGGAAGACACCGTGTTCTTCCTACAGCTCTTACTTCCAGAGCAGACTTTGGAAGAGTATCCTACAAGTGAGCTTACAGCTATGTTCCTATGGGCAAGCCTCACGATTGCGCAGTGCTTGCTGTTATCAGTACAGCCCATCTCACAGATAACTGAATTTGCTGCCTCACTCGCCGCCTGCTATATTTACCTCCTGGTAATTAAAATTATATAACATATACGTTACGTAACATGTATCTTACAAGAGGGAAGATTTAGAACATTTGCGGGAGGCTGCCATGGTGAAACCTCTCACCAAACAGCGTTACTTACAAGGGAACCACAGAGAGCCTGCAGGCTGACTCCCGTCAAGTCAGACCCTGTTTCTGCGGGAGCACTGGCAGCTATACCAAATTTGTTACTGCTGCGGACAAAGTGTTCACCGACGACTTCTGGCTAAGCGGGAAATAGCGAAAAACTTTGGCTTGCCGTAAGGGCCGACCTCCGCAAGAGGAATTCTTACACAAGCAGAAAGTTGAACCGGAGGGGAGGGTGGAAAAAAAGCGATTAAACAGAGAAATCGCGGCGGGAGCCGGGCTCCCCCGTCCCCGCTCTCGGCAGCGGGGCCTGGCCCTGCACAGCGCGGCCTTCCCCGGCCGCGACCGCAGCAACGCCGCTCGGCGGGCTGGCTGCCGGGCGGGGCGGGGCGGGCGGCGGCCGCCCGAGAGCCGCAGAAAGCGACGCCCGCCCCGCCGCCGGGTCCCTGGGGCGGAGCGGAGCCGGCCTATCGGCCAAGCCCTGCGAGCAGGGCGACAGCGCCCTGGGACGCACAGAGCAGAGCCAGAGCCAGAGCCCGGCCCCGGCCCCGGCCCCGGCAGCCGCAGCGCGGCCGGCGGAGGGGCGGCCGCCTCCGCCCGAGGGCGTCCGAAAGTTGCGCGTGGCCGAACAATGCGGAGAGGACTATTTGTCCTTCCGCCGGCCGGCTGTGACGGGAGGGGGCGGCGCGGGCCGCCGCCGAGCGGGCGGGAGGGGCCGGGGACGGCTCCTGGCTTCAGGCCCCCGGGGCCGAGCCCTCCCCGGAGCCGGTTATGAGAGCCGGGGGAGCCGCCGGGGGCCGTCCCGAGCGGCGGGGCGGCAGCGCCCGGCACGGCTCCTCCCTGCGCGGGGGGAAGGTCTCACGTCCCCCCTTCCCTGGTGCTGTCCTGCCGCCGGAGGGGCAGGCCCGCTCCCGCACCGGGCCCTCGGGCCCCCCGCTCCATGCCGGGGGTGGCTCGGCGGCCGCGTGGGCCCGGGAAACTCCCCCTTTCCCGCTGGGAGTCCAAGAAACGAACCTGAACGCTACCAGCGGCAAAGTGAACAGTTTACATCAAAAAGTGACTTTAAATTCACACAGGCGGTGGTTTGGGTACTTACTCTGTTTAAGCCAACCTTTTTAAATTAACTAAAACCAGTTAACAAGTTGAAGTTAACAGCGACATGTTTTCTTGCTTTTACAGTGGCTTACTACTTTAAGAGAAATAAGCAGTCACAGGAGATTTACGCTAGCTTTATAAAATTAATCTGAAATGATACTGTCTTCAAAGGTGACTTAAAAAAAATTCAGTATGATATAAAGCTTAATTTAAATAAACACCTAAACACTTTCCTAAGCAAAACATCCATTAAATCAAAAGCAGATTGATATCCCTGGAGGAAAAAGTACCTCTTTGCAGTGAATCTTGACCTTTCCAGGCAGCAGCCCCGGGCACGGGCGCACCCGGCTCCTGGTGGGACAGGCTGCAGGCGCTCTGCCACTGCACCACCTCAGAGCACTTCATTTTGAGAAAACTCATTTAGAAACTCAGAAAACACAGATTACACCCAAGAATCGTGTAACTGAGATCATAAAAGGGTGTTCTTTTCAGTGGGAAAATGAATATAAAGTTTTAAGTTTCCTATGTAAACTATATTCACCACAAATTTGTATGATGGATTGCATCATGCAGTTCAACGTGAGCAGTTTTGAAATATCCCCTGGATACGCATTACTGCTGCAAGCAACTCGGGCAAAGCATCTTTCAGCAAGAAGGTCACTCGCACTGCGAGACGTTGGCTGGGTAGTCAGAACGGAGCTCACTTGCAGAGAGGATAAAGCAGAGATATCACCATTTTTAGCCTGGTTTCCGCAGGAAATCACTTGTAGACAACTACCCTGTGTTCATGTGGATGGATGCGTTTCCTTAATAAATCGTGAACTTATTTGCTAATTTCAACCAAGCAAAATGAGGAGATCGTATCACACACAGTTAATGGAAACGGATTAAAGCAGAAAAGAGGAGACTGTGTTGGTGCACCCACTGAGGGGAAGGCTAGTTGAGGTCAATCCTTGTCAGCGACCAAAGAACCCAGGCAGAGGATGCAAAGCTAGGGGAAGGGAACTTGAGGTAGTTTCCCTTCTGGCAGAATGATTTCTGGTATTCCGCCTGTCACCGGGAGCTGGAACCCACAATCTGTTTTACACAGACTTTTTTGAACATTTCCCCATCTCCAAAGTTTCAGAGGAGCCAGGAAATATTTGTTTTAATGTAATCAAAAGCCATATAACCCACAGACAATGTTTTCCATTCTAAAATTGCTTGAAAGAATGTAACTGAAGTCTGACTACAACCATTCATCAGCCAATCCCAGATGGGCCTCTCATGCGTGAGATTCCCACTGAACACCAGTTCCCTCCTCGGCACTGAAGGGAACAGGTTGTCTCCCTCACACAACTAATGGACCGTCAGATGACGCATTCTGGGGAACCAAGGGATGACAGAGAAGGCCAAATTTACAGAGGAAAATCACAGCTTTGAAGAATAATAGGAACTCTTTATACCAAGCACATAGAACTACACCTTGAATTGCAACGGAAAAATTTAATTTCTTAAATCAGTGGAGTGGTAATGCATGGGGTTAGTATTGTTTTCTGTCATTGATTTGGGGTTTCTTTAAGGTTTTAGGAAGAAAAAAATATCTTAAAGTTCTATTTAAAGGCTGCGGCAGCCTCATCTTAGGTGGACTCTCATATAAAGAATATGAATATTCAAGTATTTTCCTCCTCATACATTATCATGATTATTTTGTCAAATATCTGCATATCAATTTTCATTTGGGAATACAATTGTGGGCAGTCTTCTTGTCATATGTATTTATAATGTCACTCTAATTAATATAAATATTTCTGTTAGAAATAAGGGAGAGTCTTGCAAGTGCTCTGTTCATAGAACTATTGACTGACTACATTTAATGTTCTTTTTACATGAATCATTTAGGATTGAGCTCCACAAAATACGTCTCATCCCCCATAATTTACCCTTATGTGGCACTTAACATAGTAAAATCTGGGGGCGCTGACACAGTTACTGAAAATACTTGATTATCTAAAATCCAGGAAATACTGGTTCTCTGTCTCAGAGTGGGGAAAAAAAACAGTTTCAGAAATAATAATGTGATAGAATTGCTGTGTATAGCATATTGCTATTTTGACCATAAAGTGTTTCCATGACAGACATGCAAATATTCAAGGCCAAATGACTTCAACAATGGTACCCATGCTTTTGATGAACTAGTTTGCATTGTCTCATCTGATCCCCTCTTTTACCGTACGTAGATGAGACATTTTATGCATTCACATGGTTTTGACGTTGTCACATGCAGATACTTACTGAACTACATAGTTTCCAGATGCTATAGAATAGTACAGCATCCAACTCAACAATGTGTCCAACTGGAATTTTATGAGTTTGCACTCAGACTAGAAACTAATGTAGAAAATTATGCATCTTATACCACATAGTAGGTAGTTCCATACAGGTCTCAAGCCTAGAGGTAAAGTACACTTCAAAGAAAGCAAATTTTTTAGGTTTTAGTTTTATCTTTCTTTTTTTTTGAGAGGGGTTTACTTTCTAAACAGCATATTTATGTTTTCAGTTCTTCTGTGCTTATACAGCATTAGTTATAACTTCCAGAGCCATCATAAATCACCAGTAATCCTATCCTAGCTGCAGGTCCTGGAGAGCTGGCATGTGTCAAACAGAGGCTTCCGAATGAAATATGACCCTTAATCAAGTTTCAACAGCTTATAAGAAGAGAGAACACAAGAAAGGCCATGCTGCTCAAACCAAAGGTCCACCTAGCCCAGCAGCCTATCTCCAAAATAACAACCCATTATGATGTCCACTCTTTTCAGTTTCATCTCTTCTCTCTTATGTTCTCATTGTTAACTATTCAGTGGGATTCTGGAGAGTGGAAATGGGTTTGGCCCTGTGCCTGTTCCCAGTATTGCATTGTTTCCAGAGTAATGAGAAAGAACAATCATTAGAAAGTACAGGACACGCAGGGAAGTAGGTAAGAACCAGGCATGAGCATGGTCATCCTGTATCTGGCACATTCCCCCTTCTGCCAATAAGAAATTTAAGAGTTTCTCAAGCAAGAAGTTGCATTTGATTATTGTTCTTAATGGCTATTGAGGGCTTATCCTTCATGAATTTATTTGGTTCATATTGAACTGTTTTAACTACTCAGCAGTTGTACATGTGGAGATCATGAAAAAAGAGTCAGCAAGTAATGACGCTTTTTAATACTGTCAATGGGGCAAACATATCCCATGAGGTCAACTCTTTCAAAGTCAGTAGGGGAGACCCAAGCCTTGAGGGGGAAGACTTGTATTTGTTCTCCGTCAAATACGGGATAAATATATTGCCACTGAAAGCTCTAAGGGCCAAGTTTTCTGATACAATCTGAGATTTTAGACAGTCATTTTACATTCTTTACATCACCTTATCTCTAGTTGTAAAATTAAGGTTTTACAATACAGAACATACTGTGATTTGCCCAGGGTTTCATGCTTAGGTTGCTACTATATGCAAACTGTTGGGGTGACCAAGCAGAATGGGTAAAGGTCAGTCTCTCTCTGCATTTGCCTTCGTAGGACTCAGTGTCTTCTACCCAGATTCTTATTTTCATGACACTTGTAGGGATTTAGTATCTTTGAGTCAATCACCCTCTGTTAACTTGGATAATACATTTAAAGCTTATTGGAAAGACAAATAGAAGAACTGGTCTTATGGAAGATAAGCGTGTCTTCCATAAAGAAAAGAACAGAATAAAAGCAGTTATAAAAGGTACTTGCCATAATATTGTTCTGATTAAAGTCGATGGATATGAAGCTATTGGCTTCAAAGGAGGACCGACGTATAGCCCATCTAGTGTCCCTTCGGTAATATTTCCAGCACAAACATCACAGCCTGTCAAAATAATTCATATTACATGTGGAAATTTTTCATTAAGTTCCATAAGAAAAATCGTTATTTCAAAGTCGAGAGATTTTTCTAACATTGTTTAGTATTAATCCCCTCTTTTTCAAACTGCACAAAAAATTCAAATTAGTTGTATAGCTCAAGGCAATTCCAAAGTTTACGTTCATTGTTGATGGTGATTGAAGTGATGGTTATTAGAGACCTGAGCAGCTGCATTGCCATCAGGGTCCTGGCTCAGAACTGAAAATTGAGGGGTTGCTGAGCCCAAGCTGAAGTTCAGAACATACTTTTATCTCTGGGAGGCAAGAATTATGGTACAGTTTGCAAATTTTTTTGCATGTCAGACTCAGTTTAAGGTTTTTGAAAGACTACTGTTGCATAAATAAATCTGAATGCTGTCTTCCACTTCACCGGTTTAAATATTACAATTCTGGCTCTTATTTTTAAGGAAAATATTTTAGCAGCACAAATAGAAGACTTGCAGCAGAATCCTGTCCCCTTGAACCACCTCAAAGTTTTAGATTTCTCTTCAGCAGAGCTATGATTTTCTCTCTGGGCTTTCAACTCTGCCAATAATGGAGTAACTTTGCATAGGTCAGTTTCATTTTCTTTATCTCTGTTGCCTCACATGTAAAATGAGAGTAGACAATAACCTCTCTTAAAGGGTTGCCAAGAGGAACTAAACTATAAGGTCTTCAAATGAAACACATAGTAAAAAAAGGTTTTAAGTTATTTAACATTTAAAACTAGAAGTGGGTAATATTCTGCATACCTGTATGACTGCATTTTAATCTTGGATTATAGGATAGATGTATGTAGAAAAAACCTTTGGTAATTTATACCAGTTACCACTAGGGTTATACTACATTAATTTGAAAAAGCTAATAATGTTCATCTAAAAAACCCCTCATTATTGCTATTTCATACACAAAGATTTAAAGAGACACTGTCTAACAACTTCTTTAAATATCTTTTCAAACTTCATGAGAAATATATTTTAAAATTACCACCTGTAGAAGTATTACTAGAATGTATAAATATGACCTGCATTTCCTAACAGCTGTAGAATATCTAAAAAGTATCTTAAGATTCTATTACCTGTGAAAGCAGGGATTTTCTAGATAATTTTTTTGTAGGCAGAGACCATAAATTTAACTTTCTATGTAAAATCCCACTCACCCAATTCCTCTGTTTCTCTGATCATGTTTTAAAATATGTATTAATTTCGATAGGAAACAGTTTCTATGGTTACACCTTCTACCTGATATTATAAAAACACTGTGAAACATATGTTGAAACTCAGTATCAATATAGCCTTTAAACTCTCCTTAAATCAAATAATGAAACAGGAACTATTAGAATATCAGTTAAGTGAGACCTGCTTGTTGGGGGGAGGTGCTGTTTGTTGGGTTTTTTTAGTTTTATGCTGCAGCTGTGTATTTGTATATTGCATTTATGGTGGTTAAGCTGGAATGGTAAAATACGATGAGGTATGTATATCTAAAAATGAAAATGTTTTACTCAGTCAGTGAGACAAAGCCATTTCTCGGACAACTCCAAACAAGCAGGAAAATTTCTTTGTAGTTAATTTTACGGCTATTTGGGCATCTGTAGCTTATAAATAAAATAAAACATTATAGATTATTACTATGAATTATCACTTATTTGCATTTCACGTTTTCAGAACGTATTTTTCACCCCTTCGTTATAGGATACACAATATCCAAACAGGATGGTATTAGGTTAAGAGGTCCAGAACTGTAATATCCAGTGTAGATGCAAGTCTGGGAAGAAGGCCATAGAACAGGTAAAGCTTAACTTTGAAAAAGAGGTCTCCAGCTTTTATTTTGCATAGGAGAGGCTCTATTTGGACTGATAAGAAAACAGTTTTAAGAAGCCTATAAGAGCTTTCTTGAGACAAGAAAAGTTTCCTGTGGGATTGCTTTTCAGACTACCAGTTAATGATAAACAGTGATACTGTAGTATGTAAGCAACTCTAACTAGCATGACACAAGAGAATACCATTATATCATGACATTCATGATACTGGTCTTGTGACCTGCTCAGTGCCACCTTCTTGGTCTGACTTAGCTCTGCTGTACCTAGGATAGCTGGTCATCCCCACGTAGCATTTGATTTGTTGATCTTCTGAGGTCCCTTCCAACGTGAGTTATCCTATGATCTTGTGATCCTACAGTTCTTCATATAATTTGGTTTAACGTTTCTTTTAAGCCCTCACACCAGCAGAGAAATTGCACATGAAGAACTGCTGTTGGTACCTATAACTTCCTTACAGAGGATGGAATGGTGATGCGTCTGGTCTACAGTCAGCCTTTAGAAAGGTTAGCAATGAAATATCAGATAGTCTCTCAAATGTAGAAAAAATCAAAACAATTCGTTTAGCATGATGTAAAGCCAAATTAGAACTAGGACAGAAAGCTTTTGGGGGAATAGGCACATGGTAAATAAAAGTGGCTGCTGCCACTGCCACCCTGCAGGGCCTTACAAGATATCATGGAATGTGTCAATGTGATTTATTTTTATGAATTATTCCTATGGGCACTATGTATGTATTCTGTGAAGATTAAAAGGAGTTGTTTCTTTAGAGATACTACATTAAGAATCATCATAATGTTATAATTTAATTTTATAAAACAAAAGATCCCACTCACTGAAAATAAATCAGTATAACAGAATAAATATTGTATACAAATTCCACCACAGAACAATCTACAAGGCTGAATACATTTTTAAAAGCCAATGAAGTTAGAAATGAAAGAGATGAGGCAATGGCCAAAAACATTTTCCAATTTTGAAGCCATAATGTCAGAGACATATTTCATGTATGGTAGGATTTAATTCTCTTCATTATATCTGTTAGCCTTTCAAGAACTTCCAAAGTGGTTCCCACTGTTACTCACTTTTTTTTTTTTAAAGAGGTTACTAGTCTGTCAAGTCTGTCAATTGCCCATAGAGGCACCAGTTTCAGAAAAATCTGATTTCAACCCATATTGAGTAAGACTATGATTACCTCAAAAAATTATTTCCAGTGGGTTTTATGTATTTCTAATAATCCATACTGAGGGTCACACTACACTTTATTAGGACTGCTAACTATAAGTTTCTATAATAATTAATCACAATAAAATAGAATTTTTTTCTACGCAGTGCAGAAGCTTTGAGAAATGCACAGCCTATTTGTTTCAACATCAGAAAGCATTTAATGAATGACCTCCGGAGCCTGCACTGATTACCTACTTGGTTCTGACCATAGTTATGAAGTTTCCACCGGAATACACTTATTCCTAGCGGGTGCCAACTTTGATGTAGACAGTACTCCCTACACTTGTAGTCCCTGCTGTCCGGTAAAGCTATCACTGTGTGCAGGAAGACTGTCAGAATTCTCTTTCGCTAAAGCCTTCTAGGACTAGACCTGGCTGTTGAATATGGCTGATGTCCATGCTGCAGGGCTCAACTCTGAACTGCGCTCACTTTGTCAGATACAACCTGAACACGTTTAGAGCTTTAGGCAATACAGAAGGTTTCACTCCTGTGCATGACAGGACATGAAAATAATCCATGTTTCCAGTTTATACATAAAGCAAATACCTACTTCTAAATAAAAAATATCTCATATCATTAATTTTGAAGATTATCAGTTCATTTAATTTTGTGTATATGTAGATAACTACTGTCATCTTTTCATACTTCTTTATTCCTTTTTTTTTTTTTGCTTACTGTCTCGTAGTGTGTTGTGATTAGGGTAGGTTCTTGGTTCTTAGAATTGTTTTGTCTTCACCATTAAATGCAAATTTTTGTGGCAGACCACTTATGCATGAGAATGTAACTATATTTGTGCATTAGTTATATACATGTATATCTACATACATATTTATATGTACATATGTTAAGTATAGCACAAAGTACTTGAGACATTATAAAATAATTGCTAAAAACACTATTTATTAAATTAAAATTTGTTTTTAACAGATGCTCCAGGTACTTATTTGAGTATAGAATCTCTTTAATATAGATTTACGTCTAGTTAAATGAGCTTCTTAAAAAGACCCATAGATACAAAAGCAAGAGAAATCAGGAAAATTGATTCTGTCACATTCTGGAGGTAGTTATAAAGCAATTTATTGCTTATGAAAGGACTTCAAAAGCTCATGAGCATTTGGGGCACCATGTATCAGAAAGGAAGTCAAGTTTATAAAAGACACCAAACATTACAGAAGGAGGAGAATGATGCTGCGTATTTTAGAGAACAGTGATGTATGTGCAAAGGCTGTTCCAGAGTAACAAGAAAACTGGGGAATAGAAAACATATGTAAATGTTCTCCTGCTTTCTCTACATGTGTATTCTTTTTATGTTGCTAATGGTAAAAAGACACTGGCTTAAAAATCACATCACAAAATCTAGTGTTCTGTGTCAGATGCAGTAGTAAGTTTTCTCAGTAATTGCTCTGACGAGCCTCACCTGAGGTCTCCCACACCTTGGACTAGGGACTCCATTTAAGCTCAGGCTGGGCCTTTCAGTCCCTTCTGAGCTGCATCTTGGATGTGCCTGCTGCTGATCCTGTTCCTGAAGTGCTGTCATGCATCCCCTGGTAGACCTTGAATCCTCTCTTGCCTGATGATCACTGGACCACTGATAGGATCTGTTGCTGTTATCATCCTGCTCTGCTTGCCTGTCTCCAGTGCTGTGGGACTGTGTCCTGAGGTGATGTCTTTGCCTAGCCTGTGCTGCCAGCACTGCTGGCTCAACTTCCCTTAGGGAGCAACCTGCTCTTGCTGTTCCCTGATATTGTGCTTGAACTGCATTCCTATAGAGAGGCACCATGAGAAGAATTCCTGTAGTGTTAGAAATGTGGAAACCTTGTAAGTAGTAACAGAAGTCTTCACTCATCTTACAATGAAAGGTAAGCTGCAGCTGGACTGATGGGCCCTTTCTGAGCTTGGAGTTTGTATGCAGTTCCTCAGGAACTCGGAGACCGTTGGAGTCTACACAGACCAGTGCAAAAGTACACAGTATGTGATACCACCCAGGTAGTTACTGTTGTAGTAAATACTGAGATATGACTTAAAACTGTTATAATAAACACACGCATATCTATTTTGTAATGTTACTTGCATACAAGTAATGAGGCTATTACTGGAAAACAATTACTGCAAGAAGTGTGTTGCATGACTGAGGTCCATCTTGGCCATTGACTAAGTCTTGACCATTACATTTGCATTTTGTTGTGAGAGGACAGAACAAATCTGTGGGTTTTTTTATAAAGCACAAAGGTCTCTGTACTACCTTTCAGAGATTTTTTTTAAGTAGGATGGCAGCTTACCTCATCCATCCACTGTTCCACTTCAACTCCCAAAACATGTTTTAAAGAGTTAAGTACTAATCAAAAGTAGTCTCACTGAGTCATCTATCAGTGAAGTGTTAGGAATAAGTCATAATTTTATGAGGTGCCATTTTTCTATAGTATATTAAATGCAAAAGCATATCAAACATATTGCCACTAAGGGTTTGTTGTTAAGTCTGTCAAAAGCATTTTGTTCAAAACAATGTTTGCTGTATCTCATATAGCTTGAAGTCTAAATTAAATGAGCTTCTTTGCTGCAGTCAACAGGAGAAAGAATTCTTTCCCTGCTTCAACTCTCTGCCACAAGCAACAATGGTGTCAGTATTCAACTATGCTACAAACATTAACGATGCTAATTTGCAACTATGCCTTGAGCAACTGTGGAGTTTCTTTGCCACTACCTTTATCCCTAATGCAAGATCGATGAATGATGATGCTATGTAGTTGGCCCTTCTCTAATGGCTCTAATCTCAGTCTCTCATTTACTGTATGTTAGAGCAACTGCATTCTCTTCTACAGGCTAAAAGGTTTAGACGTCTACCTGAATTTGTAGCCTATTCCAGGTACACATATTTTGCATTAGGCAAGTGAGTGCCATATCTCACATATGCATGGTTGTGTATAGAATTAGTCACTAACTGAAGTGTTACCAGGGAAAAAAAAATCACAGCAGCTGACACGGACATGAAAATATGACTAATCTGTGTTGGGGTTCAGTCAGTTTAGTGCAGAAGGCTCTGTGAGGCTGTGTGTATCATTAAGATCCTACTGTATAATTCAAACTCTTTCATCTAGAGAATAGCCTAAATAAGCAGTACAAGAGCACAAGGACCCTCTAATTTATATACGTGGTGACAATACTATAAAGTATTCCTTTAGTTCTGACCTTCGTGCTCTGAAGTATGTAGTAAAAGTGGTGATTCAACCATTACTTTTTCAGGCTTAATTTGAAATTACACACTACCCAGATCACATTGGAAGATCCTGAGAGTCTGTATGCGAATATTATTGACAACCACTCAACTACAATCTTTTCATGCACCCTTCTGCAGCTCTCCCCAGTTGTGATTCCTGAGAAATCAATATAAGTTGTGCTTTCTAGAAAAGAGGACTCAAATCTAAATGCGGTGTATATTTCTCTAAGCCATAAAAATACTATGGAAGGAGAGGCCCAAGGCTAAAATAGCAGGTGTTTTTCAAGCTAGAATTGAAATCAATTGGCAGCACTGCATGGGGGAAGCTTGCACAGTATCTTCCTGAACTCTGTTTGATTTAAGCAACTGTTTGCAATCTTCCTTTTCATGAAGTTAAGATTATCTATCCTTTTTTATTTTCAATAAATTATAAAACATTATCACTTCTAATCAGGCCTTTTCATGTTGAAAAAATTTGCTGAGCTTCCTGACAGAAAAATTTGATAATTTCTTGGATACAAGCAAGACAATATAAAATTGCAGGTCTTCTCTAATTGTTTTGAGCAGTGGCTTTATGATTGTGAAGTCTGTCAGGTTTTTTTAATGGCTCACATTTCAGCATCAGAACTATGTGTGGCATCAGGTGTTTAAGTTTTTCACCATTTAAACCTGGCAGCTGTTTAATTTACCCTTGTTGCATAATAAAACCTTCTTGGAATAAAAAGGGAAATTTTCAATAAGACTAGTCAGAGCAAGATCACTAGATGCCACTTTAACTGCATTACACAGCTCTTCATAGCATTTCACTGAGTATAGGTACAATTTCAAAGGGACAGATTCTCTAGGTTTCTGAATTCTTTGTGCTCCTTAGCCAGTAAGGAAAGACCGGAAAGAGGGCTGACAGTGCGCACAAAATGAATGAAACAGGATTCAACAGCTCACTGCCCATAACTGCCAATCTTAATGGGGGAAGGGACTACAGCACCCTAGGGTAGGGTGGGGAGGGTGACCCTAGTCCTGTGGATCACTGCTAAGTAGGACGGATTAGAGCATTCCCCAGGTTGCTGGCATCTGTTATAGCCAAAGTGTAACTACAGCAGCAGATAATTTGTAGTACTCTTCCAATTCCTCTTGTCTCCCTACCTAGCAGAAATTTGCTACAGCAAAGAATAACATGCTCATTTGAACAAGATTTCTTGCAGTTCTTCCACTAAGGAATGCCTTTGTCCTGGCTACAAGGAAGATTGTCTGGACTGATTGCTGTCTTTCATGCTACTCTTCATCAGCTATTCATTTACTACAGGCACTGCTAAACAGCGCCGAGGATGGCCAGCATGAACATTCTTCCTGTAATGGCTGAAGGTCTACCCCATCATTTCTTACCCATGTTTATGTCATTCTGGAGGTAGACTGTATTTCCAGGTGCTACTAAACAATTACATTTCAAAAGGATCAGGAATGTATCTTTCCTTTTTTTAAGCAGAGCATGCCCAGACTCTTCTCAGTGGTGCTCAGTGACAGGACAATAGGCAATGGGTACAACCTGAAACACATTACATTCCATCTAAATGTAAGAAAACACTTCACTGTGCGGGTGACTGGATGCTGGAATAGGTTGTTGAGAGTGATTGTGGAGCCTTCGTTCTTGGAGACGCAGCCCTGGGCATCCTGCTCTAGCTGACCCTGCTTGAGCAGGGGTGTTGAACTATATATAATTCAGGTGTCTTCCAACCTCAACTATTCTGCGATTCTGTAATTAGACCACCTTCTTTAATGCAGCCATCATATAACTTATGCCTTTTACTTTGAGATTGGATAGCTGTAATTGATTCAACAGGGCAAAGCCTCATGACCACTGAGAGTATGAAGCTGTTAGAGATTCATAGCCTAATGGTGAAAATGAGATACTTAAACTCAAGCAAATCACATTAGTTTTTAATGTCTATCCTGGCTTGGGTGCGTTTGAGGAGGAATCGGAAAGAGCTGGGCTGACTACATGTTACCATCCTGGAATTGCCCTAAATGAGAGACCGCGCCTCTCCCTCTCTGTTCCGCACAGTGAGCAGCAAAGGTGGCTAAGCTAGCTGACGTGCCACTGGCAGGACTGTCTGCCAGCAACTCTCCTCACTGCCACATTTTCACCTCCGGTCTTGAATAGGCGGGTGGTGTTAACTCAAGCTAGTCTATAAAGCTGCAGGGGTTTCACAAGAGAGAGATGCTGCTGAGAAGATTGTCTTTGGAATTAGTAGGGTGTTTTTACTCTTTCAAATGGTCTGAGGACAACCACTATCTGCTGCTTGCTGCACAGCGTTTGTAGGCATTACTGATTTACAAAAGGGTAATTTTAAAGACTGAGAAAGATCACAAGTATTCTGGTTGAAAACATTCTTTGTACATTCCAAATAAACACAGTTTAAAATTCAGCTTTCTTAGACTCTGTTTTGTCCCCCTAAATTCAGATGCGTCGGAATATTCCCCCTTTTCAAAAGCTACCCATACAGAAATGTTTGGCTTCCCTTCAAAGGGAACAGTATAAAAAGGAGAAAGAACTGCTGAGCACACAGGTTAGCAACAGTTGCACTTTAAAATGATTGATACTTTAAAATCACTAGAGAACTGAATTTATACTTGTGAAAATGGAGTAACAGGTACAGCAGAAAGGCCATGAAAATCAGGTTTATATTATGACTAGTTGGACTTATGAAATGTGATTAGATTATTAGCAATAAAACTTGCACAGATCATGGAGCTAAACATATTTATACAGAGAGGCCCCAGCTGTACTGGCTCTGAGGAGTGCGCTTGTTTAACAAAGAATTTGCAAACAAAATGGCTCACTTAAAAAGGTAGATGCAGAAAACTAGAGATTTTGATGTTACGCTTCCAAATACGAGCAGAAAGTGACTTTTTTAACTTTTAAATATTATTTTTAAATTATTTTCAGTGGATAGTAGTTCTAAAAAAAAAAAAAAACACAAGAACTAAAAACCCCAAATAATTTTTAAGCAAACAATTGATCAGTATTTTTTAATGTTATTCCTATGATGTTGGAACTAATTGTACATATTACCCATTTCAAATGTTAGAGCCTTAATAAAAACTGAGTATGTATTTAGCCAGCCCTATCAGTATAAAGTCACATGAGGTATTAATACACCAAGAGCCCCCCCCTTCCCTATACCACCAGAAAAATGATCCCTTTTTTATCTTTTCAGTATAAGAAGCTCTTTTATCCATTTCTTTTACAAGCTGCTGTTGCCACTATTCCCCTTCACAAGTCTTGACAGCTGACTCAAGTTGATGGCCACGCTTCCACTGACTGCTGTAGAGTAACTGCCAAACCTGCTTCATACGGTAAGACTGGTGCTATCTGTAAATCCCCATTTCTGAATTTTCTCCAAATATGTATACAATTTCCTTATGTTATCATGGAAACGATACATGTGTGAAGCCTGGAGAGAAAAAAAAGCTTTGTTTTCTTTTTTGCTGAAATAGTCAAATCTTTAGGAGTTAATGCACAGCAGAACTCCCTTGCACAGCATGGCTAAAAGCAAGGCTAGAACAGGTGAAAAGGACTATGTTTTAAAAGTAAACTTTTCTCCTACAAAAAAGGAGGGGACAAAATGAGTTGAGGATGCTAATCAAACAGTAGGAAGTATCATGGTGCTGAATGTGTGATAAAAGCCAGTTTTTGACTAAGGAAAAAATGGTTGTGTTAGTTAAAACACACAAGGTGTGGGCCTAGAAGCAGAGATTATTGGCAATAGTTATTGTGTTTTGCAGACAATAGGAAGTAGGGTTTTGACTGGCCATCTGG
The DNA here is from genome assembly GCF_963924245.1 of Chroicocephalus ridibundus. Lineage (NCBI taxonomy): Eukaryota > Metazoa > Chordata > Aves > Charadriiformes > Laridae > Chroicocephalus > Chroicocephalus ridibundus. The sequence continues at coordinate 34,980,557 of NC_086292.1, forward strand.
TCTGCACTCTATAACTACAGCTGTGTTAGCTAGCTTAGAGGAGGAGCAGCAGCTGTGTAATGAATACATACAGTGTAGCAGGGTGTGATATTTACGGCAAAGATAAGAATTGATGAAAAAGTAGGACTGGACATGCTTTAGGTTGAAGATGTCATTTCAAATCCTGTTGTCTATGATTCAATGCTGCACATTTCCTTTAAATATTCAGAGACCTGAAATAAGAGATTTGATTCATAACTTTGCTGTAGCGTGCACAAATATAAATGTTAGGAAATAATACACAGTTGCCCAGGTCCAATTGTTCTAAACAGTTATACAAGCACAGAATTTTTCTGCTGAGCAGAATGATCAGATGTCTTCAGTTTCATAGCTTAGTAGCTAAGAATTAGGAAATACTTTTAGATAGCTGGGAACTCTAAACACCTTGAGCACAATTCATTTTATATTATTCACAGCAATGAATCAGACTCAGAATTAGAGATGGTCTGGGTAGAACAGCAAATTGTCATCATAAGACATCTTCACTGATGTAACTTGTTGGTAATTATACTTTAGTAGAAAAAATACCATTTTTTTAAGTGGGACTTTTTTACTTTCACAGAAATATATATACAGCAGATGTTTAACACGTTCTACCTACTGTCCCTTCTACAGAGATGGTGAACAAATAATTAGAATATAAGTGCTTAAAGATATACCTTTCCCTAGAGGACACTACTTAGCTGCCACAGGTAAAGCTATTCACAATGGCTCATATGCTGGTAGAGAAGTATTAACCTGCCCACCAGTCATGAGCAGACAGGAGCTAACATGCAGTTGCCACAGGACACGGTGTGCGAAAGAAGCGAGCCTGTAATTGGGTGGAAAAAGAAATGCCAGCAAGATTTCCTCATTTTTGCCTTGCAAAAGAAATGTGTGTTGCATGGTAGGTACTGCCTTGGAAAAAATATTCAGCTAGAAGCCCTTGAACAGGGAATTAGTCACATTCCTGGTTGCTTTTCCTGTGCCCAGGAGAGTTTGTGACAAGCACAGACAAGTGTGAAAAAAGCTTTGATAATAAATCCAGAGATAACATTCATCTGAAGAGTTGGTGTCCCTGGAGCACTGAGGGAAAGTGTTATTCTCTAGCATTCCTTAAAACACTCAAACCAAATGGGTATTATTCTGTCTATTAAGACATACTCAGAAATTTAATTCTATTAAGTGCTACTGCCTTAAGAAGCACTATAAGAGAGTTAACACCCTACACCTTCAAGAAAAAAATGGGCCACAGTATATTGTTAGATATAAGGGTGGATGTAAGTAGCTGGCATTTGTTTCTAATTTGCGTTTATCCTACTTCATTGCAAATTTTAATTCATCTCTTCCAAATGAATATGGAACATTTCATTTGCTGATCTTTTGCATTAATGTGGTCAATATAATTGGAGATGAAGTGAGCTGTTTGCCAGACTTTCTAACTGCTGCCAAGAAAAACTTGGGTGTCATTTTAGAAAAATCCATGGGTGGAGGAGGAGGAGATCATGACCATCTGTCTGTGCATCAAAGGCTAAATCATTATAGGGGAAAAATAACTTCTCTGTTGTGTTTGCCAGCCGTGTTCCCTTTTAAAGTAAGTTCAGTTAGTAACTTTCGAAGATAAACATTTTCAAAACTGTCCTGTGGGCTCAAATATTTCTTGGAAGGAAGCTGGGGAAAAATTTAAAGGACAAAACTGCACAATTTGGAAGTGAATGAGATAGCAGGAGGATAACATTGCAGGAAAAGTATACAGTCTCCTTGGAATGTTCCCAAACACTTACTGTTGCATCCTTTTCAGTTCCAGGATCTAACAAGTATATAGAAAAGGAAGCACATCATCTCTTGCTTGTCCTGCAGACAAGCTATACACATTCCATGCCCCATAGCATTTACAGACATCTTGGCTTAACATTTAACAAAGGGACAATAGACTAACAGCATTTGAGAGACGTGACTGTAAATATGCACCTGGACCTACTTGAGCCTTAGAACTTCTGTTGTCAGTCAGGATAATAGTCTGAAAATTAAACATTCTGCAAAAAAAAATCACATAGAGAAGAAGGGCATTATCTGTAGTATAGCTAATACTTTGCTCTTTTTATTTGTTTAGTCTTTTATTTAACACCCTGCAAAATTAAAATCTTGGCATCGTGCTGAAATCCATCATAAGAAGCTAAACTATGAATGTCTCTGAAAAGCCATCAGTCCTTCAAACCAGGAGTCACTATTGCAGGAGTGCTGTGGGTTCCTTTATCAGTAGTCACTGTGACATAAAGGTCTCTATGATGAGAGTGAAATGACAACAAATTGAAAATGCCAGTAACCATGGGAGTTCTGTTTAGACTGACACTTCCAGCATTGCTACTGCTCGAGTTGAATCTGCTATAGTAACCACTTTAGTTCCCATAACTTCTACCTTCTAGCATACTCTCTCATCAAAATATTTGCATTTTGTAGGGTATGACATCTAAGTCCAGACATTGTTACTTAAAAATATTGCTCTGGCTTCTCTGAGCAGGAATCCTTCATAGTGTCAGTCTTCAAAGGAAAGATTTACAGTTCTTATCAGGTGTATGGGGTTTTTCTTTGTATTGAGATTCTGAATTCTCTCCTCCTTTGAAGATAAGAAATCCCTGCTATCACAGAGTTTATCTGAATACGAATGGGTCCCTGGATTTGATAAACTGTTTAGGACTACTAGGATCAAATCCTAAATATGTGCACATTGAGAGTTCAAAAGGTGAATTAATTTCACCTTTGTATGCTTGCTATTCTTGATTCCTATCTTTCCTGATAATAAGTAGTGAAATTCAAAAATGCAATTTAAAAAATTTATGGCTTTTTGGAGTTATACTTCATGTTCTGCTCCAACATTTTAAAATAAAAAAAAATATTTTACAGGCAGACCAAGGTGTGACTTTTGGAAAAATAATCTATTGCTCATTTTTAATAAATGCAAAACCAAACATAAGTAAATATTTATATGAATCAAACGTTGACAGCATGCTTCACATACTTGAAATGGAACAAACACTATTTTAATTTGCAGTACTTTCTGAACAGGGAGCCACAGCATTCCACCACATCTGGAATCTTTGAAGATATACATACACATATATGTATATATATTACAAGTTTCTTTCTAACAGTAACTACAAAGTACTACCTCAGTCTCGGGTAATAAAATGCCAGCATGAAGATAAATGGAAAAATAGAACTGCCTAAGATTTTTAAGAGGTATTGACAATTCAGACAAATTATCCTTTTACATTATTGAATCTGAATGATATCTTGAAAAAGAACTCAAAATCTGCAAGTTCTCTATAAAATCCAAATTACTGCACTGCAATGATATAGCTGAGTTCGCTAAAATGTTTGTTTGCATCAGGCTTCTTGTTTGAATTGTACATTAATTACCTTTTTAAGCCTCTAGTCTTTAATTTTAAGTTAACAGTGCAACAGGATTTATGTATTTAAAAAAAAATAAAATCAAAGGTTAAAAGAGTAAAACCTAGTAATTATGCACTCCTGTAACACTTGCACAAACCTGGTGGTAAAAAATGAACTTGTTTCATTATAATGAAAAATATAATAAAGTATATACACTGTTTCAGAACATTCTCCTAAGGTTTTTAAAAAAAAAAACAAGAGTAGATACTTTTCTGCCCTGCCACTGTGTCAAAGTCCATGTGGTCAACAAATAGTTGACTGTGAATAGTAAAATTTACTGTCTGAGCTGCATAATAGGATATCCTGTAAAGCAGGAGTGTTAGAGATCTGCATGGAGGATTGAATTGGAAAATTGCCAGAAGTTCAAGGGCCACATCTATTTTGCATAAAATGGAGCAGATGGTAGCTGACTTCATCTTTGATACCATGGTACAGTCCACAGAGATTATGAATCCCAGCATGAACCACTCTATTTCTTTCTTGCATTGAGCAGGTGATAAAGGAAGATACAACATATCTTGCAGATATTTTGAAACACCTACTTTGAAAATAGGTTTTGTGTTGCATTATTGTTTCTCACCTAGATTTTTCTAGCAAGAGTTCTGTTTTTAGCACCTACAACTAATAGCATACAGTTGATTAGTAACTACAACTACCTGGCAGCTTCTTGGCCATATTACTGGAGCTTTGCCTATGCTGGCCCAGAGATTTACCCTGTTCCTTAGGAAGTCTTTTTGCTATGTTACACAATGATTTATAAATCTTCTGTTGTTACATTTGATCTATCTGATGCCATTCACAGACATAACCAGATCAGCCAATAGATCAAATGCTGAGAGTCAGTATTTGAAATTCTTATACTACTCAAAAAGCTTGTGCACCATTAACATATTGCTAAGGAGAGGATGTCTTAGATTGTCCCTGAGGACCATCATTTAATAGCTATTTAACATGCCATGAGTGTCTAAGACTGCTGGCTTTTTTGGTTGAGAGTGTAAGAGATTTAGAGCCTAATTCAGCAAATCTTAAATTTAAGAATAGTTCATATTAAGCAAAGCAAGTAAACGTAATGTGTACATCAAAACTCCAGGAAATCCACACCATCTACATATGCAGACTAAGGAGGCGTAAAACAGAAAAATGCGTAATGGATAGTATTGAATCAGTCACTACTTGTAGACATCTCCTGTACTGCACTATATCAAATTAACAGTGGGTATGATCTGTGATTCAATATAAAGGATCTCAACTGGTTTTAGTTGTATTGCTAAAGCTCAGATACAAAATACTAATCTGAAAATACTGGTATCCCAGATTGAAGAAGGCTTAAGTCTGAAGTCAAAAGAAGTAAAGTATAGAATGATTTTTGTCAACTGTCCACAACTTGTTCATACAGTGTAAAACCCACTGGATATCTAGTAATAAAAATTGTGTTATTTTGGAAATACGCATTTTCTGTCAAAAGATTTAAAATATAGGTGCAAGACTATTCCTAAACTTCTGGAATCTCCAACTACTATACTATATTTGGGGATATTTTACTTTCATCTACTTTGTAGACCCCCTACAAAGGTATATGTGGGTTATGACAGAGTTTTGGTGCAACAGTAGTTGTAAGAAAACAGTAGTTTGTAAGAAAATAGTTCAGATTTGATTACTGATAACTGATCTTTTAGTAGAAAGATGGCCTAGAAAGTAGTTATAACTTGTAATTGCTAGTGCTTCTATATCTATTTCCTTCAAAAAAGGAAAATGGTCAATGTTTTCTCATCCAAAGTTAAAACCAGTATTATTCAACACTTGTGAAGCCCAGCCTTAGCCTGCTTGCTTTGCTCTGATCTGACCGCACAGAGCAAACAGAGATCTGGGGGGCTTAAATGGTGGAGATTTCACTAGCATTCTTGCATGTCTTTCAGATCCTGCTCCCCTTCTCCCATGTAGGTGCTGCCGAACAGTGGACATAGCTTTGTAGCTCTGTATTGCTTGTCAGGATCTCTAGCTAAACCTTTTAAAACTGTCTGAGAGCTGAGGGAAGCTCAAACACATTCTTTATTGGAGCCTGCTGGGGCTGTAGCTCTCACTGTTAGTACTATCCAATATGTCATGAATAGTTCCAATCTCGTGAAGTGGTAACAGCCACAGAGCCAGAGTTGTATCCATTGCTTCAACTGGAATAGCATTAGGGCGGCTATTATTTGTGTCAGGCTGACTCAGCGCAAAATCTACAGGGCATCACTGAAAACTAAGGGGTAGTGCTACGGTTTACCACTACTGACGAGAACTGCCCTGAGCCTATATAAGCAGTAATATCTGGTTTTTGTAGGTGAGAGATATCAAACTATTCTTCAATATTACAGGCAGTTTAGCATTCAGGAATTTCTGCTCTTTCCCTAGTACTGCAATAGGAAAGCAAAATCAAGGTGGGGGGGGTAGGGAAACATTTAGAAATTATTGCAACTGCATCTTTTCTCTCCCTTTGAGGATTTTGTTTTTAAGCAATGGCTTCCTCTCCCAGCTTTTAATACTTAATTAGTCATTTTCATCAGCATGGAGTTGTTCTGATTTGTTACTTCTATGTTCCGATTATGAAATATGACAGAATTCTAAATATTTAATGGGAATGGGATTATTAGCAATGTGCCCTTGTTGCATGCTGCATTGTTATCCTCTTTAGTATCATAAAATATATAATGTACCTGTAGCAAAAAGACCTTAGTAGAGCATACAGATGGAACTGAATTCCTAAAGCAGTCATAGGTCTGCAAGTGTTATTCTCAAGATCTCAATACAGTCTTTTTAGATTATTATACATGAACACCAGTGAAAAAATTCTTTTTAATACAGTAAGTCCACGTATTATTCAAAGATACACTGGTACAAAATGATCAGTTTAATTACACCTTAAAATTGAAAAGACCATCCGTTTTGGGTTGGTCTTCATCAACAGAAAGTAAGTTTATGATTTAATATTTTACTGTATGGAATAATTTTCTTGCAGATTATAATGCCTCTCAGAGTATTCTGGGTTCTTTCCTCACCATTTAAAACCAATTTTTCTAATATTCTTAGAGAACGGTCAGACTCTGCCAAAGGTGTAGAGAGAAATATTCTCATTTGAAATGGAAAAACATTATGATTTAAGACTTTGAGACTCATGTAGTGAGATCTTTTGTTTATGTGTTAAGACACCGAATGAAGATTATTATAATATCTGGTAGTCAGTGCAAGAACACAGGGATGGAAAGCCTCCTAGATTATTTACTTGGTACTGGTGGGTTTTGATCCACGGTATAAGGGAAATATAGATTTTTGTTTACAAGGTGATGGAAGGAAAAAGAAACACAAGTACGTTATGGCTCCTAAGGTAAGCTTTTCTTACTCAAAGAGCTAATTCTATGTTGGCAGTATATTTGCAATTGTTGAAATCAAAACTTTATTGCTCACTTCAAAAATGTAGCAAATCAGTGTGGGGTTTTGATATAAGCAAGATACAAAAATAGAACAGCAGCTGAAAACATTCACTGCTCATAGGCAGATATGCAGAGAAAAGCCTGCAACGTACTTAGGGCTGTGTTACAGATCAAGCTCTACCAATGTATAACCAGCTGTGGGAAGGGGAAGATCATGATAAAGTCAGATTTTCTTTATAGAACAGCTGGTGAGACCAACAAAGTTACTCATATGATGGAAGTAAATTAGCAGCAACCATAGAGGTAGGCTCCATTTAGAGTAAGTAGAATTTATTATATAGTGGTCAAGAACATGAAATGAAGTTATTTGTGAGTTGCTGGAGCAAAGTGAAACACATGTTTCACCTTGTGTACTAAAAGCAAGTGCACTACCTTATCAGCAATAAACTACTCACCTTTTCTGCTGCTAGCTGTTCTCAGCTCCACCAGAGACAAAGATCAGGTCAGTCGCAGGGTGTCAGTCACTGGTACCTACAGTCTTGATTGCTCTGTACATCACAACAGCCCACCTGGGACTGCTGCTGCAGAAGCTGATTTTCATCTCACATGTATCTTCTCTCCCAGAAGGCTCTGTCACAGCCCAGCTATCTGCTGTGCTCTAGCTTCCATTCAGCCATCTCCTATTCTCCTGTATCTTGACCACTGCAGATATAAAGCACATCAAAGGTGTTTTTAAAGCTTTTTTCCTCATTAACCGAGTCCCTTCAGCCTCATTTTGAGGCTGTGTCTAGCTGACAGCTACACATCCAGGATAGCACCTAAGCCTTTCCACTAGCGAAAAAGACGACTAATTTCAAAGAATATTCCTTAAAATTCTCATAACGTACACTTTCTCAATAAACCTTATAAAAAAGTCCAACACGAGTAAACCAGAAATCAAGCATAATGTCCGCATTGGAGAGGTGGTTTACTTGAAAACAATGAAAGAGTTAAAGTATTTCTCAAATGGTGCGCATGAAGTCTAATTAAGTTCTTGTTTTTCACAAAAACATGGAAATCAAGTGTAGGGTGTTCTTAGCATTGACTGTAACCACTGGGAATTAGGAAATGGAATTAAGTTGCAATCTGCTAAATATGGATGATTGACTTCTTCAGGACTGATGAAAAGAAAAAAGTACTTAGCCAGAAAGAGAACTAAATAAATTGGGTTTTTCACTATGAAAAAAATGCTGAAGATGCTTTGCCCTACATCTATAGGGAATAGTTCATAAAAGAAAACCATAACTCAACACAGATGTCATTAAAACTATTGCTATTCTGAACCTGCCTTAATTTCTAGTTGCTTAATTTTGTTGTTTCACTCACTTCTCTTTAAACAGGATTTCAATTTATGGCATCTGATATCATTTTCTTGGTATCCTCTAAAATTCAAGTTTGGAGGACAAATGAGATTGTTGATTTGGAAATTTCTGCAATAAATCTCCTCTATTTTATAATAGAGTTTATGTTATCATGTGGCTCTTAAATTTGCAGGTACTAGGAATATAAATTTCAAGCTGTGAATACTTAGGAGTGTAATTCTTTTTACTCAATATTAGGAAACCAGATATAGCCAGTCTGTCCCTCTGCCTGGAAAACATTCTTGTCAGAAGCTCTATGGTAAGGAGATGCCTAACCATGGAAGGTTAGGCTTTGAAAAGTTTTCAGTCAGATCAAGATCTGATCTAAAAACCATCTATTCACATTCTCCTTTATTGTCAAGTGTAGATTTTCATTAATACTATACAATCTTTAGATTTTTTTAAATTGCTGAGAGAGAAGCCATTAAAATAGAAATTATTATCAATCTCAAGACTTTTTTTTTTCCTTTCAACCTATGTTTTTTCAGCCTTGAACACCCCCTGAAGCTATAGAACTGGAGTAGAACTCTTTTACTCTTGGGCAAACCCCGAGATTCTTACTTTCTCAGAAATAAATAGTCACCTTTTACATTTGCCTCCCATTCTAGTTCCCAATTTTCCCACAAAAAGAACCAGGACTGCATTCTAGCAAACTAGGATTTCTATAGTTTTAAGTAGCTAATGTAAAAAGAATTGAATGCTATGCTTTGCTATTCTATTCTGCTCTGAGCACTACATTCAGTCAATCAGAGCCTTACCCTACCCACTCCAGAAAAAAACCCACATCTGAAAAAGTAAAGGAATGAAAAAAGCTTCCCTAGTACTTTTACATTATCTTTGGTTTTTTCCTAGGTCTGGACACACATGCATTGCACTTTCGTAGCTGTCAACTGTTTCATTTCAAAGTGTTTTCCACTCCTGAAAAGTACAAAATTATGAAGATCCTGATTAGTGACACAGATATTAAGGATTACTGATACTATTACTGTTTCAGTAAATATTGTGTATTCAGCTTTATACCCAAAGAGAACTGATCAGTGCAAAAGAGTACCTAGAGCTGATCAGTTCATCATAATGTCTTTCAAAGTACCATTCTGGAAACTCTAAAAATATGCAAGAAAATAGATGCTATCCCAAGGAGATTGCAAAGGTCCCAATCCTGGCACTGGATCCACATGGAAGCAATTCTTGTCCAACAAACATCCTTTTGTGTAATTCAATTTATTTATAGAAAATACATTTCTGACATCTAAAGCATCAAGTTTCTGCTTTTTCTGTAACGCTGCTCAGTAAGTTTAGCTGTCCTCTGATTTACAGTGCTATTCAAGGTTTTACAGTAACATTAGCCATCTATCTTCAGTGTTAAACACTTTTCAAGAATAATGCTTGAGTAGATATGCAACCAAAACAGTAAATATCTGAGAAAACACACTGCAGAAACCCTTCTAACTTAAATACATTTTATTTTAATATGCTAGAGTAGAAATTAGTAAAATTAAATATTTTTTTACTCCAATTAGCACAATATTGGATTTATATACAGTGAGGAAGCTATGTTCTGTTAACAGACACGAGATTATCTGGTTTGGACTCGAAGTATATTGCTATAAGCATAAGTTTATAAGGTGGATACACTTTATTCCTCTCCAAAATAATATCAAATTGAAAATACTGTAAATGAATTAGGTGGCTATATGATTCCATGGGAGTAGGATCTCTTTCCCTGTTATAGATCATTAAGTGGTTAATGAGGTGAATGAACATGGCTGCTTCTGCAAATTCTTTTCAATTAGCTGGTGAAATAGAAAACTCATCTGAGAAACTGCTCTAAAATTATATCACAAGTTTCCCAAGTGAATACTTTGCTACTGAACTAAAACAGCAGTCCTGTAGCTCAAGCCACCAGAGATTGTTTATAACTAACGCGTAATTTTTCACAGGTGCATTTTTTATATATTTTGTCAGGGTATTGGCATTTTATAGCTAACTCGGATTGTGTCAAACTGAAAGTTGCTGTTTTTGTCCACACAGCATATACTGATGGAAGCAAAGTGTGTTTTTAAATTCGTAAGTCAATTCCACTTGGTTAACTTCCAGAAGATTATTTTATTTTAAAATTAACTCTTTGTCAATGCCAGTAACCTAAGTTGCAGCCCTATGTGAAAGTCTTCTCTAGAATAATAATTTTGAACAGAAGGCTGCCTTTAAGTATCACTTCTCCATATATACCACTGCTTTCTGATATTTCATCCTTATCTTTCCTGAAAAGGAGAATATTAGCCTGTCTCAAACCTTCAAAGGGATGAGCTGTTTTTTACTGACTTGCACATGGCCTTTTAAAAAAGTAATTTTGGGGATTGGCAGATCTGGTGAGTAATCCTGGCTTGTAGTAAAGGATATGCACAGTGTTCACACTCGCTTAGAAAACATGAAAAAACACCATTTTTAAAATTTCTGTCAAATTCAGATAGGCATCTGTTTGTTGTGGAAGTTTAATATCTGTATTCCACCTGTCTAAATAAAAGCAGAGCAGTTGACTGATTCATTGTTAATGCTTCCCGGTGAAACCATATACTAGAAGTGGGGCACTAGAGAAAACTACTAATCTGACATATTTTGTTCGTGACAATGAAACTAAATACAAACCACAAATTGTTTAGGGCTTCAGTGTTTTGCTAGATACTTAAGATCTAGAAAAATTATTTTTTACTGCACATAGATTTGTACTAATACATTAGCACAATTAAGGAAATCGCCCTGCAAGTGTCTGCTGCAGGCACATAAAATAACTTGTTAGAGAAATCTGTGGGCTGCAGAATGTGATGATCAAGATCCCTTAAAGAATTCTGTTTAGCCGCCTCTTACCTGTATTGTTTGTTAGGATGGATTTTATTGCCATAGCATTGTTATTTGTGATTTAATACTTCTTGTCCATATAATTAAAAGTTCATTTTTTAGCTGTTGTGTCACCAGAATGGCATTTCTGATGTCCTAGGCCAGAAGAATTTTCAGCCGGTACTAATGCAATACTATTAATCGCAATGTCATATGAAAATTACAATTTCTCTCTGTAAGTTATCACTCAAAGATCTTAAGAGCATCCATCAAACTTCGCTCATCTACAACTCTCTGTTTAAGGTTTAGCTCTACAATCCTTCATTGCTACAGGCTCTGATGCTATGTTGGTCTCCATTGCTACCAGCCCGTTATGTGTGCCTATAACACAGAACTATCATCTCTACTGTAGTTGGCATGGAAAGTAACACTGGATAGACACAGAATTTGGAGAGAAATTAAAGGATATTTTCACTAGTTTTATGCACTTACGCAAAACCGGAAACTGGGATAATAATAGGGCTTATTGGGAGGAAATGGAGCACTATGGGGTGTTGAGAAAAAGGAAAGAGAACAAAGATAATCAACTCGAAGCGAGGTTAGCACAGAAATGGTGTCTTCCCTCCCTCTTCTGTGTGCAAATGCAAAAAAAAGCTGCAAGTTCTAGTTTGAGACTGAAGTAAGATGATTATTGTTTTAAGGATACTTGTAGAACGCAGAAGAGTCAGCAGAAGAATTCTGTTTGTGGTAAACAGCTAATAAATGTTGAAGAGGTGAGAGAATGACACAGGCTGTCACTTGGACTCTAGCTGTGCTTTGGGAGCCAGCTGAGACTCCAGTTGCTCATGTGCTATCCTTGCCCTCAGAGTTCAGGAATTACTGGGCTAATAATGGTGCTTTCCCTTTGTTAACTCAGGTCTGTGAGAACCACAATAAATGAAACCTGGCTCTTGCTTGCTAACTGATGGAAGCCACAGTTGTAGCATTTCCCAGATCTCTCTCCTGGAGTGAATGAGCATCTCTTCACTCTAACTCTCAGTATGGGTACTCTCTGCCCAGCAGTTATTTTTACAAATATTTGAAGCTTTTAATTACTTTAAAGGTGTATCTACCCTTTTACCAAATTTGTCTCAAATCAGCCTATGTGCTCAAAACCTATCAATAGGCCACATACGTGCTATGATTGCACAGATCTCCTTTCCTTAGTAAACTAGGCTAAATATCTCTAAGAAGCCAAAGCAAAGTTTAACCTTTAAGTAGTTACATTTTTTAAAAAATTACAGATGTTCCTATCAATTTTAATGTCACGTTAATACTACTAGTCAAATGTACAGGAATAACGAAGAAATTATATTCTTTATATGAATTTTTGATCCCTCCTCCACATTTCCACATCAAAAATATGATTTTTTAGTCAAGCTGTTTAGCACACTTGAGATGTTGCACAGCAAATGATTGCCTTGTTTGCTTCAGGGCTAAGTCAACATTAACACCAATGAAGCATGCATCACCATGGTATTCAGATGGACTTTGCATTTTGATGGAAGTACAAACATATCCAGCCTGCCAGACACGTGCAGTCCAGGTAGGAAGCATGCATTCTATTTTGTAATTTGGCAAGAGAACTACAAATTGGCTAGATCTTAGTCAAGGACAAAATATTTAGGAATCTGGAGATGATGGAGAGCCTTGGCAGTATTAACTGTTTTAGAGTTGCTGCTCACCATTTTGTTTCTTAAGTTTTCTGCAAGGAGTACAGTAATTCCTGCTACGAACACTATATGGTCAGCATGAGGGAGCCTGAAGGAAAGATAAACAAGTTGACTCTGCTGAATATTGAGGCAAAAAGGAAATAGCTGTGTAGATATGAGGGCTGTCGGACAGTTTCAGACTTTATAAATAGCAGTCAGTGGATCATAAAACTTATGACAAAAAAAAAACCAGCACAATATTTTTTTTTAAAACAAGTATTTTAAAAATATATAATCCTACCATTTTAAAGTTATCATTCATGTGCTGCAGAGGAACTTTCTGAAACCGAAGAGAAAACGTTAATCTTCTAGATACTGTTCTCAATAGAACCTGGCAAAAACTGCAGTTTAAGGAAAGGCAATGATACAGCATTCACATGAAATAAATAGAATGTTTTAGAGATGACAACAATTTACTTTGTTGGTTCTTAAACTTCATCAAGCAGTGTGAATCTAAAACCCTAGGACATGACTGGCTAGATTTGTAAGCAAGAGAAGGAAGGTGGAAGTGATGTTGCCTTTCATCCTAAAGCCCAGGCACTAGTGCGTTTATCTGGGAGAATGCACAAGGCAAAGGTCTTCCCTTTCCTGTTTGAGGAGATCTTCTCCCTCAGACTAGTAGGGATTTTGGAATAAACCTCTTTGTTTTGTTTCACGTAAGTGTTCACCGAGTCTGAATGACTCAAGCCTGATACATAAACCAGGAACTGGTGACGCGCGTCACCCTCGGTTTTTAATCCCTGTTCAGATTAACATCTAACATTCTTAAAGGGGAGCACCTAAATTCTTTTTCTGACAAGGCTTGTGAGAGCGAGAAACCTATCCAGCAGTAGGATTCTTGCAGCATAGCAGTTGTTGTCAGTATGAGCTGGCGATTGCTGTCAATAAGACAACTTCAATAAATATACATTACTCCCTTGGGTTTTGGGTTTTTTTGAAGCAGAAAATATGACTGTAAACTTTACCCAGTAGTGCCATTTTTCAACAAGAGCCTCTGGGGCATATGTTGAGTTGGTATTATGTCACTTTTCATGTTATTTAAGGCTTCTGCCAAGTACTATAACAATGTCTGGCATCAACCCAGTGGAACAATGTTCTTTACTACTGAATTACTTAATTGAGTAGAAGTGGAGACGCAAAGGCTAAATCAAGTAGTTATTTGCTTGGATTTTCTTTACTACATGGAGTACACACAGTAGTAGACATCTAGGACTGAATTTGTTCCAAGGTGAATGATAAAAATGAATCTAATAGACAAGGTGTATGCCCTGTGTCTCTGATCTGAGAACTGGACGAACAGCTGCAATAGATAAATGGATGTATGTAGCATCATTTTTCTAAAATCAATTTCTTAAATGAAAACTAAATTATTTCAAGGCTTATTTCTTAAAGTTAATTTACTAACTTTATTTCAACCTAAAGCCACCATGAAAAGCTGCTGGAAACAAAAATTTTTTTAAGAAATATTTTTCTTTTGCATACAAATAAACAAACTGGATTTGTAATAGCAATGGTTCTGGTTTTAGCCATTTTCACTCTGACAAAGCTCATCCAATTCAACATTTCTTGTAGCTTCAAGCAGTTTAGAATGTGTTCTCATCTGATGAGTTTGAGTAAAGTCAGCACTAGAAATACATGCACACTGAAGAGACACTGACTCTCCTAGATACTAATTTTTTTATTATTATGCATGATGGTATGTTGGAATTGTTTCAAAAGACAATTTATGGTTTGGTTTGCGTTTTTTCTTAATTTACAGGAGCATATTCTTAAAGTTTAAAAGAATGACAGCCTATGATTTCTTTAGGGTTGAATGTTAGACTTTTCATATTGTCTCAAAAAGGAAAGTATAAATATGTTACATATGCCTAACAAGCATTATAAAATAATGTTATAAACAGATTAGATCACCCTTTAGTGTTTATACTTGTGCCAAATTCCTGAAGGTATAATACTTTAACAGCAAACCACAGCAGACTAAATGCAATCAATTTTACAAGCATACCTTATGGAATACTTGAATACTTGAGCAAACTATACATGTGTTGAATAGTGTTTGTTTTGCAGATGTTCATTTAGTATCTGTTTGTGCATTCATGGTTACAAGCTTCCCACCTGAACATATCTATTCTAACAAAATTTTGGCAGCAGCTTCAATTGCCATGTCATGCAGGTTGGTACTTGCTGTATGTGTGTAGTACTTCTAAGAATAACAAATAATATTAAACAAACCTATAACTTCAGTGCTAATGAGCAAGACTTACTCACTCTGCTGTAGGTTTTTTATTGACATACAAAATCAGAACTAGACAATTGCACTCTGATTCCCAGCTTACATTCAAATAGTGATCAGACATAACATGGAGTCCTCATTAAGCAGGGTTTAAAAAAAAAATAAATCGTCATTAGGTATATTTGTCACAGTCGTTTAGTAGCACTCCTCCTAGTAGCTTAATAACACTAAATGTACCAAGTCTGTTTCTGACATGTTTTCACTTACTCTAGAAATCTTCTGTGATGGGAACTTCACAGTCTCCCTAGGTAACTCTGACAAAATAAACCTTGATGTTAATAAAAAGGCAGCATCATGTTAAGCTTAAGCCATGTATAAAATTTGGTTTTCAGGAACCTAATCAAGACTTTTCAGAACACACTATAAACTTCTTTACACCTCAGCCACTCTCAACAAATACTAATTTTGTTTACTAAATCAATAGTGAAGAAAATAGTCAAAGTTAATTTTTAAATATCAACCTGAAAATTACATACGAGAGATTTTAGTATCAGCAGAGCAGAAGGGGATGTCTGAAATGTACTGTAAAGTTTTAATCTGTAAAAATTCTGTTTTCCTAAACAGTTTGATAACTTTATGTTCTCCTAGTACTCTGCTTGTATTTCTGTTCAGGTAAATGAATATCTATTTAAATTCCCTGTCATTTTCTTTGTATATGGCACTTTCCCACAACTGGAACACTGCTGGCACTGTTACATTGACCTCCAAGTTCTATGACAGAGGTATCTGCATGCTGATGGTAGCTTAATTGATCCCCACGTTTAAGTAATCTATAAACCTATAAACTTGTAAGAGGCTTGCACAAATAGTTTATGGTGACATGTCTCACTGCTTCAGTTAAGGAATGTGAAGTCCCTTATCCTGTACACTATCTCCCATTCACCTCCGTTGTTTATGGAGAGAGTTGGTGAAGACTCATTCATTCTAGTGAAGCGGGTTAGGTCATCATAGTAACAAAATGGACTTCCTAAGATGAATGTCAATAGCAATAGTTCTAAGAATTTTTTTATAAATTCTTAATTGAAAGATAATGTAATTTGTAATGCATATCTGATTTTGTGAATCTTTAATGGTATAGCTAAAGGTTTTCCAAATTAGCCTGTATCTATAGATGACTAAAACACTAGCTTGTCTTATGAGATTTCATGGTAAGAGGTAAGGTGGTTTACATGCTTTAAGCACACAATTTGCTGTTGTTGCATAGCAAGGTTTCTGAAGTATCAACTACGTTTCCTGGTTTCCTACTATCCAGCTCTTTGGTCTTGATCTGGAAATAGAAAGCAGTTCAAACTATTTGTGTTGCTAAAAACCTTGATGGAATATTTGCCTTTTAGCTACATCTGGGTGGGATGGCTGTGGTTAAAAAGCATGGTGCCAAGGTGAAAAGTAATCATCCAGCTTTTGCAGACATTGATGCATTGTTTAAAGACCTGCTAACTGATATAAAGAGTATGAGCATTTTTTCCCAGACCCAAGCTTTTCTTCCATAAAAGAACAATGGATTATCATCTTGAGAATTATTATTATTATTATATATCTTAACTGCAAAATCCTCATGCTTAACTGACTGACACTCTTGCCTCAAAATGCCTGAACATGATAAGTAAAATAAGAACAATATGAACAACTGTTGGTTGATATGCAGAATAAAGTTGATAGCTGTATTCATAACTTCTCACTTGTTACACTCCTCCCTTGACCAGCACAAAGTCTGACGAGTAAAGAGATGAAATAAGTTATACTCCCTGGTGTTGTGAGCAATGCAGCTACCAGTTTCTGTGATTTCTTAACAAACTTCCGTATGCCTTGTCAAAATTAGAGTGTTGTCTGTTAATTCATCAGTGTTTGATACAGGGTGATGTGGGGGGAACAGATCCCTGGGATAGAACAAATGATAGTTTAGTGGGCAATTTACAACTGAGAAAGAGAAGTAAAAGACCTGCAGAGCAGCAGGGGCAGATGACAGTAACAATATATAGAGAATCTACACTTAGAATGAATCTATGAATCTCTCATTGCGATTTTTTTGCTTGGGGGAAAGAAAAAGAACGGCACTGGAGAAGCAAAATACAAACAGCTAAGAGACTTTGTTTTTTGATTGGACTGGTGGGTCTAACAGCTGCCAGAGTTGACAATATCAATGTGTCTAGTTGCCTGCATCCATGTTAGTCCATGTTAGCAAGTGCCTTTAATTTACAAATGCAACTCACTTTTATTTGCATATTTTTTTTAAATCTGCAGCAAGCAACAGAAGCATTTTGGACCATTGAGGGATATTACAATCAATTGATTTCTCTGGCACAGACAATGCTTTTGAGACAAAAAACAGAGACTCATGAAATATTACTGTCAATAATTCTCAAAAGGAACATCTCTTTAGTAGTCAAGTTACAGGTCAGTAGATCTAAGATGAAGTAATTCAGACTAGATTTCAAGCTCAGCTTTACTACTGTAGCCAACAGTGCACGCATGCTGCCCAACTGCATGAAATACAATTGTTTTCTATAATCAGCTTCTGATAAGTTTCTCTTTTAGAGTATATCATATGTTTGCAGATTTCTCTGAAAGTTTTCAGGCACGGCCCTCCTAAAACCTCTTGTTACCTTATCGGTACTTCCTTTTAGGTATAATGCAGCCCTCCTTCATGGTACTTAATTCGGGCTGGCATCTCCAGAACTTGCAGTTTTTTAGACTGCATTTGAAAGTACTGCATGTCTTCCATCATACTAGCTTCTCCTACATGAGTTATAAATGTTCCTGTGTGGTGCATCTGCCTATGCTTTTCTTATTGCAAGGACACCATGGAGTAGTGTGTTCTTTAATTGCCTGGATCTGCTGGCTCACTGCAACGATAACTGCCAAGGACTATCACTAAATGTGGAGGCCAGGAATCCCTGTTTTTATTTTCCCCTACCCCAGCACCTCCCGTGTTGTTTCCATGGCTGATGAGTAACATTAGAAGGGCACCTTCATTGTTGATGCAGTCTATGAAGTCTCACATCTTAATGTCAAGGAGACACAGCTCACTCATGTGACAGTAAGTACACTGTGTTTTCACTCTCTTCTTTATAGAGAGCTTTTCCAGATCCCATTAGATTTCTACTTTTTTCTTTAGTTAGTCACCAATTATTTGTTGCAACATAAAGTTTTAGGGCTTTCTCATTAACTATATACTAAGCTTAGCCAAGATATCATCATCTATAAAACTGAGGGAGCCTTGGAAAGAACTATTTTTTTGTAATTATGGGGGCTATTTATATTCATTTGTGAGTTTCATAGTTGTGAACACTTGTTAATTTTCACTTGGTAAACTTGTTTTGCTCCTATGGCTTTGCAGGATGATGGAAAAACATGAGATTCAAACAAGTCTGTCCAAGGACTTAGGCCAGGGGTCTTGCAGAACAGACAGTATGCAATTCTGCACCTTCAGAATGTACAAATTTAATAAATTAAATGTGCAGAGTTGATCTTAATTCTGCTATTTCACACTTTTTCAATGTTTTACGTTGTAATCTTAGTATTATCTTCATATTTGTCTTGCTTTAGAAAGAATATAAACACCTGCAATGATTTCTCAGTGGGTAAATGTGTAGTTGAAAATACGTGTTTCAAATAACTGGACTATGCCCCTCTCTTTCCAGTCACTTCTGTCTAAAATAAGTTCCCCTCTCTAGTTCACATTCTTTTTCTCAATTTTCTGCCAAATATCAGGAATATTTCTTTCTCTCTTTTTTTTTTCCTCCTACTTTGGCAGGATGGCATAGTTTAGTAATTGTTTAATTACTCAACTGTAATAACCAAATGATTTAATAGCATAATCACTAAGCAGCAATTATTTAATTACTAATGTTGTTTAGTTCTTTTTTTCACTTCTCTGAGGTTCCAAAATACTTTGAAAGCATCTAGAAGATAAAGATAATAGTGAAAATGAACAGAATATTTTACAGGCTAAACACTGTAGACAAATCTTTACAGCTTAAGTTCACAAGGAAAGACACTTTACTTATTCTTCTGAAAAATACCTGTATTTGAGAGAGAATTTACACTAAATAAATTGAGGATGTCCGAAGGGAGCTATGGCAGATGTCACCAACAGTAAGTTATGAGAAGTATGAGCTGAAAAAGTTGAGATACACAGATTACATGTAGTTTAAGTACTTTCCCATTATTTACCTTCAAAATTCACCAGAAATATTTTCATATTTTACTAAAAGAAGAATCACGCTTTCTTTTTTCAATTAGTGTAGAATGGAAGGCAAAACTGAGAAAAACAAAGAAAATCTAAACTCGGGAGCATTCTTAAGACTGATGTTGGCCAGTGTGACAGAGCACTATAGACAAAAAAGCTTGAGAAAACCTGAATTTCTTAGTCACCTTTTGACATAGAGATTTCCATATGCAAATTCTGAGATGAGTGAAACCGCAGCCCTCTATGGTGCTGTGCTCCAAGACTGTTCTCTCTAGCAACTGTGCCTTCACTGCCCAGTTAGGGCCTTGTCTAGCAGTTTTGCGATGTCCCACTGAAAGTAATGGGAATGTTTTATTCACTAAAGGTTTGGAACAGTTGATCATATATTTGATATTTAACCCACTGGGTAAATGGCTCTGAAAAAACACCACAAAAACACAGGTTTACAATGAACCCCCAGTCTCAATAGTATTGTATCACAGAATGGTGACATTTTTTCACTGAAAGGGTTATTAAACATTGGAATAGGCTGCCCAGGGAGGTGGTGGATTCACCATCTCTGGAGGTGTTTAAAAAAAGGGTAGATGGGGCACTTAGGGACATGGTTTAGAAGTGGCTCTTGTCAGGGTAGGCTAAAGGTTGGACTCGATGATCTTAAAGGTCCCTTTCAACCTCAACAATTCTATGATTCTATGGTGGGGGCTGGAAGGGAACTCTGGAGATCATCTCGTCCAGTCCCGCTGCCAGAGGCGGCTGGACAGGAACGTGTCCAGGGGGGTTTTGAAGGTCTCCAGAGAAAGAGACTCCACACCTCTGGGCAGCCTATTCCAGTGCTCTGCCACCCTCAAAGGAAAGAAGTTTTTCCTCATGTTCAGATGGAATTTCCTGTGTAAAAACAAAATAAAATCTTATGCTCCACTGCCTCCAGCAACATACTCCACACTATATTCTCAGTTGTTTGCATTTAACCTTAACTTCGGGTATCCTTTTCCCCAGCTTTTGTTTGGCCACACAGCTGCGTGGAGTTATTGGTGCCTGTGACCGACTGTATGGCCAGGGAAAGGCCTGATCTCCCCGTCGCGGCCTACCCAGGGTTGTGCTGACATGACAGCGGCGCTGGCTCCACGGCCAATGGGGCCTACTCACGGGGCACCGCCGCTGTGGTGGACGCCGCCGGCGGCTCCTCTCGGCGCCCGCCATGGCCCGGTCCCGGCCGGCCCTCGCTGAGGGGGCGCGAGGCGGGCGAGCGCGCGCTGGGTGTGAGGCCCGGCACATGGCGCGCGGCCCCGCCCCCGGAGCGGCCCCGCCCCGCGGCCGCCGGGAAGCAGGCGCCGCTGTGGGGCTGACCCGCGCTCTACCCGGCAGGCAGCGCGCCGGGCGGCCACCCCCGCCCGCCTCCCTCCCGCCTTCCCCCAGCGGCGGCGGCTGAGGTGGGGCGCCGCGGTCCGGCGATGTGAAGCGCCTCCGCCAGCGCGGCTGCTTCCCATCCCCCTCCCCCACCCCGCCAGCCCGGGAGGAAGGGAGCGGGGCGGCCTGCCCGCTACCGCCGCCTCTCCGGACGCGCAGCACGGTAAGGTAGCCCGCTTCTTCCCCTCGGCCCTGCCTGCCGCTTCCCCAGGAGGAGGGAGCCGCCGCTCGGCGGCGGGCGGGCCGCGGGGGGATTGTCGCCTGCGAGACCGACGCCATCTTAGGTCGGAGCGCGGCCTTGCCCCCATTCCCCCCGCCCCCGCCGCGTCTGTGGAGCGGGGACCCCGCGCCGTGAAGGCTCCCTTGGGCCGCCCGCGGGGCCCCGCTGGGAACCAGGCGGGGGGGTTCTGCCCGCAGGGGCGTCCCGGACAGGGCTCGCTCCGCCCTGCCTCCGCCGTCCAGGGGCCGGCCGCGGCCAGGGCCCCCCGGCCATTGGCAGCGGATGCTGCCGGGCCTCCTCCCCTCCCGGCGCGGCTGTGGTATGCGGGCCTCGTCCAAAGCCGAACCTGCAGCCAGGAGCCGAGTCCTTGCGGTCACCCGGCACTCGGGAGGCGGGGCGGTGGGGCTGCGCCGGGGACGGCGGCGCCGGGGGCGCTGCGGGCGGAGCGGCGGCGGCCGCTGGGCCGCCCGCGGGGAATTGGACGCCTCCCGCCGCCTGGCAGCCGCGTCTGCCCGGGGGTGTGAGCTCCTGAGCGGGCTGCGAAGGCGATGTCGGCCCGCCCGAGGCGGAGCTTGTTCCATCTCACGGCGGAGAGGGCAGCGCTGGCTGGTGTACTCTGTTTTTGAGGGAAGTTGGTTTCTACTTTGGCTTTTTTAAAACTTTCAGGTTCAGTTTCATCTCGGTCATCGTTTCTTCGCTGCTGCCACAAATGCAGCACTCGATTAAAACCACAATTGCGCACAGTGCTGATGAAGCTGTGGATTGCACACATCTTCTACAACTAACGTGATGCAAAGTTATGTGCCTGTACGGGAAGTTGTCTGAAAAGTACAACGTGGGTGCTCGCCCTATGGTCTGTGCTGTCAATAATATAGCTTTCCCGTGCATTTGAAGTGCAGCTTTTAAACTGGAGGAAAAAAACAATGTCTGAATAATTCACTGATAAAACCATTATGGAAAGATGACAAACAAGGCTAGTCTGAGAACTTTCTGGTTAACAAAGGCGTCCTCACTCTTTAAGCTCACTACCAATTTCATACTGGGGATTTGGTTTCAGTTATTTTAGGCCAATCCAAAGAAGTACTGAGTATTGGAAAGTTCACTTGACCTTAACAGTAGAACAGGTGAATTGCATCTAAAGAAATAAATGGATTTTCAGTAACTCTAAATCTTATTGCAGCTTCATTTGCCATGATTTTCTGTAGTATTGATTTCTGTGCATCTTTAATGTGGGCTTCTACAGGGCACTTTCTGCAGTTTTCACTACAGCTGTTACACTCTTGTTACATTTACTAATGTTTGTATCACTTTTGTTTATGTGAGTGCTTTTAAATCCTAACAGTAAAAAAAAAAAAAGGTTATAAATACCTAACTTTATTAAAAGCCAGTTGTATCTTTAAACGTAATTGCCATGATAAATAGAAATGTCCAAACTAGTGCTTTTGAAACGTTTATTTATCAGAAGGTTATTGCTCTTTTGTGCAATGAGTTCAATTTTTTTTCCTGTCTCTGCAGGTTGTTGATTATCTGTGCCTGCCTAATGAACTTTCATGACTAGCTTTAGCTTTTGTTGTGCAGTTGCCTTGTAAAGCGATATCTTGATAAAGTCTAATGGTATTTTTAAAAATGTTTTAAAGAATTTTTTTACAATTTTGACACTTTTTAGCCTAGAACAATGTTTTAAACACTTTCTTTGATTATATACATAGAGCATTTCATTGGAGTTCTGGACCTCTCAGATTCATGGACTACCTTTAAGATGTGTATATATGTTTATACATATTAAAAAATGAGGAAAATAAAGTCTATTGTCAGTAGGTTTACCTTTCTTATACTGGCATCTGCACCTCCACTGGGAAATATTTGGGGAGCGTCGGGGAAGGATTCACTGTTGGTTTTGGCATTTAGAGCAACCACTAGCAGTATTCCTGGAATGCGTTTTCTGTGTTAATGTAGTTAAAGAAGCTGAAAACTTGGAAGCTAGTTGTACTCTAAAAATGGACGTAGATGTTTTCCTTGGCAATGGAGACCATTTGAGCAGTTCCTGCACACCACCTGTAATCAAATCCATTCCCCTGTATTGCAGCTTTGATTGCTCAGGCCACCGATTTTGCAACCTCTCTGTCGTGCCGGTAAAACTGTTAGTGGGCCAGCCTATTTTTAACCTGCACTGGTTCACGTCATAGTCCCATGAAAAGTTGTACTAGCACAACTAAGGGAGCAGTGCAGGAACTCATTGGTCTGGCTTTGTTGCCAGGAAAAAAGTCAGAGAAAGCTTGGCTTCAGATCATAGTAATGAATTAAAAAAAAAAAAGTAGATTAAAAGATCTGAAATAATCTTGATACTTTTTAAAAGTCTTTTAAAAGGAGACATATGTTTGGAATCACCATTTGAGAGTACCTTAATATGTACATCCTGATTTGTAAAATGAAACATCCATGAGAGATGCCACCAGTTGGTGTAACTTTCTAAAAGTCCCTGCCTGTGTTATCAAATTACTTTTAGCTGTATATAAAAAAAACCCCAACAAACACACACAAAACCAGCTGCATTATAGCGTAGCTGAGGTTATCGCATGTATCTTGTTAGAATTCTGCTAACTTATAGACAGCTTGTGTCTATTTTGTGGTTTTAATATAAATTGTGCATGCTTTCATTTGCATTCTCTGTACACATTTTATAATTGGTTACTTTTTCCCCTGAGGTCAAACAAATCTAATTTTTTTTTTTAAATAAAAAAGAAAAACAAACCCTGATGTTTATGTTGTCAGTTCCATGTAAAAAGTCTCTGAAAATAGTCTTTCATGTTGGCTTGAAATCTAATGAACTTTGCCTCTCTGTTAGTAAAGAAAAGGTTTTCTAAAGAACATCCTTCTGCAGAGGAGAGGCAGGATTGATTATCTTTCCTAGACTTGGCACGTGGCCCCTATTGTCTCTGTCAAGTGGAAATAGGTTTCATACTCTTTCTTTTTTCCTGTGACAAGAATTTAGTTTAGTGTCTTATTTTCTTCTTTTCTAGCACTGTGTTTAACTTCAACACCCTAAGCTGATGGAAGGAGGAAGGAAGGAGTATAGCTTTGCTACTTGATATTATCCCCAAGACTTTGCATGTAACACCAGCAGCCCCATTCTCATGCACTTTAATGAAAGTAGGGGCACGATTCTGTCTGCTCCCCTGTGATAAGCTATTACAAGCTAATTATTTCTACAGTCTATCACCAAATCTAGCAACTCATTACTCTTGTCATGAAATTGTCTTCTCTTATTAGGCAGTTTCTCACTGTGTCTGTGCTGAAGGCTTTCATTTCAAACACTGTTGGTAGATAATGAGGAGTATTCTTAGTTTGCATAATTATACTTTCAAAAAAGAAACTTGACCCAATGTTTAATATATATGTTGCTTTTGAAATATTTTTGAAAAGGAGAAAATAATGGGAAATTGCACAGAAAAATGTGTTGAATAAACACCCTCTTCATCTTACAAGATAAATAATTTGGTTTAAGAAATATCAGTTTATGATTATGAATGGAATCTTGATTTTGTCACCTTGTGTATAAGGTTTGATAGGCTTTAATGACATAATCACATACACTAGTGTTGGTCTGATGCCCTGGCTTAGGGGCATCAGGTTTAGGGGGTAAACTGTCAGAGAACTATCACTGCCTAATAGTGGGAAGTCAAGCTTCCATAACTAGTTTGCTTTGTCAGATAAGCGTTGCATGAGCACACGAATGAGAGACCTATTCGTAATGGTTTTTTGTTGACAGTGGCCTGGTAATAAGACATGAAATTTTCTTACATCAATTGTGACCTTCATGAAAGGAACTGTTGCTTGGATGTTATTCACTTTTTGTCAAAGCAGTCCAATGATGAATTGAATTTCATGTGCTTAACTGCTCCTTAATTTTGAGGAATTTCTGCATTGACTGGAGTTACTATTTGGTTCCTCATGCGAAACTATATTGTTTCCCTTCCAATTTACTAAAAAATTGAGTCACTGAATTTTGTGAAGCTCTGTGTCTTAGGCAAAGCAAACACTGTTGTATTGGGATCCTGATCCTGGTTATTGCTGTGACAGTCCTGTGGTTTTATGAAATTACTGGTCTTATTACAAATTAGATTATTGGTATAGCATGTGTAAAGAAATTGGAAAGTTTCTTATTTCCTGATTTGCTTGGAAATACTTTCAAGATTATGTTAGAGGATATGAAAAGAAAGAGGAAAACCTCATGAGTCATCACACTTTCTTTAACAAAACAAATAAAACTAGTTGTGATTAGAGATGCTGATTGTAATTTGGTTAATTCCAAAAGCTACATATTTTCATTACTGTTTTCACACATGATTTTTTTTCCTTACTGCAAGACCAAGTCTCCAAGCTTGAGGGACTCAGTCTAATGAGATCTACTCAAAACTTTTATCAAGTCCTAACTGATAATGAAAACACTACGTAATGTGTTGTGGGTATGGTTTTGGGGTTGTGTTATTGTTGTGGGGGTTTTTGTTTGAGGGGTTTTTGTGGGTGGATTGTTCTTTGTTGTGTGGGTTTTGGGGAATGTTGTTTTGTTTTTGTTGTGTTTTAAAGAAAATGTGACTATATGGGAAGCCCTGGCAAAATCTTACAAAATTCGTGGGGTTGTGGGTTTGGGTGGGGTTTTGTTTGGTTTGAGATTTTTAGATGCAAAGAGAGTAAAGCTGTAACTAGTGTTGCTGTAACTCAGTTGTGCCAGGTATATTACATGCTTTGTAGTAGAGTCTTCACATTTCTTTTGAAAAACTTACCTGAAAGAGGAGTATTTTTTTTCAAAGATACCTTTCACTGTGGTGTCAGAGGCTTCCTCTGATAGTTACTAGTGGATTGTGCAAAAATAGTTTAAATTATGTGGAGGATATCTCTGATCTTTTCTCATGTTTAATAGCAAAGATGAGAATTCAAATAATTATCAGAAAGGTGATGTGGTGTTGATGTTTGAAGATCTATATCAGATCATGTTCAACCTGTATAGAACATGGTGGGGGGGTGGGGAGGGAAGACCGTTCTATGGGAATTACCATGAAGTGCAGTAATCTTTACTGAACAGTGAAATATTTGTTCCATGAAAGTACTGAATGTTTTGGTATGTGTGCTTTGTTTTTTACTGTCTAGTCTCAAGATGGCAGAATTATTTATGGAATGTGAAGAAGAGGAGCTAGAACCATGGCAAAAGAGAGTGAAAGAAGTGGAGGAAGATGATGATGATGATGAGCCCATCTTTGTTGGGGAAATTTCAAGCTCGAAGCCAGCTAGTACATGTAAGATAACATTTTTCATAATTTAAAACAGATATTTCAAGGAGTAATACTTTAAATGTACTTTGATAATACGGAATTTTTAACAGTGAGACCTTAGAAAATCTACATCTTAAAGCTGTTCTGTAGTTTGCTGTCATACTGAAAATTAGAATTCTTAAGAAATTCTGTCCTAAAACCAAGGTTATGCACAGCTGTGTCTACCTCTGACCTGAAATCTCTGAAGTCAAAACAAGGATGTTTGAAGGTTTTAGCAATATGGTTAAAAATCAAGTATGCTGAAACCATGCATGCAATTGCTCTTAATGTAGTTGATATTTAGTTAGATACTTGGAAGTGTCTCCCTGCTAAAGTAATGTGCATGAATTTAAGTCTTCATGTTACAGTTCCTCTTTTTTCTCCACCCCGCGTTTCATGTGTTGGTAGACAGTCTGGGTGAACAACATTCTGACAAAACCAAGATACCTGTCTTAAGTGTCTGTAATAAAAGCACAATCAGGAAAAGTGATTAATATGAAAATAGTAGAAGCCTCTTTGTTAAGTAAGAGACTTTTATTAATACATTCATTCATCCCCTGTAAAGTAAAGAGTTTTTTTCATCAAGTTCTGTAGTTTTCTCCTAATGCAGGCAGTGCAGGGAGTGAGGTTAGGTGGTTGTGATGACAGCAGATGTGTCAGGATTCCATGTTTGTCCCGTGCTTGGGCTGTGTCAGGTAAGTAAAGGAGAACATTTTTGTTACTTAAATTAATTTTAGTAATGAAACTTTTTGATTTCTGTATGCAGCCATTTTGCAGCCAGTTGACCTTAGTCAATTGACCTGATGTTTCTCTAGCTGTCGAATGCATGAGACTGCCTGGTGAGATTTACTGCTTTCAGTTTCTGCCTCATGTCTGCTATGCTTGCATCTAAGATTTCCATAGTCATTTTCTGAAAGTGTATAGTTTGCAGTGAAGAATCTCAAGACACGATGTGAAACTAGGCTGTCACGCTCTGGTGCATGGACTTTGGAGCTGTTATTAGCTGTTCAGTCATTTTGGTTCACAATACCTTCATCTTCCATCTGAATTCTATTTTACTTTGTTACTGGGATAGTAAGTCTAATTCTCCTTACACATGCTTTAAAAAGTGAAAAAATATGTTTTAAATATTAAAAGAATATTGAAGCTGATGTTAAAGTTCTCCCACCTGAAAATAGCTCTTAAGGGTTAATCTTTTTGAATATTTAAAAATATCTTCTATCCTTTTGAAAATTTGAAGAATATCTTAAAATTGCTCTAAGAAGTTTTCTGCTGTTACAAACTTCCATAAGGACTGAAAAGTACCCTTGCTGTTTTCTGGAAGGTCCAGAGACCTCTGGATTGCTGCTGGTCAGTGGCAGTAGGTCATGGCATAGAACAATTATTAAGGCACTAGGCAAGTTTCATTGCAGTTGTCGTAGTCTCAAGATTTTTTTGTAGTCATAAAGGTTGGAAATAGTTCAGTAAAAACTGTAATGTTGATGTCATTCAGTAACTTCAAGAACTTTGGTAAAAGACAGAGACTTACAATGTATGTATCTTATTCTAGTGCTGTCCATGCTCAGTCCTGACACCAGTAAAATCACTTACGGTATAACTTTTTACTTTATCTCTTTTCCTTCCCTTTCCTCACCTTTTCTCTTTGTAATCTTCTACTTCACTATCAAAAACAGCTATGGAAGAATGACCTCAGTTGTTCTCTGGCTTGTAAGTAGTACTACCTGGCAGTAGTCAGGCTTCAGTTTGTTATTGGTGATAGGCAAGACACAGTGAACTCAACTTTGCTTATCACTGTTGTTTAGTTTTTACCTGAGAAAATTCCTGTCTGATCAGGTGAAAAATTATATGGGAAACGGAGACTTGTGTGTAGTGTTTAATTTTTCTGAAAGGTATATTTTCTACAATACACAGTAAAATTTTTTTTAACCTTTTCCTGACAATGCAGTTATCAGTTTTTGTACAGACTGGTGTGGAAAACTTGAAGAAAATAGTTAAAAACCCAACTTTGACCTGCTGTCACAGTGTCATGTACAATAAAGTGCTTCTTCTAATGTACTGGAGGATTAGTTGGAGATTAAAAGTAATTCACGCTTTGTTCCCTTTACCATTTCCTGCAACTACACATTTTTTCTACCGTTACTGCTCATTTTTCTTGCTTCCTTTTTCATAATGTTACAAACCTGTAATTTGTTGCTACTTGAAAATGTTGTGCTGCATGTTAGCTTTCTTACACTTCAGTGTTGTTTTACCTAAACAGGACAAATAATACTGTGATGGGGGAGGGGAAAGGGCGCATCAAGTCTATGATGAATCACTTGAGTCATGTAAATCTAGTTTATAATTTCAAATCACGGGCTTCCTGAAATGTTCTTCCTAAAAACAGTAAAATCTACCTTTGTGTTTTAGGATGTGAATTGTGCGTGCATCAGACTGACTGAAGCTGAATATGCTTTCTGAGACGTAACTTTTAGGATAGCTTTTTTTTTGTAGGTAGATGAAGATTTTAGTTTCATTTCTCTTTGGAATTCAAATGTAAGGTATAGATTTATTAACAAACACAAAGTATGTGTTCAGCTAAATCCTTGCTCATAGTTAGTGTTGTGTTGAAGTAAAAATAGTATTACTATTACAGGATGAAAAGTCATCATATCTTAAAAAATGCAAACCTGTTTGGATCTGTTGGTTGCAGCTGCTTTTTTATTAGTATGATCTAAATGCAGGTGACAGGGTTGAAAGCTGTGATCTGAGCTCTACTGCAATTAGATTTATTTGTCAACCTGAGTAGTATATACTAATGAGCCATTGCTGGTGGAAACAGCCTTAAGGTTGTTAAACACAATGTGTAGATACTCTTAAGATCTGTTGTTTGAGATCCTGATGTAATTTGATCCTGGTTTAAGAAGGTACATTAAATGTTCTTGGTTAGATATTGAAGGATCTATCTAATTTCATATGCATATTTTCACATGTCAGAGCAAGAAACTTGACAGCAACACTAATGGAATTGAGAATCTGGTGGTAGAAAAATATTTTGATTTCATGAATATTTTTGTAACATTCTGGAATGATCAGAAACCCCAGACTAAGACAGAAAACAATGGTGAATATTGGTGGCATTAGGGAGTAAACATCAAATCTAAGAAATTCCACATGTTTCTAATGAGCTAGAACTCTGGTCATAGACTACTGTGTAGGATATGTGAGAATATCAGTCCTCTTGTTACGCAATTCCAACACAGCTCCTTTGATTGCTGGTCTGTTGATTTTTCTTTCACATTGGAAAATGGAGATCATGAAGCCTGAAAACAAATTTGTAAGTGCTGTATTTTCCTGTGATACAGAAGCAAATTGTGTAGTTACTGGTTTAGAGAAAATGCTTCCTTTAGTGTAGAGTGGTTCTAGTATTTGGGGAACTTATTATGTATATGAGAAACAAAAGTTAATAAATGCATTATAATCAGCGAAGCTAAATATTTACTAAATGTTCTTTTTTTGTTTGCACTCGTATTTGTGTGTTAATCTATCTCCAAGAAAACAAAAACTGATATTCTTAGGTGAAGTAGCTTATCTAAGAGGAGTAGAAGAACATACCTTAATTTGTACAAATGACGCTTTGTTTTGCCAGGTATTTGGTATTTATTTTAGAAATAAAATTCTAATTTATAAGTCAAATCCTAATTGGCTTAATTAGTGGATATGAATGCTACTTTTAATTTGAAAAGCAATTAAGCTATTAATTTAACTGCAATTAAGATAAATGTAACTTTTGACAGATATATTGAACAGAGTCAACCTCAGCTCATCACGAAGGGGGATACAGAATGGTGCACCCAGTAGAGGTACTTTATTGTCCTAATATGGTAATTAAAAACAAAAAATCCACAACACTTATGAAACATCTGACAGCAATATTATATAAAGATAACTTTGGAATCCTTTGTAACAGGTACAGTTACTACATTCAAGGCTGACAGTCACCATTATGCGACACCTGCCTCCAGCCCCAGTGCCATGCCTGTTTCATCAGTCTTTCAGTCTGTATCCAGACCTACAGCTAGTGCTGTAGCAGTTCAGCCGTTGTCTGTACCAGTGAATGTTTCAGGAACTTCACAAACGCTGCAGAGACCAGTGGCTGGATGTTTATCAACACAGCAGATGCCTGGGTCAAGTTCTGGAATATCACAGCCTGTTAGCATTCCAGTGACAACACAGCCTGTATCAAGAAATATCACGGTTCCTGTAGTGGCTCAACCTGTATCCAGGCCAGTGACTACTGTAACAGCACAGCCTGTAATACTCAATCAGGTAAATTTTTATTCCCTTAAACTGTAAAATACTCAGATGCAATTGCTTTTGAATAAATTAATGAGGAACATACTGACTCAGTCTAGTAATTTGAAGACCTGGACTAGATTATAGACTAGCATTATATAAACTGTAAAGATTCTAGGACCATAACCTTGCACTCGTGAATTAAAATATATATTTGAAAATATTGATTTGCGAGACTCAAAGATGATAGCTTTAGTAACAGTGGAATTACATTAAATTAAAATCTTAGGCATAAGAGCAATCAGTACTGTTTGGATTATTTTAAGTTGTGTGGAGAAATTATGGAAATTCTTATTCTCTAAATATTGCGGATTTCTGTGCTCAGAGACAGATTCTGGTATTGATAAATGAATTTCATTTTTAAATAGCTTGCATTTGGTGTTTAAAGTAACTTTGTGGTTTTCGCACCTGGTTTTTACAGTGCCTCTCTTGGGATTTTTGCTTCTTTAGTATTGTAGCTTCTTAGGTGCTTTTGCGTTTTGGTTCACATGTCAGTTGTAGTCAAACAGTAGTATCATAAGGAGGACTTAAGCAACCAAAAGTTGCAGGGTCAGTAGACAAAACAATTCAGCAACATACTTGTTTTGTTTGAAAAGCCCAAGGGAATTATGCACAGAGATCATGTATTGTAGATCTCCCTGGATTGCCACAGAACCTCAGAATGGTAACTTTAGGGAGTCAAGTTAGATGCTGTTTTTATTGCCTTAGCTGTTGTACATTTGTGAGAAAGAGAGAATGAAGATTAAAATTTCATGTTTGTATGAGTTAAACTATGATGTGATACCTTTATCGAAAATAATTGTAGCTGGAACTGTTTAGACAATGTGCAGTGCCTATAATGTTAGCTACTACAGTCAGGTTAAAATGAGGTCTGACAGTAGGCGCCATCTCCACCATCCATGCAAATATACACACCTGCAGTTGTCCCAGCTGTCAGTCTTTTCATGTAAATAAAAATCATGCAGCCTAATGTATTCTGCATTTGCTAAACAGGGGTGTCAGTCTGAATAAACATAGTTAGTAAGGCCATTAAAACATGAGAAATAGATGTTCTTAAGACTTGTGGCTAAATCATTGCCAATGATTGGTTGCATTTTAAGAGAAACAATGCAATGGAATCATTGCCTATTAACTGGGTAACTGAATCTCTGGTAGATTCATTAGGAAAGAACTCATACTTTCCAATGTTGAGTCTTCAGCAGCTGATTGATAGTTTGCAGAGAGAAATTGTGGGCATGTCTGGTGAAGCAGGTTAGCTAAATCAGTCACTGTATCTAAGAAGGTCTAAAAAATGATATAATCAAAAGTCCAGATATTGGTAGGATATCTAGATTGCCTCTGGAGTCCTCTTAAATCTGTTGTTATCAAGCAGGACAGTTTAATACAGAAATGTCTGCTACTTCACATAATGTATACACATATTTCAAGTCTGTGAATTTGATTTTTATAAACGTTTACTTATGACATAGTATGCTTTATTAAATCCTTCAAGGAGTACTAGGATGTCTTGCAGAATCTTAACTGCAAAAGAAAGCCCCCTTCTTTACTTCTCTCACCTGTATACGGTCATGTTTTTGTTTTAATCAACAAAGCTCCCTCTACATTGATTTTATTAGAAAACCTTAGAGCAAACAGACCTAGGTAGGAAAGCTGAACTTCTCCAAAAGGTGTATGTAAGCTGGATGTAATTCCCCAAGACAGTGATTTGCTTTAAAGATATCATGCACACAGCACTTCCTTTTCTGAGTTCTTTCTAGTTTACTTTCAACAAGGGTGTCACAAATGAGACTTTAGTTAAGTTTAAAGTCTTTGCCAAAATCTGTAGGTTGTTTTTCTTCCCTGGCAGAGTAGAGAAACACCTATTTGAAGAAGTTGCAGCCTGAAATGTGACTTTCAAGGTATACAGCATGGAAAAGGATTTCTAACCATGTATTAGTCAGTTCTCTCTATTCCAAGTTAGACCGACATGCTTTAGAAAGTAATGCATCCTGTTCTGGAACATGCAATGCATAGATATTCCACTGTTTTTTATGGGGAAAGAGGCCTGTTTGGTGTGCTTTCTTTTACTGTGGTACTGTATTTCAGCTTCTTGGGCAAAGTTCTGTGATTCTTAATATCACTTAATATCAGTGCCATGTTATGTCATTTGCTGTTCTTAGTGTCGTATGTGTCCTACCTGTATTTTGGTTCGTGTCCTCAGTTTGAATTGTCTTCATTCAAGAGCTCCTTAGGTTTTTTGGAATTCCACACACACACCCACCCCTTATCTAGTATTTATTTCACTTGAGGACATTTTTTTATATTGATGATTTTCTGCCTTGGGCTTTCTGTGACATTTTTGTTCACACATTTTCTGTTTCTTCCCAACTTAATTATTCCTAAGGGGCAAGGGCTTCAAGTAAGTTTTTCTGCGAAGTATTTGACATTTGGATCTTCAGCTTACAGATGTTGAAACTTACCTTTGAAATTAAAATACTGCAATGTGAAGATGACCGTGAGGTGTGACTAGACACTGGCAGGACCCCACTTTAGCTGAATGTCCTTCAGAGTGCCTGTGCATTCTTAATATGGTGCAATATTTTTTAATCTCAGGATGTCAAAGATTTTTCTGTGGGAACTGATTGCTTTTGATCATCAACTGTGTTGAAACACACATTTCCTCAATTTTGTGACATGTAGGTGTATAACTTACCTGTTGTCAATGTTTGCTATTCCAGTTTTATCATTGAAATACCCTTTTTCAATCACAGGCTTGATTCACTGACTTCCTGTAAAAGTTTTTTGTGTTCTTGTTACTGCACTATGTTAATGCAGTTACAAAAATTGAGTTGAATTTGGCTTCAGTTGAACTGTTTACAGCAATTCTAATTCAGTCACAGCTATTGCTCTTGTATATGATACCATAGGACTATCCTCTTTGTGAAAAATTTGTTCTTAGCGGTAAAGATCTTCTATAGTTCAGTGCTCAGAATGCTCTCTGTTAAGCCCCAGCCAATTCTGTCCTTATCTTCCCCCTACTTAATAAGTACTTTCCTTATTCTGAGTATGATTCAGGTTCCAATTGTTCCTAGTTAATTTTGGGAGAGCAAAAGTCCAATACCATGCATTGTACTTCTTCTGTGTGGATTTGGTTACCAATTATCACATTGGTTTCCACAGTTAGGAAATGTAGGATGCACAGGATGAACCCAATATTTTTGCTCGTGTCTTGGAAAACTAGAGTGGTGGTGGATTTTTATTTTTTTTTTCACTTGAGCCCTAGGAATTTAATTTATAAAGGTGTTGGGTTTTGCCTTTCTGCATGTAAGAGCACAAGTGCATGTTAATTTGATGGGGTTTTTTTATTGATGTCATAAAGCTGTTTTGTTTTTTTTTTTTCTTTCAAATGTTTTTGCTTTCTAAAGCATGGGAAGATGCTGTGTTTTTTTCTGTATGTAAAATGGCAGAGCCAAATTGCATGAAAGGAATAAGTGTAAACAGAAAAGGGCATTTTGAAAATTATGAGACTTTGAATTTTCATGTTTTTTACTTTCTTACTCGCCAGATGTTTAGTATATACTAGGGGGATGTACATATGCCATCAAAATACCATGGCGATTATTTTGAAGACAGTTAAAATGTTAGCAGCACTTAAAACCAAACAAACCACGGAGTAGTGAGAGAAGCAGATTTTGTGTGTGGCTATTTTATTGGTTGTATTTCAAAAGGACGTGGTGTGCATAGTCCTTCACACTAGGAGCCTTCCAGAGGCTTACCACCCGAGCATCAGTTGTACTTGATGTGTTGTTTGCAGGCTAAGCTGCTTTGCTTGTAATTTTACTGGCTAGTCTGAAACCATCGTGGCTCTTGATTATCATTAAGGTCCTGCAGGGTCTTCATTTAAGAGATGTACAACAAAAAGACAGGATGGTGAGATGCATCTTCCTTTTTTGTTCAAATCTTTTCTGGTACTTAGGAGTCCTAAAATAGATCATCACACCTGTAGATGTATTTGTGCACTTCTTTAGACTTTTTTCCGTCAAATTTAGTCAACATGGTGGTAGTTAAAGATTTGGTAATTTCCACAGGGATGTTTTCAAATAATTAGCACAATTGTGAATGGGAAGCATTTTGTGAGATTGATCTTACAGCAAAATGTATTTTGGCCTTCGTCTCATGGATACATAGGCTGTCATCAGTGCATGTGTATTGGGTTAATTTTTTATTTTTTTTTTTTTTAGGAAAATGGAGCTACTTCTGTCAAGTTTTTTGTTTCACAGTACAGGTTGATGAAGTATAACTAATTGAATTATTTCAGGGTAGAAAAATCAAGTGCCAATATTTTGCTGTTCATACCTTACTTTTGAAATTAAACCTAACTCTATTATAAGGTTTTTCTTAACTCCTTATTGCCATTGCTGAAAATATTTCGTGTTCCTGATTGTTTGCGTTAGGATGAATGGCCTATTAAGATGTGAGCAGTGTTGATGAATCTTGGAAAGTGTGTTTCTTCTACCTCACCTCCCAAACCTTTAATAATCTGTAAAGAGAACTAAATTTCACATTTCTTTTCCCTCTGAATTTTGCCTGTTGAGTGATCAGTGAAGTTATTTAGTTTTAACAGTTTTCACAGCCAAGAAATGTGGACTATTTAATTTGTTAGGTTATATGTAGTACTTAAGGGCAAACCTTTTAAACTGAATGGTAAGAAGATACCTAATGTAACAAGGTGCTAAGAAACACGAACCAACTCTTAGGGTAGCTGTGCTTTGAAAAGAGGGTTTGATTATATTATTTCCAGAAGTCCTTATGAAATTACTCTACATAAAAGAAAAAACCCTTAGCGATATCGTGAATTTGAGTGCCATTCCCAATCAGCATGCTATAGATACACTTTATTTTCATTAAAGCTTGACCACTTAGTAGAATTTTATTTATTTAGTATCATCTTGCTTTGAGAAGCTTCTGCTTGCTGCACATTTGTGCTACTTTTGAGTTCTGTTTCCTGATCTTTTAAGATGCAGCTACCTGTTATGCAAGAGTAACAGGCAAATGCCTGAGTTTGGGTTGAAGGAAGAAAGTATTAATTTTTGAAAAACAAGTCAAGTAGAAATTGAAACATCATCAGACTTGAACAAAAGCAGTTACAATTAGCCATTCAAACAGGTTCAGTAACATTTCATAAAATGGAGTTTCCCAGGTCTTATGGTTGTTCTTACTATTCTGATGCACAGCTATGAATAAATTAACAACCACTGAAAGAGTTGCAAACTTATCAAAATGTCAAAAGAAAGTATTTTGGGGAGATGGTAATGAACTTGAATTACAGCTGAGGACTTAGGAGTACTTTTAAGCAGTCACTTGTTTTTAAAATAAACCCTTTGAAGCCTGTAAGAAAAAAAAATTTAAACCTCGAATTTCTTTTCCCTCTTGAAAATATCTTACTAGGATTATATTATGGATTCTCCACCAGCTGCACCAGATAATACATCTGGTATACTGTTTGGTGTGAGACAGAACTCGGGAGTTCCACAGTACCAGACTGGGCCAGCAGTGAATGTAACAGGTGGGTATAACTGTAGTAGTTGGTAAGAGAAAGAAACAGCCTAATGTCACTTAACTGTAGTGCAGATCTTTGGGTTATAACTTTAAGTAGACTTTCTAGAACATAGTATAGCTACTTTTTTCTTCCCTCTGTACATAACACTGTATAATGTTTAATGAAATAAACTTTGGAGCCTTGTGTTGTCAGACTTTGCTTTTCAGCACATTAGACCGACTGTAATATCAACTGCTGTTGTCTTATAATGCTCATTTAGATGGAAAAAATATTGCAAGATCCACTGTAATTTTTTTGACCAATGAAGGCTCGTTTTCAGTATATCAGCGCGCTTTGACTGGCATGACTAGGAATGGCTGTTAGTGAGGCTGTGAGCAGTACCAGAAGAACTGCCTGAGTCTGCTGAGTGGATTCCCTGTGGTGATGATCTTGGTTTCCTGGCTGCTATATATAGGAATAGATGGGATAAAAAGGATCCTGTCCGAAAAGGAGGGGAAGAGAAAGAATACATAGTTTGACAACTACTTTTTTTTTTTTAAACTAGCTAAATTGTGTTCTAGCTGAAATTATTTAACCTACTAAAAAACAAACAAAAAAATGCCTTTTTGTTTAACATCAGCTAAAGTAGATTTGTGGCATGCAGTGTATTCAATCTGAAACAGGCTATAACTCGGGACTTCCCTTCTCTTTTGCAAAGGGTTGCACTTCTGTGATAACTGATCAGAGTCCTGTTATTCAGTTTATAAGTTACAGATGGCAATCACTTCTGATTCTTCCATGAGGTAACAAGTATGGCCTAACCGGTCATATTAAGTTATGTGGAACAGAACAATTGCTAGTTTATTCTGCTTGATGTGATGATTTTGCATCTCTAGTTTAGGCACTCACTCCAGATACTTATCGATGAAGGGTTGGTAGTGTATTTCCTTGCATGTGTCCAACTATTCTGCGATCTCATTCTTATCTTACTGGGTTAAATAGCTTTTTGCAAAGTAAGTAAAGGTTTTATTTCTTGCAAATGGTTCAGTATTCCAGCCCTTGTTCTCCAGAGAACAGGTATTTAAGTTTAATTGTTTATGGATTTGTGTTGTTTGGTTTGGGTTTTTTTGTTTGGTTTTTTTTTTAATTTGGAGACCTGCTTGCATATTTAAAAATTACTTTTATTAGTCTCTTTTCCAGAAAAATGAAATACTTAAAAGCATCAAGGATAGTAATTCAAAGGGTCTTAAATATACCATGCTTAGTCTGTTTATTTCTGTAAGATGGCAATAGGATTTAGAAATTAAATGGTACACAGTTGTGGGTTGAAACACAAGTATCTTTATGACACAGAAGGCAAATTTAAGATACGTTTCACTTCACAAAAAGGAAGTGTCTGCTTATTTTGTGTTTTTTCTTGCATGGTGAGGTCACATAATGTGCTTACGTTCATGTTGTTCATATGTGCCGATGCCTACTTGCTTGGGTTGGTGCTATGCTTCCTCCAAGCCTGTGCAGCACAGTGGGCACAAGCCATTCTGGAATATGTTATTTAACAGCAGAATCCTTTTGGGAACTGACCTGTGGTACTCTGCAGGACAATTTAACTATTGTATGTGGATGGTTAAGGACATTTTTTTAGCTCAATATTGCATAAATATTTATTTCTGAGGTATAAGCGGGGAAATGACAAGTTGCTAAGGGACCCTAACCAACCATTTTGTTATGTTGCTAGATAGTTGATGGTGTTAAGTTAAACAGCATTGACAACTCTTAGCTGCAGGTTGGGTGGGCACTGGGGATGTGTGTAGAACTGTAGTTTTCTTTCTGAGAATATTTTGGGATTGTTCTCCCACAAACTTTACCCACTTGGAGGAACCAGAAAATGCCATAACCAATAGAAGAACTGTTCTGTGGTGTTTACAAGTTGACTGGACTGTGTATGTGCATTCATAGGACTAGATTAATGGGAGATGTTGGTGAGTGACAGTGCACCAGAGGCCTGAAATACTTTGGCTTTCGTGTCCGTAGTCTGTTAATTTGATCTGACTGTTACCATAGTACATTTGATGCTTTTATTCTTGGTCAACATTTCTATTGTTATTTGCCATCATTTATAAAATTAGACCCAGCAAGCACAGATGCACATAACAGTGTTAAGGATTTTACAGTAGTATTGTAATGTGTGTTTAGAAAGCTGTCGTTAAGGTGATACTGCATCCAGTATACTTTGCTCCTTCTTGCAATCATTTTGGATACTGTACACAATAACGTACAGAGTTGTATAAACTGAGTTAAGAATGCTCACCTTTATAAATATATGAAATAGTCTTCAATTTTTTTGCCACAGATATGTCAAGCTTTTCTAATTGAAATTATTACCAATTTTGTTAACATGTAAAAATAGTCTTCTTTTCCAAATCAGGATTTCTAAAGTAAAATAAAATACTTTACTGAAGATTCTTTTAAAATAAGCCAGACCTTCTATCTTTTCCCTGGCCCTTCTTACACAACTACCCATAATTACCTATATAGCAGCAGTTCCTGCTGTAGGTTGATGGCTTGATGCTCAAAGAGCCTCAGTGGTATAAAAGAATGCTAAAGTCCTACCAGCTCTATGGAAGCCTTTGCAGATCAACACACATATGTCAATGTAACCAGCCCATATACCTAGTAGTGCAAGTAAATTAAAAAACCCTAGGAAGTAGTAGTATGTAATGAATAACCTGTTTGTTTTGTGAATGTGTTAATTACCTTAGGCAAACAATGCATAGAGTGAGTCATTTTAGCTTAATATGTTCATTTATGTCGGAAAGAACAAAAGGTGTCCTACAAAGGAGAACGTTAGAATGATTAAATATGTATATAACAGCTGAATTTTGTTTTCCTGTATATGAGGCACAGTGTGGTAAATTCTCCAAGATGCTTAAATATCAGCATTCCCTGCTGGAATTCTTTGCCTCTGTGGATTGAATGGGGAGACTCTCCAGGCTGTTTGCCAGGTGTAGATAGTTACCACTGAGTAAACAGAACTTGGGGGTGGGAGGGAGTTGTTTTGTGTTCTTGGAAGAAGTTTGAATAATTTTACGTGACACAAGTTATCTCTGCTTGTTGAAAAGACTTTTAAAGATCCTAACTCAGTCTTTTTATCACACAAATCATTGGAGCAGCTAGACCATTGATTGGGAGGGGAATATACAAGAATGTCCTTAGTTCATATCATTGTGTCTAGAACTGAAGTCCAGTCCTCATGCTAGTTTATTGTAGTCTTAAGGCTGTTTGCACTGTGTGATTGTGATAGCTTTACAAAGCCTGTGCTGGCATTTCATGCTTCTTGGTATGTAGCTGTGCTATTTCAGGTCTACATGAGGACTGATCGCTGTATTGAGATTACATCGTTGAGGGTAATCTTACAGTGACAGAGAAGTGGGTTTCAGGATGAGATAGAGCCAAGTATTGACGGGTATGTTAACCAGGCACCAAACCTCTGAATGTCTGAGTTATTTTTTAGTGATTTTCTTTTTTTAGAAGAATACTGCAAACAGTATAAATTTCTTTCATCTGTCTTTCAGAAGAGAGCAGATAGGTGTGCTGTGATTGGACATTAGAAGTTACAACACTTTTTGTTTTGCATACAAACTGATGTTTCAAATGTTTTGCAGAGTTAAATAGCAAACTAAACGAGCACCAGAAAAACAGAGAGATGTTTTTCATCAGAAGGGCAGAGGTTGTTCCAAATAGTGGGCATTGCAGAAACCAGCTGCTTAGTTTAACTTTATTACGGTAAACTCGCCTTGTCTCAGATTAGTGTGGGTCAAGATGTGGAAAGCAGGCCAGATAAATTCAGGTGGTCAAAGTATGATTTACTGGGTTTCAGAGATGGGGCTTTATCTCTTTGCGTTTACCCTTTCTTTCTCCACTGGCCTTAGAATATTCAGTCTGAGTTGGATATTGTTTTCTTAACTTCTGTATGGCTTATTATTTTAGGGAGATCTTAACTGCGTTATGTGGACTTGTCCATCTGTTAAAGTATAGGCATCAGTAATGTGTTGGTAGTATACTATGGAAAAAACCTGCGTGTTTTTAATTTAAACCACTGTGGGAAGGAATGAAAGTGTTTTTGTATCTAAGTGTCCTGCTACTTCTGAAGGCAACAGTGTAACTCCAAAAAAGGCGAGGCTTAATGAGGGTGGTGCTGGAAGCAATTCACATGTTTGACCTGCTGTTAGCTCTCCAACAGTAATGCCATCACAAAATGTGTCTTCGTAAGGTGGGGTAGATCAGGTGGTCTAGCTGTCAATCCATGCATCTGTTTCATGGAAAAAGCTAGCGCTCTTGTCATGTTTCAGTTGATTGGTATTATTAATGCTATTAGGGCACTGGAAATAAGTAAACTCTGTTCTTATGCCTTCAAGTAAGAAAAAACTTTTATGCAAGGATTTATATCCCGTTACAAATTAATACACCCTAGGTTATTACATATTCAAATTTTAGACGCTTATTGTTTAGTAGGTATGTTTGAATTCTGTAAAGCAATGATTAGTTAAGTTGTTGAGTGGCTGTGAAGACAGATGATGAAAATAAATGCCCCTAACCTCATGCTGTTAGTTCAGATTTTCTATGTCAAAGAACTGAATAGAGAGTTGAAACTTTAAGAAACCACCAAACAGAAAATCAAGATTGAAAGAATGCTGTGACTGGTGAATTTATCGATTAATTCTGATTAGATAAAACGAAGAAAAAAAAAATTGTAGGAACGTCAGGCAAGGCAGCAAGGACTCAGGTTGGGGAATCTCCATCCTTGGAGATATTCGGAAGTTGACTGGACACGGCTCTGAGCATCGTGATAAGGTTGGACTTACTTTGAGTGGGAGGTTGCACAAAAAAACCTCCACAGGTCCAGCCTAAATTATTCTGTGAGTCAGTACTTTGAGTAACTATTGCGAAGTGTGATTTGTAGTTTCCCCCCTTTCTTTTGCAGCAGTGTTTTTGATACAGTTTGAAACAGTAGTGGGAAAGGAGGAGGGGGATCTAAGTTTCAACGAGTGGATGTTATTTGAAAGACCTTTCCCTCCCTACAAGAAAAAGAGGTAGTCTAGCTGTTTCAGTGTATTAATAATTAGGTGCATTTTCCTCCTGAGCCAAAAGGTGCTTTCCATCTGATTGTAATAGACGAGGATTTGTTCTTGACTTTGAGATATTTCCAACCACATAGTCTCTGTATAATGTCGAAATGAGGAGCTACCTACAGTGTGATTCTGTGGTTTGGAATCATTTCCTATTTGGGGGTTTTGCATGTCTTGTTTACAGCTGGTTTGCTGTCAGACTCTTCCCCAGCAACTGGAAGGAAGTGGCTATAACATGGAATATTGCAGCAAAACATTTTCCTCCACCCTATATTGTGTAAAAGATACTGTGCTGTAGCCTATAATATACAAAAGATAACTGGAGGATCTTACTAAATGCAGTAACAAAGGAATCGACCATATTCACCGAGAACCTTATTTTTATGAGTTTGTCTCTAAGCTGTCCCATGCTAGCATAGTGATTTCTAATCTCACAGAATCCAGCACTGAAGCACTGCAGAACACTAGATCTTGCTGCAGAACCTGTTTTCTTCCAGCTCAGCTTGCACTTCGCTGTGATGTGTCAAAATGTTTTACAAACCTTAATAGTGAAGACTTGCAGCACTGTTTTGTGGTATCTCTCTTGCATGGCCATCCACTCATGTGAAGGACTTTCTACTTAATCATGATTCTTAGCAATGCTGTTATCTTCAAGGAAAAATACTATTTGATCCATGACTACCTCATGGTCTATGCAAGACTATTTTTGTGAAAAAGTGTAATGCTGATGCATGGTGATCTCTTCACTCATACACTTACTCATTCCCTTGTTCTAAGGTGGATCTATTTGTGTCTTTATTTTTATTACATTTTTTTCATAGCTGTGGCAGGGCACAGTTGACTGTTGACCCTACAGTTGAGATGTTACTTAAAACTCTTCCTGTGTTTAACCCCTTCTTCCAAGCTACTTATTCAGCATGGAGTCCTCCGGATCTGTGAATGACTTGAGAATGCAAGAGAACTTCACGTGGAAAAGTAGCTCTTGCTCTGAGTTTTTTTGGCAGTTTGGAGAAAACTGGAAGCCTGGATTTATTCATTAAAGTTTAAGCTAATGCAAAGCTGCTTTTTTTTTCTTTTTTTTCTCAAAAGGTATTAATCATCTTACATTGATAAGAGAAATACTATTTCTTTTCACTACTGGGAGTAATTATTAAGAGGATTTATTCTCCAGGTTCTCCAAAGACACTTTTGCTCAACAGGAATGATGCATCTGAATAGGCCTAGGTTCCATCAACTGTCCAGAGAGAAATATTCTCATCACTGAGAGCCAGTTGGGGAAATTCCTTTCCAAACCCAGTTATCTGAACCCTATTGTGGTCACGATTGGGTTATGGCATAAAACACATTTTACATGTTCATTTGAGAACTGCATTCTTAAATCAAAAACATAAAAAAATCTGTCCTATCCAAGTGGGGGGGGGGGATGTGGTGGTGCACAGAATTAATGCTTTGTCTTTATCATGCTACCTTCACCCTCTCCCATTTTTTCCTCATTCATTGCTAAGATTTTGTAAAAGTTGTTTATAGGTCTATATCAAGCAGAACAAACTCAAACTCAATTTGGAAAAAAGGAAGGGTAGTTAAAAGATGGTTGTAAAAAAACCTTGCTTATGGTTACCACCGCTACATCAATTGTAATAGTTCTCATTTAAAATAGTGTATATTGCTAGAATAATAAATAACAATAAATCAAGTATTCTGCTTATTCTGCATATTTTAAATTTTACAGGTACAAATGCTGCATCAAGCACCATTAAAAATGGAGGACCTTTTCCACGAGCTTGTCCGAAGTGCAATATTCATTTCAATCTTATGGATCCTCTAAAAAATCATATGAAGGTAAAATGTTTTGGGGCTGGTAAACGTTATAACAAACTTATGTGGGCTTTTGCACTGAGTACATCAACCAAATGAAAGAACCATTGAAGAAGTGGGTCTACTTAGTATTAGTTAATTAAATTTTTATTTAAACTATATGGTATAAATATACCGAGTTACACGTACAAGGTAGGAAATGAACTCCTTACTAGTAGGCTCATAGAAAGTAGTCCTGCGCTATAAGAACCATTATTCAGCAGGAGAAAGAGCTGTCCTCTGAAACATGCTAATTTTGTTCACTGTTGTAAACTTCATAGCATCTTCTGTATGAAGTACTTCATAGTTTATAAGCGCTAAGTTTCATATTATAGCTGTTGGGTTAAGCATTCATTGCGTACACTTTGACATAAAGAAGCTTGCATAATGTGTGTTGTGTGACTTAGAATTTCTGAATTTTTCAGTAATGCTGGAAAGAACTTTTGCAGGTTTCAACATAAGTCCTCCCCAAAGAAATAAAACATAAAACTTTCCATTAAGTTCTCAATAAACTTGTCTAGTCAGCAAAATACTTGCATAAAAGCTGCTTTTGTCTTTCTTGTTATTAAATTTAAATGAGGTAGACTTCTTTCTAATGAGTAAGGCAACACTGGTATTCTGATTTCAAGCCTAAATTTATCTTACTTGAACCTATGAGAGTAATGCCTTTTCGGCTTTTTTAATATGTAGTCTTTTATTGCCTAAACACTACCTGAAGATCAGTTACTGTTCTAAATCCATATGTGAATATGAACAAAGTCAGTGTGTCAGAGAGTTGAGCTTTGCGTCTCACTCTAGTTAGTGAGTGGCTTCAGTTTTTAAAATGCTGTTGTCATTGACGCAGTTTGGTAAGAGGGACTGATCCTTTTGTCTCTGTCTCTTCTCCTACCCCTTTCCATCCAGTATTGTTGCCCAGATCTGGTAAATGACTTTTTCCCGGGAATGGCCAAAACAGAATGTTCGAGCACAAGCAAGACTGCTGAATCCGAGAAAGGAAAATTGATTATGTTAGTTAATGACTTTTATTATGGCAAACATGAAGGTGACACCCAGCAGGTACAACAGGAACAGAAGACTCATACGACATTTAAGTGCTTCAGTTGTCTGAAAGTTCTTAAAAATAACATAAGGTATTGGAATCACTTCCTTAATTGTTTGTTAATCACTTACAGCCCATAGCACTTAGTCTTATGC
Source organism: Chroicocephalus ridibundus (assembly GCF_963924245.1). Taxonomy (NCBI): domain Eukaryota; kingdom Metazoa; phylum Chordata; class Aves; order Charadriiformes; family Laridae; genus Chroicocephalus; species Chroicocephalus ridibundus. Next base: position 35,024,866 of record NC_086292.1, read on the forward strand.
ATTAAAAATCTGTCTTTCTGGAATAGAAACTTTTTTTTACTGAAAATTGATAATATTGGGTGACTGAACAGAAATTGAATTAATTTTGATTAGGCATCTATGACCATAACTTAAACTTTTTACAGATTAGAGTACAAATTTTAGTGGTGTAGAATTTTAATGAGAGCAGTTGTAGGACTTGGGGTTAGAAAGGGCAGCATAAAGCATTTTACAATTTGCCATCTGGATTGATGGTGATATCAGTAGATGCGAGTGTTAATTCCCTTTAGGGATGCACAATGACTAATAGTTGGTGCTTTACTTCTGTAACATCTGTTATTTTGATGGTATAATTTTACTTCCAAATGCTGCAAAAAACTTCGGTAAGCTGTTTTAATAGGTAGACGAGTTCATGTCATTGTTCCTATGGAAGCTAAGGTCATTGAACTTTTTTACATGCATTCTTCAAGGGAAGCTGAAGTAGCAGAATGTAAAGCTGAAAAATGGACTATTTCTTTGAAGGGCACAGTCTGCAAGTTAAAATGACCAGGTTTATGCTAACATTAGAGCTATATTATTGAACAAAAGTTTCATGTAATTACAAATGCTACATTTTCTATTAATCGTTAAGTCTGTGTAAATCCTAAGGAAAAGTGCTAGTAATTTGTCTTAAGCTGTATGCTATAGTTCTGTAATTTTTATTCCAATGTATATTTTACACCTTTAACCAAAAAAAAATACATGGTACCTCTCTACTCATAGCAGAATTTTTCTGGGCCTTAATTCAGAAAAGCACAAAGTGATTCATCAGGGTAATCCCCTGGTTCCTTTGAAAGATCTATGATTGAACACACCATTGAAATAATGTTCTATTAAGGTAGTACGCAGTACTAGTGTCAATTCCTTTCTTCTGCTTAGGTACCTGGATATCTTCAGTTAGCGAATTTTTGTTGTTCTTTTTTTCTTTTTTTTAAACAACTGCATGATGTTAGAAGCTTGAGCTCAAGAGACTATTCTCCTTGCTCATTTGTTTTTTCCAATTCCAAGGTCACCACTTCGAAAACTACATTCCTTTTGTGAGTGTGACGTACATTTAATAGTTCCTCTGGCTGTACTGAAGTGAAGCACATTCAAAATAGAACAGTTTTTGAAGTCCAACAGTAGTGGGTTGTGCAACTAACCTCTCCTTGTGCTGCTCCACCAGTAACACTTGTGATGGGTGCCTCGACTTCTCAGCCAGAACAGGTTCCTACTACAGATAGGGCACATACTAATGAGGAAAAGGTGGTAACTTGAAGTAGTAACACAGCACCAAGTTTCTCATACTCTTTGGATTGTCAGCTGCACGGTGGCATTCTTTGATAACTGTCCTTCATAATTCAACTTCAGTCCTGAATGCCCGATACAACAAAAGCTCGTGGAACCCTGACAGTTTTGCATAGAGGTTGTTTCAGATAAGGCTATAACGTCCTAATTGCAGATATGTTCTTGCTACTTAATAGTTTCCAGGAGAGCTAAAGTTATACTTGCTTCAGAATGTGGCTTTGAGACTAATGGTGGTGAAATGCGTACAGCAGACATGTTTTGTTGTTGCTGCATTTGCTAATCTCCCTTTATTTCAAGGCAAGAATTTTTCTAAGCAAACATGAAAAATGCAATAGATTTCTTAGTCTTAGAACATGTTTCAAATATGCTGTATCTTCCTTATAGTAGCCAAGATTTCTTTTTAAGCTTTGAAAGGTGATTTCTGTCATAGTCAGCTTGCTTAACTTTGTTGCATTTTTTTTTAACAAACACTTATTCCTAGAACTTTTTTTTTTAAATTGAGAAGTCCTTACAGAGTAAAGTTTCTAAAGAATCCTGTACATGTGGCAAGTAATACGTCATGTATAGTGAATGTTAAAATATAGTTTTTTGCACCTGTTCTCTGTGATTTAAAGGTTTATGAACCACATGAAACATCACTTGGAGCTTGAGAAGCAGAGCAGTGAAAGTTGGGAAAGCCACACCACCTGCCAGCACTGTTACCGTCAGTTTCCAACCCCGTTCCAGCTGCAGTGCCACATTGAAAGTACACACACGCCTTACGAGTCATCTAGTAAGTTGGATTGTATCGCATTGAATCTCTTTGTGACCTACAGTTTTTACATATTTTCTGACTTTTTCTTTCCTGGTTTGTAACTTCAGAATAAAGCTATTGTACTTTAAAAGCAATAGTCTTGAGATGTAATATAGAAGCTGAGCACTCATTCAGTGTGTAGTGTGCAGCAGAAAGAGCAATGTGTGTAGGAAAAAAAAAATCTTAAAAGCTTTTTGTTTTGTTTTGTTTTTTTGTTTTTGAATTGAACTCTTGACTGCAAGAATTCATGTTTAAGGGCCTTGCACTCCTGGCTTCCTCAGATTGTACAGGGAATTTCTTCCGAAGAGTACAATAATCGTTAGATTGCTTTACCTTTATAGATTTATACAGTTCACATATACATACGTGTTATATTTTATCTCTTATTATCCCAAACAAATTTTTACTTTTTTTCGTGTTTTTCATTTTTTCTAGCGATTTGTAAAATCTGTGAATTATCCTTTGAAACAGAGCAAGTTCTTTTGCAACATATGAAGGACAATCATAAGCCAGGTGAAATGCCGTATGTTTGCCAGGTATCTCAGAGTGACTGTTTTGTAATTAGATTGTACACCCCACCCCCCCATCTTTACTGTCAATAAACTTTTAACAAGCAAGTCCAACTTTTTGTTTTAGGTATGCAACTACAGATCCTCAGCTTTTTCAGATGTAGAAACACATTTTAGAACAGTTCATGAAAACACAAAACATTTGCTATGCCCATTTTGCCTCAAAGTAATTAAAATTGGAGCACCATATATGCATCATTACATGAGGCATCAGGTAAGCAGATATTTTCAGTCCTTAATGCTAGAAAAATGCTAAATATATGTCATGAATCTGTCTCTGAAAAAAAAGCATAACTAATTTGTATGGTTGTTACTGGATAAGAATAGTTAATAAAATACGATAGAAGAATTATGACTGTGTCTTTTGAAAAGTCTTTAAGGGAATTGTTAGAATTTGTCATGTTTTTGTGTGACAGTAGCTCCCTGATTTAAAAAAAAATAATCTCTGAATACTCTTGAAAGAATGTCTCTGCTATCTGGTTTCTTCATTAAGTAGTAGTCATGTGTTCTGCTTTTCTTGAGGTTACTAGCAAACCTTTCACTAGTTCAAATAGAGAAAAAGATTATGAAGTACTATGCCTTTTTGTAAGTGGTAAACTGATTCCTCCTCTTCTTAGTAATGATACTGCCTTGCATTTTCAAGTATTTAAATATTCTGTCTTTAATTCCTACACAGTATCTTGGCTTTTTACAATATAAGGAGTTTGTCCAGTTCATGTTTTGGAAACTGGATGACCATTGCTTGAGACAGGCTAGGGTTGGAGTTTTGTTTATCATTAAGTTAATGCTTACTATAGATTGTCTTCCATTTTTAAAAGAAAAAAGGAATATACCGTTGCACTAAGTGCAGACTGCAATTTTTGACATGCAAAGAAAAAATGGATCACAAGACTCAGCATCACCGAACATTTAGGAAACCCAAACAGTTAGAAGGATTGCCTCCTGGAACAAAGGTAAGTGTTCATACAGGAAAATTAGGGGGGGACAAAGGAAAAAAATGTATCGGTAGAGAAAGGGGTAGAATAGAAAGAATTGCTTTTCTCCTTTCTTTTCCAAAGCAAAGATCTCCCCCCGCTCCCCAAATTAAAAATCTAAAATACACTCCTGTTGCAAGAATTGCCAGGCACAGTTTATGGTTTCTTCTGGTGATCTGTGGTGGTGCTGTCTGTCCTGTTCTTCCATGCATGTATATGTCAGTAGTCCAGTCAGTGCTGCTGCTTTCTTCAGCTCTTGGTTAATTTGCCCCTTCCCATTTATCCTTTCTTGTCCTTGGAGAAAAGGAGATAGTCTGGATGTTGGTCTGAGGGATCTGAATAATTTCTTGTGAAAGACTTTCAACCTGTGGAACGTGGTGGCAAAAAATCATATAGAATACAAGACCTACTTCTCCATAGCCAATATGTACTTAAAACTGAGTTCACCAGGTCTTTTTTAGGTCCAGCATTTGAAGGGGAAAAAGAACCCCACAATTTGCTGCTAAGTGTTTTATGAAGTAAACTTGGGTCCCCTCAGAACACTTTAAAATCACTCTTAACTTTCTTGAGAAGGAACCACCTAGACTATGATTTTCCTGCAGTTTTCAAGATTTTTTTTTCCTACTTTTTTTAATGAAGTGTGAAGATACATGTCCTTTCAGTTGAAAGGAAGAAAAAAATTCACATTTTGATCAACTCTTCACAGTTCATTTGTTGTAGAATCAGGAAGGGAAAATGACTGCAGTTGATGTTGTTTGTGTTCCTTGGCAGAATGTAGAGCACTGATTCTCTGTTCTGTGACAATACCTCAATTTTCTAAAGATGTCGGGGTCTTCATGATCTAATAAAAGCTTAGATTATTTAAAATTTTGGCGTTACTAGCCCTTGACAGGATGTAGATGATGAGACTTAAGAGCTTGGAACCAGGTTTAGAAGATGAGGTGCTTCTAAACTATGAGTATGGGCAAGAAGTATAATTAGGAGTCATGCTGCGAGTGAAAACTGGAGACCAAATTTAAGAGCAAGACAAAGGAGTTCGGTAATGCCAGATGAGAGGTCAGAAACCAGAATGAGTCCTTGGAGGGCGTCTATGATGAGAAGTAAAAATATCTGAAGGAAGTAGATGGGCTAATCATGAAGCAACAAGACACAGGGCTTTTGTTAAATCCAGGCACTGATGGGATTGGTTGATATTCTTCTTCGTAAGGCTAATTGGCCTGACCTTTCTGTTTCTTTTCCATAGCTACATTTTATTGTTTTAAGAAAGCAGAATGTAGCCAGTTGCAGGTCTGAAGAGAGCAGTGTGTTTTGTCATGGCTATTTCCACCAAAACAAGAGCTTTTTAAACATTCAATAGACTGTTAAGATTACGTTCACTCTAGTCAATAGTATTTCATATTTTTCAAAGCAGTCTTCACTGAGGAGTGGTTCTTATGCCATGATTTTTGTCCTAAAGTGGCTTAAACTTTGGGACAAATAGAAATGGGAACCTAGAAATTTTAAATCTAAATGGAAAAATTTTTAATTTTATACTTGTAGGTGACTATTCGAGCGTCTGTTGGATCTCTTCAATCAGGATCATCGGCTACATCTTTTGTTAGTACAAGTGCTTCCACGTTTCAGTTATCACCTAAAGCTAAAAATACAACCACTAAAAATCATAACAAGTCTAATGCAAATAAGTCAAAGGCAAAATCAAAACCAGCTACATCGAAGAAGCAAAATGCATGGACCAACAGCAAAAAAAAAAAAGAAATTACAAATACAGCATTGCATAATCTAAGGTAAAATATTAGCATTAAAAATATCTTCAAGTAAACTTTGAACATAAATAACTGATCATTTAATTATCTCTCAATAACTTCTAATGCTGCAATACAGGAGACTTGACAGTTCCGTTTTGCAGAAAAAGAAGCATAAACTTTCCCCATCTTGGTGCTGTGATTATAAATCTGAATCTTCATTCACCGATTTTGTTGGTGGTAGACTACTTTATGTTGGAAGAACAGATGTTCTGGAAACTTTTCTGTTCTAAATTTAGAATTTTTCTCTGCACAGAGACATAGAGTCTTGAAATACTGACTCATTAGGCAGATGTATGTTTAAAAGTGACCTGTGGAGGGGAATATGTCTGCCTTGGGTGTTCTTTGCAAATTTTTTTATGGAGGGAAAAGTATTTTCCTCCTCCAATTTTTTAAGGATTTTATTTGAACCTGTTATTTAAAAGGTTACGTCTTGTCTGTTGTAGGAGATACCTTAATTTGGGGAGCTACCAAAAAAAAAAAAAATCAAGAAAGTAAAAGCAAGCTGTTGATAGAATGCTGTCCTTATATTGACAGTTTCCTGTGTTTTGCTATCCTTATATTGATAACCGGTGTTTTATGGACTAGTAAATAATTTCATTGGCTAAGAGGAGTTAGCATTTTTTTTGTCAAAGATTGTCAATGTCTCCCTTCCAATAAGGTGCTAACACTTACAGCATGTAGCTCACTGAGACATCCAAAACCAGCCAGCAAAATTAAGGAAGAGCAGGATTACATTCTTGTGTTGTAGGTATTTCAGGTCTTATAGGGAATATCACGGGTGACAGGAAAACCAAAAGCTTTTTCTGTGCGTCGTGGTGGATGAAGCATTTCTTGCAATCCATCTCAAGTACATAGGAGCCAAAGTCGGAGGTTGTCATCTACTGCAGTGTCTTGTTCCCGGGAGTGGCCAGTAACAGATGCTTACATTAGCTTTCACTTTTTTATTAAGGTCATAATGACAGGATAATTCAAGAAAAAATACAGTTTTCTTCATGTGTGCTAACACAACCTATAAGAAGTATTTAACTGATGCATTTTTAAGTTTCTCATTTATTTTCCCTAATGTAGGCGAGCTTGTCACTGACTTAAAGCAAAAAGTTTGAAATAGTTATCTCGTCTTAAAGTGTTGATATTAACTATTAACTTTTTCATATTAGTGTTAGGTATCGTTTGGGAGCTCACAAATGCATTGAGTGTTACTCGGAAATAAAAGATTTTGCAAGCCATTTTCCTGCTTATGTCCACTGCAGCTTATGCAGATACAACACTAGCTGTAGCAAAGCCTATGTGAATCACATGATGAGGTAAGAACTCTTCAAAATTTTTATTGGGTTATCAAATACTTCCTAAATTCATACAAGGTGTGTTACATGTTTCTATTAGCTGGATTTTGAACTCGGTCATAGGACTGGCAGGGAAATGTGTAAGGTTGAATTTTTACTTTGTAATGAGGGCCTAAACCTCATGTTTTTGTTTTGCCTTAAAAATCCAGTGGTTCAGAGTGTTCTGTCTTTGCTTCAGAGCTTCTGTGGGATCTTCCGTAATCATTTCAGCCAGGCTTAACAAATAATGACTAATTGTCGTGTGTTCTCTGGGTTTCAGATTGAATACCTCATCTAATTTTTTTTAAGTGCTGAATTCATACAGCTATTGCTAATGAAATCTGTGCTCAGAATTCCATGTAAAGGATGTCTCAAATAGCATACTCAAGTGGATACTTTTTTCTTGTACTACTTCGGTCATCCATAAAAATAACATCTCATTTTGCAGGAGGCTTGTCACTGATTATGAGGCAGTGTAGGGTACTAGTGATGACAGCTGTAAAAAAGCCTGTTAAGAAAACAAATGCATTAGTTTTTCAGAGCAATAGAATTATACTATGCAATAATTAGACACAGATCACATAGCAGCGATGGTAAAACAAAATTTTGAAAACCTACTTGTTAATCCTGTGCCCCGAACAAGCCAAATGTATTGCAGAAAAGTACAGAATGCAGTTGACTTTTTAAGTACATGTATATATAAAATGCCTTGGCATTTTTGAAAGCTAGAATTCTTGAATTTATGACCCAAGTCTTTAAAAGTTTTTGTGTATATTTTATATGTTGACCTATTCATTAATTTCAATGCTCATGTAAGTCCTAGGCTGAAATTGTTTACATGCTTTTATGCATATAACATATTGGTTGCATGCTTAAAAAAATAATAAAAGTTAATGTGCTTAATTGTGATTGTACAAGAGAAAGTTTACTCCAGAAGGGGAGACGGGAATCTGAGGTAAACTGTTCCTACTGTTGCCCATGTTCTGAGTGTTGTCAAATTCAGCCATGCAGTAAAATAGTCGGGTTTTTTAGTCCTATGTCTCCTTGATGCACTAAAGCTTCTCTGACTTTGACCCCTTGCAGCACCTGTCATCACCTTTTTTGGTGAGTGTGAGGACCAAGGGATGGTGAGGAGGAAGGCTCTTAGCGGGAGGGTGTTTCTACAGTACCAGCCCCTGTACTCTGCTGCTCGCTTTTTGTTTCATATGGCAGTACAGTGTTGGCACATACTTAACCTGCATATAAGATAACTTACAGGTTGTCTGAAAATGTGATTTATCTCATTTAAAGCCATCATTTTAGGAAGCATGAGTTCAGCAAAGCTTCACTTCTTTTGTAGAGCCATGTAGCTTCAAGAGCTAAACTGATGATGAAGGCAGTCTTAACTGTGTTCTTGCAGGACTGTGCCGACAAAGCTTTGCCCCTCCCAAACTCGTTATTTACAAGAGAGACAGTGTTTTAAACTAGAGCTCAGTTTCACAAGCCTGTAAGCTTTTAGCAATTTAATATTTTAGAATAATGCAGGTCTGTAATTGAGCCTTCTATTTTCATGCCTTGTCATGAGCAAATTGGCATACCATGTACAGTGTAGGCGCTATGTGGAATAATGTGCTCAAGAAAACCAGTCTAAGCGGTAATGTTTTCTTGTATTTAGTTTTCACAGTGCTCGTCCAAGTAAAAGATTTTGGATCTATAAGAAGCATTCAGAAGAGCTACGGTAATTCAGCTTTTTTTTTTCAGTTACAGATCATTATGTTTTTAATTTCTGATAGTGAACTGATTAGTTAAATGAGATTAGAGTCTCTTGAATTTCTAGGCTTCCACAATTTAGAAAGAGCAGGGAAATAAAAACATTAGTTCTTTCACTAGCATTGTTCTCTTCAGTGACAAATATTTGTTATTTGTCCACACTTATTGACTTCTTTCTCAACCTTGAGCAATTTTAAAAAATATTTCTATTTCTTTATTTTGCAGTTATTCATAATGTGCAAAATGGAGGGTTGTGAGGGAAACAAAAAACAACCAACCAACCAAAACTGAGAAACTGATGCTTTACAAATAAGTTTGTGTCTAAAGTGGTGTTTTTTGTACTACATCCAGCATGGAGATACCCTTGTCATTGACTGGGATTTCCAGGTGCTAGTTGCAGTAGAAAAAGCAAAAATATGTTTTTGTGAGTCATCTCGTCTAAAGTTGCAGGGAACTTTATTGTTTTACAGTCTGTAAATTGCTGTAAGTTAAGAAAACTGTTTTCACAACCATGTTGTATTTATAATTCCTTATTACTTTCTCTTCTCTAGAGGTGTGACTGTAGTATGTCTTAACTGTGATTTCCTGACTGATGTTTATGGCCTAGATAGCATGGCCACGCATCTGAGTGAAAGCCACGCTCATACCTGTCAAGTTATTATAGAGAAAGGTGAGTATATAGAGTGTCTTTTTTATATAATATACATATATGAATACTTACATGTGGATGTCACTGTCTTACTGCAGTCCTTTCAGTTGCATTATCATTATTTCTGTGTACTTGGATTTAAAAGTGTATTTCAACATTTTAAAATATTTTTAATTAAATCCTTTATTTTTATTTTCAGTTTCTGTAGATATCCCAACTGCTGAACAAGTATCTGAGTAAGTTTTGTTTTACTGCTCAATGTTTACTTCTATTAGTTTAGTGACAGATGGACAAAATTTGCACTTTAAACTTAGATTTCTTTTGAATTTCATAGAACTTGAAACATATGGATGAACATAGACCCTTACTTTACTAGCTTTTTGCTCCTACCACGTCCAAAATTACAAGAACAGGGAGATAAAATGATTACCTACTGAAACCAAAATCAGAACTAGGTTTTTGTTCAGTTTGGCCAAAGAGACATAAATAATTCTTGCAATATTAGGACTTCTCGATCCTGACTTCTAGGTCTAGACATGGTGAGACTGCTACTTCGACTTGCTTTTAATACTAGCTTTATTAAATGACTGTTTGATGTTCTTTACGTAATATTAATATGAATTTTTTAAAAAATTACCTTTATTGAAGTAGGACAAATTCAGTCTTAATCTTTTATAAATATTAAAAAATTATTTTCAAAATTATGTTATTTGTATGACAAAGGTATACTGTTTTGTATTAACTTTTTAATTCTGACTTTCAAAGAAAAATTAATATGAGGATTTTGGCTTTCGTTTTTTTTTTAAGGATTTGAAAAAGAACCTGAATATTGTGGAGATTGTGTTGCAAGGTTTGCGTGGGGTTTTTTTTAACCTTAGAAGAATTAGAGGTGCCAGACCATCCCTGAATATCCTGGAACAGTACCTGAGGCATTACAATGTAGTTTGTGAGCCTACTTACACCTTAATTGAAGGTTCAGAGGTGTGTCAGTTGCATCAAACATTTGAGTTCTCTCTAAACCGTTTCAGAAAACAGAAAGAAAAATGTCATTTAGACTGCAAAGAAAGATACTTTAAAAGATGGAAGAAAATAAATTTAATCCTGATTTAACAACAAGGTGTCATTGAGTCTGTCTAGCCTATAGCAGGGTTCTAAAGGGGATTACATAGTCTCGTGCATGGTGAGAACTCTTCCAACAGAGCGAGTTCTTAGGCCTCTAAGCATAAATCAGCCTTCACTGAGTGTCAGCAGTACCCCCAGTAGGTTATTTCGTAAGTATTAAGTATTTCTTAGTTTCCATAAAGTGGCCAGTGAGAGGGGATACTGAAATAATCTGTCATCTGATCCAAACATGGAAATTCTTATTTTTGGCTATGAGTAATAGTAGAGCAAAATATATGCTATAAACTTCAGACCTCTACTAGTAACTGCTTAGAATGTGATGCAGTTGAATAAAACTGGTGGTCTGATGGAATGATAAAAAGTCATTGTTAAAAAGAATTGAAGATATTCTGGCAGGAATGAGCAGGGGAAGGAAGTTAATTTGGGAAAGCATTCCAAAAAGCCATTTGAAAAATGAAATTTCTGATTTTGGAGCACAGAATATTGAAATTGGACAAAACACTGAAAAGAGTCATCTAGGACAGTGAGCTTTATCCCCTTCGTTAATACAGGGTAGCTTGTGTCCTTTAACAGTTTAGATTTCAGTGAAACTCAAACAATGGAAAAATAAAAGTGTTGAGCTGTGATACAACCATAGCTTTTCTACTGGGAGCTGGCATTAGGGTGCTGGTAATTAATACTTGCTGAACTGTATGTAAGGAAAGGTTATAGATGTATTGAACAGTGGGGAAAGAGGTACAGTTGTGGCAGGCTGTTGTCAGTACTGCACAAGGATCTTGCTGTCTTGAATGTATTACAGAGATATCACGTGAAAACATTTAAGAATGTTGGATTAACAAAGTATATATTACTCAGAAACAGATGGCTGAGCACTGAAAAGATTTAAAGTAGAGTCAAGAATATGTGCAGGTTTGTTTCTGCAAGCAGCTAGATTATGACAGATGCAGATAGCCATTATTTTTGAGAGCTCTGATGTTGGCACAAGGTTAGTTACTGGTACTAAATGAGGTGATATAATCTGTGATGGTGCTTTTTGAAACTGTCATGCTCATAGACTTCATTAATTTCAGTAAATCTTGTCCTGCTTCGTATACTAATTCTGTGATACTCTGGACAAGAATATATTATTGCTATATCTAAAAGCATGAGTGTACCCGTGTAGCAGTTTTTTTCATTATTTGTAGTACAGAGTACACACAAAAATGTTCATCTTTTTGTGGGATGGTTCTTCATGGTACTGTGTGGTTTGCTTTGGAGGAAAAGGAACTTGCAGATAATATTCATAACTTTTGCTGTGTAGTTTCTCAATGATCTATGAATGTTTCTTCCCACTCTTTGACCTATAATTCAATGAGGTATGACTTGTTTATGGGGCTCTTCAGAATCACTTCATCATCAGAAACAATGACTCACGGTTACAATCTTAAACGCTTTTGGATCCTCTCTTGCATCTCTCTCTCACATGGTGTCTTTTGGTATCTTTTATTATATATCAGACTGTCTGTATGTGTTGTAAAACTCATCTTTATTGCTAATGACCCGACATATTCTATGGGTTCTGTGTAGTGTTGATGAGACTGTCTTTGGACCAGAATCCTGCCATTAGTAATACAAATAACCTAGCTGGAGATGTTCCAGCAGGAAATGCTTTTTAAATTGTTACTCTACATAAAGTTGCCTTGTTTGTTTAGTGACCCACCTTGTGCTGAGGGAATAAGGCTTAATAACTATGCCAGTATTCTTAATGCTCAACTCTCTGCTTTGCGCAACAATTAACATATTTTAAAATGAACTGACAGCAGACATTTTTGTTGCAGGGGAGTTGAAAGTGAGCAGGTATCCTATACTGCCTTGGCTCACTGATACATCATTGTGGACCAGAAAATTGAACCCAGTCCAGCTTGGGATTATTTTGGTATGTAAGCGAACAAGGATCTGACCAGACCTTTTCCTTTTTCTTCATACATTGAAGCTGTGGTATTCTCTTCTTGCATCTTTTAGGCAGCAGGTCTGGTCTTTTCTCCCAATATTGTAGTCTGGCAAAGGCCCTTCTGTGATAACATTCTCTGCTTTGCAGCATTGACTTGCAGCTTTTTGGGGGCTATACTCCTTTGAAGAGAGTCTTACCAGGAGTTTCACTTACGTGATGCAGTGTTTCTTTGCTGCTCGTTTGCAGCGTTTCTTTGCTGCTCAAGTCTATTGATATCATCCCAAGCTAGAGTAGTGTATAAATGATGACATACATGTGTTGACATCAAAGCCCGTTTTGTTCTGAACTTGATCTAGCTTCTGAAACTAAAGGGCTGTGTCATTCTCTTTGGGTGTTCACTAAAACATACAAATCCTGATCTATTTAATATTCAAGTGAGTTGCATTTTTGTCTGTCAATGACTTTACAGTATATAGTGGCAAAATATGCTTTGAATGACTTCTGTCACAGGTAACTGCATAAACTGAATCTTGGCCAAAGGAGTTTATTAGCTGCTTTGCTCTGGTAGCTAAGCTTCTTTTTGCTCCTAAATACTGTAGGAGGAAAGCATGTGATGGAAGCAGATACACTTATTGAGCCTTGATTCTGAGGGTGGAGCAGCCACAGTTCATTCACACTTTGTTCTTTTGGTATCATCTCTCATCTTCAAGGATGCTCTACTCAAGCTGCTGAGACATCTGCTGCTTTTGATTTTACTGCTTCTGACTTCATCTTTAGTTCTAGATTATCTATCCATCAACAGGTTGTCTGGATATATGATGAGCTTTCCTTTTGTCATGATGAACATCTAGTGTTCCTCCAAACTCAGCCCCCTGCTTAACAGTGGATATACGTCTTGGTTGAATCTCTAATTTACTAGCTTCCAAGCAACCTAATAGGTAGAGCTAATCTTACTCTGAGATCAGTCACTGTTATAACCTTCTAGTTATAAGAGATTATTTCTGGTGAATGCAAGCTGTTCTTGATTTGCAGCACTTCCTTTTTCTGCATAATCAAATTCTCTGATATTAATTCATTTTTACTGGTATTTTTGTCCTGTTCACTTTCAGTATTCAAACAGTAACAGTTTTGGTGCTAGTGAGCTTCTGCAACCACTGTGGTATTCCTAATAATAGCAAGGATCCTGTCATCCATTGTCTCTTATGCATATTTTGTGATTGAGCATCTGCACGCTTACTCAGTACTCTAAAGTCTCGTTGTTCTTTTTGCTACTTTTTTTTCCTTCTGACAGAAGCTATGTTCCATCTTGAATGCTGCTGTCCAACTTCAAGCATCAGTTACCTACTACAGGTTTTTCTTGCAGGACTTATTTCTGTTTTGACACAGCAGCATTCAAAAAAGCATAGTGGGTTTGTGTTTTCATTGTGAACATGCTGTTGCATTTCAGAGGAAGTTGAATCTGTGATATTTCACTTCCATTCAGGTTTCCAGCAACAACAAAACTGGAATAGGATTGCAGTTTTTCGCGGCTTTCAGAAATGTTCTCTAAGAATTTCCCAGAAATTACACTAGATTGACACTTTGATTTGAACTTATGTGAATTATACCTCTTTTGAATGCTCATTTGGAATATTATCATTTGGTTCTTTTACAGCTTTGCTACAGAACTTTTTTTAAGTTTCAGACGTACAAGTGTTTTAACTGCAAGCTACATTCAGATTTGCAAGCTTTGTGTAACTGGTTCACGTAGAAACTATTGACATTGTGGTGTCCTGTTTCCATTTGTGTGAGGATCTCGGAAAAGTTACTTGTGTGGAAAACTCATAACATAAAACCAGTACTAAAGCATGCAAGTAAATCTGCCTGACTTGATATTAAATATCCTTGATGGTCCCAGCAACTACCAAGTTACATGAATATTGTAACGTATTGGACCCCATCTGCAAGGACAGAGGATGAATATGCATGGTATAACCAGTTCAGCTTATGGACAAAGAATTAAGATTTCATTTGTGTGTACCTTAACCTGTCTCTCGATTGTTATTTTTAGGACATCGAGTGTCACTGCATTATGGCCTCTTAAAAGACATGTAGTTGCAGGGCAACCTTGATTAGCAAATCCTGTATTACCTTTGTTTTGAAAGTCTTTCTGACAAGAAAGTAAATGTTTCTGTTATTCTGTTAAATGTTTGTAACTGCAGCTTTGTGTGTAATAACACTTCACTTACTGGTGATAACAAAAGTTATTATGTAGCTGTCTTCATTGCTAACCCCATTTTACAGGTGAGAAACTGGAGACAGCGTCAAGTAACATAAATGTCACCATCTTTCCTTTCCCATTCAGTCATTAACAGTGTAAAACACCATAGTGTTGAAGCAGCTTTTTCTTCTCTCTAACTAAGCATTCACATGTACCTTCTCAGTAAGTGCTCATACAATCAGATATTTGGGGGAGAATTGTGCTTTATGCAGAAAAACCCAAACAAAAGAACAAAAATGCCAACCCAAGGACCTTTCCATTCTTTTGGCTGTAAAATAGATTTATGTTTTTAATGCTGGGTGTGGTTCAATTGAGTGGTTGGAAGGTGCCTTGACCTGCTTAGATAATATGGTTTGTTTCTAGAAATTCTTGAAGCTACAGGCATCCTAGAAAAGGTTACTTTTGGCTAGGGGTGGACAAAAAAGGGATGTTTGTCAAAAGATTCCAGCTGAGTTTCAGTACTGCTTACCCAAAGAAGCTGTGTGAGTAATACTTAGGTTGTAAGGAAACGTGACAGGTCACTGGGAAGACAGTTGCTCATGATTTGAGCTCTGTGTGCGTGTGCAAGTATACATAATTTTATTATGTGAGAGCAGGGGAAGCAATGAGACTGTATGAATTTCAGAAATGAGAATACTCCCGTCCGTGCTTGGACTGTGCATTTTGTAGTCTACTTGTTTCACTGACTCCAGATGTTTTCCATTAGTCCTAGGTGACTCCTCATGTATCAAATAAAGTGTCAGATCAACCTTTAAGGTGTCTAAATTAACGTTCTTACTTACCTGGCTTTTATTTGGAGTCTGTTTGGTTTTATGGCCAATCCATTCTATTGAGTGTCTCAAGCTGAAATTTTGTGCTTAGCTGCTACATTTTGGGGGCATTTTTCTTAAGGGATTGACAATTAAGGGGCATTTTTTTATTGTTCTTAACTAGAATTCTATTTTTATGTAGAATAAAGAATCTTTGGAGAGTTCTAGAGAGGTTTCAAAATTGCTCGAAATTGTGGACCAGCAGGCTGTACTTACGGGAGATGGTCACAATCTTTGTTTTATTTTCGTAATGTTCTTTCCAGAAGCACCGTAGCTCCACAGATGTAAGAAAGTATGTTGCATTTGTTGCTGTTTGATAACTATGGGATTTAAGATCTCTTATATCATAAGTGTGTTGGGAACATCACAAAGTGATAGTCTTCTATGGTTTAGTATCCACTTACGAAACTAATTCTAAATTCAGGTTGAGAATATATGTCAGGAATCCAAGGTAAACCATGTTAACAAAGATGTGGTTATCACAAAATATTGTAAACCCTCTTCACTTCCAAAACAGCATAAAATAGCCAGTTTGAATCTGTTTTATAAGCTGTAAAACATGACCACAGAAATCGTATTAGAATTTATGATGTAAAATAATGTTTATAATGCATTTAAGACAATTTACAGATATTGGATACAATTCATAGCCATTTATTTTGGTGGCAACGCTTACATTTATTCAGACAGGAAGAACAGTATGTTTTGTCCTTGGGTATACAATATCTGATTTATTTGTGTCTAAATTGTTCTGCTCTTTCAAGAATGACTGTTTTTAGACAGATTAATATTTCCAACATATTTGTTTAAGTTCTTGCATAGAAATCATTAAAGCAGTGAAGCTAAGCTAAATATTTGGTGTTATGTTATCTCTTACTGGTGTTGCTACTCGTGATTAAATACTTCAGAGTCTTTCAAGTCCCTGACCCAAAAAATGCATTGTCATTTGATTTACCCTGATCATTTTTCTTACTGTTAATTAGATGAGCATTGTTGTAGTGTTATCATAGAAAAGTGATTTTAAACAATCCTTTTTTTTGTAGTTATTTTTGTCATCTTTTATTGCAAATGAAGATGTAATAATTAAAACAGTTATGAACAGTTTTATACTTTATACTACAGTCCAAGTTGTTGGTTACCTGCTAGAACGTTAGTGTTAGAAGGTCTTTATGGTGTGCTGAAAGAATGTGCTAAAATTCTTTAAAAGGTCTGGTTTTAGCACTGCTTTCTGGGATTAAATTAGGAAAATACATGTGGTAGGTATCAATCTAATATTACTGTACATTTTTCATAAAATTTAAGTTGATAAAGCTGTTTTTTTCTGTCAAGTATTTTGTACCTTGTAGACAGCCACTAAGACTCGCTGAGGTCATGAATCATTTAATATATGATTAATAACATTCTTTAAATATAACAAGGGCAGTACCATACTTCAGCAGATTAAATTTGCCTTTAATGCAGCATCAACAAAGAAGATACAGGCATAAGCAATTTTGAGGGGTTTGTTCAGTTTTTCTTTTTTATAGGAAACCTTTGAAAGGTTAGATTTTATATTAGAACTGATGACTTAACAAGGTTTTGTAGGAGACATACTTCTTGCTATCTCTGCGATAGCAGTTTCTTATATAAACACAGAAAATCAATTTTAGTGATGTTGTGATAAGCTCTTTAATTAATGTGGTTTTAAAAGTCAATAAATTTAAATAATTTATAGTTCATCTAATGTATAGACTGTGCAATGAAGGTATTTTGAGGGAAGTATCTCCTCCAAATAGTAGTTGGAGGTCAGCAGCAATGTTTTACAGTTGCCCTAAAGTAAACTTCAGCTGTGTTCTGGGTGTTTGGGTTATGGTACACAAGTAAAACTGAGCTTGTTTTGCAGAATGTTTTTGTTGGGTCATAATGTAGCTTTATGCACTTTTAAAAAGTGCATTTCATCAAATCGATCATTTCAGATCTTAAATACTTCAGTTGTGGTTTGAAAGGCCTTTATGGTGAGGAGGTTATTCCTCATGTAGAAGAGCAGCACTAGAATGAAAGTATTGCTAACCATTTTAAGACTGTTGCTTCCTGGTTTTCATGAGGTGAGATAACTGGAAAAGGTTACATGAAACAAGTTTATGTTATAATTTTTGTATACCCAATAAAACACTTTAAAATTCTGAAATGCTCTTCTGGAACTCTGAAGTACATTTAATCTGAAAATCAGTATCAACTTTAAAAAGTGGTTTCAGATTACCAAGTTGCTTTCTGACTGTAAGTATCTTCATCCTTATCTCTATTTTAACCGTACAGTGTTTTAAAACATTGAATCTTAATTCATTATCCACTAGGTTAAAGACCGAAATCTCCATTAGAGAGGGAGAAGCTAAGTTGGAGGTAATGTCTCGTCTTTTCTCCACACAATCTACCAGTATCTCTGAACTTCATAATTTGTTTGAAGATCCAAGACAATTCTTTTTTAACCTTATGTATACGGCTGGGTCATGGTGTTCAGAAGATACGCATAGTGCAAAAGTCTAGTTTTCTGTGTTTTGCTACAAAAAGGTATGGCAGTGTTGGAGGGGCACCTATAGTATGTCTGCCACACCTAGAGATTTCCAGTTTGCGGTCAGTCCGTTCTGGTTGATTTGTATGCCAGGCTCCAATGAAGGAATGGTTTAGTTGCCTTAGGTATCTTCCATCTTCAGGGAACCTGGAAATTGACCTGGAATGTAACCTGAGATCTCAGTAAATATTGACTCTGAACTGTAACTTTTTGAGGTTTTTTTATTTTATTTATACTTCTTTAAAGAGGAAAATTTTGGAAATGCCTCTTCAGGCCTGAATTTTTTTTTGAGGCACATGTACAAATTTTCCCCTGCTTTCTGCCTATCAGGAAACTAAATGATACACAGTACAGCTTCTGACCTTTTTTCAAAAATATCATCTTTGGATTCTGATTTTACAGAATTGTCTTCTGTAAGAAGTTGTCTTTCTGTTGCCCTTCAGAAAAGGCAATCTGTTACAGAAATCCCAGCCAGTAACAGAGTGGGAGAAGTCCTTAGACCTAATAAAGATTTTTCTTGTAATACTGCTTGCGTACTTTCCAAAACATAAAGGGGTTGGGTGAGGTTTTTCTAAAAAAGCAATGATTTTGTAGAAACGTGAGAAGACTGTTCATCTTATTCAGCAGTGTTAAGCAAGATTCTCAAGTACACACAGTAACACCCTTTTTTCCCATAGACTCCATTACTGCTTCAGATGTGTTTTCTCATAGTTTTTCTATTTTTTTTTTCATCCCATATTGTGTTTCAGCATTATAGAAGATGTGGAATTTGCGTTTTTTTGCTCCACAATATTGTGTTCTGTAATATTGGCTTTCATTTAAAAATAAAATAAAAAATGCAACACACAGCCCCACCTCCTTACAGTTGGAAAAGATGGAGAATACAGATAGAATAGGCTACTTTGGTGTTACCTGTCTGAGCTTACACGACATCTGAACCAGGACATTTTAGAAGAGTGAGCTGCTGTTCAGTGTGGTCTGGGCCATGTGGAACCTCTTGTTTTTTCCAAGGTGCCATGGAATGCCGGTTATTTTGCTGCAGCCAGGCCAGATGCTCAGCATTTTGGCTGTTTGTTGAAATAGGTCAAAGGACAGACCCCTAGGGTGCTGAAGAACCAAAAATATAAATTGATGAAGCATGTTGTTTGAAAACATAGCATTTAAAACTTGGAAAAATAAGTCAGGAAATCTTCCTTTCCTGATACTTCCCAGAGGGGCATACGGTCAGCCAGGGCAGAGGAGGATGGTGGACAGGGAAGGAGGTTCTGTAATAGGAAGCAGAGTGCAGTAATTTTAAGTCAGAAAGTGTTTCTCAGCATGGGTCATGTATGTATGGGTTTTGTATGACAAATATAACCAAGTATGATAGAAGTATAGCAAAGGGTATTTTATTTAGAGGGTAGAATAAGCTTAACTTTACCATACAATTTTAAAATACTTGCTGCATAATTTGGCCTCATTTAAACAAAATATACCACCTCTGTGAGGAAAAAATACTATGTTGAAAGTATGGAACACTGTTTACACAGTTTAAAATATTTAAGAGGTTGTGATATAAATAAACATTTAAAATGCTTGTTTTTATGTACAGTGACCTTTTCTATTTTAAAATCAAAATTAACTCATAGTTGTATTAAAACAGAAAAAAAAAGTTTAATTTCTTAATTTTGTCACTTAGACACTTAACATTTCCTAAAAAAGAATAAGATTATATGGGCAAGATGCCCTGCAGGGTAGGAGATGCTTTTAGAAGACTGGTGTGACTGTTGCGAAATGGCAGTGTTTGGTACACTTGCTTTGCTACTATTCTAAAAATGGGTGGAAAAAATTGCCTTTGTTCATATTATTTAGAGTTAAAAAGTTATTACATTGGGGAAGGTGCAATAGAGACTCAAAAGTTTCTTCTGTGACAAGCATTTTGTTAAGAATCTTCCTTATGCTTATATTACACTTAATGTAATAGCATCTGTAGGGCTAAAACACTGTGTAATGCTTAAAAAAGATACTCACCTCAACTTTGTCTTTCTTGCTTTTCCTTTTTTTTAAGGCTTTTTTTTTTCTTGCAAAACACAAGTTTAGTTCTGACCCGCCCCTCCCCCTCCCCCCCCCCAATAAAAAGCTGCCCAGACTTCGTCGTTTGCATCCTGTTCAATCAAGCATAATTGACATTACATATATGAAAAAGGCTACAGGAGTTGCTTTAAATTTTCGCTTTGTTTCTGGGGTTTTAATTTGTTTTTTTTTTTTAACTTGGAAGACTTTGCAAACGTCTATACTAAGATCCGTGCTCAATCTCTGCCACATAGCAGATTTATGGGAATGTATTTCTACAAATTTATATTGTAATCAGTTGCTCATGAATGCATAATAAAAGAAATATCATTAATTATTACAGAAAATTTCAAGACCTAGTATATCTGAAGGAAAAACAGAAACACCAACTTTTGAAAGGTAAATACAATGATCAGCTGCATCTTGAAATCAGGTACATAAAATAACACATGCTGTGTTATTTCTCAGGTAATTGGGCAAAAGTATTTAATTACTGTTTTCATAATGTGTATTTTCTATGATAGAAAATTTTGAATGGCGGTCATCATGTATTTACTCAACAAGATGTGTAGAATTTAGGTTCCAAGAGTCAAAATACAATTTTAGTAACACTTAAACTGCAAATCAGTCAAAATTCACAAGACATTAAATAAATTGTACAGATTGTTAAAAGAAGCATTTTTTATAATATTGCATAGGGGTTAACAGGATTACTGGGGCAATCGGGAAACAATTTTAAAATACATATAAAATGTTAATTCTTTGATGTTCATTTAGATTTTTAAAAACCCATGTAATTTGTGGAAACTGTACTCAACCAAATTCTTAGCAGAGCAAATATGTGAGATTGTTGGGTAACTAACAGTTATAACTCTACACTTAAAAAAATATGCAAAATTGTGGAATTTTTCATGTCAGTCTAGGGAAACAATTGAAATCTTATACATTTCTTTTGACACATGTTGTGGGCAGGCTTATACTTCATATAATTCATCTAAATTATTAGTCCAGATCCCACAGCCTGAAGTGTCTTATTCTAGGTAGTGATCCTTCACAATTGTTGGTGTCAATGTAACCTTTAAAAGCTTAGTCAAAACATAATTGTAGTTATTTGTTATAAATGCATTTATTGCGCCTCCAAGAAAAAGAAAGCAAACTGCTTTCAGGGTCTCTCTGTAGGTTACTTTTCTTAGAAAAGGTTCTGCTTTATGTCTCCTTATTCTAGTCATATGCAGTGTGGGCCAAATAGATTGAAATTTTACTTCCACTTAAAATGCTTGCTTAAGAATTGGGACTAAATGGTTGAGGTATTAGAAGCTAACTCTGTCTTTAAGCTACAGATTAGTAAACAGTCAGTGTAATTCTAATTGAATATGATGTACTACTTTCCCCTATCCTTGTATTGAAGTAGACAAAAATAATTTTAATATGTAAATCTGTTCTGTGTTTTCTGTTAAAACTACTGTATGGGCTTTAAGACAGACATCTGGAGTATTGCAGCTCTAGCACCAGATATCCTCAGTCCTCAAACACTTTTTTCTGTTACTAAGCCAAGGTAGTTATGTTGATATTAGCAAGTAATTAGTGCTGCAGGAGCAGATTAGTAGATGAAAGCAGTTGATTCCGCGAATCTGGCATCTTCACTGCTCTGTGGTTCAGAGGTGTTATTTTAGACCAGATTTGTGTTCCCTGGACAGAGTGTCCGTACTGTGCCCATATTCAGAGCTGTGTGGAACGTCCATTGTTGGTTTGGACTCTTGAGGACCCAGCTCCGTTAGGAGTTGGAGCACTTGTGGATCAACGCTTCCAGTTCATGGTAACGCTTCCATGGTGTAGTTTCACACGAAACTGTTAATGTAAACGCAGCTGTAATACAGGTTTTATTACCTGGAAGTACATTTCCACAGACTGCAGGTGTTGTTTGTGTTTGCACATTGCAACTACTCTGTAGGCAACATGTAAATGTCACTTGTTTATAGTTGTGTTCTGAAGTTCTATGTTTTTTTCTTTCTTGCTGTAGAATTTTCCTTGAAAGATTTTTAAAATCTTAATATAAAATAATATACTCTGAAGTTAAGTGAATGCGTCTAGCAAAGAGCAGCAAGAAAATTTGAGGTAGTTGGATTTTAAAACTAAGAATATTCAGAGCCTAGCTTCCCTTAGCCTCACTTGGCACCCAAATCTTACATTTTTTTCTATGCAATGAGGAAAAGAAAAAAAAAATCCCTTTAGTTTCTAGGCTTCTGTAGGTTGGGATGGGTGTATGTTTGCACTAAGTAGGTTCATCTCTTGCGTTCCAAATTTTGTCTTATTGTACTCCCCTGAAGTAGTCTTACTCTAAAACCTGGCTTCATACAGACGATATGGCAGCTAGTTCATTAGTGTAGCCCATACCTGATAGTCTAGCCACGGTTTGTATCATGCTTTAGCAAAGGGGTTCATTGTTTTCATGAAACCAAAGTCAGATTTTACGTTCTAACTGTTCACTGATATCGTCCTTCTTGTATAGTAGTTATTATCCTTATCACATTTTCTAGTCTTTTTGATGCCTGAATTTTTAGTTTTCTTATGCTATAACCAGTATTGTTTGCACATAGAGTAGTGTTTCATTCCTAATATTGGATGTAAGGCTATTCTTTTTCAGTTACTGACTCACTAACAGAATGGTTTCTTTAAATCCTATATGATTTTTTTGTTTTATTGCAGGATTTTAGTGCATCACAATTGCTAGGTTTTGTTTATTCATCTGCAGTTCTCAGCAGAGGTAAATTATTTAATTGGAGAACTGTTCTATCTAAATGAACTTACTGTTGCGCTTAGTGATTTAAAAGATCACTGTTCTTAGTGGATAATTGTTTTTGTGATGGTGATTGTTGTGAGAAATTTTGTTCAATTTTATTTTTATACTCTGTTTTCTTGGTATAAATGGCTCACAGGAAGATATACTGATGAGAGACAGCATGTTTCTGCATAAGAAATGAATATACAGAGATTTTTCTTTTCTTCTTCCCTGCTTCCTCTCCCTCCCTTCCTGTGTTTTGCCAAAAATGAGTGAGAATGAGAGGCTGGCTTTGGATGAAGCTGGGATTTTGGTTTACTAGAAGGTGAGGGAGACTGTGATGGATTCCTTTGATATGTTGAGGGCAGCTATGCCCTTTGAAGAGTTTCTTGGTGTGAATCACGAGAGTGTGTATGTACATATATGCAATCCACCTGTGATTTCCAGTGTGGAAACACTGCTCTGTGTATGCTAATGAGGCATTCGTCATCCCTTTATTTAAACCTTTTTTTGTGTGTGTGTATCTGTTCAAGACTTCCCACATAAAGCATAATACTGCACTTGTTAACTCTGCAACTACACCTCACCCTCAAGCTGCTTGTTGAAAAGTAATAGCTAAAGGTCATGTATATACGCTGTTTCATAAAAGTTGACTGGATTTTCATATGAAAACTATTCTAAATATTTAGTAGCATTTATACAGCTCTATATAGCTTAAGTGTTTCTCTGGAGTAGATGAGGTAATTAGGAATAGTTATGGCAAGACCAGTTATGTCAGCCACAGCTGATGGGTGGTTCTGAGTCTTGGCTTTTGTACTGGAACTTAGTCTTGAGTTTTCCCTCAAATATTACCTCTATTCCCCTTTTTTCTTGAAGTTTGAGAGATAGGAGAAGAACTTGGATAGAAAATTTGTTTGTATACTCAAGAATGTAATTTACTGGTTTAGATAGCCCAATAAATGAAAAAAAAAAAACTTTGACACAAGTAGCAAATACAGGTTGTAACTTGGTAAAGAGGTTGGCATATCTCTTGAGTTCATTCCTTATTATGAATGAAAAAAATCAATGTAACAGGATGAAAAGATTCTTCTGACAATCTCAGTGATCAGTAAGATTTCACCACTCAAGGATGTCTCAGTAGTCTCTTATCCCTACTCGTAACGTTCCTCCAACTTAAATTCGAAGTAGGAAATAGAATATTTTTGGATTAGTTTATTTAAGTGAAAGTAAAACTTGAAAACAGATTTCTTATTGTTTGTATTATGTAGCACCTCTTCCAGAACAACCATTTTCTGTAGAACTCAATATCATTTAGCATCTAGATGTTTTGTTTTAAATTCCTGGATCAGTAGAACAATATAGTATCAGGAAATTGGTTATTCCTTTTATGAGTCCTGGAACTACCTGTTGCTTAGGTAATGTTGAAAGTGGGTTTACCCAAAAAATATTTCAAACCATTTTTAAAACTATTTGAAGAAATAAAGTACAAATTAATTTTTATTAATACGTGATGATATTATATCTCTCACATCTTTTGTCTGCGTGTCACTGTTCAGAGACTGTTTTCAATTTTAAGTTTTACATTTTAAAAGTGAATTTGGGAGACTTATTTGCTCCTAATTTCACTTCCTATATAGAATTTATATCTGAAATCGGACCAACTGTTGTTGTTCTTCCCTCCCCCTGCGTTATTTTGTCTGTTGCCATCATCATTTTAGGTAATTTGAGCTACTTCTCATTCTTAAAAAAAATTTGAATGGATTAGAAATTATATTAAACTTTTACCAAATTTAAATCTTTACAGCAAAAATTGAACTCCATAATTGAAGAGATGGGAGAAGCTGGTGTTCCTGTAACAAATGAGGAGAAATAAACTAGTATTTAGGATTTTGACTGTTGGAATATGAAAATATGAGCAAATTGCATATAGCAATATGACTAGACTACTTTGTATTTTTGTGGGTACAGATGGCATTCGAAGTGTACAGTTCAGTCTTTCTTTGGAACATTCTGGTATTTTTTTTCCTGGTCACCCTACAGCATTGCACGCATGCAGTTTTATTGAAATAACACAAAGTTTAAACAATCAGTTTGTCTACAAAGTTAATACACTGTGTTTTGGATTTTATTATACAGTAAGATTCTCATTTTTACTTGCATAATTCAGTACTGATCTGTGTTTCCTTTTTATAAACATAAAGTTTTACTCTGAAAAGTGACTGGAAATGCTACTTCACAGATTCACTTTTTCAGTGAATCCAAATTTGTAGTTGCTGAACTAAATTTTAGATTGAAGTTAGTTTAGATTTCCAACTGTTATCTTTTTTCTTGCTTTACTCTCATTAGTTTTGCAGAGTCAGTTGGACATTATCAAGGTACCAACTGGCTTCTTTTTCTTGCACATCATCAACAAGTTTCTAAGTAGTTGTATCTGCATCTATGTCAAAGAGGCTGTGCAGGTAGAGGAACTTAACATTGTATTTTGGCAAATTCCATGTGTCACACAAAGGGGATAACTTAACCTTCCTTTCTGGAGATGAAACACAAGAACTAAAGAGTACTAATTGAATGCTAAATACAAAGCTGAGTTTGTAAATAGGTAAGAAAAATGCAGCTGTTAAATAAATTCAGACCATCTTACTGTGAAAATTTGTGAGCAATACTATATAGGAAGTCTATAATACTGCTTTCTGAGTGTCACTTTGCAGAGTACAGCCATGCGTTTCTTTATTTCATTTGTTATAAAAATAACTTGTTTTGGTTTTTTCAGCAAACAAGAGCATGATTCTTCAGACAGAACAAAAGAATGCAATAGAAATCAAACGAAAAAAGTCAGATCAGTTGAAAAGAATGAAGAAAACTCATCATCGTCAAATACAGAAAATGTTCCTAGTTTGGCAGTCCCTGACGACAGCTCAAAGAATTCTTTGCATGAGAGAGGAGCATGTTGTGATTCAGATAATAACAAACAATTGGTAGATGAGAAACAAAAATGTATCAATGATGAAAGTGAGTTGAAAAATTGCCAAAGCTCAGATGACGTTATCTTGAATGAGCAGACTAAAGTACATAGCTTGGATGAAACTACACTTTCAGCAATGAATGCAAGGGACTTAAAACTAACACTGGGTGAGGATGTTAGTTTTGAGCAGTTCTTGAGAAAAAGAGATGAACCTGAATCCGTTAGTTCAGACATTAGTGAACAAGGCAGTATTCATTTGGAGCCTTTGACTCCATCAGAGGTACTAGAGCATGAAGCTACTGAAATTCTTCAAAAAGGTAATGTTGCACCTTCGTCAAAGAAAGCTGGACAACTCTCTGAACAAACAGATGAGACCTCTAAAGAAAGCAGTCCCAACAGAATGGAAACAACTGTAAACAAGACAGACAAAAATGAAGCAAGCTGAAATTATGTTAATTTTATTGTTTGTTATAAACAATGGTAAGAATACCATGGACCATTCCTGATGAGTGTGCTCATTGATGCTAATTATTAAAAATAAAAAAGCTGGGTGTGGGGGGAGGGGAGGAGAGAAAGAGACACTAAAGGGAAGTTTTGCATATGAAGATAGCAAGATAGCATGTATATGTATATATACAACAGAATTAACTAAATTTACAGAAGGTAACGTTCAAATATCTCTTCCTGTCTCTTTGATGTGATATATCTTATTAGATTGACATTTGAAAGGAGAAATAAATTCTAATTTTTATAGTTAACTAGACCGGGATAAGGTGATTTATTTGCCAAGAAAATATTTTTTTAAATCCTTCAGTGTGAATATCATTAAACAGTGGAATTCAGTATGAACTCACTTCTGATGCTGAAGTGGAGCACACTTGTAATGATGGTTATTGGTCTGCTGATAATCTGGGTGAACATAACCCTTTGGATTTGGTGTCACATTCCTGTCTTTAAAAGCATGTAAACAGAATTATATGAATCTATGCACCTCTGTACAGGTGTAATCCTGCCAGGCTGTAAGCTTACCTAATAAACTTTCAGTGAAAGTGGAATTATTACAATAAAAATATATATTGTGGGGTTTTCAATGTGCAGGCTGTGCAGAGATACCGAACATAATTGTATAAAGTAGAACATACTGCTGAAAGTACTGTAGCTGTTAGGCTTTTACCATTGTTTTAATTATTCTTAGCCGTAGACCCATGGGAATGGTCTGTGAGTCACACCAAAGTATGGTTTAATGTAAAAACTGGTTTAAGCAAAAAGAAGGAAAACCCCAAACTGGAAGCACCAACTGGCATGCATTCTGCCATTTTGCAGCTGCTACTGGCTAACTGTTACAAAAAGGACACAAGAGCATAGAAGCAGAATTGTACAGTTCAATTTCAGGACTTTTTGTAGTCTAAATTGTGTACAGAAAGATGGCTGCCGATTTTGGTCTGTTTTTTTTTTTAATCTTCTAGTTAGCAGCTAGGTGTAGGAATGCATATGATTAATGGTAGCTTGCTCTTATGACTTCATTGCTCCATTTGAAACATTCAGAATGTGCTTTTGACTTACAGTTTTGTTTCTAATGAATGTTAAATGTTTTGAACAGCTGTTAAAGCACTGCTGTAAATTATTACTTTTTGAGTAAATATTTGCAACAAAATTTTGTCTTTGTGCATAATTTTATGCTCAGCTTGAAACTTTGGGCATAGATTTCCCACATTATTTTTTTTTAAGATTTAGTGACAGTTCCCGAAACCTATTTCATTTTAAAATTGGGATTTAGAGACTTATGTGGGGCTTTTTATTTGGTTGGGATTTGGGGTTTTTTTTTAAGAATTAAATGAGCAAGTGCCTATGCATAAACATATTTTTGTAGCTGTGTATTGTGGTAAAATGTGCTAACTTCTGCAGATTATAGAGATATTTTTCTGGGCCATCAGCATGCAACTGAAATCTATTCTGTCCTCCTAGGTTAATTGGGCTCAGCTGCTAAATGAATCTAATCAGCAACAGTATTAAAATTTAGAAACCATTCAGCTTATTGTTGAGTCCTCTAAATAAACCACATCAATCTCAACATCTCAAAAAATTGCTTCAAACTCTGAAGAGTTATATATGACTTAAATTTTGAATTGCATCTTGATTTTCATCCACACAGGTCTAGAAGACTTTTAGAAAGAAAAGTGGAACAGTTTACATAGTCACAGCTCTTCAAGATCTGCCACTTTAAGAACTTCAAATAATAAGCCACATGAAAAAGTTGAGAGCAATAAGTTGCAGCATTCTTTTGTTCTTGAAAGATTTTAGTGAAGTCGTTAACTCACAGTATGATTAACCAGTCTGATGTCTTCATGCATGTACACGTGGAAGATTATAAAATACAGCATCCCAATGAGGACAGTTTAAAGGACTTAACCATTTATGGAACTTGATATGTATGTTACTGAAGGAGTTCCTGAATGCATCTGCATTTAAACCCAGAGAAATCTTTATAGTATTTTTAATCTGATTGCTGATCTTCCATGAAAATGATATATTTTGAATAACATGATGGTATGTGGTGTTGGAAAAGACTAAGTTCAACTGGAACCAGTTGTACGATACTTGCTTGTAAATTCCTGACATCTGTCTTCTATTATGCAGTTACGTTTTTAAACATTTACCATTTTAATAATAAGAATTTGGCCACGTACTGTTGAGAAAAGTTGGAAAATAAAACTGAGAGTGAAAAATCTGCATATTTAGCAGATGTATATATATTTTCTCAGATACTTAATATGTAAAGCATTGTTTGCTTCAAACCATGTAGAGAATGCTTATACAAAAGGTAATGTTAGGTATAAACCACCCAAATATCTAGTAGCCCTTCCAAACGAACAGGCAAGAGAGAACTAGATTGTTCTAGCAAGACTGTCAGATAACTTTAAATGGGCAAGTAAAGCGTATCATGAAAACAGTGGCATGGTATCTTTGTGAAGGAGAAAAACAAATTTGTTACAATTTTTCCTATAGGAAGTAATTCATTTTCTGACTAAACACTGTAAGAGACTGCATAACTATGAAGAATAATCTCTATCATGTTATTAGGGAGATTTCCTAGAGATATGTTAAATTGCAATTTTTTTCTGAAGTCACTCCAGAAGAACAAGTTAATTGAATGCATTTTGAGTTATTTGAACGTAACTGCATGTAATTCAGTTTTTTGTTTGTTTCTGAGTCTTTTAAAAGTCTTTTTTTTTCCATCCAGTTATTGGTAGTTCTTATTCTGTGCCATCTCTGTTATTGTACTTACGAAGACATTTTACCTCAAGTTTTCATTGCCTTACCAAAAAGCGGTAACTTAAAGTTAATTCGTGGTATCCATACTAGAAACACCATTTCCCCTCATCTCAAGAGACCATATTTCCTTCAATGATCATTTCAGATTGTTTATATAACGTTTGTTTTTAAGGAAATCACATGCCACACGTTTGCTATCTTCATTACTTGAGTTTAATGGAAAACTGTTGTTGTTATTAGCTTATGGTCAGGGAGCATTCAGTCACTTGGAGCTTCCTTAGGTGCAGCCAGTATCTCAGTTTGCCTTCTGCAGTTTGGGAAAGAAACTTTGGTTTACCTACGGTTCAGTTTTTCTTGCAACAGAATGGATGAGTAAACCTGGGGCGTGGGGGGAAACCAGATCACATCATAGCACACACTGAGTTCTATGTATTGGGTGATGTATTTCAAACAAGAAAATTTTTACAACAAGACCACATCCACTCCTCTTCTCCTGGAAATGAGGAGAGAGAGAACCCTGGGAAACAGGTGTTAAATCATGTTCTGTGGTGCTTTACTGCCAGAAGGCATTAGAAACTGAAGGTCAGGGTAAAGAATCTTCAATAACACTTGGTATTCTGAAAAAAATAAAAAATTTCAAAGCTTTTCTGCAGGCATTAAGCATTGTTATTTATGTACTGGCATGTAGAAAGCAGTTATTTTTTTATGCTGTAGGATATACTAATATTCCACCAAAGACTGTGGCCATAGGCTGTCACAGTAGAGTTCTGTTAGAGACTGTTTAGAAATTTTTGAGTAGAGGAAATTTTATACCTGATTGCTCTCTTTTTGTTTTCATTAGTGTTTGGGTTTTGAGGCTTGTGACCTTATTTTGTCTAGTTGCATCCTGTATTTTTTGATGTATGTTTAATCTGCCTCTAATAAAAAAAATTGGTAAGTATGTTTTATGATTGCTTGAATGATTTTTTGCTTTTAATAAAACCTTTACTCCAGTTTTGAAGTAGCTCAGAAGGACAGTTCTTAGATAAAGCCCGGCATGTTTTCCCTTTGAACGTTACATTTTTATGCATAATTATGCCTCTTTAATTTTTCCCCATTAATTCAGTGCTAAAAGGGAAAGTATGTTAACTGGTATTTAATATCCTTTAAGTTTTGGATCGCTGTTCTGGCTCTAAGACACTTAATTAAAATTTTGTATTCAGTCATTTCATTAACCCAAAGTAACCATGTTAAGTTGATGTTTCCTGTATTGAAGCAGATTTAAAAACAAAAAAAATGGGGAAAATCCTTGGCTGTGAAACACTTCATTTTGAGGGAGATTAGTGTAGTTGTTATGCCTGCAAGGTGCTATAAAGCTAATGTGTTTATTTATGTAAAAATGTGCTGGTTTTGTTGAGGTTTTCTTACTGTTTAAACCATTATTTCAGAGAGGCTGAGGTTTTTGTGACAACCACAAGGATAACTGTGATGTTACATGTATATCTGCATTTAAATTTGGGCAAATTTTACTTCATATTAAGAAAACTAAATGCTCAAATTATATGTGTATATATACATATGTGTGTATATATATATCTTATATATATATCAGACAATTTAAAATAAGGTTAATTCCATGATCAAAAAGTGTCAGGCTGTCAGCAACCAATTCTCTGTTCTTTAAGCATTTTTTAAGTAGCATTGTTAATCAAATCCCCTGTGTTATGAATTTAATGCAAATAAACTTTGTTTCATATTTTAGTTCACTAAATTCTCAATGTTAGCCATTTAATAAAAAGAGCTGTTTTCCAAAAATTATGGTGAATGAGGTAGCATGTAATGGTATCTTTATAAAGAAAGTTGTCTCATACGGATAATGTGGTAGGCTTGAAAATGTAACCTTGTAATATCGTTTGCTCGTGACTAGTATAATTAGGAATTAATCCTTTTGACCAAAGGAAAGTAATCTGTAGGTCTGTTTCTTACAGCCTCTTGTGATGGTTTTATTCTGATCCTGTCATGATGTTCTAGCAACAAATTGATGTCCTTTCTTCTCTTCTAAGGCCGTAGAAGTGGGACATGAATACTTAATAGTTTTTAAATTGTATATAATTTAGTTACTTGGGTGTTTGCTGTCTGAAATGAGGATTGAATTTTGTGTACCAGTTTCTCAGGTTTTCAGGTGAATTCAGCTGAGAATTGTCTTTCCACTTAATCTTCTTGGAAAGACTTCACTGCCTCTTTGAGCTAGTAAGTTGATGGCACAGGGTATAATTTTCCCAGGGTATTTAGTGAAGTGCAGTGTATTTGTTAAGATATCATTTAAATGGCTTCTTTTTCCCTGTCACAATCCTTTGTATTGTCGAATGTCTCCTTTTCTTGATGGTTGGTATATAATCAACTTTGAAGTTGTTGGCTGGTGATAGAAAGCAAAAGACACCTCTGGAGGAGAAGCGAAAGTAAGTTCAGAATTTTAATCATGAGTAGTGCGCAACACGTGGGACAGGTTGGTTAACCTGCTTTATCTGATAAAGTGAAGCTTTTTTACTGATTCCTAAAATTGCAGCTTGAGGAACCAGAGCAGTTGGGCACATCCAACTTCAATGGCTCTGAAAGATAGCAACAAGCTTTAGATATCTGCATCGGATCAGAATTCCCAAAATGAGTCTAAGACAACACGTTTATGTTAGGGAAGCTTTGCTTCTATTTGTGTGACTTTCCACTCTATTTTTTTTCCCAGATAACATATACTGGATGCTCTCTTGAGACCATAGAAAGGCCAGTTATCCTAGAGGAGACAAGTGCTTGTATGATCTTCCTTGATGGAACCAAAAAGAAGCTCTTAACATGTGGCCACGTATGCTGTTTAATATTGATATAGTAAGAAGTGACTTGGCATTGAATAGTGGCATTTTGTTAATCTGCTAAATAATGAAGTTCTGTCAGTTCCTCTGAAGAGTCTCTTAATAATACTGTTTAAAATAAACATAAATCTTTAAACTACAGATTGTCACTTTTCAGTGACCCTTGTCTGAGATAGCAGGCAAAAGTACCACGGCAAAAAAGTATCAAGGCAGGTTGTGTCATTCCCTGCTTTAAGGCTGATAATGACTTAGCCTGTCTTGAGGACAGATAACCTATGAAGTCTCTTCAAGTTTGTTGTAAGAGAAACTTCAATGCGTAAAACTTCTATTGTTTGTAGACCTGCTTGGAACTTAATGATTCGATTTAAATAAGTAAGACAAACTTACTGAAGCAGAACCTATTTTTTTAATACCCTAAAACTTACTTGTATTTGAGAAAAGAAATCCCTTGTCCTCTGGGATCCTCAGAAGGCAGTCTTGATGATGTAAAAGGAAATGAAAGTCCAATCTGTGTTTAAAATACAGTAAACATACCAAAGTTTTTTGTAGCGAAAGTAATGCAAGTTAGTTGTAGATGGGAATGCATAATAATCCACTCTGTCCAGGACTGCTCTTCTCGGCTCTGGTCAGTGGACTGAAAGATAAAGCTTCCTCCCTTCCCTTTACAGCTGCTTCCCTTAGCGTATTTAAAATACTAGTGAGGGTGTAGTGCCAATATCAAATCAGATGTTACATTTGTATGGTCTTCAAATATCAGAAGCAATGTTATGAAAGATCTTTGAAAGATGAGCCTGGGGGCTAAAATTAAAACCTGTAGTGTATATTAAAAACAATGAACCAAGTCCAGCATAAAACTAAAACATACCGCAGTTAGAATTTTGGCATCATTCCTCTAGTTGACCCCTGGCTGTTTCATGGTGATTTCTTTGTCCATCCTGCAGGGTTTTAAAGCCCTCCTCGTTTCACCACTAGATAGTCCTGTGCTCTTCACTTGTTTAATCTGCTTTTTCTCTCAAATTGGCGAATTAATGAACGTAACAGAATTCAAAATAATTATTCCCCACTTGTACTTTCCTGCAGTTTGTTGCTTCAGTTTCACAACCCCAAGAAGGGCTGTGTACCTGAAAGTTTCTTTCTATTACAGCCACAGATATAGTTGAGGGGAAAAAAAGATGATTCTCTTCCCTTGTGAACCTGCATCACCAACACCCTTTGGACTATCATGCTGCACCACCACAAATAGAGTTAAGTGAATTTTGCTAGCCGTTACAATTTTTTAGATGAAGGTACCTGAGTTTTACAAGAGGAGTCCAAGTTTAATCTCATAAATTTGCTAAACCGAGGCTTGTAAGGCTCTGATTCTGTAAGAACGTTTTCAGTGATTGAAGCAGCCCTTTTCCCCTGTAGCTGCTGAGTCTCACTTGAGCCAATTTTTGCAGATACACGCTGAGCTAAGTCACGCAGCTGATCAGGCTGAAAAAACACCACTGGCAGCAGCAGAAAACGGCATGGCCAGTTTAGGCCATTCAGTTGCTGCTGAAGGGGAAACCACAGCCTAAGAAACACAGCTTTTGGAGTAGTCTGTAGGGAATTCTAGACAAATTCCTACTTTGTCGGGGGGAGAGCATTTCCATAAGAGGAATAAACACAGTGAGCTTTCAGTATACCAAACAGCTGCAAGTAATGAAGCTATTGGATCAGTTCCTTTGGAAACTGTCTGCTTATTATGGCTGGATCTCCAGAGATGTTATTAGTTGTGTATATTTCAATTAACTGCTGCCACTGAAGGTAGAAGCCTTTTTTTGAATATTACCTATACGTCCTTTAGTGTAAAGGCTTAAATGTTATAATACAACTTCTATAATTCACATGCATGTGTATGTGTGCTTTTAGATCTATGCAAATGCAACATACTTAGTTCATCCAAGCATGCACATTGCAATAGGGGCAACCTATTATAGTTACAGAAGACTCATTTTCAGTATAAATTCTGAAAATTCAAATGTTATTGTGTAGGATTTTAGAAAGTAGAAAACTAGTCTGCTACCCAGGAAGATGTTCAGCACTCACACTTTAATTTTTAATTATTTGTATATGAAAACTTATTACTAAGTAAACCTGGGACAGAATGGAGGGACTCAAAGTGAATCCCAGTAGTGTGAGTAATTAGGAAGAATTCAACCTGAAAGGAAACCTTTAGAAAAATTGAACTTGATAGAGGATAAGTGGTGGCAGTGTAGGAAGTCAGGTGATGTCTTAACTACGTTGGACTGTTACTGCTTTCCCCTTATTTTTCCTTGTACACACACACGCACGCTTCTTTATGTGCAACTATAATGAAAACACAACTTGGTTTTATTTTCCCTGATGTATATGAACAGAGTAATAAAGAACAAAGTGGGTGTTATTTTTTTATCGTGTTAAAAAGATGGTAGAGTGTTAGCAACAATCCTTATACTCTCTTGAGCACAAAGTTGTCTAAACAGATTGTTATAAAATTGCCATTATACTTGAATTAGAGCATCTTGCTAATCCAAGCACGCTTCTGACTAGGTGAGCTACTCTACTCAATGGAGGGAAATGGGATTTCATCTCCACTCTCCATAAAAGTAGGTTCGTGCTAAGGAAGCAGGGCTCCCCGAGGGCTCAGGGCAGCATTGTTCCTGTCCAGGACAGCTGTGCCTCTCAGACTGTTGCTAGGCTTGTGCGCTTCCATCAGGCTAAAACTGGCCCTTCCTAGTACAGTTGATCCATAGACATTATTATATACCGGAAAGTTTATTCATAGTTGAAATGAAACGGGGAAAAAAAAAGGAATTCTGCATGTAAATGGGCTGTGAGCTTTCACAGAGTGATTTAACTGCACTAGGGAACTGCTGTTTAGCAGTGGTATCTTGAAAACTTTTAACATGCCATTACCTCTTATTGCCATTTGTATTTTGGCAGTAATAAAAATGTATCTGTTTTCTTCTCACATCACAAATGTTTTATATTAATGTATTCTTTATTTGATGTGTTTACGCAGTCCTTACAAATACGTTGGTTCTTTCCATCGACTTAAAATGTATTGTTTGAGAGATCTTACAATCCACTTGCAATTTTATGAGAGATTCTTTATCATCTCTTTTATCATTTTGCATGTGACCCTGCATAAAATAAATTGAGGGGAGCAGGGGGAGGGAACTATGAAAAAATGTTTTCAAGGTCAGTCTCTTGCTTACCCCTAATTAGAGAGGGCAAAATATATCCACCCTGAACTTCTGACTCCCTGCAATAACAGCCATACTCTCTTCCTTATAGGTGATGCTAAAGCTGGTAGGAATTCTGCTGAACAGAATCTCCAGAGAAAATACAAAGCAGCAAATGAAGAGTGTCATTGGGTTGTCAAGATGCCTAAAAGATCGATAAGAAGCAGCAGCAAATGGGAACTTCACTGTGGGTGGAATATAGAACAAGTACAGGCAAAACGCTTCGGCTTTTAGTCTTTTAGTTAATGAGAGTAGAGGTCTCTATCGAGAAACATGAGGTTCTGTGCAGCGTCTGACCAAACTGTCTGTTACCAGTTGCTTCCCAGCACAAAGACTTTTCACCTGACTGTAAACTGATATTCTTGAGTATAATGTAGACAGTTAGATAAAAGTCCATAATTGACAAAGTTCCCTCAGTCCAAACTCTAAATATATTTCACTGCCATATCTGGTTTGAGGGAGGCAAAAAGTGCTTTCTGCACCTCACCCATATTATCTGCTAAGGTCTCTTTTATCTGCTGAAAAGAATATGCACAGAGTAGGAAACCTTTGTGCTTGCTGGAGACCATACAAAGTCTGTACTGTCTTCTTTTTTATTTGTGCAACACTTCGCATTTTGGGGAAGCTGTAAAAACAGTTTCAGTTTAACTACCATCGTGTTCTTTCTCCTAGCATAGGAAATAGACTTTCTCTCCTGTGGTTTTTTTTTTACACAAACATGTCTTTACTGCTCTGCCGTCAGTTTGGCAGTGTATATTTTAGCTGGGCATAGTAAAGGTAGTAATGCTGAAATAGAAAAACAAAGTATTTCAACAGAAGAAATAGTTCTATGTATTTATAGATCTAATATTCACCAATTTCATGGTGCCTCTCTAATACCCTAAACTTTTGAATACTATGCCGGATCAGTTCTAAGATCAGGAACATAAAGAACCTCCCTGGAGAAACATTTTTATTATTATTACTATTATTATTGTTGTTATTGTTGTTGTTGTTATTTACATTGGTGATAACTGGAAATCCAGAGGAAAACTAACCAAGATAGAGACATAAAAAAAGGAAGTTTGTCTTCCCCACTGCAACAGCAGGCGGAACACTGATTGTAGAGGTCATGTCACAGAGCCACCGATCAGGCTCTTCCACATGGTGCCCAGTGGAAGCTCTAGAGGAATTTACTGAAGCTGAAAACACCTAAAAGAAAAGCAGATTCATCCATTTAAGTTTCACAAGAGTGTCCTTTAAAATTCCGGTGGGGTCTGTGTCAGTATTTTTACCATTCTCATAATCAGCAAGTTCTGTGTTACAGATTCTAAGTGACAGAAAAGTTAAAATGTAAAAGTTGATCAAAAAAAGTTAAAAAAAGAACTATTTTGTTCTGTATGTAGTTGTGCAAATAAACTTAATTGACTAGGAACGTGCATATCTAAGGAACGGTTCTTAGTGCATGTGCTGAGCTTGAACAAAGAAACGAGCAGCCCTTCTGCTGATTGCGGAAAGGCTCTGTCGGCACATGCTGCTAAGGTGAAGCAGACAAGGCATTACTGTGTTTGTAGATGGATAGCTACGGTAGTTGCCTATGAAACCATAGCTCATTAATCTTTGCACCCTTTTACGGAGTGCTAGAGTATGCGATGGGGTAAATGAATTGCAAGGCTAACCAGCTGCAGTTGTGAAATGGAGACATGCTTAACTGGATGTGACTTGAGATATGAGAACTAGAGTCTCTACAGGCAATCCAGGCAATGATTTCTCCTATTACTACAGAAGCAAGAGGGTAATTTTTTTTTTAACAATACAATATATTTTTCAAAGTATGGGTCAAAATCTGAATAAAACTCTCTGAGGCTCACCTAATTCAGTAATGAGGTTAAGACAGCTTGGTATGCAGTAACTCTATTGATGATTGAGTCTGGAACCACTACAAGACGGTATTAGCGAAATTGGAAATAGGAGTAACTGGACCACCTTCGGACTTCAAAAAAAAACACAACACCTTTGCAAAAGAGCAGAGACAGCAACTGTAAA
This sequence comes from Chroicocephalus ridibundus, assembly GCF_963924245.1. Lineage (NCBI taxonomy): Eukaryota > Metazoa > Chordata > Aves > Charadriiformes > Laridae > Chroicocephalus > Chroicocephalus ridibundus. Next base: position 35,061,883 of record NC_086292.1, read on the forward strand.
ATATTCTGGTTTTCCTAAAATTGAATTCAGGAGTCGTCTTATCAATGAAACCTGATAGGTTTATTAAATACGCTGTAGAATACTGTATGAGAAAGCTGGTTTTATCTGCTACAGTTTTTCTCCTTAATTTCAGCTGTATGTATGCGACTGCAGCTTCAAAACATCTGGGTACAGCAATTTTTTTCTTTTCTGCACCTGCAAGTGTAAGTACACACATAAACAAAAAAGAAATTAAATCTTTCACAGAGCCAAAGAGAAAGAAAAAAACCCAACCATCCGTGAAGCTCAGGGGAGCAGTATGACAAGTGCTGAGCTGTAAACAAGCTTGAGAGGGATTTAATTCTTATGACAAGCGCCAGTGGTAGCATCTCACATGGACTCAGCATATGCACACATTTCAGAGGAGGAATCACAGAGGACTTAATGCAAATATAAAAAAGCTCAGAGCACATCAGCCTACAATGTTCTAAAAATAGCCTCACAAATCAGGATGAGCTAGGGTTGTAATTATCTTGATTTTTCAGAATTTTGCCACTTGTATGAGGGTTTCTGGTTTACGTTCATACTATAATTAGACTTTATAACATATAAACTGCAAGCTCTTTGGGGCCGGGACAGTATCATATATTTGTAGGACAAATACAACAAAACCTCACTGGGTGGTGTTTTCAGGGTGATAGTACAATATAAAGGCTGAGTAATAGCTGCTGTACTCAGTTTTAAAGAAGCTTATTTTAGGTCGGAAGCTTTTGTTGTTGTTGTTTGTTAAGGAAAGAGAACTGAGATGTAATTTGGTATCCAAATTAAATTTTAAAAGCCTCTAATGCACACTTATTCCCTAATTACAGTCAGGTCCTTTCTCTTTCAAGTATGCTCATAACTGCCTCGTTTCTCCAGCAGCATTCTAAAAAGCACATACTGCAAACCATACCCTGCAGTCTGTACTTAAGCAGATTTCCCCATGGCAGTTGATGAGTTCATGCTGCAAGACGTAGCCAGTCTTCACAAAACCTTCAGGCAGCTTTGAGATGAGTCGCGTGCTCCCTGCGCTCCAGCCACTACACAGGTTTGACTTGTTTGAGAAGCCAGAGCAGGGCTCTGTTCACTTTAAATCTTCAGTCCAGCTGCTTTCTTTTCTGCTTTCCTCGGTCTGCAATAAATTCATTTAAAGGTAAAATTTACTAGCAAAGGGTTAACAGTCCCTGGAGGCACGGTTTTGGATTGTCTGCAGGCTCAGCCAAATGCATTGTGTTGGGTTGTAGTCAGCTAAAAAACTGGTTTTGACCCTAGTTTAGATTTCATTGCAAAAGGAGGCAGTCTCCAGGAAAACAGTATCTCTTGGACCCAATCTTTCTTGCTCGCTTAGATGGTTGACAACTGGAAGAACATATTATTTTAGCAAAGCTCTATCGTATTTTAAACATACTGAATTTTAAACACAGTTTTACAATACTGATGTTGCTGGATTTAAATATGAGATTTTGTGCGTGTGTGCAAGTTACCCTTCATTTGTGTGATGTAAATATTCAGTTTCTTAATCTGTTTTTGGATGTGTTTTGGCCATCCCATGTACTGCAAATGATTGAAAATGGCCATTTGCAGTTGGTATGAATAACCTTCAAAATAACAATTAACAGGCTTGACTTTGAGTGGAGTAGTTTCCCACCTTTGGCATGGAAAGCTAAAGCTGCCTATTCCCTCTTTCACAAACACTGTAACATCTCTGGTTTTAAAATGATTTTTTTTTTAATTCTGATTTTTATTTCTATAATTTTTCTTTTAAAGACAAGTAAGCATAAAAGGAGCTCTTTTTTTTTTTTTTTAAGTTTGTATGCTACTGGTTTGCCAAATTATAAATAAGCATTGTGTCTTCTAGGAACCTGTCATTATTTGCTTTACTGATTTAAAATTACCTGGGGAGATCAGTGTTTGGGAGAAGAGCAGAATATCAAAATCCTCTTTCACCAGATGACTAGAAAGAAGATTTTTATTTTTTTTTAACTAATTCTTTGTTACCAGAGCAGATGGAAACTCCCGGTCTGAATTGTCCATTACTTGTAGAAGTTTTGGGAATCATGATAAAGATTCCAATACTGAAGTAAGTTAAGCAGGCATTAAAATCCAAACATCTCTGAATCTTGAAAGCCAAATCTGTGGTGTTTGCAGGCCACTGGGTAAGCATCTCTGACCATCATTGGTTTTGTGCATCACTGCTGTTTGTAGAGAACACGCTAAATAAGCTACATCTCTTACAGACTTCTTTTGCTTCTTTTAATATCCTCTGTTTTGTTATTTTTCCAGTATTTGATTTCTCTTTGTGCAATAGCAGTTGCAAGGGTGATACTGGGAGGACACTGGATACTGCGGGTGGCAGCAGAACTGCTCATTTTTACTGGCCTGGGATTATGATCTGCTGAAGGGTAGAAATGAATATAGACAATAGACAAGGCTGTGGTAGGCTGCTGTTCCTATGGGGTTTCTATTAATTTTGATATCTTTATAGAGGTAGTGATGCCTAGGTATACACTGTATGATTCTTTACATCAACCTTGCTCTTTTTGTTGGGGAGTGCAAGGAAGTCCCTGCTCACCCTAAGCTTTGAGTAAAGACTAGTTATATGAACACAGGTATTTAATAACTAAGCCCTTAGGCCAATCCAAAGGCAACTGCAGACTACACTATACTATTTTTTCTAACGTCCCTATAATATAGGGCTCAAACCATGACATATAGGAGCAGGCTATGACAGATAATGTATGTATATATGGGTGGTGTTTTGTAAACTTTCTATGCAGAATGTTTTGCTTAATTTTATAAATTGATTGAACCAAAGCTGTGTGTGTCTTTCACAGGTAGAAGACTGGATTTAGAAGACGGGTTACTGAGGTAAGAGGTAGTTAACTGTTATTCGAGGCTTCCCTGTGCGTGAGTGCTTTGTAGCAGGAGCAGAATGTGCCTGCCAGGCTCCCTCTCCCACCCCTCCACTGGGAGTGACGTCGGGCCCACCCTACTGCTGCTGTCACAGTTTGGGTTCTAATAATCATAGCAAAAAGACTGCTGCTTTCATAGTAGTGGGGAGAATTTCTATAAACAAGGCAAATATCTGTTTCTGAAGGGGAGGGGTCTCCGTTTTTTTGTAATTAACAGAAATTAAGTTGATTGAACTTTGTTGTATGCTCTGTTATTGAACCTAGCTCACCCTTCTAGTGCTGTAACTAAAAGCAAGTGAAGAGCAAGCTGCCAGTTTCTGTAGCTTCTTCAAATAGCTTACAATTTAAATCTTACTTGTGCTACATCTAAGAGTGAGACAGTACTCTTAGTTGTCTGGTTGCGTGTATTGGTCTGAACATTCAGAGGGTTAAAAATTCTATATTTACTAGATTTCTCTTAGTAAAAGACAGAAATTCATTCTGCATGATGAAGACGACATTCACCAGAACACAAAATTATCCTGAACACAAAATTATTCTAAACCCATTGGCTGAGTTTAAACCTTGCTCCATTAATTTCAACTCTCTGTGGATGCACAGGCCAAACATCAGTAACCTGCAAGATTTGTTAAAGGCTTTACTCTTCCAATTCCCACTGGGGTGTTTTAATGTTGACAGCTGTTAAAATTCTCAAACTGGAGCTTCGCATCCGTATTCTCTTCCGCACAGACACCTGTAATGGGATTCATCTGTTTTCTTTGTTATTCCCTCTGCTCATTTAAATGTAATGTGCATTTCTCATCACACCGCTGGATTAACTTTTTATATAAATTACTAAAATGCACAGGTACACACACGCACACACATTTGTCCCAGAAGAACAGAACATGGGATTTTGGTTTTGAATATGAAGCTGGCCAAAGACAAATACAGTACTATAATCCTCATGCCTTTCTTTAAAATAAAAGAAAATTTTTATTATGTGGCCAGTAGAGTGTGGCTTTTAGAAGATCCTCCGGAGATTTTCATCTTCCCTATCTCCACATCATTGAGTGATCTTCCAGGAGCGGAGGAACTCATTCCATTTATACTTCTGGTGGTTTACTACCAGTCACAGACTCCCTCCCTGCCCCTCCAGTCCACCTCTTCGGATTTATATTAGCTGGAATCATGGCTTTGCTAATTTTCCTGGGAGGGGTTAGCCAGATATTCTTTGCTTCGGGGATTATTCATTTCCAGGGCCTTTGTTCTGCGAATGATGTGTTAATGGGACGTGTTATTCTGTGTTTTAACCTGATGTCTGATTGAGACTCCTATTGAACCAGTCTTCTCTGCCTTGGTTCACCTACAGTGCAGGCAATGCAGGATGCCAGCCTGGTATTTGCACTTGAATTAACCCAAAAATAGCTTGGGTACTGTGGTCGGTAAAGCTGAGGGAGCGTGGCTGAGCACTCGGAGACAGAGCTTTTTCAACCATACAAAGTTTTCTGCTGCCACAACTCTTTTCCTTGCGACACCTCCCTGTACTGTACTGTGGTCCCAACAGGGATCATCACAGAATAGATCTAGCACACGAATTAAAAGCATGAGATTAGCTGAGATGTAGTCATTAAGAATCTAATCTGCAGAAGATGCATGCAGCAATGCCGGTCAAATTAAATTCTACTAGGAAGTCAGGCTTGCATGTATCTTTCTTAATTCCCTTCCTCAGTGAGCAGGGAGTGAAAGAATAACTTAATCTAGATGAGTCAGTGTTATCTACATCTCTGCAAGCACTCTTCTCGTACCAGCAGTGTTGCCCACTTCGGTGAAAGAAAGGCCGGCTGGCGAGAGGACTCTGGGTATGGGATTTGTTTTACAGCCTGTACATGAGGCTGGCAGGCTCTTCGCTCCTCAGTCAAGGGTGGCTTTGGGGGATAAAGCCATACTTAAGCGCTTAGATGAAGCTTTGGTCCTTGTAGCTGTTGACGAGGATGGGGGTTGGACTGTGGGAATTTAGGAATTGGTCTAGTGGTCTTGTGAGGGCAAACGGTAATGCAAAGATGTAAAATATTTCATTTGATCAAAATTAGTCTGCCCTGACTTTTGATTTTAGCTACTTAGGGAACTAGAAATAACATGCTGCTGTTTTAACTGTGCGACTTTGGCCTTTTAACTCCAACCCTTATGGTCATTTTTCACTTCTGCTACAGCTGCATAAAGAAGCCCAACCCAGATTTATAGTTTTGGTATATACGGTAAAAATATGCCATATTTCTTTTGTTACCTAGTTAACAAAAAATCCCGTAAAAAGTTTGCATTAGAAGGTTGGAGAAAGGAAGTGTTTTAATGAATCAAAGTCAGAAATATGGAGAATACGCAGCTTTCTAAAATTATCCCTCAATGAAAAACAGATTAAGCAGAGCGTATAAGGTACTTTTCGTAGGGCAAGAAACAATGTATTTCCTTAATTTCCATTCCAATGTTTTCATTTACAAGGCCTTTCCTGAGACAGTGACCAAGGTTTAATACTCAAAATACACAGGGAGAAGCATCAATCAGATAGAACTGAAGATTTCTTTTGGAACACTACAGATAACTTCAGTCTTACAAAAAAAAAAAAAATTCTACAACATACTTTGTATGAAGAAGTAAGGTATGTTTTGAATCTTGTTTTTATTTTCAGTGCTGTAAAACTCAATTATATTTGTATATTTGAATAGGAAGATTTTGATGTCTCATATAAAGCCTTTTCCTGTCATACTTTAAAAGCAAAGAGAGTGTATAGTTTCTAATAATAAAAATCTTTGCTCTTTTTTAACAGAGGCATACTAGCATAAAGATGTTACCTGTGCATCAAGCATAAAGAATGCTGTTGTCTTGTTATAATGTGTCAAAATATTCTTTAATGAGGAAAGGCATATAAAATGTACAAAGCAGGGTGAAACAGCTACTAATACCTTCATTACTGTCTGTCAAAAAATGACAATCCTATCAGTAAATGAGTGAGCTAGAAGGAATAAATGGACAGCTTGTAGAAATTGCTTTCACAGTGATCTCTGAACACAGAAGATGCGGTTTTAAGCCTTCAAATTTCGATGCAGTCATTTTGGCAATAGCCCCATGCGAATGTGTTAGGTGTCAGAAATGTTTTACTTCCTATATTCCATAGTTAGGCTTTAGAATATTTTTTAGTTTCAAATACCTTCTGTGAAATATTCTACCCTTTCAAAATTGTTTAGCCACTAGCATTATTCTGGACTGTAGAATTCAACCTACTAATTACACTCCTAACAAGTACATTTGTTGGGGTTTTGGCATTTCAGAATTGAAGGCTCTCTCTGTCTTGCTCGAGGCGTATCAGCGCATAATACCACGAACAAAATGCTGACCTGACCATTGGTTCCAGGAGATTATGTTCGGGCATGATATTTTTGAGGCTCATTCCAATCATAAATTACAGTTTTAATGACGGTTCTGCTGACATATGGCAAATAGAAAACACTTTTCATAGATTAAGCAACATAGCTTCCATTAAACCTCTGCAAGGACTAAAGAACAGTGAATTGTTAACCACCTAAGTGTTCGTTTGTTGTACTTTTAAATTATTTAACACCTTCCTCCTTCCTGCTTTAAGGTGTATCTGCATTAGAAATACTATTACTAATCAGGTTACCAAATCTTAAATCATATCTACCACTCCTGCTATTTTAAATCTGTACACGATGTTTACCTGAGAAGCAGTGAAAGGAGACTATATTTCTCATACAGTAATTGATGAATATTTATATACCAGATGGTTTTTCAAGTGCTAGCCAAAACTGATGGTGTTTAAACCAGAGCAATTGACAAAGGTTGAAATCAGAAACTCCTGAAAATATCTGTGGAGGAGTAGTACATTTGTGACTTCTTACAGACAAATTATTTATGGATTTGGAAGTACAGCTTGCCTGCTGATGATACATTCTTGAGCTTCACATTCTTGATTGTGCATCTGGTCCTGTAGTTAGCCTGTGCTTTTAAGAGAATGCTTACTGCTGTACATAGGGCAAGATTAGCAAAGCCTGGGGAAGTACGATGACTCCGGTAACATTAATATCTATCCACGATATCCATCAGAAGTAAGACTCTGCCTCTGCATCTCATTTTGCTGTGCATGCTTTGAAATGGCAAAATCTTTGTTTATTGGTTAAGGATTGAAGCCTGAGACTTCAACAGGGGAAAGGTGATAGTTTATTTTAAAAGGCGCATTCCAGCCTTTTTTAGTTTATCTCTATTTTATACAGTTTAAATTAGATAAATTTCAGTACAATTGTTTTAATGTGTTTGTCCAAGCAATCTGTCAGTTATCTAGTAGCATTTGCTTACAGATTGAATTTTGGTGCCATCATCTGTTGACAGTGTATAATTGCAACATGGGCAGATCGGGATCCTAAAACATCTAAGATTACACTTTTTGCATTGCGTGTTTCACAATAACTTCAATTCTTGTACTCACAGGAAGACCTAATATATGCTCCTTTAAAGAAAAAAACCCACAAGAGTCGATACAGTGGAGCAGCCATTGTCTGTTGGGTTGTATGTCGTATGTGAATCCTGGTGTAGACAAAGCAGAAATTATACAGGGAAATAAGCTGGACAGTGTGAAATCTAGAACAGTATCTCTAAAGCTCATTTTATGTAGCCACTTTGTCAAAAACTACAGATGTTCCTCAAATTTTGCAGCAAGAGTGTGTGTTGTAGTTGTTTTTCTGTTTGGAAACTTCTGCTCTTTGTTTTGGTAAAGAGTTTGTTTGTCCTGCATGACTAAAACTATTTGAAAGCAGTTAACACTGACTTAATTCTGCTGCTTTGGAAACTAGAGCTAAAACGCCCATTCACTTTCCTGGGAATAAAGTATCCTGCCAGTATTCTGTGTTCTCTTCAATACTAGCATCTGCAGAAAGAATAATGACTGGTTTCTTTGCTTTACCAAAATGATCTATTTAAATTCAGCAGATCATCCAGAGACAACATGATTTGACGTGAGTCTTACTTGCTGGTAGTAGATGCCTACACTGTAAGCTGTAGGCCTACACTGTAGGCACTTCTCTAGCTGTGAGGTGTCGTAGGAGTAAGGTTCCTTTCCACATTTGTAGCTCATTATCCCTAGGTGAAAAACTTCTCTCCGTTCCTAGCCTCAGTCTCAGCCTCCATTTTATCAACTTCTCTTGGAGTCCAGTAAAAGAAATAAGTACGAAGATGTTGGGGAGATGTCTGAAGTAAGAGTCAGATTTGTCAGAATGAAGGAGATTTGGCTACGCCTCAGGGCTACGTGCCTGATGTTTGTGAAAGTCATTGTCCAACTTGTCAGTGTCTGACTCCATCTTTTTCCATGAACAGCCAGTGGAGAAAGATGCTGAGGTGATCTCACCCTGAGGTAGATGTTTATAATGGGCTTACCTGCTTCTATCCATGGGCGGTAACAGGAGCTCAGACTCAGCTGGAGATGCTACAGTCTGAACTTTGCTAAGATGAATCCACGCTGTCACCAGATTTCTGTGGCAGAGAAAGAATCTCCGTGATGAATATCTGCAAAAGGCTGTCGTCTGAAAAGGAATTACTTAGAAAATCCTAGAGCCCTGAAATTCAGAGCAACGTGCTGGAAACTGGCTCAGCTCTGAGCAGGGGATTCGGACCAGACGTCTGCCAGAGTCCTGTCCAACTACAACTTGTGAGTGGGTTTGGGTTTCACGCAGGTACCCTCTCTCAAGGGTCGGAATCAAGGGGAAAGCTTTCCCTTGTGATGTGTGCAGGATTTCTGTGTGTTATAGGTGATCCTTAGCAACCAAACAGATACATAACATTTATAACTCAATGACAGATCTGTGCTGCGCAGTAAGCTGCCCAGGTGAACTCAAAACTTGTCACTGATTTTTGCACTCTCTTAATCTTCCTGTTTATTCTGTGCTTCATTAAAGTCAATCTCTGCTGGACAGACTGTCACTCAGGCTAGGCCTGTCCTGCTGTCTGCACTCTCTGGGGAGCACCCTTCATCCTGATAAATGGTCTATTAGGAGAGCACGTGTCAGAGAGAAACCCTCCGTGAAGCTAAATAGATTAGTCTCTTCCCTCTGAACAGTCTCAGTGGAATGAGTTAGGCATGATTGTTAAAGCGGATTTAGAATGAGAAGATACTTTTTCCTCAGGACAGGAAATTACTCTGGGCTTAAAAAGGTACGGATTAGTTCTAGTAAATGCATAAAGGGAAAACTTCTCCGCATTAGCACTTGCCACCAGAACGGATGCAGTGTTGATGGTCTGGAAGTTGCTGAACTTTCTCATGGTGCCCGCTGGGGAATTGTGTGGAGACAGCCTTTCTCTGTGGAGGCTTTGTAATGCCTTTCTGTAACAACAGCAATTGCTAGCATGAAAAAGCGGTACTAAAAAGCATTTAGTATTCTTGCAGTGGAGTTTAGCAGCTGCAGCTATGTTTGTCGGACCAGCGTAATGACCAGCAAATCTCCAGCAAAGGGAGGGAATTTCTTGTTCTTACAGATGTCCTGTCCCCTCTAGCTGTGGCATTGTAAGTCACTGCTGTGCTGTCCTTGACCCTCTAAACACATCATGGTAACAGCAATGCCAAAAATTCCCTTACAAATGGAAAACCTGCCCTTGAAACCATCTGTTTACAAGTGTGACTTAGTATGAGGTATCACACACCCAAATGCCTCTGGTTCATCATCTGGTGGTGCCCTGGTGTAGGTTTCCTCAGGCACTACCTGGGGAGGGCAGAGAGGAGCTTGGATTGCTCCTGTTGGCTTCTTCATGGAGTTCTGGAAAAGCTGGGGAGAGGAGGACGAGCTCAGTTGTTTCCGAGGTTAGGAGACATTTAGCAGAGGTTGAGAGGTTGGCTCTCTTCTCCTGCAGACCCTCAGAAGCAGCTTTGAACTCCTGAGGTTGCTGTTGATTTCTTTAAAAAAATAAAAATAAAAATTGTTTTTTCTTCCTTCGGTGTATTTTCATCTTCCCTTTCTCTGCATTAGTGAGTGGGGATGAAGGGAAAACTGGTCCATAGCTTTTCCCCACAACTGTTTGTGTCCTGAGCAGCCGTTTCCATTAGCAGCAAAAGTCTCCATTTGTCTGGTCTTGAGCTCATTCACTGCTCCGTGGGTGATGAGGTGTTGCAGGGGCGCCTGTGGGAAAGGGAGAACCTATGTGAAGAGTAGGTAGATGAGATCTTGGGGCTTCTTTTTTTGTTGCTTGCAGGAACTAACATGCAAAAGCTCAGATTTTCACCCTTGTTGGAGCCAGTCCAACAGGAACATCTCAGTTCTGTTAGCACCACAGAGGGTGGCAGGTCCTCATTGGTGGCATTGGTACCAAAACGGGGCGGGAATGCTGCCAGAAGGCTCTTGTGTGAAGAGTGGCAGTGGCCCAGGGAGAGGACAGAAAAAGATTATGCTGAGAGAAGCTAATTTTAAATGAATTAAAGGAGAATAAATTCACATTTTCTGCTAGAGCATCTTCTAGGAAAAGAAATCAAATAAAATAACATAAAAGTAATAAACAGCAAATTCAACATTAGTTTTAATGAAGGACTAAGCAAATATTGTAGACTTTTCCATAATAGTAATAAAAAGCTAAAAGTATAATAACAGTATGCATGTTGTAAACTCATGTAATCGCATGCAGTTATTGTTCCCAAACTGCATCTTGATTTTTGCAGCAGTAATATATTCTTTCTCTGCCTGGGAAGATTTGGTTGACAATGACTGCGATGATGGGACAAAGGTTGAAAGAGGTAACTTGGGGGAAAGGGAGTTCTGGAAGACTCTTTTCAACTCTTTCTTTTGTTGTTGTTTATTTAAATGCAAATCTTCCAGGGAAAAAAAAAAAAAAATTCAGTAGCCTCGGTGGATTTATGAATGTGAGGCTGAAGTTACAGAAATGGTGAGTCACACAGAACCCCGTCCAGGGAAACAAGGCGCTTCTGATACTTTGGAGTTAAAGGAAGAACAGAGTATAGCAACCTCTTAAAATAAGCCAAGGCCTATAGTGTATTTTAGTGTCTTCCAACAGTGTACTTCAAAAGTCATCTTTTAAAAATAAACTATGTAGGAAAATACTCACTTTGGTCGTCTTCAGGCAGGCCTAGGCAGCGCTAAGTTCAGGCAGCTGCAATCAGTGCAGCCTTCTGCTCTCAGAGCTGTGAATGACAAGTGCCTGTAAAGGCGCCGTATCTCACTGTTGGAAAAGTGGGTTGCGATGAAGTCTGGTGCCAGGTCATCACGCACAATTGTGGCCGCGAGTGTGGTGTCTAGAAATGTCATTCTGCTGCGAGTGCACTATTGCAGGCTCTGGTTTGTACCCATGGAAGTAGCCCTCCCTAGGCTGAGGTCGTCTCCCAGGGCTGGACACAGTCTGATGCAAACAGGTGTAAAAGCTCATTTTCCCTTTCTGTCCCTTGGTAAATCAATGTTTGTACTTTTAGTGTGGCTTTTGCCACCTGGGTAAAGCACAGCAAAAATGTGTCTGCTCCACCCGACTCCTGCAAGAGGTACTAAACCTTCTGCAACGCTGGCGGGCTGGAGATACCCCCCCTTTCCCCTGTCAGTCCTGAAGAGGGGGGTGAGAGTTGGCTTCTCCACCTCAGCAACATTATGGCATGCTATAAATATGTTAATTCTTTAATTTATTAAGGTTAAAACTTACTTGACCTATTTTAAAAACGTCGCTATTTCCAGGGTATCAACAATAAAAATAATACCTGAAAGAGACCTACAGAAAAGCTTGGATGCATGTCATGAATGTCATGTTATTTCATGGCTTTATGTTTAAGCATCTTAATCACTGCATCTACTTACACTTAGAAGATTACCAACTAGAATGAGTTCAAAACTTTTTTAAAATGAAATCTATATAGCCTAAAAAGAATTCACAGTAAACATCTTTGGGATGTAGGTAGAGATGACAAAAATGTGTGGTTTGGTATTTATTGTGTATTGGTATTGTTATTCTTGTTGTTTTTTAATGTTTCTACCATACCTCATTATGAGTTCATTACAAGGGTTTTGCCTTTACAGTATGACATGGGTAAGCTTAAGTTTAGCATTATTATTCTATCGTTTGCTTGTAAATGCTGCCTATTTTATTGCTGGATTATAAATTTTTAGCATTTTTTGAGGGCATGGAAGATGGATCTTCTGTATGTAAGACTACTGGGTATTTAAGATTATATATTATTTAAGATACATCTCACTTTATAGCCTCAACTTTCACATCCCTCTTTGAAAGCACATTTGGAATAGTGGTGTTGGATTGTTTTCTTGCTTTCAGCTGGGGACAAGCTGCTACAAGGACTCAAGCTTGTGTCCTCAAGCTCAAGGTGTCCAGAGAAGGACTTGTGCAGGAGGAGTCCCTTCTACACCTTGGGTCTGGACTGGTTGGAAGCCATCCTCATCCCTGGCTGTGGGCAGAGTAACAGGCTGCTTTCCCATGATTTGCTAATCCAGCTTGGGAGCCAACCAAGGTGGGTATTTGCTGACAAGCTGCCTGGAAGGCAAAGAGAATCGGTTTTTCAAATATTGAAATTCATAAGAAGAAAAGGGGCTTGCCTCTTTCCCCTCCCCCACAACTAGATATAAAATAAAAACGCATAGTCCTTCAGGAAACTGGCACATTAGATAACGAGTAGCTAAGAATGAATTGTTCCTTTCAAGTCAGTTTTTAAGAGAGGAAAATATTTAGAAAGTGAATCTTGCATTCTAGAAAACAGTAATTTTGTTTTATGCAGCTGCCAGTGAAGAGTCTGGTGTCAAAATGCAGTGGTACTTGTAAGTAGTAATCAATAAACATGAATTATTTAGGAGACACAGGATAAAAATGGGCAAGTATTAAAATAGAATCAATCCACTGTATAAGCACTAAGGAACGTGTATGAATTCCTAGCAAATGGATAGTGACATCCATTTGGAATCTCAGTTTACGTGCATAAAAACAAAGCGTAACTGAATATTTCATTATCTAAATGTAAGTAAATTATATATTAATTTTAACTGAACTGCATGAACTGTTAAGGATCAAGTGTCTGAAGTTAGAACATCTACAGTGTATAAAAGCAGACAGGTCTGGCCGGATGGTGTGAGAATAAGAAGTGACTGCACTTCAAATAAATAACAAGAAGCACCTAGAAATCATGTGAGGTCGGTCAGGGAGCAGAGGGATTCAACTGACCACCACATTTTAAAACAGCCTGGAAGGAAGAGACGAGCCAGTTCAGGAGTGACTGCTTTCCCTGGGCGACTGGTAGAGAGAGTTTTAACCCCATTCCAAGGTGGAGAAAAAAAAAACCATCTGTAATAGAAATGGCAACACTTAAGAGACAGACTGATTCAGGCAATTTACTCTGCTAGACAGCACATGCTTTTTTGCACCTATAAGTGATCATTCAAAAAATTATCTGGGCTCAAGCACCTGTGGCCAAACAAAACCAAGCAGAGAGGAGTCTCGTTTAACACAAACACGGTGTTACTCACACTTTTTGCTTATTCTGTCTGCAGAAGCCGGGTCCCAACAGAGCTCTTGGATCCTGGAGAAGCCTGATGAGAGATGTCATTCCAAACCCACCCACAGAGAAGTCACCCCACAGAGAGGAAGAGGAGTAATAGTCCTCACATGGAAATGAAGGGAGGCAAGGCCTGAAAAATGACTCGCAACAAGAGAAAAATTGAGGCCTCGAACTAGGAGTATCCGAAAAAGCACATTGGCAAGCGAGTGCCTGTGGGATGGTAAGAAAATGCCAAACAGGTAACGGAGACAAGAAAGAGGGTAGAGATAATCCCTCTGAAAATATTAAAATGAGCTTCTTAACCAGCAGTTGTGTCTCTGTAGTACATGTGTGAATAGATATGGGGACAGGAAACATTTATAAGATACAGAAAAAAAGTAATATTGGGGGTGTTAATTTTTTTTAAAGCAATAAGTGACTTGCATAAAACAGGGAGTGAGATCGTGACTCTGTTTAACCTAGGGGCAGAATCCCTTTGATTTCAAGTCACAATCAAGGCTTTTTACTCACAGTTCCTGGTCACTCCTCACCATGTCGCGCCAGCACTACCTCGGTGTTAGAAGTCAATACTGGGCCTTCAGTTGTGTGCAAAGTTACATACGCACGTATGCGAGTGCTGTGTGTTTCGTACGCTGAAGCGTACGTGGGCTGGCTCCCGTTTTGTTGTTGGAAAAGCTGAGGCACAGAGAGCCAGAGACAGGACTAAGGCTCCAGACTTTGAGCCCAGCACTTTGTGACTGGGAGCGTGGAGCTTCCTTCTGCTCCAGGCAGCCCCGAGAGCCCAACCTGCCCTAGGGACCGCCTGGGAAAATGGGCCATTGCCTGTTCCTGGAAAGCTTGTATCAGTCAGAGCATGAGACCAGTACTGCCTTACGCTTTGCAATCAGCAGAGAGGCTGATGAAAATGGCAATCGTGCATCTGGGGAAGCGAGAGTCCTCATAGCCCAGTGACAGCCTTTAATAGGTAGCGATGTGCGCATTCAGATGCAGTACAGGTATAAAAACACTAATCTGTACGATGCTCCTCCTGTCTGACAAGCATTGTTGCAGGCATGCAAGAAGGCAGTAAAATAAAATGATGTTCTGAACGCTGTGCAGCAAATTACAAAGCCAGAATTCAGGCACACCTCATCCTCACCCTGTGCCCCATCCTACTAATTGCTCAAAGTCTCTCTGCCGTTCTCACATACAGGAGGTAATTACATATTTGAAAATGTTCCCCCACTAGTTGCTTGGAGAGCTATTAGAGAACCCACAGGCGAGGGATGAACAGAAGGAGACTGTAAGTTTCTCGTTGTTTAACAGAAATGCAGGACTGGCAACCTCCCCCATCAGGTGCTGGATCCGTGCTCTGAATCAGAGCAGGAGGAGCTACCATTGCTTTCAGGCTCTGCAAGATTAGCCCCCAGTTTGAAAGGAAAAGCCATACCTGACAGGCTTTTGAAGAATGTTCCTCTTTGAAGAAATAATTCAAACCACCAGTTCATTCTAGAGCGTTATTAGAGACCTTCATCCCTGTGCTGCAGTTATTGGTTTCCTTGTGCATGGAGTGAATTAGTGCCGTGTTTCAGCTGGATTTCATGATTGTGTTATCCAGCCACTAGTAAAATCCATTCACGTCAACTCTTTGAAATACCAACCTGTTGTGGATGCAATGTCATGTTTCATGGGAGCTGGTTACATTATGAGAGAAAGCAAACGTTTGCAGAGCAGGCTATTTAGCTCTTCTTTGAAACTGAATGTTTGGACAAGCAGGAGGAAGTAAAAAGGGAAAAAAAATCTTGAAAAAATCTCTGGATGGGTGGTAGTTTCAGCAAATGACTGATTACTTAACCATATTATTTGCCTCAAAGGCAAAAACATCCTGCGCCTTTGTTCTGCTGTTATCCTGCTGGAGTCGATCAATTTAACAAAGTTGTTCAAGCAAAGAATCAAACCTACTTGTACGACACTCACCGCCGGACACTGAGCATTGCAGAGGAAGCACACGGCTGCTTCCCCTGCCGGGCTCTAACCCTCACCCACCACCACCTTGCACTTGTATGTGTGTTTCGCGGAATAGACAAAACATCTGCTTATTCTTTTCTTCTAGCTCCACTGAAGTTTAAATTCATGAAGTTCCTTTTCCTGTTATTTCCTTAGCTTCTTCTCCCGTGACACTTTTGAAATATGGCCTGTCCTATAATCAGGAGTAAAAGCAGCACATCGGTACAGCTTTCAAACCTACGTGTTATCTAAAGGCAAGCCCACGTAAAATGTTTTCCAAATGAACTTGGTTAAAATTTCAAAAGCATAGATGGATGGAGAGTGGGAATTTCCAGCATATCCAACAGCAGAAGGAAAGTAGAAACTGCTTACCTTAATATATCCTATAAAATTCTGCAGGTCACCAGCTTCAGGTGCTGTGGCCTTATTAAAGCACGAAAAATCTTTCTAGACTCATTGCAGGGAAAGCAAAGTTGTTCGACAGCGTTCATCTATTAGGACAGCAAAATGATCACCGATTCTTACATGAGTAACAGAAAGGTTAAGTTAAAGAGCTTCAAAAGGAGGATTTCTTTAGCCACGAACGACAAAAGGAGGAGAAAGAAGGGACTGCAGAAAGTAGTATACAGAGAAGCCATTTAATGCAGACTTGCCATAAAGCAAGATAATAACGCTTGAAAGTTATGAACTGCAGAAACTCCATGAACACATTATATTTTAAACACTTAATCTGTTTTACAAACTATGTACATTCTTCTGCTAAATAAGATGAATTGGGATTCAAGAAGCAGCACATCCTGACAAATCTCCTCCTAAAGGCACCCATTAATATAAATCAACAGTAGCAATTTTGTTTGATCATTTATTTGCAAGAATCATTAAGGTTTATTAGCATAATTATTCCCTGTGGGACTTCATGTCATATAAATGAAAAATGGCATTATCAATATTTAAAAGATAAGTGCGTAACGTTCAGAGTACTTAAACAGTACTCTGCAGGTGGTGTCCAGCTGTAGCAAATTAGATTAGGTTTGATTTCTAAATTGTAGAAATATAATTTTAGTGCAACTGTGTATTTCAAAACTACGTTTGCTTATTGTGCACAACCAAACTCTGTAATAGTAACTCATTACAGTACATGTGTGTACATTGTTTTCTGATTTCAAGCAAGCAATTTGTCTGAAGATATCAAATGGGAAGCTAATGTTGCTTACTGGTGGAAGTCTTTTTATAATCTTGTCTTTTGTCTTTTTACAGTTCTATACGCTGACCTGACGTTTGCGTGGTGAAACAAGAGGACTTTCTCGCTCATCCTCTGATCTCCTTCCAAGCAAAATAATGGTTAGGGTGTCATTAGGTCTGCTTCTCTATGGAGACACAGAGAAAGGCCCTTCTTTCCTGCAGTAGCTCGGAGACCCAAATCAGCTGGTGCTGCTGTACCAACTCTGCGATCATCTCAGTCCTAAGAATGAGCTTGGCATAACACCAGCACTTTTTAAAGCAGACACAGGGACGGACACGTGGCAAAGCCATTTGGGTAAGATTGCGCCGGTCCTGCCCCTCTGCGGGCAGCTCCCGCGCTCGCAGCCTGCAGGGTGGGCACTTCCAGCTTTCTGCAGGATGCCCAGGAGGTCAGAGTTAAGAAGAAAATATACGGGAATATAATTAACGACAATATGAGGGAGGTCAGATGAGTGAACCGCCTGCTTGTCATCTGCTTAGGGCTTTGGTTCCCCTTGCTGCTGCCGAGCGGCAGGCGTGGGCAAGAGCACACAGCGCTTTGGGGAGAAGTTGCCAGAGGTTCCCGCGCAGCTGAGTTACCATCTGGGTGCTGCTCCGAGCGAAAGCCTTTGATTGAGGGAAGGGACTAGTGAGAGTCCAGCTGTGGTGTGGCAGAGCAAACGCACAGCTTTCGGGGCTGGGTGAGCCCATCTTTTGGGCGGCGGATCCACGGTGTGCAGATCAGCGCGGTGCGCGGCAGGGAGCGTGGGCACCGAGCTGCAGCCACCCAAGAAAGCCTCTGGAGCCCATTCCGCAGCCGCTGGCACTGCTGCGAGCCCCCTGCGTCAGTGTGCCCTTTCGACAGATCTGGCATGCAGTGTCCCAGCAAACAAGTTGTGCTGAGAGGTGGGAGACTGGGAATCCCACGCAGACAAACCTGTGGGCTTCGTCTGGTCCACAGCAATACAGAGGCAACGCCCCACTTTGCTGGTGAATTTTTTTTGGAGCACAAAATTGCCTTTTTATCAGCAGTGAAATGTATCATTAACCACTGTGTGCTCTTCTCTCTAAAGGCAGTTGAATAAAACATCAGGGATTTTACCGAAAACGCCCCAGGACTCCTCCAGACACATGCCCACGCAGGGCAGGGAAGCAGAGCCGTCGCCAGCCCGGAGCTCGTCACGGGGCTCTGCCGAGGCTGACAGGCAGGATGATGCCACTGCAAGAGATGGACACAGGCAGCAGAATTATTTTCACATTGCTCACAGCCCTTTCTGGGACTGATGTTTGTTTTCTGTTACTGCCCTTCAGTTGCCCTTTCCGTTGGTTGGCTTAAGGTTATGGTTATGGATTAGTTTGTTTAATACTCTGTTGTTTGCAAACGGCATCTTTCTTCTTAGTTTTCTGCTCTTTGCTAAGCTCCCCTTTGGAACTCCTCAGGTTTTTCAATTATTCACAAATGTTAAACTGAACTCTTTGGAATTAATTGTGTTTGGTGGTATCTTGCAGGAATGAAAGGTGTCTGCAAAGGGGTCTTCCAAGGGGTTTTCTAAGCATGTTTCTGGGTGCTCTCTTTTGCACTCAAGCTAGATATATACTAACACCTGGACTTGGCGCTTCCAAGGGAGCGGGCGGCCCAGGAAGCACATGCCATCTCACCCTTTTACTTGCTGTATACATTTCTATTGGTGCTGCTATACGAAGAAGAGTAATGCTTAGTAATGAACAGTTTTTTCTCAATATCTCATTTGGCCTTGGAAATTATGAATTTTCCTTCCAGAGGTGTACGTTCTGATGGCATTGCATACAAAATACTGAAACTGTCACCTGGTCAAGTGCTTAAATGATGGACCAGATCAGCTGAGGCGATGATGATGGCTGGGCTGGGGGTAATGACTGCTTTCCCTCCGCGACACTCCCTTTGCCCCATTCAGTTGGGCACTTCGGCAGATGGGCTCGTTGCAGGCTGGTTACTCAAATGCCTCCTCAAACCCTGCATGGGAAAGACAGGAACAGGACAGAGTAGGAAAAATTGTAGGTCTGGTGTTTAATCTTTCTGCTGCCAAATTAAAAGCTACAAATGGAACTTGTTATCTTGAGGGACGCTTTTGGACAAATAATTAAATCAGAGCTCACATGTAAAAATCTGATTAAACTAGATATCGCTTTTCTGAAAAGCTTTTACAAAGAGAACTTTCATACCATAAACATTTAGATTCTCAACTAAAAATCATCACTGTTCCTTTTCTTAAGAAAGAACTCAGTCCTTTTGCTTGAACTTACAATCTCTATTCTTTTTCACAGGGGACAGGGGTTTGCTTAGGATAGGTAAGTGGATAAACCTCTGGCTGCGCAAACCTGAAGTGTCGTTATAGCAGTGGTTTTACAACATTCTTTAAATAGAACTATATTTGCTCTGCCTGGAACATTTGCTTAAAAAAACGATTACAGGTGAAGCAGAAAGCCTGGTAATTGCAACTCGTACTCTCCCCAGTGTTTGCTAGTTGGATTAAAAAGAGCATGGTCGACATGGCTCTCTAATTGTTTTTTAATCACTGAGTGCTAGCCAATTTGTGCCAAATGCACAGGAGAAATGCCCTGTTCCATAACCCAAACAGCTCTACTAGCCAGGCAGCCAGTTGGCAAGAAAGCTCAGACTTTGCCGTGTGCTATAAAAGCTCATTTCCCAGCTCACTGAGCGGAGGTTGGATGTTGTACAAATCCTGGCTGATGCTGATGGTGTAACTGCTGCCTGTTTTCAGGTTGCCTTATAAGAAGCAGTTGAACTGCAATATAGATTAAAGTAGGGAAATAATGAGAAACTATAGAATATATAGGACACTTACAAACTACTGAACAACGTAAATAATGTTGATCAATGGGAGAGATGCGCACAAACTGGGTATTGGTTGGAGGAATAGGAATGGAACAGGAACTGCGGAGAAACAGAAGCTCCCAAAGAAAATATGAAAGAAAGAGTCAGAGAGCATAAGGCAGTCTTCCCATCTTGACCCTGAACAAATCCCGAAAGGCTGAATGCTGGATGGGGAGAGACTTGGAAACGAGGGATGAACTAGTGTCCTAATTCCCTACTTTTATTTTACAGCGTCAAATGAGTTTGGGCTGTGTGTTTCAAGAAGCACTTATGTTTTCTGGCATTTCTGATGTGGAAACAAAGAAATGACAAGGATTGTGTGGAGGTAAGGGACTGTGGGATGAAAAATGATTTTGTCAACACATAAGCCTGGAAGGGACTGTCTGATCCTTCTGCCTGCACGGAAGCAGAATCTAGAGTAGTTGCACTACACTACAATTTTTATTTTTAAAGATCCTCTCTACAAACTACCTAACGAGCCTGTTTTGGTGTTATCCTGCCCTTTTAACTAGAACAGCAATTACTTCACGTCCAACCAGCAGAAATGCCCTCTGTTAGAAAGACTGGAGTGTAATGTCACTGTGGAGTAAAATTCATCTGTTGTCTTTGGAATTTATGTGTTCAGTTGGTAAAAACAGCGTGTCTCCTCAGAAGAGTGGGCGAGTGCTTTATAAACTTGAATAAATCAGTAATAAATATTAATAGGAAATGTTAAGAACTTTGAGTTTACCCAGAAACGCATGCTATGCGATGCTGTCGTGGTAAATTCATTCTAATAGTTTGAGTCATGTCAGCCTTCAGATGCGCAGCTCACAGCTTTTGCTCCTGACTGGTAGGACTGAGCAGAGATGGAAGCTCCAAACCAAAGCAAATAACGTGGTGCCCCTAAAAGACTAATTTCTGTTCATGTCCATTGCACAGACATCCTTTCTGGCCTAAGACACTCCATTTATTCTCTTTATTTTTTTGAAAACTCAATACTACAGCTAAATATTTATTAAAACCACATTCTTCTCATCGGGAACAGTTGTATTTTTGTTGAACACATTTGAAGCACTGAGTATTTTTGTTCCTCGTAATATTTTTGTTTACAGTCCATAATGTCATAAGTAAAAGATCACTTCTGCCTACCGCTGCCATGGGACATGTTTTCCCTACTACTGCAGGATAATCTTAAAAAAAAAAAAAAAAAAAAAAAAGCGCTAAGATTTTCTTGACAGTGATAGCCCCTTAGCTGCTAAATCTGCTATCCCATCCATCACTAATCTCAAGCAAAGCAAGCATTAGTTTCTCTGTGACTTATCTAGGTCTTTAGCAGATCAATAGCACAGCTCAGATGTTTCAGACTCTTCCCTGTTAATTCACATTTATCTTTTCATCCAAAGAAGGTAAATTACCTCACAGAGAAGCTGTGTTATCCCCAGTAGCCGTTTATAATGTTGCAAAGTCAGCATGACCCACATATCTTATCTCAGCTGGAACGCATTTGTCACTGTCTCGTGTTATGATCATCTGGTAAAACGCCCTAGAAAAGAGGTAAACCTGCAAAATGGCTTCACCGTTTGCATTTAATGACCTTTGCTGCTGTGTGCTCCTGCATCGCCTGCAATTTAAACTGCTAAAATAAAGGGAACGCTCATTTTCCATTTAATACTCCATTTCATGATTTTTATCATTAGCAAAATTTTCATTCCTCAGCAGTCTTCATGTCTGCTGCCGGGAGCTGAGGAGTAGGTGGGGATATTGAGACTGAGAAGGGAATCGTTTATTAATGTGCAGTGTTAACCCTGAGAAAGGACTGCGGAGTTTAACTCTCCATTTGTGCAGCGGGCTGCCGGTTACCCGCGGCTTTCCAGGCCCTGGGAGCGTTTAAAGCTGTGAGGAGAAAGGAATGGGAAGCGGGTCACTGAGCAGTGAGCTGTAACCAGGCTGCTGCACGGAGAAATGCTGTGTGAAACGGGAGTTCGATAGCAAAGATGCAGCTGGGACTCATTCCTTTCCAAACTATAGCAAAGTAGATATTTCGTTATCTGTCATTCTAAAAACCTCATAAATTCTATTACGGAAAGAAAACTTAAATAGAAACACTTGACTTTTAAGGAGTCTGACCCAGCTGGTTCATTAACAGTACATTTTTATTCTATTCCTTCAGATGAGCTGAGCAATTCTGCCTGGGCTGAACTCTGTTCTGCCAGCGTAAAATTCTTAATTCTTTAACTGCGAAATCAGTTGGTGCCACCAAGGAGATCTGCTTTTTGACGTGAGGAAGAGGTAGGTCTGTTTTCAACACGGTGCTTGATTTCTTCTCAAATAAGACTGTATGAGGGAGGCCCCTCCATGGCGCAGCGACCGTCTGTGACCAGGAGGAGTGGGAAAAGCCGATGCTTCCCCCACAGCTGGAGGCGGATCGTCCAGCTGCGATGACCGTGGTGAGGAGCACGGGATGCATGGGGAGGGCACAGGGCGCGCGCTTGCCCAGGTGCCGCTGCGCTGCCCACGTGCCGGCACCCCCAGCAGTTTGTGGGTGTCCAAAGAGGGAGGTGCGGTCAGTGCCACTTTAATGGGGCACGTCTTTAATTATTCCATTTAATGGAAAGAGCAGGGCAAGGGTATATTGGGTATTTCCTGGGGTATTTTCCTCTCCCTGTTCTCTACGTGGGGTTCTCTACGCTGAAAGCTTACTTGCCTTTCTTTGGAAATCTGCACACACAGAATGTTCACCGAACTGTCCCTGTGCCTTAATTTATGCTGCGGAAACCAATCAGGGCATTAAAGGTGAGAGTTTTCTGAGTGCAGACTGCCAAAAGGTATTGAGGATAAAAAAAAAAATCTCTGTTTGCATTTTTTTTTCTTCTTTGCATTTTAAACACACTGCAGCAAATCTGGAATGTATGGGAAATACAAGAACAATGAGGCACCGCGGACTGGAAACCTCCAAATATTTTCCCTGTGGGATCTAACTGGATATTAGTTCTGTGCCCTGTCCCTTCTGTGAGAGATACGCTGCTCGCAAATACTATTTACATGCAAATACAAGCCACCTCTTAATTTTAAAAAGAACTTTGTGCAATGGACTTGTTGGTCTCTGATATATGTGTGGGGTTTTTAAGCATTTTTACTCCCACATTTCCGTCTGAATGCCTTGCTGTCCTGGAGGCTGACTGAAGGTAGGATGCGTCTGTTCTCGTTTTAGAGTGCTGCTGCTCCAAATTGAGACCATCATGTGAGCGAAGATGAAACTTTACAGTGGAAGGTTATTCGCTGTTATTTCCAGAAGTGAGGTGAGAGAACCTGGTTTTGTCATTTTCTTTGGTAAGAAAGAAAATTCCATTTATTTCCAGTGAGGCACACAGCTGTTTCCTAAGAAGGGGCAGCAAAACTATCTTTTGCACCTTTAGCTCCCCAAAGCCACCTCCAATCCTCGAGCAGCGTCAGTGCTCTGACAGTGTCGTTAAAAGCTTCCTTCTTCCTAAACCAACACCTTGGAATCACGTGGGGGGAGAGGATAAAGTTTTTGACATTTACATGTTTCCTTGCCTACTGTTCAATTTTTAATTTTTTTTTTGAGAGCTGTAGTGGTTACACCACTTGGAAAGACGTAGGGAAAATTTATGATCTTTTTCTGTCTCCTCTCTCTCTGCTTGTATCGGTGCAGTTAAGGACAGCGTCTCCTGTGCTTTGCTTCTCACCCCCCAAGCATTGTGGGAACACACTTTTTCTCATGAAAAGTGTAAAGAATAATCAAAGCTTCAGAAAGGAGTCCACTAATTTGAGTGATTTTTATAAAAGAGTGGGAACTTATTTAAAATAATGAGTATTCTCATCCCATAATGTATGGATAGATGGGATATATAGATACTGACACATCTAGCACAGGAGCAATAAAAACAACAGAAACACGCGGACTTCTTTGTACTGAATTCTAAGGGGTGTTCTCTTAAGCCTTATTCATTTTAATTGATTTTATAAAGTAGGTGATGTTAATGAATTTTAAATACCGCTTCAAATAAGCTTAAACGTCCTCAGTTTCAACTATGCAGAAACGAAAATAAAGGTGAGAAAAGTGGTGAAAGCGGGGAAGCGGACGCCAGCCCGGAGCGCGGCCCTCCGGAGCACCCCTGGAGCGGGCCGTGCGCTCCGCGCCCTGCGCGACAACCAAGCGCCGGGGTTGCCTTTTGCAGCCGGCCCGACGCCCTCCCTTGGGGTCATCAAGGAGAGAAATTCCTCATTAATTGCTGCCACCCGGGTCTTGCGATTGCGGACGAGCCAAGTGCAGTAACTTAAAGTCGCACCCGGAGGAACGCTCTTGAACCGATGCGTTCTGAAGCTATTTTGCTGACTACGCGTGTCCCTGCAACCAGCCACGGCGCCGCTCTCCGCAAAATGGCGCTCACCCCCCCCTGTGACGTAGGAGAAGGCATGACATCACACGGCCCGCTCGGCCAATCAGCGCGGCGGGATTCCCGGAAGTTAAAAGCAGTTCCCCTCCCCTTCCGCCTGCCCGCCCCGCTCGTTGCCATGGTAGCGCGGCGCCGCGGCTCCGGCATGGTGAGGAGGGGAGCGGGGCCCGGGCCGGGGAGCGGGCCCCGGCGGCGGCGGGCCCCGGCGGCAGCGCCTCTCTCCCGTCCCCGCAGGCGTCCACGGAGCTGGCGGCGGCGGCGGAGGAGCGCGGCGGGCGGCTGCGGGCCGGGCGGCTGCGCGCCGCGCTGGAACAGGAGCGGCGGCTGGAGGAGGCCGTGCTGCGGGTAAGGGCGGCGGCGGGGCTGTGCGGGCGGGCGGAGCGGAGGGAGCCGGCGCCGCCGGGCTTCACCTTTCCCAAGCTTCCTCCTTTACAAATGGCCCGCTGGCCCCGCGGCCTTGCGCTTTGCCCGCGTGCGAGGGTGCGCGGTGCGGGAAGGGTCTCGCTGTGAGCAGGAGGAAGAGGCGCGAAGGGTCAGAGCGGCGCGGCGGGAGCGGGAGGAGGCGCTGGCGGCAGAGCTGGGCAGGCTGAGCCGCCAGAGGCTGACCCAGGAGAAGATGAGGCAACAAGTGAGAGAGAACAGGTAACGCTGCCCGAATTTCGCTTCGTTTAACCGGCTGTAAGCCAGCCCCGACGCTGAAACCTGTATTTATAAAAGTATCCGGTTGTCCGCCTCCTGCTCGGTCGTTATTTTTCCGGATCAGGTTTGCGACAGACCCCCAGAGGCAGTGAGGCTGTAGCGCGAGGTGTTTTCAGGCAACGGAGAGGAAGCTTTAGCATCCTAAAAGCAGATGCGTAATTTATTTTTTAGAACAAGCTTTAACTTTTTTGAATTTGTGCAGCAGAGAAGATCCTAACTGGAAAAAAAAACATAGGAAAAGGTAGATTTTGTGAAACGCCTGGGAGAATGCTGTGCTCGGGGGGACCAGTGCAGGAGGCTGGTGGGGGGTGTAGGGTAAGCACAGACAGCACAGACTTTGTGAAAGTTGTAGCAGAAGCAGGAATGAATCTTACCTGGAAGGAAGAGTTATTTGTTTTTATATCAGGGTTTGATAAAAAGTTAATTTTAGGTAAATTTTGTCAGTAAAACAATGATTCACGAAATTCCATTTTGAATATATGCTTATATATAGCTGTACACATATCTACATACACATATCTATAAGCATACGTATACATCGTATAGCTAGATGTAAAGCATGCAAAACTATTGATAGCATATGTACAAATATAGATAACTCTTGGTTTTAAACAGGTTTTGTTTTCTTTTTCTGCTTTTTTACTAGAGCAATATTTTTTTAATCTAAAATTGGGGGTTTCCCTGAAAAATACTTTTTCTTAATTGTGGGTTTAAATATTGATGGAAACTTTAATTTTTTTCCTATAGGTACTTACTTCCTTGTAATAGGATAAATGTCGTCTTTTTTTTCCCAGTCTTGAACTTCGAGAGTTAGAAAAAAAGCTAAAATCAGCTTATATGAATAAGGAGCGAGCTGCCCAGATTGCTGAAAAAGAAGCTATACAGTATGAGAAAATGGTAATTAGCTTCACAGCGCATCCCAGCACCGGAACGCTGTAAATCTCCCTGGGGGTTGTGCTGAAAATTTTTCCATTGAAGCTGGCCTTTTTATCTAAAATACTGTTAGGTTTAGACATTCAGTGTTAATTGAAAATATGTTTTGTGTTATGAAGGACTAACTAGTCGGTAATAACCAGCCATAAGAAAAAGGCTTACTTTGCCATTGCAATCAAAGTGGTAATGAATTTAGCTGTATGAATGAAGATGGTTTTTTATTTTACCAGTTATGTAATATTTATCCAAGTTAAAACTGTGATACACTTTGTATGTGTTGTGCTTCTTGTGGTGAATCCTTACCTCAGAAGCAGATTGTTGGAAATGTTCTTACTATTATTCAACATGTATCTGGATAACTTTAGAAAGAATTGTGAACTTTTATTTATGTGTAGAATAATATCGGCAACCAGGTAGGTGATTCTGATTATATTAATGTCTTATAGAAAATTCAGTTTACGCAAATTGCTATAAAGACAATGCCTTTGAGGGTGTTTGACACAGTTAAACCACATTCCCGTCATTAGCTGGTGTGAGCTAATTTGGCTCCTGTGTCTGCATCCAATACACAGCTTCCTCCTCAAGTTGTTCAGCTATTGAGTGTTCTCTCCAAGGGTTCTACCTACTGAATTAAGCTATTAAGCATGTTAAGTCGCTATATTTATAGATTGAGGTGAAAAACATTCCGTTTTTGTAATGCAGTATATAATTCCTTTTATACTATGTATTTTTTCACTACAAGTTGTATTAGTGGGAATAAAAAGAAATCCTGCATTGCTTTTTTTCCCCTTATAGAAACGTGAGGCTGAAATAGCCCAAAAGATGAAGGAAGAGTACGAAAGGCTAATAAAAGAGGAAAGTTCTGCCAAACTGAGGCGAAACAAGGAGAAAATAATGTATCAGCAAGAACTGGAGAAACAGCTTGAGGAGCAAGAGAGGAAGAAGCAGGATGCTTACGAAGAGTTTCTAAGCGAGAAACTCATGATCGATGAAATTGTAAGAAAGATCTATGCGGAAGATCAAATGTTAGTTATTTTGATTTTTATTATTTATTAATTTAAAACAAAACAACTCATATAATTCTGTATAGCAAACTAATTTGTAAGCATTTATTTTGCAGACTAAGGCCCATTTTATTTTCCTTGGTCACATTTTACTAATAAGAGACTGACTTGCATTTTGCTGTTTAAATGTCTGAATGTTCTTGTCATTCCAGTCAGTCTTGTCCTCGTCCCCCAAATATGGGATCCAGCGTATTACAGGGAGCGCTTGCATTGGGCCCATCGTGCTGGAAATGCCCGTCTTTCACACGTTTCCGCCTCGCCTCGTGTCCCTGCCCCTCTGTGGGACGTGTTGTTGCCTGTCATGTGTCCAGGGATAGGAAAGGAGGTTCTGAGGGCAGCGCGGGGGGGGAGGGAAGAGTTTAGTGAAACAAAATGTTTAGGAGATCCTCATGCCATTGGGCTACCGGGTTTCCTTCTTCCTATTTCAATGGAGCGTGTATCAAATGGAGTAGCAGGAGTACCTCTGTGTACAGTCTGTCCTCCTGAAGAAAGGTGTTAGACACGAGATTCCCTTTTGGGGGCAATTCATTAATATGTATTTTCAATTTAGACACCTATTTTCCAGCTGAATGGGTAAGGAGAGTCATTTAAATCTTAGTCTCTGGAATATATTGTTAATGGTGGGCATATCGTCTGTTTAATGTTACTCTGCAGTATGTTAAATATTCAAACATTTTTTTCCATCTTCTACAGGGAAAGACAACTGAAGTTAGATAAAATGAGAGCAACTCAGGCATATATCGAGGAATTTAAAAAAGAACAAGCTAACTGGAGGAGAAAGAAACAGGAAGAGATGGAAGAAGAAAATAGGAAAATTATGGAGTTTGCCAACATTCAGCGACAAAGAGAAGAAGACTGGATGGCTAAAGTTCGAGACACTGAGGAGAAAAAACAAAGAGTTCAAAGCATGGTATCAAAAATTGAGATTGTAGAAAAAATCATTGTACGTTCTCGTCTTTCGTTTAGAAATCCTTCCTTCTTGTAACAGATTGCCCAAAATTTGGAAAGAGAACAACAGAAGCGTGAAGAACTGGAACAAATCCGCCAGGAGCTGTATCTGGAAGAGCAAGCGGAGACAGAAAGGAAGAAGGAGATGGTAAGTGGTGGCCGGTATCTGAAGTAGGACCTTTGGGTGGGGGAATATTTCACTGTCCCTGGACTTCTCCTGCAGGTACATACGTGGGTATTTTGGTACTTGTCAGATACCAGGTTTTTCATGTGTCGTCTGTCTGTTATGTGCAGCTGCGCATAAGCTGTTAAGACAATACTAATAGACAATAAGTAATAAATTGCATGCAGGGGCAGCATTTTCCATACTCTTCCTCTGTCCTTTTGCTTCTCCTGATGTCTTTGTGATGGAGCAGCGCTCCTTCAGTCTTTGGAAAGTGTCACTGGAGTTGTGATGCTGAAAAAAGAGTTGGTGAGAGTGTGTCCCACGTGCAATTCCTTCTGCATCTGAGGACGCTCTTCAGAGGCCAAGTAACTCCTGTTTCTACTCCTTTCCCTCTAACAGTTCTGGCAGGGTTGTTCATGGACTGGAGCATTTGCTCCAGTTCCTTATGCTAGAAGGTAACAGCTACAGTGAATTGATTCCAAGATAAATGGTGCAGGTTGGCTGGAGATGATCAAAATTTTCCAAAGTATGTTCAGTGATAGAGCATTTTGTTGAATTTCCTTCATAGGCAGAAATTGAAAAGAGAATAAGGCAACGCCTCAACTTAAGGCAAACATATGAAGAGCAGTTTGCTTTAAAGAACATACTGCGACAAGCCATGCGAGAAGAGGAAGAAGCCTTCAGACAACAGATGTTGGCCAAGTTTGCAGAGGACGATCACATTGAGCAGATGAATGCTCAGAAACGAAGAATGAAACAGCTTGAACACAGAAGGGCTGTGGAAAAACTTATTGAAGACCGTCAGAAACAGTTTATTGCCGATAAAGTAAGAATTCTCACTTTTGCCTTTGGTTTGAGCCAAATTGTTTCAATATGAGGATGATTCTGCTGTCCTAAGTGACAAGGCTGCTGTTACAGGGGAATTGCAGAGAAACGTGCTGGGGGAAGCAGGCCTTTGTTCTGGTTTGCCAACAAGGAAAAAGTCTGTTTAGAGCTAACTTTTTTTGTAGCTCAGGAGGCTGGACTCAGCAACGTCCCTGGAGCGCTGTCTGCCTGCAGAGCTCTCTTCAAGAGCGGTGGGATCAGCGACACAACCCTTGTCCAGTTCAGCACTGAGGATGATGACTGAGAAGGGGAAGTCCAGCCTTGATTTAGATTAAGTCTCTCAAATTATCATCTGAGGAAGCAGAGGCGTAAACTGAAAACAAGTCGTGGAATCCTATACTGCAGTTTTTTGACCTGTTTATAGGGTATAAATCGCGTGTGTAATGTGAATTGCAATTTCTAGCTATCAGCCTGAGAATACCTGCCTGTTCTCCTTTCCCTGGGTTAGAACAGTAGGGCAGGAGTAGACTGAGTTGTCTGACAGCCAGGAAGGAACCGGAACTTCACTTAACCACCTTTAAAAGGGCTTCTAGTACGAGACTGAACACCTGCCTAACAGACTAGCCCTATGTCTTGCCATTCAGTCTTCTCTTTTGTCTGAGATTTTTTTCTAGTTCCCAAATGTGTAGTGTTTAAACAGTGTGTTGTGGGTTTTTTTACATACACTTCTCCATCCTTTTCAAATGAATTTCCTATGACCAGGAGTTAATTAAGTGGAAGTTCAAAATTTAGTCTGCTAAAAAACTTTACTGTTTGTACTATGGTGGATATTGGTGAAAACAAATGTTCCCAGAGCTGAAACTGAATGGTTATGGAAACTTGTTTGTTTCTTGTAGGAGCGTGAACTTGAAGAAAGACAGTTAGAGGAGAGAAGACAAGAAAACATCCGTGCAATTGTTGAAGAAGAGAGACAGAAACTCCTGAAAGAGCATGCGTCGAAATTACTGGGTTATCTTCCTCGAGTAAGTGAATTGTATTTTAAATGCTTTAAATGTTTGTTCCCTAAATCAGTTTTCTTTTGGATAATTTAAGGTGAATTTGCAGAACTGTGTAAATTCCTGCAGTTAGCGAGTGCCCTTATTGCGTCAGCTCTTCTGTGCTCACCTTCTCCTTTTTTCTTTTTTTCTTTTTGAGTTGGGAAGCAATCTACAAGAATACCTTTTTTATGAGGGGCTTTGGGCTCTACCGCAATCTTGACATATTGATATAAGTACAGAACTTGCTGAAAGATTCCACAGTGCTTTGCGCATCCAGTTTTTGGGATATGGACTGTAAGTTCTAAAGCAGTGCTTTTTTAGCTGGAAAGGGCTCCACCATATCTTAAACCCCATTTCCACCAAATTTCTCAGTTGGGGTTTTGGGAGAAATTTCTTAAGAGTGTTGCCTGCCTTCTAAGTCTTCTGTTACCATGGAAATGAGGCCGCGTCTCTGTTGCAGTACAATAAAGTGCAGTGCTTACAGAAGCATTTCAAAGCTCAATCTGTTCATCCTGGTGTTTTTAAAAGTTAAAAAGATGGAAGCAATTATTATAATAGGAATAAACTACAAATTATTTTTGTATTGCATTTCAAAACTGGAAAGGTCACCTGATGGTACACAAATGAACGGAGAGCTGCTTTAAGGATGTACAAATGCATTTACTGTTGGGAAGGAATTATCCAACTATTTAAAGAAATTCTTTTCTGCAATCCTGGAAAACACTGTAAATGTAGCAGGGTATAATTTTTATTCAAATATTAATATGCTAATTGGGTGCATGAATTTGTAAAATTTGGAGTGCATGAGTTATTTTCTAATGTAGATTTTATTAAAGGATAACTCAAATTGGCAATACTGTGACATAGTTTTCTGGTTTGACTTTACTGTTGTAGGAAGTCTTGGCTACTTCAGTGTCCAAGGCTCACACCTCTTCCATGGTATCGATGTTCTACTTTGTTCTTTTCTCTGCTTCAACTCTGTGTCTGAATCGCGTGGGCATATGTCATGTTATTTCACTCAAAATGCTTAAATAGAAACGTGCTACCTAATTCTAAAGTCTCCAAGATAAATGCAATTTGTAATTTTATTTTATTTTCTAAATGCTGCAAGTTATGTTCTGTGGGTCATACACATTTTTAGCCCTAAAATTAATTTAGAAATAGTTAAGAGATTTAAATTTCTGGGTTCCCCTGCTTCCCTTCCCCAAAACACAGTTTCTGTTTAAGTTGTTCAGTATCAGTTGATTTCCAAAAATAATTATTTTTGTATGAGCTCATTTCAACAGAACTGAAGGTGGAGACAGAGCCCTGCCCCAGCTGATGCCTCTCTTCAGTGCAGTTGCTCGATTTTAACTAAACGTGCACCTGTGCTGTGCTGACTGTCATCACTTTTATTAGGAAGGGAAGGCAGATAAATGTTGCCTTTTGTATAATGCTCATGTCAGAATCTTTACGGGCTTCTCATCATCTGCATGAAGAACAAAACCACCAATTTGAAACTCCTCTGTCAGAAGTTTTGTGACCGTTTTCAGGGCTGTTTGTTTTAAAGGTAACACCGGTACCACGGATATAAGCTGTTACATTCACTTCCATAGAAAATTTCAGACATCCATAATTGCTCTACTTTGGTTTGCCTTCTGACATGTGTGTGTTTCCCCTTATTGCAGGGCATTATCAAAGATGAAGATGACATTAACATGCTCGGAGAGGAATTTCGTTTGGCTTACCAGAAGAGAAGAGGCAATGCATTTTCAGAAGAGAGCTGAAGCTTCCCCCATCTTGTCTCCTGGTTTGCCACTAGGTGTCATCTGATTTCTAACGAAAACTTCCATTTGCTGTTAACAGGGAGTAATTCCTTTTTAGTATCATAAAACATCTCCACTTTAACACTGGAGCTGCGAACTGATGAGCAGCTAGTTTTATTCACTTGTGTGTTGTACTTGCTTTTTTCATCAATAAACTGTCACAGATTTCTCAATTATTCTCAGTCAGTGATGCAGCAATGTTAGAAATGTTTTCTGCAGCAATTCTGCAGAAACCTAAGCTAGTGTAAATTCACGTGTTTATTTCAGTATGGACTACAAGATTCGCTTAATGCACTGTTTCTAGTTTTAATTGAAAGGCTCATCTGCCCTGGCATTACACTATAAAAATACTAATCTAACTGTAGTTTGTCTCATCTCAAAAGGGTATGTTTGAGTTACTTGTTTCACTGTTAGTTCACGTTACTTTGCTAGGAGGATCTAAGCAGAGACTTTTTTTCCATTTTGAGGTCAGAATCACCGTTTGTACCTTTGTTTCAGTGTAGAAACTTACTATTTATGTGCTATGTTCCTATTCAATGACTGAGGGATGAATCCATTGGAACAGCCGAGGTTTGACAAAGGTTCAGGCAAGCAGCACAGGCTTTTATCGCTCCTGTTCATCGGTGTTCTGCTCAGCTCATCTACACTCAAACTTTAATTATAAAGACATAATGAAATGCTGAAGGATGTAATGCTTGTAGAGCACCTATGAATAGGGAGCCCTCCCTCCTTGACTGTATCCCGAAGCAGCAGCTAATGACCAGGGAAAGATTTAGTATTTTCACCTTGACTAAATAAAGTAGCAATTTAAAACAATACAACTGTATTAGATTGCGGAGCCGATCTGGATAGTGAGGGGCAAGTCTCGTGTATGTATTTGCCAGCCAAGGGTGTCAGATGTAAAAGCTAAAACAAGTTATGAACTTTTCTATGAAAGAGCTATTGGTGCTTAAATTAGATGCCAGACCAGTCAGCGTTGAGGGGAGATCTGTTACAGAGAACAGAGAAGGCCAATTTTCCAACCACGTGTTTTAAAAAGGACATGACATTTTCTTCTCAACTGGATCACTGGTTAATTTATTTCTGTTGCAATGAGGAACTTTCTGAGACTAAACCCTGACTTCTGTGGACTGAATATTACTTTAGATAAGGTATAGTTTTAAATGCTGGAACAGAGTAAACTGATACCAAAGTTCACTTATTGGAATATTCCTTGCACAGTCTGTGCTTCTCTGCTCATTACAGAAGGACAGTTTGGCCTGAAACTTCAGTAAAGATTTGTATGTCATATGATATCACAACATAAGCTATCAGGCTTATAAAAGTTAAACAATTTAAACACAAGCAAAACCAACAAAATCAGTTCATTGGCATATACAGTTATCAACTATTATTATTAACAAGCATTCATATACAGTGCCAAAATAATGTAACATCTGACTTGTATTTCAAGCAGAAGTTGTCTTTTTATGGAATCAATAATTTCCCCACTCAAGAGCTTTCATGAATTCCTCTTCAGTAAAAGAAAGCATCTTAGCAGCTTCAATGTGCATCTTAAAAAAGGAAAAGAATAATAAATTAAGAGCAGAAGGTAAAATAATGTGAATTAGCAATTCAAAGTCCTATATAATTGGGATAGCTGAAAGGGGCTTCCAATCATTCTGGTTTTTCGTACTATGGTTTTGATGGATGTTCACCTGTTTAAGCTGAAGCTGCTATTTATATTTTTCTGCAAAAACTTACAGTTTAGAGATAACATGAGAAATTTATGCTAAACGTTGCAACTTCAGCTCTAGTAAAACAGGACCAATAGCTTTTCTTAGTTCCTTGCATTGCTTTAAAAATATCTCAGTTTTAATGAGGCATGGAAATTACTGAAAATCTGACAACTCTTGTGACCTCTAAAGAACGGGTAGAAGTGAAGTGGTATACATTCTTTCAAGCTGATCAATATACAGCTTAACTTTAAAGCTATTACAAACCAAATACATCATTAAGATTCAGTGTGCTAGCACCTCTAATATGTGTGATTTAATGTTTAATGAAGATTTTAACAAAATAGTATAACACTGTTAAAAATTAACTATCAGCATAACACAAAGAGTAACTACACTACATGAGAACCTGGAGCTGACCACCGGTAGCATGTGTTGCCATGTGTCACACCACATATCTACCGTCCATTATGGCACATACATACAGACACACACCCCCACATGTGTACCTGTGTATATGTTTAAAAATTGTAGAGTAATCTGAATTTGTATTTCTACTACATAGGATATAGCACATTACTTTAAATGGAACACTGAAAGGAACAAACAGAACTTTTTAACATGTAACAAGGCTGTTTTCTCTTCAAATAATGCAGTTGCTTGGAAAACTGTCATCAGGGTCATCAAGGTTTGATGAGAAAACAAGTACTAAATGGTCAGCGTATTTGCAGAGCACTACCAAGCAAAAAGGCGCAGCAGCTGGAAAGCCCTGAAGCTCCCTGGGTTCCAGCTGGTGTCCCAGCAGAGGTCACAGTGCTGCCACACGTCCTTATCCCCACACCGGGGTATAATCTCTTTACCTGTCATCATTCAAAGTGGAAAGGAATGTGTCCCAGCTAAATAGTTTTTACTAAAAATTTCAATGAAATGGTTACATTTTGAAGAACAGCAAACTACTTGTGTCTACAAGGAATCTGTTTTTTATTTATCTATAGACATATTGTCAGTTCAAAAGGACAACAAAGTGTATTGCAGCTCCCACAGGCAGTTTAACACCCTCCAGCTCTGTAAAGCTCAGACTTAATCCCTTTTAAAATGAATATTTTCTATTAAATTCTCTCTCAAGGCAAGCAGAGTATGGTCTGAAGAGACCAACTGAACACCAGCAACTATTTGCTGCCAGCTGCAACTCATCCTACTACTGATATTTAATACCTTTTGGGGATTTTTCTCCTCTATCGTTCTTCACGGGGTAGCATATCTTCACCTTCAGACTAGCTGCACCTGCTACGTGCATCTGAATCTGCCACATAAATACTACACAAATGGCCCAAATGAGGTCTTCCTCATTCATTCAACAAAAGGCTTGTGTGAATAAGCCATGAAGTTCTTCAGGTGATTACATGTATGTAATCATGTATAAACATGTATGTAATCAATGTACTGAGCACATGTGAGGTTTAGCTGCCCTTCCCCTGGGCCTTCTGCCGGAAGCTCTAAAAGGCAGTGTTAGCACCGTTCTCTTTCAGGTCCTTCCGGTCATAGCCTCTTCTGAAAGAACATCCTCCTTTTGTGAGTAAATAACATTTTGTATAAGAAAAGGTAAGTGGCTTGCCTCTACTATCTGCAGTTCTGATACAGTATTAATAATTTTTCTAAAATATATTTAATGAAGTTTTGTGAAGTTTATCTGAGGCTATGGTTTTGGGTGACAGCCCAACAGAAATACTGCTCTTTGACACCCGTAGCAGTGAATTCCTGTTCCAGAGGACCATAAGCAACCTCACATACAGGGTATATTTTGAGTGAATGCTGTATTTTTTTCAGTCTCAAAATAAACTTGAAGAGCTAGAAATGCCAGCCAAAGGCTAAGCTAGCCCTGTTTCTGTTAGATGAATCCCCAAGATCTCCTCTGCATCCTGTTACTGCCAGAAAAAATCCTCTTCCACTGGAAATCCTCTTCCTCCAATTACCGATCCTCCTTTGTCCTGTGTTGGAGAGGTATTCCAGATTCAAGGGTGTATTTCCATATCGCAATTCCCAGTTCTTAGGCTAAGTATGTGTATTTTGTTACATGAAGTTGCCACTTCATACAGAACTATGCTGCCTCCGGGGGGGCTCAACAGCCTCAAGAGTGTTTACAAAATGTCTGGTGATCACTGCAGCACTCAAAGGGCAAATGAAATGTTCTGTTTTCTTATCTCAAAGGCTGGCCCTTCTAAGCTGCTTCTGCTCAACAAGTCACCACACACTGCTTGCTTTTGCTCTCTTACAGCTTTGGTTTGACAGCGCGAAAAAGAAGCATGTGAACTCCATCCCAGAATGAATCCCATTAGATTCAGCGGAGTAAGCAATTAGAGGTGAACCACTAAGCTCCTACCTAGACAATTGTGAAGCCCATCGCTCCATACATGTCTTGTGCAGCCTCAGAAAGAAAACTGATACAATGCATGCAATCCCAAGTATTTGGTAAGTGAAAGGTGTGATGGAACTATAAGACCTAAATGCATCAGTAAGTGGAAAATTGTTTGATTTGGGCAACATCCCTTAGAACACAATCCTCTCACTTTCATTTGCTTCCATGTAAACTCACAGGTTCTTTCAGTTTGTACCATCAAAGCTCATTTGACAGGTCTATACTGAAACTGTATTTTGCAAAATGTAAGGTATTTACCCATTCTGCAGTGTCTGAGGTTTCTCTTTCCACGTCCCTCCTTTTTGGGACATCACTACAGCTTTATCAAATAGGACAGTTAAATACATTTTTAGCTATATTCTATCTGAAGTATTAATCCACTTTTCACTACAACACCTTTCTAGGAAAGCTGAATCACTAATTGTTCAGCATGAATTGTCAGTAAGTATTTACTACCTATCCCCTATTCAATTTCAGCTTCAGCTGCTAAAGAAACTGAAAGGCAGTAGCCCCCGCCCTCCCTTTCATGCCCTGAGGGAGATAGGAAATGAATGTAGAATCAAATGACTTTCAAAATAAGTTTAGCTGCAAGTGCAGTGTGGATGGAACACCCAGGCAGCCATGCAGATGTTACTACATTGTGTGTGATTCAAAGTATGTGTGGTATTTCAGGAATTACAAAAGAATGGAGATCAACTCCCCTCCTTCAGTCTAGCAAATTCACACCTAGGATAAGTACTCTCTCTTTTTTTTCTTTTTTTTTTTTGACACACAAGGAGATTGCACCTGGGCAGAACTGTACATGTGTAGAACACCTCAGAATAGAAACAAAAAGGCACGGTGTTAATAGAGAAGGAAACAGTCTGAGAACCCAGGAAGAAGGTAGGTCTCAAATGTAGTGGCTGACTCCTGAGAGGACATGCTGTTACAGCTGCTGATATGGCAAGTAATATGCTGGGGGGCGGAAACTAAAAAAATATTTCACGTGCTAAAAGTGATTCAACTGATACAGCACCAAAGGGAGTTGCTGTTACTACCTCAACAGTATTTGTTTTTGGACAAACAGATATTCTCGTCCTAAAGCTTGTCAGTAGCAATCCTTCACCGTGACAGGCTACATTCGAAGTTAGGAATGGAGTCAATTCAAAAGAAGATCAGCCTTTGCTATACAGCAAAATGTAAGCAATATGCACTAATAAACATGAGGAGGCTGCTCACTTGCATTGACACTTCCCA
This sequence comes from Chroicocephalus ridibundus, assembly GCF_963924245.1. NCBI lineage: Eukaryota > Metazoa > Chordata > Aves > Charadriiformes > Laridae > Chroicocephalus > Chroicocephalus ridibundus. Next base: position 35,098,667 of record NC_086292.1, read on the forward strand.
GCCTTGGGGCTCTGGTTTACATGATGCCCTTACTTGACAACACACGGTTTAGCTGGAGGTTGTTAACTGAAATGTAACAGTACTCTGGTCCTTACCTTTTGTCTCTTTAAAATATCAATTAACTTCAACTGCTTTTTAAAACCTGTCATTAGCTCTCCTTTTTGTTTCTGCAGTTTCTTGTTTTCTGTTTTTAATTCTTCAATTGTTTTGAGTTCTTGGTTAGCTACATCCTACCATGGGAAGAAAAGGAGAAATGCATTATCTGTAAAAGTGGTGCTTTAACCAATGATACTAGGCATTACAGAACAAAATGACAAACAGTAGCCACACGTGACATTTCAGAAAAGAAATGGGATTAATCAAAATATTCCCACAACAAAACTTAAAAAAAGAAAAGAAAAACTCATGGTTTGCCTGTGTACATATTAGGTGTGTAGGTGTGTTTCTCCCTTTTTCTTAACACGCCTAACTTTCACACAAATGGGGAAAATCAGAAAAGCTTCATTCTGTACCTTTCTTCCTCCTGCCTGAGTTGCAGTGGTGTCATCCGAGATAACTTATCAAACCCTTCGGTGACTTGCTCTAAGTTAATTTTGGGACTGTCTGTAAGATACACAACACTTCCAAACTGATCGAACCTTTTGTCTCATTCTAGCATTCCTGAGCGATTACAGGCTGGAACTCATTTCCCAAAGCCACCGTACCTTGGTACTTTGCTTCAGTTTATTCAGCTCCACTTTATACCTTTCTGTTTCTTCCAGGGCCCTGTTTAAGCGAACCTCTATTGCACTCTGACTGGTTGTGGCCTGCTTTTGTACACGCTTTAGATTCTCCAAGTCCTATTTAAGAAGCAAAGGACAAAAACAGACATTGTGAATAATGGTATTTTAATGAATCCCATATAGACAACACATTTACAGCAGGTCTCACCCTTGAAAACTTAAGAGTCTGAGGACTACTTTGGCCTGCAGATAGAATCTGCCTCAAAGACCATTAATTCCACTGTTAAAATATTCCCTTCTCCTTTGAAATCTTGAAAAGGGATTTTTCTCATCTTTGTTTTAAACTTCTCTCAGAATAAGTGTGGATGTCACCATGTCAGACCACAGGATTGCGTGAAAAGCCTCAGATGCCTGAAAAACCTAAGCATCTGCAGATGCTCAGCAGAGAAGAGAAGAGAAGAAGAGAAGAGAAAAAAAAATGTCAGTATGTCCACTCTGTGGCAGAGTTTGGAAGGGTGGTTAGTATTCCCAGCTGCTTCTTCCCACCGGTTCCTTCTACCTCTTTTCCCCAGAGATTACTACATGCCATTACCAATAAAATGTTAAAACAGCTTACTGAAGATGGCCGAGGGTAGTAACTATTTCATCTAGCAGAAAATAGCTCATCAAGTAAGTGTTTATGGCAACGATCAAACCAGTTCCCTCTTATCTCTGGTGATAGTATTTCATAGCACTGTGAGTGGGGAAATGAGAAAAAGAGACCAAGATGAGGAGCAGAATAATGAGACTAAAGATCAGGGAATACAGATAAAAGACAAAGTAGAAGAAATAAACAATTCTGGCAGAAAGAGCACATCTTGTCATTTGTGAAAAAGAAATAGACTACTCTTTAAAGGACTATAAAATTTTTAGGGCACAGAAAGATTCTTTTAACTAAATCAGCATAGAGAAGGGGCTTGTTGTTAACCTTTTACCCTCAGGCTGCCTTATTTCTCAGTAAGTGTTCTATTTCCTCAGTTCCGTACCAGCTCTTGTGGTGGTTACTTCTAATTTCCACATCACTCATCCAAGAAATACTTACTAATTGACTAGTGTAGGCAGCAAAGATGTTATGGTTGGAACAGGTATTTCTGTGAAGCTTTGAATCTTCTCCAAAATGGACGAGGAAAACAGATTCCTCCAGAATTTTATTGGTGAATGTGCCTACTCTCAGACGTCACAAAAATAGATATTGCTTCAATGTTTTTATTTTGTTGCTGACCTGTCCATCTGATTGATTCTTTAAAAAAAGCTGGGTAAGAGCCTGGCTGGTGGGGCAGCGGAGCCCCTCCCTGGAACCTGTGTGTCATCTGGTGTCACGATGATGGAGCTGTGAATAGGGTCAGCTAAATCTTTCGTGCTAAGTATTTTATTCTGCATTAATATGAAAATCTAGCCTTTCAAGCATTTAATGATAGAAAAAAACAAGTCTGCATGCAATGCAAATTACACATCAGTTAATGATATCATTTAATGAAAGAATTCTAATAATTTTTTTAGGGCTTTTGGACATACATTGTCACACATAATACCTTAGCAAGGATGTTTTTGCAAGTCATCCAGTGAGGGTATATTGTTAAATATATTCAACTTCAAGTTTTTCATCTTAAAAATGCCTGAAATAAGTATTTTATTTTGTAAGTAGGTAAGGTTTCTGCCAGTTCTTCAATACTTTAAGTAAAAGCTGGATTAATTTTCCCATATAATGTTTCTCTAAGGGGGGAAAAAACCTACTATGTTCTAAAACTGCATCCCATTTCCATCTCTGGATTTTCTCCACTGTTCTGGCTCAGCTGAGGCACTTCAATATCGGCAGGGGGTGTGATACCAGGGAGCTCATCTAGGAGTAACCCTCCCAGCTGGCTTGCTTTCCTCACACGAGCAAGCATACACAGCCTCTCTATCTTTAGAAAGCCCAGCAACACCTGTCCACCCCCAAAAACATTTGTGAGATAATGTTTGCTTAACATCAAGCCCTTCCTCAAGGCAAATTAGAAAACCCCTGCACAAAGCCTTAAAAGGAATAAGAACACAGGTTTGGTGTTTCCCTGACCTTTAGCCAGCATTATAGCTAGACTGAATTAACCAGTGAGAGAGAACATGGAGGAAGGAATGTTCATATAGACAGGTGGTGAAAAAGGACAGGAGCGCTGATACCATTTATTATATCAACTAAAGAGGAATGCTGGAAAGAAAAGGATAGAAGTTTTGGGGAGCATCAGAATTCAGCTGCTGCCTGATGTGAGTGTTCCAGCAGAAACGTTCACAGAGACCAAACACCAAAAGAATGAAATGTAAAAATAACAAACTAATTACCACGTTTCAGGTAAATTGTGAAAACTAGGTGAGCATCTTTGCCTAGGCACATACCAAAAAAAAAAGTAGCTGGGGGATTAATGAAATTGTGTAAATTGTTGAAAATCTAAGGAAGCTTGGGAAAGCATGTATCACAACTTTATTCTTCTACCATTTATGTTGCAACAGAAATATCAACAAAAGCAGTAAAAGCCAAAAAATCAGAGGTTACATTTGTGCTACCTCAACTATACAGAAAACCTTCTCTACACTGAAAGTACAAGTCTTGAGAGTTTGGCAGCACAGCAGTACAAATTCAGGCCTGTGTTTACAGGAAATTTTTTTAAAGATATGCCTAGAATTAATCTACAACTATGTTAGTTATATAATGTTGAAGAATACTTCATACCTGAAGAATAAAACAGTTTGCAGACTGCTAAATCCATAGGAGATGTAAGCAATTACTGAAAAATTATTTTTAAATGCATATCTTTGGCAGTTAGGTAATTTTTAATACCAGAAAAAATATGTAAAATAACTTCTGAATTAGCAGAGAACTATTCATTACATTTACCTGCCTTTTTTGCCTTCTCAGTATTGTAAAGAACTACCACTATTTGTCATGATTATGTCTGATCAGTAACCTTGAGAAATTCTAGAAAACACAACCTATTAGGAATAATTCAAGCAGCTGAGGATGGCAGATCCAGAGCAAAGACAAGTGAGGAAAGTGACCATATTTTGGATATGGTACCTGTAGAGCAGAAGTGAATAAACTTTTAATCACAATGGACATCTCCTAAATACTGAGATAAACTTTCTAGCTGTGACTGTCCAAGAACCAGCATAGACTGCCTAAGGAAATTATGGAAACTGCCATCACAGAAGGCTTTAAGTACAGGTTAAACTTATGTCCAGGATGGTTTGGATATAATCTATCCTGTCTTGGTTTCGTAGAATAGACTAAATGACTTTGTAAGTCTCAGTCCTATTTACTGTGAGCCATGAGCAGTATGAGTACTGCTACTGAATATTCTTCCTAACAGAATCAACAATCAGGGGACTTATTTAAGAGAACTTAAAACCTCCAAGTATCTGCAGAAAAAGAACGCACAAATTTAGAACATTTTTGTTTTAAAATGCGAGAACTACATAATGTTAAGATGAAAGCATGCCTATACAAATGCACAGTATGATTTAATGGAAGTATAATGAGACTTTGTTAGGCAGAGTTGTGTTCTGTTTTCCCTGAATTTTTAAGTGAAACAATCTCCTGGTTATATTACATGTAGTACACAGTACTATATGTATTACATGATTTTGAAGTCAACCTCTCTAGCTCTGAGTAAAGAAAAACACATGCTGCTCTTAGATAAGGTTCCAAACAAACAAAGCTGTGTATGCAGGCCATCTGCTACAACTAGGCATGTACACAATTTTGCGTATATGGCCTACAGCGGGAGCCGGGTTGATTTTGATTCATCCAAATTGGAGTGGCTGGTTTTCAAACAGTCCACTTTCAAGAACCGAGACGCATCCTTTCCTCTACCTCCAGAAGATACTGCAGGTGGTTTTTTTATAAAATGTTTGATGGGTTCTACAGTTCACACTAAAACTCCTATAATCAGAAGTAATTTTTAACAATTCTAATTTAAACAAACAAACAAAAAATCCCTGTATTTTTCAAGATTCCTTTGTGAATTTGACAGCAGTTTCTGAAAAGGTTGTTTTACCTACTGTGGGTCTTTTACATAAGAGTTTAATTTTAAACCACAGAAATATATGATTACAGAAGCAGAAGAAAAGCAATTAGCAAAATATATTCTTTCTTCCTTTAAAAATACAATTTCTCAAACTATTTTCAGAGATTAGAAAGCTAATGGGATCATTGGATACGAGTCTATCAAACTAGGGTACAGATGGTCATTTGATGCACTTTTTCCCTTTTGCGAGATATATAAGACTAATATCTGCAATACCTTTTCTAGCGCAATGACCTCTTGTTGTAACACTTCGCTTTTTTTTTTTGCTTCTTGAGACAACATTTTGTACTTTTCAGTCTGAGAACGTTGCATACTGATTGTTCGTTGCAGTCTGGTGTTTTCTTCTTCCATATCTTTAAGTCGAGATTTTAAATTCTGATTTTCATCATCCTGTTCGACAGTAATCAGCAAAAAAACCCAGCTCAATTATTGCAAGGAAGCAGTAGGATAATGCAATAGTAATGTTTTGTAAATAAACGGCAGTAAAATATACATATTGCAGATAGGGAGATAACAACTTTAAAAAATTATGTTATTTCTAAACATTTAGATCCTTCATGATGGATTTCACAACAATTTTAAGACAGAAAACTAAGACAAAGAAAACAAAACACCAATTTGTTAGGACAATACTTCAAAAAACAGTAACACTTTTCTCATTTAATTTTCTATGGTCTTCTGCTTAGAACTGTCTTGTAGCACTATGTAAAACATTTAATTTCTCATAGACATTTTGTGACATTTTTGTGAGAATAGCTAAATTAAGAAAAATTCTGGGAAATAGAAGAGAATATAATTACTGATAAATCAATCCATTAGGTTTTAGGAGATTATCTGGTTTTGACTTAAAAGCAAGCTCTAATGATCCAGGATAAATCAAGTATTCAAATTCAAGATTCTCTTAACATCAAATGAATCCTGTATTAGCTTCATGACCTACTAGCAATTACATCTTACATGAAGCATTATAATTTCAAGGCATTTTTCTTTTATAACCTTTTAAACATTGTAAGTGAATACTAATGTAGGTTATTTCAGAGATACATTATGCCCTTAATTTCTTTAAGAAAAAGAAATCAAGGCCCATACAGAAAATGAAGATTCTATGAAAACAAGTCTTTCACTCCTGCCCTCTCAGCCCCTAGGAATACATGCTTTAACCTGGGAAATGTACGTGCTTTACCCAAAGTTTCATGTGACCGCAAGCACCTCAGAAACTCCCATTTCTTTATATTTAAAACAGATTTACTGCTTCCTTATAATAATTGGACTGTGAATTGGAACAAAACCCAGAATGTATCTCAAAGCTTTGCCAATATGAAATTTTTGTGGCCTTCTGAATGTAATGAAGTTATTTTCACACCAGAGAAACTAGTATACAAAATTATGCATTCACATACAGAGCGCTATGGGAGCAGAACAAGAATAGGTACAAGGTTGTCTTCTGTCATCTGCTACAGTAACTGAATTCTGTAGTATTTTTGGCATGGAATGATGAAGTTCAATAGCTACTGACAAAATTCTGTTTTATTTGAAAATGTCTTTAAAATCTATATGTAACAACTTTCTTCTGATCACAGCATATAAGTATTGAAATGCAGAAGCACCTGCATTGATAAAAATGAAATAAAACACAGGTATAAAATATTGAAGTCTAATTCCTTCTAAAGATTTTCTCCAGTACCTATCTCAAAAAACTTATTTAATATTATCCTGCTCCTTAACTCTAAATTAAAAGCTTGAGAGAAAACATATAGGTGGTTTGCTATATGTTCTGAATGTCATAATCACATTTGGGCCTGGGGAACAGGTGTAAAAAAGCATTCTGAAGTTGAGAGACCGCAACTAAGAGTAATCTAATTGTGTAAAATGGAAAGGTAGTTTAAAAGCCTTGCTTGATTACAAATGCATGAAAAAGAGGTGATCCCTCTGGCAGACAGACACAAACTATTTAAGGTTTTACAGTTCAAGAGATGTTTGAGCATCACCGGAAAACATATTGCAAGACAGTGCAGATCATAAAATTCACTTGTAGTACACTAACAGTAAAATACAAGTATAGCTTAACAATGCCTTAACTGCAGTCTGATCTGCACAAAATCTACAGTCCTCCCCATCAAGTGTAATCTTGAGAACAACTAATTTCTGTTTCGATTACAATATTCCACTTAAAGTGGATCACAGACTAGCTGTTTCCACACTTTTTTTTCCACCCAGGATGCCCAAAGCACCTGACTAAATTTCTCAAGCATTTTTATTTCTTATTGTGCCCTAACATCCCACTCCTCCATCACCCAGCTGTAGGCATCGCTCATCTTTGCTCCCTACACCAAAATCTGTATCTGGCTGCTACTGTACCCTCCTCCCTTTTCCCAGGCTCTGGTAATGCTCTCCTTCCCAGCAGTGATGGCCAGGGCACTCTGCAGCACCACCGTGTCCCTACAGCTGGGGCACATCTTCGTTCCCAGTGGTTCTTTCCTGCCTCACATTCTTTTTCATTAAGTACATCTCACAAGCTTTTAGACCAAGACCATATTTATACAGAAATTACTATCCTTGCCTCTAAATTCTTAGGAAATTTTAAAAAACAGAACCTTAGTTCTTAATACTTGAAAAGGAGAGGTTGAGGCAATTGTGTTGTGATTATTTGTTAAAGGGGAAGCTACTCCATTTCTACAGATAAGAAAACTCAGCTCTTACCTTTTTCCTGCATTCACACACTACGCTATCCAGCTCTTCCTGCGTAACACGTAACTTTACCTTAAGAAACCTGATTCGAGCTTCTGTGAACATAAAAAGTTACATTTAATATCCACAAGTACTCATTACTCAATGCAGAAAAAAAGCAAGACTGGTGTAAGAACTCACTTTCATCTTTTTGTTTTTAAAAACACACTACGTTGTTTAGTAAAGAGAATAGGCAAATAAAAACCTCAGATTTCTAAATAAATGTTGCAAGTTTCTTAGGCAAAGCTTTGTATTGATTTTTCCTTTTAACAACTGAACCTGACATCTTTAAAATGTAAAAGAGCCATAATTCTCAAAATTGAAAGTTATTGGATACTTTTGTAGGGTATGTCTACATTGCAGTCAATCTGTAGCTGCAATTTGTGTAGTTACACCCAAAGTAGTTTTAAACTGCTCACAATAAGGAACTAAATGTAAACTGTAAAACCCTCCTAATAGGTAAATAACCCTCCCACACAGTAGTCTATGCTTTTTTAAAGTACACTGCTAACATTATTCAATTAATAGTTTAAAATTAATTTAATTTAATCAGGTTTTTTCCAAATGAAGTACTTTCTTGCTCTTGGACAGCTAAGAAATGTACTACTGTCATAAAAAAACAAGCTGTCTGGGAATAATATGTTCTTTTACTCCCTATTCCCCACCGTTTCCCCAGATCATTCACAAGGAACTACACCTAAACTTCACAGGCACAAAGCGTGGAAACAGTACGCGGATCATGTTGAGCAACATAGGAAAAAAACATTCACAGTAAGTACAAGGGGAAAAGAATAAAGTGAAGGAGGAGCATCTGGACCTGAATGTGAAGGGATGGATGTATGCGTGTGTTCATTTGCTGTAACAGGAAGTCTTTTAATTTCAGCCACCTTCCCTTATCAACTGTCAACTGTGGCTTAACTTGTAACTCTGCAGAGGCCGATAATGAGTAGGATTTAGGAAAACATCACAAAACAAAAAGATTACAGACTGACTTTTTTCCTTCTGTTACATCCTTGTGAGCTTCTGGTAACTAGTGGCTACCCTGAGATGGAGACCATATTGGAGCCATCAAGTTTAATACCTTTTCATGTACTTCTCTGCTGTTAACGTTGTTTGATTTTCTTCATAAAACGTATTGTAGTTTGGCATTCACAATATCCTGTGGCAATGAGTTGGCTAGTTTAATTATGCATTATGTGAAAGAAACACTTTGTACAGCTTGCTTTAAATCCAATTTAATGTGGCATTTACTAGAGTTTGCATTACAAAAACGGAGCTTTCCCTTTACCATTACTTTTTGCATTACAGAATCTTTCATATTGCCCTCAAATGTTTTGTTTTCAAATTGAAGATTCAAATTAAAGTTGTTCCATGCTTCTAATTGCCACTATATACTCTGTCCTGTATCTAACCCATGACACTTTCCTAATTCTATATCCTGGTTTTGAGATGGGGTGTGCAGAACTGTCTCATGCTCAAGATGGGGTAGCATCGATTGCATAAAAGCATAATGAATAATAAAAAACAATATTTTGGTTTTTGCTATCTTCTGAAGCATTCCTAACAATCAATTTGCCTTTTCCACTGTGAACAAGCAAGTTTATGCTTTTGGAGACATCTTAATTAGTAATAACTAAACAAAGTCCAACTCAGAAGTAGGTGTAATTGGCGTTTTTTCTATCAGCATTACATCGCACTCTTTAACGCCTGTCACCTCACTCAGTACTGTGAGATTCTTCTACAACACCTCAATGTCAGTTTTAACTAAAATCATTGTCTCATATACAAATTTCTTTACCTGCTATCATTCCTTTTTTCCAGATTATTTTTCTGTATATTGAACAATGTAAGCTCCGTGACAGATCACTCTAGGACTATAACACTACCTGCAAAAACTGTTTTTTTCTTTTTAACATTTTCTTTCCTCTTTTACTCAGTTATTAGGCCACAGACAACTTCTCTTCTTAGATAGCTCTGTGTCATTAAAATTAGTTAGTAGTATACCTCGTTGAAAATCCAAGAGCACAACCAGAACCAGATCAACCTTGGGAGGTGGCTATGATCCAAAATTAGAGTTCTCACAAGAGGTAAAGGTAATTAAACAATTAGCTTCCTAATTGGTCAATTTTAATCACCTCATGATAAGTGGGAGGGGTATCACTTAATAAGATGGTCCTAAGTTATAAAGTAACTAACAGTTTAGGGAATGGTAAACAAGAAAAGGTTGTTTGGGGGACTCTGATACCCTACAAGAAGAATAGGTGTCCTGAACTCCTGAGATAATCTGAAGATTAACATGAAGCGCAACAACACATTCAGGTATTTTGTTCGTATGTATGTGGGTATATTAGATAAAAATAGAACTTTACCTTCATCTTTCTACATGTCTCTGTGTTTCTATCATTGCTTGTTACCACAGAGTTGAGTTATAACTCACAAAAACTGCCCTTGAGAAAAATAATGTGTAAGCTACTGTGTTGGCAGAAAAACGGCTGCACTATAATAACCTGTGATCACGAAATAATGACATGGAATTTAATTTCAGGAAGAGCGCTGCAAGAAGCTCAGGGAAAGCACAATGGTATGGAACCTTATCAGCATATTGCCCTAAAAAGTCTAGCACAAGCACATAAGTCTGAGGAATCCCGTACCAGGAGATTCCCCCTAAGGGATCAGCCCACTCTCTAACAGGGCCTATTTAGCATCCACATCCACTTTCTTGTGAAAACTGTAACTGCTCTTGGAGTTTGATGCTGCTAGCCTGCTCTGCAATTTTGCATATTACAGAGGCATTCAGACTGTTCTAAATAGTCAATATCAAATTTAAAAACCAAAAATCAATCCAGAGTATTTTCATTTTACTTCATCATTAGAATTACAGAAACAATTCTTAATACTCAAATACATGCCCTTGGTCCACAAGGCCTCATCACTAGACACCAGTAATAACTCTTCTTGAGTTATCCTGAATTTATTTGGTGTAAGCTTCCCATGTGGTCCAAAGCAATTTCTTATTAGTTCAGGAACAAGAACTATAAAAAAAGGTATCTGAATATCTGTTTTGAGAGACTTATTAACAAAAGACTTGCACAGAATTACATGAGGCTAGAAATCAAGCTATTTCTGTGTTCACATGCTCGTCACCATCAAGCTGTTAGATTAAAAGCAGAGGTTTGGGCATTCTGTAGTACTGCTGTGAATCTCTGTGCTTGCTTTAGCCAAAAAGACAGATGTGCATCATGCCTTCAGCTTCACTGGCAAATGTTGCAATCCCTTTTCCTACTCTATTTCTAGGACAAACATAAACTCGCCATTTGGAGTGGGAAAGTGTCCAGAGGATTCTCATTCAAGCACTGTTGCTAAAACACTACTTCATTTAAACCACTTACTGAGATCCATACCATTGATCTGAGGAAAGGCTTTTTCCTCTAAAGGCAGAATCTCTGCAAAGGACTGAAGTTCATCTTTTTGGAAATAGAAACTTAGTGTCGTGTATTTCTGTTTCCCAGTGAAATGAATCAAATGTCATGCACATATTCAACACACATAACCACCCAAACGTCTTCCTACAAAGGTGGAAATCAAGATAAAATTCACTTTTTCCTATGACTAGTTGTACGTGACCTGATCTTTCTCCAGGACTATATAAAGAAGAAAAACCTTCTTTTCCTTTTCCCTTTAACTTAAGGGCTTTAGAACTTTCCCTGAAACTTCTACAGAAACTCTCACTTTTTCCCCCCAGGGGAACCAATTTCTAACAGTCAGAAAGTAAGAATAAAAATATTTAGCCATGGGCAGCGACTTACCTGCTCCCATTTCATTTCCAATGCTTGGAATAATATCATCATTATCTAGACAGTCCGGTAAGCCTCCTTTCTCTAGTTTTTCTTCAATTTTGCTTATTGTTTTTGCTAAAGAAAAATCTACGCAATCTTCCAGTCCTGCAACATCATCAGTACTTTGTACTTCTGGGTTTCTTATTTTTGAACTGAAAAAAAAAAGCAAACCCTAGATTTTAAATTTGTAATTAAAAAAAAAATACAAAAATATAGCATACTTGCTGGTTTTAAGAGTATACAGAATTATTTACCTAATGCAACTTCATTGCTCACATTTGTAAGAAAGGTGCATTGATGACAATTTCTCATTTTTTTTAAAGGAGGATACCTTTACTGTATTGTATATTTAAAAATTATAGGATTTCACCTATTATAACGTAGGAGGCAGTGAAACAGTACCATTTTCTAATGAGAAGATTTTGGCATGGTCTTCTCATCCAACAACTTCATAACTAAATCAGAGTAAAAGAAAAAAACAGGGGAATGTTCTCTTGGCTTTAGCTACTATCCTCTGCCTTAATTCTGCTATTTTTTCCCCCTGCATGTTAACATCTAGAGCTCTGTCCTCTCTAGCTGTACTCCTACCTTATGACCACAATTTCTTTATCTTTATGCCTGACCTAGGAAACTTCATTGAACCTAGAAGTTGCACCCCAAAGTGTTCATAAAACCCAAACAAAACACAAGGTATGGGACACATCCGCTGCATAGGGTATCTCCTCAGCTTTCTTTTATAAAAAGATGACATTAGTTCCCACAGTATCTGAAGCTCCTAAGTTCTTATTCCAATATACCCTCATCCCAATGCAGCCTCCAAACTCCTCCCAGCTGCTACCTTTCTCTCACAACATTGGGTTCACCCTGCAGGTCCTGTATCTGCACAATTGCACTTCTAAATCTCATGATGTGGTGCCAGCACGACAGCCTCCCCTGAACTGCCCAAGGGAGGCCCAAAGAGTTCACAAGAGACTCCCAAGTCCTGAAAGACAACCTCGGCCTGTGTAAATTCCATGTTCTGCCACCTTGCAGACAATATTCATCCTATTCTGACATTTTTGCATATCTTGTGGCAGTTTTGATTTGCTCCCAGGATTTTATGCATTTCTTCACTCTTTTCTTTTGTCCAGAGCTCCATTTCTTGCTTGTACAACCTTGAATTTGCTATCTACAGAGCTGAAGCTTTTCAGCTTGAAACCCCTGAAAGCTGTGGTACTATTACTGACTTTTGTCTTGTGAGTCCAAGATTCACCAAAACAGGGGAGACCCTCGAGGGCCTCATGTTTCCCATCACAAGCCTGATCACAAATCAGTCTGCGCCACCCAAGCGTGCTCTCTCAGGTTGCCTCAGATGGTGTATTTCCCACATGTACACTCATTAGCCATCCTTTCACTGAAGAAGTTAACAGAGTTTAACTGTCAGCCTTGAGAAGTGCTTGACCAGGAAGCAACGGTTTCACTGTTGTAACATTAATCACATACATGCGCTAGTCACTTGTGGTGCTCCATGCAAGTAAGCAGAGATAGCTATATGGTGGAGCTGACTGAGGAGGACTGAGAGTTTGATATATTTATTTATACAAATATATATAAATGTAGAAGCAGACATGAATAAAAATAACCTGACAGACAAAAACAGCAACTAAAATATTTTACTACAAACAGACAGATGTGTGTAACATACCTTGAAGTTGTTCTTCTTCCCTTACTTCCAGAGTACGGTCTGTTCTGAGCCATTGGCACGGAAGCACATTTCTTCTTGTTTGCTAGCTACAATTTTTTTTCAGAAAGTAGTGATTTTCTTTTTTAAATTGGTTAGGAATTACTTATTTCTAGTGTCTTTTGCGGGTTTTGGTCTTTTTCTTTTTCATATATTCAGACTTAAGGATACTTTTCAAACTGTAATTTTCAAACTCTCAAAAGCACAATTTTTCAGTTTTACTTGCACTTGTCTTTATCTTGCAACTTTTATGTCCATATGCTCAAATTATAATACATCCAATAGTCATTTGCTTGTGGGAGTTTTTGCACACATATAATAAATTCATGCATAAGCAAGGCTCTCAGCTATTGCCAAGGTATGATCAACTGGACTGCCAACAGAGTGCATTTCTTTGAAAAATGCTTATTGTACCTTCAAAACCAGGCCATTTTTATGCATTATTTTAATCTTATAAATTCCTGAAGGAGAAAAATCTAATAATATTTTTGTTACTTTTTCACCCAAATAAATATTCTTGAAAAAGTTAGGTTTTTTTCTATTGTATTCTGATAAATAACTGAAGACAGGATATTGGAAGCTTTAACTGACCTCCTAAAAGATTCAATGTAATTGTAATTAGGGACCAGTGAGTTTGTTCCTAGTCTCAATCTCCTTTTCCCCTTATATTTCCCTTCCTGTACTAAATATTTTGACTCCTTATTTATTATTACATCTAGAAGACAGCAGAACTGCCTTTAGTATTACACTGGTGGGGGAGGGAATGGGAGGAAGGAAGAAATTAATTATGTTCTAATATTTTGCACTTAGAGTTCTTAATTTGATGTTCAAAACACTGAACAATTCTGTCAATGCTTTACACGTGAGGAATCTTAGAACACAAAAATTAAACGTGATCTATGTCCACTTAACCACCAGTGGCACTGAGAAACCCTAGTAACACTGCCCCTGTAGCACTGCTTTGAACATCACTTCCTTTTGGCTTCCCACCCATGTAAATCCTCAGTGTAGCACTGCCTCAAAGCCAGAAGTAATACGTAGAAATTATACTAGAAGATAAATTAATCAGGATAGTTTTGACTTTGATACCTTGGCATATGAGTGTATAAGAGATGAAACTTCAGGACAGAGTGGATCTCTGCAGAAAAAAAAAAATTAAAATAAAAATTCACAGAACATGTATAACAAAATAAACATTTTACAATAAAAACTCAACACACACACACCCCGCCCCGTCAGAATCAGGAGAATAACATTTGGTATGTCTAGAATAAACAATATAGCTAAGGCAGGAACATAAACTAAGTTCAATCATAAATTCAGTCTCTTTCTCTGTCTTTCCATTACACCTCATTTGCTAGCTAAATCACCTGGTGAGTCTAGGGTATCTAATAGTTTACTTACGTACCAGAATCATCTCTTTAAATTCAGTATATTGCTGCACCTACTGGCTTATTAGATCAATGATTCCCCGTACCAGGGAGTACTTAGCCGGTCTGCAGTGTTATCAGGCTCAACAAGAGAGACTGACAATCCATTACAAAGATCACCAACAGCTCAGTGGTTAATATGCCTACCTGACATACAAATCCCTGAATTAATACAAAGAAAATGAAGATATAAACCAGCGTCCTCTACGGCCTAAGAGAGAGTGCAATTGTATGCTCAGATTGACTGTTGTCAAGTCAACTGACAGCAACTATCGAGTGAATATGAGGTGGGAGCAATTTATAAATTAAGCCTCACATAATTTTCTCTGAAATACACATTGCAAATACTGTACCCATTTTACAGATGAAAAAAACAGAAATAAAAAAGCAGCTTTCTTATCTGCTTATTTGGCTGAAAACCATACTTCTTACTAACTGAACTTCAGGTTAATTGATTATTTTAAAATCTGCTGGAAACAAGCAGAAAGTTTTAGCATGTTGCATACTATTCAGGTCAAGTTTCTTGTCACATATATGTCACACATATCTTGACACATATATGTCACAAAGCACTTTTTTGCTTTTAGAATGAGTTATGTGAATCTGTGATATTGTACTGAATGGCCACTTTTTAACTACCCGTTATAATTTTTTACTTCAATTAAAATGCTGTCTTATAAAAGCTTTGGAATAAAATTTAAATTTCAGGCACATCAAGTCACCTCAATTTTTTTTGCCCAGCTGATTTGAGCAAACATTTAGATTTTGTCTTTAAAAATTTCACAGACATCCATTCATCAACAAGAATTATCTGCACAAAGCTGCAGATTTTATTAATCCAAAAAAAACCTGGAGAAATCGTCTGTGTGGTTGGCAACAGACTTCAAGAATAGGATGATTAGGTTTTTTTGTCTATTTACCCTATTTTCCTCATGCTTCCTTCCTATTGGCTAGCTTTAGGAGCATACAGAAGGTGAGGATTTGCTGCCACAGAAATAGCAGCTATATGTTATTCTGGAAAATACGAAAATACAACACTGTCTATGCTAAAGAAAACAACAATGTTCTTTCCATCAATAGACTAACTTGTTCTTACTATATCTGTTGTCTCAGGGCCTTCTTTTTAAACAAACAAACAAAACCCTCGTTTTTCACTAAATTCCTCAAACTTGTTTAACCCTAATGGTTTCTTTCCTCTTCCCCATACATGATAACCCATTTTTGAAAACCTCATAATACAGTTCTGTAGTTGTTTGGTAAGTGAAATCAATGTGTAAATCCTGAAAAGGTATACAAATAAGTAGCTAGAGGATTGTGGCAACACTGCAACAGAAGCTAATGTTTAACAATTCCATCTCTGCATGTAAACAGGAGATGCATGTGCATGAGCAAACCCTTTGTGTTTGCTAATCCTATTCAAAGCCTATAGCGTGCTTGCCCATGCGCGTACAGTTCCCATCGCCATGAGCCTGGCAATGCTCTGAAGAGTGAAAGTGTAAACAAAAGCTGATTTCAATGCAGTGTCACTGGAGCTGCTTTGTCTCTATGCAATTCAAGTTCCTCTAAAAAATTATGCTATAAAAACTCCAGAGTAACTTATTTTAAAACATACACTGACTTGGAGAGTGACTTAAATATTTGCTGCCTTTTTTTTTTTTTTCCACTTTGCTTACTCTTTTTTTTTCCTCTTAACCAGTCTTTTTTTCCCCTGATACTACCTCTTTCTTTGCTTCAATTTCTCCCCCTTTCCAGTTGCTTTAGTTTTCATTCTCCTAAAAGGAATCAATAGAACTGGTTTCAAAAATATCTCAAGTGCTTCCTTTAGACTTGTGGCCTATCATCTGCTTGCACAATTTTGAAAGAAAAAAATTTTTTAATTAAATATTAAATACTCGGAACTAATCTAATTGAATGGCCTCAATGTTCACTCATGGATAATCAGTATACATAATTCCTAGCCCACATTTCTAATTTTTTTTCACTACAGCATGGGATTTCAGCTCTTCTCTCACATAAATTTTTACCAGAAAACAGACTGTGATTGTTTTAAGGTATTTTAGTTTATGTAGGTAGTGGGCAGATCAGCTGCTACTCTGACATCCTAATTGCCAATATTTTGTTTTAACTCCTGCTGCACTCCCATTTATTTCAAATGTATATCATCAAAGCTGTTAACTCCCTTTGTGAATCCTCCAATCACATTACTTCATAAAACACCCCTGTAACTCAACTCCAGTTTGAAGTTCTTAAAAAACCTTCTACCTACTGTTCAAAATCAATCTAACAAAACATACAACTAAAGCAAGATCCAGAATTTTTTTGCAAAGCATGATAATACTGATAACACATGGAGTTCCATCCGTCTCCCCAGCCCCTCAACTGACAGATATGGCTTTACAATAGCTCAGGAATAATTTTAACTGTAGTAGCAAACTTCTGCTGGGATAGTCAGGCTTCTATCACAGACTTGCTGTCACACCTTTTTGCGTACTGAAAAACCCTTTTACATACATAAAACGCCTCACTTTTTTTTTTCACTTTTCCTCTGCACTAATTATTTGTCACCTCTAGCAGCCTTTCATATATACTATTTCAAAACAGTTTCGCAGCTGCAGTTTAACATTTGAAGCACCTTGGAGTCTGGCCCTGTATCTTTGTTATCCAGATTAGTGGCATCATAAATTTAGGAACCTACCAGATCAGATCTCTTGATAAAGTTTATTTATCTTAAATTCACCCACTTCCTGTACTATCAATACACAAACCCTTGAACAACTAAATAAATAATAATGCCCCTGAACAGCTAAGTCAATATGGCTATGTATCCACTCTAGAGCTAATGGGTTCAAATACACAGGCCAAAATCCACAGTTGTACATATGTTCATACAGGCCAAAGGTATGCTGGCCTCAGGAGTGTAATGATATCCAAGTTCCAGAGGGTGGCATCTGAATGTTTGTCTGTCTTAGGTTTTTGTGTTTGTTTTTTTTTATCAAGCACTTCCTGTCCCAGGAATATTTAGGCCAAGTTAAATGTGAACTAGTATCTACTTCTTCCCTTTGTCAGCTGAACTGGTTAAAAACCATCTACTGCTGAGCGTCTACTGTTTTGTACTGCAAAGAAACCTGTTACCTTGCCTTGCTTTTTTACAGATGTCAGCACTACTTAGCATCCCAGATAGAGTATTTCAGCAAAATTAAGACTTCCTTGAAATAACAAGGAACAACACTCACTCAGTATCAATTTCAAATAATAGGAAAAAATTTAGACTTCACAAATCCAGTATGCTGTAAAGACAGATAAAATAGCAGCCTGACTAGGGCACAAGTCAGGGTGTACAGGATCAGTGTGAAAGATACCCCACAAATTATATGCAGCAGTTGTAAAGCATATACCTCTGTCTGCCGTCTTCACGTGACTTAGACTGTACTGAAACTGGTCTAGATAGTATCTCCTGTTGGCCGTTCTTGATTTAAAAAAAAAAATAAAAGCAGTCAATTTTGGGGGAATATAATCCATTAAAGATGAATTACATATTCGTAAATCACAGATCACAACTATTGTCTACTATGAAAAAGAATGGAAACTACAGCCTGCTGTGGAAAAGAACTTCTCAAACATGGGAAAAGATGGCTAAAAATTAAAATGCCATTGCTATCTCCCAACATCTATTTCTGCTCCACAACACGTAACTGCCTTTTGCCTGTAAAACTTTTGCCCAAATTAACATCATTGGAGATGCTCTTATCCTCCCTCCTTTTGCTCTGAAACACAGGAATAGCAAATGCATAGCAGGTGGAACAAATTTTCAATTTTCCATATTGCACAATAAGCCTTAAAAAGAAATCTTTATTCATGCAATACAACCATAATTGCACACTGATATGTTGTATGTACTTTAGAGAACAATTCAGTCTGAATGTTCAGATAGCTTCTATGTTGCTAAGTTACAGTTAGAAAGCATAATCCAGAACAAAATGCAGTTGTCCTGTTTGGTGTTCTGTTTTTTGGGGTTATTTTTTGTTTCTGTTTTTGTTTTTATTTAAGTTAGACTGTTTTTCTTTTGTTGTTAAACGTATATCTGTGCAATCTGGCAGTACCATGTGGTATATTAAGTGTCCTAAGAATATTTGATCTTCTGCCGTATTTAGAGAAGGGGGAAAAAAAACAGTCATTTTGTTGTTGCTTTTTTTTTAAAGGAAAGAGACTAGATGCTATTTTGGACGCTTCATCTGCTTCTGTTCAAATGCCAAGCAGTTAGCCTCAGCTTATCACAGCTCAAGAGAAGAATATGTTTTCACAGGACATAAAAATGAAGTTTCAACAGTGGGAAAAGTGCACACAAGTATAGCTTTCTGAAAGACTTAATATTTTGCATTTTAAGCATTATTTATTTGAGCGAGTGCACTTACAGTGAATATATCTAATATGCAGAACACCTTCTCCAAACCGTTTTGGGTATAAACCATACCTCCGCTCCTTTTTTTAATATTTGTCCAATTTTCATATAAAAACTTGACTCTACCTGGTACACCACCACAGCAATGTTAAAAGATAATACTGATGATAAATGGGAAATTTTTCTGTTTTAAGAAAGCTTCCTTCTTGCTAACTACATATTTTCTATTTATGTTGCTTATTCTTTGTATTTCTTTCAGCTTAAACAATGTAGATCCTATTTTACTAGGATGTTATTCCAACAGTATCTGGTTTTCAAGTACTTTTTTTTTTTAGTATTTAAGACATAAAACCACCTACAGATACTTTTCTTAAACATCATAACCAAGTTTTTTTAATGCAGTTTTATCTGCACAATGCTCTGTGGATCTATGTGAACCTCTATGTGAACATCTACCTACCTGATGAAATTATATAAACACTATTTTTAGATGTGTCTTTAGTAGAACTTTACCATTTTGAAAAAAAAAAAATTAAAAGCTTAGATTGCGTTTGAAACAAAAATACTTTTACTTTTAGTTGTCATGGTCTAAATAATTTCTTTTGAAACTTGACCCTGCGTGCATGTGAATCATGGCTAATTTACATGACAGTCTGCATTACCTACTCACCATTATTTCTTCAGCCTGACGCACTAGTTTCGCTGTTTTTGCTTCTAGTTCTGCATTCAGTCGCCTGAAAGAGAGTGCTTGCTACTGAGTTTTTTGAAAGATTTAAAATAAATAAATGTAAGCATGACAGTATCTCTGCCTGAACGAAGTGAAATTTTAATAACTCCTACACAGGAACACTGCAATATACTTCAGGGTATTAACAAAGTTACATTTCAACAACTCCCTGGGCTTCTGTCAAATCAACAGTAATAGAACACCTATATCCATTAAACAGTAAGGTTTAGACTATAATTCTGAGAGGTAAGGGTGTCCTTGCTTTTGTCCATGTCATTGTTTAATATGCATTTTACGTATATTTCCTCAGTGCTTTCCATTTTTAACACAGTCCTTACCTTAGGTATACTTAGCAGCAGGGGTTGGGCAAGCAGGCATGTACGATTACATTACTCGATCACAGAATTAAAATGTGTTGCTAAACACATGTACAGGTTAAAATAAGCTTGTGTTCCTGCATGCTTTACTTCATAGCTTTTTGTGCGGTGTGACTGAGTTTCTGAGGCATGGCTCCTTGTACGTCCTCACCATCCACAGGTAACAGAGCGAGAGCTTTTAAACGTGCTTTCACTGCATTTGTACCAAGCTTAAGAGCTTTTAAGCTTTTTTTTTTTTTTAACAGGCTTAAGCACGTATACATTCATAATGAGAAAGTAATGTCAGTGTTTTAAATGCAGAAAACCCGACTGTCCGACGCTGTGGGGCCGAGGTGAGGCCTAGAGCAGCGCCCAGGCCTCCCTGAGGGGGTGTAAAACAGCCCAGGAAAACGGCCGTACCGCGGCGGCAGAAGGTTAAAACATTGCTCTTGGGACTCTAATTTGTACGCTTTGGGGGAACGAGTTGAGGGACTGAGATAGAGGGGATTAACTGTAACCTCCGTGAAGAGAGCCTGCGGGACAGGGCTGAGGTGCCGGGGCCCCGCCGCCGCCCGCGGCCTCCTCCTTACTTGTACTCCGCCTCCTTGGCCAGCAACTCGCCGCTCACCAGGCCGGTCCCCACGGCGGCGGGGGGTCGGGGGTGCCCGCCGGGCGTTCTCCGCACCTGCAGCGAGGAGGAGGAGATAGTTTGCGGGACGAGCACGGCGCGGCCACCCGCAGCCTCGTCCCGCCGCCCCCGCTCGCCGTACCCCGGGCAGGCCCCCACCCCGCCGGACCCCGCCGCTCGCCGCCATTTTGTTGGCGCAGAGGCTGCTGCCTGGCGTCGCCTTCGCCGGGGCAACCGGCCGCCGCCGCGGGGGTGGCGGCTCTGCCTCTGTCCCCTCCCCGGCCGAGGGGCGGCCGCCGCCGCGGCTTGCCGTCCTCCCCGGCCAGGCCTCCTGGCGCCGCCGGGTACGGAGGGCAGGGGCGGGGGCAGCCGCCTTTCAGCCCTTGGTGCCGGGCGGAGGGAAGATGAAAGCCTTCGTCTCCCTTTGGCTCGCGCGGTTTGGTGCCACCATGTCAGGAGCCCTGTGACAGCCATTGAGGGCACGGGGTCAGGACCCCTGACCCGAGGGCCGGGATCAGCAGGCTCCTGGCATGGCGCTGGGCCACCATGGGCTCAGGTGAGGGGGAAGTGATAAGGTCCGAGGTGCATTACTGCTGTTATCGTAGTATTTATTACAACCCTTCTGTTTGAGCCTTTTGGCCTTGCTAAATCTTGTCCCACCACCATCCCTTCATTTCAGTGTGTTGAACTCCTGCGTTTGCAGTGTTACGGCAACTGTTCCACCCTGTTTACTGCTCTTTTGTGCTGTTGTCGCTCTGCATTTTCTGTTCCCAGTTTTCTGTGGTGGATGTCTGTTTTTAGCCTTGTCCTCTGCCACGCGTGTGAATCTCCATTATTTTTGTGCCTTGCCCCCGCAGTGTTTGATTTTTTTTTGCTGGGTTTCTCCTCCCCAGTCACCCACGAGCCCGCCGTCCTGCGCCCATATAATATAGACAACCGGGTATCTATAGAGCAAGCATAATACAGTTCTGTACCCTGAGTTACATGGACTGTATATGATTTTAATGAAGGGACTCGCACAGGGGAAATCAGAAGGGCTTAGCTGACTGGAAGTAGAAGGTCTGTGCGTAGTTGAAGGATTTCTGCAGAATTATTAGTTGCAAAACAGAAGAAATGCTTGGAGGAGATTAACTTTGAGCACTGAGACATGCAGTGTAATGGGATAAATGGAGGTGAAATGAAAGACGGGACAAATGTGATTAGTGGAAGGCAAAAAATAGAAATATCGATATAGAAAATGAAGTGCTTAACAGTAATGTTGATACAAATGTATTGACACAAAGTGGGAAAAGAGCGAGCCTATGAAAAAAGTTATGGGGCTTTTGAAAAAATTGTCATCCAAGAAGTCAGTCCGTTACAAATTTTTTTTTTTTTTTTTACTACTAATAATAGCAAGAAGTTAATGGTGGCCTTTCAAAAAAGATATGCAGAATTTAACTCCATTGGTTATGCTTCTTCTGATTTGGAGAAACAAGAAAGGGCAAGGTCAATAGTAGAAAGCAAATCTCCACAGGGGGAAAGACAGATTTTGTTAAGAAATAGGTTGTAGATTCCATGAGAGTTTAAAGCATCACAACCAAGGCAAGGTTTTAGAAACCTTCCTAGTGAGGTCTAGTGAGGTTCTGTGGGATTTTAAAAGAAACAGAGAAGCTAGAGAAGGGAAACAAAGTTGGCAGGATCAAAGGTACAAAGAGAAACATGCTCTTTCAAAATAGCAACAAATATTTTTTTTTTCCAAAGGAGAGTACCATTTCTTTTTGCAGAACTAAAATATTGCCTTAGTAATAGTCTTACTGTTTTTAAAGTTCTCATCTGATATAGCGCTAAGATCATAGCACCTTAAAAATGCAAAAAGTATTAGCTAGAGGATCTCTGCTAGTTAGATACTGAGGCAACAAAATTGCTGGTTGAAATTAGAGAGATTAGAGCCACTGGTTTTCTAGCCAGCTTTTAGATAAGTCTTAATAAACAAAAGAGGGGTAATTTATTATATCATAAATGATTAAATATGTTAACAAACACAGTAACACAAGGTTGTTTTGGTTTTTTTTTAGAGTCCTCTGGGAATAATAACATACATATATATTAGGATTGCAGATTAGCACAATTTTTCTAAGATCCACCATGTGATTGATTTAATATGATTTATCTTATTGAAATATTGTATCAACTAGATTTAGAATGCAGCTACCTATATTTGAAATATTATGAAGAGATTAGTATGTTTAGATACAAATTTTTTAGTGAACTTTAAACTATTTCTCCAGTGATGTAGAAAACAGAAATAAGAGATTTTGTTATATTCTTGATCCCTTACTCCATTAAGGTTTTATCACTTTAAAGTTGACCTGATTTGACCTTAACAGTTGTGGTTAATTCTCTAATACATAGTTGGTAACTGGGTAGAGAATAGGCTTATTTTAGAGACAACAACCAATAGCGAGATACATAAGGAGCTAAGAAAATTTATCTCATTTATCTGGAAAAAAAGAAAAAAAGGTATTTGAAACCATGGCATTGGTATGGTATAAGATTTAGCCAACATTTGTTAGCAGATTCTCATTCTCCATTTAATAATTTTTTTCAAAGTTGACTCAAACACCATGACTGTAAAATCAAAATGCTTTTGTCATTTTGAAATGAAGTGTGCATCAGATTAGATGCAGAATTAAAACAGATTGATGTTTGTGATCATAATGAGCTGTACTTGGGACCTATTCCTTGGGACCTCCATGATTAGAGCTGTACATCATCATTCTGTATTTTCCAAGTGTCTCAATTTTTCTTTGTTTTTGGAGGATTATAAGATCCCAGAATTAAATGCCTCTAACAGAAATATATAGATTCCAAATTAAGTGGTTTACTGCATTGCCATTGCTGCTCTTCCAGCGAAGGAGGAGGTAGATCACAGAACAAAAGAGCTCAATCAATATAACTGGTAGGAGTGGTTCAGGACAGAAAGGTGTGCATAGCTGGTATGGTGTTAGAATAGTTTATTGCAGAAGACCGCTGAGGATGTTTACCTTTGATTAAACCAAAGAACATGCATTATTTAATGGTCATGTATAGCCCTTCTTCCTTCTGCAGGCACAAATCTTGTGATTTCTCTTTCCTCTCACAGCAGAAATGTAGAAGCCTGAGATTTATGTATTCAGCTATTATCTTTACCCTTTTAGACACATTTTTTGTTCATAATGTCTTCTTCTTGGCTTAAAGAGACATTATACAGAGTTTTCTGTGCTTCTCATAGAAGTTGTGACATTTAGTAGAGACTTCGAGTACTATCAACAGCCAACATTGTAGGAAGGGACAGAATTTCACTGTATGTCACATTACCTGTCAGAAACAGAGGCACAATGGCGGTTTAGGACAATAATTTCTTCCATAAAAATAATTGCAAATGTATCGGGGCAAAGAGACAGTAGCTGCTACCCTTGCTCAAGTTTTTGTCCTTGGCCCATGCTAAACAAATAAACAGTATCATATATATGGAAAAGGCTTACCATTTTTAGACCAAGAATCATGTTAAGGGTTATATATTGTCTTTGGTATGTGATAGAGCTAAATTCAGTTAAACTTATATATATGAGAGAGGCCTGTAGTAAAATATTACCTCTGCTGATTCCACTTCTATAAGGAAAAGTCTTTTACAGGTCTTACTGCTGCCTGCTGTACCCTCCATCTAGGAAACAGGGGTGCTTCACTGAGGCAATGTAACACAGTGTGTCATTCTTCCTTGTACGCCTGTTTATTTGACCAGGACAGTCTGTACTGCTTAGATTACCCTGCTCTGGGTTAAGCACTCATGGAGAGACTGCTTACCACACCACATTTACACTCTCGGGTCTGAATGCTGGTGCTTTTCTCAGTCAACATCCATGTTTTTCGGCAGGAGAATCCAAAGCAATTCAATACACACTCGAAGAAGATCTGTGTTACCACCAGGGCTGCTGCTTCTGCTGCAGCAGTGTGCCACACAGCGCTGCCATATCTCCTGGGCCAGGTGACATAAGCTGCCGTTCCCACCATGCCTCTTATCAGTGTGCTTCACAAGCAGGGCAGGCACAGGGAGCCTCGCACAGAACAAAAACCACAGCCTGCGCAGGCTGAACCCGCTCGTAAGGAAGTAAACTGGAGACAGGCTGACTGCAGCACTCCCAGATGAAGGCAAAGAATTTAAAGCTAGCAGGCAGTTGTTTGTTTGTTTACTTATTTATTCTAAATGTACCAGAGAGGATGTCAAACATACCCAAAGCATATCACTGTAACCTAAGCAACTGTAACATTACAGCCTCTTCACACTTGAATGGTTTCCCTACCTTAAATTTCTGCTTCCTTTTTCTAGTTCCAGTTTCCTGGAGGGGAGAGAGGGAAGAGCAGAATTTTGGAATGAATTGTAGGTGAAATTTAATACTTAGCAGCTTTCTGAAAACTTGGATTATTTTTTTTAAGATCTAAATACTCATTTAGTTTTTACTTAAAAAGATATAATTGCTATTTCGTATTCCTATTGGAAAGATGGAAGTAATAGCTAATCTTGAATTCATCTAAAAATCAGACTAAAATACGTAATTTTTGTGCAATAATAGGAATAAATTAATGTAAACTCATGTACAGCATTTTCAAACATTAGTGGAGTGGTAGGATCTAGACAATGCATAGCTATTAAATCAATAATCCAGACACTGAGGGAATTCCCCAGACAGCTGTTGGATTTTTCCCCCTAATCAGTAATAATAATCCAATGGTGTTTGAAATGGCATGATTGTATATTGGAACGTATTTTTGTGCTGATATTTTCTCTTATACCTCTAATGGGTCCCTAAAATACAAAGAAGACTGAGTATTATTAATAACCGTGTATTTCTTATGAAAAAGCTGCTAGATGTTTGGATATATGAAGGCTGCAAAAAGACTTTAGACCTTACTGACAAATATCCTGAGCTGGTTTACCATCAGTACAGCCTGATACCTTTTGTTTTCTAGCAGAATGACCCTGATGGATGTTGGTTGCTCGTGTGAAGTTCAGTGTGCAGAAGTCGGGGAGGCGTGTGGGAACCCAGCACACAGATTTTGAGGGACAACAGGGCTGGGGGATGGGCAAGTTGACCTATTAAGTCTCTTCCACCTCCAGTGTTTCCAGTTTTGCTTTCATATGGATTTCAGTGGAATGGAAATGTTTATTCTGTTTCTAGTAGCTACGTAGACATATACAATACCTCATTTCTAGGCTGGTCTAAGTTATTTTTTTATATAGCTATAACCAGCATACTTAGGGTATCCAGGTTGCTATTTAAAAATACAAACATTTTTCTTTGTTCTTCTCTGTTTCGCTGCACTATTGGGGTTTACTTATTTCAGTGTCATCCTTCCTAACCTAATCCAAACAATAACCTTGGCTCAACAATTTAAACATATTGAATCCCCAACCAGAGTAGTTTTCCCTAGTAATACTCTGATTACAGCAGCTTTTATGTCTGAACAGGAAAGGACCTTAAACACTAAATCTCATCAGCACTGTAAAAAATAAGTGGTGAGCATCAGTCACAATTTCTTGAAATACCACAAGTCTTTCTTGAGGCCTAATCCTTTAATCTCTGGATTTTGGGCACTTCTGTTCTGATTAGTAGGGATCAAAAGGTTTGGCAAATGCTCTTCAGACCACTCTTCAAAGTGGCCACTGTAATATTACCAGGTTGTTATGACAATTGTATGATTTGTTGTTGTGGTAGTAGCTGGTAGTAGCAGAGAAGTTAGTTTATCAATGCAACAGTGTGCCGCATTGAAAATTAATAAAAAAAAGCACATGGTCCTCCAGTACAGTGGTTCAGCAGATTTCAGAACATGGCAATGTCAAAGGGAAGTATCCTTCACTGATGATGGAAACTCCTCCTGCTGTGTAAGACACAACATTTTCTAATGGAGGGTATCCTTAAAGGGCTGCTGGAACATAGACAAATGCTGTTTTCCTGGCTTGTTCCCAAAGCAACAATGTAATAATTCATTTTACTGAAACTAGAATTCTTACACCATTTCTTACCTGAAATACTGTCACGGGTGAAGTTACATTAAAAAAAAAAAAAAAAAGAAAGAATTTTGCATGTCATCTGTAGACCAAAATTGGTCCCTTAGGCCCTACTACCGGATAGTTTTGTCAAATGTTCATTCCTCTGTTCTGAAAGTATACAGTTTTTTCCTAAATGGGAATATTTCCTCATCCTAGTTCAAACAAAGGCTACATAAATTGAAACAAATCAGCGACTCCTCCTCCCCAACTTTCGTTTTACTTATTGCAAACTAGAGGTAAAATTGGTGTAAATATTTTTCTCTCTGTTTGATCACTGAGACTCCTAAAGACTGTCACTTTACATGTTAGATCTCTGTCTAAACACAACAACCCCATCTCCCTTAAATTTAAGAGAGGTAACAAGCTGCTTTTAAGAAGAAATCACTCACTTTTCAAGAGTGAGGGCAGATTTTGAAAAATAAACAATCTTGTCACCTGGATGCAGAGCCCTGCAGTTATAACAGGAGCAAGCACAAATCTGCCCATGCTATTCCTATTCGTCACAGCCTTCGTTACTGGCCTGCATTTATTGTTCCTGTCCATGCGGTTGTCAGTGAGAAATCCAATCATGTATTTAGTACCAAAAAACCCTAGAGCCTGAAAGAGCCAAATGCTCCTCTGCTCTTTTCATTAATATTTTATTTGCATAGGTGTTCATCACTTGTATCCAATTCCTCTTCACTTGGAAGATTATGTTCTGCTATGTAGCATAAAATTAATTTAGAAAACACTTTTTTATACTGTTACTTTCACGGGGCTTGCCACATTGTATATTTGAGCGTGCACATCAAGGGTGAATGCAGATAAGGTCTTTCAAAATTACTTTGCTGTGTTGACAACACCAAAACAGATCTGGCCTTTACTATCAACTTGCATATTTTTATTCATTTTTCATTCTGTGCAGAGTAAGACATAATGGTTCTAAAATATTCAGTGAATATGGTGTGGCATCACCAAGCAAATTAATATTAGTAACAAGTACAAACAAGTTCTAATGTTTTAAATGTGTCAATGTTGGCATCCAATGTTAGCCTTAAACTAGTATAACACATGTTTGGGCATTTGCTCATTCTAAGTTGCTTGATAAAAGAAGTGCTAATTCAGTCTGTATTGTCCGTTCAGCCCTTGGCTTCCCTGCTCATGCCTACTCTCTGTTAGAAAACTTGTTCCAATGGAATAAAATAGATTAAAAGTCAACGTACACACTGCTGTGTAAACCCTCAATATGAACACATTTGACTTGTTAGTGCTTTAAATTGCATTGGAAAATTACTTCAACTTAGGGGAGGTACAAACTTTTTCACTAGCTGTAGTGAAAGCTGTGTAGCTCGTTGTCGGCTGGGGGGCGATTGTTGGTTTGTTATCTTTTGCCTGTTTTCATAAACAAATGCCGACAGCAATTGTTGTTATTGCAGAGCCAGCAGAAATTCATAGGGTTTTTCTTTTTGTTGTTCTGCCACACGAAAAAAAGAGATGTTGTTTTAACAACAGAATATTTGATAGCTTTTAAGAATACAAGGCCTAATTTTTAGGCATGCTGAGCCCCCCCAGTTGCCTTTGAGCTCAGCTCTTGCTGCAGATGCCCCGCTGCACGCTAAGGAGTCCCTTGGGTTCAAGATCCAAGTAGGACCAGGAAAAGCACAGGGGCTTTTGTTTTCTCTGCATGAACTCAAACTGGACTGAGCCTTTTGAAAGGCACACATATTGAGAGTGTTCATAAACTTTGCCAAGGTATCCTCACAGCAGCCAGCCTCAGTATTGATGTCCAGTTTAGCTTAAACTAAAGCAGGGCTTCTCTGATGGGAATTGCTTTGTGAGAGGGAATGCAGAGCTAAGATTTGGACATAACTACTGTGGGACAATCAGGGAAACATCTGTCTTTTGAAGAAACTACCTATGGCAAAAATAACCCTGGACTGAATACTGAGCTAAAATCCCTGACAGAGATTTAAAGGTTTCTTTTGCATGGTCACCACATTATTTTATTTTTTTTTTCCTTAGAGCAGCTAAGGTTTTCCCAGGATTCATGCCTCAACCCATAACAGTTAACAGATAACTGAGAAGGCCTTCTGAAAAAAAACCCCAAACCGCATAACACTTCAAATCCCTGACAAAAACAGATCCATAAATAAAAAATGTATTAGTTGCATATGCAAACAAAGTGGGAAAATGCCCTTGCTTCTGTCCTGTCACTCCTTACCATCCTCTTTCCCAAACAAAGTTGAATCCCTGCTTTAATTTATATGTTGTGTGTTCTTTGGGTATTATAGGACAGATATACAAGCAATGTAGTGACAGGTAAAAGGCTGTACATCCCCTTAAAATTTATTGTCAACTTATTTATTAGCATTATTAAATGAATGTCTGTGTTTGAATGCTCTGAACCTTTGGTTTACCTAGGTAGGAGAGAAGAAAAACTGGCTGATGTTAATTTTGAATGACTCAGCTTTTATGCCTTTGGCTGTCCCGAGTAAAAAGAGCACTCCGAAGGCATTTGAGTTCAAAGACTGGGTTGTGGGTTCTTTTCCCTAAAACCTGATCAAAAGCAAAAGATCTATTGGAAGAGCTACATTGTTTACTTAGATTTGGAAATTCTTCTTCAGTGTTGGCAACAGATTTTGCAAGATCGTGCCACTGCATAAGAAGCAGAAAGTGGAATGTAGAGATGAAAGCAAACATTTGCTATCAAAGAAAAGTTGAATTCTCACTGTAAACAGGTAGCTTGAATAGTAAAAATATTAGTTGTAAAATTATTGCTGGTATCAGTAAATTAAGAAATTACACTTCAGTGTTAAGTGTAAAGTCACATTTAATATTTTTTTTAATCAGCATATTATACAGCTCTGGTTATAAACATGATTCTTTAGCACTTCTTTTCAGTGAATATTGAGTCTTATAGGGTACTTAAGTAGAATTAAAGCTTAAAATAATAAAATTCTACTGAGATCATCATAAACATATATCTTACCTCCAGGATGGTGACTTCACTTCAGTGAGGATCACCTGCCTATCATTTCTTAACCAGGCTGAAATAACAGCTATATTGCAGATGATAATCTTAGTGCAAACTCAAAGTCCAAAAGTGCACTAAAAACCCCACACAACTGATACTGTGCAACATGCAAAGCTGCTGTACTCACTGTAAAGGTGTTGTTTATAGAGGAAGTCATTATCTCTGATGCGAGTTTTAATGCATTCAGTGGTAACAAACATACTGAGACTATTTTCTTAAGGACTATCTTGTTAAAAGTAATGTGTGATGCTTGTCATGTAAAGTTACTGAAGTCAATCTTTCTCCTTATTTTAAATATTAGAAGGTGAATTAGTTCAATTAGAAGAGGAATAGTTTCAATTTGAAATCACATTAAGTAGATACTGAATACAATAAAATCATAACATTTTCTAATAAGCTAATTCTTAGCAGAGGACTACGGATTTCTGAGAAAGTAGCAAACTCTCAGGGCTTGGCTCACAGCATTCCTGTTTTCTGTTCTCTTGTTGTATAACGAATTTTCTGTAGGCCTGAATAACTCACATGTTCTTCTGCTCCATTCACTGGCCTGAGGTACAGTAAAATACTGTCTGACCCATGTGCAGGGGAAAGCAGAGAAGGAACTTTCTGTGGCTGATTTGGGAGATGATGCTAGAGATCACACAAACCGAGGAAAAGGAAAAGAGATCCCCAGAGAGGGCTCTCAGAGCTCATTTAGCCTTGATGAATGATCTACAGAAAGGGTCTCCAAAGTCAAACTGGGAGAGCAGAGAGAGCTGTTAAGAGTCTAGCACATCAGTTGTGACAGAGCAGTGAGCAGAGTTAGTGGAAGTTTATCTGATGACTGTCTTTCAAATCAAGCACATGGAAAGACGAACAAAAGAAATCACTTAATCAGCACACAATGGGAAATTAAGGACTGGAAAAAAACTTTGTAACATATTGTTTGTGAAAGAGGAAAAAAAACAGGTAATAGCAGTGAAAAGTAAGTTCCTTTTTGCCTTTGAAGTCAGAACAGTGTAAACAGCAATCACACATCCTTTCCCTGTGCTACTCTGGCACCATGACTAAGTGCTGGCCTGTAGTAGAGAAACCACCTCCACTAAGGTTGTGGTTTATTTTCCATGCCGCTTTTCCAACGGTGTTGACATTAACCATAAAGCTGCACATAATGTTATTCCATGCCATGTATAATTGTGTTTTGCCTTACGTGGTCAGCTGTCCCATAGGAAATGAAAACAAACTACCTCTTTTCTGGGCCACGTTGAACAACTGTTAGGTACGTGCTGACCAGTCGTGTGTCTGAGCATTCAGTGTTCTATAGACCAGTGTCCAGGTTTGTGTCAGTGAAGTTTTACAAAGTTACTTATGTGACAATGGCAGTTGTTGATCTGAGGGGGCTATGCTGAAGAAACTGAAAACATATTATTCCCAGCATGCATAATATTTTTGTGGATCTCGTCTGACAAAGATCCGAGTTTTGTTAGAGATTTTTTCTAACATTGGAACTCTGTTTCAGGAAAGTGGTTAAGCTCACATATAGTGCTAAGCATGTGAGCTGTTATCTAACTACACTGCTGAGTCAGGTTTCTAAATTTGTTTCATCTCCTTTTGAATGGAAATTGATTGAAATTGTTCAGAAATACTGCTCGTGCTAATCAAAACATACGTATTTTTCCAGAAAGAGATGCTAGTTGAGTTAATATTTGTCTTCAAAGTTTAGTTTCTCCTGGCAGAGGAAATAGTTTAAATTATGTCTGGGCTACAGTAGAACGAATATCATAATGAATATATAAGAGATGAGAGAAGCATATCTAGCTTTCCTGCAAGTAATACAAAGCACCCTATTTTACTGTTTGATCAATGGCTATGCTGTACTGTTTGAGATTAATAAGATTTCTTATTTTGCTTTAAATCTTTTCCTTTAAATCTTTTCCTTATTTTTCAATCCCCCAAAGTACTTGTCCTTTAAATTAGTAATATGGTATGAAACCATATCTTTCCAAGTTCTTTTAGAATTTACTTTTATACATGAGTTTAGCTCAATTTTTAAAAAAAGTGTTCACGTTAGCCCTTTCCAACCCGTACTTCTTCACTTGCTTTACTTATTTTTCAAGTTTTTCTGTTCTGCATGTTATTTTTATGGTAGAGGCCATGATGCAGAGACCACCTCTGGGACTGATGCTATGTGATCTGGAGTCTTTCCGATGTGCATTACAGTTATTGACACAGGGTGGGCTTGAGCTCATTAACTCAGCTTTCCACTCATGCTGTGATATCTGCGTCTAGGTGGCTTTAACCTTTTACTCTTAAAATATCTCATTGTTACTGCCTCTGGTTCAGCTCCATGAGAGCGCAAGTCTGCAGGTAGTTCATGCAACAACCAAGCTTTTGTGTTCTAGGTCAACTAGTACTCAGGCATTCATCACAAAAGCAGCCAAAATAGTAGCAGAAATGGTGAGAAACTGCTTCTTTGGTTGAGGGAGAAAAACTGAAGAATGGAACCTGCATTTCGTTATCTCAAACACCACAGAGTGCTGACACTGTGAATCTGTTAGCACATGCGCACAGTTTGAGAATAACAGCTATCATGCCCAATTTTCCATGGCATCTATTCATAATAGTCCCTCTTTCTCAGTAAAAAAGCAAGGGTTTGGTGCCCTTTCTGAATTTGTTTTCTGCTGAAAACTATGTATCTTAAAATCTGGATGCAGCTGAACTCTCTGACTCAGGCCAATTCTTTTGTTTGTTTGTACTTTGACTAAAGGATTACGTTGACAGTTTCCCAGGATCCAAAATTGTATTTAATCTGTTTACGGAGCTACATACATTATTTCAATGAGAAAGAAGGAAATTAAAGTGGCCATGCCCACCTCAGCTGGTAGATGATCGCAGGGAGCAATTGCTGCCTAGCCGTCTTCCCCGGGACAGCCCTCCCTGTGGCTTCCCTTGGCTGCAAGGTGCGTGTGCACACAGTCTTGCCACCCAAAACATCAAAAAAGCATCGGAGGCCAATAAAAACTAATACATGAGCAGAATAATAGGAATTGGAATAATTCCCGCATTAACATAACTGAAGGTAATTTCACTTGCAGTTGTCAAGTTGTGCACTTGGAAGGAGGGACTCAGGCCAGGCACATGTGGACAGTATCACCTTTTTCAAATATACCCAGCCTGTACAGTACCCTGCATTTTTCCCCTTTGCTTTTTTTGGTCGCAGCTCACACATCTGTGAATCATTCAAGAGGAAAGTTTGAGAGATGCTATGTGTCAGGTCAATCCAGGTTCATTCACTGTATGTCCTTAGAAAGCCAGAAACACTGGTCTGTAAACAACAGGGGGGGGAAGGGAAGGTTTAACAAGACGGCCAGGGTTAATCTTTTCTTTCAATATTGCATATAATTTGGTTTTCTGATTACACACTAAACTACAGTTGTATTTTCTTTAATTCAGTCATACAAACACGGCAGCCAATTAATATTCCTGCACTCTGTGTGCTGTGACGGATGCACAGAGAAAACCTTTGTTATTTCTCTGGTGCTAAAGGAGCTGTTCAAGTTAAGCCATATTCCTCTACACAGCAACAGCAAAGTAAATGACAGCATTAATTCAATCCAGAACGCTTCATAAATCGAGAGGGGTTGTTTACCTAGTGTAAGAAGAAGTCTCTCGGGGATGGGTTTTATTGCGATCTGCATAGTCATCCATCTTCCTATACTGTCTGTGCTCATGTCTGTGAGTAAAACATACAGTAATTCAGCATTCAGATAATCCCACAGCTATAATCCAGACAGATTTAGCTCAAATTTCTCCAGGATTTCTATTATCTAGATTTAGCAGTGCGGTGTTGACTAGATATTTTAAATTGCTGCAAATGCTTTTTTCTGCAATAAACAACATATTTTGATATTCTCATAATTGAAGCTGCGGATTCTTCCTGGCATTAACCACATGTAAAAATGTGTCTTTGTGAGGACAGCGATTGCACAGCTGGAGCATGGTTTTAATGGATTCCAGCTATTTGACTACATACTGTATAAGATCATACAATGTTTATATGAAAATTGATGTAACATATATGAAAGCAATAACAAGGATAATCTGAAGAATGCTCATCTCCACACATCATCTATTTGAAAATGACCTCAACTGCTTCAATTTTAATAATGTTTTACTGCAGTATATTAGCCAATATAACAATATAGAGCCAGGCTCTCATACGGCACTTTTCATAAGTAGATCAGAGCTTTTATTGTTTTCAGTTTCCTCAGACAAAACTTCTAGTCTTCCTTGCTCGGCAGTTCTGAGGAAAAGAGGGAGTCCAGGGGGATAGTGAGCATCATTATCCGCACAAAATGAGGTGATATCAAGTCCAAGTGCACCGAGCACCCTTCACAGCAGACCACCCTTTGTCATATGTTCTTCAGATTAATTGCAAATGTATTCAAGGGAGCAGAGCAGGCACTGTAGAGAGGATCCAAATATTCTTGTACCAAAAATGCCAGCCCTCCCACGCTTGCTAGCACTGGTGGAGCTGCAGGAGTAAGAATGCGTATGTGGGAGATTTTTAGGAGGGAAGGGTACTGTGGGGGAAATTGTAAAGCTGCTGCTTTCACCCGAGTAGCTTGGGTGAAGAGTGTCTGGATTGAGGCAAGCTGCAGAGCAGGGCAGTGCATGCACTGTGCTCTGCCTAGTAATTGTGTTGCAAATGCAGAAAGTACATTATTCACCCCCAGGCCAGATCTTCTGGGAAGAGGTTTGTGCACACTTGGCAATAATTTGATGTTAAGATTATGTCGTCCATAAGTGCCTAAGCAATTCAAAATAAGCAATCCACTTGGACATGTTTGGAAAACAAACTGTTTGGAACCATTTGTGGGATGCATCGTGTCATATTTTTGCTCCCTGAACTGGTGGATTCAGACACCAGAGAATTCCAGTATGCTGCACCTGAAAGCACCTCCCTCACGTCTATTCCAGATACCTTCTCTGACTCTGCAATATTGCCAGCCCCAATAACTGTAAAAAATTTAAGAGATATTTTCAATGTGAAGAAAGAGGGAGGATGCTCATATAATCAGTTGTGATAAAGCTGCTCCAGCTATAAAATTTATTTGCTTAGTCCCCAAACTGCAGGCTTGCCAGAAAGATGAAGAAGAAGGAAAAAAAAAAGGCAGCATGAATGAGAGAGACTTTTATAGCTAACTATCATGCTTCTGGGTAGAAATCTTCTGAAAGAAATATGCTGCGTCTATGTGGCGGTACTTTTGGTTTCATAATCGCTCTGAGTTATTCTGTGCAATACTATAGCAGCTGGGTTTCAGAAGCAGCAGCACTTATGTACTTGCAACGAAAAAGAAACAGAGTCAGAGCATTCACGCGCCCCGTTCCCAATGCCCCTGCTAGAGTGGTGGGCCTGCACTAAAAGCCCCCACTTCTGGCGCGAGAAATTTTACTTATACGGAAATATCTATCAACATCCAAGTTGGTTCCCCAGTAAGTCAGAACGATGAAGCTGTCATGGCAGTGAGATGGAAAAGCAATGCACTAGCTCTCAAACTGCTCTTTCTTCCAGACGGTGCCTGGGGCACCAGCTGTTGGAGTTGGGAGTTTTCAAGCCCCAATTCTCTTTTTTCTCAAAAAGATTTCCTTAGACCCCTGAAAAGTAGTATCAAAAAACCACAAATGAGCAGAAGACTTTACAACGGACCTGACATAACTATGCCTTAGCTGCGTCTTTATTTGAACAAAGATATAAATCAATTTAAAGTTTTACAGCCAGCATCTGAGGAAGCTACAAATAGCCTTCTTATTGCTGCACATTACTGCTCAGCTACATAGTTGGAGTCTGGTTGCCTCTTTTTTATTTTTCTTCGTTTTTTTTTTTTTCATCCTATTATATCCTGACCTCTTATTCAGCAATTATTTTGAATCATGCTGATGACACTTTTCCTCACGCCTTTTGGATTTTCACTTGCTAATGCAAATGTATCTCAAAATATCATCTTCCCACGTTATTAGATCCAGGGGTTGATGATGCATTCTGGGCTTTGTTGAGG
This sequence comes from Chroicocephalus ridibundus, assembly GCF_963924245.1. Taxonomy (NCBI): domain Eukaryota; kingdom Metazoa; phylum Chordata; class Aves; order Charadriiformes; family Laridae; genus Chroicocephalus; species Chroicocephalus ridibundus. The sequence continues at coordinate 35,134,427 of NC_086292.1, forward strand.
TATCAAACCCACAAAGTAAGACCACAAAATGAAAGAGCACCATGAAAATATTGACAGAATATTTTTATGACTAAGCTATGATTGTTCTTTGTTAATTTGTCCATGCTTTCAGAAGGGAAGGGAGGAAATTTGAAAAGCAGAGTAGTTTGTTGGTTTTTTTTACAAGAGGCAACTGTGTGCTGTGATCGTAGAGTTTTCTATTCAAGAAATCCAGAAATTCAGAACAAAAAACCTGAAAATATCTTACCACGGGGCAAGTCTGGTATGTTTAAAAGTGTGTTCTATGTCTGCATTTGTAATTTGAAATTAAATACTCTGTGGATAAGGTTAAAAACATAAGCTTTTCTAACCACCTACCAGGCATTTGTGCAGCGTATTGTTTCCTTTTTGACAGATTACTAGTAATAAGGTTCTACATCTCTGCCATGGCAGTGTTTGTCCTCTAACATGGTTGTGCCACTGTATTCTCTGCTATAAACTGCACCAGTGCAATGAGGGCAGAATCTCCGCCTGTAGCATTTAGTTACTTGTTCTGTGTGCCATTAGCAGAGCTGATACCTTTCTGCCCCCTTCCCTGCCTCAGTGCTGGAGGGATAAAGCAACTCAAAGTCAAACTAGTCAATTGCTGCAATTCTGAACACAGATTTTTCTGTGCAAGAAGTTGCCATCTGCCCAATCGTCCTTTTCCTCTTGGAGTAGCAAACAGCCAGAAGGTACCGAGCCCCCTCTCTTCATGGCAGAGGCAAGAACCTCAGCCACAGCTTTGGTAGCTGTGCCCTGATGTTTTTTTAACCCACTGAGGTATTTTCTAAAGATGCTCTTATTTCCCTGTGCTTGGCTGGTGTTATGGTGACCATGAGGGCGTATATCAAGTTACTGGTATGGGAGTAGCCCTGCCAGGAAGCCAGAGGGCATGTTCAGTGCAAACTGTTTTTAGAAGCCTAAATAGGCACAGCTCTAAGTTGGGTGCCTGCTATGTTAATAAAAGGACTCAACATTACTTCTCCTACCTCCTGAATGCGGACAGAACACAGCTTCTGTCTGAGAAAAGGTTTACTCCTGGGTTGGTGTCGCGCTTGGCTAATTGGCCCTTACAGCATTGTGTAAATAGCAATATTTGTAAACTGGGGTTAGGAAGTCAGATTTTTGAGCTTGGGATCTGCTAGAATTTGGGGCCCGGTCTTTTTAAAAACTGAAAGGGGAGAAATTAAGAAAAGAAGCAAACAAACAAGCAAATGTGCCATCCCCCCGATGTGGGAAATTTTAGTGAACAAAATGTGATCAACTCATTCTAAGGGTTAAAGTGAAAATGAAGAGCAGAGGGAAAGCTGCCTGCACTTCCTTTCTTCCTGATGTTGAGAGAGATCTGTTCCTTGCTTCGTGAAGGAAAGGAAATCATCTGCCTCAGGAAAATCAAGTTAAGAAGGTGACATACTGATTTATTTATTTTACACTTCTCATGGTGGTATAAAACATCCAGCTGCAAAGTGCACTGGTTTGTAAACTGAGCTGCTCCACCAGAGGTTATTCAGGTTAAAACGGCTGAAAAACTCTGAGCACCAGCCCGAACAGTGAAGTCCAGGATTTTATCAACTATAATCCCCATGCTTTCTTCCTATCCCCAGGTGATATCAGTTGTAAAATGGCATCTTTTATCTAAATTTCCATAATTTCACACATAATATTTAATAAAAAGCTATTTAAATACATCAGTCATCTCTTAGGTTCACTTAAAAATAGCAGATGACATGAAGTGCTCTCTCCTACTGAAGTTTATACCTTAGTCTGTTCTTTTGAATTGTTAGAGAAGTGTTAGAAGCCTGATAGTATGGGAACAGCTGTTTCTTGGCTGCATACAGTAGTGATTTGTAAGAGTAGAGATACTGTAACTGTTCAACTAATTAAGACATTGATAAAGCACCTTGATAAAGGATGCGATTCTTCTCCTACCTAAACTGATTTGCTATTGGGTTTTCTGCTAGGTTGACAATCCAACCCAAACATGTTGGTTAAGACCACAAAGATCCCTGTGGGTACTGAGAAGACTCTAATGACCACCGCTGACTCATTCACTGCCACGCTCATCTGACATGGGAACTGCTACTCAGCCTTTCCCTCCCACCCCCGTTCACAGGTTGTTATCTGCCCATGGACCAGGTTCCCTCAACAACTCTCTGGCTTCATCCCAATCTCAGTGGTACCTTTCCTGATAGCCTAATTTTGGGACCTCAACAAAATAAGTATAAGATTTCAACCAGATAGATTATGAACAACATTTTCTTTTCAATGTTCTTGGCTCCGGCCCCACAGAAGATTGCTTCAGCCCAACCGAATAAAATCCCATCCTTCAGGCAGCTGAGACAGTTGCCTTACTTTAGCACGCAATGCAATTATCCTGTACATTCCATAGAACAGGTATCCCACTCAGAGCTTCTGTTTTCCATCTGAAATCAGAATGTACTACTGACTTCAGGACCACACAGTGTGAACTTCCTTGCGAACAGAGATGAAGGCATTAAGAATCTGGACCTATGTATAGTATTGTAAATAAACAGTCGTTCATTTCTTACATTTCACCCTGATAAGGAAAAATAATGTCCAAGCTCCACTGAGAGCTATGCTGGTCAGGAAGACTCCCTGTGAAGCTGAAACATATTCAATGCAAATAGATAATATGACTTTTTTTCCCAACCTGATTCAGATTATAAATGAATGAGATTTAGTCCACCGGTCCTTACTGAGTAATTATGCAATCGCATATTCATGCTGAAGAAGACCTTTCAGTAGGATTCTTTACAGGATAAGACTTTGCCAGCTATTGGAAGTGGGATGATGGCGGAGATACTAACATTTTCCTTCTACTTATAAAATGCAGCACAAATCTGCCTGACATCTTTGTTAATTATTTAGAGTGTAGCAGACAAAGATAATATTCTTAGAACTATCATTGGAAGAATTTATGACCTATTATGAAGTGAAAGCAATTTTGATATACGAGCAGTACTGGGAGGAACTGCCAGTGTGAAAACTCAAACCGGATCTGTGTGCATAATATTCTTGTCTCGCAGGAAGTAGTGGGAGTAATATGTGAAAAAGAGTTGTTCACAAATCAGTATCCTCGGGAGCTCTCTAGATGACTTCTCCTGCACTTTGTGAAATGAAAGATCCTCTTTCCCCTTCTTGAGCCTTTTTATGTCACAACTGTGCACGCAAAGCCATGTGTGTAACAGCTCACATTGGTTCTTCGGCAAAGGATGCAGAGTAGGATCCGGTACAAAACAAAGGTTCCAGTCCGTGATGGTGGTTACAACTACAAATCTTAGTGCAAAATAATGTTGATCATTAAAAGGAAAGGTATTCTTAAAACTATCTCCGTTATTAATGGCTGATTTATCTTCCCACATTATAGCAGGATGAATACCAGACAAGCCTTTGCGTTGCCTTCACTCACAGCTTAACTGGAATCATGAACAGTTTTCATAATGAAGTCCACAGCCTGCAAAAGATTTATATTCCAAGTGTATGTGTAGACCCTGTTGTTCCAGATTGTACTTCTTTCCTGAAGCATGCACTGACAAGCTCTTCAGTATGTTTATTACTGTACAACACTGGGAGCCAACTAATGTTTATTACTGGCTGTGCATTAGGTCAATCCAGAGTTTCACCACAACAAGGTGCATTTTAGATGGACTGTGCCCGAAGGCCACTATCCCTTATGGATCAGCTTAGTGGGGAGAAGAACCTGCATCTTAATAAGGATGTGCTGAGCTCCCACCTCAGCCTCCGGGGAGAGTAGGTAGAGTGACAAGTCCTCTCCTCATATTCCCCAAGCACAACCACTCTTGATTTCTACTGGGCCTTTTTCCAGGGCTCTGTGACGGAGGAAATCCTCCTCGTGTCCTGCCTCACTCCATATAGCTGCACTAAGGCCAACCGCAGTTACTGGTATGTGTGTTATGTTGAATAATTAAGTTTATGTAACATCATAAATACATGTATATTATACCTAAGTTATGTTCATAGAGCAAAGATGCATCCACAAATATATGTACCAGACTGCTCCACACATAGAAGACAGATGGTATTTATTCTATATTAATTAATATTGCATGCAGAATTTCTTCCCTCTTTAAATATCTTGAACATCCTTTTTTAGAATCTAAACGTACACATACAGATTCTTTTTGGTTTGACAACTGACCATTGTATTTTATCTCCTTTCAACACAGGCGGCCTTGATTTCTTCTTAAAAGTGCTATCTTGTGTATCTTCAATCTAAATATGATTGTAATTCTACTTTCTACTTAAATCAAGTTAATAAATTGATGTAATCAATTTAAAGACGGAAAGCAAACAATAGTGCTAACCCTCCTGAAATCTGGAGAGTTAATAGGTCAAGCTTGACCAGATTTGGGTTTGTGGGTGTTGGCTTCACTGGCCATCACCTATGTTATAGTTCGTTTTTTCTCAGTCACTTGTTTCAGAATAACATTACACATAAGGATGAAATGCGGCCACTGCTGAGATTTTGCTGTTCAGTGTAACTTGTTCAGAAATACTGCTTGAGACACACGGTCTCTGCCATTGTAGTCTTATGCTGGAACATTTTTGCCTTACAACTGGAGCCACACATAGATGTAGCTAAAACCAAAAAAGCAATGGCGCTATCTTGGGATATTCAAACCCCATTGCTTTAAGGGACACTCTAAAGGAAACTAGGCCAAAAACTTGACCTATTTTAAAAGACATGGCAATCTGTTCTTTTAAAAAATCGTTCACACTTCATTGAGTCCTTCTCTGTCTCCTATACCATGAAAAATATCATACAGTAGCAAGATTCAGAATTCTTCTGTCTCTGTATGGTTTCTCAAACAAATATTGCAAGCTGAAGCCTCCAGTTTGACAATTTAATTTTTCTCCATCGCTGATCTTGAGAAAGAATTCATCTTAAAAATTAGCAAATGCGTAAATTAAACTAATTAGGTGTAGCTAACTAAAATTGCTACATCATTGCACTTTCTCCCTAGCATTAGCTGCAATGTGCCCATTTGGCAACCAAAAGGTCTTAGGATCCACCAAGGATTTTTTGCTTCTAGGGACTTTCATGTTTTGAATTTGAAAACCAGGAGCAGTGAGCCATATTTCTCAGTTATTTTGTTGTTTGAAATCTGGCTGTGAAACTCTATTTACTTTGCCTTGGACTCCTGCCAGAGGAGGCCTGGTTCTAGCAGATGGTGGAGGAGTGGAGGCCAGACGTTTCCTGCTGCGTCCTGACGAGGCACCGATAGCACCACTCCCGGGCTTGGGCAGCACTGCCTTCGGCAGCCGCTGGCGCTGGAGGGGCAGTGGCTGCTGGAGGAAAGGTTGTGAAGAGTCCGTGAAGCAGCCCCGAGGGCAAAAGCCTTCGTGGATGAGAGGGTCCTGATGTGGTGCTCAGGGGTGGTGGAGCTGCTGGCCAGAAGATGAGCAGGTGGAGGGCTGGAGTTTTGACCAAGAAGAACTCAAGTGTTAAACCAGACGGTCGTAAACCAGTAGTGATGAGATGTGATTGCTCTGATCTTTGCAGGACACCCTGCTGTCTTGTTGGGGATAGAGAGCTGAAAGAAGAAAGACAAAATGGGAGGCCAAGGCATCGTACTGTTGTGTGGATTGACCGGCCCGCCCTACAGGAACAATGTGCGGGTAGCATTTTCCTTCCCCCTCATTTCTGGGGGGCAACTTCTCTGAGAACAGAAATCTTTAACGTGTCCTCAGGCTGGTGTTTGATCTTTCAAGATGCTGCCTGCTTGCAAGACGGGGATTCAAAGGGCAATGCCATAATCCCAAGCACTTGTGTATCGCTGGATCACTACCTTGCCAATTTGCATACAGGAGAAAATGCAAACAAATTTCTCAGGAGGCCGTAGGACCCAGAAATCCTCCACGATTCCTTCAGGCAGCAGTAAGGTTAAGGACATAGAATCGTCTAGGTTGGAAGGGAACTTTCGGATCGAGTCCAACCATTAACCTAACGCTGCCAAAACCACGACTAAACCGTGTCCCTCGGCACCACGTCTACCCGCCTTTTAAATACCTTCAGGGATGGTGATTCAACCACTTCTCTGGGATCCAGAGCTTGGACCAATGTAGCTGAAATTCATGGTCCCTGTGCCACATGGCTCTGCGTTCGAGGGTGTGGTGCTCTACCACCCTCTGCTATCGCTTACCTGGAGCCACTGTGTTACCCTGTGAGGCTTTCCTGGGTCATGATTTTGTGCAGGTGGCAAGGTCCCTGCAATCTGCAGCTGGCCCCCTCCTTGGCCCCCCTGCAAGCCATTCTGCAGGTAGACAACATTTAGTTTTGAATGTTTGCGCGTTTCCAGTTTACTACTGGATCTCAAAAGGAAAAAAAAAAATCAAGGAAACACTGAAGTGCTGATTGCTTTGTTACATGAAACTTGCATATATTTCTCTCTCCTTGGCCTCAATTCTATCAGAATCTCCCTAAAACTGAGCCTCTGAATCAGCACAAGAGACAACTGACAACATCAGGCACCTGCATAGGGGTTTGACTGAAAACATTTTTCCCTTAACTTCTACTTGCAGGACCATCAAATATTCAACAACACTGAAAATGGAAGGATGTCTCTGTTTAAAAGCTCATTCAGTCAAGTATCATACTTCGCTATTTCTTCCTTCCTACTCATCAACCTTGCACAAGACAGTCTGAATCACCACTTTCACCACCCGCTGTCCCTTTCTAATTAGTTTTCTTAGGTTGCAATAGTTGGTGCCTTTTTCTTCCTTATTGACTTCTTCCAGCTTGAAGAGAAGTATGCAGTATATACGAACACCACACTCATAACTTTTTCAAGCCCGGCAGCTGAGCCCCTGTGACATGACATTGAGACAAAGATTTATTGTACCATACAGAGGAGGCAGCCTACAGAAATTAAAAGTTTCAAACTATCCGTATCATCAAAGAACCTGGATGGACCTTGGGAATTGAATCTGGTTATCATGACTTACAAAATGCAAATGGTCTGTGTATTACCCCAGCAAAACGCTCTACTCCTTGTCTGACTGACCATGGCAAGGTACAGCCAGGCTTTTGTGAGCCCGGGCTATCACTGTCTTGCACCTGATGACCATCCACAACTGCATGGCTGCATAGCCATTTCATTAGTGCCTTAAAACTGCCTTGCAGGGGTATAAATGACTAAATAGATGGCAAAGCAGGGAATGGGAGCTGTGGTTGCCAAGAAAACTGTTTCCATAGCTAGTCAGAGTGGTGGCTAATACTCTTTCTTTGCTGGAGAAGAACCCGTGATCATGGGGCCTACCTCAGACTTCCCTGCCCTTTTTTTTTTAATGTTTCCGGTTATTTGCCAGGTTGCGATACTGCCCACCACACAACGCTTGCACCTGCTCCAAACATGCTGCAAGACCCAAAAAGCTTGGCAAAACTCCTTATCAAGCAGGCTTTCGTTATAATTAAAATAGCCCCCTTTTCACTGCCAGGTTTGAACACAGCCCGGTTTCTCCTGCCAGTAGGTATGATAAGAGTTTGAAGGTTTCCTAGGTAAACTGGCTATTTTTTTTTTAAATAATTGAAACCGTAAAAGCCAAAGTATCCATTAAAATTGGCTAGATGAATTACTGGTTATTGCACTTTCATTTTACAGGTGCTACACATGAATGGAGTAACAAACCGAAGAGAAGCAGAGGGAGAAGTCTTGGGCATAGCTCAGGATACATGGAGACAGACATTCCTTGGGAAGGAGAGTTGCAAAAAGGCTTCAAAATGGAGTTCACTGAACCAGAGGTTAAAGCTTTTGGAAAGTGTCTTTTTTTAGCAAGCCTTTAAAGTCAATTATCCTCACAGAATATGTTTTATGTTTGTCTTGAGGATAAAGATAGCGAGATTTCATTATTTATCTGCCTCCTAGCTCAGGTTAGTCCCTGGCCCTGTGCTAGACGAGAGGTGGGGGATCCCTCTCTATCGACGGGGGAGCGGGAGAAGCACCTTCCCCTCAGTGCCGGTGAGGCATTCCTCCTTGAAAGCATCAGACGCCCCATTCCCCGACTGCCAGAGACAGCTCATAACAGGGAGGAAAAACAAAAACAAAGCCACGCTAAAGTACAGTAGAGAAAATCCTGGAAAATAGGTTAGGCAGTATTTAAGCACAACTTCTTCCCCACAGAGAGGGCTTGCGTTAGACCCTAAGCTCCAGAAATGGAGGAAAAATAAACACAGCTTTTGGAATTAACCTGTCAAAATGACCAAGCAAAAGCCTGTCACAGGACCACACAGTGGAGATTGTCTACGTGCAGACAGCCGGCTCTTTCTTTCCCCAAAACAGCTCTTTCATTCTCATTTGAAGAGCATCCTCTAAAGAATATATCTGTCCAGTGCCGCAGTCCAGTGCTTCCTGAGTTAGAAAAGACAGGAATTTCAACGCTAATACAGCAACATTGGTTTCTAGAGGAGCAAAGTCTGTCTGCAGAAGTGGAGAGGAGGAAAGGCAGCCCCTAGCCCACCTGCTCTGAGCTCGGCTCCTGTGCTCTGCCATAAAAATGGACATGTGGAAAATGGGAAAGAACTGGAAAGATCCCGGTCCTGCAAAGACTGGTCACGTTCCTGACATGCTTAAAATTTCACACATGCTTTCCTTTACAGTGATGGGACTTTTAACTCATTGGTATTACTTTTTGTGTGTTTTTTACACAGTGCTGTCCAGGAGCTCCATCTCCGTGTCAAACAAAGGTGTTTGGAGCCATTAGGTGCAAGGCTCCAGCAGATGGCCGCAGTGGTCCTGGGTGGACATCACCTGGAGGTCTCCCATCCGTCCATCTCAGTTCAGGTTCATCTTGTAGCCGTTAAGTCAGTCCCCTCAGTGTCTTCAAGTTAATTCTGACAGCACAAGCTCTTTGTATACACAGTTATTCTGGATCTATTTGTTCTTTGCTTTAGTTCTACGTAATCATGGAAAACTGGGTAACCGACACCACCATTTTTCCTTTCACCTATTTTGCACGGGTGCAGAGACCCTAAGAAACACAAGGCAAGTTCAGCTGGTTCTGTAGGAGTCACTCTGTTTATGGGCCTATCTACCAAATAAAGGGAAAAATCCGTTGCTGGGTGTTAAAACAGGCAGGTAACGAACCCACGCCAAGCCCTGAGCTGGGTCACACTGACGGAACACAAAGGAAAGCACCCAGGGAGAATTACTGGGTGAGAATTACAGGGAGAATTCATATGAAAAAGGCTCTTGGGGAGCAGAGCGTGGGCCTCTGCTGCAGCTACACACAACACAGCCCCAGCGCTTTCAAATATCACGCTGGGCAAAAATGTTAAATTCCTCTTTACTGCTGGGCCTGAGGAGGAAATCTCTTCCAAGGCCAGGCTGGACGGGGCCTTGAGCAGCCTGGTCTAGCGTGAGGTGTCCCTGCCCAGGGCAGCGGGGGGGAACTAGATGATCTTTAAGGTCCCTTCCAACCCAAGCCATTCTATGATTCTATGATTGATTCTTTACACAAAATGGCACCCCAATCCTATTTTGGGCCCCTGTTCAATCTCGTTTGGGGCCTACTACTCAAACCTGGCAACAGAAACCGGCTAACAGTTGAAAGGCCTCATACCAAAAAAACGCAGGAAAAAAATATGGTTTGGTTTTTTTAAAAAAAGGTGACTTGATAGTGAGATATGGCAGTACTGACATAGCTTTTGAGGCCAAGCCCACTGACCACTTCCAGCACAAAAATGCAACCTGGTGGGAGTCTAGCCCACTTATTTAAGCTCTGTGCCAATTTAACCACATTTTGCCCTAAAACACCCAGTGTAATTACAGAGCGGCAGCGGTGGCCCCGGGGTGCCAGACTATGCCCGTTGCGGCAGATTTTGCAGGGGAGAGGTGACTAATTTATTGTTTTGGGTCATATGATGCCCATGCAGCTGTAAATAAGTGTGATTACCATTTGGCATGGCCGGGAACTAAATTCATGAGGAACTAAATAGTAAACTTGTCTTCCAACTGCTGGTTTAGACTGAAAGCAACACTGAAATGATGCATATTTTTCCACTTTATTGGAATAGTCTACGATCCTGCAAACACGACGCACATCTGTTGAACTTTATTCTGATGTGTAGGTCCATCGATTTCCATCTGGGACTGACAGGTACGTGTTGACCGGAACGTTTTTGGGGTTGGGATCCCTGTGGGTTAAGCTCTGGCCGGTCAGATTTCACAGGATCCACCAAAAGATCTCAAGGGAGGCAACCCTGGCTGTGTCCATCCGATTGGTATGAGATGGAAATTGCCGCAAAACTTGAAAATAACACCTTTGTCTCCCTGTGCCAGTTTGCACACATATTGATGTAGTTTTCCTGTAAAAAGCATGGCGGTTAGGCATTTTAAATTGATTACTTTTCTGTTTACCTCTGATTACAGATTTTACTTGAATTTTTCTCTTCTTTTTTTTGGATGCCCTTCAGAAATTTCCAATTAAAGTTTTAAAAAAAAAAAAGCTTTTAATAAGAGGCAGGAACAAGAGAGCTTAGTTTTTGTGGTTCTGATGAGAGGTTTTACAAGGAGAAGAAAATCACCATCATTGTCATAGCCATAAATGTTCTGATTTTTGGAGCAGCGGAAAACATAAGCAAAGATTTATTTTTGAGAAGTCTCGCTTTGGTTGGTGACATAGTAATTTACAAATACTCATCGCCTAAATTTAGCAATGCCCTATCTCCACGTGTGTATTTACATCATTAGTCCTCTTTAGGCCCACATTTTCTGTGATCACTTCTTTCTTCTCGCATACCACCTTCAGAAAGGGCACCTGGGCGTCCGTCCCCCTGCCGTGGGCTGCCTGAGGGCGAAAATTGTGAATTCCCATCCAGAATTGGAGTGGTTGGAAAAAGAGGGGCAGCTCAAGCAGAAAGCTGGGGGAAAAGGCCTGTGGGACTCACGGTCCCACGATTTACGTCTGGGGGACACGGGAGCTGGCTGGCGAGGGCTGGCCCAGGGTCGATGGCTGGCTTCCCCAGGGAGGTGTGAGCTGCGCGGGATTTGATTTTTTTTTTTTTAATAAAGGAGCATTTTGAGCTGGGTGGCAGGGACGGTGCACCCCGAGAGGCGGCGGTGCGGCCGGCTGATGTCACGCTGCCGCAGGAGCGGGCTTCGTGTGTCTCCGGCGACGCGCTTGCTGCACCCCACAGCAATCAGCCACATCTATGTGTATTTTTTTAATACATAAATATATAAATACATATCTATAAATACACGCACGGGAGCGTTCTTTTCGCAGCGGGGGCCTTCCCCGCAGAACGGGGCCGCTGCGGGAGAAGCCCCCCGCACACACGCACACACCACACACCCCCCGGCTACCGGAGGGGCCGTCCCCACCCCGCTCCGGCTCCGGCGGCCGCGCCCCCGGCCCCCTCCCCGGCGGCGGCGGCGGCGGCGGCGCGGGGCGGCCCGTCTGCTCGGGCAGCGCCGAGCCTGCGCACTCGGCGGCCGCGCGGGCACGGCGAGGAGCAGCGGCGGCGGCGGCGGCTGGGGAGGGCCGGGCCAGGTGCTGCGAGGCGGGGAGGGGGGGGGGAAGCGCGGAGCGACCCTGCGCGGTCGCCATGCGCCGTGCCGCGGGCCGGGCCGGCCATCCTGCGGCGTAGCGGCGGGAGGCGGCTGGGCTTCTCCCCGCCCGTGATGTCCCCCGGGCAGCGGGGGAAGGCGACTCACTCGAGGGCTGCGGCAGAGGCCTAGTGGCGGCCAGCGTCCCCCATGGCCGAGGAGCAGCAGGCGGAGGGGCAGCCGCCGCGGCGGCTGGCCGGCACCCCGGCGCCCGGCGGGGCCCTGCCGGCCCTGGTGCCGGGGCTGCAGGGCGGCGAGGCCAACGCGCTGCAGCACAAGATCCGCAGCTCCATCTGGTAAGGGCCGGGCCGGGCCGTGCCCCGGGGATGAGGCGCGGGGGGGGAAGGGGGGTGCGCGGGCGCGGCCCCTTTGTGCCGGGAAGCGCGGAGCCGCGCGGAAAACACGCGTGGCGGTGGGCAGGTGTGCCGGGGGGGTGTGTGTGTGTGTATGGGGGGGTGTTAGCGGCGCTGCCCGCTGGTGCGCGGCGATAATGGTGATTACGGATGGGTCTGGTCTCACCTGCTGAAGGCATTTTAATTAGCGGGCATCTTAGGCGGCCCGCGGATTTTTTACGCGTGTTTTTGGAGAGCCCCGGCGCGGAAGCGTTGGCGCAGCGCGGAATGCGGAGCGCCGCAGTCGGGGCGCGATTTCCCAGCCCCCCTGTAAACCTGCCCCCTCTCAGCCTCCGAGCGCCATTCCGCCTCAAACTTGTGACCGCGGTCCGCAAGTTCTGCACAGGAATCCAGGGGGTTTGTCCCTAAAAATTAAAATTCACAGTAAACCAACATGTTGCTTAAGAATATTTATTTTTATGCGTTTGGGTGAAATAGGTAAATTTGGGCTTGCTCTGCAAATAAAATATTCTGTTTATTAAAAAAGAAAATCTGCAAGAGGCTGTCACCTGCAGCATTTCTATTTTGTGTGTGTTTGTAAAAGCTGCTTTTGGCTGAGGGGGCTGATAAAGTATTGTGGAAGTTGGGAGTTGTAAATATAGGTTACTGGTATATAATGTTTTCCTTTATATATGCCCACCATGTATGTATTTATATACATGTCCTCATCCTAATAAAAACATACTGATCTCGCTTGCATATTACCTCATACTATAGTTAGATTTTATGATTGGAATTGATGTAGCTGGGAAAGAAAGAGAATCTAAATATAATTTAACCTTCAGATTCTTTTATTGTATGGCATACTGAAATTGCATTTATTGTTTAGTTGTTGGTTGGTTTTTCTTTTTTTAATTTAGGCAGTAAATAATAATTCATTGTCCTTAATTCACGCTTGCCACCTTTTGTTTTGGTTTTCTCTGCAATGTGACCTAGAGAAGGAATACAAACTGCAGAATTTCCTGTCTGTTTACATCACGGAATCTTCACACCCTCTTAATTTATTATGGTATTTAGTGATGGCCTTTTTATATTTTCTTCTATTTCCATGAACGTGCTGTTTGGAAATGAGCCTCCGAGAGCATGTTTACATTGCATTCAGATTAGGTATCATGTCCAAGTTGAAGACAAAATGGCTACTAAGTAAACCCTCTGCTTTTATTATGGCTTTTCTTTTCAAGGAAAAAGAGCGCATATGTTAGCCTTTTAAATGAAAGCTGCTTATTTGATTCAGGTAAACCTGATGAGTGGCCCGAGCCCAGGTTTGGTACAAAGGAATGTGGGGTTTTGCCTGTTGTAGGTGGCTTGACGGGTGCCAGGAGCCTGTGACCAGCAGAGGTTTTGCCAGCACCTCGCAGCCCTGTCTCCTGGTGCTTTCACCCACGTTCCTCACCTCTGCACGAGTGGTCCTCCTGGCTACCCGCTTCCTGCACCCAGCTGGGAATTCCCTGCTGCTTCCAGGCAGTATCCTTTCCCTGGGGGTTAGGCTGTCAAAATGCAGTATTTGAAGATAAGATTATCGTTTATAAGAAACCCTTTTCTTTGATATCTTCAAATCTCGTGTTAGGGATTACTAGAAATTCTGTGTTGGGATCAAGTGGTCATCGTTTGAGGCTGGAGTTTCACATTAATTTGCATCTTCATGGAGATGGGGTGGTTGGTTTTGGGCAGCAAGGGTGAGGAGCATTGCCTGGGGAGTCGTGCACGCCGCACTCGGGGGAAACTCTGGAAAGTCTCCTTCTGGAGTTGTGGTCTCAGATCCGCTCTGCTGTTCAGAGGGTGATGGGTAAACAGCGGGAGAGCTGGTGGAAGGCAGCTTGTGCAAATGGCACTGCTCTGCTGTTAACTAGGTGTAATGTGCAGAAGAGACCTTCCTCTTCTCTGCCTTCCCTCCTCTTCCTCCCCTCTTCCGTGTGTGCTGGCAGGTTGGCACCTTCAGTCCCTCCTTTGCTTCCCGAAGGACTTAACCCATCTAGATCAGTACTCTTCCGTATTGTTTTCTCCCTACCTCTTTTCTCCTACACATTTGTGCATAGTGGATGGATGTTTTTAGTTGGTTGTGTGTGTTTGTTTTTTAACAAAAAAAGGGTTTCGGTCTTCAAATTGTATTCTCAATGAAAATAGTAGTATAGCAAAATATAGCAGCTACTGAAATACTGGACTTGAGGGTCACAAACAAGTCTGTGCTTGTCCTTCCACTGTACAGACAAATATAAATATAGTGTGTGATGTAGGCCTTGAGCGGCACAATGAGTTATTCATTATCTCAACTCATACTTAATTTATTCTGTTTATTAAATTAAAATGTAGTTTGACAAAAGTAGCTCAAGTAATTGTGAACATGTGGAGTCCCTTAAAATGAAACAATAGGTTAAGTCCTGCTGGTTAAAATTGCAGGCACGGTCAGTGTATGTACTGAAGACTTAAAAATATGCTTGCTAGGACTCCAGTCTGGTTTTGGGTTTTTTTTTGTTGTGTTTTTGCATATAAAGTGACCACTAGTTCGGCGTGAGGAGGGGAAGATAAAGGAATTTATTTAGCAGTGATTAAAAACAAATCAGGAAGTATTTATTTGCATTACAGCATCACATACAGATATTTAACTGTGGTTTGGTTACAATAAATAAGTTCATCGCTATCTAAATGTATTTTTTTTTTCCTTTCTGCCCCACTTGAACACATCCAGTGAAGTGGCATCCGTTTTTGTGTCGTGTTGTGGATGTGCATTGCTGAGGCAGCTGGATGTGTTCTTACGGTGTCGCTGAAAGGGGCAGAAATAATATTGGATGTCTTTTCCCATTGCCGGATTAGGAGTCTAGACAGGGAGAGCACGTCTTTGGGAGCCCAGCCTGGCTGATTAGTGTCGGGTTGGGCGGGTTTGTAAAGTGCCCTGGTCTTCGCTGGACACTGGGCCGTAATCTGCCTGGTTTTATTTCCCTTTAGATTCATTAAAGCTTTCGTATTTATTAATAGCTTTTTGTCCAGACGTTAGAGCCGGAGGCGGGAAAACCTCCCTAGTCAGCTGTCTGAGCATATAGACTAATGGGGTTTCACTTGTTTTCTTCGCGTGAGGGTACTGTATTACCAAATGCGTGTTATTTGTGGGTGATGCTTCTGTACCCAAACATATGGTGGTGTATGAGAGTCTACACAATATTACGTTAAGTTGCCAAAGAATATCCCGTAGCTGGAGAGAGCCAGGGATGTGAGTGTGTAAAAGGAGCGTGGCACGAGGATTGAGATGCGGAGATGACCAAGGGAGGAAGGTGTTGACTGAGGGTCTGCTCTTGCTGGCGTGGATGAAAAAGACCAACAGTTTTAGGCAATTTAATCCCTCTGCTCCCTGTATTAATCTGAAATCCAGTCCATAGCTGCGAACATTGAAGGAACGGACGGGTTTGTTTTCTTGTTCACTGTTGCGAATAACTGGCGATGATTCTTCAATGAGTGCTTGTTTACTGTTGTAAATAGTAATCTGGTGCTTGCATCTGTGCACGGGTTGGCCCCAGCTTCTTTCACCTTGCCTGCATCTTGGCTCGTTTTGGCCTAAAGGCATCTGTTAGGATTTGAATGTAATAATTCTGCTGGAGAGATTAATTTCTCTCCTCCCCCTCTCCAGTATCTCGTGTGTAAACCGAGCTGAGGACCAGCGGTGTGGAGTGGCAAATACAAAGCATTGCTTTTGCAGCCATTTCAGTTGGACGTGGGTGTGGGTTTCAGATCCATGATTTTTGTCCTCAAATAGCTCTTCTAGCTAGAAATTGTATTGGAAAACCACATGAGCTAGGCCGGGCAGTGCCAAAATT
This sequence comes from Chroicocephalus ridibundus, assembly GCF_963924245.1. Lineage (NCBI taxonomy): Eukaryota > Metazoa > Chordata > Aves > Charadriiformes > Laridae > Chroicocephalus > Chroicocephalus ridibundus. The sequence goes on from NC_086292.1 coordinate 35,150,234, forward strand.
ATATGTCCTAAGGCCCAGTTTGTCTCATGTTGAAAGGGGAGTAGGAGGTGAATTGTGCCCTTGTTAGTTTTGGGCTCTTGGTATCATGCTAGAAAACCAGCTTAGCTGATGGTAACACCAGTATTTTCTCATCTTTGGAAGGCTCCATTCTTTCTTACAACTTACATCATCCCTGCTCCCTCCTGCAACTCATCCATCACTCCTCATTAGGCATTGTCAGCAAGCGCGGATCGTTGCTTAGCTGTTGGCAGAGCAAATGTTCTGCAATTTGGAAAATGCCATTGAGATTTTTCATAGTAGGAATTGCTACTTATTTGTGTGGTTACGTCAGCAGAAAAAATGATTGACAGTCTTGATATTTTTAATAAAGCACCTGGCAATGCAGCGGGAAGCTCAAGGGGTATGCGTTTCAGGCTCTTTGCAAATGCAGGTGCAAACACCTTTTTGGTAGTTTTCTTCTGCACTTGAAATTCCCATAACACCCTTTATGTTTGTTTTTTTTTTTTTAAAAACAACACGTATTTCTTGAGTCAGGTTGAGTTAATCTGTAGACCAGTCCATCTGCATTTACAATTTTTCAGTTTTGTGTAACTTGGGGGAAGGAGGCAGGGAATAAGAGCAAAAAAAAAAAATCCCCAAATCAACCCTCTGTATTTTGTTAAATGATCTGTCAAACCTGAGTGGAGAACTTAAAATTTCCTGTAACTGATTACAGACTCGGTGTGGTTATTCTGTACCCCCAGCCCAAAATGCACCAGCCGCCATTCCCTCCTTCGTCCCGGTTAAATTCATTGTTGGAGGTGGGAAACAAAACTTAGAATTCCTCAATAAAAGGTTTCTAACCATTGTGAGGAAGAGCTAATAATTATCATTGACAGGTGTACAGGCTGCACTGATTTCACTAAATCTATGTAACATCAGAAGTGTGTTTATACCTCCTTCGAAAAAGTACTTTGAGCCCCGCAGCTAAGACTTGCTGTATGAAACTGCAAAAATTTCTCATTGCTAACCCGGTTTTCCCTGGCTTTATGGTTCCATTGTTTACAGATGATGGTGAATCCTGAATGTATTTCCTGATGCGGTGTATAAGCAGTCAAATACACAGGAAAAAATGAGCTGTGGACCATATTTTAGAGTAGTTCTTGGTGATTTCAGGGAAGGTCAGCCTTCCTTGGGCAAAGCATTTAGCAGCATGTCATTCTCCTTCACACTCTGCTTCCCCAAATGGATAGGAACAGAAAGTGGAATTTGTTGCGTTTGACTCCATCTGTTTCTGCATGAGTTGGTCAAGGTAGTTCCCTTGTAGCCGTTGCGGAGAAAAATGCACTTCTGAGGTGAGGACCATCTCCGGGGGAAGGCGTTTCCATAAAACAATCCATCTGATCGCTTTATGTGCCTATTTCTCCTTGATTGTAAACAAATTTTAAACTGTGTGCCAGGGTGTACCCATCTGTGGTGCGGATCTCTTGAATTGGGCGAAATAAATCCTACACCATTTGTCGCTTTTTTGACTCGACTTCTTTTCCTGGAGGATGGCTGCTCCATCCTCTCCGTGGGTTGTTTTGGAGATCTTCCATTCCCTTGAACAAGGTCCAGGTACACCCTTTATTTATTACCACGCGTTCCTGTGTGGAGGAAACCCTCCTTTTGGGGGGAAACTCCCCGTGGAAGAATTCCTCCTCACCAAAGCGTCTTAAAAAAGCATTTACTATTTTCTGCAGAAATACTTCCCCTTGCTGTTGGGAAAGCCTTCTCCATGCTGCCGCCGTCCCTGCCAGATTGGTGTGGGAGGAGAAGCAACTTTCCAAAACGGGGCACGGCCACCACGGTGGTGGAGTTTCTAGGTCAGCAGGTGTGGAAGCCAATTTGGTCTGCAGGCATTTTTACAAGGTTAGAAAATAAACCTGAATAAAATGAATGCTGACCTTTATGTAACCTTTTGAGAATGGAGTTGAGGTTTTATTGAATATCCCGGCTCAGAGTTGGACGGAATAGCTTTGCAGAAAAAAAGATCTTTGTAAATCTGCTTTTAGGAAGAGTGGATTTTTCACTCTTGCTCTCGTGTTTTGTTTGTCTTTGTTTCTTGAAACAATAGGATCTAATAAAGTATATGGGGGGAAAAAACAATATTAGAGTAATAAAAGATTTGGCTAAGTATTACTGCTGTTCATTTGTAATACATAGGAGTGCATTAAATTGTTGACTTCACAGCATCAAACATATGCGATCCCTTGTTTCATAAACATTTTGCTTTCCACCGCAGGAGTTCCCTTCAGTGAGGCAAGTCAGACGGTGTGACATTGTGATTCAGAGCAGCATTTCTAACGAGTTCTTAATAAGTGCAGAACTGCAGGATTGTCATCCCGGGCCTCCCTAGCTGGGTACCTCCCCATTTGGGCAGCTCCGTTTGATTTGCACATGTCTGTATGCCATTGGCGAGGAGGAATCCAAATCTCTGTCTGAAAAGCACACTTAGAAACCCTTCCTAAAATTTTCTGGATGCCATATAAATTAATCAGAAAAAAACCCTGTAACTGGATGAGATGACAGTACTGCTCAGGTTTGGGTGATCAGATTTATACTGAAGCACTGATTAATCTTCTAATTAATTGGGGCTTGGGGTGGTTTTGTTAGTTTTGGTTTTGGGTTCTGTTTTTTTTTTTGGGTGCATGTGTGTAGTTTTGAGAGCAGGGCTTGAGCTTAATGTTTTTGCACAGATCCCATAACTTATGTATGTTGCCTTCTCTTGTTACTCCACTCTGCCGCTTGCCAAACAGAAGTATTTGGAGAAGGGCCAGAGCTGCAAAATTCAGATCAGGATCCAAATTTGGATTTTTGGTTCAAGCCTTTCTAATATCTAATATTACAAAGCCTCATATGTAAATAAGGAACTCCTTATTTTTAAACGGCGAAGATGAGGAGGTGGAGGTAGCTTTCTGGCTTGCCTCTGGAGCAGTCCAGGTAGAACGCTGGACTGTACGTTTGGAAAGTTATCAGCAGGCGATTCAAAAGGTAAATTGGATAGATGAAAATGCAGTGTGCTCTGTCACCCAGGAAGAGCCCAACCAGAAGGCCAGCAAAACTTGGTACTTTTCAAGCCAGTGAGAAAAATCCCCTAAATACACCTAAAAATTCTGAAAGCGTTGGGTGTTTTGTTCTGTTCCGTCAGATCTTTGGGAATTTTGAGGGTTTTTGTTTTCTTCTAAATGGAGTTAGCCAGTATCTCAATTTTAATGCTTTCTTGATTTAATGGAAAAAGGATTATCTGTCATCAAGTAGGATGCTCGTTATCGGCTGCTGTGCCATCAACAGGCTTTCAGTAAGCTGCCAAGTGTTTTCTGTTGTTGAATGTTTAATCATTAAGACAGTGGAAAAAAAACCACTCAAAACTTCCCGAATATTTTCTCTGTTGCTTGTTTTTAATTGCTTGTGGTTACTGCAGTGACATTGTGCCAGTCAAAGGCTGGGGAGGCCGCGTGTTGCTGCAGGCGGGACTGGGGATGGGGATGGTCTCTGTGGGTGGGAGCTGGCGGAGGGTCCTCCCCGTGGGTGGCAGACCCGCCATGCTCTTCTGCCTCGCCCAGCCAGTGGTCTAGTCTTCATATATTGCTCAGGCTACCTGAGCTGTTACCTTTTTCTAGCTATAACCCATGAACACACCGCATGGTGCAGTTGCGGAGGTTGGGGATGTGCCTATGGATGTAGGATTCTCGGGGCGTACCTGTGCTCCTCTGGAGCGACGGGTCCTGCCTTGCTTTTCCCTGGAGCTGGCTGGGGATGGTATCGCTTACCGGTTGTCAGGTACTTCAAGTTTGGGAAGAAAATCTTGTTCCTGGGAAGAACTCGTTTATTAACTGAGGCATCTTCGTGTCTCCCCCTGAGAGGAAATTTGTGGTTAAATGTCAAGGTCCGTGATTTATGGCTGTCCTTTTTGATGGATGGTCTCACGGGCATGGAGGCAATCCGTATTTCTTAGTCAGAGATTCCTAAGTGCCATTATAAGGTTGTTGGGACTCCTGCCAGAGGAAAAAGTTGGATTGCACTGGACAGCAGGAATTACAGTTCATTACTTTGGTTGCCTATAAAGCAGTGAATTAAATTATTTTTAAAGCTGTCAGCAATATGAACAGACCGTTGGAATTTTCTTGTAGTACGATTTTGCCTGGAAGTGTCTGCCTCGAGCATCCCTCGGACAAACGAGAATTAGCTTGTGAGCGAGGTGTGCTGGATGGCAGGACGGGCAATTTGTTCTGCTGCATTTTCCTCGGCGGCTTCTTGCCCTTCTTTAGAAGTCACCTGGAAATACCTGGAATAGTCTTTGTGACTTCAGTGAAAACACTCCTGTGTGCTTTCTCCCTTCCTCTTCAGAACAGTTACCATATTAAAATACAGGCTTAAAAGACAGTTACTCAGTACCACAAGTGGTAACGGGCTGAAGGCCTGTAAATGGGAAAGGTTTGATATTTTTTGTGGATGGAATTTTAAGTCCTTTTTTAATCTCCTTTGAAAAATAGTGACAGCTCCCTCCTCCAGAACCACATGCTAGTTTTATTGCGAATTCAGCGGAGAAGAGTACTCGAGAGGCTCGGATGCTTATTAAGCCGGGGGAAGAACTGGGTGAGGTGGTGCTGGATGCCGTGGGAGTGCTGTGTCTGGAGGCAACCTGAAACTGGGACTCAAGGCGTCTACGTCAGGGCTGGACGTCCTCTGGCAGGACCGGTGCTGGCGGGGCGCAGGCAGTAGCTTCTCTGGAAGAGCACGCAGGCGGCAGATGCCATCGGTGTCCCTGCTGTGCCCTGGCGGGACGGGTGCCCTGCCGAAGTGAGCAGCATCGTCTGACTGCAGCTGCTGTCTCCCACGTTATGGTCAGATGCTTTGTGCTTCTTGCTGTGTTTCTCAAGGAAAAGTGAATGATCGCTCCGTGAGCCTTGTGCTGATTGTACGGAATTTCGTAGCTGCGGGTGAGGCGGCTCTGACAAAGTCTGGTATTCCTTTCATTAAGGGTACATAAAAAGTTTGCCTATTTTCTTTACAGTTTGATTTTTCTAAAATATTTTTTTATTTATTAGGCCTGTCAACATTTTAAATGACAAGCTGTGTTAGGGCCTACGGTTGCTATTAGCAGTCATGTAAACTAAATAAATTAGTTGATATTTAAAAGACAGTCAGATTACTCACTGGCAGTAATGGCAAGCTGCACACCTGGACCTGCAGTGTCCTGAAGAGCTTTTGGCTCCTCCTGCCTTTTCTTCATTGTGCTTGATTCCAGTGGTATAGTTCAATGATTAACTTGTAAAAAGTTGAGAAATGAATCGGCAGCTGAGAGAAAAGTGTACTTGCTTCCTCCGTGCAACAAGTGAATGAAGTGGGATTGACAGATCCAGTTCTAAAAATGTGGAAAGGGATATTTTGAACAGAAACCTTCAGTTGTATTTATTAGCTAGAGATAGCTTACTGAGTACAAAAAAAATCCCAAGTAATCAACAAATGTGCCGAAGACATAAGAAAAAACACAATTTTTTTTTTTCTTTTTACAGCAGTTTTGAAATGCTGATTTGTGTGTTTAATTACATAGGATAAAAGTTTGTCTAAATGCAGTTTATAGTGAAATTTCAGTTAAAAATTAATCTTGTAAATTATCATTTTTTCATGCAAAAAATGCTAAAATGCTGTCCCTGAAGATTTGGTAACCTATAAAACTAAGTCCCTGATCCATGAAGATACTCAGACACCTATCTCTTATTGATTACTTCCAAGTAGAAGGTAGGTGTCCGATTACCCTGTAGACACATGCTTGAATATACACCATGAATAGTCGATTTCCCTGGTTAATAACAGATAAAAAGATGGTAATACTATTGATCTCTCAGGCTGAGAATAAAATGAAAAACAAGGTAATTGTTTTGTTTAGCACCAATAAGTTTAAGCAGTCCCCGTTTAGCTTTCATTGCACATATCTGCGTGGATATGTGCATCTTTCACTTGCCAGAAGCTTACTTCTCTTGGAGGGATCAAGAACGCGAGGTTCGTGTACTGTCATGGTTTGTACGTTCAAGGCAGTGAAACTCAGCTTAATTGGAAAATGAAAGTTAGATTGTGTGTCGGGTGCTTCAGTGTGTGGAAGGCCTCATGGTGAGCACTAAGGCACATGTCTGTGTCCTGGGATGTTGTCCATCAATATATTGCTCCAGATGTTAAGGGTGAAAATATTTATAATGGGTAAGTGTTTGCAATGCAGAACTAAGAATAACTAATTGTTATTTATCACTTCACAGGGATTCTTGTCACTTCAGAAAAGTTCTTAGTTACCACTGAATACTTAAAATGCCAGTAGCTTTGGGGCAAGTTAGGCCCAGCATAGGATCAGGAGATAGCTCGAGTAACTTGTATTCTTCTGGAAGAGATGGTCCTTCCAAAATTCATCAAACTCAGACAGGTGAGCTGCAAGTTTGGCTTGACTATTAATTTAGCCACTCATGAGGGAGTGGCAAAGCAGCATATAGTTCACCTTGAAAATTGAGCTCAAACTGTGTTAATAATCAGGAAAAGACATTTTCATTCCCTTAATGCAGGCGCCTGCTCTCCCACTGGCATGTTTACGCATGGTGTGGTTCACAGGAATGAAAATCCAGGCCGATCGATTCTGTAGCGCTCTCAGACAATGTCATCTTCTGCAGAGACCCATCAGACAGGTACCTGTGGGTAACACTGGTGTGAGACTCTTCTACAAGCATAGCTCAGTAAATTGCTAGATGCTGAAAGATGTTAGCCAGTTACATGCTGCAGCCTACAGGTGAATTTCAACAGTGCGGTTATCTCAGTGAATATGGCTTTGGTTGCTTTCTGTCTACAGCCATCTTAAATATCATTCTCTCGTGCTATGATTTTTAGAAAGTCAGAAGCTTGATACAGTTTTTCTGAAATCCGTTCTAGATTTAATCAAGGACAGCCTTTTCTGTTTCTGACTATTTTACTGAGTAAGTAGTGGTGTAACTTTGCAATTCCTGTGATGTTTGAAATGGACATATTATGAATAATGAATCCAGGCAGGTGTTCTGCAAATCGTGCTAATGGAGTGCTAAACTCAGTGACCTGTGGGGCTGTGGCTTCAGTACTTTCTACCAGGGCAGGGCAGTTTTTAAAAGAAAACCGTGACAATATGAAAAGTTTTAGAATAGATATCAAAATGCATATAGGCAACATCATGCCTGCAAAGCAGGTGTGTTACTTGAGAAGAAAATGGCCAAGTTCTCAGTGTTTTGGGTCCCATCCCCACCCAGTTGCTTACAGAAGTAGGATGGGGTGTCGGAGCCCAGTGTAGCACAGTCTGCCTGTATATGTTGGACTCTGCTCCAAGGAGATGGAGCACTGAACCCTAAGGTTTTGGGGCATTAAGTACTGGTCAGATGCCTGCTGTTCATAATTTCCATTCATAAATGAGGTTTTAGAGGAAAGAAAGGCTCGGCTGGACTTGCTGCTTCATTGGTCACAGCTGCAGAGGCAGCCCAGCCCTGAAGGAGGCAGTGGGTGGAGGGAAGGTGATGGAGGGAGTGGTGCTCCTCTGCCTTATGTTTGTCTTTTATGCAGCTCTGGCAGGCGAGTTGTCTGTCCTGGCCACCGTGAAACCGTACAGGCCTGAGGGTGCCTGAGCCCGAGAGCTGGTAAACCTCATGGTGGGTTGGAGCAACCGGTCCCGCTGTGCAGGCTCGTGCGAGATGCTCGTTTGATGCAGTGAAGCTACCACCTAGGAGGGAAGGCAGCTGTGTTCCAGCTCAGCTTTGTAGGTGCAAACTGAAATAGATGCATGCAGGTATGAACTTACACGGGTGGAACTTAATTACGTTTTGTGCTGCTTTAATTTTAAGCAAGCACAGCTTACAGGTTTAGACAAGCTGTTGAGTCTGCAAGCAAACTAAAGTTCAGCTGGGTTGCAGGCTAGGGGAAGTCAAACTTTCCAAACTAAATCCTTGAGAATTGGAGTAGCGTGTGTTTGTAACTTTTCTGACGATTCTGGTTTTGGGACTAAGATAATTTTAAAAGGTGCCATTAGGATTATTTTTTTTACCCCCAGGAACAGAGAGTGGAAAACTTAAGGTTTATGCTGCTTTAGTATTCAGTGAACTGACCTTTGACGTAGGCAAGAGACTTCTGGCTGCTTGCAGCTTTTTAACTGTGGAGACCAGTCAGTTTCATGCCCGGAGTGGGTTGAAGCTGGCAGGTGAGTGATAAATGCCACAGGGTGCAGGTACAAGGCTGAAGGATGGAGGCCTAAAGGAACGTGCGGCAGCTGAAGGAGGAATTTTTTGAGATGGGAGGTTGTATGGCTGCCACCGTCAGGCAGCAGTGCCACGTTCATCCTGCATACACTCAGCTTTAAATCTTCACGTCTACAAAAAAGTTGTGGATGGGAGTAGGGTTATGGGATGTGCCAGTGAGCAGCGTGGCACAGGTCAGGGGGAGAAGTTGCCTTTCCTGTGGCAGTGAAGCCATGCCCATCTAGCATGAAAGAAGCGACCCTTTTAGTAGGCAGATGCTTGGAGACTGCTTGTAGATAGTCTGGGCATTACTCAGCACAGGGAAACCTAAGAGGTTGCAAGGATTGCATTCCTGTGAGTTACCAAGGTCAGCACTCGCGTACAGGTTCCTCCTTCAGTGGAAAAAAGGGTGCAGAGGAGCTGTGTGGTGGACAGCCATGGGAGGAAAGGGAGTGACAAGGAGGAAGAATGCAGATGTCCAGAGATGGGGGCAGAAGCGGAGGAAATAAGGTATTGCAAGCAGCATCAGGAGGAGGGGGCTGGATAAAAGCTGGATTTGTTTGCAAGAAAGACAGTCTGATGCCTCTGGGTGAGCTGTGCAGTGTGGAGGGGAGAGGTGGATGTCTGTGGCATGGAGGAGGGACAAAGCATGTGTTGGGGAAGGCCTGTGGGCTGAGATGATCCTCCCCAGTGCACCGTCTGTGAAGGGCTAACCAGCCCCACTGCACCTGCAAAATGTTCCCCACTTCCTAGTGTGTGTCCGGCCCCAGGTAGCACTGAGATGGCAGCATGGTGTGACGGCTGGGGCCCCTCTCCAGGCTGCCAGCGGGACACCTGTGGCTGTTGACCCTGCAGGTTCTGGAGAGGGGATGGCTGCCTGGGGTGTTCGAGTACTGGCTCATCTTGGTGGGACTTGAGTGGTGCGTGGGGCTCGGCGCTGGGCTTGGCAGTGCAGGAGGGTCTGATCTGCTCCACATGCCAGCACTCGCTCAGGGTAAAGCCACAAAAGAGCTTGGGTAGGACTGGGTTGCGGCACTGCTAACCAGATGATACCTCCCTGGGTACCCAACAAATAGGGTCATGAAGAGCAGTAGCAAAGCTGTTTGTTAACGGGAAGCAACCAGGGTAGCTGTGGGTCATAGAAATGTTGAAGGGAATAATGAGAAATAAAGAAGAAGAAACATGTCTTTTATCAGCAGGCTGGCATCTGCCATCTGGGCACCTGCACCAGCGTTGGGAAATGGGTATGGTCAGAGAGCACTGCTGTAGAGCTGCTAACATTGGAAGCTTTTGCATTGGATTCTGCTGAGCTTTGTGTAACTATGTAATAAACATAGCCCTATGCAGATTTGTACGTTTATGGGTGTGTATTAACCGTAAGCAGAGTGTAGAACCGTTGCTATTTTCTCCTGAGCGTGGGTATTGTTTCACCTTGCTGCCAGCCGTCTGTAGCCACCGTTTCTGGAGGGAAAGGCAGCGCAGGACCAGGTCTGTGCCCTGGGGCAGGCTGCCATGCCCAGCGAGGCGCTGCCTTCCTCCTCCTCCTCCTGTTGCCTCTGCAGGCGTGGAAGTGAAAAAAACAGGCACGTGTGTTTTGGAGGTGTGCTTTTTTTTCCCCTGTTTTTTGGTTTGGGTTGTTTTTTTTTTTTTTTTGCGTTGCCCCTTTAGTTTCACTAGGCATCCTTCCTTAGAGCCATGTGGGACAAAGGCTTGAGAAAAATCTCATCAGGCTTTATAGCATCTCCAGTTCAGACCCCTTAGAAATACTAGCATTAAGTAATAATGTTGTGATTAGGCTTCTGCTGACCATGGCTGAAAATACCACAGCAGATCTTTTAGCTATCTATAGACTGAATTCAGAAGCAACCAAAGATCGATTTGTCTTTTCATAATTAGTTTTAGAAACAGAAGTGTTCATTGTGAAATTCATGAGCCGTGGTGATGGATGATTTGCCATTTAGCCACAAAGCTGCCTATCTGGCGACTACCCATTCTTTCTGCTTTTAGTGGGACATGCTTTAGATTAAGTTCCTACTCAAGCAGTCTTTTTTCATGTAGCTTTTTTGAGATCGCCCTGTGCTTTTTGTATTTAGCCTTTCTAGGCAATTGATCCTTGCAGACTGATCTTAGAAGACCGCCCTGCAGTGCCCCATGTAGATTGTTAGTAATAAATACAGGATGCAGCTCCTCTGAAGTCATATTATCTTCCCACATAATGTACAGAGGGCATCGCATCCTTGGAATCAAGAGTCCTGCCTGAATATAGCAACATGCACTGATTTTAATTCAGAGCAATGCTGAAAGAACCGGGGTGAGAGCTGTGTAAAAGCTCTCTCTTTAGAGTTAATTAAAGTATCTTGTGGCAAAATACTGTGTTTAAATAAATGTAGAAAACCCCCAGGAACTTAAATGATCGTCTTGTTGCTGGAATAGAGCACCTGGCGGTGTGTGGTTGTTGCAAGTTCTTCCCAGTTATTTTAAGAATTGTGGAACAAGCCTTTAGCGTTGAATACAGCTAGATTTCTTCAGAGAGCTAAGAGACGTGTGTAGACCTAAATTTCAGACGTAGGTATTCTGATGTCTGCCGGCTAATTATTTCTTGGCAGTTCATTATGATGGGCTACGTTTGAGACTTGGGCAGCCTTATCGTCCTTCTTTGTTCAGCTGTTTGTATAGTTGGCATTATTTAATACTCATAAAATCATCATAGTGTCAGAAATGGTGAAGGGATTAAATTTTTATCCTATATGAAATATTTTAATTGCATTTATTTTAGTAACAAGTGTTGAAGTCATGCGTTTGACCAATTTTAACCTGCACTGACTTAAAATGCCGTGGCATGCTGAACTGCTGCTTTTTTCAGCACTGTGATGCCGCGTTGCTCCTTCTCCTGTCTGATGGAAAAGCGGTCTGGCTTATTCTCCCGCGTGAGTGGAAGGATGTGGATTAAGTTACAGGGAAGATGAAATGGTTGCAGCTCGCCCCTGTCGCACTGTTTTATCAGCTTGTTGGGCTTGTTGCTTCCTGATTTTGCTGACTTGGATTGAGGAGGAGTCTGCCTGAAAGTCAAGCTGAAAGAGCCAGTATTTACAAATTGGTGAATACTTGCTTCGTTTACTTTTTGATGCCTGAGAGTTGGACACTTTTCTACGTTCCCAGTGGACACAACTCTGTGGCTATTTTCATGCTTTAGGGAAATAACAATACTTCACGTGCTTCCAAGGTGCAGTTATGGTCCCTGTAGCTTTTATCTGGAATAAGAATATATCTGCATTTGAATACTGGAAGATATATTTGCCTTGTCTTAAATGTTTTGCTTCTGTTTGCTTGTGTTTGTGCTAGGTTCAAGCACCTTGTCTGTAAGGTGTGACATTGAATTATCCCCGGGGGAGAGAGAAGTGCAGGCAGGGAGGGAGCCCCTAGGTGGCATCAGAAGCCACCCGATTTTTGGGTCCTGCATGGCGGGGAGGGGGGGGAGGGCGAGTGGTGCGAGTGGCAGCGAGCCCTGGGTGTCTCGGGGACCTGCCCGGCTTGGGGGTGCTTTCCTGTCTCAGTAACCTCCGCTAGCAAAAGCTCTCACTCCAGTAGCTGAGCTGAGCAGTATATATAGTCGTCATTTCACTAATTCAAACATGTTTCAACCTTTTGCAGCTCTGCTTTCTAAATATTTAATTGAAATGCTTTTACAGCCATTTTACTTCTTTATCAACGTGAGCCAAGCCAGACAATGTAACATGGCATATGTTAAGATGTTAATTGAGTAGCAGCACACATAGGCGGCTGTTTCATAATTTTCTCCTTAGATGATCCTTGGCTCCAGTTTAACATTTCTTTGTGCTTCTGAATGGAAGGTTATATAAAGATATATTTAGAGCTGTTAGTCTGAGAAAGAGAAGCATTAATTCAGTAAGATTAAGAATTAAGGGCTGAATCCTGCAGGCACCGCTGGGACGCAGCGCTTGTCGTGGTAAGGATGTGATAATAGTACCTTTCTGATAGTACCACTTACTGTAATAGGGTTGCTAATCCTGCTATTGAGTGGTTCTGCACAGCATACAGAGTAAATAGATATTTTTTTAAAATGTCGTCAGAGTTGTGGAATAGATACCGAATCTTTCGGAAAGGACGTGTGGTCAGTTTGATAATGACCCTCTCTAACGTGGCTTTCAGAAAGGTGACTTTGCCAAAGCTGTCGCTGTCGGTATTCAGTAGCGGGGTGTAACTGGCTTTCCTTGGGAGCTGACGGGGTTTTTGCAGGAGGCGAAGAGGCAGCAGGACGCTGCTCGGGAGAAGGAGCTCCTGGCTGCTGCCAACACCAGAATACCCCCTGTGCCCGGGGACACGGGCCTGGCAAATGCTGCTCACGTGGTTTTGCTCCCCATAGGAGCAGCCTTTCGGGGCTACCCGTGGACCCTGCAGTGAAGTGGTCTGACATCAACCCTTGGAGATGGTATGGGGGAACAACTGATGCAGTGGGAGACGGGGGCTTTTCAGAGCTGGGTAATTTTTAAAAGGCCGTGTGGCCAAAATAATTCTTCCTTGTCAGACAGCTCTCACTGCTCTCTGGAGTACTCTTCTCAGAGGGAAAGCTTGCTTTCGGATAGCTGAATGAAAATCCTGGGGCAGCAGTGTGTGGCCGCACGGTGTAGGGCTGGGGGGGTTCTGAACAGCCCCTGGGCCGGCTGCTCCGCCAGAGCTGCTGCTGGATGCTCAAGAAGTGAAACTTACAGGTTGGTTGGTTTGGTTTGGTTTTTTCCCCTCCTCTAAAGAAAGCTTATTTTAGAACTTTATAAACCTCCTCTCTCTTGTAATTGCCGGAGAGAGTAGGTGGCTTACTCTCTGAGATGGTAACTAGTTAACACTGCTGATGATACCTAACTACACACTGGGGTTTTCCTTTCGAGTTGCAACTTTTCTTACTGCATCCTCTATATAGGGTAATAATGTAACGGAGTGCCTGGGTCTTGGAAACAGGGAGCCCTTACTGAGGGGTCAGGAGTTTTATCCTGTCTCCATGGTGTATGGCACGGCTGTTAGCAGTGGTGGAAAGTGCGTCCTTTTCATAAATTGCATTAGGCTTTGGCAGAAATAATGTTTTCCCTAGGCTGTCCAAAATGTACCAAGCACACGAAACACAGCTACGGAGGCTGTTTTTCAGGAGTGTGTTCTAGTTTATGCAAACATTTGCAGTTTTGGGCTGAAGAGGATACAGAGTATCTGCCGCAACTTCACTGATGGGGTGAAACTTCACATGAAAACATCACTCTGGGCTTCCTGCCTTTGGTGGCCTGGTCAAACCGTCATGGTATTTTGCACAATAAATCGTGGCTCTGCTTGTCCCCTGAATTTTGGTGAGCTGGACTTGTTGCTGTTACCGACGCCTTTCTCCCCTTGAAGATGGGGTCCGCTGCTGGTGCCGGAGTGACGAGAGCCGCATCCCCTGTGACTTTTGGAGCTGGGAGGTGGTCCTGGAGTCTTGGAGTCCTGGAGGTGCTGCTGTCCTGCTCCTGCCGGGGACACGGCCGGGAGCCTCTTCGCCAGCGTGTCCCAGGACGGGAGCTGTGCTGCGGCGCGTGGTGTTCATGCAGCGTGTTTGCTGTGCACGTGCTCCCCAGTATTGGTCACGCTGCTGGCGTTCATGGGGAGTGAGTGGTCCGCAGTTGGAAAGCTGATAAGGGTTGGTTTCAGTGGCTGTGCAGGCTTTGAGAAGGCTTAGAGTTAACTAGGCAGTAGCTAATAAGTTTGAGGGCTTTCTTTTACCCCTCCCAACCACCTTCCTCTTTCTGGTCTCACAGGCGTAAGGCTTCTCGTCTCCCTTGTGGTTATATGGCTTCCACTATTTGCAGCATGAAGGAAATGCTCGGTGTGCTCGGAGCAACTGAATTCTGCCACCTCTTGTAATACGCTAGTCCTATATTGCTCAGCATAGTTCAGCTACCTATTCCTGAAAGTAAAGCATTGCTTAGTTAGAGAAAGGTTGGCAGAGTCTGGTTTTATGCCACTTAAAAAAAAAAAAAAATTACATCTCCTTGCCTTCTCCCCCTGCTTTTTCCCCTCCAACTCTCCCCCAGTGCGAAGTAAACCCAGCTGCACACCTGGGGAGAGAACACACTCCTTGTTCTGCCCGTGCCAAGTCAGGGCCGTCAAAACGGGTCTGGTTTGAGTAGAAATACATAAATAGGTCAGGGAAAGCAGACATGCATACTTTGGCATAAGATAGAAGAGCAGTTTGAGGAAATGCTTTAGTCTGATTTCCCCCCTTCCCATCTTCCCCAAGATACTTTCAGGAGTTGGTCAACGTGGCTTCAGCGTCTAGGAGACTAAATTACTGCAGTCTTTGAAAGTTACCTTCAAGATGCTCTCAAAGTTCTTGGGCCTAAAGGGTAAGTCAAAAGCTGATGCTGTTAAGAGGGGCTGGGGGCTTTCCAGTAAGGCTTTCCCCTGCAGACCCAAAGCAGTGTGTTCCCTGGGAGGACGTAGGGCTGGGGGTCTCCTTCATGGCAGGGAGCCACCCTACCACGCTTCTCTAAACCGCAGGCTGAGAAACACCCTTTTCTCTGCTCTTTTACTAAATAGTGGAAGCTGGGCTCTTGTTTTTGAGTGGTTGGTGGTAGTTCTTCGGAGGCGAGCAGGTTGATCCAGACTGGTGTTTGGGCCAGCATTTGAGGAGCGCTGCTGTAGACAGTAGAACAGGACTACATCCCTCTTGAGTCACTCAGTGTACCTGAACTTACAAACAGTCTGCACGGCGGTATCCACCGAGCAAAAGTTTCATTGTTGCTTGTGATAGTGTCACTGATTTATTATTTTTTTATTGTTTTTTTTTTTTCCCAAAGTTTTGATATATAGTTTCATGCTCCTTGAGTCACAGCGAGCCCCCAGGAGCAGCTCTCCAGGAGGAGCAGCACTGGTTCGTGGCTCACGGTGTGGTTTCTAAGTTTAGTTTTCCAATGGTCTCAGGTCCCTAATAGATTCAGACGGTTATTTTCATTAGCAAGGACATCCGTGGCTCCCGCTGCTCTCCCGCAGCAGTTCCTAGATGTGTAGCAAAGTGTGTGGGTAGCAGCCTCCAAACATTAGAACGGCTCTTTGTAGGACTCGATTCAGCCTTGCTCTTGGGATCTCTGGTTGTATTACTGTAATTGCAATAATAATTAGGTAAGGGATGCATTTGACAGAGACAGAAGCCGACTTATTTATTTGTAAACAAAATTGACGAAACTTCAACTTTCAAAACACATCTGTCCTGTTAGTGAAGGAAGAAGTGGGGTGAAATAAACAGAAGTGGCAAACACATTGTAAGTGGGATGGCCATTCCTTTGCCACCCTTGTCACATGTCCTTTTGTCTCCTGATTCGATGGAGATGTTTCCTGCAGTGTCACCAGACGGAGCTTTTCTGTGTAGTGCTCGGGACCGTGAGAAGGTCACTGTCGCAGCACCTTCCCAGTCAAAGGGCTGGTTCCTCGGTGTTGCCGTTGCTTGACTTTGACGTGGATCAACTCCACTGGACAGTAGATAAGAAGCATTTATGTCATTAGGTGCAGGCTTCATAGAATCACATTAACCTGTGCTCTGGTTAGGAGGAAAGAAGCCTCCCTTTACCACTAGCAAATTTTAATGATGTCCTCCCGGTATACTAGGGAGCGTGGGGCAGCGGATGAAAAAAATTGCTGTTAAAATAGACATCATGCTGAAGCTTTAGGACCTTTGCCTTTTAAAATGTCACAACATCTGCTTGCAGATTGGAGGACATGAACTTGACTATCCTATTTGTGCCACCAGTTGATGAAAGGGAAACAGGGAGAAACTGTATTTGCTGGCCTTATTATTGCTCTTCTGCTGCGGCTTCTCGACACTGTGGTCGGTGCTGTAGGAGCAGAGGTCACAAACTGGAAGAGCTGAACTAAATTTGAGAATTTACATTTACTGACTCAGACTGATATTTGGAGGTAAAAGGACAGCTCTAGGGATCTCCTGCCCACCTGCCTCCTGGCAACTTGCCTGTTTCTCTTTGCAAGAAGAAAATATTAATGCAAATGGGCATGCTTATGCGCAGTTTGGCAGAACCTATCTGGATGGGAAATAGTGCTGGCTGAAGTGTGTTCTCCTGAGAAGCCTAGTGGACAATGTCCTCGGCAAGTCTGTAGAGTAGAGGCTGTACTTGGGCTAGGTTTGATCTGCCTGTCCCCTGCATCCCGGTGTCCACCGTGCTCCTTCTCTGCATTAAGCTGTCACGTGAAGCCATAGAAAAAGGTACAAAAATGGGTACATATGCCTGAGCCCTGTTGCCTGCTGCCATGAGCACTGCTTTGCTGGAGAGGCTGTGGATCTGTAGCCGCACCGGGATTGTGAGACCCTGCGAGGGGCAGGAAGCAGCGGGGCCAGGTGGGGTGCAGGGTGAAGGGAGTGTTGCTGCAGCAGCCGTCTGTGTCAGCGGGACTTGGACCAGCATGTGGTGGTCAGCTTTGGGCCAGACGCAGTGGTAAACCTTCGCAGCAGGTTTCCATGCTTTGTGTCCTTTGACTTTTCTAGTAAGACCGTTTTTGAAGAGTGAGGTGACATTTGGGTTCCCTTCTTCAGTTGCTATGGTAGATGTGAGCGTCTTCCCCAAGGCAAGGAAAAAGCTCACATTTTACCATCGTCAGCGTTCCTTGTTCTCACAAATCCTCAACAGCTCTGCTTTACTCCCTCCTTGGTGTTCCCGAGTGTCCACCTGTCTGATTGTCTTCTACACAAAGTCAGCTGAAGTGGATGTCAGCTGATGTGTCTGCTTCAGTTGACTTATCATATGTTCTTACCTGTTGAAATATTCTGTTGTATTCTGTCACTATAACATATGCAGTTCTTGTATGGGAAGGGGAATCAGTATTAGCAGCTCCTGCAGATTTTAGACTGTCCGGTTTCAAAATGAGGTGTTGTAATGAGGAGGACAACCAAGCTCCTGCCTCCTTCAGCATCTGATACAACAGTAGATGCTGGTTCAGTAGCTTTGGTTCCTACCACCACCAGACACTAGAGCTGTTTGTTTTGCTGGTTTCTTATTTATGACTTTAGTATATCCATCAGATACCTTACTTGGTCTTTCTTTGTATGTGGTAGCACCTGCACAAAAGTAAAATACCTGGAAATGAGATTTGTTGTGTTAACGGGAGATGGAATTATGTGTTATCCTACTAGGAAAAGGATCTCTCCCTGAACTCTGAAAACGGTTCTTCAGTGCTTGTTCAGTAGGTGTCCAGCAGTAGATACGGTTGTTTTTTGCATGTTAAAGCTCCTGCTCCTCGTCAAACCAATGATAAAATGCCTTTAACTAATGCAGTAAGACCAAGCACGTGAACTACAGCACCCTTAAGAAACACAAAAGCTGCTTATGGGTGTGTTTATATGAAGTATAATAAGTTCCGTACCATTTGCACTCCTTGGCACATGTACTGGTGTCGTTTATGGCATTCAGTCCCCACCCAATGTCATCTTAATAAGCCAGCTGGGAGGTAGTGGGACTAACGTGGAAAACTCCTAAGTTGCCAGTGGGATACCAATTGTCTGTTTGTAGCAGCTCTTTGGGAAGCTAGAAATAAATGCCTTGAAGTAGTGGGGTTTACAGAAGCGCGGGGAGAGGGGGGTGTTAATGATGTTTAGAGATGAACAAGAAAAATGCATCTGGATTGTGGAAGAGCTTACAATAAAAGTAGTGACATCCATCCTGGCTGCTTTGCAACTTGGGATAATAGCTCCCAGTTGCAATGATATTTCATTAAAAAAAAATATACAACTCTTATATAAAAGAGCAAAACAGCAAGAATTCTAACAAACAGTTAAGTTTGGGGTGACTTTCTGAAAAAAAAAAAAAAGCCGGATGAGTTTTCTTCCATAGACTAGCAGGATATTTCACAGCAGGTGATTAAGCCTGTAATACAGTGATAGAAGTTCTAATATGTAATATTTTTGTCATTGCTGTTTAGATTAATTCAAGATTTCTGTTCTCTCTTTCTTCCCTCATGTCTAGCAAAACTGTACAATCTAAAGTGGACTGCATTTTGGTAAGTACAACTCCAGACTGCTTTTTAATATTTAATAAACTGCAAGACCAAAATAGATGGCTCTGGAGACTGACAGCTATTATGAAGGTTTTCTGTAGCAGCGCTTTAAGGTACTGCCACTAAATGTGATCAAAATTAGTTCCTATTGCCAAAAAAATACATGATGTGGGTTTGGTATTTGTTTTCTGTGGAAGTATTGACCTCTCATTGCTGGCAGCAAGCGGCTGTGATTGCCACTCGTAGAACTGTCAGTAGAGATACAGCGCAGAAAGGTGACTTACTGCTCTTGTAAGCCTGATTTTAGTAAACGCAAGATTATGTATTGCCCAGATCAGAGTATGCAAGAAGCTAATTGTGCCTTCAAGTTCCATTGCTCTTTAGGCCTTTAACGACAACGGTTATTGCTGCTGTTGTCGTTTCCTTGAAACAGTTAATTCATGGCTGGTACGACGTTCTAAGGAAGGAACTAGATTGAACTGCATGTTTGCACAAAACCTGGGAGACTAATGTCCTGGACTGTGAAAAGCTTGCAGGTGTCATAATTATCAGATTTCTGGTTTGTTGTTGTTGTTTTTTTTTTTTCTTCTAAAATCTTGCTAACCTCAAAACTTGCACACCATCTCAGGTACCTTCCCAGAAATGTGCAACGCTGCAGGTCCTGTTAGCTTTGCTGTGCTATTTAGGACAGAGAGATAATACCATTTTTTTGAAGAAGGAAAAACCTTGAAAGTCATAAACATCATCTTCCGTTGTGCATTTAACATAACAGGATCTAGACAGTGATAAGAGATTACTTCTGGGAAGCAAATACCTAGCACTAACTCAGAAGGGGTGTTTATTTGTTTGTTTTTAATAGTGAGCAGGTTGTGAGTTTCTTTAAATCAGAGTCTGAGTTCATAAATCTTAGGACTGGAAGGGTCTGCTTATTCTGACTTTCTACCTTAGGCATTTCATCCAGAAGTACCAGCGGATAAGATAGAAAGATGACACAGACAACCATCTGGATACCATCAAACAGAATCTGTTCAGCTGTATGGCTGAGCTAAATAAGAATACTCCTTAAAGTCACATTTTCAAAGGCTAACTCAGATGGCACTCAATTCTCTTTCCTTAAAATGTTCTCTTAATTTGTTGTGGTAAGAGGTTTAAAGTAAGCTGTATTGTATTGCAGACAGACTTTGGACCCAATTTAGGCCCATGCCTAAAAATTCTAGGATGCATCCAACTAAAATAGCAATGCAAAACGTCATTTTTGTCCACTTTATTCCTCATTGACATTTGTGGACACAAAGCAGGTGTCTTATGGTCTTAATTTTTTTTGTATGTGAGCCTTCGGTGGCAAAAGGGCAAATTGCACCTATAAAACTTTTTTAACACCAGGTTTTTCTGTGGTGAAAAATGGGAAGTGGGGTAGGTGTTCCTAAGTAGCATCGGAGAGGAAGTAAATAAGTAGGAGGTTAACCGGTCATCTGCTTCTTGGAAATCCATTTTAAGAAAATAGAATTACACTAGGACTATCCTTGCATTAAATTCTGCAGATTTGTGGCACTAGGGTGCCGAGGTGGGGATTGTCAGTTTGTACGAGCCCGTTCATTTGTGTAGGTCTCACCCATCGGGCAGACAAGCTATTTTTCTGACTAGTGCTCTTGGACGCAAAGTAGTCTCCGTGGCTTGACTTGGAACAGAGCAGCAGTGTCCTGATGGTCTCGTTTTCTGTTCCAGATGCCTCCTTGTCTGTCCTGCTGATGAGTTCAGAGGAGCCCTGTCAACAGTGGAAAGGCCATTCTAGGTTAGCAAAGGTAGATCTAATGCTGTTCAGGTAGTTCAAAAAGAGAAACATCCGAGGTCAGAATAGTTTTAGGAAATAAAAATTAAACTGAATTCTGGCGAAATGGTTTCTCCGTCTAGGTTAGCAAAGGTAGATCTAATGCTGTTCAGGTAGCTCAAAAAGAGAAACATCCAAGGTCAGAATAGTTTTAGGAAATAAAAATTAAACTGAATTCTGGCAAAATGGTTTCTCCGTTTTTACTTGCTTTTGGAAAGCTGTGGGTGGCAAGGCACAATCTAAAAGTATGTTAAACTAAAAGGCTGTGACTATATAGCTCTAAATAACTTGTTTGGAGCTTCCTTGCAGGCCTGTCCAGTTTGTCCTGCAGGAGGTAGGTGAGCAGGTTGCCTCTCTGGTGGAATGTGTACGGGTTTGTCAGAGCAGCCCTGCGATGGGGGTCCCAGCTGCCTGCAGAGAGCCCGACTCCAAGCCGATGGGCAGGTCAGAACATTTCCGTTCAGGGCACATTCTCACATGTTTGGTTCAGATGGAAACCTTTGCAGGGCCTTCGAATCAGTCTCATGAAGCATAAAGGGACAGCGTCTGTCCCTTGTCTCCCTTCGTACTGTAGGGAGGAGATCTGGGATTAGCTTTCAGCTATATTGGGAGGTGCTGATGATACCTTAAAGCATTTAAACTTGATCAGCTTGCTAGCAATCTTAAAAGAAAAAACACCAGTGGAGAGAAATCAGGCTATGCTTGTTGCTGTTTGTGTTTGGTAGCATCAGGCAGAGCTGCACACAAACGGTCTCTGGCACATAGGCTGCCTACTTCAACACAGGGTAGCAAGGAAGAGAGAAACAGGAAGAAGAAACAGAGGTGATGGCAAGAGTCTTTGTTGGGGAGGTAGCAAGCAGCAGGGGACTATGGAAAACAGCTGGTATAAGGGCACTGGGACTGTAATTACTTATACAAGAGACCAAAGTTATCTGCCTTTTACTTGTTATACTGCACCACTTACTTTCTGACACACTGTCAGTTTCTAGAAGATCATAAGAAAATCATTGTATGCTGTGCAATCCAAAAAAGATAATTAGCAAGAATTGTGGTGTAAACAGCCATTAAAAATTCATTATAACATCTTTTTAACTGTAGTAAACATGTCTAGCAGTAGATTCTCTTATGACTTCACTTGTTCTATTTGTTGCCACATACTAAGTGAACTCTTGAACCTGATTTTTAAAATGGTAGGCTCCATATAATCGCTCAGCAAGAAGGTTAAGGTTTCTTTTCCCCAGTCCTCCGAAAAAGAGGTCAATGCTGGCGAGAGAGTGCCGGATCGATGGCCGTGAAAACCAAAGCTGGCAAGGGCTGGAGCAGTTCCAGCGTGGGGAGCAGCGTGCCTTGGTCCTGCCGCGGAGAAGGTGGTGGCTTGTCACTTGTCTCTGTGGCCCAACAGGAGGCGGGCAGAAGCTCTGCGAAGCTTTGGCAGCTGTGCTTGGACACTGTCAGGACAAAGCTGTTGTGTGTTTTTAGGGCTTGTTTGGAATATTTAGCACCTGAAATATGTTTCTGCTTCTGTTGAGATAAAGCACATCAAATGTATTTATTAGCAGCTTTTTAGAATGATAGGTTCTGTTTCAAGTATTAGCTATTTTCTGTCTTGATCCTATTTCCAACAAACCGTCTGACCTTGAGCAAATTATTTAACCTTTGTTTCTTGTTTCTCGGTTCACAGAGTGGCGCGATGATTGCTTGACTACTTTGCTATTCTTAGTCTGGATGTTAAATAATAGATGTTTGTTCTGCTGAAGTATGACAAGTTTTAGAACCACCATGCCAGTTACATTGCCATTGGCATAGCCTTTTTTACTTTGATTAGAGTATAGTTACCTATAAATACTCAAAATGTGGAAAGAAATATTAAGATCAGTCTATGCTCTCTAAAATAGTAGCCTTGCAAAAGGCTTGCAGCAGTGCCCCCGGCCTTCAGCTCCTCTTCACCAGAACTCGAGGACAGAAATAACCTGTAATTCTGTCTTCACCGTGGAAATAGGAAATTGTTCAAATTTGAATGCCGCTTTTCCACTGTGTTCGTTACAGAAGTTGTAGCTCTGCTAATTGTTCCTCAGCATATTCTTCCTCTGTCTTATTTAAAATTTGGCCTGGTGAAATGTTTTCTTCTCTAAAGCAATTTGGAAAAAATCATATTCCCTGGAGTTTCCCCATAGTAATCCCTTTTGACAACTTTCGGATGAAACTTTGCTAACATTTGTGACCTGAACATAGGTCAGCAGTCAGGGAAAACCAGATAGAGAGCACCGATCCAGCAAGGTCGGGCAACCTTAAGACCGTGTTCTGTGGTTCTGGAGACTCAGGTTCAAATCTCTAGGTTCTCTGGTTCAAGCAGGAACATGAATAAACTCGTGTTTCCTATAAGACAGATTAAGTCCTTAACCACATTTTGTGTCGAACTGATCTCTGTCTCTTTGTGCTGCGGAAAGTTTCAGTGTCTACTTAGTGTCTCTCAGAATGGAACCAGATGTCAAAACCTGCTAATTTCATTAAAAAAAAAAAACCAAACCACAACATTTCGGCCATCCTGGTTTATTTTACAGCTGTTTGTTTGCTCAATCAAAACGCCTGTTAGAATGAGAAAGAAAGTTGCTTCTGTCTCTAAGAGGTCCTTCTTCTGTGTCTGTCTTAGGCAGCAAAAGGAGAGATTCATTTGGAGCAGATCTATGTGGCCACTAATAACACAGATATGAATGGGTCTCTGGTTTATTTTGGTTGCTACATATTTTGTGCATTTCTTCAGTGAACCATCTATATTTGGTAACTGTCAAAACAAAAATCTAAGAGATTTCTCCTCCTTTATATGTTACTGAAAGTCTTTGCTTAGCTGGGACTTCAGGTTTCTAATTCTTTGTCCTCAGTTTTGCTGTCTCAGAATATAAGGTCGCTCAGATATGTTGAGTTCTTGATAGATTTTTGGCTAAATTGAAGCCAAGTTCTGAAAATAAGTATGAACGCTGCTTGCTCCCCATCTTCACTGAATCTTCCTTTATTTAATGTGGTTCTAATTACAGGAGATAAATACAACGTGTGAAGAGCAAGAGTAGCAGAGGTGGTGCTTTGTGATGGCTTTACACCTCAGCCCTGCAAGCAGTTTAGCACGCTTACGCGTTTTTTTTAATGCAGCTTCAAGAAATATGGTTTATAAATAGCCTTTGGAGAATTAGACAGCCTTCGTCTGATTTGATAGAACCAGTCAATCAAGGTCAGGAAACTTCAAGCAAAATTTTTACTTGAATCCTTTTAAGTAGTGGAAAAGGATTCCCCAGACATTTTACATTCTGTGCGGGTTTTAAAACTACTGTAGCGTAAGCTTTAACGGGCTATGCGGAGGGGAGTTTGTCCAAGATGATGCCAGCATCGCAGTCTTCCTTTTGATGCTGCTGCTCTTTTCCACTCTATTGACCTATATTTTCCACACTATTGACCTATTTGGGGGGTGGAGAAAATTTGTAGTATATTTTGTGTTCTTGTTTCTTTTTGCTCATTTCCATACACATCCAACTTAGCACAAAGAAAAACTCAGGATGAAATGAGTCTTTTTCTTCTGGGTCAGTAGTCAGTAGGTCAGCTGGAGTGTTCCTCTACTTTCCCAAATTCTTTTCTGGTTGCATTAAGAAATTTGAAAGTTTTGATACTTCGAACAGTTGCGGTAACAGAGTTACTACTGAACTCACCAGACCTTTAGCACTGAGAACTGGTGGATGTCAGCTGAGGTTGAAGAAGAGATGGTACTTACGGAGGTTGTAAAACAAGTTTTGAGAGTTTTAGAAACGTTTAGAGAAAACAGCCTAAACAAAACATAAAGTATAACAAATCTTTAAACTAAACAAAACATGATGTTTCCTAAATCTCCTTGCACTGACTGTCACACTCCATCCCTTGGCTGCCAGTTCTTTAGTTTTGAGGTGATTTTCTCTAAATAGATTCAGTCTCATCTAATAAGCTTAGATTTATCTAATTATCACCCAGGTAGGATTACCTCTGTGAACTGCCTGTGACTCCTGGCTGCCTGCTAACTCTCCTGCTTGGAGGAGGTCCTGCCTCCCCCGGGCTTCCCCGCAGCCTTCCCTGGAAGCCAGAGGAGTTGCGCAGAAAGTGCGGAGAGGACCAGAGTTTGAGTGCAAACAGCGGGAGGACATCACCGTCCAGCTGCTGCTGCTGAGGGTGGGAGAAAGCTGTAATCCTCAGTTTTGTTGATGAGAGAGCCGCTGGCTCACTTGCATCCTTCGGAAAGGGCTCTGCTAACAATCCCAGATGAATTTTTTCTTTACACATATGTTGTTGGGGTTTTTTGTTGTTATGGTTTCTTGTTTTTTGTTTTTTTTTTTTTTTTAATTAGGGGGTTTGACGGATGGGACTTGCAGAGCCTCCAGGGCTCAGGCAGGGCCCTTCTGTGCAGCCCTGTCCTTCTGCCAGGACCCAGCAGAAGTTGCTCCGACTGCAGTGGGCACTGAGATGGTTTCAGTGTTTTTTGTTAAAAGGTTCAATGTTTCTTCTAAAACCTCGTTCTTTGCATTGCACTCTGACACATTAGATTTGAAGCGAGAGGTTGTCTTCCACCTCAGTGTTGGAGTCATCGGGGGTTTTTTGTTTTGCCTGGGATGCTTTTGCCGCATGGATTAGCGCTTGCCATGCAAGGTGATCTCACCTGAACCGCGTCCTTTGGTGTGCTGCCTTGGCATTTGCCCTTTAAAACAAAAAGCAGCTCAGTTCCTCAGAGAGGAGGAGGTCTAATAAACAAGAGCAAATTTTCTTGCAGTTGTTGAATTTCTATCTTTTCATAAATAAATGTTTAGTTTTCTGTAAATTCTTTCTTTGAAGAGTGTTGATCTTTTCAATAATGGGTTTGTTAAAAGAAAACCCACCAGTCCGAACGCTATGATTTATGCAGGACAGGAAGAACAGAGAACTTGACAAAATGCACCCACTAAGAAATACCTCCCTGGATATTTGGTGGTCTGAGCACCACTGCTGTGTAAGCTGCTGTAGAGCCACGCAGAACTCTGTGTCAGCAAATTTCAGAAGTTTGTCAGAAGGGGAAAAAAAAAACAAACCAAAACCCAAATGTTGTGGTTTGCTGCAGCTTATAAAAGCAACAAATCCAGTGTCTGTTACCTGGCTGCTGCTGGAAGTGTTTCTCTTGGCTCTGAGAGCACCTGTCGCGTCGCTGGTGGCCCGGTTCTGTGGAGCAGTTTTGCGGTGGGTTTTGCAAGCCCCAGTGCCCTTCCTGGGACGGCATGTCACTCTGGGCATGTCCCCCAGGGTCTGGGGTCAGGGAGGGACCCCATGTTGTCCCCAGTGGAGGGAAACTGGGAGCTCAGCTCTCTAGTGGTGCTGTTAATTGTGTGCGACCTGAAGCGAGGTGGATGTGGACATGATGGGGGCCCCAGTTTGAAGTGAAGTTTTGGTGTTTAGTTTCCCCACTCTCTGTTCTGCTCATTGCTGAACTAAACAGCCAGGACCTCTTAGTCCCACTCTCTTCTTTTCTCTTCCTTTTGGAAAAGGTTACGTTGGCGGTAAGACACCAGTGCAGGAAAAGAGAATTAACTGTAATCCAAAAGCTGTATTCTGACTGAAAAAGGGATCACAAGAGTCTTTCACGCTGTGCTGATGGTGCACCACCTCACACATTGCTTCTGCAACATCTTTCTGAAGGAAAACCCGTCTGCTCCTTGCTGCATGGCTTTACTCGTGCTGCTGCTGAGCAGTGCTGAGCACCTTACCACAACCGATCTTCCTAGGATTTCTGAGTCCATGCAGCTGGTTTCAGAGGACCAAAAGCTAGTTCCTAGGTAGCAATCATCGTTTGCATATGCCAGGTAAAACTCCCCCTTGTGTCTGATGCTCAGCTGGTATCCTCTGGAGGAAGAGTCCAGCATCGCTGAGATTCATATTAACTGAATGGCTTGTCTTCAATACCTGTTCAATGACTCTGATTTCCAAAGGAAAAAAAATACATATGTAATAGATTTTTAAAATGTCTTCATTGAAGTCTGTGACGCTTAACTATTAGTACATAGTAGGTCACAGATCAGGTCTGACATCCCATGTTGTTACGGCCTAGGTGTGTTTTGAGGCTGTGTTGTTGGAGGTGCTTCATGTGTGCTCTGAGAAGACGAAGCGTTCATATTACATGTCTGGTTACGGAACTGATCTGTTACTGACATTTTTCCAGATTCTGCTTTTGTGGCGTGTGGATTTTGTAATGGTGACCAGTGCTTTCTAGTGTGTGATGGTGTGCAAATAAAATAGAAAATCATGTTTCTAGTCCCAGAGTGTGCACAGTCACATTCTTTCACATAAGTAAATATTGTCTGGTTTAAAATGATGTTATTTAGGAGTACGCTGTTGGATGACAGTTTTTAGCTGTCAAGCTCAACTCTATTGTTTGCTTTTTCTTCCCCTGCCACCCTTTTTCCTTTTTTTTTTTTTTTTTTTTTTTTAACCAAAACACCTTTGTTATCTAGCAAGAAGTTGAGAAGTTTACAGACCTAGAGAAACTCTACCTCTACCTTCAGCTGCCTTCGGGTCCCAACAATGGAGACAAAAGGTACGTGTGGGAGTGTGTAAAAGTGAGTAGCTAATACTGAAAACTTTATTTTCTGTGGCCCTTATCTGCCGAGGAGCCATTCACGTGACGTGTTCTGTAGCAGAAGGAGCCTTTATAAAACATTAAGGTCTCTTCTTTTCCTGAAGATGGTCATTTGGTTTTTTTAACTTTGGAATCTTTAGTGCATGAATAGCTTGTAAATATAAACCTCCTAAAATGCAAGAGTCATCAGAGAAAGTGTTTTGCAGCCTAAGTGTGATCATTCCTTCACTTTTTATGTAGGAAGTGATAATATAGCAACACAAATGTGGTTGGGGGGGGAAAGAAGGAACTAGTGGTATTCTAGTAACATTTGTTTGACTAAAGGATGGTCTAGAAAACCAACCTGCAGATCCCAAAATGAGCATATGTTCCCAGTAGGATGGTTATAGGCAGGCAGGTGCCTACAGGAACCGCTCTGAGCATCTGCTGGGAAAGCTGGGTGTTTCCAAAGGGCAGCTGGCAAACTGAGTGGGCAAAAGCTTAGAGGTGGTCAGTAAGGAACAATAAATTTAAGAGGGGAAGTAGGTGAACTCTCAGCCATCACTGTCTACTCACAGCTGTGTATCAGCCAAGAACTGGAGTGTGGAATGTTAAGCTGTGGATGAAAGGGGGAGATAACTGCTGCCCACACCTCAAGGAATAGCTAAGTGTCTGAGGTACTGGCCCTTGTTGTCTCTGGCGTCTCTCCACTTGTGTAGACAGACAGTTATTAAGTCTTGTAGCTGAGGAGGAGCTATGGAGCGAAGTCTTCATTGGCACTGCTTCTTCTTTCACTAGCGATCAGATCTCCATGTCGTCCAGCCGTGCCCAGCAGATGCACGCCTTCTCGTGGATACGGAACACCTTGGAAGAGCACCCTGAGACATCCCTTCCCAAGCAGGAGGTTTATGATGAATACAAGTGAGTGCTCCCGAACTGCATCCATACACACGGCTTTAGCGAGCGTAGGTAGTTCTGTGACCCTGGCTCTACAGGTACCAGTGCCTGTAGCAGAACAAGGCTGTGTGTACTGCTGTCCCTGAGAACGTGCTAGCTCTGCAGTAAGGCAAACTGTATTCATTATTTCTGCCACTGACGATAAGGCTGTGATGTTGAAATTACATATGCTGAAGGAAAGGTACAAGTATTTCTTAACAAGCAAATATCCGTATGAATATTGTTTTTGTTTTGTGGACAGAGTGGCACTGGTAAAAAGCACAAGTTTAGTACCTTACAGTACATTTTAGTTGCTTGTATATACATACGTATACGACTGCCTGAACAAGGATGAGGGGTTCCTCCTGGAAATGCATCTGTTTTGCATATAAGATGTAGTCCACCACACCTTTCTTTCCAGAATAATGCATGAATATTGGACCTTCCTGCAGCAAACCTGATTTCTGGAGAGGTGCAATATGTCTGAATATGTATGAAACCAGTAACCAAGGCCACTGTGAGGCTGTGTTGTCAAGTCTCAAAGCTACCATGTAACGAGAAAGCGATTAGAAGCAAGGGAGAGGGAGACGTCTGACGGAAGTTGGATTTGAATTCATTTACAGAACATTCCCCACGGGGGGGCGGGGGGAAATCATCCTCAGCCCAGTTGCCTGAAGATGAATAACAGATTTATGATCTATTATGAATATTTCCGTAATCTGAACGATTACAGTGATTTGCAGTGTGCTGAATCCCTTCACCTCCTAAGTGCCTACAGGATTCAACCCTTAGTAATTGTTATTGCAGGGTTGCCTTCTGCGAATACCTCCTTTTTAATTAACTCTCTCTGGTCAAGTTTTTTTTTTTTTACTCTGACTGAGCTGAAACATGATGGCATTCGCTTGCCTGGGGTTGATAAACATGCACACACCTATTTCTGAAATCTCGCCATCGACTGGAGCGGTGACGCAGCCTGGAAATATAGCCAATGGCACAGACGTGCCGGGGTGGCCAATCCCCGAGCAGCAGCCGCTCGCGCAGACACGGCAACAGCGGCAGCTGCTGTGCGGGAGAGAGATGGAAGCGTTATTCTTAAATATATTTCTTATTAAATAATTTATGGCCTGCTTCAGCAACAAATCTGCTTGGCTTCCATGCTGTGCCAAGCTGCAGATGCCCGGAAAAATCATCATCTACAGATTGTGGAGTGTGAAATTTGGATGGCTTTTGTATGTAGCTGCATCAAGTATTTGTGTATTGTATTTTTTTTTCCTAACAAAATAAGGGTGGTAAGCAAATATTCAGGAAAATATCAAATGTTTGGAATCTGTTCTCCTTTGAAAGCATCTGTTCTGTTTTTAAAACATTCCGTTTCTTTGAATATTTTCATGAGTTATTCTTGCACACCAAAGGAAAAGTAGTCTTGGAGTGGGAGGTGGGGAACAGACATATAAATAGACAAGAGAGTTAGTTTTGATAAGTCATTTTTCTTTACCTAAGAGTGTTAAGACCTCTCAAAACTCACTTCTGTCATATTGGCAAGTTAGCATTTCTCTCCTCTATGTGCAAAGATAGATGTTGCATGAGCTCAGGGTGAGCAAGCTTATGCACTCTGCATGTATAAATCAGAGTTACAAGGCTTCAGAGTGTGCCGCATCATACCAGCATCTCAATTCCTGCTGTAAATTTTGGTCAAAATAAATCTTGCAAAACTAGTGGGCTTCTGCATCACCTTTCATGTTTGGGTTTGGTTTCTTGTTTTCTTCCTACGAAGAGGGAAAGACAGAAGCTTGCGCTCCACACGGGTCCACCATTAGCAAGTGTTGATAGTGTTTCCAGCTCCTCCACATTTCAGTAGCCTCTTCTCGCTGAGCTTATTCAACACAGTGACTCTCTTTTCTTACTCTTCTATTTAATTGTGAATTCGTATCTCTAACCAGATAAAAGTGATTGGATTCATCTCCCTTTTGAAAAGGATAAAATAAATGAAAAATGCATCATAATATAAGGCAGTAGCATTTGGGAACATTGAGGGCTTGCAATTGAATTTCAGAAAGGAGGTAGATGAGAGCTAGTTCGTCTCTTGTTGGTGCTGG
The DNA here is from genome assembly GCF_963924245.1 of Chroicocephalus ridibundus. Lineage (NCBI taxonomy): Eukaryota > Metazoa > Chordata > Aves > Charadriiformes > Laridae > Chroicocephalus > Chroicocephalus ridibundus. The sequence goes on from NC_086292.1 coordinate 35,179,979, forward strand.
GATGCTGCTTGTGCTGACAGAATAGGTTGGGCTGCAAGAAGCTGTGCTTCTGTCGGGCACGCACGGTTCTCCTGCCAGCATCCTCTGGGAGCTGTGGGGGAATACAGTCTGGAAAATATTGTGGGAACTCATGGAGAGCTGCCTAACATGTTATTTAGCCTGCAGAGAATGGATGCTGCTTGCCATCAAATCCTTTCAATGTTTTCTTGTAAGTCAGTTTTACTTGGGCGTCTTCTCCCCATTAGTAAATGCCCTTCTGGAGGCAGCTAAGTGTAGGTTTAGCTGAGTTTAGAGAATTAAGATTTTGAGTCTAAGTGCAGTCCTGCAGTACTTATGCAGACAAAATCCCTATCTGCCCACAAAATGATTTGTTGAGCCTTCAGTAAGCACTTGGGTCCTCTTATCTTGCTTCTACTGCAGTGACGCAAGCAAAGAAAGTCATTCATATTTAAGTTTGGTGCCCTGAAGATTCACTTGATACACTTAATATGGAGTAGGAGGTCTTTGAGTCATTCCATATCTCTTTCCTTTAGTCTGTAAATCATTAATCCCTGCTTTACTGGCACCTTGATGCCACCTGACACATAGATTATGTGCACTACGTGTTAAGAATATTAACCAACGAATTAGAAGAAGAGTATTCAGAAGCTACCACAGAAGAGGGTAGTAGGTATAGGAATACCATGTCTTGTTTGTTAAACAAATAAAAGACACAAGATACATGCTAATCTTGTTTGATAGCACTTAACCAATGTTTTTATATAAAATTCACTGATAGGAATAGGACGGGACCCATTGTGTTGTAAAGTTTAGTCCTCCGTCATAAGCAACTACCTCCATATTCCTTTTAAAAGCCCATCAAACTCCATCTAAAGCAGTTGTTTCCCACCTCTGCTGCTGCTCTTGGAAGTCTGACCTTTAATTTCATTTCTCTGATGGTTTTCAGACATCTGGTTTGCATCCTACTTGATTTTTAGGACTCATTTCTGTGCCAGCATTGTTCATGAGCTTAATGAGAGCCTACCTCTTCCTAAGGTTCTTCACTCCAGCTCATTTTTAGAGGCCAGTGGTTTTGCTGGATTGGATAAGCCAAGGTCTTTGTTTCATTTCATGCAGTAGATTCTTTGTCACTTGCTATTCATAATGTTTTTTCTGCCCAGGAAGCTATGTAAGCTGGGCTGCATGGCCTGGCTGTCTTCATTGGCTTTTTGGTTAATCTCTTCTGTAGTATAATTCAGGTGCGCTCCCGGTATATTTTACGTCTTGAGTACATTTAATTCAAAGATCTTACCCTCCCCCCCAAAAAAAAAGGCTTTTTCTCCTTCTCGCATGGGGGAGCTCTGTACAAAGGAACATAAGCAACCGCGTGTCCATTGTCGTTCCTGTCTCCCACCCACCCTTCAAATAAGCAAAACAGCTCCTGGGCTCAGCGACGTGCCAAGAGTGCAAGGAGCAGAGAAGAGCTTCAGGGAAGAGACTCCTGGTATGTGTTGTCAAGTCAATGAGAGACCACAGATGGACATGGAGGGTTCTCAGCTGAGCCAGGAGGAGGAGGGGCCACATGGGATGATCTGTCTGAAGACTGAAATTACATGATGATAATAATAATAGCTCAGAAATCACAAGCTTGCAGGAGCTGCCAGGATGGATACGAGAGGACCGTGTAACTGTATGTTTTGCTGCTAGCAAGTAATTGTCTTGAAACAGATGTGCTAGACTTGAGGAACTGATTTTTTTCCCCTTTTTATTTATTTATTTTCTCTTAGAGAGGGAGTAATTTTAACTTTAAAGTTGATTGATTGGTAGGTCCCTAATCCTGTTGGGTTTTTTAATTTTGTTTTGCTGACATTGTTGAGTTTCAGTCAAAGATACTGCTGACTGTGGTAGAGAAATTCAGTCCTGTAAATCAGCATCAGTACACAACAAAGACCCACCTTTTAGGAATTTTCAGGGTAAAGTTAAAATCCATTGGAGCCTGGCAAGATACAAGGGGAAAAAAAGGCACACAGAGATCTACCTGTTACACGTAAAGCAATGTCTGATTCCTAAGAGGGTGCAGGGAGGCCGGAGAAAGTATTCCTTTGATTTAACTTCATAGGCACATGTCCAGAATCTAAATTCTGTGACTGACATGCATTGAAATGAAATATGTTGGTATATAAATTGGATAAAATCCTTCTTGGCGTTCCACACAGAAAGTAGACTAATGGCTGAGTGTATCCCAGGTTGTAGGCCTCATCTCCTGGTTTGGCCGAGGTGGGCCGGTAGCTGGGGGAAGCTGGTAGCTGGGCATAGCCGAGCTCTGCAGGGAAGCGTCAGAGCCAAATAGCATAAGCCTCGCTGTTTATCGTCGTCAAAATCCTTACATTTGTGGTGGTGCTTTTCAAGTGGAGGATACCTACATACAGCCAAGGCAAAAGCAGCAGATACTGCTCTGTGATAGCTAGTATTTTTACAGAGAACATAAATGCAGTGGAAGTATCTCAAGAAATACATACTGTTTTCTATAGAGCTACAGTTTCCAGAGAAGGCATTTTGACTGGCCTACTTGGATACTAATGCCTTTGCTAATTATTACTGGTTTTACTGGGTGATGCTGGGAATTAAACATCTGTTTCAGGAGTGCTGCTTTTTCTTTCTTTCTTCCTCGATGAGCAGAGATTTGTGTGTACCTGATTAGAGTAGCAGGTAACGTGGTGTGTGAAGTTATCGTTTCCCTGCCGATACCCACACAGGATCGTGTACAGTCACCTCTCCTTTTCAGAGGCAGGGTGGTTTTGTGTGTTGCTGGTAGGGAACGGCGGTCATTGCTGTCTGGTGCCAACTCTGTGACTGTAGGAAGTCTGAATGAGAGTATTTTAACAGTATGGGTATGTTTTGGGCTTTAGCATGTTACGTTAACATCTGGGCTTTTGCGCATTCGTGTCTTTGTGCAGCCGTAAGCACTTGCCATGTATGTAAACCTTCCAGAGCGGTTCTTGGTTTTCTCCTCTGCTTTCACATGTTTGTGATTTTCCAGAACATTCACATTTTGCAGTGAAAGCAACGATTCTTGTTCTCTGCCTCAAGGAGATATTTTTTTAAATATCTCAGATGTTGAAACATCTGAATAGATGTTGAAACAAAATTCCTTCTGCGGTTTTTGAGAACTGAAGACAGATAGCAGTCCCCATTTTACTGGAATAAGTAAACTTAGCAAAATAATTACCTTTTGTGGCTTCGTTCCCCTGTATTGTCAGGTTGTATACTCAGTCGCACAAAGATCTACATTTGCAGAGGCAGTTGAAATCTCTGGTAATTTAGGACTGTTAATGAATAGAATATAATATAATAAAGCAGCTGTAACAGTACAGTGGTTGGTCCTCAGTACGTGTTTATGGTACACCTGTAAAGGTGAAGCTGGTTCTCTGCGAAGATATATTTTGTTAAATTAAGTTCTGTTAAACTCTATTAAATTGAGATTGTGTGGGCAGAATCTTTCTCTGGACGCTGACGAACCTCTTTTGTACTTTCATACTTTTTGAATATTCCTGCAGGAGTTCAGGCCTTTCCACACTCAAGCTGTACTTCTGGCTAGACCAACGTCTCTGCTTTTATTATGTCCTCAACTAAGTGAATTGAACCATATGCTTCAAACTAAGTTGTGGAGTAAACCGTAACGGTGCTCTAGATAATGCCACTACTTGTTATGTCTCCACATGACTTGTCTTTGAACTCAGCAGAGAACAAGGCAAAAACTATGGTATTAATAGCTCTGTTTATACATTTTTAATGCGTTCAATTCGTTGTGGATAGCTTCATTAATGTTAAATGTGGTTCTAAATATGGATGGGTATAAGTGTTTTCTTTTGAAAACCTTTGATGGAGTCTAGCATGCAGGCTGGCCTCTTGTATTAACTTTGATTCCATTCACGCTTTCTTTCTCTCTGTTGCAGGAGCTATTGTGACAATCTTGGCTACCACCCATTAAGTGCTGCTGACTTTGGAAAGATCATGAAAAATGTCTTTCCGAATATGAAGGCCCGTCGTCTCGGCACAAGAGGCAAATCAAAATATCCTTTGCTAGAACGCTTCTCAGTAACAACTTCTGCACTTGCCTGGAGAACATCTGTTATTATGGCTTAACTACCAGCTAACTGTAGAAGTAATGTTAAAAAAAAATATAGACACTTTCCCAACGTTCTTTAAAAATTATTAATTGCAGTAGTGTTAGGTTGCAAGATAAAACTTTGGAAACAAGTACGTAAATTTGGGTTCTGATGCTCACAGCAGCAAGGAATCAAAGAAGCTTTATCATTTAGTGCAAAGGGAGATACTGGAATAAAGGAACTTGCCTTATATATATGCAGTAACTAATATTTTATTGGTAGTGCAGCTCAGAAATACTAGAACATTTCTTGCTTCTATATTATGCACACCAGTAATTTGAAAGTCAGTTGTAAAGCCAAAGATGGCAAACCGCTGGTGGTTCTGCTGCTTCAGTGCAGGGGGCAGGAAGCTCTGCTAGGGAAGAAATGCAATAATCAAGTCTAAAGGCAACAAGGATGTGAATTTTTCTCAGGCATTTCCGAGGCTGAGCTGCAGTTTGTCTAGTCTTTAGCACACTGAGTTGTTCCATTAAAAAACAAGAACGGTTAGTGATTTTCAAAGTAAATAGTTTTTTCATCAGCAAGAATTTTGTCCTTTCCAAATTGACAGTTACACCTTCCCTTGAGAATCCTTGCAAACCATCGTGAAGTAACGTAATACCTGCTGCATCCCCCAGGGCGATGCTTGCTCCTGTGCTGGGCGGGCTAAGCCGCTGCAGTAGGCAAGGGAGGGAGAGCATTAAAAGGCCAAAAGGCATCAAGGTGCTTGTAGGCTCTAATTAAAAACCAGTCGAAAGAATGAGCAGTAATGATACAGATGCGCTGTAATACTGGCCTTTGCCAAGGTCGCACCTGAAGCTTGCACCTGCAGAGGGCTACATGCTGGTAGGCATCCCAGAATTGTTTGTCTTCCATAGAGGGAAGAAAATCTTGTGTGTAGCAGTAAATGGAGAAGTTATGTGTTGGTTACATTGTTTCATAAAATACAGCGTTGGATTGTCTGTCAGTGGAGACCAAAAGTTAGTAGTCATGTTCTGGATAGAGCTAGAGAAGTTTTAAGGAAGAAATCTTATAATGTAATTGTAGCTTGACCCAGGGGATCTCTTTCAGTTCTGTTTCCTAATTCAGAATGATTAAAATGTGACCTTATCTCACACTTAGCTTAATACCTAACCTCCTTACATTTATTTTACTGTAATTATGCTCCATCCAGGTTAATGCAAGCAAATGCAAACTCCGTGGCCTAGGAAAGAGAAACACAGACGTATTTACAGAATGTGAAACATTTAGTGATCCTGAAAAGGGTTTGTGTGTCACAGAGAAGAGACACTGTATGTGAACTCCCAGGGTAACGCTGTGGAGAGGAAAAAGGGATGATTTGATTTTTAGACCTATAAACAAGTGAGTAAGAGCAGTGGAGGGACTATGTTTTTGTGTACTGATTTGATGAGATCAATGTAAAAACAAATCTGGGTATTTGTGTCCATATTTTTGCAGAAGAAGAATTATCATGGGTGGAGAGAGAGCCACAAAAATGGTGTGAAGTCTTAGGAAGAAATGGCCTCACCAGTCACTTTGTCATGGGAAACTTCTTCAGTTTGTGGAAGTCCCTTAGGAGAAGGAAATGTCAGGAAATTTAGCAAAAATTGGCAAAAAACTCACAATAAAGTAAAACCTAAACTTGGGAACACATTTTTTTTAATTGTGATTAATTTTTGTACATGCATTCTTCATCTGGTTTTAGGCCTGGTTTAGGAAGGGAGTTTAGTCCAAATTTATGTTAATGATTTCAATATTGAGTAGTTAATTGAAACTACTTGGCGTGGTTTGGTGGTTCTTCTAAGTCATCAAAGAAAATTCATCACACCCAGCATCGCTTGCTCCTCTGCATAGATGGAGAAGGCCAAGAATGCAGCCGTGTGTAGGCTGTTGATTCTGGCTGGCTGTGAGGACTGTGTTAATGACAGCAATTCTTAGCTCTGTTGTTGACTTACGAAGCTTATGAGGGGTATCAGAGGAATTACTGCCCTTCCCTCCTATGCCCCAACTAGCAAGCAGAGATGATTTACACCTTAATTCTTGTTCACATATTGCTACAGTGGACTGAGGAAGAAGGCTTTTGTGCATATGCCAACGCTGCCCAACCTCGACTTTCATAAAACTGGAGATGGGGTATGATATATACTTGCTTATTTATATATATTTCTCAAAATTAACATTTATTGTGTTGTTTTTCTGTCTGAAGTTTTCAAAGCAAAGTGAAGAGCTGTGTATTTTTTTAAGGTTTTTATTTACAATACTTATATTCTGAATCATTCTTTGATATTTTTCTATAAAGTTCAGAACAAATTGCAGTGCTATTAAAAAAAAAACAATTTAGGAGGTGAAGCAGACGTTCACAGTGTTGCCACCCACAAGCGGTGTCCTTTTAACTCTGATTCTGTTTTGGTTTTAATGTTTGTTTTTTTTTAAAAAAAAGTCAATGCTAGGCAAGAGGAACCCCGGTGGAAGAAGCAGTTCCGGGGTAACAGCGGCTGCTGAGTTGGCAAGACTTTGCATGCAGGGAGCATCAATTGTTGGTGGTCCAGATATTAGGATTCTCTCTGCTATTTTCTTCTTTTTCTTGGGAAACAAATAGTAGATTAATGTTTAGACATTTCATTTTGAATGATACTGATGTTATGATCTCATTTTCCCAATTTCATGAAAAACTGTGAACATACTTACTCATCTTTTTGTGCGTTTCTGATCACCCTTTGCTCTCTGTTTTTGTTTTCATGCCTTAATGACCCTTAATTATTAAAGTAACCTTTCCTCCTTTGTTTGTTTGTTTTAGTTGGATGGGGCAGAGCCCTCTGGGCAGCTGCAAAGTGCTGATGAGGAAGCCATCTCTGCGGCCTGCCGGCTTGTTTGTGAATGGGCCCAGAAAGTGCTGAGCCAGCCTTTTGATACAGTCTTGGAATTGGCTCGTTTCCTTGTAAAAAGTCACTGTATCGGTACCAAGTCGATGGCAGCTTTAACAGTAATGGCAGGAGCACCAGCAGGTAATGAGATAACTTAATGCTGAATCAATGAAATAGGGCATCTTTTTTTTTAAAGAGTAATAACATCTTGGTTTGAGGAAGCATTTCTCTTGAGGGCAAACTTCAAACACTGACTCTGAGCGTTGAGCATGCGTTTACATGATTTTTAGTCCACGTTGCTGCAAATTACTTTTCTTGTTGGTAGTCTGGGTAAAGAAATAGAAAAATAAGCAGTGGTCTCAGGTTTAGTTTGTGATTCTCCCATTCCTCTGATGAAGACCCTGGTCTTTTAAAGCACTTCAGGGCATGCGAGTAATTGTGCTGGATTTATGTACTTTGCTGGATTAGGAGTTTGGTGCCAGTATAGTGCTGGTTTGTAGACAAACTGCTGGTGTAGCTGTGTTTCCGTCTGATGACTTGTCCTAATTTGGAAACAATTGTCTGTCTTAATTTTCTCTCAAGAGCAGATTTTCTTACAGGCATTTCTGATATGTCAGATGCAAATTTTCCTGAGATGTTTGATCAGTGTCAGGTAGTACAAGCACATCAGCTGCTGCTGTTATTGATCACATTAGAAATACGGGCTTGAGGGGCATCAAGAGGGACAGCAGAGCCTTCTCTGGGGGCAGTTGTGTGACTGAGATTCCAGTACTTGATTTCAACTCTTCATTTGAGGTGAAGGGAAGAGTTATTTTGTTTTTTTCTACGTCAGATGAATTTCTGTTCAATTCGGTCTCTGGGAAAGCTTACGTTCGATGTGGTTGGTTGTACATCTTTCGTGTTCTTTGTTTTCTCCTTCATGATCAAAATCAGTCACTTAATCATTTGAAGTGTGGTGTGTTTGTGGCTGTGGATGAATAAATTCCAAAAATGAAGGATGTGGAGAGAAGTGCAGGTGCACAACATGCCCCCCAGACTTCCCTCTGCGAAGTTCTCCCCAGGCCTGTCAAGCAAAATGTGTTTGGATCAAGGCACATCTCTTGACTTGAGACAGGCGATTTCAAATGGAAGCTGGTGGTCAGGGCTGCAGGTTGGGGTGATCCCCTTCCAGATCGTGTTTTCTCCTTCCAGCTCTCTTTCCTTTATTGCAACTTGGAACTGATGGGTGGCAGTAGCAGGTTTTGCTGCCTGTATACTACTTGTTTACCTGACGTTGCTTGGCTTCATTGGTTCTGCTTGCTGTGCTGCTAGAAGGGACGCTAGGTGTTATGTACAGCTCTTCAACCCATGTAGCTTCTCCCCCTTACTTCCTTCAAGAGAAGATGGTTTCCTCCAAGGAAAAGGGCAGTTATTTCCAGTGCATGCCTCTGTGGCTTGGATAGTCATTTCAGGAGAGGTTCTTTCTAGAATGGCAAATAAAATATTCCCATTCCCCTTTATCACAAGGAACTACAGTGTCTCTGTGTGATAACTGAGCAAAAAGCAAACTTTTACCCTCAAAGAAAAATTTTTGAGTTTTTTTCTGATAAGTGTTACTTGCCTTCAGTATTCAGCCCACATAGATGACTTGTTTTCCAGCAACTGCAATACATTTGGGCATCTCGCTGCTCTGTGAGAAAGAATTGTGAAAGTGGAGGCAATGTTGCATGTTCAAGCTCTCATGGTACACACAGGCTGCTGCTGAGAGGGTGGGCTCCCAGATCACAGTTCCTAAGCATGTACTGGGTATCTAAAACCAAATACTTGCCCCAAAATAGTGTCATTTATAATTAAGAGTTATTTTAAAAACTGTGACACCTGCAAAGTGTAAATGAAACGGTGTTAAAGCATTTCTAGAGGGGCAGTTCAACAGGGTTAGTCGGTCAGTGAGAGACACGCTAATGCTAATCCTCTTGACTGTTAGTAAACAAAAGATCATAAATGTGATGTGATTTTGTAAGGAAAACTTGTACCAGCTGCGCAGATGAGACTAACTCCCTGTTGTTCTCCCTGGAAGCACCACTTGCTTGCTTGTGATCAGCAAAGGCATTGTCTCCAGAAAAGATGTTTTCCCATTCCAATTTCCATAATCTTTTAACCATTTCCTCCTTCTTTTTTTCTTTTTTCCCTGGACACTTCTCTTGCTCGTCTTTCACCATTATCCCTGATCACACACAGGTTGTGATCCATTCTGATGCATTGTGTTTGATGCCTCGGCCATTCGATGATATCATCTGCTCCGAGCTGCTCCTCTGTGACACAGACTCACAGCTTTCTGGAAAGATTTTTCATTTTTAAAGCTGCCTTAGACATTGATAACAAAACAAAACCCCACAGTAGATGATGAATTTTAAAGGTTCGTCTAAAACACATCCGCTGCCCTCTACTGTCAGTTAAATGAAATGCATTAGTTTTTAAATTTTGCTGACACAGGAGCTGCAATTTGGAATTCCTAGGAACGAAATGCCCGTACATAGTATTTTAGCTGCTAATGCCCAGCTTGTCTAACAGATAGGGGGTTTGCTACAAATGTGGAAATAAACTGCAATGCTGAATAGAATTGAAGTAAACTAATAGATTTGAGCATGAAGGGGATGGGAGCACCTCATGGAGGAGGCGTTCCCACGATGGTTGTGGAGATGCCTACCATGTATTCTGTGTGGTTAGATACAGAAGTGACACTACAGCAGATGGGGTATGTGTGATTGTAATTCATTCTTCTACTTTTGCATTCAGGAATAAAAGGGATCCCCCAGCCCTCAGCTTTTATACCCACTGCTGAAAGTAATTCCTTTCAACCGCAAGTGAAAACTCTTCCATCTCCTGTTGATGCCAAGCAACAGCTGCAGCGTAAGATCCAGAAGAAGCAGCAAGAACAGAAACTGCAGTCTCCTTTGCCAGGAGAGTCTCCAGCAAAGAAAACGGAAGGCACCGCAACCAACGGTGTGACCAGTATATCTAATGGAAGTCCTGCAATTCTGTCTCCTCCGCCTATTGGCATTGTTGTGGCAGCTGTCCCCAGCCCGATACCGGTAATGTTCTCCAGCAATTCTCTAGAGAAACAACGTTATGAAAGGGTTGTAAACTGCCAGTAACTAAGCAGTGGTGTCAGTGGGATAGAAAAATGGTTTCCGTTCAAAGGTTTGGGTCCCTTGATGCTTTTCTATCCCAGTGACTGTGTTATACCACATGAGTTATGGGATCGATGCAGAGGCAGCGGAATTCTGATCACATAGCACAGGCCAAGTTTGTCTTTGAAGTCCTTGACAGTGGGATTTCAGCTAGCAATAATTAAGGTTATATGTGCAAATAATTGCCCTTGAGATGAGGTTTAACCAGATGAGGGAGCTGACACCGGGGTGTGGGTCGCTGAGCCCCTAATATGGAATCTGAATTGCCTTTCATTGGCCCGGCGCGTTTAGTGATAGCAGCAACAGTTTTATTTTTGCATGAATGTCTGTAGTACGGAACATCTTTGTCTTTCAGCCATACAAAACTGGGCTGGGGGGGAGGGAAGGTTATTTGTTTTTAAGATGTTAGCTGTGGTGTTGATTTCAATGGGTAAGCCATTTTTTCTGCCTGATAGTGCGTTTGTATTTAACTCGCTTTTGAAACCTTAACAATGAGCAGTGTTTTGAACACATCCTCTCCTCTTTAACCTTTGTATGTCTGTTCCACGTGGTAAAGGATTCTGTGAGAATGACCATTTCATTAGCAGAAGAGCAGACTAGTGTGTAGACCAGTGCTTCGTACCTTAAATATCTGTCTACCAGTCCTTAGGCAGACAAATAGAAATTGTCTTGTATGTAGTTGAAGAGCTTGTTTTGTTTCAAACTGACGTTCACTAGCTTTGGTGTATTGAGCTGTGTTGTCCTTCACCTTTGAAATGCTTGAGGATGAGATGGTCTCTGGGCTTTGGGGACTTTCTTGCTTCATCGCCACACCTTTCTGTTTCTCTCTCTGCAGGTGCCAAGGACCAGGCAGTTGGTGACGTCTCCAAGTCCTATGGGATCGTCTGATAGCAAGGTCCTGCCACTCAACGTTCAGGTGGTCACTCAGCACATGCAATCAGTCAAGCAGTCACCAAAGACTCCCCAGAACGTTCCCGCCAGCCCAGTTGGTGACCGCTCTGCCCGGCATCGCTACCCACAGATCTTACCGAAGCCAGCAAATACCAGTGCTCTCACCATCCGCTCTCCCACAACGGTGCTCTTTACCAGTAGCCCAATCAAGACTGTTGTGCCAGCTCCACATGTGAATTCCTTAAATGTGGTTAAAATGACAGCAATATCTCTTGCCCCAAGCAGCAGTAGTGTGCCCGTCAAGCAGACGTCTTCAGTTAGCAGTAGTGCAGGAGCAGCGGAAGAAGGGAGGACTGGTCCACAGATCAAAAATGGATCCGTTGTGTCACTTCAGTCTCCAGGATCCAAGCCTAGCACTGTTGTAGCCACATCTGCAGTCAAGATCAAAATGGAACCAGAAGCATTGCTGGATGAGAACTCAGTACAGGGCCAAGAGAGCTCTGATGTATCTAAATCCGTCAAGGCAACCCCTGACCTGCCTCCTGCTCAACTAATTAATTTTGAAGTTGCAACCTTGAAGGTTTCAGCTGATGATGTCACAGAGGCAAAACCAGTTAAGGGCTGTGATCAGGGAGCTGAAGAAGCAGGGACCAAATACAAAATACAATCTAATGAGATCACACCAGTTTCTTCAGCAGGCAATAATCAAAGCACTCTAAAGCTCTCAGTTGCCAGTCAGAACTTGTCCAGCACCAGCATTGGTTCACCTCCTACTGGTGAGTCTACAATTAAAGACAAAACGTGCACTAAAAGTCCAAGAAAGCGACAACCTTCTACACTTCAGGATTCCCAGGTACCACCTGTAAAGAAACCACTGGTGGAGCAGCTTTCAGCTGGTAATGCTGTGGAGGGTCAAAAAGCAAACAGTGTTAAGAAGTCTCCGAACGTTGGATCGTTAGCTAACAGTGACAATACAGCAACACTTGCTCAAGTTCCCAGCAAGGTACCTGCAAAGATACCTGTACCTTCTACAGCTGCAGCAAACTTAGCAACAGACCTTTCTTTGAGCACCAATTTAAATACCAGTGATTCTACTTTAGGACAGCAGCTTGCATCAGCATCATCTCCAGATATAAAAGTAAAATTGGAAGGAAACATGTTTATCATAGAAAACGATTCAAAATCTGATGGCAGCTTTAACCCAAATACGTGGCACCATATCACCAAAACCTCCGACTTTGCATCTGTGAATTGTGAACAGCAGCCAGATATCAGTGTTATGACTATCGCAGGGCACTCTGGCTCTAGTGACTTACAGGAATCAGCGTGGGAACCAGTGCACTGCGAAGGTATACAGCAGGATGCATACAACCAGCAGTTACAGAGCCAGATCCAGGACTCCTCCTTGGCTCAAATACAAGCACAGCCCTCAAATCAGTTAGCTCTGCAGTCTGAGCTGAAAGAGTTCGAACATACAGTCCCTCAGTCAAACGAAAACTTCTTTTCCTTTGATGATGACCTTACCCAGGACAGCATTGTGGAGGAGCTGGTGCTCATGGAGGAGCAAATGTCCATGAATAATTCTCATCCTTATGGCGGTTGTCTAGGAATGGCACTTCAGAGTCAGACCGCAGCTCAAGGAGCTCCTGTGTCATCTCATCCAAGCAGCACGCACTTTTACCATTCGATCCATAACAACAGCACTCCGATTCACACTCCTACCCCCACCCCCACCCCGACGCCCACCCCCACCCCGACTCCAACACCCACCTCTGAAATGATCGCTGGATCTCAGAACATGTCCCGAGAGAGCCCTTGTTCGAGGCTGGCTCAGACAACTCCCGTAGACAGTGCTCTAGGAAGCAGCCGCCATACGCCCATCGGCACACCCCATTCAAACTGCAGTAGCAGCGTCCCTCCAAGTCCTGTGGAATGCCGAAACCCATTTGCATTCACTCCCATCAGCTCCAGTATGGCTTACCACGATGCCAGCATTATATCAAGTAGTCCAGTGAAGCCAATGCAGCGGCCTATGGCTACCCATCCTGACAAAACCAAGCTTGAGTGGATGAATAACGGCTACAGTGGGGTTAGCAATTCCTCGGTTGCAAACCACGGCATCCTTACGAGCTATCAGGAGCTGGTGGAAGACCGCTTCAGGAAACCTCACGCTTTTGCCGTTCCTGGCCAGTCGTACCAATCTCAGCCACGCCACCATGATACTCACTTCGGTCGGGTGACTCCTGTTTCACCTGTGCAGCACCAGGCAGCCCCTGTCAGTAGCACCACCAAGCAAGAGGGCTTTGCTGTTCCTGCTCCTTTGGACAACAAAGGAACCGGTTCTTCTCTCAACAACAGTCTGAGATGCCGGAGCGTGAGCCCTGCTGTCCATCGCCAGCGTAATCTCAGTGGAAGCACTGTTTACCCTGTTTCAAATATACCACGTTCTAACCTGACACCTTTTGGAAGTCCGGTGACTCCCGAAGTTCACAACGTATTTGCTAATATCCATGCAGACACCAGTGCCAATAACATAGCGCAAAGAAGCCAGTCGGTCCCGTTGACTGTGATGATGCAGACAGCCTTCCCGTCTCTTCAGAAACAAACAAACACTAAAAAAATAACCAATGTGTTGTTAAACAAACTTGATTCTGATAGCGATGATGCAGTGAGAGGTTTGGGGATGAACAACATGCCCTCAAATTACACAGCCAGGATGAATCTCACTCAGATTTTAGAGACATCCGCCGCTTTTCCTAGTGCCAACCCACAAAATATGATCAATTCCAGCACTTCAGTTTATGAATTCCAAACACCAAATTACCTCACAAAAAATAGCAGCACCGATCAGATCAGTTTTTCTTCTGGAGATAACCAAGCACAATCAGACATCGGAGAGCAGCAATTAGATTTTAGCAGCACTGTAAAAGACCTTTTAGGGGAGGACAGTCTGCCAACAAACCAGCAGCTGGTGAATCAGGTGGCATCAGATCTCAATAACGTTGCATCTGTCTTTTCCAGCGATATCAGGTTGTCTTCCGAGCTCTCAGGCAGCATTAACGATCTGAACACTTTAGACACAAATCTACTGTTTGATCCAGGTCGTCAGCAGGGACAAGACGATGATGCTACACTGGAGGAATTAAAAAATGACCCCTTGTTTCAACAAATCTGCAATGAATCCATTAACTCAATGACTACACCAGGTTTTGAGTGGATGGAGAGTAAGGATCATCCTGCTGTTGAAATGTTGGGTTAATCTTGTTTTATAATATGTATGTAGCACACTGTATCTAAAAGACAGACGTATTGTATTTGTCTTAATGGAAGTGCCTCCCGCAGCAGAAACACTTGCTATGTATTGTGGCATTTTTAAAAAAGTTTGCTGTACCGTTGCTCATTCTTCAGCAGGGAAAAGGCAGTCTTACCAATTCTAAACAAATCTCTGAAGGTGATGGGCTATCAAAGAGCCAGTATTAAAATTTGAAATTTATAGTGTTTCCCATTCAACGTTTCTTATTGTAGTGGTTAATAGCCAGCCAGCAGTGACAGCTATGGTTGAGGCTTTGGGAGGGTTTTAAGTCGAGCTCGTTGGTAGGCTTTCCGTACTTTGTATTGCTTGTTACTTCGTAGTGGATGATCCTTACTGACCTTTGTCGTTCAGGTCGGAAACGCAGGGTGCCTGCAGATAGGCAGGCGGTGGGGAGTAGGGTACGAGTGAACCAGGTGACATGCAGGTGCCTGATCTTGAGCACTGCTCAGTGGTGAACTATGGGAAATCTCCGTAGCGCTGGTGCCATTGCCATCTCTAGCAAAACGCAGAGATAGGAAAAACTGACAGGAATGATCAAGGAAAAAGAAAGATGCACTAAATTTTTTATTTAAGAGAAATAAATCTATGTAGTTATTTTACCCATTAATATTCATGACATACTTGATATTTTAGTTCTCACTTCGATGTTTTTATATTAGGTAAAATTCATGCAAAAAGATTTTGAGCACTGAGATTTAATCTAGGCCTAACACCCTATTTTAAAGTGATAGGTACTGATTAATTATTTATCAATGCCAGAGAAGGAACGTGATATTTTCCCTCTTTTTTTAAATAAAAGAGCTGCCGGAGCTCATTAAAATACTATTTTTAAAGATTAATTTTTTAAGTTTGCTCTTTCCTAAGCTAGTGGAGGGTGTAGGAAGATGTTCTTTTCTCTGTATTTCAGTAGGTTGAGCCTTTCTGTCTTTCTTGCTCACTCTCTTTCACTCAAACAAAAGATGACTAAAATATTAGAAAATGTGGTTGATCTAAAAATATTTCATACAGAGCCATAATACTGCCAGGCACTTTACAGATACACAGTAAGACATGTGATCTTACTTTTGGTAAAACTTCTTTTAAAAGTACTTACTGTTTTAGGAGCCTGAATTCCATTTTCATAAGTGATTTGACAGGACTGGTGAATCTAATTTTTATTTTTTTTTTTTTTAGAAGTCCTTAGCTGCCCCTTTGGAAAATGAGATTTACACTTTTGCCTTGCTGGTTCACTTGAACCGAAAAAGACCTTTTGTTTTATCAGCATGGCATGGATCTCTCTCACGGTCAAAAGAGAGAGGTACTTAACCGGCCACGGGCCTGATGCTAGAAAGAGGACTTGCAGAGGTGAGCTTTTACAGAAGTGGTGCGCTGAGGATGCTACAATACCACCCCTTAAGCTTAGCGTAAAATCAATTATTTCTTCTGTGAATTGACACTTAGAAAACAGAGTGGAAAACGTTTTCCTCTCTTGCATTATTTCTTTGAATGAGCAGTCATGCATTTATGAAGGGGGAGGCTTATTGTGCCCCCCTAGATTTACTAAGTGTCTTGGGGGTCCTCTGTTTCTTCAGTTTTCGCGAATGACTTGAGATCCCAGTACTGGTCAATTTTTTTGGCGGCGCTGATTCAACTTGTGCTGCTGCATTGGCACTTGAGGTGCTGGGGTACCACGGCTTCTCTTGCTCCCGTTCATCACCGTTCTGTGGCCTCTTCTGCAGGGACAAACAGTTGTGCCAAGCTATAGCACCTTATGGGGGCCTGATCTCACTGTGCTTGCATCAGAAGTTTTGCCGCTTCGTCAGGAACAAACTTGGAGAGTTCAGATCCCTCCTTGAAGCACATGGATGTGCGATGGTGTGGTTTGCTTCGTTTAAGACCAAGTGACCCTTTTAAGTTTTGTTAAGGAAATGGGGAGGAGACTGAAAACTGCATGGTTGCCTTCTGCATGTTGTCTTGCCAGGAGTCTGTCAGTAAGGCTTGAACCATTTTTCTCGTAGACTAAACTTAGGGCTTGAGTTCTGTACCTGCCCATGGCCTTTCGCCAGAGATGTGCTGAACATCCTCTTACCTTCTTGACTTCACTGGGTCTGAGAGACACTTGGCACCTCTCTTTTCGGACCCCGACCCTGTGTGAAGTGCCAGCACTACTGTGAATAGGTGAAACCTACCTTCCAATGGAGAGGCACAGGGCAGGGTGCGAGCGCCGGCGCTGCGGGGAGAAGCCACAGACGTGCCGGCCTCGCCTCCAGGTCACTAACACTAAGACTGAGGTGGCCTTGGGGGAAATAAGTTTTTGTCTAACTCTACTAGGTTTTTTTAAGAACGTTTCTCAGAAAAGCAAGAGTAGATTTAAAGCTGGTGCGTTCGAAATTATGCAGCCGTCACCAAAGGTTTTTAAAAGTGCGTTTAAAATGATTTTTAAATACAAGCATTACATTGGGCCTAACATGTGACTTAATTATCAGAAATATTCTATAATCAGTGGATTTAAAGCAAATATCTGTTTAATTTAAGAAGTGCTAAATTCAATAAGGATTGTTTCAAGTAAAATCCAAGGCACAGGCACAGCTTTGTACATTGGTATGTATTATTTTAGAGGTGTTTGTGTGTTGGTGTTATAATTAATAATGTTAGGTCCCTGTACTTAGTGCTAGTTAGTTCTTTACGATACATTGAGACAGAGCACTACTGCACACCAAAGTATGCAATACCCAAAGGAAAATTCTGTGATTTTAACAAATGGAAGCCTGTCTGCGTCAGATACTCCAAAACTAAGAATATGAGACAGTTCTGACCCCTTGTTTACATTATTGGCTTCCTACTAACGTGAGAAATAAATTATTTTGATAGCAGTTTTTGCTTAAGTATTCAAACTAGTGAATTTGTACCCTGTGTACAGTATTGCAGCAAACACTTTAAATTTGGTTGGTTGGTTAGTCCAGCAAACTTCCTGGGTTCATATATTGCACTAAAATTCTGTTGAACCTGTGGCAGGCACATTCCTTAGGATAAATGCAACAAATACGGCCCACAGATTTAAAAAAAAAAAAAGGCAAAACTAAAAAAAAACCCTTTTTAATGTGTTTCATTATTAAAAGGCAAAATGTCATTAAAAGTGACAGGTGAAATTGTCTTATGTAGCAATGTGCATTGATCTCAATGAGATATTTCTATTTCTTATTCTCTTACATGAGAATATTACAGCAGGAAAAATTAAGTTTAGTTTGCTTCACCATGTTAATACATGATCACAAAACGTGCATGAGTGTTAATGACTTAATCTTGTACAGTACTAGATATATTCCTGTAACCACTTTTATTTTTTTTATTCTTTTGCTGTATTGAAACTGGTTCAGTGTTAACCAGGTGAGCATAGTTATTCACAAGTTACTTACTTTTTTATGTTAACTAATTCAGCTTAGTTATTGTTGAATATGTTCCTTTCTTGGATTATTTTTTATTGTTCTGGTGTTGAAAAACATTTTTGCATCATTTTATCATGATAAGAATTCATGAAGTAAATAATTTGCAAATAATTGCAATAAGCACTGACTTCTGAACTGAAAAGAAGGAAAGCGTTTCTTGTGCAGTGCATCTGAGGTTCATATAATAGTCTTGTACTATACTGTGCTTTATTTACTGCACCGTAAGGAGAGAAAAACCCCTGTTCCACGTTTTCATTTAGTGCAGGAAATCCAGTTTCTCCCCTCTTCCCCAGTGTTTTGTTGTCTGTTGTACTGCTGAAACTACAGTAGTTGAATATTGCAGTAGCATTTCAGTTATTTTTTTTATTGAAAGTGCTCAAAAATTGTTTTTTAAATGTTTTCAAAAACAATAAAAGCATTTTATATTAAAATGACTTCTGGAGTTTTTTCTTTATATGGAAAATGTGTGTTAAGGTTGACCTGAGATACAGAGCTTTTTGTGTGAAGACAGATCACAGCTGCCCAGTCGTACCAACTTGCTGCAGTTGCTGAGCCCAGTCATAACACGTAAAGCTGAGCATGAGGCAGCCTTGGTCACTCTCTCAGAGTAATGGTGGTAATGTGCTTCTGACATTCACTTGTCTTTATATTCCATTTCTGTAGGTATCTCTTTTAAGTGGAAGCTACTTCTGTGGTGATGCTATTATGTTTGGGGGATAAAAACAGCTGCAACTTACAGTTGAACCTGACAGTTCAAATTTGCCATCAAACATTAAAATAATATTCTGGCCAAGCTGTACTTCAGAACATGGTGATGATAGTTGTGCTGGTTAGAGTTGTTGGTCACGTTCAGCTCCTCTGTGCCGCTTTCCTCCTGGTGTGGGTGCTGGTTGAAAAGTTCGTTTTGTGCCTGGGTGGTGGCTCTTGCTGTTGTGACGTACAACATCCCATTGCTGGTATAGCCGTCCACAGTGGCAGTGCTTGGCTGGTTTTGCTTTTCAATACTAGCAAAGCACTCCTACACGATAGTGTTATGGTACAGCTCGAGTTGCTGTCATAAAGGGGAAAACCTATGGAGCCCTTTATTTGGGCTGTAAAATTGTATGTAAACCCAGCAGTGTTCCCAGCACAGTTTATGTGAATGCAATGGAAAAGTATTGACACAGAGCAGAAACTGTCTATGAGAAAATGAGGGTGAGAATAAATATTCAGGTTTTCATGCAAAAAGAGAGCACTGGTTAGCAGTCTCTATCCCAGGCTAGAGAGGTGCTGAGGTGAGTTGGCAGGTGGCAATTTGATCAAAATCCCTTAGGTTCGTCAAGAAAGAAAAAGAGTCATCAGGGAGACATAAATGAGACAACATGAATGAGAGAGCATCAGAAAGATTAATTTTAACGTGACATTGGAGGGAATGCTATTAATATATCTCACTGGATTCTAAATTAGTGTGCTCTGAAAAGAGTTCTCAACTGTTTTCTCTGAACAATTCATGGACATGCTTTCTTCATGTTCCACAGCCATAAAAAAATGGCAATTAAAAATTCGCGAGGAATGACATGGAATATATTGTAGGAGATATAAAAGGCTATTTTAGAAATCGATAGTTCATCTGAAGTAATCATAGGTTTTAATCAGAACCTCTCAGCTGTAGACTGGAAAGAATTGGCCTTAATGGTTAATAAAAAGTGCTATAAGAGCAAACAAATCTGTAACTGTGAATGGAAATGGACTAACAGGAAACACAAAGGTGGAAATGTCAGAACTAAATGCATGATCAAAATAACTACCTCAAAACGTTGAAGTTACGAACTATGTAGGTTTCAAAAAGACTAGATGTTTATATGTTTAATAAAGACATCGAGAGTAAATTCTGAACAACTACTTAGAAATATTTTTACATCTCCAGAAATATAAATCTGTATGTGTGAATGCAGCAGGTTTTCTGGTAAACAGAATTCCCCCTCTAGGGTCATAAGGATTGCTGTGTCAAATTAGACGGTGGTTCGTGTAGTCTATACAGTGTCTCTGGCAATTGATACCATCATCTTCTCCAGAAAAAGAAGCCCTGGATTATTATGAGGTCCCAAAATAAATTGCCCCCGTGAAAGCTGCTCCCCTGGACCCAAGATCTAGAAGCCCGATCTGAACTCACTGCACTAGAGCTGGGGTAGATGGACTAGGTGACCTCTGAAGCTTCCTTCCAACCGCTCTTTGTCAGTGTGTGCATCAAGGCTGGAGGGTTGAGTAAAACCTAACTGGATGTGACTCTGTAGCACGGCTGCTCTTACTCAGGTAAAGTTTAAGCATAATATTTGATAATCATCAAATTCATTTGACAGCAAACTTAATTTTCTAGGCCTCCTCTGGTGCATAAGTCAGAGATAACCAATGCTCAGATCTTGCTGCCCTCCTACAAAGGGGAGTTAAGCTTGGATAAGGAGAGGAAATGCAAGAAACGTATAGTGAGGCTTACAGATTGTGGAATAACTAGAAAGCTATTCCAAATTTAAGAAATGAGCAGTGACCTGTCTGGAAGCTTAAGATGTCTCTGAATAATGCTTATAAGGGACTGCAATAAAACTTGCAAACTTTGTGGTTCATGTAAAACTTTTCATCTGTGTAGCGTTTCCAATAGTTACCTGTAATCATCCAGAGCAGAAGACCGTTACACATCAAGGAGTTAGTGATCCACGGAACAGTTAAGCGGAGTATGCCCAGGCCTGTGCTGCGCTGTGCTGTCCCTGTGTTGTCCTGTGCTTATCCCCTGGCTGCAGGGAACACTTAGCCAGGTAGCTGTAACAGAGGAGCCTGGAGGCAGCTCCCACTCTGTGCCGGCAATTACACCACCTGCGCGTCCCTGCCTTTACCTGAAAGTGCAGCAAGAAGTTCTCATGAGAGCATCCTTTCTGCTTGACAGGAGAAGTTAGGAACAGCGTTGTTTTCTTATAAGAAAATCCTATAATAGCTCAAATGACCAAAATGTGGTGACCTTTCCACGGGCAGGATTTGCGTGTGGACTGCAGGCCTGTTCAATGCTGCATCATAGCTCAGAGATCTGAAAGGTTGTAAAACTGCCTGTCCTGTCCTCTCTTTCTTTATAGTGCTAGCTCTAGCAAATGGCATTTTAAGCAACCCTTCACAGAATTTGAGCACCTCTTTTACTGCTATCATAATAAACCAGCACCTCCTACTGCATAATTAACTTACCTAATAAAATTGCAAATCTTCTAGTCTCTTTTTGCCTTTCCTGCTCAACTTGTTAAAAAAAGAAAAAAGGGTAAAATACGAATTAAGCAAGGCCAGATCAATTAAATCAAAAGTGAACTGAGGACATGGAGAAATTTACTTAGAAAACATACAGTGCTAAAAAAGACATCAATTTCATTCTGCAGATCGCAGCGTTTAAATACCCAAAATAGAAGACCACCTTCATATAATGTAGCATATATAACCAAGTGGTTTTAGTTCCTGATAGACCGTAACATTCCTGCTATGTGCTTTGCATAAGTAGGAGAGACTCTACTAGTGATGTAAATACTCAAGGTGTCTTGCCTTGGAACATTTGCATATCTGTTCTCCAATGGCTTTGTCGTGGCTCCTCCTGAGTCTGTTCTTCCTGAGCCTGCCTACCCATTTTCTATATCTGGTAATGCTTCAACTCTGCAATCATTAAAAAAGTCCATTTTTGTCCCTGTGGCTCATCTTTCCTCTGTTGTCAGCTTCCTTTTAATAAACTGGATATGGATAATATATGGATTATGATAAGTTATGCATCATTGGCACTTAGATGATGCCCATTAGGATCAAATTTTCGGTGGATCTCAACCTGATGTTTCAAATAATGTTCAAATAATGTTAGCAATATGCTACTGATATGGTGCATACTCTGTTGTAATGTGGGGTGTTTTTGACACAAATGTTAAAATTGTACTTGAAAATTGGGCCAAGGATGGAAACGAGTCTCAGGAGCTTGTGGGAAGGTTCCATTCTAACCTACCTATGCATGCAAGTAGCCACTTTTGGTAGAAATGTTTTGAGAGTAGTACAGAAATTCTATCAAATAATCTAAGCTTGTGTTTAAAGCCTTCATGGATCTTAAAGATAGGAAAAAGGAGATGCATAGGAATCTGAAAATATATCTCTGTTGAGGACTCAATAGCCTTGTGTCCAGTTATTAACTTGGTGCTAGTGGATTTTTATGAAGACTGAATTGAACAGGGCGCTACCAAGCTGCCGCTGGGGCTGAGTCCATCTGTAGCCTCAGGTTTGCTGAGCGTCATGTGGAGGAGGGTGGCTGCTAGCAATCAAGAGAAGTGACTGTCCCTGCAGCCTTCCTCGGGTAGCTGACCTACCCATCACTGCAGATCTGTGCTTCTCAACACGCTTACTTTAGAGAGCTATTGGGCTCTTCTCAAATATCCTTCTTTTGTTTTCAGTACGGAGGGGAAAACACAGCTGTATAACTGTATCACATTGTAAACTAACTGATTAGGACTCGCTCGTCTCCTTTCCCTATCAAAAATATCCTTGAGTGTTCAATTTGTCTGCTCTGTATCTATCACTACTTCAACAGGACACTTGTTCCAAGGGCTGTAATAATCAGTTCCCAGAGAAAATAAGCCCAGTTTCTTCTTGCTCTGAGACAAGAAGAGACATTTTGAAATGTGCTGTTTAAAAAGCTGTGTATTAGCAATGGTTATTTCTGACTGGAACAAATGCTATTTGATTCTATTTCAAACTGCTTTGAAAATCAGAACGATCCCTCCTACTACGTATGTATAGATGAGAGGGGAGATGAAATGCCCATGTCCAAGAGGCCCCACTCAGAGGTTCTTGTGCCAATGGCATAACTAAAATCTACTCTGACGAGAATTACTTGTGGAAAGCAAAACTAATGCTGGGGCCTAAAATGGCTGTCTCTGCAAGAACAAAACAGGAGACCTCAGTGCTTACTAATAAGGAATTGCTGAAGACCTGTTATACTGCACATAACTTTAGAATTATTTTGCTGCTTTAGGAATTATCTGAAGTCGCACTTTTTTTTTGTAAGTAACATTTACAAAAGGCAGCTATGTAATACAGGAGGATATTTGCATTTCCCTTTGTTTGGCAGAGGTAATAGTCTTCTCACTAATAGGTATCCTTTTACAGCATGCACAAAGCCCTATATCCTTATCAGACATTGTGGGGTTTAGGAGAACTTTCTTGTGGGATTACTTTCTATGCCAGCCAGACTTGAAGGTGTGTGGACACTTCTTGGATGGTGCACTATTACAACTAGTTTCGCCTTTTGGGTAATTAATTCCCAGTGGAAACACTTTCAAGTTCATTGGAAGCCAATCAGTGGACCAAGAACAACACATTAAAATCTGTGTACTCTAAAATAATTGAATGCTAAAAAAATCTCAGAAGTAATTAAACCCAACTTAAAATAGCAATTACTTACTATTCCCATTTTCCTAATGGAATAAGGGAGAAACAATACAAAGAGCATCTTGTGTGAAAACGAGAGGAGTAAAGGCGGGAGTGCATGAGTGCTGCAGTAGCTTCCTCTGCTCTTAGCAGCGGTTTAGATACTGGCAAAGAGCATATAGCACGTAGTACTTCTTACATATATGGAGAATGGAGCCTTAAGGTATTTAAAGAAGAAAAGCCCAAATACGTCATCTATAGGAAGATCTTACTTCTGTAACATTGCAATGGGTTGAACTGTTAGCAGAAATATCCACAATGACTGTGTTAACCGTGGGATCACTGGTGGTGAATTAAGCTGGGAACGGTGTGACAGCAGTTGACTGGAGCTCAGCACCTCCGGGTTTCTGTTCTGGCAGCTCTCCTCCCCCTCAAGCTGAAAATAAGGAGAGAAAGATGACATCTGAGTGGTGGTGATTCAGACAAGTGTTTACCACTTCATTCAAATGCATATGCACAAAATGAGTGTGACTTTCCACCTCCACCGCAGTTGCTCTTCTTACTATGCAGGTTTGCTCATCAAGCCAGAGAGCTTTCCAAAAGAAATCGCTTGTAAACTGTTATACTAGTCACAGAAATTAGGAAAAACATTTCTTACATCTTTCCCTTCTCAGCCTTCCCCATGTGAGAGCTGGAGATCTCAGCAACTTTCCTGGGGGACAGGGGATCTCTGCAAGAGTTGTGTGGAGGGAGCGGGTCCAGGGCAGGTATGGTTAGTGCCTTGAGAACACAGACCCACGCTTTGGGAGCAGTGTAAATTTTGTCTGCAGGCTGCCCTGAAAAGGAGCTACTTGAGTGGAGAATTTCTGTTTCACATTTGGTCTGTCCCTGGTTGACAGACACACCTTGCTGTCATCCAGCAGGGACAAGTAGGGCTGTAGGGTTTAAGACAGCTGGAGGCAGTGGCTTGGCAGCAGGCAACACAGAAAGCAACACGTGTCCAAACAGAAGATATGTTGCTTTTAAGGGAAAGAAGAAAAGTTGAGGAAAACAGAACCAGTGACTTTGGAGAACTGAGAATAAAAAGGAGCAGTGAGGGGCTGGTGAAAACCTGAGCGTGAGTTAATGGCAGTCAAGTTGCAAAGCAATGCAGAGAAAACAGTCAGTCTGGGATGACTTTTACAAGACTGAAGTTCTTGCTTACACAATTTAAGCTTTCATCTTTGTATCAATTTTGCATCTTGCTTTGTTGTGTTTGAAATTTGAAAAAGTACTTAAAGGAGGCCTACAGGAAAGTAGAGTTACGACGAAGGTTAATGGTTTTAAACTGAAAGGGGGGAGATTTAGATTAGATATTAGGACGAAATTCTTTACTCTGAGGGTGGTGAGGCACAGGAACAGGTTGCCCACAGAAGCTGTGGATGCCCCATCCCTGGAGGTGTTCAAGGCCAGGCTGGATGGGGCTTTGAGTGACCTGGTCTAGTGGAAGGTGTTCCTGCCCAGGGCAGGGGGGGTTGGACTAGGTGATCTTTAAGGTCCCTTGCAACGCAAACAATTCTATGATTCTGTGAATTCTAGTATTAAGCACCAGGATCTAGCATGTATTTGCACGTAACTGTAGAGCCAAGAAGAGTGTTCAGTCTTGGGCTCTTAAACTATATTTCTGACATTAGTCTCATTAGTGAGTCATTGCCATGGTAGTAGAGAAATTGAGATTACTAGGCTATCAATAGGTATTTACTTCTCTTAGTCATAGCAATGACTCACTAGCAATATACATTTTTTCTATTAGTTCCCTCTTGTGTGTAGTTTTCCATGTACCTGACACTATGACGTTGTGAGTGGTTCATCATAACATTTTCTATTGTGTGACTCAGTAGAACAAAAGACAATAGGACAAAAATCTGTGTGTGTCACTCGCATCCGGATTTTTTGTTTAATTGTAGTTAAAATGACATATGATTCCTTCAGTTTAAAGGAAGAGCAGTGAAGATAATTTATCCAATTTGATTTAAAATCCTCTGTAGCAAAAATGTAGCCTATATTTAATAAGATCAAACATCCTTCAATGTCATTTGATGTCCTAGATTTTGTAAGTTAACCATGACTATAATTAATATATATTCTTAAGCTAAAGATTATTTGATTATGATAACCCTTTGGAATTGTGAAACAAATCTCCTTTTCCCACATTATTTCCTCCTTTAAAAACAAACAGTGCTTTGTTTTTTTCAAATCAGTTCTGTATTAGAGTGTATGGATTCTCTTCAGCTTATAAAAACATTTACAATAAAGACAGACACAAACCAAGTATTGTAAATGTATATAAAATTCAGACCACAAATTGGGTCTATCAGGCTGAACGCCATCATCTGAGAGACAGAAAATATTTTTAAAGTTTGTAATTTTTTGATCTTTTGTGGCGCTGAAGGTTAATTTAGATGGCAAGAGAATTCAAACTTCTTTGTTACCAGATGAGAACTCACTATTGGGATGGAATAATGACATAAAATATTAATACGTTTTTAATGGCCTTGATACACAGTTAAAGTGTTCTGTTGCACTCAGATGATCCAAATGCAGGTTATTCTCTGCAACTGAAAATCAATTATTTGCAGAAAGAGGAAGAGCTCTCAGAAGAGCTCTCTTCCACTATTAGTCTGTAATTGCATAAGACAATAAAATATTAAATGCTGGAGATATGTATCTTACATAAGAACTGAATGTTTGTTAACAGATTGTGGTTAATTTTCCCTTGTTTTTAAGTAAAAGAATACTTTAATTTAAAATTCTTCTATTTTGAGTGAACTGCTAGATGCCTTGCTGGAATATTGAAGATAACTATTGAACCCACTGAAAATGCACATAGACCTTATCTTAGCACATGGGTGCCTCTAGGTAACAAACCCAGAAATACAAGCCTTGTTGATAGCAGGTCATCTACTTACAAATTTGGGATTTGACTGTGTTTTAACTCCTGTTCTGGAAAATAAGTGGTCTTTCCACACCAAAAATGAATCAGTGAGATCTTCTTTGGGGCTGCGTTACACTTTGCTACTTAAAAAATATAATATAACAAAGTGAGTTTATTGTTGTAAATTTCAAAAGGGCATTATTTCAAATTTCAAAGTTATTGAAACGACACATTACTCAGAATTTAATGTTTGATTTTGATGTCTTACAAAAAAGACCAATAACTAATGTGATAATAAAATACTCATAAACAAAACCTTTGTTAAACAGGAACTTCAGGATGCTTAAGAGTGCTTCTTCTCATAGCCTTCTAGTGTACAGAAAAGCTGAGACTGAGACTGTGGAAAAACAGTCAAGCAGAGTTCAGGCAATTAACAGTAATGTTGCAGTAGGAGATTTATAGGGAGAAATAAACCAGTATCTTTTATTAGACTAACCAATATAATTTTGAAAAAAACCATAAGCTTTTTGGGGTCTGATGCTTTCTGTCTTGCATGGTTTGTACGCTCTAGCAGAGTGTAAGAGGCAGCACCGCAAAACCAGGTACTCGTGCTCAACAGCCATAAACCCACATGCTATTTCTGGCAAGCTGTAAGAACGATTTACCAGTCAATGTTAGGCGCAATCCCAGAAACAAGTGCTTCACAAAGTAACTCGATGTGGAAATCATGCCTGCTTTAACTTAGGCAGGTTTTCCTTCCTTGGCCGTCACCCAGGAACCTCCCACTTAAATTTGGACAAGCCTCTAAACTCGTGCTGGGAGAAGCAAGGCTGAGTGAAGGGGACCGAGTGAAGGGAACTGGAGAGAAACGTTGGGTATCCAGAGGCTCGATCCAGAAGTAGAAGGGGGCTCTTTCTTTTGAATTACCCAAAAGCTTGTCTGGGTCTTTTTTCCAAAATGTATCAGTTGGTCTAATAAAACACATTTTTTCCCCATGTAAATCTATCTGTTCATATTCATAGATGATCATAACTATAAAGACGCTTGCCAGGATGCCACTTTGTCTGTTTCCCAGACACTCACCAATTTTTCATAAGTAATATCCTACAATTGATTTTGGAACATGCAAAAACTGATGTTGCTGTTGAGGTTGCCTTTCCTTGGAACCTCCTGCTAACCCTGGGAGGAGAGCGCAAGAGTGTGTGATAACGGGCACAGGCTTGCCTGAGCCCTGCCATGGAGGTGTTAGTTACCTGGGTGTTTTGTGATCTGCTTGGGGAACAGTCCAAAAAGCTGAGCCTGGGTCTGTGTTTGCTTTGAAAAGGGCAGAGGTTCTCATCAGATGATGAGAGAAGTAGGTCACCCAAGTTGTGAGGGGCTAGGCTGGATGAGCTGAAAGATGGTGAAAGACACTGGTTCCCTGCCAGTACATGTGCTGCTACGTTTGTTTGTTGTTAGCAACACACATGATTTTCCATGCGTTCATCCTAAAACGAAGGTATGTTCTCTGCACTCGTGGGCTGTGCAGTGCCTGGAGAGGAGTTTGGCTCAGGCTTGCTTTCAGAAAGGCTTATGGCTACAAAGCGCAGACTAAATCACTCTATTTATAGGGTTTTTTTTAGCACAGCTCTTCCAGTCGTCCTCTGCTGGCTGGGAAGGCTGGTAGCCAGGAAGGGACTCCCAAGTGATTCATGAGCAGCTGTTGAAAGTCGTGTGAATTGAAGCCATTTACAAAACCATCATGGAACTAGGTCCTTCAACAGGAGGGTGGGTGATATCTGGGAAGCATCACTGAAAGGCAATTTGGGAATGACCTCAAGCGTTCAGCCAAAGTGTTGAGACCTCCCTTACTAACATGTTGCTGTACCACCTGTAAGTTTGAATGGGGGGGGGGGAGGCAGAGTTTTTAGATTTTTCTTTTGAGAGATGGGAAGTCTTTACAACACTGTTACTTTGATTTCAGACAAGGCTTTTACAGTTTATCTTCTCTCCTCTGGCATTCTCCCTGCTGGGGTGTTACACCAGGTCAGCTCCTCACAAAGCGAGGACTTCCTTCCTCCTCCCAGTACCCTGGAAGGCGACACTACCTCCTCCCGGCCGGCAAGGAGATCCTTTCTGCACACTGCAAGGATTATTTTTTTCCCCTCAGTTCCCCACAAATTTTTGCAATTCCACAAGGTTCCCTTGGGTTTAGGCCAGAGCTCCCACAGCTTGCGCCTGGCCCTCAGAGACGTGGAAAAGACCCCGATGATGCAAACCACCGGGAAAATGTTCAGAAAAACGCTTTTATTCCGCCCATGACCCTCACTCCTCGCTGAGGGGGTGTCCCTCGGGCCGGGGAGGAGGGACCCACCCCGGATAGGCGGCAAGCCGGCCGGAGCCTCGGGCCGCGCTGAGGCGCGTTGGAGCTGAGAGAGGCGGCCCCGCACCCCCCTTCGCCTCAGGCTGCCCGCGCGGCGCGTGTCTCCGGGCGGGGCGCGGAGCGAGAGCCAATCGGGAGGCGCCGCCACCTCCCCGGGTGGGCGGTGGCGCGGGCTTCTGCGCCAATCAGACGAGGCGGAGGGGGGCGGGAGGAGGTGGGGCGCGCTCCCGCGGGGCTTTGGGCGGGGCTATGGGCGGGGCGCGCGGCGGGGCGGTGGCGGCGGGTAAACACGGCGGCGGGGAGTGCGCGCCGTTCGGCCATGGCGGCCTCTCCTGCTGAGGTGTTCGGGCTGCCGGGCGAGGAGGTGAGGCCTGCGACCACTCTTCCGCTTCGCGCTCCCCGCTTCCCTTCCGCCGCGAGGGCGGGCGGCTTCCCGGGCGGGTCTCCCCTCAAGGTGGGGGGTTTCCTGCGGGCCCGCCGCTGTCTGGCGGGGTGGGGGAGCGGGGCTGAGGTGAGGGGGGGTTCGGCGGGCCCCTGCCCGCTCCCCTCAGCACCGGCTGCCGGGCCGGCCCCGGACGGTAAGCTGGCGGCTGCCGTGTCGCCTAGCACCGGCATTTCTGTCTCTAGGCTGGTTTTTGAAAGCTGTGCGAGCCTCCCCCTGCAGACGGAGGAATTCGGGTGCGTTGGGTAACTTCCTCATGAGGGAGCTGGGTGGGCGAAGCGGGGCTGCTTCCCCCCAGCTCCCGCCCCCCGGGCTGAAGAATAAAGTCTTTGTTTCGGGCTTTGTCACAGACGGTGTTCGAAGCACCGGAGCGGTGCGTGAATTAAAATTGTGCTAAGGGTCGTTCGGGGCCTGAGCGGCGGTGCTCTTCCCTGCAATGCCGAGAGCGTGAGATCTTGTGTGCGCCTTAGTGTTTTTTTGCAATAAACTCGTGGGTTTAAACAGAAAGCGGCTTCTGTTGTGAGGTCGTAATTCCTGAGCGCGGGGATCTTTGGAAGGTGGCTGGTGCTGGAGTACCTGTCCCTGCGCTTCAGTGGCAGACAGGTGGGGAGGGCTTTTGCATCGAAACTGCGGCAGAATATTGATGGAATAGTTAACTTTATCAAGAAGGAAGGAGGTGACTCTTTTTTGGTTGCAGGTACAGGAAGACTAAAAGCTGTATCCATCTGAAAGCTGTTCGGTGACCTGTGTGAAGTGTCAGTAATGTTGTCTTTGAGCCAACAGGATATTTTACCAAGCCTGTCTTTGATCAGCTCTTTTTGTGTCCAGGCAGTGATGATCTCTGTGTTAGTGCACACTTGTTGCGTCCTTTGCAGGAACTTACTTCATTAAAACTGTGAGATATTATTCCTAGTCTGCTAGCATAGCTCTCTTTGCCGAGTTCTGCTTTACTTCTGGAGAAGTAACTATAAAGCTCTCAAATGATTTTATTTTTTTCCTTCATCTTAGTATTTGAATTGCATAGGAGTTCTATTAGAAGATTAGCACAGCATGCTGCAAGGGTTGCATAGCCCTTCCCATTGCAAGATCCTATTTTCAGTTGCTAGTAGCTTTGTGAGGCTATCCAGTTGGACTAAAACATTCCATGCCTCAGGCTTTCTATTTTAACGTTATTAAACAGTCAGTTTAGTTGTTTCTTAGCCTCCCTTACTATGGGGAAAATTTTTTGAAATCTGGTCAAAATCGAACAATTCTGATCTTTCCTCAATCCTTTTGAACATGTTCCTTTGGAGCTGCTGGGGGAAGGGGGAGAAAGTTTGAGTATGTAACAAATCTATCAGATACAACTTTTTCCTTAATTCAAAAGTTTAGCCAAACTTTTTCAAGTTACAGATGTGGAAAATACAGTTTGTTTATGACCAGGACTTTGATATTCAGTTGGTGCTTATTGATTCACATGTAAAGAACTTGCTCAGTTTTCTTAATAGTTTTCATGCGTGACAAATGACAAAATGAATGATTTTAGGGTTATGGGAAAACTGCTTTTACCTAGAGTGCTAGAATAGAAACTAGAGTTCTGCCTCTCTAGATTTTCTTTTTTTTGTCTTCCTGGAGTTTAAATCTGGAAGATTGCATGCACAGAATCACAACAAAAACGCAAAGTCAGAAACCCAAATCATATTGGAAGTAGCATCAAAGAGTTTTCTGTAAAAGCCTCCCTTGCCATTGTTTTGCAGGCTTTTCATAGTTTATGTCTGCACATTGATGCTTCCCGGGGGCTGTTATGTGACCCATTCTGCAAGATGGATTTGCTTGGGATATGAATCAAAATTGTCTGGTAAAAGAAAGTGGATGTTATCTGCAAAACCTCTTTACATGTTGCAGCTATTGCATATGATTATATGGTAAATATAATAATTGTAAATAAATGGTAAATAAAATAAGGAAAAATAAGGAAGGAAGGTGAGAAGTTGGTCTGATTGTTGAGGCAGTTGAATGCAGTTTTAGAGTGTGGATTTTCCTCCTCCTCTCCAATCCCCTCCCCAAGTTATGCATTTATTCCAGCTTTCTTGATTAATGTTGTATTAATCACTTGGACTTAATAAAGGATTGCTAGTATGATGTTGCTGACCTAAACAAAATGATGAAGAAGCTGGGATGTAAAGGAAGCTGTAGCCGAGGTTATTGTGTATACAGTGGGTTATTGTATATGCTGTATTTAGGTATCTGAATTTCAGTGCCTGAATCTACCAGATTCAGTTGTCCTTAATTTCTCTGGTTCAGTTTTTCTTCTCTATAATGGATATAGTATCATTCTGTCACCTGTAGGACTTCTTACCACTTAGTTGGATATTGAAATAATGAACCCTAGAAAAGTCAGTGGAGAAAACTAATAATTCTGTATTCAGAGCAGGATGTTAGCAGTGTGTGAAAAATGAGCTCTGGGGTCACACGCTGAAAAATGAAGACAGGAGAAAATACGAAATAGTAGTTTGTGAGCAATACCAATTTTGTTTACTTAGTAAGGTGTCTGTTGCTGAGAAAGAAATAGTTTGTGATCCTATCAAAAGTTCTGATAGGATGAATGTGCAGTAATAGGCTAAAATGAATATAATCTAGGAACAATATTAGACTAAAATGGAATGCTGTGAATGTTTTTATTGTGAAATATTTTACATTGCAGGATAGTATATAGAAAAAAGACAAATGAACAGGTTATACATCTTGCTACAGCCAGTCTCAAGGTAGAAAAATAAATAGCTCTAATAGTATTTGTAAAAATTACTTCTAATCCTCTCATTAACTTTTTAAAAGAGAAAAGAAATACCTTAAAGTATACTTCCCACTTCCAGGTCAGACTTTTTCACACAGTGCTCTTTGCCTCAGGCTGCTAAAAAAAAAAATCAGTTGGGAGCATTAACTGCTGCAGACTTTGTCTTGACCTGTGAAGTGAGTAACCGTGCCTGTTGTCGCATACTTGGGATATATCTGCCTTGGAATATAGTTTCAAGTGTTGGTTCAGATCTGCAGGAGCAAACTGATACAACCGCTGCTGCTTTTCTTTGTCATAGGAGTGGTAACTTTGCTGGTGCTCTTAAATGTGCTTGTTGAGGTGGGGTATCCATAGCTACAGGGGTTTTGGCTGAGGGACTTTCTAATACAAAGCTTTCAGGTTGCTAAGACATGGATTTCTGTAGATTAAACTCTTGGATCGGGTGTTTTCTGACACTGAGCTATTCACTTCCAGTTACTGTGATTTTGTGACAGTTAACTGCAATTCTAAATACAGAATTTTCTAACAGGAATTGTGGAATGATCTTTCAAAGACTGAAGGAAGATTCATTGATATTTCAGCTAATGCTCTGTTATTTATTCAGTTACAGAAGAAATTACTTTTTTCAGTGGTTTGCTGGGTTAAAAATATAATTGTTAAAGAACTGTCTAGAATGGCAATGTATTTATTTCTGTTTTCTATCAAAATACCTGCTTGCACTATAGGGCTTTGAAATGGCATCTAGTAAAATGACACCGCTTGTTTATATACTTGTATTTCTTATCCAATTTAATTTAAAAAATTGTGTATGTCAGAGTTCTTACACTCCCAGCCTGAATTAAGGACTTTCTTATTTTGCTTAGCCCTTTTTATATTGCCTAAATAACCTAAGTTAGCTAGCTTTTTTAATCTGCTGTGTCTATTACATTTGATCTGTTTCAGGGATCAGAGTAGGTAGTGGGAACTTCTCACAGGCAAAAATACACTTCCCACTTGCATGCAAGGGGAAAGGCAGAGGCAAGGGGGAAGATCTGGAGAGAGGAGGAGTATTTCCCAGTAGAGGAAGATCAGGTTAGAGACCACTTGGCCAGTCTGGACATCCATAAGTCCATGGGCCCTGATGAGATGCACCCGTGAGTGCTGAGACGACTGGCAGATGTTATTGCTTGGACACTCTCCGTCATCTTTGAAAGGTCATGGAGGACAGGAGAGGTGCCTGAGGACTGGAGGAAGGCCAATATCACTCCAGTTTTCAAAAAGGGCAAGAAGGAGGACCCAGGGAACTACAGACCGGTTAGTCTCACCTCTGTCTCTGGGAAGGTAATGGAGCGACTTGTTCTGGATGTCATATCCAAGCATGTTCAAGAGCAGGAGGTTATTGGAAGCGGTCAACATGGATTTACCAAGGGTAAATCATGCTTGACCAATCTCATAGCCTTCTGTGATGTTATAACTGGTTGGCTAGATGAGGGCAGAGCAGCAGATGTCATCTACCTTGACTTCAGCAAGGCTTTTGACACTCTCTCTCATAACATCCTCCTTAGGAACCTGAGGAAGTGCGGACTAGACGAGCAGACAGTGAGGTGGATTGAGAGCTGGCTGTGTGACAGGACACAGAGGGTTGTGATTAATGGAGCAGGGTCGAGTTGGAGGCCTGTAACCAGTGGTGTCCCCCAGGGGTCAATACTGTTTAACGTATTCATCAATGACCTGGACGAGGGGATAGAGTGTATCCTCAGCAAGTTTGCTGATGATACCAAACTGGTTGGGGTGGCTGACACCCCCGAGGGCCATGCTGCCATCCAGCGTGACCTAGACAGGCTGGAGAGCTGGGCAGAGCAGAACCTAATGAGGTTCAACAAGGACAAGCGTAGGGTCCTGCACCTGGGGAGGAAGAATGTCAGGCACCAGTATAGGTTAGGGGTGGACCTGCTGGAAAGCAGCTCTGAAGAAAAGGCTCTGGGGGTCTTGGTAGACAGTAAATTATCCATGAGTCAGCAATGTGCCCTTGTTGCCAAAAAGGCCAACAGAATTCTGGGCTGCATAGGGAAGAGTGTGGCCAGCAGGTCAAGGGAGGTCATTCTCCCCCTCTACTCTGCACTGTTGAGGCCACAACTGGAATACTGTGTCCAGCTCTGGGCTCCCCAGTTCAAGAGAGACAGGGAACTGCTGGAGAGAGTCCAGCGTAGGGCAACAAAGATGATGGAGGGATTGGAGCATCTCCCTTATGAGGAAAGGCTGAGAGAGCTGGGACTCTCTAGCCTGGAGAAGAGAAGGCTGAGGAGAGACCTTATGAACGTTTACAAGTATCTAAAGGGTGGACTTAAGGCGGGTGGAGCCAGACTCTTTTCAGTGGTTCCCAGTAACAGGACGAGGGGTAATGGGCATAAGCTGGAATATAGGAAGTTCCAAACAAATACGAGAAAAAACTTCTTTATGGTGAGGGTGACAGAGCACTGGAACAGGCTGCCCAGGGAGGTTGTGGAGTCCCCTTCTCTGGAGACTTTCAAGACCCGCCTGGATGCAGCCCTGAGTAATGTGCTCTAGGCAATCCTGCTTTAGCAGGGGAGTTGGACGAGATGATCTCTAGACGTCCCGTCCAACTCTGAAAAATTCTGTGATTTGCCATTTCAGGTTTCTCAGTCACTTCAGAGCTGTCCTGTGTAGAACAAATGTTGTTGTTTTCTGCATGTCACATAAGATTTCTCGTAAGCATATGGTATTTCATTCTGCAAAGCTTTAGATATATTTTTATATTCCTTTAGGATATACTACTGGAGCAGGTTGTTTGTGGTTATTTAGGTTGCTGCTGGTGAACTGAATGTCTTGGGTACATGGGTTATCTTCTCTATTTTGCACACCTTACCCCCAACCTTTCTCATATTGCTGTATTTTGGAGATGATTCTGATGACCAGAAGTCTTTCAGACATTACTTCGGAGACTGGCATGGACTAGTCTTCCTCTGGATTGCTTCTGACGAAAACGGTGATTTTTGTTTGGCTTGTTTGTGCCCCAGCTTGAGGCAGCCCAGTGCTTCTGTTCGTATTCAAACCCTATGGCCTCCCCAGCACCTCTGTACTAGATGTCTGCTCCATCTGAGACTGTCCTTACATGGGGTACTCAAATAGGAAAAAAAATAGACATGCGTACCTCTGTGCTTCAGAAATGCTCTGAATTTATTCTAGGCTGTGAAGGACTTTCCCATTGCAAGGCATGATCTGGAATCCAGTGTATCTGGAATAGTTCAGGCCCTTGTAGAAATGGTGATACTTGCTTATTTGGGGGTTCGGGAGGTTTTTTGTTTTGGGTTTGTTTGCTTGGTCTTTTTTGTTTGTTTGAACAGCAATATAATTTGTGTAAATCTGATGGTTTCCAGAAGCTATCTTATGTACCTGAATTTGTTTTGTTTTGTTTTCTTTAAAGCCTTTCATTGACACTGAACAAACAAACTCTGACTGTGACTGTTGTGGATATGGTGTTGAAGAGTGGTTTGGCTGGGGTTTTTTTTGGTTTGAGAGTTGTTTTTTGTTTCTTTTGTTTCATTTTTTTTTAAAGTAAAATTCTTGTTATCTTGAATCAATTTGCAATTGAACAGAGGTGTTAAATACGATCTGTAGCAACAGCCAGCATTTCTTGAAGGATGAGACTTCCTTATTTATGAATACAAAACACTGCTATAGTACAATTAATGTTTAAGTTCTTTTAGTGAGTTAGTAGGACTGAACTGTAAACATTCAGGTGGAAGTTAATGACTTTCATTATGTTTATAAGATTGATTAATGTAGCTCTATAATAGGAATCTTCCTGAATCTAAAACTTCCTTTGCTTGCTTTGAAAGAATTTCTTCCAAAACAAAATGTTTCAGCTCTGTTGGTTGCCATAGAGGGGGAAGAGAGTGCCCTCTGGGCTGTGAAGGAATGGTCAAGATGCGAAAGTCTCCTTCCACTTTCTGCCTCCTGGTGAAATGAACTGGTGATGCTAACAAAACTTACTATCGTTTAGAGGTCACCTAACATATATGTCTGCTTCACTTGCAAGGTCTGAATATTGCAGGAACTACTTTCCTTCAGCTAAGGCTCACCATTCTGTGGGAAATGCTTTCTTTCAAATGAGATGGTAAGTTTTAACAATTACTTAATTGGGTGGATTCATCATGCTGTCAACTTCGTATCTATCTCCTGCTGGAATCGCCCAAGCTGAATATAGCATAGATAAGTGCTCATAGCTAGCCTGATCTTGTAATTATGTGTTGGAGGTTTTTGTTTAAGATCTAAAGAATTTTATTTAAAATTCTTAGTACCTCTTCTTCTATAATATATGAGGAAAGTTTGTTCTTAAATGTTGTTTTTAATGTTAGACAGGTAAAGAATGTCAATGTTTTCTGGACCGCTTAAGGGAAAACTTTCTGTGCTAACCTCAGTGTAGGTAATGGAAGAACCAAATCCTTAATTATTTGGACTCTTGAGAGGTTTCCTTGAGATACAAAGACTGCGTATTGCTCCAGTAAATGCCATTAAGGAATATGTTTTTGTTGTGAAACACTCAAACATAACTTTCATGGTCACTAATGATATCCAGGCAAAAAAAAAAAACCAAACCCAAACCAAACTTTTAATGCAATTTGAAATAAGTGCTCTTGGATGGGAGATACAGACTAGGAAACTTGCTAAGATACGTGTTTTTTAACACTGCTGTGTTTCTATACTAAAATTGGCAGATGCAGGAGGCTATCTATCTGTTGAACTGGAGTATGTGGTCAGTTTAGCTGTAAGTAATCCTTCGGCATTGTTTCTGAGCTTCTCCTAGGTTTCAGAGCCTTCTAAATGATGATGTCTGTTTTTGATCAACGATTTGTGCTTGAAATACAAACCACTAGTAGAGTAAAGCTGGATACCTTGAGTAAGGTGTCTCACAGATTTAAGAAGCATGCTGTAAAAGAAACTATAAATTCGTGGTGTGTATCTTTTATGCTAGTATTTATTCTTTAATGGGGATTTGGCTTTAGTGCACTTCTACCCATGCAAGTGTCCTGACTTTTCTTGCTGTTTATAGCTGTTCCTTAATGAGGTCAGGAGTCTGTGTAGATGTGCATTGCAGAACGCTCTATAGTAGTTGATAATATCTTCCCCCCGCCACTGACTTTCTGGACCTCAGCGTATGGGATGGGAAGGATTACTCTTCGTGGAATTTAGAACATGTTCAGCTCACTGAACATCACTTCCTTTTTGTGCTCTTTCACTGGTCTGGGCTATTTGCTGGTTTCAGTTTTGAACTTACAAACTGTTGGTGTGTTTATTTCAGCCTGTCTTATCTGCACATATCCAAATCTGAATTTTCTGTACCTCTTTTATCTGTGCACTATATGCAGACATGGTATGAAGCTTAAGAAAGCCTTAGTATATAATTCTTGATATTACCAGCATCTTAAAAGGTGATGCTGCTGTACTGTTCTATCATTGTAATATCCTTTGATACTCTTTTCTTGGCTTGATTTAGTGGTAGTTGATTCTTGACCTATCTAGCTGGAACAAAAGAATAACAGGATGTTATCGCCTAGAGCAATTGTTTACTCCAAAGTGTGCTCTCTGTTATGACTACTCAGACATTTTTATATTGGGCTTCCTCAAAAAAAGCTGTCTAGTAGTCCAGCAGATACTGCCATTTTATGTTTTACATCCTTGCTCCATCTATATAAACGCTCCTTGTACAACTCTGTGCCCAGAGCTGCTGCCTTTGATGTGCTGTCATGTGTGCATGTCTCTCAGAAGTGCATGTCTGTGTTACAGAGCAGCTGGGTGCTAGGGCGTTGAACTTGTAAGACTCCTTGTGCGTTCAAAGCAGCAATGAATGCTCTATCTCTTCAGATGTACAGACAGAATAAATTCAGACTGACCCCTTCAAGTTAATGTCAGGACTGCAAAAGCGTGTGTAGGCATTTATGGCCAGGAAGAGACTCTTAGGGAGATAAATTGGTCTGAGAGAAGTTTCCTAGACAAGCTGCAGTGCTGCTAGGTGTAGCTGGTGTGTTCCTGGTTACTGACTAGGTGCCTATCCCTTACTGGGCCACCAGAACCACTGGAAGCACTGCAGTGGTGGAAAAGAGTAGCAAGGAGAGCTTGAGAGTGGCTACAGTCAATACAGAAGAGGTACAGGCTGTAGCCTGTGTGTGTCTCAGACCACAAAAACACTCTTAGGCTGCAGTTGCCTGTGGATCTACAGAAGCAGTTACTGATCCATCATTTCTTGTGTGTGTGGCTATGAAGGGGGCAAATGAGGATCTCCTGAGCAAGGTGAATGAAGAAGAAAAGGTTCGAAATTGCCTTTGAAACCATGAAATTTTGGTTTTGAACCTGTTCCCTGTGGATGCCAGAATCAATTATCTGATGCTTTGACTCCATATAGAGCTTACATTGCATAATATTTGGTTGCATGAAATTAGTTTCAAACAATCCTGGAATCCTGTAGCTGTTCTATTTTGGTACCAACCCCGAAAAAATAATACTCTCTCTCTCAGCAAGGCGTGTTTAAATCAACCTACAGCATACCAGCATCAGGTTTGCAGCTTCTAGTTTCCTGAGGTCACATACAAACCATCTTATCTTTTTATAAAATAGCATTCAGATAGTTTCAGATCTGTATTATGATACAAGTAAACAAATTGCATGATTAAGCCAACTTTAAAATCTGAGGAGTATGGATCCTATTTCTGGGATCTCCCCCACGTGGACTACATTGATGCCCTGTTAAGCCTGACTCTGAGATGCCCGTACCCAAAAGTGTTCTCTAATTGTCTTTACTTTTCTCATGCTTGAATAACTGAAAAAAGCTCGTGATCTAAGCAACTAAACACAGATGCAAGAAAGGTATTTGTCTTCTAGGGCAACGTATCCTACACCAGCGTCTGCTCTTGGCTTATTTCTGAGGAAAAGGTGAGATTGTTTCTCGAGCTGGATTCTGTCAGTTGGGTCCCATGGGCTGTGTCTGAGGACCCCTCTCACGTTGGGAGAGGGTAGTGGTGTGCGGACTGAAGTCCAGAAGTGCTTGGTGAGAGTGGAAATGCACACGTGGGACTCTTCAGCTTGAGTAGTCTTACTGATGTTAGATGTCACTGAAGCCAAGTGATTGATAGAAGATAAATTGGATGCTATTTTGGAATGTAAGACAAGAGTGGATATTTTAGGGTATTCGTGATATATAACAAATGGCTCTTCTTAATTTGATGCCAACATAGTTTTATACTTATTTTTATTTAAATCTGATCAGTTCTATTGCTGTCACAAAACGTATTGGTAACATTATATGCCTAAAACCTGATCATGACTAAGAATTTTGAAAGTTTAGGACACCTACTAGTGGTTCTTTTCTGAACTATTAGATTTCCTAGTAGGAGACAGTTTTCTTTGGGGCGAAGGTAGAAGATAGACTTGTAATTTGGCTGGAATTGTCTTGGCCAATTGACTGTTTTGCCAGTAATTGGATATAGTAGATGTTCATCTTGGTCCCCTGGCAATCACCTCTAACTATAGAGGGCGGGAGAAACTTGCTTACTTTATTTAGTGGTTTGTTTCCAGTTTTACCTTCTTAGCCAGTAATCTCTGTCTCGGTATTAGCATGCAATTCTCTGTTAGCTTTACGAACCTGTCCAGTTGGTCAGCCCTGTGGTTATGTATAAGACCAATGAAAAAGCAAACTTCGAGTATTTCCTACATGTCTCTTTTTGAAAGCATTTTCAATCAAATGTGGAATTCAGGAAGGCTCCAGGGACAACATCTGCTGCTTCACCCATTGCTGTGGTATCTGTTTAACTCTTCAATCACTTAGATTGGATCAGCTTTCCTCACAAGGGTCTCTGACTAGCCGTTGCCTACAAACAGTCCTTCATCTGCAAAGCGTTTTGCTTTCCAGGGAAACAGTGTTCATTTGTCCTCTTCATCTGACATGGTCACAGCTGTTGGAATTTTTTTCCCCCCTCTTGAATTCAGTAGCTTATCAGATGAGCCATGTAAGACTTTGCGCAGCTACATTAATTAACAGGAGGAGTGCAATCACTTATGTCACTCCTGTGAAGCTGTAATTTGAATAACATGTAACTGAAATAGTTTTTGGTTTTCAAAAAAATCTCATACCCTGCTGACACATCATTTCAGAAGTTCCAGTATTTTCAGTATGGCCTCGCTGTGCTGTGAAATAAAAATAGATGCAAGAATCCTGTATTCTTGCCTTTTTTTGAGTTCTTTACTGCTTTATTAATCTGTTCTGATGAATTTGATACCTTTGTATTGCCTCTAGGAAATAAATTTATGGTCAGACTCTATTTCCCACCCTCTGATGAATGCTGAGATACCATTAGGTAAAAGTTTGCTCGGTCCATATGCATTTGTCTGAATGTTTAATGCAACTTGCTTGAATGGCTAGTGAGATGTAAATTGCACCCTGTTCCCTGTGTCCTAAGAGGTCATACCCATGTGCACCAAAAATTGTTAGGCTGTTCAGAGCATGTTCTCACAAAGGTCCTTGCCTACTCTGTTGAACAAAGACAGCTAAGAATTGCCTGCTGAGAAACATGGGAGCTGCTCGCAGAATCTGCATCCACGTACTCCTTCCTGCACGCAGTTGGGAGCAGTGCAAGTCACTGGGCTGTACAAATGGTGGTGATAGCAGCTTGCTCTTACTATTGCCCTAGAAGAAGATCTTCATGTGTGTGCTATGCAGTACCTGCATACTGCATCCAATCTGATACAGATGTATTGCAAGGCTCGCTTGGGAAAACGGTGATGGTCACTGCCAGAACAATTTGTCATTTGGGAAAGAAGGCTGGCAGGAACCGTTGTATGCTTGGTTCTGTGGGATTAAGCACCCTAGCTCAAAACAAAATCCCACTCCTTTAGAATGCAGAGAAACAAAATAAAATTAATTTCAAAAACCCCGAACTCTACTGTGTCGACTTATCCAATTTTTTGGATTCTGTGTCTACCCTCATGTGGATATGATGGTGATAAAACTTTAAAAGGGGTAAAGGTAGAATAAATGTGCTACTGAAACTTAGGGCTGTTTCTATCAAAGTAACTTGTGTTACCTAGTCTATGGTTTTCAATGTGAATTCAAAATTATGCCAATAATTGCTTTGAGCTTTATAAATTAAAAATAGAGCTGAAAAATAAATCTGAATGTGTCTTGGATGTGTTATTTTA
This sequence comes from Chroicocephalus ridibundus, assembly GCF_963924245.1. NCBI lineage: Eukaryota > Metazoa > Chordata > Aves > Charadriiformes > Laridae > Chroicocephalus > Chroicocephalus ridibundus. Next base: position 35,220,864 of record NC_086292.1, read on the forward strand.
TATTTTAGGAGAATGCGCGAATTGTCAGGGTGAAGGTTATAGCTGGAATTGGCCTGGCCAAGAAGGATATCTTAGGAGCCAGGTAAGAATATATGTCATTAATGTATTATGGGACAGCTTGTTCTTTATTTTCTTTCCACAGCTGTTTAGATTTTAGAAAATCCCGCTGTGTCTCTTTCCAAAAAAATCAGAACTGTTTTAACTGGTAAAGTTAAAATGATCAGACTATATAAACATGAAGATATCTGTTTTCTTGCCCAAGAGTCACGTGGACAGGTCTTTTGTGTTGGCAAAATAACATGTGGGAAGACTTAATTCTCTGTGTGGTAGAATAGTTCTGCCATGGAGGATTGATGCGTGTATATATTTTACTTCAGGTAGACTGCAGCTAAAGTAACAATAGCTGAGTTATAATCAAAGTTGTCTCATCTGAGCTTTAAAGACTTGGAATGAACACAACACACAACACTAAACAATGGTAGCAACAAGACTATTTCAACTCAAATTATATGCAGAGGAACGGCATCCACCAGTTCTATAGATGTGGTAAACCCATGCCAGTGGCTGCAGGCTCTGGGTATGTACAGATGTAAAAGTTAACAATCTGAATAAGGGAAGAAATAAAGTGGCTTAACATTTACCACAGGAAAGATCAGGCTTCGTAATTGAAATGCTTTGTAGGATCTTGTAGAATTGGCAAGTGGCAGCATGTAGTTTGTACTGGCCCTCTGTACGAGGGTCTAGAAAAGTACTGATGGTTTTAGTACTAGTTCTGCTGTCAGCTGCTTTGGCGTATTTACAGGAATGCTGTTATTTTAGCACTAGCAAAATTGTTAAGTGTGATGTCAGTTTAGCTTTAGAAAAATCTCTCTTGTGATATTCATATTTTCCCTAAAGACAGACAGTCTCTCTTCTTTTTTTTTTTTCATGTGCAGTTCTTTTTACTTTCAACAAAAATAGGGCAGCTTTTCTCATCATAACTTAAATATGTGAAAACGGTATGCTCTTTTGCTGTATGGCAGACAGTCTTGGTCACTTTTTTTACTAGTCTGTTTGAGCAATTGAATGCTCAACATGAACTCTGTTCATGAAAAGTAGATATTCATACAATCTGGTATTTATTGTACCACAGGAAAGGAAAAAAAAAAAATATCTGAGGCAGTAGGCCATTTTAAGCAACCTTATTAGGACACCTTCATTTACAGAAAAATTCAGGTTAAACTCAAACTCTCTGAAACTGATAGAATATGTTGCATGCTCAAGGAAGTACCTCCATTTCCAGGTGTTTTAAACTGCTAAAAACAAGAGATTCAACCAAGCTTTTTCAGTCACAGGTGATTTTTTTCGTGTGCGTCTTGATGAAATGCATGAGGATTTATTAAATCTGTTCTCATGAAATAAGAACTGTGAAGGGGAGAGAGAACCAAATTGTAGTGATACATAGAATATAAAATGGCATGGCTAGTATGGTCATAATCAATAACAATGTTCAGCTTAGTTTTATCTCTGAAACTATTTAGAAAATGATTGTTAAGTATGAATGTGTGTGGTGTTCATAAAGTAATTGTAACTCCTAGTTTCATAACTTCTATTAATGTAAGCCTTTTAAAACTCAACTGCTAATAATGCTGACAAAAAAGGATATATAGTAGCGTGCTTATCTTTTTCTTTACCCCTCCCAGTGACCCATATGTGAAAGTGACAGTGTATGATCCAGTGAATGGAGTCCTTACCAGTGTTCAGACAAAAACAATTAAAAAGGTTAGCCTTCTTATCTTTGTGGGTGTGATGGTTTTGGTTTTTTTGCTCGGACTAGAGGAAAAGTTAATACTACAGGAAATATGAGAATTAGTATGTCACTTGAGTGAACGGACATGGGGAAAGGAATGTTCCATGACCCACTCTGTTTTTCTGTTCATGGCATTATTTTGGTGTTTTCCCTTCAATAATTTTAGTGAAAGGCAGAGAAACACTAAGGAATAGAAGGTATTGATTCAAAACTACATCATTCATAGAAATACTGTAGTATTCTAATTTTCTGAGATCTTTAATGATATAAGATTTTTGCTTTCTTGCTGTATAACTTTTATCTTTTTTGTGTTTGAAACACAAACGTAATTTGTTGTGTTTCAACATCAAATTGCACAGTTCACCTAAATCATGATACTGCTCATTTCTCTAGAATATCTGTGGGTAAAAGTCAGTGTTAGACTGGTAAGTTATGTTAGATCAACTAAAAATGAAAAACTGTATATGTGAGAGATCTTCCAAATCATTGTTCTCAGGTAGTGGCTGTGATCTATGTTGTGAAATTGCTCATGCATTTTCCCTTCGTGTTGATAATTGTTTAGCTATGGTGAGAGTTCAAAGTATCTCTAATATTTTTAAAAATGGCCATAATTGAAAGATGTGTTTAGTTGAGCAGGCTATATTGTGTTTGGCTCCACTGTCAATGGCCTGTCTAGGTTACATTGTTGAGAGATTTGGCATTTGCTAAGAGTTCATAATTTCAGGATTAACATATGTTTGTGTGTAAGCAATTTGGATAGTGACTTGAGAAGGCAGTGATTATCACTGAAGACATACCATAAACTAACTGATTTGGACTGTATAATGGGCCCTTCCCTGTATCCATGGCGTTAGCCAAAATCTGAGAATGCTTGCATAAATTGTCTCCATTCTGCACTGTGTTAAACAGTATAAGACTCCTATGATTTTTAACTGCAATAGCAAAGTTAACTTTTGTACTTTAAGTGGATTATTACATGGGATAAAATAGATGTAAAACATTAAAAAAGATACCAATGTAGAATTGCTACTGTAACCAATGCTATCTTCTTTTTTTTTTTTTTCCCCTCTCCCTTTTCCCCCATATAGTCCTTAAATCCAAAGTGGAATGAAGAACTCCTATTTAGAGTAAGTGTTTTTTACAGCCTTATTGCCTATGTTGGATATGAACACATTAGTAAAAATGTTTTCTCACTAATTCAGCTTAAAATCAGAAATACATCTCTAATTAATGTTCAAAAAACCTAACAAACTGCTTTCCTTAGAAATATATTTGTTAACATTTTTATTTGTGCCAGAGTTAAATTTTCAGTCTTGATGTTATCTTCCCTATTCCATGAATGTTTAAAAACATGAACACGGATTTGAAAACGGTTTGGGATAGCACCAGTCTTGGCTCATTAGTTCTGATAGAAACGTGTTGCATAGTGAAATGGTAGCAAGATGCAGATTTGCTGTTTAATTTAGGTCTTATGTATTTCTTTCCTCCTGCATGAACACAGAGTTTTTGCTGAAGGCAAATGCTGGAATTCTGCATGTATTTTAACTATTAATGTATTTCTTTTTCCTAGGTTAATCCTCAGAAACACAGACTGCTTTTTGAAGTATTTGACGAAAACCGTTTGGTAGGTCCTTTTTTGTTGGTATTGCAACATATTAAAGACTCGAATGAAAGTAAGTTCATCTGGATTCAACATGGATAAAAAACATGCACCAAACAACCTTAACTTCTATAATAAAACCTAAAGGTAAAGGCAGACCCGGTTCATTTACTTACCTGACATTGCCACCCTTTGTGATGCTTTGAAACAGTTATATTATTATTCTTAACTTCTAATGAGCTTTAACTCAAAAAAGCATCCTTCTTTTATGATGCTTTTCAAATGATATAGCCAAGTTCTTTGGTGATATTAAAAGCTCTGCATTGAATGTTTATTTTTCACCCAAATAAAGTAGCATTGACAATGTAGGTATCTCAGTACATGGTGTGAGAAGCTTTTTCAGGGTGTGAGGAGTAGCATGAAAGAAAGCATGTGTGCATTTTCCTTGGAAAACTTAACAAGTGGGACAGTGGATTATGATCTTGTAGATAAGTGTCACTCTCTGAATGGCAGGTCATAAGTAAGATATGGATAGCTTGTGCATTTATTTTCTCAGTGAAATCAGAACTCGTCCTCTGACCATGCTCTTATTTAACGTGTGATGATGTCTACTTACCTGTCTTTCTGTCTGTATGTTTCATTACAAATAAGTAAGGCTGGCAGCCGTACAATCATGACACTTGCATCCTAAGACTGCTTCTGATGTTCCTTCTCAATGGAACATATACCTTTTCTGTCTGCAATAGTCCGAAACTAATAGGAGGGACTGAGTGCTCTTAATTTGTACATCAAACACAGTTTCATTCTGATAGTAGTTATAAAGTGTGCTTTTTGTGCTTGAATAGTGTTTTGGCTATGAAAAACATACTATTTTTTCCTAATACTTTCTGCATATATTCAGTAATTGATTGTATCTTTTATGGAGGTGCTGCTCTGCTAAAATCGGGAAGAGTGAAAATATATGTAAACATAAGTATAAACTGTCTAGAACAACTAGATCTAAGAAAGAGGTGGCTTGTTTCTTGGTTATAGGCATTACAGAGTCCCCAGACCATATACTTCTTGATTGGTGGTATTACCTGTCTCAAGTATTTCAAATATGGTGTCTCTTTTATTTTATTTTTTTTTAAAGGCAATTTTAGAGGGAATCACCAGCACTTGTGGCTTACGTGGCAGGTTAAATATGATTTTTCAGGATGCTTAGATGTTTATCTCAACATGATGTCGTGGGCTACAGTGTATTCTTCATGAGGCTGAACTACATTGTCCATTAGTCACTTGAACATTACTGCCACCCCCTGGAGGCCAGGAGGTGTGATTAGAAAGTCAGTTTCCTGATTTTTGGGCGGAGAAGGCCAATGCTTTTTTTGTGGTTTCCACCAAGAGAATTTTTTAGCGTTCTTTCTCTAATCTAGAGCAGATAAGTTGTTTGACTTACGTTTGCTTCTGGGAGAGGAACCAATAAAATGTTTTATTGGCATCAACTTGGAAATAATGATTTGTTTCCTATGTATGATTATATTTAAAGATCAAAGAGTCAAAACCTTATCAGTCACTGTATAGCTCTGTAATAACCCAAATATTTTTCATCTTTTCCACCTCCTCATTCAGTGAATGGAAAGGGCTGTCTCACTATTTTTCTTTAGCTTGCTTTCAGAAACACGAAGTTTCTATCCCAGATATCTTGAGCTTTTTAAATAAGTCAAATTGTTACCTTAGCTGTGATTGTTGTTTACCATTGACAAGCTCCCCCACTTCTGACATCTTCACATGTCAGAAACCATGGGTGTGTTGCACTCAGTAGCATATGCAGCTATGATCAGAAGGTGTTTCATCTTCCATTATTTTAGTGGGCTTCAGTGTTAATCAGCCTTTCTTTCTTCTACCTATTGGATGACTGTTTAAACTCTACATGTGAGCAGGCTGATAAAACTGAAGTTCTCTTACATTTGTGAGACACTACTCCTAATGGGTAATTTCCTCTTTATAAAAATTTATCTCAGGTGCTTTTATTCCTTGTAACATTTGGGGAGAAATTGAAGCCTAAAATCTTTGTTTTGTTTTTAAGAAATGTTACTTTCTTGGGAACCAGTCTCAAATCTTATCTTCTTCAATGTTAGGCTTAAATTCAAAGCCCTGCTGTATCAATCTGCATATTGCCAACAACTGGAGTTTTAAAATCTTTCTGTAATAGCTTTAAAACTTTTCAAAGATCGCCTGTCTTGGATTTGGTAAGGGAACACTAAATCTAAGTTTGTTCTGCTGACTTGTTTTAAACCATTAGTAGAATAAAGGGCTTGAGCAATGTGTGGAGTTCACAATTATGGTTGTCTTTAAAAATGCATTAGAAAAATGTGTTAAGAAGGACAATGAGATCACTTGTGAGATGGACCAGTGAAGGGACTAGACGACTTCTTGCTATCTCTTCCTGTCTTACAATAAGTTATGGTAATTAGGTTTATTTCAAATGAAGTGCCAAATCTGTTGTTGATACTGAAAAAGTCAATGATGTTAAGAGTTGAATGGAGGTACTGGTACTATTTAAAAAGTATTATTTTTCATTTATGTCAACTGTAATTCAGCAAGATAGAATTTTGCATTTTAAAAATTTTTATGTTGACTAAGGAAGCTGTAGTTCTCTGGCTGTACCCATACAGTTATAGCTAAGGAAGAGTGACATGTTGAGAAATTTCATTTAAATCTTAAGCCTGAGTTACCATTTTATGTCAGCTTATCATTTTCTTAGAGGTTTCTTTAGTAAAATTGGAAAAATGTTTCAGATCATCTGTTGGGGGAGAAAGCATTGCTTTCTTTTACTAAAAGCAGTATCTCTAATAAAGTGGTTGCAATTTGTTGTGTATCACACTAACATGTTACAAACTGCGCTACTAATAAATTTGTCATTGGTGGGGAAAAAAGGAGCTTTAAGAAATGCCTTTTTTTACCCTTCGCTTGTATCTTAGGGAGGGTTTTATCTTGTTAGGTTGTTTGTTTGGTGGTGGCTTTTGGTGGTGTGTGTTTGTTTTTTTTTTTTTTTTTCTTAAATATATTGCTTGAAGTTCAAATTTAACTTTTTGAAACTGACCAAAAGAATCTTTTATGGTATTTGCCTTTCCTCTTGTCCCCCCATCCCAGCCCCCTCCAACACAGAACATTAGAAGAAGTCCAGTTGGTAAAGCATAATGAAATAAATGAACTATTGTATTTGTTGGCTTTTTATGAATAAGCTAGTATTCATTTGTTGCTGCATTCTAATCATGGAATTCAGGTAACAGGTTACGTAAGCCCTGGAGTATAATTAGAAAACAAATTTGTTGCTTGCAAACAGAGTACTGTGAATTTGATTCTTGGCTCTTTTTTGGGAAAGAGGTATAAATGTTAATTTTACTGCCTTCTAGCTTAAAATACAGTAAAGGTTAAATAAATATAGAGCAGAAAAAAAATTTAGTAGTATGACCTATAAAAGTATAAATGGCCTAGTGTTCTCTTCTGTTTGCTCTTTTTCAGCAGCACTGAGTAATTTCATGTTAGTGTGGTAGCATTTAGTACTGCATCGTATATGGCTTCTGTATTCAAAAGTACATTCATAGCCAAATGTTTGTTTTTTAAAAAATAAAAAAACAACAAAGAACCCACTTAAGAGCAAGATTCAAGTTTGTCTTTTTTCAAAAGTCCCACTAGGTGCCAGCAAAGGACCTTTTCAGACTATATGAGCCAGTGAAACATTTTGTAGGAATTCTCAATCCCGTTACTCTTGTAGGAGTCGACAGTATATTAACTTCTTGACATGCTGATAATTTTATTTAATAAATAAAAGTAATTAGTATATAGCTATAAATGTATGAGACAGTTTGTATATAGTTATACAGAATAGCTTTCTTCTGTAATTGTGCATGGTAATCATATTTATCTCTGTGAATACTTAGTTCAGTGTTCTAAAGTTTGCATAGCTGGTCATATATTTGCATGCCATATTGAACTCTAATGACTGTCTGCTTATTGTGGGCTTCCAGCAAACAAGATGAGGTAGTTCAGTTTGTAAGAATAGTTTTTTTCTTTCTATCTATCTTTAACAGCTGTGATTTGGAAAGGTTAAAATATAAAATAAAAGGTTAACATGTTAGGCTGAAAACAAATGCCAAATTATTAATCGAAATAACTTTTTGTGATTCTAATTCAGTTGCACCTCACTGAAAATTATTAATTAATTGGCAGGAAAGGTTTCTACTATGTGCAAGTCTTTAGAAAGTGTGATTGCTGAACAGCGTGTAGATTGCAAGATAATGTCAGCTTTCTTTCAAGTTTTATTTAAATAGTGCAGAAAGACTTTTTTTTTAAGGGGGAGGAGGCTTATTTCACTGGTTTATGCATAATTCAGACCTCAGCAGTTTGCTAGCATGGTTACTATTTGGAAATTCAATCCTAGACTTGATACTCAATTATATGGGACTTCATTCCTACCAACTTCCTGTAATTCTAAACCTATGGGTAAAAATATTAGTAGTCATACGCTGCTGAGGAAAGTACGGACACATTGACTCAGCTAGTGCAGCTGCAGTAGGAGTTGCTGTTTTAAACTTGGAAGTACTAGAAGTTTATTATTGTATTCATTTATGCAAATTACAGAGGATATAATTGAAGCAAGGTCAGTAGTTTTTGTCAGTGTGTTGCAGCTGAGGTCGTTGGAATGTAAGTGCTTTGTAAATGAGTGCTTTCTGACTGCAAGCAATCAAAGACGGTCCAGAAGCTGCAGTTCAACGAATGCCTGACTTATTTCAAGAGGTACAGTTGTTCGTTTGTTGTTTTTTTTTTTTTTTAACACTAGTATCTTGTAGAAATCAGGACAAAGACTGCAACTTTTATGGGCTTTTACTGTTGTGATGTACTAGCTCTAGGTTCTGTGCAGCTGCCTGTAGCCTTTCTGCTGAAAGATTGTTGTGGTTTTCATTTGCTAACATGCGTGGAAATGATAACAAATGGCACGACAGTTAAGATTGCATTTTGCTGCCCAAAGAAGCAACACTGATCCATTATTGGAAACCTCTGAAGATGTTTTGGACAGTAACAATTGTATGTACTTCAAGAAATCGCAAAATTCTGCACCTAATGTTACACAGATGAAACTGACTCCTAGACAAGTTGTTTATGCACCTGTAATGCAACAAGGAAGTAATCAAGAGGAAAATCCAGCTATTGCTTCATTGCAAATAAAAAAGACAACCTCACTGCACATTTCCCTACAGTCTAGAAAGTATAGTGGATGTTTTCAGTCCGGTGACGCTGTAGCTACTGGTGAAGACACTTCATTCATTGGTATTGGGAATGAAGGAAATTGTGGCGCTAGAATTGTGGTTGATCATCGACCTAATGATAGCCTTCTAAGCAATACTGCTCCGTGCAATGGCAGTCTTAGCAGTATTGCAGCCAGTGACAGCGGATCGTTCAGCAGTGCTGGCAGTGACTATGGATCATGTGCAAGTACCACAAGTGATGGAGGTTCATATAGTAACAGTGTCATCAGTGACAGTGGTAGTGGCACTCTTTCGACAAGTGATGGTACTTTCTGTAGTAGTGTACATGGTGATTCTTCATATAGAAGCACTGCAAACAAAGGTAATCCCTATAGGAGCAACTCGTCTCAGGAAACTCTGTGTAGAAGTAATACTACTTTTGACCAAGATGCTTTGTCGGTGAGGAAGAAAACTAAAATTCCACTGCGACGTTGTTCATCACTGGTTATTTTCCCTAGGAGTCCTTCCAGTACTCCTCCAGCTTCACCAGTAAGCTCAGGTCAACTGCCATGTAGAGGTGCCTATCAAACATCCCATAAACTAATTATTTCTCCAAGTGAGCTGGCACAAAAAGAAGATCAAACCACTTCCAAGGGATTCCTTTCAACAGCAGTCAATGGACTTCGACTGTCTAAGACAGTTTGCTCCTCTGGCGAAGTTAGAGACATTCGACCGCTTTACTTGAACACATCATTACAGGACAAAAGTAAAATTTTGGATAGTTCCGAGCAGGCAACTTGTGAAGAAGTATCCGATGGCTTCTCATGTATTTCAGTTCATCTCACTCAAAGAGCACTTGCATCGAGCAGTGAAATGGTTAATGGCTGTTGCAGTCCAGAGTTAAATCTGAACTCCAGTGCAAAATACCCTCATTTAAAACTGGCACGTAGCACATCTGCATGTTTACCCTCAAAAATAGATTCAGAATATCAGGTTAACATAAATGAACTAGAAAGACCGAATGGACAGATGAGCAAAGCCAACCATGTTTTGCAAAGAAGTGTTTCGTTGGAAGGATCACGTCAAAAAGTTTCTTGCTGTTTATCCAGCCTTAAATACAAGTGTCATAGTGCAAGGACGTCTCAGTTGCATATACAGTTCAAACCTGGAAATGAAGGAAAACCAACTGGTGTTAAGAAACGATATGGAACCTCTAAAAGGGAAATGTCTAGCACTTCTTTGTGGAGGCCCCATAAGGTGAGTGTTCTGGTTTATAGAACAGTCTGACAGTATTTTACAGCTGAAATTTAACTGGAAAATAATAACACTTACAATCAAGACTGAAACGCAGTGATTATAGAATTTCCTAATGGTGTCAAACTGTCACATTATCTGCAACATTTGGGTTTTAGATTTGTTTCTTGAAGTATGGTACATATAGCAGCAAAGGTGAATAGGTCTTGCAGTGAAATACCTGTATTTAATGTATTGTAAACAATAATTTCCTGTTTACATGAACTCAAGGGGATTTTCTTGTCTAGTTATCTAGACTTGGGAATGATTTAAACTTCAGTTGAAGTTTTGTAGTTTTAAATACATAACTTTACTTCTCAGTAAATTAATAGTAATTACTAAAACTGCATATAAAATGGATAAAAATGAGTGGATTGCTGGAGAGTCTTTTAGGTTTATTTCATACAGGCTTTATTTTACAGAACAGTTTGCTGTATGTAGAATTAAAGATAAGTAATATTTGAGCAGAGAAACTGTAAATGCCATTTGTTTCTGTATACACCCTGAACCACAGGAATTTTCAGAGTTTCCTCTCCTTTTTTTTCTTTTCTTTTTTTTTTTCCTTCCAACCACTACTTCAGCCCGAGCAGTACACTGTAACTTAATACCTCTCCCAACAACATTGCTGTTCAAATTATAGTACTTGGGTCTAGAAGGCTTATATTAAATGTATTTTTTTGGTAATGAAACTCACATCCAACTAAACTGCAGAAGTGTGTTTGCTCATATTAACTCTTAAGGCATTTTATATTGTTAGTAAAGCATAAGCCACATGAAATGTGCATTTTAAGACTTGTTTAAATAACATTGTGAAGACTTGAATGATCTGAATATTATATATTAGTTTTAATTGTGAATGCTGATAGAGGTGCAGCAATTAATGTTTACCAAAATTGTTTAAAGATCTCATTCTCTATGAATTGACACTACTACCATGTAACTAACATGCTTGTTCAAGCAAAAGGCTTTATGCCAAAGATCTATAGTTATGTCAGTCTCTTTCTAAGCTAGTAATATAATTACTTTGGAGGTATTAGACTGTAATTTTCAATCTGTTGTTGCCCTTAAGAGTAGTGCCTGGTGATTGTACGCTTTTTGACTTCTTTGGAGTTTTGTATTGCTTTTTGGTTGAAAAGAGTTTGAAGAAAAATGCACTTTCCTTATAAAACTGTGATCTATGTTTAAGCTTCATTATAAAACTTACAGTGGATCCCAGGTAATCAAGATGCATATTACTTGGTGATTTCTCATCCCAAAATCAAACTGTAAAGTTGATGGTAAATTCCACAATAAGCACAAACAGATTATGACATATTTTAAGTAGTCTGGATCTAGTTATTTTTAAAAAGTGTATTATAAAAAGGAAAACTCCAAAATGTTGAGTCATGCACTTCAAGTACATTTCTTTTCAACTTGCGCTGCTAGCCTCTGTGTTTAATGGCAGTTACTCTGTAAGATATTTTATATTTTAATACTGAGTGAATTTTAATAAATTCAATTTAGATAGAATCCAGGTTCAGGATTAGATTGTTGGCAAACATTTCCAGAAAACCTTGTAGGACACTGGAGTGACAGTAGTTTGTTTCAGTTACTGGGAGTGGTGTTTACAGTGGATTGACAAAAAACCTAAGGAGACTTAACTTTTTAAAGCACTTGATAGCACGCTTCTTTGGTAGTTGTGCATTTTTACTGTGTTAATGTGGCAGCATGTTTTAAGCTTCCTGTATTCGTAAGAGTTTATCTTCTGACTAGAAGGCGAGAGACAATTTTAAAAATGAAAAATAATAGGAAAAAAAAAAAAGGTCTGAGTCCCAAATATCTAAATGTAGTTTTCTTGTACTTTTAATGTATTTGCAAATACCATTTCTATACAAATTAAAAAGATCTCCAACAGCAGAAAACTGGACACTAAAGGTTTTATAGCAGTCTGCTTGTTGCAGATTCCTTTATGCAACAACAGGCACAGGAGCCTTTCAGTCCTGAAATGGCCCTTTCAGTCTTTATGTAAAATCAGTTCTTATAGAATATCCTATAAAACATGTTATGAAGAAAACTTTAAAGCTTCCCCTACCAAACCAAGCAAAAACCATAGTTGACTTTATAGCAGTTCAGCAATTCACTGGAATAAAATAGATAAATACTATTGTATTTGCTATAACGGTCTTTGTGACAAATATAATAGATTCTAAGGCAATCATTTAATTATATAGTCCAGTTAATTATCATGGTGTATTGTGACTCATTTAAAAATAAACAACTCCCAAAATATTTCTCTTGACTCCAGTTAGTCTGGCCTAGTATATTGATATGCTGAGTCTGGGTTCAAATTTAACAAGTTGATACTGGAGTAGCATTTAGTAATGTCAGCTATCTGTACAGAGCAGTCATGAAATCAAATCAGTGCTTTGGTCAGAGACTCCAGAGTCTGAAGCAGCAAAAGGTCTATGCATTCTTTTCTTACGTGCCTAGCTACTAGCCTTCAGCCACCTCGTATCAGATTTCCTGCTTTCTATAATCAACAGCTTGTTAAAGGCTGACTTTAAAAAAAAAAAAAAAATAAAATCAAAACACCATTTCTGTGACAACTGGCCTTGGATTATTTTTAATTAAGTTGAAAAATGACGAATGGTGATGGCCCACATACCACTGCTGGAAACATATTGAATAGGTTCTGCGGTAGATAATGGAATTTCATTTATGCAAAGCAGGAGGAAGAGGTAGTCCATGGTTGTCCTTGACTTTGTATTTCTGTTTGTAATGTTTTTTCAATGCATCTATCTCTTGCTTAGGGTAAAAATAAGTGCAGCTAAAGCACTGTGACATCACAGCTGTGAATTTGGAGGGTACGAGTAAGTAAGGGAACAGTTTACATGTTGTCTTACATATGTAAACTTTAAGAGGTACAGAGGAAGGCAGAAGCAGTGACTACAGTTCCACTTCTTGTAGACCATATATAAACTTAAAAAAAAAAAAAGAAAAGCTGTGTTAATCTCTTCCATGAGTGTAATATTATGCTGACATCCCTGTTGACATCAGCCATTCCTTCCCCATCAGTGTCACCGACAATTAGATAATATGAATATTCTAAATGTACTCGCAAATCCATTTCAGCAACTGTATACCTTTAAAATAATTACTTATACAATTAAGGGAGTCATTGTGTTGTTGTCCTTTTGTTTACAAGTAATTTTACTCAAATTTTGTCTTGAGTGAATGAAACACATTTTGAAGTGGAAACTCCAGAGGTGGTGTAAAATAATGGAAATGTTTTTCTACTGTCAGGTTCATGCGAAGCAAACTTTTAGTTGGAACTCTCAGGCTTTTTTCACCGAGTTCTGTTAGTCTGCCATTCGTAATTGTAAAAGGAGATGCTATTTGAATCCTTTGGTAGTAAATTTATATTTTGGACAAACAGTAATTTGAGGGGCCTGTGTGTGAAGATGTCAGATATGAACTTGCTGGGTGGAACAGAACCTGTGCCTGGAAAATCTTGATTTTTTTTTTTTTAATAAATGCTGCACCACAAGTTAGTACTGCACAGTCTGAGATTGTCTTCTCTCTCGCATCCTCTTTAAGTTTAGAGCTTCTTTCTTAGCAAAACTCCTTCACAGAAGATAATGGTCCAACCAGGGAGAAGTGCCAAGAGAAGAGGAAGACAACTGTGCTTATCTCCAGCCATTTCCATCTTTGCATGTTAAGCAAAGGGGCTTGCACGCACGGGTATCGGTTTCCCAAATCTGTGCAAGGAAGTGAGGTGGAAAAGAGGCAGGTGAAGCAAAAGATTATAGAGGCAATACAAGGCAAAGCACAAATTGACATCTCCTTATGCTATTGTGCTACAATAATCTTATCGCCTAATAATTTTCATATTGTTCAGTATGGCATATCTTGAAGGATCATGTTACAGGACTGTCTATTGCTCTCTTATGATGTATCAGTTCAGTCAAGGAGAATTGGGGTTGAAAGGATGGTGGTGTGTTTCTGAGGAATCGTGATGACAATTAAATTAGACTTAAATCACCCAATACAATTTACGTTGTCTGAGACAAATTTTAGAAGTTGAAGTATACGTCAAAGCATTAAAGGGAAGACAGTGGAAGCTTCATCACAACAATTAACAATTTATAATTAGTTGTAGGTGATCTTCTACTGTCTTCCTTTATATAACAATGACCTGTAGCGCTTTGATAATTTGTACTGATTTTTTTCTATTTTCCATCTTGCTTAAATTCAGAGTTTTGTTACAGCTTCTCCGTTGTTCTTCATGCCTTTAGCTTTTGAGGAGCAATCTTCTTCAGGGGTAAAAAAAGATTACATGCAAAGGATGTGAGAAACCTTACAGCCAAGACTAGCTGTGAACTGTTACTAGGTGGAAGCATTAGCAAAGGAAGGAATCAATTGATATTATTTGGTATCAGCTCCGTCCCTAAAATGTTTCTTTGTCAGCTTTAGCAAGTTGTGTTTGGCAATAGTAAACCATATGTAACTTTCAGAATATGATCATGCTGTAAGGAAGAGTGTCTGGGCTGTAGCAGAATACTTGAATAACCCTGTATATCAAATCTCTAGTATTTCGTAGTCACCAGCAAACACTACATGTACATACTAAGGAGGAGTTTTACTTGATTGTGCTCTGCACAAATTATGATTGACCTCATTCTGTTTATAGTCTGCAGCTGAAGTGAGTTTGGGTAGGTTTCTCATGCCAACAAAAGGGGGAACTAAAACTGCAAAACCATGCAAAGCAGAGCTCCTGAAACAGCTTATTGTCCTTTTAATCTACCATGGGAGAGTGGGAAGCATTGATAGTGTGGCTTCTTTAATATAGCCACAAGCTACAGTTATGCTGTCTGTTAAGGCTTAGTATACATTTAAGAATGTGTTGAAGTAAAACTTCTTCCCAAGGCAAGATAGAGACATTCCTCCCTTTACTCCTGACTAGCCAAGTAACTGGCAGGCTTTCGGATATGAGACCGTGATCAATGCTATAGTTATTTTTTTTAATGGTATGTTCTTTTTGCTTTCTGAGAGGAATTAGATCAACACTTTGGGTTAAACGTTGGAAACTGTTATGGTGATGTAGAAATCATGGTCTTCGTAAGCATTATAGCATAAGACAGAAGTCCTTAACAAAACTAATAGTACTTGCAGGTATTCTCCCAAGAATTGTCAAGAAGCTCAGCTATAAAATTGTTGAAATACTAACTAAATGAATAATTTCTTGACCTATTAGATTCCTTTACTGAAGGAAGATGGTAAGTAGTATGCTGGTATTTTAAAATGACCAAAAGGGGACCTACAGGCTACTGTAGCAGGCCAGTCTGGAAGAGAGTATGTTGAACAGAATTAGTAAACATATGACATGTTTTGTGTTTACAAGGAGGGAGATTGAGCACTGCTTTCATGAAAGAAAGTTTTGTTTTACAAATCAAACTAAGCAATGACATGCAAAGATGGGTGAGCTGGTTAATGCAGGATACTGAGCTTTTCAAAATATTTGACAAGAACCCTTAGTAAAGTTCTGAAAAATACTTTTAAGGCAAAAGTGCAGAAAGAAGCTTCCTCATTGAAGACAACTAATGAAAAGAGAAGAAATAAAAGTGAGAATTAAATTGTCATCTCTGAAGTTGCAGAAAATCTCATGGTAGTGAGTGACTAGACAGTAAACTGGACAATTTGGAAATCAGTGTAGATAAATGCCAAGTACTGCACACAGGAAAAACGGCTACTGATGCATGCGTGGTGTCCCATACTGGTCAGGAAATAGTTTGTTATGGTGAGCAACTTGCTGAAAATGTCAGCTCAAATCTTGTTGACAGTTGAAAGGCAAATAGAAGGTTAGGATTTATTAGGAAAGGAATAAACTAACAAAATTAAAAACACCATTATGGAGTTGTACAAACCCACATATGTGCATGGCATGCATATTTTTGGTCATCTTTTTTCAGGAAGCATGTGTAACGGAACTAGAAAAATACCAAGAAGGGTCACAAGATTGGGATAAGTTTTATGTGAGGAGACACTAAGTAGACCAAGGGCTTCAGGGGAGGGGGGGGGAAAGTGGTATAAAGGGGGTTTTATAGAACTATAGTTCAGGGGAGGTGAGTTTAAACAGAGAATTCACTCTTATAAACCAAATATGTTCTCTTTTGTGTTGCTGAGCTCACTGTTGCAAGATGTTGTACATACCAAAAGTAGAAATGGATTTCAAGAGGAGGTTAGATAAGTTGAAGAAAGGGCCATCAAAGGGTATTACATTCTCAATATGTATTTTAACATCAGGATCAAAAAGTTCATGACCACTTATTTATTAGAAACTGGGCGATATTAGAAATGGAGGAAGTACTATTCTTAACTGCTGCTTTTATTTCCTTAAGCACCTGCTCTTGGCCATTATAGGGGAGGGATACAAGGCTACACAGAGTGTTAATCTGTCTGCTGGGCTCTTTGGTGCCTGCTCAGCCCTTGCAGCCACCCAGATCAAGTGGTAGAAATGCTCTTTGAAGTTCTCCCCTCACCCTGGGCTGAGTATTCTTCTGTGTTCCAACACATGTTTTCTCATCTTCCAGAAGTGGATGATTTCCACAGATGGAGCAAGTAAGCAAAACTGACTGGCCTTTTCAGGCGAGTCACTTGCTTACAACTGACTTTCACCCTTGGCTGTAGGGGACTGCCCTGCATTTCTGTTAAGTGTCTCTGTTTCAAGTGAACTTTCTTCCTCGCTCCCTGTGACGAACAGAACATGCTGATTTGGGAGTGCAGCCAGCAAAATGTTTGTAGCTCATTTCAGCGTTAGTTTGTGGATCTATAATCATCTCTGTTTCAAGGGAATACATCTCTTTTTTCCTGTTGTGGCAGTTTATGGTAAACTGAAAAGACTACATATAGATGCAATTACTGTTTGAGACCTTGGTCCGCTTTCAGCTGTATCAACTGGAACATAAGCAAACAGAATTTAGAGAAGGATATTGGCAAGTTCCTGGCAGAAATTACATACAAACTTGAATTGGAGTCATTGAAGTTAAGGCATATTAAAATGCAAATGGGACACTCCAGCTACTCAGTAAGAGGAATGTGGGAAGAAACATAGAACTAGATTCTTTTAGATGTAGATGATTTCTCTGGCATCTGTGATTTTCCTAGCGTAAGGGAGAAGACTTTGTTCAGTAACATGAAAGCACAAGGGATTTTTGGAAAAAAAAAAAAGCTTATAGGATTTTTTATGAACATTACTTATTTTTTAATAGAGTTCCTACCTTAGCCAGTAGATTTAGTTATCATTATTTCTAGTAAGTTCGATTTGCGACAAATATGTAGCTTATAAAGAGTAAATCTGAAGTCGTTAACATCTGGCAAACTACAGGCAAATAAAACCTGTGTCTAATGTGGGAAGTATAATGTAACCTTAGTAAGAAATGTTGATGAGCTTATCTGAAATAAATTGCAATACTACTTTTGTTGTAAAAGTAGTTGTGGGTGGATTATTTGTGTTGTAGTTGCCTTGTGACATAGAGATTGAGGCATCCAAGGTCAGTTTTTGCAGACTGGTTTTGGACAGGTAGGGTTTATAACTTGAGCATAGCACAGTTTAAAACAAACCAGTAAGTTCTGCTGTAGCCAGGTTACCTGTCTGCACATAGGACTGGCAGCAGTAGGTTTGGGCTTGGAGCTGGGAGAGGTCAATAGGTAGGGCCTGGGGCTGCTGTTCAGATCAGCAGTGGCTGAGGACTAATGCGGAGTGCAGAAGAGCATGGAAAACCGCAGCGTGGCTGGCAGCGGCCGATAGCTGTGCGCAGGGGCAAAGGCACAGGGAATTCCTCAGTTAGCGTTGATGTTGAATTGGGATCAACAGTAGCTGAGGACAGTAGACCCAAGAATGCTTTTGAAAACTGTTGGACTAACTTTGGAGTGGGCTGAGGCCATTCAGGCTGCATCCACCCCTGCTGTAGGTCCGCAGTCACAGAAATATCTTAGAAGGGCTCAGTTACTTGTACGGCCTGGTCCGACTGTTCAATACTATATTTAGGGCTGGAAAAAAGAAGCTTCCTGGCTCAACCTGATTTTGTGCATTTGTGTTGCACTGTATTGGGCCTAATGAACTTCCCAGTGAAACTGTGATGCAAAGATGCACCAGTTGCCTGTCTGCCTTTTGGAGGCAAATTGTTTGTCTTTTGTTCCCTCTTACTCTGGATAACAAAAAGTTGACTGTGTATTGAGCCCTTTTGCTGAGTGTATTAATTAGATATTGTGGTTAACATCTGTTGTACCTGGTTTATCTTTACTCATTTCCGGGAGCAAATTGCACATGTAGTTTGCAATTTCATAGGGTTTACAATTTTTGAGTCTTTTAAGCTTTGTAGTATTAATTGGTGAAGGTAAAAGTGCACCTGGAATTGTTAGTACAAGAGTTTGTTTTTCAAACTTTATTGAAAGTCTTAAGGTTTGGCACAAAAGCTTTCACAAATAGATGCAAAAGATTTATGTTTTTATGCTACTGTGAAGTTAAATGACCTGATGTCAGGAATGGCTTGTCAAAGTAGTACCTAATTAAATATTTGGTACTGTTTTCTGAATTTTTTTTGAGTGTTGGCTGCTTTGACACAGGAGGCCACATCTGGATTGGCTCTTGATTTTTCCTAAAATGTAATATTCGTGCTTTTTATATGGTAGCTTATTTGGCACATCTGTCCATAAAACTAAAGGAACTGAAATTCCTGATGAATAAAATATATGTATTACAAACTTTTGACTTGTTCTCTATTTATGTTGTGCTTAAGTATGCTTCGATTATATTAGATGACTTGTCTTCCTGTGACCTATGTGAAAGTGCAAAAAGAAAAAAGCTATCTTTAATGGCTTTGGTAATGAACTTTTAAGCACAGGCTCTCAAAGTAGCAAACACTGAGTGGAGTAATACACAAATGTTGTTGTAAAATTACTGTAGACTAAATATGAATTTTCAAGAAAGCTATAAGATACTGGTTCTATATAAAAAAATGTGAGCTGTGAATGGAGAAACAGATGACACTTTTGCTCTGGTCTTTTTACAGAAGCGGTTCTCTGATAATATCTTTAGAAGCAAGAGAGAATTAGTGAAAATAACTTCAGTGTAATTTCTAAATGCTGTCTATTAAACAGATGGTAAAACTGCTGAGGCATGCTATGCTGAGACCTTGCTGTTGAAGCAGCCAGCAGGGCTGAAGGTCCTGCGGAAACATGTTGCATAATAACTGTTGCTCTGACAGTACCTGTTTTCTCTATTTTGAAAATGCTGATAGGTTCTTATATCTCAGTATCATAGATAGTTGATCATAGATGCCAACTAAAAAGAAATTCCTACATGTCATTAAAAAACCCCTCCTCACTATCTACCTCTGCCCCTTAAAAATACAGGAGACCGGGACTTTAATGAATTGAGTGCAACAAGTATTTATTGTTTTGCAAGATAGAGAAAACGTTACTTTTAGAGTCCATTAATTTGGTAAGATCTTAACATGATAATTGAATTTTGCTTTTTCAAAACTCTTATTTTCCTATGATGAATAGCATATGCTGGCAGTATTTTGTGGAAGAAAATAAGCTCACTTTTCTGGATTTAGAGTTCGAGAGAACCAAATAATATACTCAGCACAGCATGAAAAGAAAAATACTTGAAATTGCTAGTGTAGCTCATGAAAGTTTTTTGTTTTTTTTCATTCTCATCAAGCTTGTAACTAGTGTTGATGTTTGGGTGTTTAAGCAAGGAGAATGTTGGTTTTATAAGGGATCTATTGAGCTCTTGTTTTCTTAAGCAGCGATAGTCCAGATCCCTGTTTGTTTTTTCAATTTGAATTGATACTTTATATTCCCTCCAATAAAAGCTGCATGCTTTCTCATTTTGCCATACAGCTGTAGATTTCTGTGTGAAGACCAACTAATGCACAACTAGCTGTCTGTTTAGTCAGAAATAGACTGGTAATATACTTAAGTTCTAATTCATGCACTAACACCAACAAAAATTAGTCACAAAAGTTGGTAGAGAAAATACCTGTTATTTCAACACCCTGGTCTATAAAAGAGCTGTTTCAAAAGGCACTGTGATGAATCCAGCAATTAAGAAACACATTAAGTTCAGTTAACTGTCTTTAAACCTGATAAATTACGGGTAATGTTTTCAGAACTGCTCTTAGGTGTGTGACTCAGATAAGAATGTCAGTTTAAAATCTACTTCTATCCAGTTTCTGATGGGAATTGCGGGAAAAAATCCTAAATCTTAACTGTTAAGGCTTATTAAGTATATATCATAAAATAGAGGAAAATGAGTTTTGGACTGGATTACTTTCTTTCAGTGCTTTTCCTCTGAGCACTTGCTTTGGCATTGCACTGGAGTTCTTTAAATGTATTGTATACAACAGCTGTCAGTCCTCACATGTTTTTAATAACTTTCTATAGACGAAACTAATGAATCAGTAAAATAAAAGGCCTCTTTGTTAGTGTACTATATCATTAAATGAGGTTTATACACTTAGGATTTGTCAAGCAGAAAGTTTGAGTTCTCTGGCTGTTAAGAAATCAGAAGTTGACAAGAACAACTGACCCACTTGTCTGTCTTGAAAAAACTGGGATGCCTGCTCTCATGAAACAGAGATTCAAACAGTTTCAACTCCACTGGCATCTAATTGTTAATGTGTGCGATGTCTGCTTCAAAGCTTCTTTGGCACTTCTTTGAAGGCAGTTAGTCAGCTTGTCATAGGGAGGCACATTGCTGAAGAGCATTCCTGCTATCTGATCTATGTATTAGTTGTTTGGAGGTCAAGAAAAATCTCCACTGGAGGATTTTACTCTCTGGCTGGAGGAGAAAGTACTGTTAAAGGTTGGTTATCGAGGCTAGCTCTGCTAAAAATAGCAGGAGAGACAGCAGAATAATAAAGTGAATAACAGGAGCCCATACTAAAATAATGCTGGTAACAAACACAATGTTCTGAGGTTTTCTAAAATACAGCAGACTTTTGTCCCACATTCCAGCAATTTATTTGAAAGGCATGTTCCACTTGAGGATTGCCAAGAACTTTACAAATACTAAGCCTTTTAACATGTCTAAGGTATGTGCTGTGCCATTTTAAGAAGAACCTCATAGGCAAAAATGATAGCTATATTTTTCCAGAAGCTTGTGGTCTATAATAGTACAGAAAGTTTTCCTTCAGTAGTTCAGAGAAGCTTCTGACTCTTCAGGTATGAAAACCTGTTGTAGCTTTCTATCCCAAACAAGTTTGTGAACTAAAAAGGTCGTTGTTGTTTTTATTTCCACTATTACCCCCCTTCAAATCTTAATATAAGACATACACACTACAAATTCAATTTAAAGTTATGTATTTCTAGATTTCTATCATGTTATTATCTATGACAAGCTCTGCAGCCTAGTTGTGCCTTTTGGAGGTATAAAAATTAGAGCTTATACCAATGTGAGGCACTGTTTCTCCATACACATGTATGATTTAAAGATTAAATAGACAAACTTAGGACAACAGAGCTAAAGAAAAAAAGGTACCAGAATTATTAAGGGAGAAAGAACTGCTTCAAGAAATACCTATAGCCTTTAATGTCATAGCTGTTTGAATGAAGAATGCTGTCAATGGCACAACAAATTAGTAGAATTGGACTGGAGTTTCAGTACTGTAAAGCATTGGCATTGAAAATTAAAAATACAGTTGTGTTAGAAGAAAGATGAAACACACGGCTTTGCCCTGAAGCAAAGGGAATAGAAGTCAGTGAGATGCAGAGCTTCATAGTGAGAAATTTTACGGAAGAAGGCCATCAAAATCCTTGGGTGATGAGTTTGAATAGCAGCTTGTGGTACACCAACAGATGTAAGAAAGAATACGCACCAAATCTTTTGTTAACTGGAAAAATCAAGAAGACTAGAAATCCAGAGGTTGCACAGGCTACATAGTTGAAGACTTTCACAGTTCCTTACTCTGTCTATGCAAAAAACCATAGTCTTGTTACAGTGTAGATTTTGAAAAATGCTATAGGCTTATACATAGCTTTTAAAAATTTCATGCCTTCTTGATCTTAGCACACAGGCAGCGATATGTCTTCATGTTAAATGACCCATATAATACATTTTCCTGCTTTTGTGGAGGTTCGCAAAGGCTTTCAGATTACAAATGAACTTGAAACAACTCGGCATATGTTCCAGTAATCCAGTAAGAAGTCAAGTAAATTTCTTTGACTGTTGGTGGTGATTATTGGCAAATACTGAAATTACCCATGTAAATCACTAAAATCTTAATTTCTTTGGCAGGCAAAAATCAATGATCGAAAATAAACTATGCAGTGATATCATGTATTGTCAGTCCCTCCTTTGGTACTGTGGTACTGTGGCGTAGGCTGGAGAGAACCGGGCTGCAAAGCTGCTGCATTCATAGTCTGGTCATAGTCGGACAGTCCAGACATCCAAGTCAGGGCAGAATCTTTCAGATTTTAGTTGTTAAAACTAAATTCCTCAGTGTATGTAGGCAAATGGTAATTTTTCATAGATGCAATGAATTTTAGTGTGTTTTCAGATGTCAACAGAAACGTGGGGTAGGGGAGATGCCAAACTTGAAGCTTCGGCTGCCAGGCTTGGGACTGCTGGAATTGCTGGAACTTCTGAAGCATTTATCACAGATGAAACTTATTTTTGCTTTGTCTTATTTTTGATGGTAATTGTATTATTTTGAAAAGAAAAAAATGTTTATATATGCCTGGTTTAAACAGCTGCCTAGGCTTATAGAAATTATTAAGTGCTCCTAGGAGGAAGGTCTTTAGTTCTGTGTTAACCCATCATAAATGTTTAGTTGCTCAAGCACGTAGCAAGACAATTGCTTTACTGAAACAGCTAAGGGAAACAGTGTCTTTACTCTTTGCCCTTTAGGACAATGTTTCTACTGGAGATGCCGACAATCTCAGTCCTGATGCTGAACAGCTCTCTCCTGTTTGATTAGCATTAGTCTGTACGATTTACAAAACAATCTAAATCTCCGTCCCGGTCCCTCAAACCTCATCTATTTTGAGCAAGACAGAACTTTCCAAGGCTCTGAGTGTTGGGTCAATCAGAGCTCGTTCTGTGCAGAACAAGTTCTATTGTCTATAATTTAAGAGTGTCTTCAAATTCTTAGAAAGCATTACTGTGCTATCAGGGCTTTGGAACAATGTTTTTAAAACACTTTGCAACTTTAAACTTCCTGTGTGTTTTTGTTTGTTTTTATTTTCTGTAGACTCGAGATGATTTTCTTGGGCAAGTGGATATTCCTCTTTATCAGTTACCGGTTTGTATTTTTTGGTTTTTTTTTTTTGTTTTAAGACTGTGAAAGGGAAAAATTAGCCTGTACGGGACTGTGTTAATTATCAAAGTTAACTGTGCTGATACTATAAGTGATTAAATTCTCCTGCTCTGTGGGTTCTTTGTTTGGTCATCTTGTGTGGATTTATTAGGGTGGGTTTTTTGGTGCTGATATTTACCAAAAAATAAAAAATGTAGATTACCTTATTTGATTGCTACATTGATTGCTGCAAGAGTTAGGAGGGTTTTTAGCTTTTTAAAGAATAAAAATGCAAGGTTTGAAACAGTCCTAAAGACAAGAAGAGATTGTAATTATTGTCATATTTCTTAAAATATTTTCTTTAAAGTCTACACATTTACTTTTAATATGCCTTATTCCCATAAACTGATAAAAAAGAAGGTAAGTGGGAAATAGAGCTAGTGTTGCTTTGTACATTTATTTTTTTTATTTTAGTTTCTGGTTTTATATTCCTTTTGCAAAGCGCATTGTTAGTTTTAAAGAAAGATCACCAAGAACACTGAAATAAGTAAGCCTCTTAATTTTCTTCTGAGGTCTCAAAATATTAGCAAAACTAACAGATTTATCAGCAGCAGTTTTAAAGACAGAATAACAACTGTGGCAAAACAGAGCAGTGGTTCTTTCACTCTGGTAAGAACCATGTCAGGAGTAGTTACAGATATGTCCCATTTCCCACTGTACCTGGGATGTGAGATCCCACTAACTGCTCTCCCTCTGTCAGCTGAGTTGGAAAGACGGGCTGTAATGTCCTGCTGGAGAAGACTCTGTCTGTGTTTGCATTTCCCACTAATAAGCTGGACAGCAATATCTGGAGTCTTTTGGAGATATTGGTGCATTTTCTTTTTTTCTTTTTTTTTTAGCGTGAACTAATTTATAGAGCCTCACTTGAGTATTTTCATGGCTATTTTCTTACCTTCCTCAAATATTGACTTTTCCCTGTCTCCTCTTTGTTTCTGTCGTCTTGGTTCCTTGTTCTTAATTACTTGGTCTTGCCATCTAAATCCATTGTACTTTATTGGCCCAAATATACATGGATTTTCTTGAAAGTCTTCCTTTTACATAAGTAAATATATCTTGGATAAATAAAATCCATTTATGAATTATTTATTACATGCGGTTTTGGTTTTCCACGATACTGTGCAAATGCAGACTGTTCATAACTCAAAAGAGCTGGTAATCAGGGACATGTGAAAAGGGCAAATCATCTGCAAGGTAAGATAGTTGGCAGATATGAATTTGCTCTTTCCAAAACTGAAATGTATTAATCCAAGTGTAATCTAGCACCGAATCTAAGGCCTTTTTCTTTCTGAGATTTGGTTTCTCAGAAAAAAATCATTCCGTGATTCCGTGATTGATTCCGTTTAATAGTTATCACATTCAGTAAAATCTAGTCAGCTTAATCTTGTTTTTCATAACAAAGCTCAACAGTTCCGAATAAAATTCTAAAATCTCTAACTTAATGTCAAACCTTTAGATTCTGGAAGTTTTTTGTTTCTTTCCAATCAAATGTTGACACATATTAGATACTTTTTGAAAATAGCATTATGGAATTAGTTCGAGGATTGCATCGTGTACCATTGTACAAAAAAGATTTACAAATGGTCCTGAACATATGGTATTGTAAAAATCAAATGTTTCGGTAAGAATTGTAGAACTTCAGATGGATTATAAATATTGGTGTTAACCAGAAAAATGAGTATCTTTTTCTTTAATGATCCCTCACATACACTTCTCTACTCATACCTGGGATGTATATTTACAAAATGATGTCTGTTTACCTCTCTGCCTTTTTCTGTTGAGCAATGTCACTTCTGTGAATCAGAACAGAGATGTCCTCAGAATGGATTCTTCTGTGATTATTTATCCCCAAGTCCTAAAGCTAGAAATGGCTTTTTATGTATGTTCTGTGAAAAAGCAAAACAAAACCCCACAAAAAACCCCAAACAACCTTGAAAAATACTGAGGGAGGAAAAAGAGTTATGGTAGACATTTTAAATGTGAAAATTGAGAATCTATTTCTTGATTTCAGGCTAAACAGGTGTGTTTGGTTTTTTCTGTGCTTTAGAAACTGTAATATAAGTATACACTGAAAGGTAATTTTTTTCTTGAACCAGGGAATTAGCCATATTACTAAGATTAAAGCTGGTATTGCTATTACTGTACCAAAACCTATAACTTAAATTTTACAATGTTGTATGGCCTTTAAAGAAACTCACTGTAAATTTCTGATAATTTTCTTTAACTTCAAGTGTTTGATATAGATTTTTCTTGAAAAAACTTGTCTTATTCCAGACAGAAAATCCAAGTATGGAGAGACCATATACATTTAAGGATTTTGTCCTTCATCCAAGAAGGTTAGTAAATACCACATAAAAATTCTAACTTTCGTATCTAAACAATGCTGTTAGGTAATTACTTGTATGTATGTAAATATTGTCTAAATTTTTATGCTTTTGTGAAAGAAATTGGAGCACCAATGGAGTAAAGTATTTGTGGTTCTACTAAAAAGTCAACGTTTGTTTAAATACTTATAGATTATTTGGTAAGAGTAAACCATTTTTCTTCATACCATCATAAAATTCACATAATAACTTCATCTGAACAATTTACTGGTTTGTTGAACAGTGAAACCAGTGACCAATGTTATTCCGTAACTCATCCCTTTGCAACTTGAAATGGTTTCCTGCCTTCCTGTCTCTCTTGTTTGCCTGTTTCATATGACCTTAGTTATAAACATGACAAAACTTAAACTGGAAAGCTGCTTAACATTTAGGAATGCCTGTGTTAAAAGAAACAAGGAATTTTTAAATGATAGGTAGCATTTTGACACTGATATTAGTGTTAGGCGTTTCATGTTTGTTTTTAAAATGTAGATTCTTAACCTAAATCTGAGCAGTTTTTAGCAACTTTTGTGAGCAATAAAATACATAAAATGCATGTCAACATTTTTCAGATAATAGGTTCCAATTTAGAAATAACATAGAACATGTGGGGTCTATAGATCTTTCTCAGCAACGTTGGTAACAGGAGTATTTTTTTAAGTATTTTACACTTCTTGATTTTTAGCAGATCAGTGGTTTTAACAGAGTGAATGACTGTCAACTTTCATTTTGATCTCCTCTTTTTTCTGAATTTAACATTTCTTATCCTATAAATGAACAATAATATTTATTGTCTTGACAAAAATTAATTTCAATTGTTGCTTGTTAGTCAAGGATCTGACCTCGTCTTGTTGCGGCTACCACATGAATTTGGCAATGCTTTGTAGTAAGAGATACTGCCACAGGTCTGGGCATTCTTCTGCCTTGAAATATTACTCTAACTTTTAGATGCTTTAGCATTGCTAATGCATGTTCCTAAATTTTCCTCATATTTGTATTTACTTAGACAGGAATATTAATAATAATGTTACTACCTTCCTAATACCTCAAGCTGAGTAAGAATTATTAACATGTTAATACTCTGAAATGATTTACTTTACCTGTTGTATTGGAAAGTAGGATAGTAAGTTGCTTCCTCTTTCAAAAGGATGTGGGCTTTTCTGAAACCAAAACATGATCTGAATGAACACGTTTATAATCCAACATGAAATGTTTTCCTGGATATCAGGAAATCTAATTCATTTTTTCTGCATGGCAAAAAAAAAAAAAGAAAGAACAAAGCAAAGCATTAGACCTTAGTGATGTGGGGGTTTGGGTTTTTTTCCCCTCTTTATTTTAATAAGATGATGTGCAGTCACTTGACTCACTAGTGATATTTTCAGGACTCTTCTTTTCTTTTTTTTTTTTTATAACAATAGTCAAAGAGATGAGATGAGATAATTGAGCAGATTTCTTCACCAAGTGAAAATATTAAATAAAATCAATATGAGGAAATTCTGTTTTCAGGCTTCTAATGATGCATTAAGCTAAATATAGAGAGACAGATGCTGAAGTCTATGAGCTTGCTGTAACTTAAAGTTTTAGGAAAAGTAGTCCTGTAGGTTGAAATAATGCTTGATAGATTGTCTGCACACGGTCAAATTTTTATAATTGTATGAATTAAATAGTCAGTATTCTTATTTTCTTGCTCTTTATTGTTATGCATTGGATACTAGGGAAGCTTTCAGAAGACTGGGTTGGAAAGAAAGGTTTCCAGTTGTGGTACATAGTATCACGATATATTCAGAAGTCTAAAAAATCAGTAGTATTAAAGAACTTCATGAATTTAAACTTTAAAAGCCAAGTTTGTGTTGAGAAACTTAAGAATAATCCTCTAGCTGTGCTTTTTCAGCTATTTTATTTCCAGGTAATAATTTCACAAATGCACAATACGAACATTTTATTTTTCTCTTCCACAGCCATAAATCCAGAGTTAAAGGCCACCTTAGGTTAAAAATGACTTACTTACCTAAAAGTAATGGGTCTGAAGAAGAATCCACAGAACAGGCTGAAGAATTGGAGGTGGGAAAAGATGTATTTATTGCTGAAAAACCTAGCAAATGTCTTCAGCTTTTAAGGGTACTTAGAGTAAAACTGAGTGTTAGGAATCACTAAGCTATAAGTAGTGTTTTAGGAAAAAAAAAAAGTTAAAAACGATTGTTTGTATCTTACATAAAAGTTGTAAGTCCACATAAAAATTCTGGAGCAGTTTTTGTAACTAAAGGAGTGGCTTTGTCAGTATATCTAAAAAAGAAAACATACATTAGGCTTTTGGTTTTCTTCTGGTACCAACTTGCCATATGTCTATGTAACTTTGCTTGTTTTAGAGTTTATGGAAGTATCCTTGCCCAGTATTTTTACTGCTGTTTAATGTTGTTTCACCCCAGCCAGTCAGACACTGACATCTTGCTGGTTTTACAATGTCAGCTCTCTCCAATTTATAGAGATACTCTAATGTTTTGTAAGCATATCCAGTTTAGATCAATGGTTTTCCTTTCAAGTCTTAAACAACTCCATTCAGCATTACCACCTTTGCTGTAATTAAACTTTGTTACAAAATGGTATGCTCATCTGACTAGTACATTTGCAGCATATGTATGAAATGAAATTGACTTAACTTTTTTTAATCTATTCTCTGAATGCCGTTTATTTTTCTGGAACCTGAGTTAAAAGTAATATTTCTGTATGCATAATTTGTCCCATCATTTCTTGAGAAATATACACAATAAAACCCAGAGCCAATCTTACTGATGTTGTAGAACTGCACTTTAAAAGGGGGGGTTGTTTAATAAACTGAGATACTTTTTCAACTTTGGTAATATTAAAGGTAGTTAATATTATATCTCATAGCCTGGGTGGATTATATTGGACCAACCAGATGCTGCTAGCCAGCCCCAACAGCAGCAGCAGGAATCTCCTCCGCTGCCATCAGGCTGGGAAGAAAGGCAAGACATCCTTGGAAGGACCTACTATGTCAATCACGAATTCAGAAGAACACAGTGGAAAAGACCAACTGCTCAGTATGTCTTTTGCCTGAAAATTCACTTTAGTTACATTGAAAGCAAGGAGAACTCAAAAGTGAACAGCTTGAGAACTAGGAGATATCTTTCCATAGCTTAGCCTTCAAGCCCGTGTATAATTGTCGCTGGCTAATGGTCAATTTAACCACTCAGAACTCTTCCTGCTTTCTGGAAGCACGCGTTCAAACAGAAACTGCTTGCAGTTGTAAGAGATAATAACTATGGTAATGGAAAGGAAATCACTTTCCAGCTCTAAGCCTGGTTTGTCCTTCCTGACAGGGACTGCATTAAATTATTTACCTTGGGTTTTTTCAGATTTTTATTTTTTCCCTTAGTATGTGAATTACAAAAACAATACCTGGAATGCTGTCTGGTTCTTTCGTTTAACTTACACTTCACTTGTCATGAATGCTTATTCTTTTTAAACAGTTTACATTCATTTTTATAGCTCAAGACTGTTTCTTTTTCTTCTGCCAAATTGACTATAATGTATGTTTTTGCTGTTAGCCTAGCTTGCTGTTAAAAGACAAAACATGGCTACTGTATGCTGACTTCCCACCCTCCTGCCCCCAACAGGGACAATGTTGCTGTTGCAGATATTGGTAGTGTGCAGTTGGAGGCCCAGCATGTGTTCACTCATCGGCGACAGATATCGGAGGATACAGAAAATCTAGACAACAGAGATTCCCCTGAGGTAAAAACAATCTCTATATGCGTCTGAAACACAAGTAACTTTTTAATCCAGTTAAAAAGCTTGTCTTAACTATTTGTAATTCGGAACTACTTTTTCAAAATGTTTTTCCTTATTTTCTTTTTACAGAGCTGGGAAATTATAACTGAAGATGAGGCTACAATGTATAGCAATCAGAACCTTCAAATACCTCTCTCACAGAGTAATTGTGATATACAGACTCATCTTGCAGAAGAATTGAGTACTAGACTTACTACCTCTGGAAGTTCAGCTACTGGCCAGTCAGCAGCCTACACTGTAAATTGTTTTTCTCATTGTTCTAACATGCAGAAACATCTATAATATTTTGCACAAAATGTTGTTATGATAGAATTAAATTCATATCCATAAATACTTCACATTAACAATATTTTTAATTTCATCTTGAATCCAGAGTATTTAAGAGTAATCTCTTCACGATAGAGCCCCATCTAAGCAAACATTTCATTCTACCGCACTTTGCTTATATGAATTTCTGTCTGAGATCAAAACAGACTTGCGTTAACTATTTTTCAGTCTGTAGATCTACCCTATATTCTAATGTCATACTTGAGTACTGCTGAAAACTACAGATGAAGGAAGCGGTCTATATCCTGAAAGCTTATTTCTAAGGGAGTTGTGCTATATTGGTTACTTTTTCCACTAGGACAAGTTTTAAGATAACTCATTTTTCATTGTGAATATTGGGATAAGTTTTTATGATTGGACTGAGTAAACCTGGTGACTCCAGAGCAGTGAAAAAGGCACCTCTCTTACATAGTTCCACAGCCCTTGTACCAGTTATGAAACTTGTCTGACCTCTCAGTGAGTCTGTTCAGCTTGCTAACCCAGCAGAAAACTACTTTGTTTTCCCCTCAAGTCTGTGTTTTACTGTTTTAGCAAGCTGCAACAGCACCCTAGGTTGTCCAACAAATACTACGCTAGCAAAGGGAAAGCAGCAGGAGTACATAGCCAGGAGTGAGACTTGTGTTTTTGGTGGTAGCAAGCAATTAAATAAGCTCAGCTGTCTTGTGAAACCCGAGCTCCACAAACAGCCTTTTAACCTGATATGTGACTTCAGAAATCCACTGTCCATTGAGGAAAGCCTGTAGAGGTGACCCAGACCATCTAGTCTGTAAGACTTCAGTATTTAAATAAAATCATTAGCTTTCGTGATGCTGAGAATGCCATTCCAAATGCACAGTTGGAATTGACCATGTTTTTTCTAAGTTTGTACAAAGGCATCACCAGTGTTGCTGGAAACAGCAAAGTGAGACTAACAAGACTTTACTTGATCTCTATTCAGAATCCTATGGATAGCAAGAAAACTGTTATTTCAGCTTTCTTGGGTGGCCTATGCAAAGGAAGAGGCAGGTCTTAAAATTATTTTTTAAGAGCCAGGTGGGATGACAGTGTTGCCTCCCTTCACCTCCATCATCCCCAAAAAAGAAAATGGAAAAACGTAATCATGCTTTTTCTTTAAAGTATTCTAAAAGGGTACGTGTATAGGGAAAAATCCTTCAAATAATCTGTGAAGTTCTGGAGCAAGATGAAATATAATTGCTTAATTGTAGCAGATGAGATCTAAATAGAGTTCTAGGTGGAAAGGTGGATGCTTATGCAAAGTCCAGGGATTGAATTACTCCTCTCAAACTGGATGTCTCAGACTCTCATATCTTGTCATTATTAACTTAATCTCTGTGAAAAGTTGTGTTAGCTCTGATATATCACAGGCTTTAGTCTACTGACAAGATAATGCAGTAAGTTCTGTACTGTAAAGTCAATTGTAATGTAACTGGTTGCAATTAACTCTAATGTTTTAAGTGCCAAAACATCCATTGTTAGGGTTTTCAGAACTTTCACAAGCCTCTGTGTTATTCTGCTTTAAGGTTATAATAGACTTAACAGTTCTAGCAGTGTTAAAATGGTATCCCAAAATAGTATATTAAACCAATGTTTCAAAACAAATAAGACACTTTGTTCAAGATGAAAACTGTAATAGTGTGAAGTGTGATAACCATTCTTGACTGTCTGCTGCCATCCTTAAAGCTGCAATAATAGCTAATATGTCATTCTTCTTCTCTACTTCAAGAACCATTCCAGCAGAAGAGGTAGCCTGCAAACATACAGAGTTGAAGAGCAGCCTGCACATCCAGTGGTATGTCCTTTTCCAAAAAACACAGGCTTGTGTAGCAGAGAAGTTGAAGGATTTTCTTTGTGTAAAACTTTTTTTACTATGTATTATATGCTGACACTTTGGATGAGATATAGCTGCCTTCTGGCAGCTTTCCTGACAAAATTGGAATTATGAGTCTAGTAAGACTGGAGTTCAGTTGTAAAGCCTTTGTGTTCCAACTTTGTGGTTTTGGTTTAACATTAGCTTAGTGCATGGATAGAGCCCGCAGAAAGTAGTCTTCCCATGAGGCTGTGAGTTCTATTTTTCAAATTGTTTGCTTTATGATTAAGAGCTGTACCGCCATCCTTACGTTATGTTTTCATGGTGATGCTGCAAACTTAAAATGAGCTCATAGCCATAAGCACGAGGCTGGATCAGCCATGCCTGAACCAGGTTTATAAATGAATCCTCTTAGATGAGGAGCGTGAATTTGAAGGGGGGAGGGAATGTAGTTTCTGTCACTTCATACTATTCAGTAAGGATTTAAATACTGCTTTTCTATTTTATCCAGTTTGCAAAAATCATGAACCTTCTGGATTATAGTTTTGTTTTGTTGTTTTAGGTTGACAAGGGAAAGCCTTTTCACAGTCAGTTTCATAGTTTTCTTAATTGTTTTTCTTCTGTTATCACTAATATTTAGTTACTGCCTACTTCATCTGGATTACCCCCAGGCTGGGAAGAACGACAAGATGAAAAAGGGAGGTCATATTATATAGATCACAATTCTAGAACCACTACCTGGATAAAGCCAGTTGTACAGGTACTGTTTGTTTTCTAACTATAGTTTTAGCCATTTAACGTTTTAAACATCTCACATAATAGAAGTTTAGAGACCCCTTTGAAATAGAACATGTGACAGGCATAAACTAGTAAAGCACTACGTAAAAGATCAGAGAGAATGCAATGCAGTTAGGAACAGTAATATTTATGGCAACTCACTATTAGTGTACCAAGAGAGCCTTCTGGAGAGTGGTAGCTGATAGAGAAGCCTGAAAGACCTCTTTTAACCTTGGTAGCATAATCAGTGATTGTTAGTCAATGTTGTTATTAAATGAAAATATATTGCTCTACAGGGCTTTGATTTAATTTTTTAAAATTATTTCTGTTTGTCATTTACTGCAGATTGCTGTGGAACCAGGTCCGTTGTCAGCTGCACAAAGTATTTCTGTAGGAAGACAACCACAAGCAACATCAAGTGATTCATCACAACAGTCTTCTCAGCAGCAGCCTGAAATGGAGCAAGGATTTCTTCCTAAAGGCTGGGAAGTCCGACATGCACCCAATGGGAGACCATTCTTTATTGACCACAATACCAAAACTACAACATGGGTAATGGAAAACTGCTCTCATGGACTGAAATTCCAGATCCTCTCAAGTCAAAGCTTTGCTGCTTTCAGCAAGCTTCTGTAGATTTCTTTAGTGCCAAGATAGCTGTGTCACGTCTGTTAAGGAACATATGTAATAAAAATGCAAAGTCATTTAAAATATCTTACATGAGTGGAACATTATGAATTTTATAAACTGTATTGGCACTTGAAAGTTTAGCTTGGAAGGAGGAAAATATTGCTGTATATAGGAATCTGTTTCACAGATGTAAAGCATCTCCTAAATGACACTTCTGTTGTAACTGTAAAACTGTGATAGCTTATATGCACTGTTAACAGAAATCAGTTTTGTAAACTTACTGTCAACAGGAAGTCCATTACCTTGAATTCATCGCATGATACAGTGCACAATGAACGTTTGTGAATTGTTAAGAAGCAGGCCAGGTGCAGCTGCAATATGGATGAGGGAGTTGCACAGCTACCGTTCTACCGAGTGGCACTGCATACCACTAGGCAGTGCTAATAGATGGATGTAAGCGTTTAAAGAGTAGGTCAGTACTACTGTCAGGTGAAATAGGACAGAGAAATGCATTAAATTGATACCAAATGAATATTCATTTCTCCAGGATTATGGAAAGACTTCATTTAACACAAACACCTTCCCCCTATCCTGTAAATAAACCCCAACCAAACAAACAACAAAAAAAATCAACCACAAGAAGGATAAGGTGTGACAGAAGTTGTGTGGAAGGATTAATGCAACTCAATTACACTAAAACTGAGTTGAATGAGGGATTTTTTTATATGTGTGTATATATATATATGTATATGTGTGTGTATATGTATATAAAAATAAAGTAAGAGGTCATTAGAAAATGATTGTAAACTATTGGAGGGTTGAGAATCCCCAAGGAACTACCTGATAGCAGAATATGCAACAATTATCTGTTGGTACTAGGCATATTCTTTACACAATCATTGATAAAGAGGAAAAAAATTAAAAGCAAAACAACCAAAGGATTTTAACATGCTACTTGTTTTGTTTTCAAAGGAAGATCCAAGACTGAAAAATTCCGCTCATCCAAGGAGAAAGACTTCCCTAGATCCAGTAGACCTGGGGCCATTACCAGTAAGTAAACAGTTTTATACTTGTTTTGCAGATACAATTTAAATACTGAAATTAGCACTATCAAAACTTGCATGTGAGAAAACAAACTTCTCTATTTTGAATTTCAGTAGTATTTGAATTCCAGCTGAGAGTAGGTGGAGCGGGGGACTGCCCCCACATGCAGATCATGTTGACTTCTATGCAAACTATACATTCAGAAATTTATAATAAAAGTGTCTCCTTCTTACAGCCAGGGTGGGAAGAGAGAACTCACACAGATGGAAGAATATTTTTCATAAACCACAGTATGTACAATTTTGTATTCTCCCCCACCTCATCATTTTATTTCTGAACATTATATAAATCAATGGAACTAATTAAGAAATGTCTTGCAGATACAAAGAAAACACAATGGGAGGATCCTCGGCTGCAGAATGTGGCAATAACTGGACCAGTAAGCTTTCCTTATGTAGCCTTACATATATTTTCAAGAATATTGTTAATAGAATCCAAGCAAATTCTCATCATTTATACTCAGTCTAGAAGATGAAACTTTCAGGGTGTTTGAACAAGGCATTTGTATTTCTTTTTAAAGACTGTTTAGAAAGCTTTCTGTGGAAAAAGTCTTTAAATACCAGAAAGAAAAGTCAGTTCCCATAGTAGTAAGAACTTTTCCTTATAGACTGGGGGGACATTTGAAGCATGTAAGAAGCTTTTATTTTTTTATCCACGGTGTCCAAAATAAAACTAGCTCAATTCACGAAGTGAACTTGGAAAAATAAATGAACGGGAGGAAAAAAAAAGGCTTTGAAAAATAATTATCTAGCCTTGATACTTAAATCTGAAGTGCAAAATTACTAGGACTAATTGCAAAGACGGTACGCATTATAATTATAGATGGGTTTTAGTGTTCAGCTGATATCTGTGTTTATTAATAGCCCACATATGTAAACAACCTTCTCTGTCCATGGAAAATTGAGGTGTTTGTAGCCAGGTCTCTCATGATACAGCAAGGAAAGACTATGTGTTATGTAAGTCACCAAAGGCATTTGGTCACTTTGATCTGGGCCAGTCAGTGATCTTAGTCACATCAGCTAATAGTGAAGTACAGGATAAATTCTGTGGAACTGATCAGAACAAATGATCTGAACAAATAAGTACTTTTTATTTCAGATGTTTTGAACTGTCTGTATATTTATAAATGAAAGTCTCCCATGATACTTAGTAAAACATGTGTTCCTGTCTTTTCAGAACTTAAATGCATTGTCTGTTTTTCACAAATATAGACTAGTTTATATTACATCAATTGTTAAGAGTATCTCAAGCACTTTTTTTTTTTTTCAAAGGCTGTGCCTTACTCCAGGGACTATAAGCGGAAGTATGAGTTCTTCAGAAAGAAATTGAAGAAACAGGTTAGTAATCAGTAGGAATCCAGCAGAAGGTTAAGAAACTTACACCCCTAAGCAAAGGAAAGGTTAGGTTACAGTGAAAGGAAACTGAACTTTGTAATGTGCTTAGGGAAGTTAAATTTACTGTCTGATCACAAAAAACATTTGTGAAGCAGCAAATTGGTAACCATTAGCAATTAACAATTACCTAACAGTAGGGTTTGTAACTTTATACAGTGGTGACACTGCAAGCAATCTAATTGAACAAGCAGAAATTCTAAAAGGTTAGAAAAGTTGTGAACCTGGAAGTAGTTTGGAAGTCACTAATATAGCATATAATAGTTTTTGGAACTCAGAATATGGAAATAGAAGTTCTCAGAATACATTTTAGACTGTTCAGATAGAAATCTGTACTGTCATCTTGATCAGGCTGGATGACTGTAATACATTGTTATAGCCTTAAAATCTGAAGTTTAGGAATCTCATTTGCAAGTCGAAGTGACAGTGCCAGAGATATTTATAACGCATAGCATAAAAGACTGTAAATAGCATCTGGATATCCAGATAACAATGAGTCTTTGCACAACTGCAATCAAATTTGGTATTCTTGGGAGATATATATAATAATAGCCTTTGAGTTTAGACTCGTACTTCATCTTTTGCCTAGCAAGTCTGTCTCTAGCCTTTTGGAAACCTATGCATTTTGAGCTGATGTGTAAATTGCGCACAATTACATATGCACCTCATTTTTTGTGTTCCTAGGCATTCATTCAAATGTCATTATCCTAATTGGAGAAGTGATAAACAGCTCAACCACACAATATAATTGTAGTATTTTAAGAATTAAATACATGTGTAGATTTTAAAGCATACATTACTGTTACCTTTTAAGTATTCACAGATACCTAAATTACAGGGTAATGGATTGATTTATACTGAGAATTAATTACTGAATACTATTTTAATCAACTGAGTTTGGGTTTAGTAATTGATTTTATTGTTGCTTGAACTTTTTTCTGAAAAGTTGATTTGCAACTAAAACCAGGAAAATATATCTTCTTTTTTTTTTTTAACCATAGGGTTATTTACTGCTTCCTGAAATAATGAAAAAGACCTATAGATATTCAGCCACCACATAAATTAGAGATGTAATGTTGTATAGTATTTTGTAACTTGGAAAATGACAAATCATTTTTTGTTTGTAGTTTGTATCAAGCTGTTGCTGCATATAAATAGGAATTACATTTAAATGCAGCATTCAGTTTTTTTTTAA
Organism: Chroicocephalus ridibundus; assembly: GCF_963924245.1. NCBI lineage: Eukaryota > Metazoa > Chordata > Aves > Charadriiformes > Laridae > Chroicocephalus > Chroicocephalus ridibundus. The sequence goes on from NC_086292.1 coordinate 35,257,518, forward strand.
TCTGGGACATTTAGGATAGATTATTTAAGGAGTATAAGAAAATAAAAAGGAAGCATATCTGAATGTGTTCTCTTCAATTTGATTGGATTAAATATATCTGCATTCAAAAATTCATTATTTCTACTCAGTGTGTGACTAGTTCTTTGAAATATTAAGTTTCATTGCATCATCCTAATCTAGTCATGGAGCAACACAAGTTGAAATTTCCTGTTCCCACTTTCACTGAATTTCTCAGTTTTGCCTGAAGTAATTGCCGAAATAAACTGGCTGAAAACAGTGAAATCAAGAAAAATACTCTGTTCTCATGCAGCGATTTAATGATTCAGCAAATTCTTATTGCTGGTTTATTAGGGGTTTACCCTGAAAGCTCAGCAGTAAATATAAGCTCCTTGGATATTTTTTATTTAAATACTTTCCTATATGATAATAAATATAAACCTTGTGATTTGTTCACGTGATTTCAAATTTCAAGTGGACTGATTTTTATTTTACCTATTGTAGGAATACTTGTTTGTTGTGCATGTCTTGAGTAAGAGAATGGGACACCTAGCCTTATAGTTAGAATATTGAACTAGAAGGTGAAATAAGTCAGGTAAAATTGTTCCAAAATAATTTTATTTATAAAATCTGAGCTTTTTTTAAATTGAGCTTATAGTGTGATGGATTTTCAGTGTTAAAAAAGATTCCATGCCTTGCTGCATGCAGAACAACTGAGCATATGCTGTTACTAGTAAGAACTTATTTTAACTCGCTTTTCTTGGTATGAAATAGAACTTTGTATCTGAAACTGTCCGTGCTAGTTGAATTGTATGTAAACAGAGCCTTTTGTCAGTCATATTGTGTTATGTTTCCAAATTGTTTAAGAAAAGGATTTGTGTGCCATTCTTTGGTTACAGAATTTGTGTACTCTGCAAGAGTAAAAGATGCTGCATTTTGTTCGATTGTTCTATCATTTTTTGGTTTTTCTTTTTTTTAGGGTGATATTCCAAATAGATTTGAAATGAAAATTCATCGTACAACAATCCTTGAAGATTCTTATAGAAGAATTATAGCTGTAAAGAGAGCAGACTTCCTTAAAGCAAGACTTTGGATTGAATTTGATGGTGAAAAAGGTTTAGACTATGGAGGAGTGGCCAGGGAATGGTTCTTCCTTCTCTCTAAAGAAATGTTTAATCCTTATTATGGATTGTTCGAATATTCAGCTACGTAAGTAATACAGGTCTGGAAGACATGAAGACTAGTTAGGGAAAGCAAATCAATTGTATTTCTCATACTGACTTTAAAAACGGAATTACTTTTTTTTTTTTCTTTCTCCCTCCTAAGCTCTATAGGAGGGTTTAATTTCAATAACTGCAAAATTCTGCATCTAGTTCTTTGTTTGACAGAAAAATAATGTGGAGGCAGTACCTGTATCGTTTTTTCAGCAGCCTAACATAAGCCATGTCATCGTTGCATAGACAAGCATATGCTACGCTTGCAACCATCTACTACTTACAGAAGAGTCAGTATTTAACAAATAATGTGGACAATGTTGTTCTGACTACTTTAAAGTTAATAGGCCTTCACTTTGGCATGTCTCTAATTTATCAAGGTAGTTCATGGTATTTCAAAACTGTTATTTCTGCTATGCTAATAGAATCTTCTATTGAGTGTTGTTTAATTTAGATTAGTGATTTATTAATCCAAATATGATTACTTTTTCAACTTCATAAAAAGTAATACCCAATTTAACCAGTTATGTCTTTCATATCTTCAAATGTGGGACTGTTCCAATAGTACAACATTTTGTTTTTCTTTCTCTTCCCTGCTCCCTCCCTCAACTTCAGAGATAACTATACTCTGCAGATCAATCCAAACTCTGGACTTTGCAATGAAGATCATCTCTCTTATTTCAAGTTTATAGGTCGTGTAGCTGGAATGGCTGTTTACCATGGCAAACTTTTGGATGGTTAGTATTTATTTTATGTAATATGATATTTAGATTAATATTGTGCATATTTTGAATTTTAAGTTACATACTATTCAATTTATTTGTTCTTCTTTAAAGCCTTTTTTATTCGTCCTTTTTACAAGATGATGCTCCAAAAGCCAATAACACTTCATGATATGGAGTCTGTGGTATGTAATTTGCTTTATCATGTATGTTAGGATTTCATTTTCATATTAATTTTTTAATATATTTTCAATGACATTGTGAAGGTTGAAAGTGCATGATTCAAAGAAATTTTAGGCTACATCTTTTATAAGTCTATAAGTTGGATAGGAATTAAAACTTCCAATGAAAATCAGAGACACCTAGACTGGTTTAAGTCAATTAAGCTGTATTGAAAACTTGACTCTAAACTTTCTCTGATGTTTCTTAAAATATTTTTAGGCATCTAAGGTTCTTAAATTTGGGATCCTTGTCTCAACCTGTTTTCTAAGTTTGTGTCTTTGATTATTAAAAAGAAATGTGTTCTTATACTTTCAGAGACTGAAAATATTAATGAGTGATACAATGTAACGTTTTTAGAGGAAAACATGGTTCTTGCAGCTTTCTTGTTTGTTTCCCTGATAATGATTTTTATCTAGAGTAGTTGTGAGCAGAGTGATTTTTATTCAGTCTCTTTAATCTATTACTTCTTTTGCCATCCTGTAAGAATTCAGAATATAGTTCCTATCTGAGTTACTCCTTTCTGAGTTACAGATTTATAGATGTGTCCTGACTTTTTTAATTCTTTTTTTCAGTACTATAGAATCACAGAATGGTTTGGGTTGGAAAGGACCTTAAAGATAATCTAGTTCCAACCCCCTTGCCATAGGTAGAGACACCTCCCACTAGACCAGGTTATTCAAAGCCCCATCCAGCCCGGCCTTGAACACCTCCAGGGATGGGGCATCCACAGCTTCTCTGGGCAACCTGTTCCAGTGTCTCACCACCCTCATAGTGAAGAATTCATTCCTAATATCCAATCTAAATCTACTCTCTTACAGTTTAAAACTGTTACCCCCCCATCCTAGCCCTCCAGTCCCTGATAAAGAGTCCTTCCCCATCTTTCCTGTAGCCCATTTAGGTACTGGAAGGGGCTCGAAGGTCTCCCCAGAGCCTTCTCTTCTCCAGGCTGAACACCCCCAACTCTCTCAGCCTGTCCTCACAGCAGAGGGGCTCCAGCCTCTGATCATCTTCGTGGCCTCCTCTGGACACAGCTCCAGCTGCAGGGGTCTCACCAGAGTGAAGCAGAGGGGCAGAATCACCTCCCTCGACGTGCTGGCCGTGCTGCTTTTTATGCAGTTGGCTTTATTTTAATTTTTATTTCCTGAGGCTCTTTGTATTAATGCCTAACAATAGAGGGAAAATAAATACAGGATGAGAGACAGAGTCCAAAATACCTTACTTCAGATAATGCTGTGACATCTTACCACCATTTTGCTATGTGCGAGATTTTTAGTCCTGAGATTGCTGAGTCTTCAGGTTTCAAATGTCTTTAAAGGTCTTTGTAGCTTTGTACAATTGCAGAGTCTCTGTTATCCAACACAGGATTATCCTAGGTAGCAGCATTCACTGGCCTGTAATGGAGCCTCTTGTAGTTTAAAAGGTGGCTACGCTATTTTGTATTTACTCTATGTAATTCTCTTTCTTAGGATAGTGAATATTATAATTCTCTGAGATGGATTCTTGAAAATGATCCAACAGAACTGGACCTCAGATTTATAGTTGATGAAGAACTTTTTGGTCAGGTTAGTATGTTTATATAAAGTAGAATAGGCAAAACATGAAAGAAAACATTTGACCTGTGAAATTAGCTGACTTTATCTGTATGGTATTAAGGAAAACCCTTCTTTCACAGTAATGTTGGTTTGTTCACTCAACTGCTTCTTTTAGCTGGCACGTGCAGTGCTCTGTTAGCCTGGCGTGATACCTTAAAGGACTTGGAAATAAGGTGCTTTTTTTCCTTAAATCATACTTGTATTGAAATGTAGCTGTTGCTGTGAGTGCAACTGAGACTTAAGATATCCATAGTTCCATTCCTTAATCTGGAGCAGAGGGTGGGTTTATGTGATTGTCTGGAAAGGATGAGCTCTTTTTGAAATGGCTGGAATCATAAATTTCACCGTGAGATAGTAATAGGGCTTTTTCTTTAAGATGTGCTAGAAAACTGTGGAATAGACAAGTTCGTTGTGGTGTAGAAAGCTATCCAAGATAAATCATGTAGAAATACCACAGGTTTTGAATAAAAATTCCAAATTACAGGTGCAAACTAGATCTAAGTAGGATAATAGCCTTTGTGGTCTTGTGTAACTAAAGTGATCCTCAGCAGGAGTGTGAAAACGTACATCCGTAATGAACTGAAAATGAGGTATTTGTCTACGAAGATTCTCGTAGTATAAATCATTATGTAACAGATATGCATATTGATTCATTTCTTTACTGGGACCATTGCTGAAAATGTTCTGTGTTTTTCCTTGAGATTTGGAAAAAAGGCTGAGTTGCTGAATATGCAGTTAGTGAAGTCCACATTACTGAGAACTTGTGTGCAAACTTTGGTGGTTTATTGTAGCAGGTCAGAAGAAAGAAGATTGCCCCATTACAGTCTGGCATCCTTGAATAATACATTTTTTTAAAACAATCAACCAAATTCTGTTTATTCAGGTGACCTGTGAAACTTGTTCCATTTCTTATAGTTTGCAAATTCTGCAGTCTTCGAGAGTTAACTAAATTACCTAATATTAAAATATGAATTACATTACAAACGTATCTCATTTAAGACCCATTATACATATTGCATTTAGACCCATCAACATGAACTGAAAAGCGGTGGATCAGAAATAGTTGTCACCAACAAGAACAAGAGAGACTACATCCAGTAAGTAGCGGTCACTATGTGCAACGTATCTCACTGGATTGCCCCTCTAGTAATAGGGGCTGTTTGATAGTTACGTTAACAAAGGGAGGGTGGTGTTGCTTTGTATTTAAATGGCTTTAATTTTAAATGTTTTTGTCTTGTTTTTTTACAGTCTTGTAATTCAGTGGAGATTTGTGAGCAGAGTACAGAAACAAATGGCAGCCTTTAAAGAGGTATAGTTTTAATTACAAAAGAAATTCTTCTAAGAATTTGTTGCATCTAATCTTAAGACAAGCTTTTTTTGGACATCCTGAAGACCCACAGATAATGTTGTTACAGGTATAGAAAAGGCAGTGGTAACTGTTTGTAGTGTAAGCTTTGAATTATTTCAAATTTTTTGGTCTATTTTTACTGAGGTGTTTAATTCACGTTGAAAAATTTGCTTATTTCTCAATCCTGGCTGACAGCTTTAGCTGTAGTGCAAACTATTTAATGAACTCTGCAGAAATGAAAATTAAATCAAACTAATAGAATGAAATTAATCTAGCTGGTCTATCCGTATTTTATAAATGATATTATATATATGATATTCAGACATATATTCACCATTCAGTGTAGCACAATAACGATGTGAGATAAATTAGAATTAAAAGTACTATAACCAAACTGGGGGCTGCTGGCATCCAAACTTCTGTATTTGATGTATTGCTTTGGTTCTGTTTACTAAAGCATATAAATATCATTCGCAGTGAACAAAAGTGCTTAAATAATGTTGACTTGATTTTAAAAAACTTCCTTCATCTTTAGGGCTTTTTTGAATTAATACCACAGGATCTGATCAAAATTTTTGATGAAAATGAGCTAGAGGTAAGTGTATCATGGGGCAAAAAAAAAATTATGTTGAAACTTAATGTTAGTGACTTAAACTTTGGTGGTCTCTTGTTTTGTTTTGGTTTTTTTCTGTATAGTTATTAATGTGTGGACTGGGAGATGTGGATGTGGCTGATTGGAAACTACACACGAAATACAAAAATGGCTACAACATAAACCATCAAGTAATACAGTGGTTCTGGAAGGTATTGTGAAGTTCTACTACTTTTTTACTTAAATCTGTTCAAAAGCTGGTGCCATTCAGCTATGTTAGTTTATCGTGATTCATCAATAGGTGGGTAAATATTTGACCATTAGAACTCCTGAGGAAGACAGTAAGAAAACTAAAGGTGAGATGCATGATCAGAATGTAAATACACTACTGATACTTGCTTTTACAAAAAAAAAAAATCCATGTCTGACTGGGGTTAAAAATATTTCTGTGTAGGTTTTTCTGGCATGGTTACACTAAAGAGGTGTTAAACTCTTCTGTTTAATAAATTACAGGAATTTGGCTGCTAGTACATAACATCAGGAAACTTCAAAGAAAGCAGCGGCCAAATCTTCAAGGGAAGTATTTTAACAGCCTGCTAAGCCAGTAACCGTACTCTTGTTACAGTGCCATTAAAAAATTGTTGACTTCATAGCTTTTAGCAATAGGCAGAGAAGTAGACTATGTGTGTCACTAAAAAAAAAAGGCATATATACATAAAGGACAATGATTTAGAGATACAAACTATGTTGCATAACTCTGCTAGCTTAAAACCTTAATTTAAAAATAAATCTTTAATTGTAATCCTTATCATACATAGGCGGTCCTAATGATGGACTCTGAAAAGAGAATAAGATTACTTCAGTTTGTTACTGGCACATCACGTGTACCTATGAATGGGTTTGCTGAGCTGTATGGTGAGTACTTATGACTATGTTCACAATTAAGTAACAGAGAACATGATATTGATGTTGTCATGATACTTGATTTCAAACACAGGCATATTATTTTTCAAATTTTACTTTAAAATTAGTATATACTGGCAGTTATAAGAAGCAAAGTTAGAGAAGAGTGTCACTTAGATCACATGTGTTTCCCATGTTCTATAAATACTGGACTTCAGTTCTGGTTTTGGAAGTCTTAAATGTATAAGACTTCTCAAATGAATGTGGATGTTAAAGTTCTAAAGCGCTGCAAAAATCCCTGTTCAACATGTGATTGAGCTTGAAGAAAATTCTCAGTTATCCAAGGTCTGATTACAAAGACATGCTGGCATCTGCAGTTAACTTCAGATTCTTGTAAGTTCCCCAACTGCTTTTATCTGCTTACAAGCCACAGTTGTACAGATACAATTGTTTGTAAGGATATACTCTAAAGAGGACCGCTGAAATGACACAAGTTAAACATAATGCCAGAAGAAAAGTGAACCTACAATGCAGAGACTGAAACAAGCAGACTGCAGTGGGGAGCAGACTTTAATACCAAAGCCATAAAACCCACTGTGGAAAGACCGTGGGCAAGCGGATAGAACAGCCCACAAAGGATGGGGGTGTTTTGCTTATGGGAAGTCTGTTTTCAGCTGCCATCAGCTATTATGTTTTCTGCTCGATGACTTTATGAAGGCTAAAAGTGCTTGAGATCCTATGCAAGTGACTGAATAGCCTAACTTGCCTATTTGAATAAACATTTCCTTCTTTGTAAACAAGACAGTAATTTGTTTATAAAACACTAGAATGGTGAACAAATACCACCCACCATGTGTCCCCATTTCTCCCTCTCTTCTTTTTCATCGTCAATAACTCAGTTTATTTTTTCTGTTGCATCAGTGAATGAGTTGTGAGTTCCAATGGGAAGGACAGTGTCCTCAACGGACTTGAGACATGTATCTGCTGTTGCACCTGAACTTTGGTACTGTTGGAGTTACAGCACATGCTCAACGCAGTGGAACCTGATGAGAATTCTGCTGCCTCTGGATTTTTGTTTATTTGTCTAAAAACACTACCAGAGGTAGAATTAAGGAATGATATAGGGGAAGAAACTGTTGAAGCTCTTGGCTCCCTTCTGCCCCCAGGATTAGGATATCCTTGGGCAGTCTTCTATCCAAGTCCCAGTTTCTGTAGTTCTGTTCACTCATTAATGAAAAATTCAGTGAGCAGTTGTGTTTCACAGTGGTTTTTTTGCTTTCTGTTACAGTTATTTCTGTTTTACTCTGGCCAGCGTGCCATCCTCATTAAACCCCAGTAACAATCACAGTCAGGCTTCTAGGACCTGCTCGTATTTGAGAACTGTAGGTGGTTCTTCAGTGCTTCGTATTGGTACGTGGCTTTTTGCTGCTGCCGGGCTGCCTCTGTGATCGTTCCCTTCCCACCTCCGGGCTGCAGTCCTAGAGCTGGCTTTCTAGCCGGAGTTCTCCCTCTTGTGGCCCAGAAAGGCATTTCTGCCCCTAAAAAGGGTGTGCTTGGTGTCTGGGGCAAATCTACCCAATTTTGAGAACTACAACACTGAACAGACTTGCCTTTCTTCTTGTCTTCCTCTCATCCTGCCTTGTTAGCCTCTATTTAATTAGTTGGATAGCTAAAATGAAGATTTTCTTACCTAGCTATTAAAAGGGAGTTTTATCTTAATGTCATGTGGTAGAATGCACCATCAGTCAGAGCTGCTTCTCCGCTTCATCCTTATTCCAGGCATTCTCACTAGTTACCTCTTCTAGACATCCTTCTGCATTGAAGAAGCATGTAACCCGAAGAAGAAAGTGAAGAGGAGGAGCTGGAAGTGTTTCCACAACTACTGATATATGTGTCTCACTGATAATATTTTAGGATGAAGTGCTTGGTGTCTGCTCTCATGTGTCAAGTTCATTCACTAGACTCGTATGAAGTATAGTTTCTGTGCATTGATTGGTATTTCCTCTCTTTTTCTGAATGCTAGTAGTTGAGAAAGGGTTTTCTCCTCTTCTTGTACTGTTTTCATCTTTGGGATGAATTGTCTTGGGTTTTTTGTCGGTTGGGGTTTTTTTCTATATATAAGTTGGCTAACATCTTTTTCCAAATCCATTTTTACATGTTATCACAATATCATTTCATTCTTCTATGAATATGTATACATTTCTTTTTTTTCATGTCTTCATAAAACCACAAATGAAAACTTTTTGAATTGACAATTATAAATTATATAGTTAAAAACAACCAAACATTTTGAAGGAGCATAAAAAAGGGAAGGTGTCTGTCAGCATTATAAAACCCAATTCATGTCATAGGTCTAAAGGTACTCTACACAGACCTTCTATCTCAGCTGTATTCATAGATCAGCCTGTGCTCTTTACTGCTGCTCAACTTTAATCTGAAACATGTTTCACATCTTCCATTTAAGAATACAGTTCTGTAACTATTGATGGTCATCTTGTGCAATAATCAGAGGATGCCCACCATCAGAGATAATCCTGTTCTCTGACAAAACAGTGGGTTTTGCTGCTGTGTTTTGGTTTTGCTTTTTTAAACTACACAGTCTTCTCCAGACATACACAAATGCTTTCAACAGCTTAAGGAAATGATTACAAAATGCCCTTTGCATCCACTTGGCGAGAGTTGGGTGTTCTGAGAAACTTTCAGTTACAACATGCTGTAAGACAGCTGCTGAAGGCACAGGCGTAGCTGGAGCTGCACTTGCTAGCCAAAAAAGTTCTCTCAGGTGCATATGTACATCCTTGGAGTACACATATGGTCGCTGCGTTTTAAAAACTTCTCTGTTACTTGACTCTGTTGTTGCGTAGGTAAAGGTGGACATAGAATACTTTCTGCCAGGTTATATAACTTGGCACATTGTGATAAAGGTGTCTAAATTTTTACACGCAAAACTTATACAGTATAAAACTGTCTTCTGCATAAAATTTTCTGCCAGCTACTATGCATATGGACTTCTGAGCTTAAGGTGTAAAAGTCCCTCGAAATTAAGATATAGCAAGAAAGAATTTAAAAATACAAGTGAATTGGGATTATTGACCATTATTGAGTATAGATTGTATTTGATTCATATAAATAGCTGCTACTAATGTCAGAATTGGATTACAACCCCCCAAAATATTTCATAACTTGAATTTCTAACTAGAAAAGAACATCATAATGGGGTGAAAATTGATGTATTCTTCTCCGCAGGTTCAAATGGACCACAGTTGTTTACAGTTGAACAGTGGGGTACCCCTGAAAAACTGCCGAGAGCTCATACCTGGTGCGTATTTAATTTAGTAAATTATGAGCTTTAGTAAGAATGATAAAAAACTTAAGAGTTTTCATCTGTTTTTCAGTTTTAATCGCTTGGATTTGCCTCCGTATGACTCGTTTGAAGATTTATGGGATAAACTTCTTCTAGCAATTGAAAATACTCAGGGTTTTGATGGGGTTGATTAAGACACAGACATAAATTATATTGGTCCAGTGCTGCAATTTCATTTTAAGGGTTTACAAACAAATTTGAGTTTTCCAGGGACTACCATTGTATTTAGTCACATGGCTATTGATTCTTCATAGTATGACTTGTAAAGTTAAGTAAGTATTAAAAACTCACTAAATTTTGAAAATGTATTTTGCCATTTCCACAGTTTTCTGTACTTTGCTAATAACTACAATATACACATTGGATGGGCCAGTGCCAAGTAATTCAAAAACTAAAATGTTTTTAAGCAGTTGCCTCTTTTACAGTATTTGAGAGACTGTCCTGCAGTAAACTACTGAAGTAAAACTGTGAAGAAATCTTTGCAGAGGGTGTAAATTTGAATTGCTGCTTGAAGAGGAACAACTGAGATTGTTAGACTGTTTTTAAAATAAATAAAAAAATCCAAAACCACCAAACTTCATGTAATGCAATATTGTAATCTGTGCTGCTTCAGGCTGTTTGCGACAGATATGCCCAAAGCACCTTATGATTCAGCGTATTAGGTAAAACATTGGAAAGCATTTGTTTGCATTATCATCCATGAGTTTGCAGAACATTGACTTGGTGACATTTTATTTGTTAGATTTCTTTGTCTAACTTGCTTTTGTTAAATCCGTGTAACAAAACCAGGATTTTTATATAAAACAGATAAGCAGCATAATTCTGAATTGCATTGAGAAATTATATCCATTTTTTTGCCTGAATTTATATACTGTTGTTGGTTTATTGAGTGTTCATCACTTTTTGGATAAATTTGTAGTTCAACGATGGATAATATTTTCAATTCAGCCTTTTGCAACAAATTAATCTTAAAGTGAAATTTGTATGGATATCACTCAGTATTAGTTACTGGTTAGTTAGAGGCCTTTATTATCCATTCTTGCAGTATTGCACTACATAACAATAAAGAACATGTTTACAGGGTTTTCTGGGCCAAATTCAGCAGTCTGATATGTGCAAACTTCTCGGAACTGCATGGAGGTTATGCACATGTAACCAGGTGCAGAATTTGGTTCTGTAAGATGTTTACAGGTTATGCTAGTTTCTATAGCTGCGTTTTTATATTTTTTTTTCTCCACTGTTATTCTAGAAACCAAATTTGTTAAGACAGTATAACCAAAGTCATAACCAACAATGTGCAATTTATTGTAGATCAACTTGTCATATAAATATTAGTTTGATTTCTTTTGTAAATGTGGGTATTTTTTTTATTAATGTTAACACTTTTTTTGAGCAAGTGCTGTTTAAAATGATTACAAAGTTGGTTCTAAAGGAAAAAAATGGTTTCTATACCTGACTTGCTCTAATTTTAACACTTTATTACAAATACGATCTGAGGAAATGACAGTACCTAGCTTTGGCCAGCAAACTTCTGTTTAGTCACAGTCTTTATAAATATGCAAGAAGGAAGTGTAGCACATCTCAAGATATGTAAATTACGTAACAAATGTAATGGGTCTTAAGGGATATTTACAATCCCACTTTGTTTTATTCTTTGACTAGGTCATTAGGGCTGAGAATATGACATGTAAATAAAGGTAACTTATACAAATTTCCCAAATCTATATGCAGTTTTGTAAAACATGAATGATATATCAGTAAATCTGTATAGATTTGAATGTAGCAGGTTTTGTTGCGTACTTTGAAGTATAAAATAAGGATCCTGAAAGCAGTAAATAAAAGTTTATTCTAATAAGTTGTGGCTCAGTTCTTTGAAGTGCAAATTGGTAGTCTTGAAATAGCAAGAATTCAGTAATTTTAGTACTCCAAGGTAGACTGGGGCAGCAGTTCCGTCACAGTATGCTGCTACTTTTGGGTAGGTGTTGAGGTGCAGCAGCACTGTTTCCAAGTGTTCTGCTGCCAAGACATGCAGTCTTTGAAAAATTAATACCATGTTTTTATAAAAGCTCTAGGTCGCTGTGAGCCTTCATTGTATAGCCAGCTAGAAACACTACACACGGCAGCCAGGCAAAGGTGGAGGCCCCACGGAAACGCCAGCTGACTGCTGCTGAGGGGGGGTCAGGCTCCTCTCTTCTGCTGTAGGAACACCCTTCTCTGCTGGTGGGCAGGCACGCAGCCAGCAGACTTCAGTGGTGAGTGTGGCAGGGGTGTGAAACAGGCCCTGAAACTCTGCTCCAGGCAGCGTGGACTGCCCAGCAGTGATGGGGATGTGCCGTGGGGCTTCGTCCCCAGTGCCAGCTGGGGAAGCAGCCCTGGTGCATGGGTGTAAGCTCCTGGAGGGTGCTGCTGTTGCTGCTGGGTCTTGGGCTGCAGGGAGTACCTGGAGCCGGGGCAGGGCTGGCCTTGCCTGTGGGAGCTCTGCTGTGGGCAAGGCACTGAGTTTTGCCTCATAAAAGAGCTACAGGAGAAGTGAGCAGACTTGTAGCATTGGGACGGATGGACAGCAAGAGGTCATAAGGGTCTTCGCAGAGACCTTGTAGAGCCAAAAACCCAAACCATACACTGGGAGTAAGAAGGAGCAGCTGGAGACCCTGTTTGGGCAGGTGGTAGGTGGAGATTCCCAAGATGGGTGAAGCTGGAAGCTTGTGACTTCTGGCATCAGAAGAAAGGCTGCTGTTCCACCCTTGGGTATGAATTTACAAAAATGCTATGGTGCTGTAATAGATAGAGAAAGGAAAAAGTTGTGTTACGGGAAGGGTTTCAGAGCCAGATGGGCCTGAACCAAGTGTTCACACCAAGAAGTGGTGGGTGATAAGAGTGCAGAGAGTCCCTTCTGTAGGCTTTAAACTAGGCTTGTTGTGGAATGGTGATAACAGCTCGTGGTTAAGTGAAAGAAGAGAGGTCAATGGTGGTAAGTACTGGGGCAGGGCTATGGGAGCGCGGCAGCCCTTGCGCAGGATGCCCCAGGCTGAAGGGGGCCTACCTTATGTGCCTGAACATACTCACAGGCAGCCAGGGAAAGACCAGGAGGAGCAAGAGATGGCTCGTCTGGCTGGAGCCACGTGGATGTGGGAGACGTGTGGAAGGGGTGACAGGCTGGTACAAAGCTTTGTGGGTCTGGGTCAGAGGAGACACCAGAATGGGAAACATCCTCGGGAGGACTTGTCATGAGGAAGTAGGCAGAGAGGTCAGTGAAGCGTCGCAAGGAATTCTGAAGTTGCAAATCTGGCATCTGTGGGAAGGGCGATGTGAGGGGATCCAATCTGGGAGGTGCTGGAGGAGTCATGAACAGCTAATTGGGGGTGTGGGCTTGGCTAACCAGGGAGACGCTCTCCTGGATCTGCTGCTTGTCCCTTTACACTCATTTTCTGCACATTGCACCTCCATGTTCCCTATCCCATTTTGGGGGACAACTCCAAAGATGCTGCTACAACTACTTACCTATTTTTTTCACCATAAGTACTGCGGCATTACAGACGAGAGTAGCAACTGGTTCCCTGAGTGCTAACCACCATCTCTTCTACGCTGTAATTTCATTATGCTTAACACCCAGGCGAGGTGTAAGGCAGAAAAATTTCCCAGGTAGGTAAGAGCTAAATGTACCCATCTGCTGAACAAAAGAGTATATAGTGTTGACTTTTGGTAAGAGATTTTGTGCAGGTCTGCTTAAAAGCCATTCTGTGAAGAAACGATCTTTTAAGGGGAGACTTGAGCAAGATGCCAATTCTAGAGCAGGGACTGGACCACAAAGCAAGGGAGAAGATGGCTGCAACAGGAACAGTTTCACTTTTCTCAGCTTTAAAAACACGGAAAATTCATGGGTGGTTTCGGTAGTAGTTTTCTGGGCTGTGCCGAGGCTGAGAGCTGTGAGCACAACAGTCCCCTGCCCTCGGTACCCTGCCTTCTGCCTGTAAACGTTGATTCAAACCGGCTTTTATAGAACCTGAAAAATACAATCTGCCCTGCATTTAATTTTATTTTATTTTTTTTTTTTAAAAATTCCAGCCGCTGCTTGGCGCCTCTCCGCGGCGGTGCCGGGGACGGCCGCCAGGTGGCGCTGCCGCGCCGGGGTGCGCGCAGGCAGTGGATTAGCCGCTTCCCGCCCCAAAACCCTCCCGCTTCGGACCCGCCGCGAGCCGGCGGCCTGAGGGGGGCCGGGCCCTACCCTGGCCGGGAGGCAGCGGGGTGCGATTAAACTGTTGGTAAGGAGGGGTTAGATCATCCCGGGACAGTGCAAAAACCTCTTTTTCTGGGCATTTTTCAGGGGCTTAACTTTTCTGACCAAGTTAAACCATTTTTGTTTCATGTTTAGTAAGGATGGTGGTGACTTTTATTTGTGTATTGATTATTACCGTCCTACAGCGAATGGTGTTTCTCAATAAATAAATATGATGCTGTCAAATAATTGAATTTCTTTAACCTAAAAATGGTAAAGTATATAGATTAACCTCAATGAAGGCTTGCAGCATAAACTGTTTATAATCCGAAGGTTTACTTAGGCTGCTGTGGGAGAGGTTTTCTTAGATTTATTTTTTTTTTCCCAATCAATGTCAATAATTTGATTTGCGTTGACTCAAAGGGTTTTGGTCTGGAATTATCTTTCTCTAAAATTTCTCCTTTACTCCCAAGGTGGTCACGTATGTAGAAATGCTTTGCAGTTTGGTGTTACGGAGATGAGACTTTAGGTATGAAGAAGAAGCACTCGACAATAACTTGGATGTTTGGGGCAGTGTAGGCTATGGTTTTTTCTTCAAAATTCCTTTTACTCGACTGGCAGACTTTTAGGCTGGGTGTTATTTGATTCAAATCTTTCACTTCTCAAGGTGGTAATGGTGATTCTTCAGCATTCTTGTTGCATCATGAGGCAGAGCTGGGGGTTAGTATGAAGTGAAAACAATAATTCCTTTTAAGTGCCACTGAGGCTTCACTTATGCTGCCTGAAGGACACATGACTTAAATAAATTCTTTTTAATTACGAAGCCACATCTGTAGCATATTAAACAAATTATTTTTTATTAGAGACAGTGTTGAGTATTTACGCCTCAAACCTGGGCAAAATATATGAGTGTAGGCTGCTCGTTTTCCGTCTTGACCCTGCTTTTTCCTCTCTAACCTCATTGTTTCGTACGTAAACTTTACGTTGCAACCTACCTAATACCTTGGCATTTGATTTGTTCTGTAAATCCATAGCACAATTTGGTGCTATTTCACGAATTGACAGTGTCTTTACAAAAATCTGCGTCTGTCTCCTTGAAATCTGCAGATGCCTCTGGCATACTGTGAAATGTGTCCTGGATCAGCACAGATTTCCTTTTTTTCTTGTGTACTTTTTTCCATATGACTTCAATGTTACTTAGCAAATGCATGACACTTAACAATTCCCCAGAGTGGGAGTTACATAATTACGATGATAAAATGCTGAAACACACATGAAGTAATTAAAACTGACTATGTATAGTTTTAAATACTGTTTTGATTTTACCTGTTTCTTGTGTGGTCAAAAAGAATGTTGATCGTTAGGAGACCAGGCACTTCTGTCTGTCGTTCTTCATGCTGTCTGTTCATTTGTGTTTTCCGTTCTGTTTCTCATTAATTAGTTTGTCGTGGTGTTTGGGTTCTTCACGTAGGGTCTTATCAAATGATTTTCTTTGTACGAGCTTCTCCTTTTTCAGGGCAGTTTGTTTATTTTAATATCACCCCTCTTTAATGAGCGATTCCTTTAAAGGAATCAAAGCACAGTTCTTATGATGTGAACGGAGAGGAGCTGCAGTTAGACAGTTAGTTATTTACCTGCTGTTAGACCGCCACTACCATCAAGAATCCGTATTTCTGGTGTGCCACAGAAGCACCTTATTGAAACATCTGCGGTTAAAAGGCAACCAATGCCTACCGTCTTCCATTGCTATGAATGGGAATTAAGCATTAAACAGCTGCCATATTGCTCTGCGGCATCACAAAATCAGTAGGAGTTGCAAGCACAAGCTTTGGTACTCTTATAGTAAATCATTTTTCTTTGAAGTGGAGACTTAATTGCTTTTTCTATGTGGAACATATATCATTAGCACGCTAATCAGAATACAAACGGCTCGCAAAGGGGATAATGAGGGAGAACTTCCATGTAATGCTTGGTTTACATCCACGTGACTGTAGAAAAACGTTTTGTTTTGCTGAGCTGTCCTTAATTTGAGGTTTCTTGCTTAATGAGACTTCAAACAAATTCTGCATTGTAGGTTTCAGGTTTTCATCCCAGAGAGAGGCTTGGGATTTCGGGGAGGGGGAGGCAAAGCGGCTTGGAAAACCTGAACAGACATTAAGTAAGTGAGCCCGCCTCTTGAGGAAAGACAGATAAGGCAGCCTTCCTAAATGTGACGGGATGTAAAACTTTCTGTTGAAATACACCACGGTCTAAAACCATACATCACAATTTGTTTTTCTTAAGACCTTTTGAGTTTAATTTAATGGAAAATGTTTTTGTAATTGTCTGGTAGCTTTTCGGATATTTTCTACAAGCTGAAATATTTCTGACTGGGGTTTTGTTTTGAGGGCTGGGAAGTATGACCTTTCGGAGGCTGTGAACACACATGTCCTACTATGCACTGCTGCTTGGGAGTATGCAAAATGCTAAAGGTTTAAATCAAATTGCCCTGAGGACTGCTTACTGACCTTTTGAGTGCAAAGCTGTCAAAACCTTCAACTAGGCATCAGCTAGAGAAGAACACTTAAGGCAGATCAATGCAAATAGAAAACAATGTGGTTCTGACTTTTGGCAATTCCCAGTTAGTGAGAAACAGTTACTGTGCTGCAAGAGCTGCTGGATGCAAACTGCCGAGGAGTTGCTGTGAGTAACATACAATCGTTATTTTTCAGGGAAAACCTTCTATAATCTGCTTAAGAAATTAAAAGTTTTCATTAATTGCCAAATCCTGATATAGTTATCTGAGCAGGATGCTTCATTGACTTCAAAGGGATTTTTGTCTACTTAAGGAATGCAGGGTCAGGCCCTTAACCAGTGATAACTTTCTTCAGTGGGTTGTCAGATATGACAAACTATGCCACTTTAATAGAGGTTACCCTCACCACGCCATGCCATCCCTTTTTCCCTGAAAATCTGCTTTCTTCCTTTGCCCAGGTAGTAGAGTTTCTGTGTGGTTTCTGTATAGAAGAGCTTCGAAATTATTCTCTAGCTGAAGCTGTGGTTTCTGTGAATATATTTTCTTTACTTTGAATAGCTATAACATATTATTTTCTAGTTATGAGACATAATAAATTCAGTTGCAGAAAGTGTTTGGTGGAGTTATGAGTCCCACCCATTCTACGAATTGCTGCCCACCAATACATTGTCCGTCCTTAATAGATTTATTCCTAATTAGTTGGTCATGCACTATTGCTTGCTCTAATGCAGGGTTTTAAATAAATGCCTTCCTTTCTATGTAGGCTTACAGAAATGGATCAAAAACCAGGGGACTGAGAAGCTGTTCATTCGTATGTTGGGTTTCAGTCCAATAATTATAGGCATCCTGTGCAAAAGGTATTAATCATGTATATCCTGTGCTGAAGACTCACCGAGTAATTACTTCACAGGTTAGTAAAAAATGGTTCTCTGTGCTTTATCAGAATGTTACAACTGGTCTTCTCTTAGTGTAATTAAAAGTTAGCTGTCAAAACATAAGACGTGCTGCTTCATCCAAGGCAAAAATAATATAGTTGAGCTCTATTAACATGTAGCTAAGAATTACGCCTTTTTTCAAAATAATTCCTTTTTACTATTTTCCACGCAGAATTCAAAGTCTGACTGTAAACCATTCTAAGATCAAATTTTCACTTATATAAACATCTACATTTTTTTAAAGATAAAAAAGAGGTTAAGTTGAAATTTCTTGCACACTTACATAATCCTGAATTAGGAAAGCAAAGAACATTTCAGTTATGTAGATACTTTTTTGTATTGGAAAAGGTCTAGCTATTTAATTGACTCTTAAGGTGCAAACAGGCTGGATCAGTTGATTGCTCACTGTAGGAAGAAATTAATCCTAATCACACTGTATCTAACTTGAAGGCTGAACAGCTAAATCGGTTGATCCAGGGCTGCAGCTGCCGCTGGGATAGGACGTGACAGGGAGCTGAGCTGTGGGATGAGGCTCGGGGTATCCCACACAGGAGGCGTTAACAGGGAGGGGGCCGCAGCTCGCTCAGGATGCCTTGGAAAGGGCATTTGTCCATCTCTGCCCCTCTGGAAGCCTACCGGCTTTAAAACTACCGAGTTTTAATACTTGGCAGAGGATTTGGACTGCTCTCTGCATGTTGAAGGTTTTCTTTTCTCTAGTTAGGCTAAGGCATCATGCTTTCAATGCTGCCATAGCTTGCTGATGATGAACTGGATGCCCCTGTGGCCCCAGCTGCTCCAGATGGTATTTCCTTTCAGCGACTTGCACTGGCTTGGTCCTCAACTGAGCACATTAGGCCAATTTAACTCACTAACTTGTCGTAAAACACCCCACCCCCTTTTGTTCCTAGTTACTTATGGTGAACATTTTGACAAGTGTGTATTCCATACGTGTATTATTTGCCCAATACAAGTCATGTCATGTGCCAGCATTTGGCCACTGTGACCTTCTAGAGGTATCTGAACATAAATGACAGCAAAATGTTATTTAGCATTTAGCAAACGTAACCCCGGGGTAATGATTAGATAGTGGATAGCAGCACAGCTGAAACCCAGTTATACTACCAGCAGCCTTAACTGCTGGTTGCTCTCCTGATGCACTATGTAGGCACATCTGTGTATGCCTGATACTAAACTCAGCCAGGGACTTGATTCCAGCAAAAAAACCCACAACTTGTATTTCTCCCCTCCAAGTTATTTCCACTAGGATCAGTTCTCTGATCTGATTCCTTGCTTGGCCGTGAAAGCTCTTACGCCAACCCAATGTAGGCACTGCAAGTTACAAAGTGCTGAATTCCATCATAGAATCACAGAATGGTTTGGGTTGGAAGGGACCTTAAAGATGATCTAGTTCCAACCCCCTGCCCTGGGCAGGGACACCTACCACTAGACCAGGCTGCTCAAAGCCCCGTCCACCCTGGCCTTGAACACCTCCAGGGATGGGACATCCACAGCTTCTCTGGACAACCTGTTCCAGTGTCTCACCACCCTCACAGTAAAGAATTTCTTCCTGATATCTAATCTAAATCTCCCCTCTTTCAGTTTAAAACCGTTACCCCTCGTCCTATCACTACACTCCCTGATAAAAGAGTCCCTCTTCACCTTTTCTGTAGGCCCCCTTTAGGTACTGAAAGACTGCTGCAATGTCTCTCCAGAGCCTTCTCTTCTCCAGGCATCAAACCAATGGAGGGTGCCTGTGGATGTGCTTCCAGCAGAGCCTCTGATCCCTTCCTGCCCTGCTGTGCCTGGGCAGGGGTCAGATGGAGACCTGAGCCAGGTTAGTAACGATGCAGGGGAAAGAGGAATTGGGGTGCGCTGCTCCGTTTCCCCTCCATCCCAGGGCACTGTGATCCAGCCATGCCTCCTGCCTTCAGCTCCTGCCCAGCACTGGGCAGACAGCTCTTTGAGAGCCTCTAAAAAATGAGAAATCCCCATGGGCTCTCAAGTGACTCCCGCAGCCCAGCTGAGATGATAAAATCCCAGCAACTGCAGCTGATGGAGGCAGTAATTTCGGCATCAAAAGAAATCGCCCCTGTGCTGCCCAGCTTTTGGCTCCCCTTGGTTCACCCCCCTCTTGGCTCACTCCTTGCACCGGGGTGTTGCCTTTAGCGGTTCAGCCTGAATTCTTGGTAAAGCCGTTGTGGTGTAAGTCACAGTGTCATGTGTCCCTTCAAACATCTCGGTATTCATCCCCAAAGCTGTGGCTGTGTTGTGCACGGGGGGCGTTTGCAGGACAAGCCTGTGTGCATGTGAGGGGGAGGAGGTGCTGGGAACATGCCTTGAAGGCTTCAAATCTGTTTATCTTCACACTCCTGAGAGGCGATCGCTCTCCCGTGACAGGGCAGCGCACTGGAGGGAGCTGCGCTGGCAGTGGGGAGATAAACCTATGGGGCACAGGCTGCTTTGGCCAAGTGGCCTCTCCCTGACCAGCAATTCCTTATGTCTCTGTGAGATGAAATGGGACAAGAGCAGCAGGAAGCCTCCTCCAATCCTTCTTTTTAATAGTTCCTTGGGATAAATTGTAGATAAGAGGAGAGACCGCATTGTTAACAAGCTGAGAATGCAAAGACAAAGGGAAGGGCTGCCATCTTTCACAGCAAAAATAAATAGGTATCTGTAGCATGGTATATTCAGCAGTATGTCCAACTGCTAGTCAGCCTCTGACTTGCCTTGTTTTTTATTTATTTTATTTCCAGTAATTGTTTCCTGATTGTAAACATATAGAGGAAAAGAGGCAGAAATGATTTGCGTATTTCCTGTTGTAACAGCAGAATGAAGGTAACATATACAGGGATGAAAGGAGACCATATTTCATGCCTGTTGCTAAACAAATAGCTGCAGAACAGTGGGTTGTCATGATAAGCAAGAAAGACACTAACAAAAAGCTGCCTCTGTCTGGAAGGTTTGAGAGATTCCTTTGTAGATTCAAACATAGAAAGTGGTAACCTAGGAGATATTTTCTTTCTGTTCAGTTATTCTTGGTCTGATACTTATTGTATCGACCCAGTGTATTAACGCTTTGATTTATGGAAGATAACGTCAGAGTACAGCACTGCAGCATTTCCAGGATTTTGTTTTGTTTTATTATTGGGTAAAGGGTTGATAGAGAGGACTGTACTGAGTTAATTAAAAAATATATACATTGCAAATACAGTTTATGGGGCAGCTCTTCTCCACCTGCTGGCCGTTCCTGTTCCTCCCTGTGATTTCCACGTATGCATAAACCCTTAATGAAGTTACTCCATGTGTTTCAGTGCACGGATTCCAGCTGCGGCTGCTCGTCTGCTGTGGCTTTGGTCCCAAGCCAGCTGAGCACCGAGGCCTTACCTCCCAGGAGTGCTGAGCATCCCTGAGGTCAGAGGAAATAAATGGTGCTCAGCACCTTGTGTGCAAGAGCCCCAGGTGGCACGGCAGAGGCGTGCAGGCTGCCCTGGCCTGGGAGACATTCATGGCGGTTGGGTGAGTCGGGGCAGCTGCTGTCCCATGCCATTGACATATCTTCGGCTGCATGTTACAATCCTTGGTGTTTCACCGTTCATCTAACGCCACGAAGAGCCAGGTTAGGGCGATAAACCAGGAGAAAACAAGCTCTACTGAAAAAAAAGGAAGAGTTTTATGGCAGGTTAGGTGTCCATAGGAGCTAACTGCAGGCAGAGGAGCATCAGCGGTGGCACAAAGGCCAGAAGAGAAAGCACGGAGCTGCAGTAAACCCAAACTCCACACCATAAGAGCCCTACACTGTGTGTAAGGGGAATAATGGATCTGGGATCAGGTATGCCCTCGGGTGTGTATGTACTCTCTTTTTCTGTAGCAGTAGCTGTGTGGTTTGTTAGAAGTACCAAGAGTACCCAATGGCTTGCATCTAGGAAACAGCAGAGTGACTGACCAAAAATGCTTGGGTATTTTTCATGCCTTCCAGTGGCAGTAAGCAAGCATGGGAGAGTGAGGAAACACACTTTACGAGATCCCTGTGAGGTTACTCCTCCAAGCTGCCTGAGGTTACCTTCAGCACCAGGGGAGGATCTTTCTCCTATTGAAATTCATGGCAGAGTCCCTCTTCATTCTGGTGTGATCAGCCTTCAGGGGTGGGGGTAGATATCTAGCGGCTGCCTCTGGGGCATTGTGAAACAACTCAGCCAAGGTGCACCCACCAATTTGGTCCAGTGGAACACTAGTGTGGAGGGAAAAAAATAAAAATTAAAAAAAAATGCTAGTGTGGCAAATAATTGTACTCCCACTTCGGTGTTTGTTGGTTTATAACCAGATGAGATCTGTGTTAAAATCCTTTTGTCAAGGAGGCGTGCTTTTCCTGTACAGGAAGGCTCCCTGGAGAGAAAGTTTATTAGCATCCCAAGGGCTCAGCCCAAGGTGTGTTTGCCCATCTGCTCATGGAAGGAGTGAATCTCCTTTGAGAGGGCAACGGAGATGGTGACTGTACACAGGTTCAAAATGAAGCAAGAATCCACTAAGTGACCAAATGTGCTGAAAGTAAACATTTGTATGGTGGTTCTTAATAGAGTTAGCTTAACATATTGTAAATCTGTGAATACAGTTGTAATTGGGTCGGGAGTTTGGCATGAGAAACAAGAAAGTGTCTAAACATGCCTACAGTGACACCAGATCAAAAACACTCAGAGCAAGAACTGTAAAGAAAAAAGGGGCTTCCCTGAGAAGAAGGGTTAATGACACCCTGCCGGGAGTGCAGCAACGTGGCAGCGGTTAGCTGGCTTTTGAGGACTCCACTGGCTGATGGCAGAGCTGAGCCGGTGCAAATTGCCGTAATTCCCCTGCAGTTAATAGGGCTCTGGCAATTACCACTGCTCTCAGCCTGCCCTGAAAAATGACCGCAGCTCCAATACCGCTGCAGCTGTGCTAAGCTGCCCATGGTGATTGTACCCTCTCCTCCACCCTGGGTGCCTGTAGCTACAGCTTTCCTCGCGCCAGCGGTGACACTCGGCAGCTCCTGCGGTGGCCTGCTGGCAGAGGCGGAGGATGAGCTGGGACCTGGCACTGGTAGCAGGGAAGGGTTGAGCCTGTGGAGCTGGGAGCAGCGGTAGGACTGGGATGGTGATTATATATTGGTTTGAAAACAGATTTGAGCTCTGGGATCTTACTGCTGCCTCTTATAGGCTGCAGCTAATTGAGGGCAGTGTTGTGATTGCATATATGTGGCAATGGGGACACTAAAACTGCTATAAGCAGCTCTCTCCCCACCTCTCTTCTTTCCCATCCATGGGTGCTCATCCCCATCCTTTTCTGTTCCACGACGTTACGGTGTTAGAGCAGAGCTGTGCAAAGCCAAACCAGGGGAATGGATGGTGTGGGCAAAGCCACTTTCCCATCTCTGGGCTTGTCAGGTCAGGTAGGATGCGGCAGCATGTGGGCACCCAGCTTGGGCAGTTTGTGGCCGAGCCAAACACCAACTGTGCTGCTGTGACAGCTTTTCCCAGACCACAGGGATGAGAGAGCTAACGTGATGCTATTCTTTTTCTCAGGTAGAGCTGAACTGCTCAGTGCAAAACCAACCGCAGACCAAACTGAGCTATTTCTGGTTTAAGCTGAAAGAAATGGAAATGGTCTAACACCAGAAAAATCTTATTCTGACCTGGAAAGAAACCACATTCTCCACCCTGGGCTTGCAGCCCAGTTACAGGTGAATTTTCAGCTTCTTACCTTTTCCTGAGGCTGCTACATTCTCTCCCAGGGAAGAGTCCTGCCTATTAGTTTCCTTTCTACAGGTGTTGCTAACACTGCAGACGAAGTGTATAAACACCACAGTCATGAGACTTCATTCACCATTGGAAAGTCCCTCTCTCTCCTTGCTGGTTCATCATGGAGCCAAAATTCTGGATTTTATGGCCCCAGCCAGGTTTAGCAGTCCTGGATGTCTTGACAGCTGCCCTCACATACACACACATACACACACACACAGAGAAGAGCAGTGGAGCAAAGCTCTAAGCTAGATCTGTTCATGTCAGTCTGATTTTTAAAATCTTTCAATTCAGGAAACATAAACTGGGCTTGCCAGGGCTGAGGCTGAAATGCAGCATAAGGTAAATCAGGTTATTTACAGACAGCAACCTGGGCAGCATGCTGTTATTCCAGCTGTTGGTAGCACTTCAAAGACAGGTCTTACTACTGACTTGGGTTTTAAGGCATTGAGGAGCTGACTGCTGAAGGAATACGAGTTATTATTTCTTTGAAAGATGTGTGCAGCTTGCTTGTGGACCCCAAAATCTAAGACAAAGCATAGAAAAGGGTTTATATGGGTCCAAAAAGAACCACAAAAACCAGGGAAGTTTGCATGGTTTCCCACATGTGCCAAAAATACAGATCGAGTCAAGCAAAAAAAGTCTTTGTTGGTGACAGAAGAAAAATTGCTGCCCTGCAGCAAAGTAGGCATAGCTTTGTTTATGTTGGCTGGCAATATCTTATACTCATCCTGGACTGCCATTCTGGCTTTCTCAAGATAATGCTACTGCGAGATGGTTAGCCAAGTAGATAATTGTGTTTATTGGCTCCATATTTACTAACATGGCGTATCTGACAAAGTTATGGCTGGCAGTGCCTTTAAACTGTCGTTCAATGGGTTTATCAGCTTTGCAGTGAAGTATGAATTTAGATATTTTATCCCAAGTCTGCACTATCTCTAATCCAATTAATTACTGGAATATGCCTTAAAATAATGACTTCTGACAAATTAAGGAGAGTTTATGCTCATCTAGCTATAGGACTGCTTAATTCTAGTACTGAATTTATTATTTATTTTGCTCAACAGAAATGTGGAAATGGAAATATTGGTGTTTGCAGCTGCCTGTACCCAGGCACAAGGGAAGCGCTTTTCTTTGTTAAGCCATTTAAGCCATTTAAGACAAATATTGCATTTGATCTCATGAGTCAAACCCTCCTGCTGGCACAGCGTAGTCCAGGGAGACGGTAAAGCGGTTTCCCCACCAGAGCAGAATACAGCAGTGAGCACAGACGACACAGCTAATGGAAACCAGCCCACAAGTAGGACTACAGCTTGCTCTCTCTCTGTCACCTTTTTTTTGTCCCCTGGTTCACTAGAACCAACTCCTGCTTCAAAAAGGGCTGGTGAATTGGGAAAGGAAGTGTCCCTCCTGGGACGGCTTGGGATAGCGTCCAGCGCTGGGCAATACAGCCGGCACAGCCACCCGCTCATGTCTGCAAAGGGCTGCAGGGACACAACGTTATGTCTAATCAGGGACAGTTTCAGCCTCTCCACCAACTGACCTAAGCACACGGCATAGAAATGTTACTGGGTAATGTGTTCCCTGTTGGTGTGTTTGCCTTATTAGGTGTGCTGAGGTCATCTAGGAAATCTTCAAATTCAACCAGAGTTTAGCAGGAGAGAGTACGGTACCAGTGTGAGCTGCATATAGAAGTCGTGAGTTTGCCACAAGAAAGAATGAATGTTTAATTGTTAATACTCAAAAATAATACAAACAAAATAGTTTGTAAGTGATACTTTTTTCTTTTCATAGTTCACACTTTCGTGACTGGATAAAGTCAAACACTGAGGAAAATTCAAAATACTGGGTCTAGTGGATGCTGTTGCTGTAATTGCTCCTATTTGGACACAAAGTGATGCACGTGCAGTTCTGCTCTGCAAAGTGACTGTGAAACTGCCTGGATGCCTTTTGGGTAACTGATTTGCATGCAAAGCAAATCTTTCCTAATTACCTTTCCTGAAAACTCGTGCTAAGATCAGAGCAAGCTGAATTCTTCTGCTCGTGTATTTTTGACAAGGAAGGAAGGTGATATAGGTCAAACTATGGCTTACGTTGTGTTTAGATAGCTCTGATTTTCTTCCGAAGGCTTTCAGAGGAGTCACTGACTGAGGCTGTAGCCAGTCCCGGTGATGATGCAGCAGAAGGGACCAAGTTTGGCTGCCAGCGCCCGGCTCTGTGAGCTTTGCAGTTCTGGCAGGAACAAAAAGCAATAAAAACTTGCCTGTCACTGAAGTCAGCAGCTCTCACAATGAATGCAAACAGGGGGCAAATCTGCTGAGTAAGAAGATGCCTTCCTACATGGTAACTTTAGAAACCAGAACTCTGAACAGACAAAAAAGAGCTTAGCAATCACTGGCTGCAAGCATGGTGTAAAATCACTGGTGAAGCTGAAAGGTTAAATGATAGCGGCAGCATTTGATTTGATGATATCTCCCATACAAATGGTCCGCAGGGTGTTGGTAGCATGATTCTCAAGTCCTGCGTTTGCTGTTTAGGCTGCACTTCGTCAACCTACATTTTGGACTCGAGGCAGATGTAAACTTCTGGCTGCTTTGTGGTGGAGACAAGCAAAGGGCAGCTCATCCCCAGCAGCAGAGCACTGCCCCGCACGGCCATCTGGAAGTGGTTTTACCAGCGCTGCATGAAGGGGTCAGTGAGAACCATTGACAAAATGGCACTCCATTTCTGACCGCTTCCCATCCTCCCATTTAAAAAACTAGTCTGGCAAAGCCACTTTCACCGGCGCGGTGGGAGGATGCTCTGCCAAACCTGGACATCACTGCACCTGCAGCCTCCGCTGCGTGGGGCTGGGGCTGACTCACCCCCCCCCCCGCCCCGGATGGGCATCTCTCGAGTTGGCACAGCTCCTTGGTGAAGCCGGGTCTGGCCAAGCGCACGTTTTGCAGACGCTCGCCCCGCCGGCGCGGAGAGGGCTGCCGTTTGCGGTGTCGGGGGGCACCTTCGCCCTGGGGGGAGGCATGGCCGGCAGCCCCTGCCCGACAAATACCGCAGCCGCGCCGGCTCGGGGCTGTCCCGGGGGGGAGTCGGGTCCGGGCCGGCCCCTCCGGCCCAGATGGCGCCGGACGCCCCTCGCCCCTAGTGCGCGGGGGCCGGCGGGTCCCGCCGCCCCCCACCCCGGGGTATTGTCCGCCGCGGCGGCCCGCCCCGTCCAGCGGCCTCCCTCCCTCCGCCCCCCGCCCGGCCCTGCCCCTCGCCCCTCTCCTCCCCAAAGGCCAATGGAGACGAGATGCGGAGAGTAGGGCCGGGACGGGCGCGCCGGGGCCGCTCCGTCCGTCTCTTGTCTCCTCCCCTCGCCCGCTGACCGGTCTCTCTCTGCGGCGGCCGGCGGGGCATGCCAGCCGCCTCCCGCTAAATGGCGCCGCTCCGCCTGCGGGCGCTGCTGCCGGCGTTGCTGCTCCCGCTGCCAGGTGAGTCTGGCCCCGGCCCCGCTCCGCTCCGCTCCGCCGCACGTGGTTGTATTTACCCGGCACCGGCGGCACCGGGAGCGGGAACCGGCGCCGCGCTTTGTTGGCGCCGCGACGGGAGGGGCGGCCCGCCCCGCCGGCAGGGGGCGCCGGCGGGCGGCGGGGCCTTGCGGCGCGGCCGTTAACGGGCCGTTAGCGGGGGGCTCTGAGGGGACGGGCGGCGCCCCCGCGGCGGGCCGGTTCGGTTTCGCTAACGATTTCTTGTAAAATTAGCCTTTTACGACTCGCCCCGCTCCGGCTCCCTCGGCAGGCTCGTAAAATTAGCGAGCGGCGCGGGCGCGCCCCGGCAGCCGTGAGGGTCGCACCTGTGTGGCAGCCCCCGCCGCCCCCCCTGCGGAGCCCCCGTTACGGCCGGGCGGGGGTCGAAGGCCCCGGCCCTCCAGCTCCTTGGCACAATACGTTTGAAAACTAGGAGGCAAACGCCTGGGTGTTTTACAGCCCGCTGGTTTTACTCTACCTGAAGCCGGTACCACAGTTTTCCTAGAGTTTTCTGAGTTTGCAGGGCCGGGGGACCTCGGAGCCGGTAATGAGGACAGTTTTACCTGGTGGTGTGGGTTCAGCACGGTGGCTCGCAGCTCACACTTGGTCACTTACAGGCAAAATCTTGTTTTCTCTCTCTTAGGAGTGTGGTGCTTTAGTGAACTGTTTTTTGTGAAAGAGCCTCAGGATGTTACTGTCTCAAGGAAGGATCCGGTGGTCTTAGACTGCCAGGCCCGTGGTGAAGCTCCTATAACTATTACGTGGCTGAAAAACGGAGGCAAAGTATCTGAAAATGAACGGATCTACACTTTATCCAATGGCTCGTTGTACATCAGTGAGGTGGAAGGAAAGAAAGGAGAGCTATCTGATGAAGGATTTTACCAGTGCTTAGCTCTGAACAAATATGGGGCCATTCTCAGTCAAAAAAGTCACCTCACGCTAGCAAGTAAGTTCCAGCTCTTGTTTATTAACCTGCTCCTGAGTTTGTGACAGCAATTCCCTGAACAGCATGCAACAGCCCACCGCTTTGATTGTGTACCTGAAAAGACAAACTGCAAAAGGAAAGAGAGTCGACTCTGTAGAACCTTTGTTTCTTTTTAAATGTGCAAAGATTATGAGCAAAACTCGTGGTGGCCCCTTTTCGAGTCCCTGATGTGGCAGGAGTGGCACGGCCACCTATGAGACCTCTTGGGCAGCGGTGCCTTGCGTGGCTGGCTTGTGGGTCACTGGTCTCCAGAGCATGTGGTGATGCAGAGATGTGCTGGCAGCCTGCTCCAAAGGTCCTGGGTCTTGTTTCTCAAGTGCTGTTCGGGCAGCCTTAGAAGGGTTATCTATAAATCCGATAAAAAAGTTATTATTCCTCGTTCAATTGCTTGATGTTGTGTTGTGCTGTCTTGGGGCAGGGCAGAACGATAATAGAGATGGCTGTCTTTGGGAGGCGAAATGTTTTCTGGGGATCCATGAGGCTTAAATTACCAAGCCCTGGCTTTTCTGACACGTGTGTTCAGCCAAGCAGATGCGGGTGCTGTCCTTTTTGGAACTGCTTCAGGGTCCTCTGGAACCAGCCATGAAGGCCTGTTATGTGGTTCCACTAGGGAGAGAGAGACACGTTTCTAGGGTGACTCCCTACTATTGGACGAGCAGTGAAGGAAATAGCTGTGTGTAAGTGCCTTTATGGCTTTAACAATCTGACCCCGAGTGTGTGGTGCCCTCCGTTTTCCTAGCATCTTTAAACGTATTGAGCAAGAGATGTGTGTTAGGAACTGAATGCCATGCCTTTTTCCATGCCAGGGTGGTGCTTTTCCAGTAGGCTGCTTCTACAACACTATCTCTTTTGCTTTCTAAAAGTACATGGAGTCATTTCAAAGAAAGTACACAGTTTATGTAGTCTTCTCATGTTCCCCCTATAATAGGACTTAACCGATGAACTTAATCTAATCGGAAAAGGCTTCCTTTGACCTCTTCAACCCTGTTCTTAGTAGCAAGTTGCACAAAACTGTGGCACTGGTACCTCCATGGAAGCTTGACGTTAGTTGTAAATTGCAAGTTTTACCAAATTCAGTCTGAAACTAGTTAATGCAACTGGTACGTTAGCTTATATTAAAAAATGTCTGAATGTTAACATTTGTTAGTTTTTTTTCTGTGTGCTTCTGAACTGATAATAAATACTGTCCATAAGATGCCCCAGGAAGGTGTGAAATACCTTGTTCAGTGAGCTAGAGCCTTGGGCAGTTGAAAACCAGCCTGGAAGCAGGTGGCTCCAAGTAAGTGATGAGTTTTTCGCATGCTGTAAAAGGCCGATCTGTGACCTCTTGATTTCAAAAATCTGGCTACTTTTTACTTTGTATCATTGCATCTTACTCATATACAGGATAAATAGACCAAGCAGTTGTTGGATACTTTTGATGAAATGATGAAAAAAGAAGTATTAATATTGTTGATATTTGAATTCACATCATTAGGTTTCAGAGTGTCATCACCATTAAACAAACAGACTGAAGAAAACCTTTCTTAAGAGGATAGGATTTTGTGGTTATGTTAATAAACAGTGTCTGATGGATTCTGTGTGTAGGACTGGAAAATTCAGGGCCACTTTAAGTCTGAGTTGTTGCAGAATGAGCTCTGTGCTCAATATCAGAGAACTTCTGGAATAGTATGAAGCACTATAGTAGTGTGGCATAGTAAAACACTTGTAGTATCTAGTTTTACTCAGGCAGTACTGAACTCTTATAAATGTTTGTTTCTTGCATGCACGTTATTTCACCAGAAAGATGGTTTAATTTAATTTTGGGTTTTTTTGATAATGAAAGATTTTCACCAAGGAAGAGTTGTGAACCAATAGATTGCATTCTGTGGAGTGAGACTCTTGTTTTGCAGCCCTTTTTTTTTCTTTCTTTTCTTTTTTTTTTTCTTCTCCCCTCCCTTGTAAGACTGTGACAAAAGGTTTCTTTTTCTTCTTTGAATACTTGAAAGGTTTCCTATGGCTGTTGGAGAAAACTGGAAGAGATAGTGGATCCGTAATGATCACAGTAGGTGTTGTTGACTTAGTGATTAAGTGGTTAACTAGTGGCCAAACATGAAGTTATCCTATGTAGCAGTCTCTTCGTTTTAGTCATGTTCCAATCTGACGGGTTTCAGAATGTCATCTTTGCTGTAAAGCTGTGAAATAAGGCAGTAATTTGTATTGTTATGTTTTGAAGCCCATAAAACGTGCAAAATTAGTTTTATATCTCGTTTTTACAGTGTTTCTGCCTACTATCATGAGTTGATTGAACTTTGCAGACGTTTTAAGTGAAATAAATTAAAGTTGTGTGGCGGATTTTGTAGGCTTATAATTTCGTTTAGAAGCAGTTATCCCTTTCTGCGAAGGCAAATTACCTTGTGATCAGGGTACAGACGGAACTATACATATTAAACAGGTAGAGAATAGGCATTAAATGGGCATTCTTTCTTTGGAGGAAAAAAGCAAATGCTCTCTTCAGTCTCTGGTAGCAGCAGGGTGCGAGGATGTTCTTTTACTTTGCCTGGTCAGAGCTTTTGCCAGTAAGCTTATCTTTTGCTTCAGAGTTGTAATGTTTAGTGTTGCGTTTGGAAATCAAAAACTTTAATCTGTCCAAGAGTTTAAGATCTGAACACACAAGGAGATCAGGTCTTGGTTTCTAAAGTTAGGAACTGGAAGCTGAAGGTTGCACTCTTGGCAAGAATTCCATTATTCATGTGCAAATTAAGAATTCACAGGGTTAAAAGGTTAGAAACTGGCCAGGATGAGGTTTACCCTTGTGATAAAGAGCAGATGACCCTCATTCATTGGCCAAAGCTTTCATGTAGCTCCTCTGCAAAGTTAGTGATTGCCATGAATTGTTCTTGAGGAATGCAGAAATTCAAATGTGAGCAGGCCTTTCCTTAAGTGTCACTATGGAGCCTTATCTCCCGAGCACATCAGAGTAGGTCTGCAGGGACAGGGTTCCTCCCCAGAGGCCCCAAGGCTTTGCTTTCCTGTTGTTCATCCATGCACAAAAGAATTTGACTAATTTAGGGCTTTTTTTTGGCGAGATCCCCCTACTTTTTTAAAGGAAACTGTGGGGCTGAGGTATTGCTTAGGTAAAAATAAATATTAGTTTCACTACATGCTTGTAGTTGCTTCCAAAGTAGGCTAATTGATGTGGGGGGGAGAGGAGGAGGTTCCTGTGGGGTTCTTTGTGAGGCAACACGTGGGGGTAAAATGCTAATAGTGAAGAGTGTGACTTACTCAAAATTCAACTTGCTGCTGCCAGTGCTGCTGAGAGGTCTCTTTTAACGGAATATAAAAGGAATGTAGACTGTAGAGAAAGTCTAAGCACTTTTGGTACAACTTTGGATCAGACAAACAAGCTGAGATTTTTGTATTCCTGCATTTTTAAATGATGACCATTTAACCACGGTTAACTAAGATTCTGTCTAAAAATAAAGCTAGGCTTCCAATAAGATAGTATGAAAAAAATGGAGAAGGTGTATCATGTTCTGAAGCTAGTAATGTGGGCTTTGGGCAGTGATTGGACAGGATGCTCATTGTTTATTTTCTTTTCACAAAAAGTGGAAATTGAAGTCTTAAGATGGTTGGATGGGATATATACAGCTGGGTAGGAGCATTCCTAGATAACCCTTTCTCCTCTTGTAACTTGGCTGAATTGATTTTAATGTTTGTGAATCACAGGAAACGTGAGCCCAATACCTTGTGTATGGGTTTCTACGTCTCACAGGAGTGAAAGGTTATGCAAGCAGAAGGTTTCTGGGAACACGCTCCTGGAGGGAAGCTGAGTGTATGCTGCACTGCAGTTTGTGAAACACTGAGCCTTTTACATGTAGTAAGCTATACTTTGTGGAGACTGTAATTTGGCTTACCTGCTGTGGCAGTGATGTGACTTCTAGTCCCACTGTTTGCCAGTAATTGGCAATATTTATGTTTTGATATCCTAATAACATCTTTTGCTCTGC
Organism: Chroicocephalus ridibundus; assembly: GCF_963924245.1. Taxonomy (NCBI): domain Eukaryota; kingdom Metazoa; phylum Chordata; class Aves; order Charadriiformes; family Laridae; genus Chroicocephalus; species Chroicocephalus ridibundus. The sequence continues at coordinate 35,289,386 of NC_086292.1, forward strand.
CTTTAAATATTTGCACTTAAGAGTGTATCCAGCTGAGCCTTATTCTGTACTGTGACAATCATGCTTTCTTAGCAGTTCCAGCTGTTTGTTCCCACTTTTGCATTGTGCTCTTCCTTGTGTGGGCGCAGCTGCAAGCGTGGCTACTAACTGAACAGGGAACTGATCTGGGTCAAAATAATAGAATTAAAACAAAAGATGGTGTTTAACCCAAATGAGTTCCCTGAAGTGGTTTGTCATGGAGCCACTCACAGTGATTGCGCTAGTGTAACTGAGAGGAATGTTGTGGAGGTGGGAAGGCTTAGTGGGGACAGAGGAAGACTACTGAAACTTAGACTGTTGCAAAAATACGTGTTCATCAAACTATGGCCTTCATGGAACATGCGTGTAGGCAAAAATTATGCCCTTCTGCTACTGATTTTTTTTTTAATTAAATTTAGTATTTGCCTTAACTGAAGGGATTAATAGCTGTGGTCTAACAATAGAGTTGTCATTTTGTATGGAATCTGACATTTCAGGTATCTTCCAAATGCATATAGAGCTCAAAGGTATGTTTAATTATTTTAAATAGTAATGGAGAGAGGAACAAATTCTGAGAAGGAAAGCAGAAGTGTTTTTTGACTGAGGTGGAAGTGAAATGGCAAGTGGGCTGTTGTAGACAATGGTCTTGCGTTAAAAGAGATAACGAAGTCTTAATGCTGTAGAACTAGTGTGGTACAGACAGTTTGAGGAAGCTCCTGTTTTAGGTTTTTACAAGTGCTGCCTTATTGCTGTTGCTTTGATTAGTTGATTTGAATGTCCTTTCTAAGCTGAGAGTGCACACGGTGCATTTAAATTCCAGCATTTAAGGCAGGAGGACGACTTTTAATGTCTCAGTTGGCAATGTCAGTTGTCAACAGTGAAGGAGGGCAGTAACATTTTTTGTTCTTTAACTGAGACGCACTGAAGAAATAAGAAAACTGGGAAATATTTTCCTTCTTAACTGTTTTTCTTGGGGGTTTTTCCTCTGCAACTCCTCCAGACATACCCAATAACTCCTCAGTTGACCTGAACTTCCAGAACACCTTTACAGAAGAAACTGTCAACATCCTTTTAAGACATAACCACTAGTTACCTTTTTTTTGGCACTAGGGCATTTCCTATTCTTTCAGCAATGACTAGTTTGCACTTGTAAGAGCTCTTCCACAGACTAAGGGATGGGCTTTTATATTGTTGCCAGGACAAAAAAATGTATGAACCTTTACTTAGTGCCCATGAGCAGTGTTTGTTTCCACTGCCACTTTACTAGAGAAGTGAGCTTTTTATGGGTTTCCTCAACACCTCAGTTTCAAATTTGTGTCAAGCATAATGCCAAACCGAGGCATTTCATGCCCTTGCTTTTCTTCCTAGCTAGTAGAGCCAAAGCTGTTATGGCTTTTACTGGTTTTTATCACTGTAACTTTATAATGTATAAAGTTTTTACCAGTTTCTTTTTTAAAGGAATGCTCAGTCTTATTGGCAGTGTACTCTGTAGCTAATAAATCCTTCACCTACGTGAGAAATGTTGAAGGAAAACATGGTACCATGCTAGAAGCTGTTCAGAGCTGTGACTAGAAGCAATCGTTTCTTACCTGGTGCAAGTTCTACGTGTGGTATGTGCACTAAGCTATTGAAATTTCTTTTCAATTTGCAAAGCAATGTAGGGCAGCAAAGGATGCTGTTCTGTTCTTGCAGTGTGGTGCTCCCCCCCACTGCTCCCTTTCTTCCCCCTCCCTCTCTCTCTGCATTTCTTGGTGTAGAAATTGTTGAAAGGGCATTCAGTAAGGCCCCCTTTTGTCAGCCAGCTCTGATTATCCTAAAGAAAAGGATCTCACTCTGAGCAGTTGTTTGCCTGGAGACTTGTTGTCACGTCTTCACAATTTAACAGCTGTGGCTATTGATGGTGTGCAGAACAATTTAAGACAATGACAAAAGAGAATCTTGGAGGAAGAATTTAAAAGTTACTAAGCATTTTCCTACAGAAATATGGTCATTTCCATTGTTGGACAAATCTGTGCTCAGTTTTTGTGTGTTTTCCTCAGGATTTTGTATTTTTCCATATCTTATCTCCAAAATTGTGGACATAATCTTTTGTTTAGTTTTGCATTGTTTTTTTTGTTTCATCAATAGGCCCAGCTGTTAAATTGGGATTGATTACTTCCAGTCTTTATAACTGGTAATCACCACCTAAGTGAAAAAGTAATCAACAATGTCAAGTCTCCACGTTTTGTTGAGTAAGTGTGGGTTGTATGGTCAACGTTAGTTAGGAGGGTCAACCTCTATATAGCTTTTAAGCAGCAGCATTTTAAGCAGTGTCTACGTTTTAAAGTTGATTGTGTCAGCAATTGAGTTAGAGGAGAAAAAAAAAATCACACTAGATGATCTTTGTAGGGGAGTTAAAAATCCATCTGGCAGCCTTCCAAAACCTACATCTATAGTGGAAGCATTTTTTTGTTTGGATGGATGAAATTGTTACTTTTTTAATAGATGGAGATAAACAGCAGACATAGGAAGGAGACGGTTGTGAAACCACTGGAGTGTGGAGGCTTTGTCTATGACTTGCTTTATGAAATTATTGTAACCTCATCTTCTGTGTTGTTTTTTCTGTATGTAAAAGTTTTGGAGGGAGATAGCCTTCCTAATGTATTAGAGGAAAATGTAAATAAGCAATACTAGACAGTTTTTTCTCTACTGCTTTACTTTGTTTCATAACTCAACAGTAACTCTGGTTAGGTTTATTTCAATTAAATAGTATTTGATCTCCTTAGGTAAGCGGTAGTTTTTTTGTTTTTAACATCAATGTTCATGAAGGCAAAATAAACTAAGTGGCATCTGGATAATACAGTTATCAACTCGAGGCCCTGTTCCAAAGTGGTTGTTTCTCAATTGCCTGTCTCTGTTGGGCTTCTGGTAGGAGTTGTCTGACACATTATTGCATCTGCAGCTCAGGGGAATACGATCTGGGTAACGTTCCCCCCAGATGCACGTAGGTCTGCTGTGTGCTCATGAAGTTCACTTAGATTCGTATTATCATAACCCACAAATGACAGAATGTGCGATCTTTGTATTTTATGGGGTAAAGATTTCAGGGTTACTAAGTCTTTCTGTGCCACTGTTACACTAAACAGCTTTTAAAACTCCTGCTGTGGTCAGTGTATTGCCCGAGTTTGGCTGATGGGAAAACTGTAAATTTTTCAGCAGTTAAGCTTGAGGAAGTTATGTTTGTCTGTAGCCTGAACACTTCATTGGAGCAACTGTGATAGTATTCAGTGAGTACCTTCTCATTGGATGTTGGAGCAGTAGAATGCAATGTGAGAAATGAAATACTGAAAATGAAAATATTATAAAAGACATAGAAATGCTGACAACAAGCTTTATATCCAAAGCTTTCATCAGAATTTAATCATTAATTTGAGGCAAAAGTTGCAATGATCAAAGATACTACTTAATCTCTGGAAGGGTTACTGGGGACTTAACTACTGGGGAGAGAGAAAGTCAGCAAGGAGTGCAGTTATTTAATCTTCTGTAATTGTGGTTCTTGGGCTTATACCTGTATAAACTGATTTCCTTTTCTGACTTACACACTTATTCCCATAAACTATTTGAAAATGATCTGAGGAAGTTGTTTCTGCGTGTAGGCCAAGTTTTCAGCAAGGAAATGACTTCTGGAATATGAAATAAATGGAAATGTATTGATTACAAAGTTCTATCAAAACTGAGAACAGACAAGAACTTTTATTATAAAACTAGAAAACAGGTAGAAACCTCATGAAGTAGAGTTTTCTGCAGACGTGGGCGTGGAGGCTTGCGAGGCTCACAGAACATACGATACACGCTGTCCCGGCTCCTCCTAGAAACCTGTCCTTACTGTCTAAGACTGTTATACAGGACAAGAGCATGAGAGCACAAGGGTGCCACCCATATCCTAGATCTCTGTGGTTGTAGGGCTTTTGTTTGATGAAAATATCTCAGGTGATCTTGAGAAATTAAAGGAAAGTTGAAAAGAAATGCAACTTTAATGCTTTCACTTGGTATATTTCTTCCTGTCACTAAATCTGGGCATTAGCTTAAACTAATGAGTGTGCAAGAAACAGCCAGGTCATGTAATTTTCCCTGGTATAACATAAACCCAAAAAACCAAACAAACCTCCTCCTCCCCACCCCCCAAATTAAACCAAAAAGAAGCAAAACCAAAAAAAATTGGAAAACTGAAAAATTCAAAGAGTAGGGCTTCGCTTTTACAAAAATGTGCAAAAATGTTTACAAATGTGCAAAAAAACCTGCAGTGTGGATATCTCAGTAGACACTAAACTGTTCTCTCAATGACCATTTTAAAGGTATATTGCTACAAGAGAAAATACAGCTGATCCATCTGCTCAGTTAAGTCAGTATTAAAAATAAAATAAAAATCAAAATCTCATCAGTCCCTTCCATAGACAATAACGATCAACACTTTCCTCTCAAGACCTTACAGTTACACTTTGACTTCTATTTTACCAATTTTTTCAATGGTAGAATACTACTGAGCAAATTATATCTCCAGCCTTTGACAAGAACTGTGTTTGAAAGCGGCGCCTGCCATAAGACCCCAGGTAAAATGCTCCTGGACAGCAAGCAGTAAGATTGTTGTTTCTGAATTATGGCAGAAATGTGTTGTGAAAAGCACAAACCTAACTGCAGAGACAGTCTTTGATATCCTTTCCCATCTTATAGAATCTTAGGAAGAATACTTCCTACGTACTGGCCAATATAAAGGCACTGGTGGTAGGATGGGGTTTGTCTCAAAACATTGCAATTCAGTAAATATGTATTCAGATGTGGAAAGTCTTTGCCGTGCCCATGTTTAAGTAGATGTTGGGATGGGCAACAGATTCCATTCTGTGCAGGTTTTATAGTTCTGTCCAAAATTGGCAGGCTTTTCTGAATCACAGCTTTAGGTGGGATGAATACAGCATTTTAGAAAGGAGAAAAGAGTTTGTCTCTAGCTACAGGCCACACTGAGTGGTTTATTGATGGCAAAGCAGCAAAACGTATGTCATTCTAGTCCTCTAGCCTCAGAACATGCTAAAATTATGACTTTGAATTTAATAATAGCAACGATGTTCCTTGTCTTGGAAGTATGTGTAATAGAAGTCTGCTCTTTAGCTCTGAGGTGCGGTAGTTCCATTTTGAAATGGTTTGCCTACGAGAGACAGTTTTGAAAGAAATAATCACCTGACTGACCAGGAGTAAGGGGTACATAAAAGTTATTACAAGCATTAAACATGTCATCTGGTGCTCTTTTAATACATAGCTAGGGGGCAGTTAAACTAAGTCTTTACAGCTTGTGATGTATATCTTGTGTATAGTGATGCATGAATGTTGGAAACTGGAGGGGATTCTGTGAACAGAAAGCAACTCTGTATCTTCAGATTTGATTTTTAGCGTCTCGAGATACTAATCTTGTTCACGTTGATTGATTGCATTGTTTGTTCTCATTTTAGTAGATCAGAATTTCTCGTGCAAAACCCTCATGTCTTAATGGTATCACTAGCAAATTGCTGGATTTATAAAAATAGAAAAAATGTTGGATTTTTAATTGATCAGTGTAATTTTACCACATGTGTACTACCTTATCTTTGGACACCCTCATAGATATACAACACACTTTTTAAATCTTATATTAAATGGAAGATCTTCCTGAATCTTCCAGTCAAGAGGGTTTTGAGTTTTGATTTTTTTTTTCTCTCCTTTGAGCCATTTCAAATTGAAGACAAAACAAGATAAAATAGGATTAGAAAAATAACTTACTCTTCTATATCTCCTAAACCTTTGCAGCATGAGTTTTTCATGCAAGTAGCAACGGTCAGTCTTCTCTTATCCCACTAAAATCATAAAAGTCATCTATCGGCCTGTTTACAAAGTGGGATTGTCAGTTCTTTTAAGCTGTATTGAGAGACACTCGTTTCCTTACACTTTAAAATGGAGAGGAAAAAGTGTCAAATAGAAAAGCTTTTCATTTCTTTGCTGATCTGTTCTAATATTCAAAATTCTCATTATTTGTGTCCTCTCCCATGTTCCTACTCTTTTCTCTTTCTCATGTCAGGTGCAGGCTGGTTTTACTGCATGTAGACTTTTTTTTTTTCTTCCTTTTTCTCTATATGAATTGTGACTTATATGCTATATCATTGTTTTGGATTTGCAAAACTGCTTCTGGTGACTCTCTGTTTCTTATTCCTGTCTGGTGACTGGAAGGAGGTACTGTTTTCCAGTGGAGCTTATTTTCACAGCTGTGGCAGAGGAGGGAAGTGTCATAAGATACTTTGAGGTCAGTTTTGACCCCAAATTTAGATGAGGTAAAAATGATTTGACAGAAGTGTAATATCTTGTCTCAAGTGGTCTGGCTGTCACTTCAAAATTAGATAATAATTATGATTAAGAAAAAGCTGTTTTGATAGCCGTTACAATGTACAATAAAAACAGCTCAGTGTTACACAGTATTGTTTTTTGTTTTACAACTTGTTACAACTGGAAGTTATCAAATAAGCCATTAGCTATTCAAAGAAACTTTAAAATTAATCTTAAGGACTTTGAACATGCAGAAGAGTCTTAAATATTTTTTTTATGCTACTCCTGCTTGTTCAATCTTCAACGTATTAATAATTGTTAAGGTAACTTATCAGCAAATTAACTAGTGTAAATTGCTAAATTACCATTTCACTGTCCACATCAAGATCTCTAGTAAACCTCTAATAACTGTAACATGTGCCTCAGGCAGAGCTGTGCATTATGTATGTTCTTTGTAACGAGAATTCATTGACTTTATGAAGCCATTGACAGACATTTATCATTTTGTTCATTAAACTTGTCTGTGACATCCGGCAAATTGATGTTAACTGGAAATATTCTCTGGGAGTTCTGGCACGACTCTGTCATTTTGCCTGAGGAGAGAGAAACTCTGTACATAGCGTGTCCCAAATTACAAGGGTGAAACTTCCTTCCCCCCCCCAAAAAGTGTAAGCGAGCATACGACCAGCTCTTTTTTTCATCTTGCTTTTAATGCTTATTTATGCAAACAACTCTGTGGCCCACAGTTTGCAACCAGATTTATCATTGATCTTCAATAGAGGTTGAAAGAGGATACTGCTTTTATTTGTTCAGCCAGTCTGTGCCAGGAAGGCAGCTCAATTTTGTCACATGACCGAATTATTGTAAAAATGATCATAATACAAATCCACAATGCTCTGTGCACAGTGGCTCATGGAACTGATACATGTGAGTTGGTATTGAGATGCATCAGCCTGTGCTCTCAAAATTGGTTTTCATTTATTTAAGAAGTGGAGACGTAATTCGGTATGGGGATTTTCTTGTTTTGTTTTTGTTTCTCATTAGTAGAATTTCTTTTTTTTTTATTTTTTCTTCACAGTTGTAAATTCTTATCTTTTTTCTTCTTCTTCTTTTTTTTTTTTTTTACTTTTAAGAGTATGAACTTTATTTCTAGCATTTTTTTTTTTCTAGTGTTTGGAATTCCTGGATTTACTAAACGCTAGAAGAGATAAGCACTGATACAGTGTACAAGAAATTAACTATGGAATTCTTGGAAGTGTTGATGGGACTTTTGTGACATTCCCAGCACCGGGCATTTAGTACTTGTTTTTAATGGTCATCATCTTTACCTGATGTTGCTGATTCACATAAAATATGTGGTAAATGACCAAATACTTTGCTGAAAGCCTTTATAATATACGTTGTAGAGCAGTGCTTCATTTGGTCTTTTAAAATTACTGTGTTTGGAATGATGAATGATATGTCATTCGTTCTGCTTTTGAGCACCCAGTGTGGAAAAAAAATACGCACTTTTAACACCTGCCTGTGTTTGATGCCTGTGGATAGCTATCCCTAATAATGGCAGAGGTTGTTAATAGGATATCTGCCCACCTGCTGGTGTTCCTGTTGTGCTACCTGAATCCAACTGTATCAGGGATCTATCAAACAGAAATGAATGTACTAACAAATTGTGGCATAACTGACTAAAATGTTTATTAATGGGTTAAAGATAATGTTCAGATTGTATAAAAAAAAAAAAAAAAAAATATATATATATATATATAAAACAACAAACTTCCAAAAACTGAATATCCAAAAATCCATTACATAAAATTTTTGTCTTTTGAGAGAAAGAGTAGAGCAGTTGGCTCTTTAAAATATATTGTGTCTCACTACATAATAGTTCACTGGATTAAATGAATTTATTGATTTCTGCTTCTTTACTGACACACATTTATGAGCAGTTTCTTTGGCACCATGGCCACATGTCAAAGGTCATAACTTTCCTTCACTGTGGAAGAATAAAAGCTTTCAGATGGTGAATCCCTGAAATCCACACAGTGCTTTATTCCCCCCCCCCCCAGTATAATTACTGTTTTTGCATGACTTTATTTAAGATAAATAAACAATAATAATAAAAAATATACACACTAGAAAACCCCCTATACTTATCTATCATAAAATAACTGCAGGAAACTATTTCTCTGCATGAAGGGCGACATATCTAATCTGCTAATAGGTATCGTTATAAGATACATGGTAGTATATTAGGCTCTTTTATGGTCAGAGATTTTATTGAAAACGGTCAATTTTAAGAATATAATAAACATTTTTCATGAAGAATTTTATTACGCTTCAGTTTAGAAACAATATTTCTTTCCTTTTAGAGCTGTGTCAAAGGCATATACACTTTGTGCACCAGAGGTGATACTGCAAGTAGATCCTACTGAGAGAAAGAACCACATTCAAAATCTGTGCTTTGTGTTTAGATGAATGTTTGTAATCTTGACATTTTCTTTAATGCCCTTCATTAATAGTAGCCTGTGGGATTTTTGGTGTGTACTAGATATGAAAGTCCACTGATGACATAAACATGAAGCTACTAAAAAAGAAACTGCAATGGAATATAAAGAAGTTTAATCAGTCCACTAGTTTGCAAAAAGAGAACAATAAATCACGCTTTAAACATGAAGTGGCTGACACTAGTTCTGGAATTTTGGAAATGTAGAACAGGATGCAGTTAATGCTGTATCCCGTGTGCAGTCTGTGGTGCTCATCTGATTGATAACTTGGCAGAAGAAATACTTTTTTTTTTTTTTTTTTTTTAAGCTAGATAGTTATCTAACTAAGGCAGTTAGCTGTGATGATTTGAACTGGCTTTCTGTGTTACCTGACAAGTGCTGGAGCTGGCTGGAGGCAAGTAGGCAAGAGTAGTGGGGATATGGGACTATCTGGGAAGAGTTTGTCTTCACTTTTTAGCAGCTACTAACTGATAGATAAGCTCTGACCATCTCAAGAAACAGCAGCGTGAAGGTAACTTCACTCAGGTGTTATTTTGATTTAAAATCATCAAAATGTTTGTGCTAGGTAAGGTGAAATATGTTTGAATTGTTATCAGGGCCTGGCCGTAGTCCTCCTAGCAGGACTGTTTCTGAAGGAATAGCAGAGCCTAGAGTTGTATCCATGGGAAAAAAACCCACCCGGATTCTCTGAAAAGATGTAAAAAGTCTTCCCATCACCCACCCCAAGAAAGAGAATTGGCTGACAAACTTTATTTTTACGTAGTAAGTTGATGCTTTTACTCTTGCAAAACCTACCAGTGTCAGTCTTTTCTTCTGCTCTGTTGTTTTGTGCAAATGATGATCTTATTCTAAGAGGGCTGGTGGAACTCTGCTGTTAAATCTACCAAATATTTATATTGCAGGACTGTAGTTACCAAGTTTCTGACATGTTAACCTTTTGGACAGAAATTTGTCATGTCAGTATCCATCTCTGCTTTTAATTTTTATTATTTCTTTTTATACAGTATACTTCTGCAGCACTGTTTATCCTGTTCCCTAGAACAAATCTAAGACGGAACTGCTTTTTCTGTGTTTTTTGTGTTTCACTAGGATAGCATGGGAATGTCTACTTAGGTTACAGAGATGTGGGATTTGTTGGGGAAGGGGGTCTTTGTGTCTGGAGGTAGATTTTGCTGTTGCTATGAATATATTTGCAAATTTGGTTGTCCTGTAAGTTTTGAGGAAAAATCTCTAACTTTTTTTTTTTTTTTTGGTACATGTTCAGGACATACTTATTAGGCTTGACTAGCTAGAGACACAGAAGATGCTGTTTGTGCTGAGCATATTGCTTGTGAATGCTGAGCTGGGCTTTCCGTCTAAGCAGTCCTAGGCAGCTGTGGACTTGCCTTTTTTTCCTGTTCTGAATTAATGAGGAGCTGAAGTGTGATCTAACACAGCCTGTAGAAACCAGCTGGCATCGAAAGCTAAAGTGAGTGAAAACAATGGTCTAATTACCTGGAGAGGAAGTTTGGGAGGGGAAGTGGGTGAGGTGGAGGTGTGAGTGGTCTCATGTGTCTAGAGGTCAGGAAGGGGAAGAGAAATGCATTGGTGGGAGGCGGCTAGTACTAAGGAAAAGCTTGTGGAGTGAGGCCTGGGGTTGGCTCCGTTTGGAGATTGCCGTGGGCACAAGTCGGGAATGGGAGAGGACGGAGGGACTGGCAAAGACTGTCTCAAGAGACTGTGCCTGTTGGAGCAGCTGATCTTTCAGGACGTGGAATGTGGACCCAGGAGTCTTGGACTTCCCTTGGGAACTTCAGAAAGACAAAGAATAACCTCCCACTCAGAGGAGTTTTGGCAGATTTTAAATTGCATCACTGCTTCAGCCAGAAGCTTCTACAATACGTGATACAAGTCAGCATGTCCCTACTTTTCATGGGAAGTCTGTGATTGTTTCCTAAGGTCTCAGTGTTTGATATGAGGTTCTGAGGTTTGATCAATTGGAGCTGCAACAAGTTGGGGAGCTGTGGTTGCAACACACAGAGTGCTGTGAAGGATCAGTGTCTTATCTTAGACACCTACATTTAGTGAATATTTTGGGTCACCGTCCAACTGTTTCTCCATACACAAAAGTAAAATTAAAATAATAATAGAACGTCATCTCAAGGTGTTGTGAGAGTAGATACATTAACATTTGTGAAGGACTGTAGTGCAGAGCCTTGCAGAAAAGGCCATAGGGAAGTTAATAACTCTGTCTTCAGGGCAGTGCTTAATAGAGTGTAATAAATAAGGAATGAGGCCACACACTGAACAGAGAAGAGAAAACAAAATATTGAATAGATGCTCATTATGTGAGCACCATTCATTTGGTGCTGTGAATAGTAGGGGAAGTGTGATTGTGCAGTTGGATTGTTTCCTAAAGCATGTATATAAACAGAGCAAATCAGTTACATAAGCAGCTTCATTTCTTCAGTTTCCTAACTTTTGAGCATTTCGGTTTGGAAATTTTCATCTCGTGTGTGTGTAAGAGGCAGATATACTGAATGCTGTGTTAGTGGGAAAGTATAGAGGTTAGCTTCATTTATCTAATGATGTATGTAATGCAGGAAAAAATGAAATAAATATATACTTGAAAGTGTTCAGAGTTTTATATAGGCAGGGTGTCAGGAAAAAAAAGACTTCTAGCAGGGGGCACTGGGACAACTTCTGAGACAAGTTAAAGTGAGTTTATCAGAGCTTTTTCGTTTAACTAAAACATGGGCTAGTGTCTAAGCATGTATTTAGCAATACCTTTAACTTGATAATAATAATATTCAGATTACTGACCAGGTACAGGTCTGCAGCAACGTTTATAAACCTGTTGGTAGTATTATTTATCAGAGTGTGATCTGATCTAGGAAAACATTTTAGCACAGTTCTAACAAAACCCATGTTTAATTTCTACTTTGGACTACAGTTTAAGCTTGTGTGTGGACAGGGCTTAGGTGAGTGCTCACCTGTACACTCTCTGGTGTTTGTCAGTGCAATATTTACTCTCTCTGTGACCTGAGTGAGAGGAAATTGGGTTTATTGCTGGTGTGCGGGAGAAGACCTTTTTTGTGGTGCGTGGTATTACAAAGGTGTCAGGGAAGGCCACGGGCTCCAGTGCTGTGGAGGAGTTAGCATCAGTAGGTTTCACCTCCTCCTTCATCTGGTCTCTTTTCTCAAGTATTTACTCCAGCACGTAGCCTAGAGTACCACCTACTTGTTAGGCTACAGATCTTGCCTTGAACCACAGGACAGGTTTCTGGAAATACAGACCACCAGTCATGACTAGAGAAAAGCCCTGATACTCTCTCCATGTTATTTTTCCTGGCACATTTATGTAAAGAATCTCAAGGCAGTGAAGTATTCAGCACCTCACACCTTCAGTGCAAGGTACGCAACTGGATCCTGTTGGGGATCTGTCCCTTTGTGTACTGCGACCTTCTTTCTCAGAGGATGTTCTTTCTCACAGGCATGTTCAGAAGATGGAATTACAAGGAAACGTAAAGCGTTATTTGTACTTATTTTAAGTGTTCCTTTCCTCACTGTTTAGTTGCTGCTGTGTTTGCCATTGTCTTGCGTTTACCTAAATAACGGTTGCTTGGCCTTTCACGAACTTGTGAAGAGGAAAGATGGTGACCACCTGAAACAATAATATCTGCGGCAGAATAGCCTGAGAACTTTAAATAACCAAAGGGGACCGTTTCCTAGGCAGCTAAGTGACCTTTGGATCCCAGAAGCGGGCTATTCATAGAGGCGAAGCCTTTGTCCTGCTTTGACCAGTGGTCAGTGAACTCTGGCAGGCCTCTCAGCTCACCATCTTGGCCCTAGACTAGCAGCTGGTGATTGATTCATTTAACTGTCCAGATTCACATTCTTCTGTCAAGGACTTGTCAAGGAAGAAAAAGGTTCTATGGAGGGCTATTCATTTTACTAAAAGGAAAGGGATGCATTATATGATTGAGTGGATTACTTTTGGGTCAGAAGAGTTCCTGCATTGCTCCGTTTTAATTCGGCCTTCAATCAAAGAGAGATTTAGTTTATCAACGCAGTGTGGTGCTCATGAAGAGGGACAGATCGTTTCAATTCCATCAGTGCAATAGGGCTGGTTTGTTTTGTGTTTTTTTTTTTGTTGTTCCACCCCCACTTCTATCATTCACACACACCCCGCCATTTTTTTGCCAACAAATCCATAGATTTTTGTGATTAGTTGGTATGACAGACGGCTAAGAATATTAATTTCTGTTAATCTCACTCTTAGTTTTAATGTGTATGATATATGAATATTAATGCTCCTATTAGCTCTCATATATGGTCTTAAGCAATCCATAAAAGCCTAGAGTAAGTAAAAGATTAGTGTGTTACCTCTGTTTTGGATGCAGAGAAAACAGAGAAGAGAATAAATTCTACAGGATCAAACTAATAAATTACTTTCCTACAGATGACTCAGGCAGCTGTAAAGCTGAGGGTAGAACCTAGTATTTTCTATCCAGTCCCCATTTTCACCTGATACACAAGTTTGTTGTACAAACCCAGCATTTTTCAAATGTGCAAGAGTGCTATCTGTCCATTTGTCTGAAGGTTTAGAATCCCTATTTTTAAAAGAACAGGAGGGTGTGAGGGTGTTTCCATGCTTTGTGAAACTTGAATCGTGTTTTCAATTTTATAATTAATGCGTCAAAACCCCAACTTTGAGTTGCACTAGGGAGGTGTGTTCCCTCTTCATCGTGTTTCCAGGCTCTTCTGTCCATCTTCCCTTCAGCTGGGCTGTTTCCCTTAGCATTACGATTTTTTTTGTGATTCTCTCCATGAGGTTCTGAGAAAAGAACGTCGTTGCTTAGCTCCTTCTGCTGGAAATAACAGGCATTAAAGAGCAGATCCCGCCAGTTAACCTTCTGCCTCCATTTCAATGAACATGATGAGCTGCAGCAGATGAAATATGACCTTCAAGTTTCTTTACCCTACTCTCATAAGCTATGTATTGTTTTGATTTGGCTTATTGAACGCATTATGAGGGATTTCTGATTGGCTTCAGGCCAAGATGTTACGCCTCTGCTGATGGAAGTACACGTGCATAATTTAGAAGAAAATACAGTAAGGCTTGGTCTGTTGTATTCTTTTCTCTCCCTCTTTTTGAGGGAAAAGGGAGAATTTTGTATTTGTTGAGATAAATGAGCGGCTTAACTATCTTAAGAGCACAAGAGAGGAAGGAAGTCTGAGATAATCTAACCTTGCTTTACTCTTCTCTGTTATGTACTTCTATGTATGTGTCAGAAATCTGGGATAAGTACACCACCTGTTGAATAGGCTCCTTTCATGGAAGCCTGGTGGTATTCTTTTCATGTCTGCAGTTGCATTTCCTGGGGCTCAGTCCCATTTCTCGAAGCTTCCTTGTTTCAGGCTGGAGCATGATGTCTGAGGTGGGGGTACCGGCTTCTCTGTGCTCCAGATAACACTTCCCTCAGCAACTTCCTGGTGGCTTCGATTCATGGCCTTGAATTGGCAATAAATAATGACCTTTTGAAAATCATGGAAAAGGAAAATGGGTTGTCATTGTGCATTAGAGAATGTAAGTAATTAATCTAATAACCAAGGGTATTACCTACTTAGTAGAACATTGCTTGCATTAAGACTGGGCAGAATGGAAATCCAGCTATTGCTTCCCACCCAAGCAGTCAACAGCCATAGCAAGGTGACTTACTCTAAAGGCAAAATGTTTTGGTTTCTTCTGTTTGCCTTTGATATGAGAGTTTTTATGGTGCAATCAGAATAAATTTCCAGACACTTAAGGGAGTCACAGAAATACACCTTGGGAAAAATATAAGGATTTCTATGACATTGAAGGCAATTACGATTTTTATCTGGAAGCCACACTTCTGATTTGTTTTATGTGAAAATTGCAAGAGATAAACATCTGATAGAGGATTTATGTAACTTCAGTAAATAAGCAGTACCGACAATGCCTTTTGTGACTTGTTTGTGTGTGAAGTTTGTTTCTGTTTTTCTCCCTGCTGCTCATTCAGAATTTTGCTGTTAGTTACTATGCTGTGTAGAAAGACTGTTATTGGGGAGAGATCTCTGGGCTGTGTAATGCAGCAGGGGGGCATTTGGTGACAGGGAAATGAGCTGCAGGCGTTTGGCCCTTGAGAGTGGAGGCATCTCTTCTTTCTTTTCCCCATGGGAATGCTGCAATGTTGACATTTGGAGAGGGGGCTGAAGGGCTTGAATTCCCAGCGCCTCTCCGCAGTTTTTTTGCAGTGAAATTGTGTCTTTCATCCTAGGATGCTGATTCTGAAACACTGTAAGCAAAAGATGGAGAGTGCTCGTATCTCTCAAGGATAGCATTTCTGACAGTCTGAAGACTTACAGCACCACCGTATCAGCTTACGGTCATTCGTATGTGGATGGAGCCGGTTTGCCACTGTATGAAATGAAACCTCTTCTTCCACCTCCCCCCAGATGTGAGGAAAGGCACAGTGGTGGGCGGCGCAGCAGAGGAATGTGTGGGGCCCCACTCCTGTCCTGGGATGCGCTCTGCGGTGCTTCCTCTGATTGATGAGCTGGGCAGGGTGAGGTGAAGAGTGGGTATTGCTTTCTACTTAGGGTCTTGTTTTATTTTACCAGGAATAGCATTTATTTATTTTTAAAGGTACCTGACTGATAAATAGAGGTTTTACCCTTCAGCTGGCATCTGCAGTGAAATTCATTGATTGGAATGGGGCAGCTTTAGCGCTTCAGTGCTGGAGGCTCTTGTTGCACAGTGCTGAAATTGTCTTCTCTGTGTTGCACTGAGTGATTATTAAATTGTCATTGTTCTTTTTGGGGTTGTTCTTTGAGGAACCTTAGAACTGTAGCAGTCAATCTTTACTTTTCTATTTCTGTTTTTCTTTGGTGTTTTTTTTCTTTTGTTTTGCTTGGGTGTGGTTTTTTGTGGATGCCAAATTAGCATAGTTGTGAAGGGATACATTTTTTATTGCACAATCCTGCTTGTGTTCTGATCCTTCTCTTCATGTTGTAAAGTGCAAAACTGTGCTGGATATTCCCCATGCAACAGTTGGGCTATTAAGCAGAACTAATTCTTCACAGAATGGCAGCAACTCCAAAGAAAGGCATCTGTAGGATTAAGCATAGATACTAGAAGGCAATCACTTGGCAAACTGCTGAAGGAAAGCAGTCCTTGCAAAGGAGAAAGTGGTGTGTTCTTTCTCCTGAATGCATGCAGCCACACAAGTAGAACAGCTTTGAAGCTGGTTAATGTGGCTTCCTGTGTGCCTTTTCTGTACTATTTTCTACATTTCTTGTCTGCAGAAGAGCAGAGGGGAATTCCTTGATAAGTGCATTAGCATTTGTTGTGCACTTCTGTGGCCACACACTGTTGCCTGGATGCTAGATAGACTGAGAAGGGAAAACCCCAGCTGGGATGCCTTCAAAAGTGAAAAGATCAAATCTATCATGCTTGTTCACATGCTTCAGTAGGGTATGTCAGTTACACCATTAATAAGCTGTTGAATGTATAGAATCATATATTTCTAAGCCTCAATCTTTTATTTCCTTTAAAACAGTGCTAATGATAACTCCTGAGGTGATATGTATGCTTGGTTTCATTGGGAAGGGTGGTAATGATATATTTTTTGCCACTTATTAAATGGCTGAGGTCTAATAAGACAGTATGTGTGGTTATGTGAATAGCTTACACATAGCTGCAAGAGGTAGCAAGTGCTGTTGTTGCAATATCATTAGCTGCTTTGACCAAGGTAAAATAGAAAGATTTGGGTGTATTATCCTGTACTTTCTTCCTCCAGTGATTGGGAATTTTGATGCATGCCCCTGCATTGCAATTCTCCTGGGCCATCCTCTCAGTGTTGCTCTAAGAGCACCTGATGGGCCAGAGAACAAAGAGTAAAATAAGGCGCTCGTGGGTTGGTAGTTTGTCAGTTAGGATCCTCCTGATATTTTCTCTAGCACATTGGTGCTGTCTAGGATCCCATTTATTGTCACAGTTATGTTAATATGTCATGAATAACAAGCTGTGTGTCTGTTCCAGTGGTCTGAAAAAATGAAGAGGAAACTGTACAGTCTAATCACCCTGTCAAATTGTATTTTTCTGTTCCTGCGTGCGTGTTTCTGCATTTAAGAGAACTTTTTGAAGGGTGATTATCTACTTCTGAGGAGCCTGTTTTCTTTAACTGTTTTAATGTTTTTTTCTTAACATACAGCAGTGATGCTAATTATAAACTCTTTCTGTTGCTATAACACTTTCCAAAATTTACAGTGAATGTATGTTGTCTATTTAGCAAAAGGAAAGAGCATATTTCATAAAATACAATATATCCTGAGATGAAGTGATTGCTTTTTTCCTTGAAAAAATGGATCAGTATCATAGAACTCCTGGTGTATTGTGATGTTTATTATAATAATTTTGAATTCACAGTTTTACCCAAGAAGGAGAGCGTAGACAGCCAATGACATGTTTAAATGTTGAGAGTCTAATGTGCAATTTGATGTATCCTGTGCCCAGAAAACTAACATGTACAGGGCTGAAAGCTTCTGAGACAATGGCAGTGATAGGGCTTGCTTCTGCCTTCGGTGGTGTCCATGTGTGTAGGAAGGGGCTGCATTTCCAAAACTGCCTTGCCAAAGGGAGGCTGTCCCAGAACCACATTCTTTTTTCCTCTGGAGCTGCCAAAGATGATACTTGGTCTTTGAGACCCTGTCTCCAGACCTTGTACTTCTGAAGAGCTCTTGCAAGAGGGGAAGAAAGTTTTGTTTTGTTTTTAATGAAAACAAAAACAAACTTGGGAAAGTCAGGACATACAAGGAAAAGACTATTCTCAGTTCTTCCTGGGCGGAGTAATTTTTCCTTATCTTGTCAGGTTTCTTCTCCTTTCTTGTCAGCTGTCTTCAATATGCATCCATTTGAGTCCTCCTTTCCTCTTGACTTTCTGCGTTGGGATCTATCAGAAAATCTCTCACAATAGCTTCCATTCTGTATGTAGAGAGGACAATATACTTTTCTACTTTCTGAGGATACTGTGAGAAAGAAGGAATAAGAGGATACTGTAGGAAAGAAAGAATAAATTAAAAACCTAAATAATAAGAAAGAATAAAATAAAAACCTGGCCCAAAATAGTCTACTTGACTTCCAAGTTTTCAGAAAGAGAAAACACTGCATATGAAACCTCAGACTAGTCTTAATTTTGAGAAGCTGCTGGTGAAAACTGTCTGTGTGTGTGTCTGTCTGTGTGTGGCCAGAAACACTTTTACAGAATCTAGTCCCAACCCAAACGGTGGAGAGCTTAGTGATCTTTGGTGGACATATTCAGGCTTGGTTATTCCTGTACAGCGTTTTTTAAAGTGATCATTTGTCAGCCACTGAATTAGGAGCTTTAAAGAAAGGAGCAGAGGGACCTGAAAGTGTTAGAGGAAACAAATGAGATTGCAGCTGACATCTCCAAGGGAACTTTTGTTCAAGGGTGCTCAGGCTGTTGACCTCTTTGCTTCTCCATTTCATTGCCTTTATAGCATTCTTCAGTACCAGAAAAGTAGTGGCTTGTTTGTGACTGGGCAAATGCTACCTTTCTCTTTTTTCTTTTTTTTTTTCCTCTTTTTCTTTTTTTTTTTCCTCTTTTTTTCTTTTTTTTTCCTCTTTTTTCTTTTTTTTTTCCTCTTTTTTCTTTTTTTTCCTCTTTTTTCTTTTTTTTCCTCTTTTTTCTTTTTTTTTCTCTTTTTTCTTTTTTTTCTCTTTTTTCTTTTTTTTCCTCTTTTTTCTTTTTTTCCTTTTTTCTTTTTTTCCTTTTTTCTTTTTTTCCTTTTTTCTTTTTTTCCTTTCTTTTTTTCCTTTTTTCTTTTTTTCCTTTTTTCTTTTTTTCCTTTTTTCTTTTTTTCCTCTTTTTTCTTTTTTTCCTTTTTTCTTTTTTTTCCCTCTTTTTTCTTTTTTTTCTCTTTTTTCTTTTTTTTCTCTTTTTTCTTTTTTTTTCCTCTTTTTTTCTTTTTTTTTCCTCTTTTTTTTTCCTCTTTTTTTCTTTTTTTTTCCTCTTTTTTTCTTTTTTTTTCCTCTTTTTTTTTTCTTTTTTTTTCTCTTTTTTTTTTTCTCTTTTGGTAGGGGAGGCAATCATGGACATTGCTGTGCAAAGATTTTAATGCACAAAGAAATAGTTTTGTGTTGTATTTTAAAAATGTGGGTTTTATATATGAAGCTAATGATTTATTTCCTTTTCTCCCTTCTTATCAGAGATTGGAGAGTAATTCCTAGTGATCTGCATCTTAGTTTGGAAATCATCATCTAAAAATTACATTTCTAGATATCTGTCAGCAGGTTGGCAAAAATATGAGAGAGGAAAGGAAAAATTAAAACTTACTGTTGTTTCTCCCTTTTTTCATTCCTTTCTCTATTGTACGTCCTTCTCTTTGTTTAGTTTTAATGGTGTAACTAAGTATATGGTAGGCTAGAGTAGATGTTTTTGCAATAAGGTGACCATAAGTTGTAGCAGAGCAGACTGTTTCCCAGGTGTAATTGACTGGTGGTTTGTTGGAGGCAAAACTGCAGTAAGCTCTGCAAAGGAGCTCACCTGGTAGCTTGGCAATCAGGGCCCTGGAGAAGATTTGTCCAGACCAGAGCAGAGGTAATGAATTAAGAACAGCAGAAAGGGCAGATGGCCCAAATCCTCACTCATTACCTTATCTGGGGTCTCCTTGGTATTTATCAGTGAAAGCTTTCTGTAATTACCCCTATGTGAAGAGCAGTATCTGGTCCCTCCAAAACTAAAAATGTGATTTTTGAAAGGGTCTCGCAGACTAATGCCTCAGAAAGATTTGTTCCTTGCCTACAACCTGCCAATACTGTTCTGTGAACTGAAATGTGGGGAGCACATGGTGTGAAGGATCAGTGTTGTCTATAGGGAATGTGAAATTTCATGGCCAAACCCAGCTCATTCTTTGTGCTTAAATGTCTTTCACACTGTAAAATGGGGTTTCTAATCTTGTTAGTTTTTTGCAATATTACCTTTTTACTTTTGTTTATTGTTTAGGTTTGTGTTTTTAGTTGAGTATTGGCATATTTTGTATTTATTTATTTAAGAAAAAAAAAGATCTTTGTAACAAGTAGTAAAAGAAACCAGAACAACTCCCTTGCCTTCCAGCCTTCCTTCTTCCCTCCTTCTGATCCCAACAAAGCAATACATGTCAGAGTTCTGGAGTAATACATACACCATCTAGAGAACTGAGGAGGCAGGAGGCACGGTATTTTCTTAATAAAGGGTCTCTTATCTCTCTAAGGTAAGGCCCTGACTCAAAGCCTATTGAAATCAAGGGTGAGGCTCTTACTGGTCAACAGGTTGGAAAAAATGAAGAAATATGTATCAGCAGTCTTAAACGCCTGCTCTCAAACTCTTTGCATTTGTGAACATGAAGTGCATGGATGCCAATAAGCTATGCCAGTACCTCCCAAAATGTCATCTCATTTTGATAAAATCTATTCTTTGGCATAGGAAAAAAAATGGTAGAAAGGGAAGAGGAACTCAAGTTTTAGTGCTAAGCTCTAGTGACTCCTAAAAATGCAGCTCTGTAGTTTCTCACTCTGCAGGGTTTTCCAAAGCATCAGAATAATAATGATCACTGTAGAATATGATTGTATTTTGAACAAGCTGTAATTCCAATCCACCTTCTTTAAAATGTTAAAATGCCTGCTAGGAGATTCTAAAATCTTTGGGATAGACAGATTAATAGGTGTCCCATATCAATTATTGATGATGTCAAATCAATGCAGCAGTTTCAGTCTCATTTAACCTCCCTATTATTTAATTGTAATGCTCCAAGGTAATTGCCTGAGACTAGGCTCCTTTTTCAATACAATTCTGAACTATCGTCTTCAAAACTTGCTGCTATGGTGTTCATACTATAATGATCTAAGAATTTCTTAATATTGCTAAAGTCACAGAGGAACATTTCTTTATAATTTTGTTTTCACTTTAGGAAGAGAAAATTGGTGTTTTAGGTTTATCCTAGAAATACGTTTAACTCAAGAAATATCTGTTAAAATACACAGTGTAATCTGTTTCACAAATAGCATGGTGATAGGCTAAATGTTATCCTGCTTGCTGATATTTCCAGTATACACAGCAGGCTGTGGGATTTTGTTCTACATGTTCCTGAACAATGTAGAGAGAGTTTATTAAAAAGAGGGACCACTATTTACACTATTTTCTTCTTTTAAGGACATTTCCCTGCCACTTGGAGTGATTATAGAGGCGTTTTTCAAAACTACTCATGAGGAAAACCTGATTTTTCTGTGGTATTGACAGTATAGATTTAGGGCTAGATGCATAGTTAGATTTTTCTGTTGAATTTTCATCCTGCCAGCACAGTAGTTCTGCAGATCCATGAGCTTTTTGTCTTGTGAAAATACTCTGCTAGCTGTTGAGCTGCATGCTCAGATGTTTCTGGAGAAAGGTACTAACAAAGAATCTGAAAAGTACAGAAATATTTCTGTATGTAGAAATACTAACTTAGGTGCCAAGCCTTGCTTTGTAGCAATGTTAGTAGTAAAAAATGTACACCTGACTATAAGGGCTTTTAAACTGACAGGATACTGTGGTTTGAGGAGTCCTTTTATTTATGTAATGCTACTGTTTGCTTGTTTCCGTCTCTCTCATATTTTCTTTTTTCTTTCTGCCTTAAAATACTTATTTTCTGTTATGTAATATCTGATTTAGGTACTTTTTTTTTTGTCATGTTTGGTGTTCAACCGCTAGGTTTTCCAGGAAAATTATTTTATTTTTCATGTTGGGAAATTAAATGCCATACTCGCTAATGGCAAACTAGCATATTTCTGTAATGTAATTTTAGGTCTATATCCTGTCTTCTTTCTAAGAGTGAGTTCTTAACTAACCAGCTTGATAGAACAAAGGAGAGGAAGAAATTAAAGCTAAAATATGAAGCTGGAAAACAAAACAGAAAGGTAAAATGAATACCCTTAAACAGGGATGACCATGTTTCCAGCAATTCAAGCGAATACTGATTTTAAAGTCATGTCTAACAGTTTAGTGTTAGTACCTCATTAAAATCCGGGGATTAATAGCAGGAATCTCATTGTTGCACATTACAAGGATTTAGTTTAATTTGGGGTTAGAGGGTACAAGGTGCCATTCTAGCAAAGCTATACCCAAGGTATCAGTGAGGTGAAGTGGGATGGCCAAAAGACTGTGGTTTCTCTAACTGTACCAGTTACACTATGTATTTTTTTATATAAATATATACACCTGTACGGATTTAAAAATTGTAATGAACTGGTTCAATAATCTTTTAATAATGTATGTTATCTTTGGAAGTGAAATTGTCTGGAAAAGCTTGTTTGAAATACTAAGAAAGGCAGCTGGAGTTATAGGTCCATGCTGCCTTTCTGGGACTGGAAGTGTGGTTGGGCTCAGGTTAGTTCAAGGACTTTAAAATCTCTGGATACTGATGTTGGAGATTCAACCTGTAAACGAGACTTCCTTGTGTATTAGATAAGGATAATGGGCAATATTCTGCCCTTCACCCCTGCGATGCAGCATGTGCAGGGTGTGTGAGTAGTTGGAACAGGGCTGGTTGTTATTCTCCTTCTTTTCATACTACAGGTGTTTCTGAGCATGCAAGCGAGAAGAACAACCATCTTGAGAGCCCTAATTTATGAATTAATGAATTTGAGGAGAGGCATAGGATGAGAGTATGGACACTACAGTCCCCTCCCTGGTTTTAGATTTTGGGGAGGAGAAGACGATTGGTTGGTTGGTATTGCTATCGGTTGCTTTTTGTTAAGCTATCTCAGCACATTAGTATGTCAATGTGTGGTAGCATTTACTGCCAGGGATTAATACAGAGAAAAAAAATTACAATTTTAAAATCCTAGTGTAAAAAGTTAAGCACCTGATATAGTGTTATCCAGAATTTTCATTATGAGTTCTTAACATCTTGACAGTGATGTCAGCAGCCAATGGCAGAAATTAAAAGTAACAGCTAGCTTTAGGGAAAAAGCCACACTTCCAATTTATCAGAAGAGTCAAATCTCTGGTAATTTACAAGAATGCCATTTACCAGTATGTTGTTTGAATTACAATCTCTTCTTCTTTAGTCTTTTATAAAAACAGTCACCATGAACTGACAATTCTCCTTTGTGCCTGAAAGAGCCAAATGTGTTCTGGATGATACCACTTCCTCTTACAGATGGAACTCAGTTCTGTCTCAAACTCAGTTGTTCACCTTAAATAATAGCCATTAAGAGGAGGAAAATATCTGTACGATGAGTGAAACTGAAGGAATCGAAAGTCTTTGTAGATGCTTGCATTTATGAGCTAAGCTACCAGAGCTCCATAGTTCAGAAGCAAATCTTTCTGATGCCTGGAGTGGTCAAGACTGGAGGACTAATGGTTGGGTCCCAAGTTAACACACACTGTTGCATTTCAAAGAAAAGCAAGGTAAGATAAAATCAAGTCTGATCCTCGGAGTTAGAGAAGGACCAATTAAAGGAGTGTGCTTTGCAAGATGCAAAATTCAACAAGTAGTCTCTTCCTCTGTTGTGTGTATGTGCGTGTTTTGTTTTTTTTTAATACTTTGTCTTTGGTTTTCTTCCAATTACATTGGATTTCATCCAGCTCGATGAAGAGGATGTCAGATGGTTTGTTCCTCAAATGTTTAGTTCATAATTATATGAAGACATGTTCTTTAGTATGGTGCTGCTGTCTTCATCTGGTCACAGTATATCAGTAAAATTCAATTTCCTCTTGATCTTGTCTCCTGCTGCTGCAGCTGTAGCAATGCCTCCACTGTGACAACAGTAGATTGTTGTCTGATTGCTTTCCAGAATGACTTAAAATTTCGGATGGACTTGCACTTACTTGCAGAGTAAGTACTTTTTCTGTGTAAGTGGTCCAATTAACTACAGTAATCCGAACAGGGACTTCAACATAGTTAACTTCAACATAGTTATAATACTTCTTTCACTTTATTCTTCTCTTTTTCTATTTTTTTAAATTTTATTTTCTTTCAACAGAGGAAATTTATTGGCTGGGTAAAATCAGGCTGACACCTTGCAAATTTTCTCTTGCAGTCTTGGTCCTATTCATGTCCCCACTGACTCACAACACTGCAGGTTCTGAGTTTTTGCAGAGCAGGCAGTACCAGTGATGTGGTTACCTGAATTGTCCATGGTGTTTCGCTGAAAACAGATATAATTTGGACCAAATGAAGTCAACAGGAATCTATAAGGAAAAGCTGAGCATTGTAATCTCTTTCATCAACTCTAGTGCCTATGTTCAGTATGGTAATCCTGCTGAATAATACATGCATTAATGAAGAGAAACTTGGGGGGGGAGAGAACCTGAAGGAAGGAAAGAAGGAAAAATCCAACTTCCTTGTTAATGGATTTAAGATTGTTGTGAATGGAATACATGCAGAAGACAGCATTTGCTTGTAATTGAGCAAATGTAGAAAAATTGTAGTCCATGTGCCAAGAAATTCACAATTTAAGTAGGAAAAAAGAGACAATAAAGAGATTCAGACAGGAGACTACAAGGAAATTATACTGGTCTACACGTTCTGCCTTGCTCTAGCAGCCTAACGGTTACTGAAATCTTTTTGAGTGCATCATGACATTGTAAGGACAGGTTAGATCAAGAACCTTAAAGCAGTCCCTGCTAGAATGTAGTGTTCTCTGATGCTCATACTTTATATGAGCATATCTGCTATTTTATATTCATATTTAGTGGTAACTGAAGATGTTCAGAGTCAATTGGAAGATTCTTGGTAATTTGGTGACTTAATTGTGAGGATATTATATTGCCTTTAAATAGTGATGCAAAGGAGATGTTTTTCTCGTGTCTGTAATATAAGTTACCATTTAAATCAGACCTTGAATGACCTAGAAGCAGCAAGTTCCTAACCCCTTGCGTAAAATACATGTCCTCTGAGATGACATTTACAGACTATGTGCTTCTGCATGAATTGATGTATAAACTGCTTCCTTAGCAGCTTACTAAACACAGGGCTTTTTAAATGCCTCAAGAGCTGTCATCTACCTGCGTCCTAGAAATCCTGTTTTATGAGACTTTGCAGGTATCTGGAGAGATTCTCCTTGTGTATCTAAACCTATCGTGTGCAAACCTCATGAAGTTCAACAAGGCCAAGTGCAAGGTCCTGCACGTGCGTCAGGGGAATCCCAAGCACAAATACAGGCTGGGCGGAGAATGGATTGAGAGCAGCCCTAAGGAGAGGGACTTGGGGGTGTTGATGGATGAGAAGCTCAACACGAGCCAGCAATGTGCCCTCGCAGTGCGGAAAGCCAACAGCATCCTGGGCTGCATCCCTGGCAGTGTGGCCAGCAGGGCGAGGGAGGGGATTCTGCCCCTCTGCTCTGGGGAGACCCCACCTGCAGTGCTGCCTCCAGCTCTGGGGCCACCAACACGAGAAGGACATGGACCTGTTGGAGCGGGGCCAGAGGAGGGCCGTGAAGATGATCAGAGGGCTGGAGCCCCTCTGCTGTGAGGACAGGCTGAGAGAGTTGGGGTTGTTCAGCCTGGAGAAGAGAAGGCTCTGGGGAGACCTTACAGCAGCTTTACATTATCTGAAGGATGCCTATAAGGGAACTGGAGAGGGGCTTTTTACAAGGGCATGTGGTGATAGGATGAGGGGTAATGGCCTCAAACTGGAAGAGGGGAGATTTAGATTTGATATTAGGAAGAAATGTTTCACTGTGAGGGTGGTGAGGCACTGGCCCAGGTTGCCCAGAGAAGCTGTGGCTGCCCCATCCCTGGAGGTGTTCAAGGCCAGGCTGGATGGGGCTTGGAGCAGCCTGGTCTAGTGGGAGGTGTCCCTGCCCAGGGCAGGGGGTTGGCACTAGATGATCTTCAAGGTCCCTTCTAACCCAAACCATACTGTAATACTATGATTCTATGATCATTGTATGTTGTATGCCAAAATTGGCTTTATGATTTTTTTTTTAATTAAAATTATTAATTTTAAATTGAAGCACAACAGGTTATAACCTGCTTCATAATTTGAAAAAAAAGCCAATAATATTTTACTTTGAAAGATTTGGATTTCCCCATGTACTTTAAATTTGTTCTCTTTGCACACATGTCCCTCTAAAAAAGCAATACTCTCTTGTAGACTGCAGCCTATATGGATTAAAGATAGTCAGGTTTGTTTTGGACTGAACCGTTTAGGTTTGTGTTGCTGTAACACTTATCTTCAGTTCAACTTATTTTCAAATCATGAATACATCATTCAAAAAAGTAGGTTGATGTTTTGTTTTTAAAAATCAGTAGGGCTGTCCTCCTCTTTCGAAGGTGGTTGAAGAGCTGTTGAGGCATCAGAGACTCCCTCCTGTACCTGTTGATCATCTTGTCACTTTTTTCCGTGAGATAAGTTTATTGACTCACTTAGCTTGAAAAGAATGGAGGTGTGGAAGGATACAGATCAAGCTATTGAAATGCATCAGCTGTTGAATAGTAAGTGTACAGACCATTGTCCGGGAGTAGTGGTCCCAGGTAAGGCCGAGGGTGGCACTCCTCAGGGGATTGGTGTCTGACTGACACAATACCAAGGGGTGCTGCTGGCACTGCCTCTGTGTTAGATACCCTTTTGTTTATGTACTAGCTTCATTATCTTATCTTCACAGATTTTAGGGCCTATTGATGTAAAACATATTGATAAAGCTCTGAAGAGCAAAGAAGAATGAAAGAGAAGGTGGAAGGGGAAGGCGGAAGGCTGGAAAACTGAAGAGCCTCTTCATACAAATCTACTCTGAATTGTCTTTTTGCTTGGGGGCGGGGGGAACAAAAGCATTAGTAGATTCTGGATGTTTCGGAAGGACAAAATTATTTTCTTTCTGAAAGGATCTTTACTGTAGCATTTGGTATGAGGAAAGTGGCAGGACCAGTGTCACTGCCCCAGGACAGGTAGGTGACAGCCCAGGCTCCCCTCTTGCTGGCGGTTGTATCACCTCCCTTACTTGCCTGGTCCTTGCTAATACATTTCCCTTTAGCAACCTCACCTGAACTTCCCCTTCTAGAGCTAAAGCCTCTTCCTGCTTTTTGTCTTCTTACTGATTAATGAGAGTCATCGCTCCCTGTCCTCTCTAATATCTTCTTTGTATATTTGTAAGACTGTCACTTCTCTCTTCAGTTTTCTTTCCCAGGGCTAATCAGGTCCCAGGTCTTAATCTTTTCTTACTGGTCAGGATCTCTTTTCTCCTGGAATCTCTCATTCTTATGCCTCACATCTTAAAAATAATAATTCTAGGTCAAACAACACTTTGTTAAAATTTTAAGGCTGAATGTAAGATAACACTGTGCTTGTGGTAGCACATACAGAATGCCCTTTCACAGTAATCCCTTTTCACTTACAGTTATGAGAAACTTTACCCATATTGCTTCATTTGTGTGACATTCACCTCTGAACTGTGTCTACTAAGTAGAACACGAGCTCCCAAATATTTTATTTAATTTTTACTAGCATCTCCTGGGAAAATCAGCAAACATCCACCCATTAGATCACTTGACGGCAGCTCCAGCTCTTGTTGAATTTTTAAACCCTGCTTCAGAGACAGAGAGCATCACGAAAACTAGATCAAAAGGAGAAAATTCATTATTAAATTTATCATGTGCTGTTCTGAAATGCATTTCTTTGGAAAAAGCCATAGCTTTTCTTTAACATGCAAGTTTATTTTTCTCAAATGAAACCTCTTCAACTGAGAATTTAAAAAAAAAAAAAGAAAGAAAAAGATTCTTGGTTTCATTTGAAGGGTTAGGGCTATTGTGTAATTCTCAGTAGCATTAACACATAAATTCTGCAAATGGCATTATGCACTTTCGTTCTTTCCACCTGAGCAGTTCATCTTTCTGAGTGGCCGTTGTCTCTTGAGAAACACCGAAGTGGTCGGTGTCATGTGCTGGAGAGTTTCTGGCTATTTGCTGCATTCTGGTTACATGAAACCCAATTCTGTGCTACTGTTTCAGTTCAGAGAGTAATTTCAGTTGAGGGGCTTTATCTCCCATTCTTTCAGTTTCTGTATTACACAGTTGCAGTCCAGTCTGGGGCTAGTGTCAGCTGTGGTGAAACCAGCAAGCTTTAGCAATGATGAACATGTAGGTTGTTGGAATTTCTTTTGCTCCTTAAGAAAGCTCATTCAGAAAATCACTTAATGCCACAAAGGGTGCGAGTAGAAAGTGCAGCATTTAAGGGAAAAAGTCACCTGGACTTGTGTTTGAATAAGCTTCAGGACTTCATTTCAGGAGTGAATGGAGTGGGTGTGTGTTGTGTTTCTTTCTTGTTTGTTTGTTTCTCTCTTTTTTTTTCTTTTAATTTAAGTGAGTGAAGGACTGCTGCTGTATTTGAACAAAAAGGTGTGAGGGATGAGCTTCTTACGGTTTACTTTTTCGTACCTTAATAGTTAAGGCTATGTAAACCTGTTTAGGTACACAAATTATTTTTTTCATGCAGGCAGAATAGTATTCAATCTGTGTGTGGTGAAGGAGACACCAGCAGTGTTTCTCTAATATTTAATCAGTGTATGACAGCAAGTAATCATTTGGATTTTGAGTCTATGGATATTTGCCTGGATACCAGAACTGAACTCTGATTTCTCTCTGCATAGGTAACTTTATTGGACAAAACTGTGTTTTATACCATCAAAGATATTCATACTCAAAAGTAACTATACAAACACATGTTCCCATCACATAAATTGCAGGAGTTTATAAAAGTAAATACAGTTTCTAGCTATTGTTTTCTTCTTCTGTAAGCAGCATTTGGTATCTTGCAAGTTAAAAAGGGTGGGAGCATCAGGTTCTTGGAGCAACATTAATTGTTTTCTTTTGGCTATAAATCTGGGAACAAAATGATTAAATAGACTGGAGAAGAGGGGGAAACTCAAATAAAAAGGCACTTACATTTATTGCATTTTGCAGGGTTGTTTTCGGGAACAACGTATGTCTCTCGAGACTTTGTTTCTTATCCATTTTATAGAGCTCTGGCCTCTTAACAGCACTGCTTTAATGACTTTTTCTTGGGGTTCTGAGTTGGTATCAACGCTTGCCATGAAAACAAGCCTGTTACAAAGAGGTCAGGTTTCACGAGACAGCAATAGACTTGTAAAAACAGATTTTACTGGAACAAATAAAGTCAGAATTAAGAAGAAACCAGAGATTTGCGTAAAGAAACAAGATACAGAAGGGGCAAGTACTGAGATAAACTGATAAACAGTGTATAAATTTAGATGAGAGATAAGTGGGGATTTTTTGTTTCTAAAACCACATTTAGTGACATTAATGAGTTTTTCTGAAGATTTTGCGCAGTTCTCTGGAGTTCTGACTTTTGCTGTCTTTAAAGATTGATTTTCTGAGGAAATGCGTCGTTCCTGCTCAGGAGGAAAAAATATTCTTTAAATATCAGCTTCAATTAACAACTTGCATTGGATTTTCTAACTAGTATAGCTGAATCTGTTCTTGCTTGCTATCATGATGGCATTTTGTGTTCTGTGAAATACTAATGTTCCTCAGTTTCTTTTGTCGTTCTTGAGAGTATCACTTCTGTCTTTAATCTTCAGCTGTAATGTACCAGATGCATGGAAATAATTATTTTTATATACATAAATGAAAACTGAATATTGTGTTTCTGTTGTCTCAATCTGTCCCTTTAAATAATCGTGCTGATATAAGAAAATTCTGGGTGTGATTTTTATAGTTTCTATGGAGATGAAACTTCTAAAAGGTGTGCAAGAGCTTTGCTTCGATAAGGCTGGCTTTCTGCCGTGTTAAAATGGTCCTTTCTTATACCGCTGGCTGTGTGGTGCAGCCGTGCTACATGATGGTCTGAAACTCGAGTTACGTTGATTTGTGTTGTTCTTATTGTCTGCCTTCATTACATTCCTAGAGCTTTTATTTTAAAGCTAAGGAGGCTTGCCTGGTTTGCTACATTGTACTTTCAGTAAATAAATGAAGAATGCAAAGCACTGCGTTTTCTGTTAGAAAATCTGTTAGGAACAGCACTAGGGAAATAGTATTCTGACTCCAGGTGAACGCATGTTTTCTGTGTAGGAAGGAGTTAGAACGGAGAAGGAGGGATGGGAGGAAGTAAGACAAGCCTGGATGCCTTTTTTTTTTTTTCTCTTTTTTTTCACCACTCTCTTCTGTGGTGGAAAACGACGGGAGAGTTGGACTGCATGAAATTAATCAGAAAGCAAATCCAGAAAGTTTCAGAGTTTCAGGAACAACCTGCTGTATGTGTAGGTGATTTGACTTGCACTGAGTCTGTCTGTTCTGTGAAGCTGAACTTCTGTAGGTAGGCAAAGAACTATTAAGTCTCTTTTTTCTTCTGATGATTCCTTAGCAAGCAAAAGAAAATCTGTTTAAGGAGAGAACTATTTTCCTGTCTTCCCTCAACAGGCTTTAAATGTAAGACTTGTGTTGTAACATTTTTATGCAAGTTGTGGGTTTTTTTTGTTTT
Source organism: Chroicocephalus ridibundus (assembly GCF_963924245.1). Lineage (NCBI taxonomy): Eukaryota > Metazoa > Chordata > Aves > Charadriiformes > Laridae > Chroicocephalus > Chroicocephalus ridibundus. The sequence goes on from NC_086292.1 coordinate 35,319,706, forward strand.
ATCTTGGACCTGGTACTGCTCATAAATGAAACAAAGAACAAAAAGTGGAACGTAGGGAACTGTGTTAAATTCTGCTGGTGAGAGAGGCTAGCTCTGTCTGCAGTGAAGGTGGGTAGGGAGCAGGCTGCAGAGTGTGCTGGGGCTGTGGGGACCCGCTGCCAAAAGCACCGGACTGGTCGTAAAAATGGATGCTAGCAGCATCTCTGCTTGTGTACTGGGCATATGAATCACATTTGAGGTGCCAGACCTAGTTTCCAACAGCCATGGTGTTTGCATCATGTGGCCACAACTGCTTTCAGGTGATTTTGCTGTACAAGGTGGTTCGGTTGTCTTGTTAATCACGGTCTTGGAGAGGTCTGTTCACAAAGCTGTTTTCTATATAATTTATACAAGATTTATGTTTCTATATAACTTATACATGAGTAGAAATTTATTTGAAATCTGATTTTTTTAAAAAACAAATCAGTACCATTGAGTTTATGCAGAGGTTGTTCCCTGCGCAGTTATGGGGGGTGGGAATGTGTGTGGAATTATTTGAGTTGCAAGTTATCCAAAAAGAGTTGCCTCTGAAGAGTTGTTCTTTCTGTTAATTATGTTGTAAGTAGCAGTAAATGGAGCAATTAATTAGAGGGGCTTGTATTCCTTTCCCTTTGGCTTTTATTTTCTGAGCAAAGAAATCCAACTACTGATCAATTTCTTAGGTGTCTGTTATCTGGAAGGTATTTATTGATCTGCCACTTCAATTGGCTCAGTTTTGTGAACTCCTTAAGTTGTAAATGCTTGAAATTATATTGGTGCTTTATGCATCAGACATCCTCTCAGTGACTGCTCGGACTGTTGGGATGAAAGTGTTCTTACATGATTAAACTTATTTTGAGATCTTTGGTTTTGATTTCTTTTTCTTATCAAACATGAACTTGTACAATTATATAAATGCTTTTACTACAGTGAGTATTATTAAAGGACTAAAATATGACTGTCAGGGACCAAATGTTGTTTTGGAAATTCTCTAGCGCAGTCAGATTTTTTTTATTTTTTTTTTTTTATGTATAGTGGGGTGGTCAGTCGCAAAAGAGTTGAACTGACATGAACTTCAGTAGTTTAATAATTGATGTGCTTTCCAGCAGCATGCCAGTCAATTTCTATGCTTAATTCTGTTTGAGAGTGTCATCTTCATTGTCATTGAAACATTTTTGTACCAAATTAGGTTAAACCAAAGTTATTTTAAGTAAATCTTCAACCAATGAAACCATGCTATTGAGCAAAGCTGACAGGGTAATTAGACCTATCTTTCTTTGCATGTGGAAAAGACTGCTATTAGAAGTATTTCTGGGTATTTTTGCAAGTTGATCTATGATCTGGAGTTTGGTTTAGAGAGGAATTTTTCCTCTCTTTAGCCCTTTAAATTCAATGTTCTCTTATTTTTAGCGATTTCTGCATTTGAAGTCCAGCCACTTTCGACTGAGGTCCAAGAAGGTGGAGTAGCTCGATTTGCCTGTAAAATAACAGCAAACCCTCCTGCTACTGTGACATGGGAAGTGAATCGAACAACTTTACCTTTAGTCATGGACAGGTATGTATAGTTACGCATCTTAGCATGTCATTTATTTCCTGTGATAATTTTGAGCCTGCTACAAGAAGGAAATCTGAATACTTGCAATGCCATTAAATAAAAAAGGTTCCATGTGTATTGTATGTCAACTATTAAAATAGCTAGTAATAGTTATGTTGTTAATGAATTTAAAACAGGTGTTATGAGTGCAGACCAGAATCACTCGCTATTGTCTACACAGTAATCATTGACCGATGAATTGTCATTGGAGAATTTTGTATGAAAGCCCTCTTCAGGAATGGCATTTGCTGAGGGATACAGAATAGATGGACTTGGGCTGTGGGAGTGGTTTGAACTAGAGGATTTGCTTTCACAGAAGAATTGGTGCTGAACCTGTTTTTCTTTAGAGGGCCAATAAAGAATTATATGTACAGAAAATTGAGTTTAAACACTTCATGCTAGGGAAATTTTGCACAGGGGGACTTATCTTGAATTGATAACCTTGAAGCGTACAGCCTGCTCCCTGCTAGGTTCTTTCCCTGTCCAGATTGTATTTGTTGAACCTACTCCCATCCTTCTCGACATGCAACTTTTGTTGAACATGTCTAAGATACCTAGCATGCAAAGGAAGGCAAAAAGCGAAACGTAAAAATTGAAAGCATAGATGGGTTTCTGGGAACCGTATACCAGTTATGCCAGTATATCAGAAATTGCTGCCAAAAATCAGCCAACCTGAATAGTATGAACGTAGTAGCTGGCTAAAGAAGGTTAGGATTGTTGCTTCTGAGGGTGAGAAAGGTCTGCTTGTTGAAAGTAAATTCCTCTGCTCTCATCGTGGTGCTGGGGGAATCTTGCCACTAGTTCAGAAAAGTGGGGAGGTGAGTCATATATAGAGAATGTTTTTGAGTCACCAGCCTTCTGTTCCCAAGTCAGTGTAGGTTGTTTGTAAATCAAGTAATTAATTCTGTGATGGTGTTCATTGGCTGAATGTTTATCCACGTTTCTTTTTTTGTTTCTGTGACAGGATAACTGCTCTACCTACAGGAGTTCTTCAGATCTATGGTGTTGAACAGACGGATGCTGGGAATTATCGCTGTGTTGCCACAACAATAGCCAATAGACGTAAAAGCACTGAGGCAGTGCTGAGTGTTATTCCAGGTACATGTGAGATTTTTTTCAATGGCATTATAGTCTATTTTACATTATAGCAAAAACACTTACGTGTGTTGAAGAGCTGTAACAGTCCTCCGAATCACTTGCCCAAATAATAATTTTGCTTGCTTGTATCTTGTGGCTAAAATATGTCCAGTGTAAGTTTCCACAATTACTGAAATAGGGCTTTGGTGTAAATTTAATTGTAAGCATCCTTAAAAAAAGTCATGTTTTATTTCCTATTTAATTAAGGTTTTGTTTAATTGTTATCACTTTCTTTGATTATTTTTTTTTCCTCCCCTTCAAAGCCTCAGACTTGAAGCCTTTTCACAAGCCATCTATAATAGCTGGTCCTCAAAACATTACGGCATCTCTTCATCAAACTGTCATACTGGAGTGTGTAGCCACAGGGAATCCAAAGCCAATCATCTCATGGAGCCGGTTAGGTAGGTCTTAAAATTACAGCATGTGACCTTCAGCCTGTGGAGAGGAAGTGAAACTGGAAAGAAAGGATTTCAGCAATTAGGTTGCTGTTCTGAGGCTTCGTGTAGTAGGTAATGATTAGTAGGTTAGGGTAGGATAAGTGAAGCACTCTTAGCTGCATACTTCCATACTGCTGTTAAGAAGTTGTGAGGTTTTCTGAGGCTTTAGGCTCCCCAATTCTGCTGTCAATCCTGCACTGCCCCCAGCACCATCTGGGCAAAGTGTTGGGTAAGGTGGTGACCTCCAGGGATCTGTGACTCGGAGTAGAATCAATGGTGAGTTAGTGCAGGTTGGAGTGGTTGCATCCAGTGAAATATTCCTGTAAATGTTTCTCCCCCTCTTCTTAGAAGCAGTATATGAATGTGATTTGGACCTTGTGTTAGTGAGCCCTTTGGACTATGGATAGGTATAGTCAAACCCCCAATAGTCTGCCTAGAAGGGGAGAAGAGAGGGAATGCAGTAAGAATAATAACATCCATCAGCGCATCCCATTTTTCCATGAAAACTACCTCTGTTTTTATTCTGACATGTACCTAAATATGAAAGTCAGGACTGTGCCTGTAGAAGCATGAAAAATTTTACATTTTTATTTCTAAAAGTGGGAGAAATAAACATATGTTTCTTGGTTTATTCAATGGCTCTTATAGACAAATAAGTAAGAAAAAAGCTACCTAACAGTCACAGAGCATTTGCTTTGAAAATAAAATAAAATATGTGGTAATCAGATGTACTAATTTTGTCCCCAGCATCATTCAGAAGGAAACAGATGATCTCTGTTTGTAAAGATGTTGTGGATGTTGGTAGCGATGAACCGAATTGTAGTGCAAGGCAACGGGGGAGGCTAACTGGGAAAACGGCATTAGGTTTTTTAGCTGTGACGGTAAATTTTAGATACAAACCACTTACCAAGTGGTGAGACCCAGCCATCTGAATGGTCAGATAACTAAAGTGCAAAGCAAATGCAAAATGGAAACCTCTGAAAGCTCATCTGTGATTATCCTTTGCGTTTTTTGACTTTTAAAATCTAATCTATGCCATTACTGCCTAAGCAACCCTATTTAGGTAAGTTATTTAGGTGCATTGAACAGCCTTATAATCACACTTCTCCCACTCTCTCAAATAGACCATAAGTCCATTGATGTCTTCAATACCCGTGTCCTTGGAAATGGGAACCTCATGATCTCTGACGTAAAGGTGCAACATGCAGGCGTGTATGTCTGTCGAGCCACCATTCCAGGCACACGAAACTTCACAGTCGCAATGGCAACTCTCACTGTGCTCGGTGAGCCTGCTTTGACTTCCACTGTGTGTTTTAACTTGTGTCCGTCTCGAGCTGTACTATGTACTGTGCTGAATTTTTTTATCTCAAACGTAGCACACCAAGGGCTGTAGGGAGACTGCAGAGATGAAACAGATCACAGTGGCTGCCTTCTTCTGTCTGTTGACTTAGATGAGAAGTGTCAGATACTCAACGTTTGAGTTATAAACTAGCAGTTCATTTGTGCTTGGAGATACCCAGGTGCAATGTTTGCTCTGGGAAGACAAGCTTTCAACACAGGAAAAAAAAATAATCCCATAACCAAGTAGAAATATGTAATATACATGCATGCTTTGTGAGCAGTATGTTGTAGGCTGGAGTTTGATTTTTTTGTATTAATAAATGCATAACAAAAATGTGTAGAAATGTTGCTATCTGTGCAGATAGTATGTGTCTTTAAACAAACGCGCTTTGTTTACATGGAATGTGCTTTCTGCATGGGTGTATGTGTATTTGAGTGGCCTGAGGAGAGAGATTGGTGTGTGGAAAATTCATTATTATTCTGACTGTCCTTGCATTTGTGGGGGCTTGATTTTTATTTTATTTTTTTTCCCCTTGTTACTTACCTGTAGCTCCACCTTCCTTTGTGGAATGGCCGGAAAGTTTAACAAGGCCTAGAGCTGGTACTGCTCGTTTTGCTTGTCAGGCAGATGGAAATCCTGCCCCCAAAATTTCATGGTTAAAAAATGGAAGGAGAATACACTCCAATGGTAGAATAAAAATGTACAACAGGTAAGATTACAATTGCTGTATGAGAGCTGTGCTACCTACCAAAGGATAAAATTCCAGTAACTAAATGTAGCCAAGCAAGATAAAACTCAAGTAAACATGAAATCAGACATTAAATGTAGTTATGATATTTCCTTGGCAGAAGGAATGCAGATTAATCAATACCGAAAATCCCCAGCAAAGCTTTTGTGATCACTGCCTTACCTGGGGGGGAAACTGAGGTGATTTCTCCACAGCGTTGCTCTAGATTTACAGTAGTGTAGCAGAGACCAGAATCTTGCTAGCTGTTTGAGGCTCCAGTTAACTACTTCTGTATAGTGAGCAGCTCTTTGATATGAGTTGGTTAAGGTATGACAGTCCTAAGATTGTGCTTTCTGCAGGCGGGAAATAGATTTTCAGGCTTCTTTTCACTGTGCCTGCCTTTGCAGGCAAAAACATAAACATGGTAGATTTTGAAAAACACTTCAAGTTGCTAAATTTCACAGCTGCACATCCATTTCTAATAGAAGAGTTTGTGGCATGCAAGTCAATTATACAAAACTCATGAAGCAGAGGCAAACTTAACTGTTTCTGAATTATGTACAGCTGAGTTTACCCATGATGTGAGCTTTTTTCCTCCTTTTTCTTCCTTTTGGATTCAGTAAATTGGTGATTAACCAGATCATTCCTGAAGACGATGCCATTTATCAGTGCATGGCTGAGAATAGCCAGGGATCTATTCTCTCCAGGGCCAGGCTTACTGTAGTTATGTCAGAAGACAGACCCAGTGCACCTTACAATGTCCATGCTGAAACGATGTCAAGCTCAGCGATCCTGCTAGCGTGGGAGAGGCCACTGTATAATTCAGACAAAGTGATTGCATACTCCGTGCATTATATGAAAGCAGAAGGTAAGCAGCTTGATTTAAATGCTGTTTAAGTACTTGTGTGTGGTAAGAACTTGAATATCCTTGCAAAGACTGTCAAATTTGAATGGTTCATAACCAGGGCTGCATGAGAGCATACCAGCATATAAATGGATATTGTAATCAATAGGCATGCCTGGAGAAAAATACTTTTGCCACACCATCTCATTTGTGGCACTGAGTGTTCTTCCAACTCGCCCTTGTCTGATCGCTCCAGTGAGCAGATTTTGAAGCTAGGAATGGGCTTTAAAACCTGGGGCCTCCATACTACTATATGGATTTCCCTCTGTCCTCAGCAGGAGCTTCTACCTACTCTCTTCTCTGTGTGTGCTTGTCAGGGAAGGACAGAGCATACAGAATCCTGAAGGCTTACAGAGTTGAACTTCTCACCGCAGACAGCTCTTTTGTCTAGATGCCCAAATTCTAGTGACTTTACTGGCGTTCATATATTTTTGAGTAGAATAATTGATACTTTATTGACTTAATTATCTTATCTTAGAATGAATATTGGCTGAATGGGAAAATCTGCTCTCCTTTCAACCCTTGGTCTCCTATAATGAGAAAAGTATACTCGAACTCTAAAATGTACTGAAATAGCCATGAATGGTTTATCCTTGTCTCTGAAATGATATATCAATTTCTGTATAAAAGGGAATGGATAGTTAGAATAAAAATGAGTAACTAGACATCTTAAAACCCCTTAGTACTGTGTAATTGCTTTAAGTTAAGGTAATTTGTAAGGTGATAGAAAACAGACATTTTTCATAAGCAGGAGAAGTGATTGCCAAGTGACTTGAAAATTTGTTAGGTGCATGGCTTAAACTAAGCTGTGATGCAGCTCTGTTTTCTAGGGGTGGTTTCTTTTTCCATTTCTATTCAGTAAGTGGTTTATTCAAGGACAGGACTGCAGATGCTCAGCTCTGTGCGGAATACCAGTCTGCCATCTGCTAAGCAGAGGACAGGAAGAACAGCTTAATTACTCTAATACTGATGCAGGAATAGCTGCCTTTGCTTTTGCAAGTGGGATATTTCAGGACACAAGAGAATTTTGTCTGAAGGAAGGAAGGAAGGAGTTTTAAAAGATAATGCAGACAAGAGGTGCGGGAAATTACCCCCCACACTTTCAGTCACTGAGGTATTGTGCTCACAACCCCCTCTTAAAGCTAATATGAATAAAGTCACACTAGATAAGTTATCTGGGTAATTGTGTGCCCGGTGCCAGCGTGGAGAGCAGAGACTGAATAACTTCAAAGAAAACTGGAAAACTGTCCTTAGGGAAGTGTGTGTTTGTGCAGGAAATACTCTTGCACAGTAGTGAAAGGAGGTATCTTCTGAAATGTCTTTTCTGCAAAATCATTATGCAATCCCTGCTTCATTTGCTTACTTATCCAAAGGTTATATCTTGTGAAATGTGGTCGTAGCTTGTCTTGGTTTAAAAACCAAAACAAACTCCAAACAAAAGACCAAACCAACCAACCAACCAAAAAAACTCTGATTTATTTGAACTTGCTTTCTCAAATACCCATTTTTTTCATCTTTCCAAACTGTCTTGTGATATTTACTTTATTTAATATAGTGCTGTTGTGCATCCTTTCACATTAGTAAAGAAATACACACAGGTAGCGTGGAGAGGGCTGTATTAAGAGGAGTAATAACAGTGGTGGGAATCAAAATGTAGGTGATTTCCATGTATTTTTTTATTTTGGTAACATGATTGGGTAGTACCAGAAGATCTGCATCAGGACATAAAAACACTTTTGTCTTGTTTTGTAGAAAAAATGTTGCGCTTAAAAGGCTAGTGGGCTGCATTTCTGTAAAAATAATTGCTTTCAAGTGATAGCCTGTAAACCTTTCTGAGGATGTTGACCACATATCAGAGGCATTATTAAAAACCTCGAAAATGCCTTTATCAGAAAGTATCCCATCAGCCACCTCTCTGATGTAAATTTAGAAGCAACTATATTTAAAGAAATGCAAATTAAATATTAAGGAAAATCTTTTGATGACTTTCACACCATACCAGGCCATAGAGGTGCTAACAGACTGTTCACCTTGTCAACACCTTATTTACTCTGTAAGAATTCTCGATAATTATGTATTAATGTAAATAGTTTGTATTAATTTCTTTCATTATTCCTTTCAGCCTGTCTTTCCCTGGTCCACCCTCACATCCCATTTCAGACCCATGAAGATTAAAAACTATCCTAGATGTATCTGACTTAATCAGAGTATATCTTGCTTGCTCAAAGCTTCTCATGTGTAACTTTATACATTTGTGTCCATATGTTACTCTTTTTTTTTTTTTTTAAGTTAGGAACCACATTTTTCAGTGTGAGTGAAGAACATTTTATTGCAAAAGAACAGTGCTTGCTAAGTCTCCTAAATTGTACTGATGCTTATGATTCCATAAACTTTAAACGGAAAGGAAAACTGGATAATACACTAATAATATGCAGTTCTGTAGAGTTTTTTTCTGTAGACTTCACAATGTGGTAGGTGCTTTGAATACAAAAGATACCATCACTCATCATTTAATTTCACAACTCGAGTATTCTGATGTTTCGCTTGTAAAAACAGGCTCAGGTCCTCTTCCCTATTTAAAAAAAAAAAAAAAGTTAGTGTTTTAATCAAGTTAGTTGAAGAAACTAACAGGTGGGTTTTTGTGTTTTTGTTTTTTGTTTCTTTAAGCAGAATATTTTACATTCAAATCAGGGTCATAGTAGCAAGAAGAATAAGGGTCTGATGAGCGTGCATGTTGGAGTGTGTTAATTCCTTGTTAGTGATTTAGAAAAGGCACAAAGGGAACACTGATTGTGGTGGAAGGCAAGCCTTGTTCTCTATTATGGCTGTTTCATTAGGGCCTCTGCATGAGGCCTAGCAATCCATTCAATGAGAGAACAAGTCCTTTTAATTTGAGCTCAAGGATCTTGTTTAGCAGGTCAGAAATCGTGCCTTGCGATTCCTAATTAACAAGCCATTAACTAGTCTGTTGTGAGATGCTCGTAATCTTGTCTAATTAAAATGCTATCAAGTTAATTCATAAATGTGGGAAAACTTAATGGTGGAATTTGCCTTTCGTTTTGTTTATAAATTCAGTTGTGAAGAGGAGGAGGAGGTGGCTCTTACAGAGTTTTGATTAAGTTGACATGCACTTGGTGTGAATTGTTCGTTAACACAGCAGCTTTCACCACACTTATTCCACTTTATAGCCTTCCTCTATAGGAATAAAGCCCAACAAAGACAAGGACTGCTGCATGCATTGCTATGCATATTTTAATGTGAATTGCTGAGAATTCCCCCCCCCCCCCCTTTTTTTTTTTAACAACTCACTAAGGAGCCAAACATTTTTGAAGCTCATTCTGGTCTGTTCTTATTGGCCTTTCTCCAAATTAAAGAAAAAAACGTGTCAATCAAATGTAATAGAATTTGCAGGGCTAAAATGAGATCCTTTTGCTGAATAAATTCTTTCTGTTTGTTTCTTTGGGGGGGTGGTGGTGTTTGTTTTGTTTTTGATGGAGTGGAGCCCTCGCATTCCTTGCAGTCTGCTATAGAAAAGCTCTGTAAATAGGTTTTGAAAAAACCTCCCTGACTCTAAACAAATAGATTTAGAAGCTTGGTATGAATGATAAGGCTATTAGAGCTTGTCTGTTGTGTTACTGTACATTGGGCACAGTTTGTTGTGACTAATTCTAAATAGGGTTTAGAATTGCATTCAGCATCCCTTATTCAGGAAAATCCTGAAACACCATAATCTACACCAGAGCAAGACACAGTTACTCCTGTGCATAAAAGAGCTTTTACTTACTAGGGTTGAAAAAATAGAGGTAGGCTGGGGAAGAACATGAAATAACTTTGTAAGATCTTAAAGCCAAGATACTGTGATGTTTAGGGATTGTCAGAATTTTTTGTTTGTCTAACCCTTGTTTTATGCCAGGTTTAAACAACGAAGAGTACCAAGTGGTCATTGGAAATGATACAACCCATTACATTATTGATGACTTGGAACCAGCCAGCAACTACACCTTCTATATTGTAGCTTATATGCCCCTGGGAGCCAGTCAGATGTCAGATCATGTGACTCAGCACACCCTTGAAGATGGTAAGACAAATACTACTGATTTAGGTGAACATTTTAATTTGCACTGAATAGAAATGTGCAATCCAGTGCTAGCAGCTCTTGAGGATCCCAAACTTCTGTTGACATCGGTGAGACTTCTGATAACGTGCAATGTAAGATTGAGCCAGCTAATTAAAGGAATGAGGATAAAATAACATTCTGACAGGGCAACATCGTATGTTACACGGTGTCTTTCTAAGTTGAAAGACATTTCATTAAATCATGTAAATAACTATTCTAAATCTTTAAGAACTTCCTCAGTGGTAAGAATTTGATGATAGCCTAGGATTCAGTCTCTATGACTCTCTCTTGTGCATCTGAAACACGAATCAAACCACACACCCACTGCATCTTTTGCAAGTTTTGAAGGAAAATTTGGAAAAAATTTGCTATAACAAAAAAGTAACTTTTTAAAAAAATCTATGTGCTTGTTAGTAGAATCAGAATTTCATAAAAGACTCCACTGACTTATTTCTGTGCAGTGATTTAACTATCTGAACATCAAGGCAACAACAAACTGTTTAGTATAGTTCATTAGAACTGGTTAATAAATTCTGACAGGGTTAAGCGTTGGCAGTGTGGAACGTTGCCAGTTCCAGTTGTCTGCCTGTCTCTTTGCCAGGAGTTACGACCCTCGTTACATGATTGGTGGAAGAGAACATACACTGAGTCTTCAAGAGTACAGGTTGTTGTCGAGGCTCTTGGTTTAAGCTGCTGCATCTAACCTTGACAGTCAGTTTGTCAGAACACTAAGGTGCTGATTGCCTTTGATTACTGCTGGCAGTAATAAGAGAAGAAAATGTTGAGGGCCTTACAGAAAGGAGCTTGCTAAGGCTATACTGCACGCAGAAGGTGAGAAGTATGAGCAGTGTCAAGTTATCCTTAAAATAAACAAGAATCTACAAAACTTGGATTATTTATGTTACTAGCACCTCATCACAGGCTACAGTGTCAGATGAGAATTTTCCATCTCTCTCTTTCCTGAGCTCAAAAGCTTTGCCTTTTCCTTTTAGTTCCCTTAAGAGCTCCTGAAATTAGTTTGACAAGCAGGAGTCCTACGGATATTCTCATCTCTTGGCTGCCAATTCCCGCAAAATACAGGAGAGGTCAGGTGGTCCTGTACCGTCTGTCTTTCCGCCTCAGCACAGAGACCAAAGTCCAAGTCTTGGAGCTTCCAGGGACTTCAGATGAATATCTCCTCGAAGGCCTGAGGCCTGACAGTGTCTACTTGGTTCGTATCACTGCTGCAACAAGGATTGGCTGGGGAGAGGCATCTTTGTGGACTTCCCACCGGACTCCCAAAGCTACAAGTGTGAAAGGTAATTCTTAACATTACCAGGAGCCTAGAGATGGAGTCAATTGCAGGCTTCCTCTGAAGACTACGAATTTTTCTGACAGGTAGTGCAAGGATGTGAAGTAGGTTTTCCCATTACATGTTCTTGTTCTGGTGATCTAGGAAATAGTTTTCTAACCATGACTCTGTGCATAATTTGCAAAACCTTCTGATTCCTTTAATAAATTAAATGCAGTTAATACATAGTTTCAGGATCAAAAGTTGAAGAGGAACTAATCTGTTTTAAGAAAGGCCTTATATGTGACAAGAAAAGGAAAAGCTGATATATTATTTTGGTGTCAATCTTTGATTGTTTCCACATGTTGATGTTCACATATTTGACATGGTGGCAAGAAACTTTAATTCCTGTTTGTGAGCTGCTCAAATGTTTTAGCTTGTAGACTTATTTTCAATGATAATACAGTTTTTATCCTGTTCTATATAAATACAGTAAAAAAATTCAACAAACCCAAACCCCATTGTTGTTCAGTGTAAAAGATCTGAGTTGATGCATGAATGTCTGTATTACAAACAAAACGCACATATGTTTTGAATATGCAATTTGACATTATATTTGAAGTCTTAATTTAAGTTGTTGTAACTGAATTTTGGATTAGATTACTATTTAGTAATGTCACGCAGAAGAGCATTCAACTTTGCATGAATGGCTTGAAAAAAATGTAGATTTGAATTTCTAGCTTTTTTTCTTAGCTGTAACACACATCCATCCACTTTGGATGTCATTGAGTTTTGACTACTATAGCAAATTATTAGCACTTGATGAACTGTGATGTTATTCTTAATCACATTTGCTCTGGCTCACTTTAAAACAGGAGGTAATTTTATAACTCTCTTCGGAGTGTTTTCATCTTTCTTTGAAAATAACTACCTTATAAATTTGATTAACTGATTAAGATGAAGAATTAAAAAATGTTTCTATTCTGATTTATCCTAAACTAAGTTGTTAGATTAGCTTATAGGGAGTCAGACATCATAATAAAGAAACAATTGTTTCTTGATGAGCTAGATGAGCTAGAATCAAAGTCTTGAGTGAACTTTGGACTGATGGGCATCCAAATTTTTGCGTGAAAATTAGTTGTTTCTGGAATATAAGAATATTATATATGTTTCTCTAAAACCAGCACCAAAGTCTCCTGAGCTGCGTTTGGAGCCGATGAACTGTACAACCATTACAGTACAGTGGCAGCAGGACTCTGAGGACACTGCAGCTATTCAGGGGTACAAACTGTACTACAAGGAAGAAGGCCAGCAGGAGAATGGGCCAATTCTGTTGGGTGCCAGTGATCTCGAGTATACTGTCAGTGGTTTAGGTGAGTATATAAAATATTTCTTAACTGTTCTGGAGGACAGTGAAGTCAAGGACATCTTGGAGACCGTAAATCATTAGACCTGTAAGGCAACAATGTTAGGTCTGACCATCTAGTTTCCCAGCAATAAACTTTGCAAGCTTCAGTTAAGCTGCTGATGGAATAATCCTCTCCCAAAATATGTGTTGTACAACTCTTAGATAACCAGATCTTATAAATCTTGTGTAAGTTGGAAGGACACTCAACTACTTATCACAAGTAAGTACAGAACTTATAGTTAGTAAATACCGCTAGTAAATGCTAGACATAGCTTTTTAACGTTCCATTTAATACTAATTTTTTTCAGCTTTTGTGTATTCATGTCTGATCTAGTAACAGTGAAAGATTAAAATAAAAAAGACTTTTCTCTGGTATTTCTAGCCTATTTGTCTGTTATTTGTAGCCTTTGTGACAGCTATACTGCACAACAAGCGCTGCTTGCTCACCACAGTAGCAAGCAGCCCTTGTGCATGTTGTTCTCCTGTTAATATTTTTAAGAAGTACTGGTAAATATTTGCAGGACTGATCACAAAGATTAGGGCACAGAGCTTGCTGAGTCACATTGAAGTCTTTCCATTGATCATCTGACTCTGTTTCCTCCTGTAGCTCTTGTGATGTGTATTAGCACAGAAATGTTGGTGTTATCCCTAGGTAGAAGGTGCTTCTGTTTACATATATAAAACTGAGTATTTATTTCATAAAAAGATGCGATCTGTAATGTAATCAGTAAAAGTAATATAGGACTTGACACTTAATGTTTGAAGTATGTTGAGATAGTTTACTTAGGGGTAGTGTAGAGAATTAATCTTGACTAAATTATCAAAATTGACCTGCAGTCGTAAGTAGGTCGAATGGCCTCTTGACCATGCTCAGGTATTCTCATCTGCTGCATACAGTTGAGATGCTATTTTAGGGGAGATTTAGAGGAGAGTATTCTGGTCTCTTAACTGGACAACTGACCATCTGTGACCATTTCTAGCCAGAGCATCTGGCAGCAGCTGACTGTTTAACAGAGCTGAGAGACAAAAGAACAGTGGGTTGAAAGGATGTGGTGTCTCTGTGTCCTAGGACATACATGCATTATTTTTTTGTCTTCTCGTCATGCAGTTACGGAGCAGTCATTTCAGACACATGCGAATTTATTAACTGTGTGATCCACATCATACAGATTTTCTCAGTACACTAATCCTCCTCAGATTAAAATATTATTTTCAAGAATTATGTTAGAATGTATATTAACTGTGTGTTTTTATTGGTTTTTCTTTCCAGTAAGCATGTAGACAGAGGGGAAAACAAAAGCAAAGTGAGTTTGGGAAATTACAACTTCCACACGGTCACATTGTTAACTGAATTACAAGAAGTGTGGGCATGGAAGAATTCATGTGCTTGAGTTAACCATTCAGTCATGGTGCATGTGATGTGCTGAGTTTTTATTCCTTATCATAATTCTAAGTATCTCAATATAGTTACCAAAACATGATACATTCCATATAATCTGATTGCCGTAATTTATATTTTTCATATATGTGTAATTGTGATGTGCTGAGTTTTTATTCCTTATCATAATTCTAAGTATCTCAATATAGTTACCAAAACATGATACATTCCATATAATCTGATTGCCATAATTTATATTTTCCATATATGTGTAATTTATGCTGCCATGGGTTAGATCAACTGAAGAGTATTTTTTTTCAAATAACTTCAGTAGAAGTAATCTCTTTTTTTTTTTCTTTTTTTAATTTTTAATGGGATTTTTTGAGCTATTTGAAGTGCATATCGACTATGGGAAGTTTTCCTGTGTAAGTTTCCTTGCTGGTTTGTTACTTTTGTTTGCTTTGTAACATTTACAGAAAAAGGATTCATTGCTACAGGTACAAAAGACTGACTTGGCACAGGAAACTTGATTAAGTCATGATTTTCCACTGCTAAGATGTTGAAGCCTAGGAAGTTCACATAGACTTCTCATAGTGACAGTGCCTGTCTGACTACTGTATTTGCCCATGGAGAAGCTTCTGTTTGAAATACTTGTGCACGCTAAATTATTTCTTAGAAAACAGTACTCAACCAACCTTCTGCCTGTGGCAGCTGCACATGTGGAGAATATAGCACGTAAAATTATATGCAACATACAAACCCATAAAGACTGTAGCAACACTCTCACATTAAGAAGGGGACTAATTTGTATTTCTCTTTATTTCTTGTGAATAATCTAAATCATTTGGACAAGGTTATTTTATTTATGCATTTCAAATTTAATATATTACTTACTAAGAAGTGGCCCTACCTGGTAGAATTCGAGATAAAGTAAGGCAAGCCACTGCTCTAGGTTTTGTGACCATGGTAAACTGAATCTTCATGAACTGGACAGAGGCTTTGAGGACTTATGTTCTGTCATCCATTTGCCTCTCCTGAGGACACTAAACTACTGATTTATTGACAGCCTCTTTAAAATAAATGTCTTCATTATGAGCTACAGAGATTAGCAGAATACTGCAAGTGTGAAACCTGAAGGGGAAAGGTGTGTTTTAAGATTTTTGGTTTCATGTATGTTGGATAACATGGTTAAAAGAAGAGGTTATTCCTGATTTGGAAGAATATGCTAATAGTATTAGGTGCTTCCCAGTGGCAAAGATGAAGTAGTTTCTCATGCATTATCTGTTGCCACTGAAGTTATGTGGCTTCCAAACACTCCATCTTCATGTCTTAGTTTGTCATGACCTAAGGCTGCTCTACCATTTCCCATTCTCTCACATAGTTAATAAACTGCAGATAGACTTCTAGTGACATTTGGAGCATGTCAATATGTCTCTCCGTGGAACTTTCTACAGGTGTTGGTACAACTGCCAATTGTGCAAAATATGTGTATTTAAAGAAGACGGTTCACTTACTCTGTGTCAGTTGAACCACATTACCAAATCAGAATTCATAATATTCTCTAATCAAAGAGAACATTAGCATTGATATCATAAGCACTGTTGATTGCATTGATTGTTGATAGCATTGATATAACTACTGTAAATGATTTGTAAGTGTCTACAGGACTCTTGATGGAGGAACAAGTATGATAGGTAAAGCAGAATCAGCAATGCTAGTGTAAAATAAGTTACAATGATTGAACATGAAATATAGCAATATGAGTATTATGCTATTTTAATCTTTTTGTGGTTCCTACCTTTTTTTTTGAGAACTGACCTCTTACTCCAGTGTAGGTTTACCCAGTTACTTCTGTGTATTTTTAAACTGGATTATTTAGCATGATAGTCACCATGTAAATAGAACTAAATGATCTGATCAGAGTCAGGGCTGCCATTCTCAAAATAAATATCCACAGTTTCACATAGACATTTGTTTGTGTTAAAGGTCTTGGCATTTATTTTTCAATAGCAGGCCATTTCCTAGTCCAGTGTAAAATTCCATTATCACTTGAATTTGCCACAGGAGCAGACCCTTGGGTGCATACCATGCATTTTTGCCTCTATTTTTAATTCCTCGTTTGCTTCCTCCTGCTGTAGAAAGTTTTCCCTAACAGAAAGTCTTTCATTGTGAGACTTGTTGAGTCTGCTGGTACAGGTTCTGTTTCTGTAATGTTTCAGAATATGTGTGTTCAGAAGTTGCAGTGAGTTTTTTTGGTGGAAGAGTTTGGGAACCTTCTCACTGTGCAACAGGAGAGGGATTGGCAGAGCTTGAAAGTTAAAACAAAGGGAGTGTCCAGAGAAGTTCATCTCCCCCTTTAAATGTCTTCAAATTACTTTTTTCAAAAAGTATTTTAAGCATATGCATATGCATCTCTGCCTCAGCGTTGTTGGTGCTCACTGCTGTGCTGGGTGGACTGTTTGCCGGTCACAGCTTGTTGTGTTTGCAGCTATATGACCAGTCAGAAGGTGGAACCTATACAAGATGGACAGTGACTCAGAAGAACCCATTTTAAGCTTATCTGGTTTATTGGAGCCAAGAGCTCTTCATAACTAGGTTGTAATGCTCATAGAAATCTCATCCTGGAACTGATATCTAGGGAGAATAAAATAAAATTCAGCTTCTTGGTTAAAAAACTCAAGAAAGCGTGGTCAATTCTGATGCTGTAACACAAGAACACTGTTCTTCAAGCTGCCTGGAAGTTTCCCTCTCTGAACTTTTTTTTATTTTTCAATTCTTATCATGCTAGTAAAAGCAGTATTTTTACTACTTAAATGAATGCCACTGGTGGTGGGGGAATGCAGTATGTTCTTGTGCCATTAATCCCTTCTATACTGGGAGGGAGGGACGAAAGCAAGAATTCACTTTGCGAATTCATCCTTCTGTAGTTGCTGTCTGGGAGCTGTACACCTTGAGTGCTGGTAGTTACAGTGAGGATTTCAGAAAGTTGCACTTTGGTGACAAGGCTATAACATAGCATCTCACTAAATGCAAAAGAAACCTTGAGGCAAGCGGGTTGTGGCAGGGATGCGTGCACCTTAGGTGCTCTTTTGTTTCTCTTGCATACAAGATGATATCGCAGTAAATAACCGTTTTCAGGCAGACACCTTAGGGGATGGAAAAACTGGTCTGTTAGCTTTGGTGAAAATGCCTTGAGCATGGGAGCCCACATACCTTGTCCTTTCCCTGCCGAAGGCCCCTCCCCAGGAGAGCCTGTGGAGTGGAGTGTCCTGCGCTGGGAGCTGCAGCCCCCGGGAGCACTGCTGGCTCCCCAGGGCTTGGCATGCTTGCAGGCTGCAGGGCACGGGGGAGAAACTACCAAGTGATTTGATGGCCGTGAAATGGAGTATATCTGCTTTAAAAAAAATAAAATAAAATAAAAAAAAAAATTGGTTGGTGATTCCTCTGAGGTTTGGTGAGACTGCAGGCTCTCTCTCTGGGAAAGCTGCTTCTATGCGGACTGGGGTCATGTAAGCTGCTTGGCATGAGGGGCATCACAACCCCGTGCTGTTTCTCCTGGTACTCCAATTTTACATTAGCCGGTGGCATTTTCCCCTGCTCCAATCTAGTTCTTCTGGAAAAACAATTAGATTCTGTCAGACTCCTTTGTGCAATTTACTTCAAAAAGTTTGGTCTTAATCAGAAAAACTTCCCTGCCTCAAAGTTCTTCTGTGTCCTACCTCTTTCCAGTTGCAGAGAGGAGAAATAAGGGAAAGTGCATTTCTTCACTCCCCCAACCCCCGATTGGGACCAAATTTCCAAGTGAAGAATTTGTCAAAGTCTAAATGACACAAAGGCACATTTTGTGACCCTGCATGGCACTGCTCTCTGAAAAGGGGGCTTGTGCTGAAGAAGTAGCCAACTACCTACTACACTTAGCATTCCCCCAGAGACTTGGCCTTCAGTTGTTTAATTTCCCCTGGATCTATTTATATCGCATTACAGCCATGATTACAGCTAAGCTTTAGTCCAGGGCAGCAAAGATGACAAGGTGATTCTACAGTCTATAGAAATTAAATAAAGGTGTGTAAGAAGAGTCAATGCAAAGAATTTCTCCAATTAAACTGCCTGATGCATGTCACCTAAGTGTCTCTTGTAATAATTCTGTGAAAATTCTTATAAAGGTTCGTAAAGCAGTTGATATGATGGTCAGATATGACATAGCGGTTTCATTTGCACCATATTGCAAGTGGATGTGCTAGAAAAACATAAATTAAAAAAAATTTACTGACATCTTTGACAGCTTTGATCATCTTTCTCATTAAGAACTGCAGATGCTGTAATACTGAGAAGGAATACTGGAAGAGCATTACATCTGTTAACGTAATTATTTCTGATAACTAGGGCTATAATTTCAGTTTTATCCCAGGTTTTGTTGGTATCAAAATGTAGTCTTACATATTTGTATCTGAACATTCTGGGCTATCCAAAACGGTGTATGTGGGACTTGATATTGCTTTTTGGTTATAAGTTACCATGGAAATTTAGCTTGGGATTCCCATAAAAAATCAAGGAGCCAGGCATTCCTCCAGTTTCATAAAATGATGTGAAAGAAACACAGGTCTCTTCCCTCAACACTCAATTTATTTTTTTTTTTTAATTTCATAGTTAATGGTTTTCAAATGGCATTCCATAAAATATCATCTAGTATTACATACATATTCTGTTTCTGGTTGAGGTATTTTAGATTAGACATTCACAGTTAATGAAATGTTGATTTAAACAAGCTACATCTCTGTTTAAAAAAAAAAAAAAGATCAAAAATTACTTTAGTTCTTAACAAAGATCAACTAAAAGCTCAGTTTTCTTGCTTGGAGAAGCAGATGATAGGACTGTATGCTATATATACTGTAGCAATTATATTTACATTGTTACATACTGAAAAGTGTCTAATAGCTCAGTAGGTGACCAGGACAAATATTGTCATTTATTTCCACTGTTTACAGCTGGGTCAGTCTAGTGTTTACTCACGCTGATTACATCCTTAAACTAAACCTCTTATCTGTCAATTCTCCTGATTGTGTGTAACAGGCTTGCTACTACTACTTATCAGCTAAAACATAAGGGATTTGCTGAGAGAGGGGAGGAGAAATTGGTCATATTGCACAGGAATAAAAGCAAAAGCCCTAGAAGCAGACTGGGCATGTTTAAAAGCAACCTCTTCCTCAGCTAACTGTGGCCTCTTTCTCTTACACAGACATGGGGGTTTATGTATATTTGTACTTAACAAACCCGAGCTCTTGCCTAGTCCTGGTATGATAGTGCACTTCCCCTACACGTCAGTAAACAAGACACACATTCCTTACTTCATAATCATGAAAGGCAGACCTGTCACCACTCTAAATGAGCCTGTCTTCCAGATGCAGACATGGCATATCTGCATATCATTTTTTTCCTTGTTTTTTTTTTTTTTTTTCTTTCAGGGTTTAAAAGGGGAGGGGGAGAAACCCTTACAGATTAAAAGAGTGAAGGGGAGGGGGCTTTATTACCCTGTAACTTTTTTTACCTGCAAAATATCAAAGCAAATACTGCTTTGATAAGCTTTTACTTCTTTTATAGAAGGAACCATATTGCATTTAACAGGCTGTAAGTGTAAATAGAGATCAGACTGGGTTTTTTTCTATTTTGTTGTTGGCATTTACAAACAGTCACCTCATGTTTTGTTTCCAATGTACGTCAGTGCTAGTAATTTCTCTAGATATGTTTGTAGCAGAGAGCTCCTTTTAGATTCCGTGTTCTTGCTTGTACAAGAACTAGGTTGAGTGGCAGAGGCAGGGAAGGAATCAAACCTCTGTCTTGTGCAGTGTTTCTGATTATCTACTTGTTGGTCCCTGTGCAGCTTGATATGTACTAGAACAAGCGAGCAGGGAATATCAGGAGGTTGCACAGTGCAAATATACTGATGTGAGGTGACCAGACAAACTGATTTGCAGACTTGCCTACTTGGTTCATGCCTTCCTTATGGAAGAAAAATACTAAACTGCTCTGTTCAGATGAAAAATTGATTCACTCAGGTTGTAAATTGAATTTTTACTGAGCAAAACTGAAGCTCGTGTTTAACTATGTGGCCCTTTGTTAGAGCTTAGGGGCATGGCATCCATTACAACTGTGTCTTTGGCTCAGCTTTATTTAAGCACTCTTACACACGACTGAGTGGGAATCCTAGATAAATATCAGCTTGTTCTGAGCAGATTTGCTGAGGAGAGGCCAGTTAACTATCAGCTGCTAATGCTGCACGCTTATTATGCAGTTCAAGTGCCACATCTGTAAAAATGTAGTGCCTTCCTTCCTGTGTAGTTCGGCCATTATTGCTCTTGCTCTGTGCACTATAGCAGATTTGTGTCATAATTACATATTTTCACTTTACTTTGTGCTCTTAAAAAAGAGAAAAGATTACTTTGTCATGTATTATTTCTGACGGCATTTAAGTGTGTTTCTATTAGAGAAATTGGATTATCAATTTTTTTTTAATTCTTATCTCAGTTACTTCTGTGCATGTTCTCGTTTTTTGAAAGTAAACGTCATTTTCACAGAGTTCATTTGTAATGGAAAGCTTTAATTAATGTTTAATGCATTTGTCAATTTTAAGTTACGCCATCAAGCCTCTCAATAGTTTACTGATTTAGCCAGTAATCAACTTTCGTAGGCGCTGGAATACTGAAATCTGTTACATCTGCATTAGCAGCATAACTAGTTTTGGTGCTGATTAAAATGTTGCATATGACAGACACTTAGTAAGAGGAATCTCTAGGCTTTCTTTGAATTAACTGCAGAGTCTTAAAATGGCCCTAAAACTCATGGAAAATTATTAAATTTTCTACATGCTAAGCACCTAATCTTGGGTCAGAAAGATACATTCTTGCTCTCTTAGATAGTTAAGATCTTTCAGAAACAGGTGGGTTGTGTGTTGGAAGGATTGCCTAATATATTTTTATGTAACCTTCTTGAATGTGTTCTCTGAACTGTTCCAGTTTGAACCCGTTTATCTGGGAAAATAGTCCTGAGATCCTTATTTAAACATGTCTTGACTTTTGCAGTAATTAATTTTAACTTCCCAAGCTAGTGACTCTGTAAAGGGGAAGGACATGGTGAGGGAGGAGATACCCAAGTGCAGAATAAAGATTGAATGTACTGTACTTCAAAAAACAAAATAGAGTGCTAAGACCAGTTAAGCCTGGCTCTCTAAAGAGATAGCGGGAGCCGTCAGGATGAGGGAAGTTTCATTATTTCACGGGACAACGCCTTGTATCAATTTTAAAGGTAAAAATGCAAAGATGCAGGCTTTACTATGGGAACAGGAGAGGTAATGTTGCATGGGCCAACTCCACTAGCATGGAGGGTTGCTGCCTGGTTTTGAGACTTTCTGTCTCTTTATCAACTGTCACCATAACTGAATCAGATGCAGTTTTTTCTCTCAGGACATCAGACTAGTTGTGTCACAAGCTGAAGAACTGGAATCAAGAGTGCCGCAAAGCCTTGGAATAGGAGGGGGAGATTTTTTGCACTCTGGCAAGATAACTATAATAAAGCAAAATATGTCATCTTCAAAGTATTTAAAGGTAAAATTTTCAGTGGTGGGAAAGCGATTAGAATCTTGCAGGAAATGCTCTCTGCTGCCTGCGTTCTCAGGGTAGAAATTCCACCATTTAAAGCTAAACCTGTGTGGGAATTCAGTTGGGAAATTGTGTCATGTTGATTGAGTAACAGTTAGGATGTATGCAAATAGTGTTTCATTGTTCGTTTGTTGGAGCTGAAGGTTAAAATTTGCTTTGTGAAAAGGACATATTGATCACTTTTTACATCAAGAAAGTTGTAAATTATTTTAAATAAAAACCCTCAAAGTTGCTTTTAAAATGTTTGTAAGTATTACAATGAGTATGCATTTTTATAGCTATAATGTAAAAGGGACTAATAAAGACAGACTAATGTCTTGGAAGTGGAAATTAAGTTAAATGTGTACTCGCTTTAAAGAGAAAAAAGAGCAAGCAGTTGACAGTGGCAGGAATGACCAGATAATTGCTCAAGTTTCTTAAACAAAACAACAAAATAAACCAAACAAAAAAGCCCCCAACAACTATGTACATTCCTGCTATACAACGTTTTTTAGATTTGAACAGAACTTTAAATACGGTGGTTGGTTTTGCTGGTGTGGTTTTTTTTCTTTCTTTCTTTTTTTTTCCTGAAATGGGAGGATTTGTCTCTGGGAGACAGCATTATTTAATTTGCTATTTATTGGACTTCATTAGTAAAATACTTAAGTCCTGGATTGCAAAAAACTGCTCCTTGGAGAAAGCTTAGAGAAAACTCCTGTTATAGGAAATTAAATCAACATTGTCCATTAATCATACTGCATGTCAACCCCCAGACCTCTCTTGATTGTTCTTGGTGAATGTGAGGAACCATTAGATGTGTGAGGTCCTTAAAGGTCTGAGTAAGTCAAAGGGGAAGAGTTTAAAAAAATGCCACCATTAGCACATGAAAGAGACTTCAGAGTGGACAGAAGAAAACATTTGCTGTACAGGGCTAGTTAGATTTCTTAATTTTTTCCCATTTTTTAAAAAATTATTTTCTTCCTTTGTTTAACAACAAGCTAGATGTTGTGATCAAAATATTAACTTAATTTCTCCTGAGGTTTTTTTCATTAACTTTTTTTTGGGTCATGTTACCACTTGTGATAGTTGTATGGGAAAGATAATAGCAGGGGCTCTTTGCAAATTCTGTGTTAGTGATAAGTAAATGTACTTCTGAAGCTAAGCTAATATGTTTTCTGGTAGCTTTCCTGCCTTGAATAACACCTTGGTTATATATTTGCCATGAAGGCATTATTGCTATCAGAAGCATTTTTCTATTTTGGGAAAAGATGCAATTCTGGAAAAGGTAATGGTTTTGGTTTTTTTTTTTTCAGGCTGCCTGCAGTCACGCTTTTGTGGCAAATGAAGGGGGGGTGTGCAGGAAGCGGGGGCAAAAACAATCTTGTGTTGGAATAAGCAGCTCTTGCTGTGAAACTTCTCTTCCAAACTTGTGATTTTTGCATATGGGAAAAAAGTTTAGTAGAAATAAGTTTTGCATAAAAAGCCTATTTCTGTATTTATACTCACTTCCACAGTGTTTTTACCATTATCACAACTGAATATTGTACCCTGACACAAGCTGGTTATCATTACAAAACAAAGATACTTCTTACTGCACATGTTTATAGAAGCTGGGACAGGGAAATACATTCTTGATTCTGTTTGGTAGATCAGTTAAAGACTTGAGTTTTCTGCCTCTTGTGTGCGTCCAGCTGCGCATGCGGTGGCTCTTTGTACAACTGACATTTGTATATTCAGACAAAGGAGGAGACATAAAATATTGTATGCAGACACATCTTGAAAATGTGGTCAGCATATCAGATCCCAGGGCTTCTTTTAAGGCAGTTGAGCTGGAGATTTGTAGAAGCAGGAGGGTAGGACGGTGTATATAGGGGAAGAGAGGCAGATGGGTAGGTGTTGCAGTGCTGTGCCTTGTGTCCATTTACCCATCAATTCCCCACTTTCTCCTTTGTCTATTTAAGACGCAAGGAGGAATGTGCTCACAGCCTGTTGCCTAGCTCTGTATGTGTGTCTATATTTGCATGTGTATATAGAAACTGTTGGGAGAAAAATAGGATGTCTTCTGGCTTCATGATCCTCTTTGTCTAGTCCAGCACTTCTCCATCAGAAGCATACCCCTCACTGTATTAGTCCTTTGTATTAATTTTTATTTTCATGATAATTGTTAATGTTGGCCTAACCTAGCCTCCTTCTCTATTCGTGTCTTTTGGCCACCTTCCTACTGCTTCTCACCTGCCTTTATCTCATTTCTCATAGTTTCCCATCAATCCTTGTTGCCTCAGTGACAGACACTTGCCTTGGAAAACCCATAGCTGTACCACTCCCTACCAGTTATTTGTGCTGTAAACTTTGCTCAGGCGTGGCTTGAATGTATTAAGTCTTTGTACGTTATCCAAGCAGAGTAGACGGGTATGCATGGTCTGTGATTGGAAAAGCCCTGTCATATATGCAGTGATAATCATCCCTCTCCTTCAGAAATGACAGCCAGATCATGCTCCCAATCAACCCAATAAAATACCTGAAGAAAAGCACCAAAGGAGGTTTAGTTGTAGGACAGACAAGTGAATTGCTTAGCATGATTCAGAGTGCAGGCATGAGTGCAGGGTACTCCGGCTGGCCCAGCAGTGCCTACACCTCCCTCTTTTGCTTGAGCCTCTCTGTTGGAAGATCTGCCTCTGAAGGGTCGTCTTCCCTCTTGTTGAAGCCAGAGTTGTCTCCCATGTGGGACCCCAGAGCCTGTGTTGTCCCTTGTGCCCCTGTGCAAGGCAACTGAAGCACGTTGCCTGGTGTGGTGTGACAAAAACCCACTTCGGGCAGTTGTTCGTATTTCTACTTTTCTTTGTTATTTCTGCTAATGACACATGTTGTGTTCTTCCAGGACTTTGTAACCATTCCAGTGAGTTTCACAGGTGGATGAGTGTTCACTGCCCCATCTTACAAACTGGGTACCTGAAACACAAGGAAGAGAAGGGTCATTTTCATACAGTTATTCAGGTACTGGTGGATTAAACAGAGTGCGATATGGTATCCCCAAAATCAGTGACAGAACTGATCTGTAAATTTCCAGATTTCCAGCTTTGCATTCAGTCTATTAGATAACAGCTCCCCCTTGAGGAAACTTCTTTTATTAATAAATTCATAACACAGCTATTCTATCATTGGAGTTCTTGCGTGGACAGGTTTGAGGGTTGTGATTTCACCAGGCTGCGTAAGATGAAACAGACCCATGGTGGCTGTGTTGTGTCCTAACCAGCTGGCCACAGCTGGGAGTAGGGAGGTGGTTCTGCCAGTGGCTCGTTCTGATGCCTCGGGATGTTGCTTAGTTCTCAGAGTTCATCAAAGTACAACTCAGAGCATGATAAAGTAGCAAAAGCTGGCACTTTTGGAAGAAAGCACCCTGCTTTCCTTGTGTACCTGTGTGTGCTAATTTGTGCTGCTCCTCTCTGTGCTTGCATTAACACTTGTGTGGTTGCACAAGGACAGGGTGGGAAGCTGGCCTGAATGCAAAATAACTTGGCAAACAAAGGTTGTGGTAGGAGCGAGTGGCTGAAGGGTGAGGGGAAGCAGGCTGGCTTCTTTCAGCAGCAGCGTTGCTAATGCTGGGTTAAAATGCTCATCAAACTGCAGGCTCAACGTAGCATTTGTAAAACTGAATTAATGATGGGAAACCCTTTTAATTGTACAAAGGAAGATAGCTAGCTAAGAGTTAAGTAGCTGTATGTTTATTTTACTTAAGTAATCAATCAGTCAGACTGCTTTCCATTTTCTAAGTGTTGTATAAACTTCATATGCAGCGGAATTACATCAAGATAATTTTCTCTTTTTCAATCAAGATAGCAATATAGCTTGGATTTAAATCTTCAGTGCATTAGGAAAGATAACAAAAATGACCTAGATTACAAGTAGTCTCCTAGTCTTTTACTCTGTACCTTTCAGTTTGTTGATGCAATGTTTGATATGTCTTCAGTGCTTGTTCTTCACAACTAAGTAAAAAATACAGCAGGTATAGCAAAAGATTTAAATTACAACTGGTCTGTGGTCAAACATTTTGACAACAGCAGCATTGGTTCCCATGAGAAGTGATTTTATTTAAAAAAAAAAAAAGTTAAAGACATTTTGAAGGAAAAATTTCAGCCTGACCAAATTCCCATGTATATAATTATGGAAGATACTTTAAGATACTTTACATGCGTATTCTTGGAAAAAGGGACACAATGTGTGAAATTCTATTCCAGATTCTGCAAAGTTGTAATTTACTTTTCCATGTTGTTATTCCTTTCTGTGTTATTCTAAGCATCCTTTAAAGTACAGTAGTATTTACCTGTAGTAAGTAGTATTTACATTAAAAACATGTTGTAATCCGTCTCCAAGCGGGGGCAAAATGCACTTTTTACAAAACACCAGAAAGTGTAAAGGAAATAGTAGGTGCTGTGTTGTTAGCTAGAAGAGCAAAAGCTTTTCAGAAGTTTCATGAAGCCTGAAATCTTTCAAGCTACTCTTCTTGTTTAGATGTGTCTTTGTATGGACATTAAACAACATTTTTGTAGAAGGGTATTAGGACCTGGAATCCAGTTCAAAGAATTATTCTGAGTAAAGGATTTGAGCTCCTGAGAATATTAGGTCCAAATTTAGAATGCGCACGTTAACCCCTTTACACCACCTGCAAGGCCTGTCAAGAATACTGTCCAGAAATTTGGTCTTAATTAAATAGTTTTCAAATAAACAGTTAATGCCTATTTAACTAAAAGCAAAAACAGCATTAACTTGCACAGCTGCTGCTACTAATATAGATTGAGTAATCCTTCTGGTGAATTATCTTAGAAGAGCAGAGTCCTGGCCCGGAAAGAGATGCCATTGAAATACGGTTTTAGGTGGAATCAGTTTGGAGATGAAAAGGTGGTATAATTTTTACAGAGAAGCAAATTCTCCTGGCCTTCTAGATGGGTATTTGTACCAAATTTAAGCTTACTGAAAGCATTCAAGAAGGAATATAAGTATGTAGTGTATCAGGCTTCATCGCCTGGTAACAAGCTGTCACCTAGTGGCTTCTTTTAATAAACTTTTTTTGTGCAAATTGCTACCACAAAATTAGTTATGAATAGCTCATGCCAGTGTGCCATTGAATATGACAGCAGTGCCTATTAGAGCCAAGGACATTGTAGGGTCCTGGATGCTTTTATTATCATCACAAATGGAAATTTTCTTCAGGGCATGTTTTAGAAATCCAGGATGTGCTGTATGAAAATGTAAAGGCTAAAAATAACATTGCTGTGCCAAACCACTAGGGAGGTTGTTCAGCATAAGCTAAATGTAATTAAAATGAATACCCTGGCTAAATGTCAAAGATATGCAACCAGTCAGAGAGGCTATAGAGAATGAGGCATCTAAGAAGATAGTAACGGAGAAGTAATGGACGTGTTCATGTATGGAGAGAGATACTGCACTGTATTTTGTGTCTGAGGAAATGGAGACCTGTGTCCTCATGCCACCACGCTTCAGGTGAAATTACCTGCTGAGCTATGGTACTTGAGATGAACTCTTTTACAAGTGCTATTAGCTGCCTTTCCTGCTTCCTCATTTATTAACGTTGGTAATTGGAATATGTTTAGCATTATATGCTGAGTTTTCAATGAATGCTTTGCATTAAAAGTAGTGTACAAAGGAAGCTTGATGCCAGCCTTTTATTTTAAGCCTTTTTAATGCATCTGGATTGAACTTCAGCAGATGAAGTATGAGAGTAGTCATAGTAGAAGCAGTAAATGTGTATCAGACTAGCTGGCAGTCTATGACAAGTGTGTCAGTTTAGCAAATTCACTATAAAACTTGTCAGCCTTCTAGGTGAACTCGCTCCTCCACCCTGTATTCAACAAAGGAGTGTCAAATTTTGAGCTTCATTAAGCAGTTGCTTTATTTACATTTGCAAAGTGTCTTGTATAATAATAGTTCAGCACTCACACAACTGGGCATGCTGGCAAGCCCCTGGACATGGTGTGTAGATTAGGTATCTATCTGTCTAGTAGGTGCGCCACCACAGCCTGCTGTCTGACAACGAAAAGGGAGTGCTGCATGAGCGGGAGCACACATGGCCCCTGACACCTGCAATAACAGAATATCCCACTGAAGTTAGGGCCCTAATTATAGATTCAGCTGGGTATTGGCTATGCAGCCAATATTTGCCTTAAGAAAAATACAGTGGTGGTTTCTACTTGCATATATTTTGTTTGTTTTCCTGTCATAACTGACTTGTTTTACGTCTAGCAATTTGAATGTGTTCTAGTGCAGTTTCTTGTTGCCCTCTCACGGAGGAGAGAGCCAGGCTGATTGTTAGTTGCCTACCTGAAACCTGTGCATCTTGCAGTCACGCTTGCAACAGCACAACTCCTAAAGCTTGAGATCTGAGAAGAGTCACCAGACCACAGATGTTTTTGCAATGAAACTGTGCACCTCCTAGAAAGTCACTGTGGTGCAAGTAATGATAGATAGTGTTTTCATTTTGCTGCACAAAAGGGTCAAAATGGCATGGGGAGTCCATGACAGACCAGCAGAAAATGTTGATTCTGAAAGAAAATTTATTTCATAGCTTCAGGGGAAAGTTTGGGCGCTGCGAACAGATTGCCTTTGTCATTGTGTAAAAATGTGTTGTTTGTAAGGTGATGCTGGATGTCGGGCAGGCAGTGCGTATGTGTGATAGAGCCTGGTATCTAAACAGATGTTAAACCAAACTTGGTAGAGTGCTTATTGCATCGTGTTTCAATGCATTTTCTGGAAGCATTCCTCTAAGCATGAAACTCGGGCAAATTCTCTAAACTTCCTTCCCACATGCAACCCAAAAACGTTGGTCTTCCCTGGGGAGATCGTCTTTTCAATCTCATCTATCTTATGGAAAAGAACTTTTTGTAGTACACTCCTGTTTTGAGGCGTGATTGTAGCAGCATTTGTGTCGGTGTGTGTTTTTGTTTTTTTTCCCCCCGACCCTCTACTGTAATGTTTGATTTCAGTAACTGTTGTGTCACTCCTGCATGGGTCAGTTGCTATATGCAAGGGAACCTGTTGTACGGGACGGCACATCCCATTTGGACCACTGCGTGAATTCTCGGTGGACATATCTGTGTTAGTAACTGGGGGTAATTAAGGCTCTGCCGGCTCCTTCGGACACTCTTTCCCTCCCCCCTCGCCCTCCCTTTCTTCTTCCAGAGATGGCCTCTCTACATAATTCCATTAAAGTGATTGTGCTCGGAGGGGTGGACTGAGGGGCAGTGCTCTCATCTTTCAAAGCAGGACCAATGAGCTATGTGCTTTCCACTGGGCAGCAACAAAAGAAAAGGTCTCTCAGAAGAAAAGACGAGCACAAAAGATCAAAATTAGGTGTTTGTCCAGGCCTCTGGTATTGCTTTCAAGTTAGCTTTTGAGGGCTCACTTTGAAAACGGTGAGCCAGGCTAGTTAACATAAGGGTGTCTGCTAGATGTAGAGTGTGTTGTTAGAATAATATTGGAAGAGAGCTTTTTCCTTGTGCAATTTAACCGTTCTCTAAAGCGCAAGAGAAACATAGGGACTGATGGAAAACGTTGCAGGCGTAGTGGTAGTGTTCTATCCCCATAAGGAAATCAAGCAAACTTAAAATCCTTCAGATTTGCTTTACTTCTTTTAAAAAGATTAAAAAGAAAAGATAGTTCTCTTGTTTCTGTAGTCTCCCAAAGGCCAAAATGCTGCATGCTGGGATTCACCCTGCCCAGCTAGCCCTCCCCCCCCAGCCCCCCTGTTTTTTGTATAAAGCTGCTATTGCTGATGGTGGGCAGTAGGAGAGGTGATGTTTTTACTGCAAGGGGGTGTGAGGTGTTGTTTGTCCTGGGGCCCTGGAAGGGGATAGCGCAAAGCTACAAAAGGGATACAGACCCTTTTCAGATTTAGACAAATAAGCTAGAGCCGTCCAAAGCCGTGGAAAGCCAGACCGTTTAGTTGGATCAATTCACGTATGTCATATGTTCTAGTTTCTACCAAAATAAACTTTTGCAATGTTGTACAAAGAACAAATTGCTCAGTTTCTACTTCAGTTATTTGGTTTGCAAAGGAAAACATGAGTATCACAGACAGTCTTTGTTCCATCTAACTGTTTAAAGTTACCTTTAAATTGAAAAAGAAACCATGAGATGTAAAACGTTGGTGATTTCTCACCTCTCAAGCTATTCTAATCTGATATTAAAAAGTAGTTATTTAAAATGTGCGATCAATTGAAATTCCAACTCCTTTAAATATAGAAGTAATTAAACATTATTATCTGAAGCTAGTAATAATGCTTAGAAATTACATACCCAGAGCCTTGACAAGATTTTAAAATCTATAATAGAACAGGATTGCTAACCTGTGTTTATTTGCTTAATCATATGTACTCAAGTAAGGTAAAAGGGGATTTTTTAGAGAAGAGAAATAAAATCCAGTACTGAAAATCTGAGAGGGAATACCTGCTTTCGAGAGGAACAGACCTGAATCTGTACCATCCTTCTACTTCCCGGCTTTATGTTACTGTTTGGCTTGATGCGCTTCTCTCCATCCCTTTCGTCTAGTGTGTTTGAAATGTATTTGCTTATTTTCCTAATAAGTTTCTGCTGTATTTACATTACTTTGCTTCAAAAGTACATTTTTTAAGGATAGTATTTCTCAGTGCTCTTCCTTTCCCACCCTTCCCCCTTAATAATTCCCCTGGACCTCTGTTGCTTGGAGCAGACTTTGGCTAGCCCCAGATTCGATGTCAAAGGCCATGACCCCATGTCAGAGCAGCCCATGCTGCTGGCCTCTTCTTTGAATAATTATCTGGAGTTTATTGTGTTGGAGGGACGGGCTTGGGGGCAGTGCAGTCACCCTGGCAAACCTGGCCAATGAGCTATCCAGCCGGACCACTACCCAACAATGGACCCGTAGGTTACACAGAAAATCCAGCAGCACAAAAGATTACATTAAAAATGGACATTTGGCCACAGAAGTTTTGTCCTCGCAACAACCATTTTTTCAGCCTTATGAGTGTAGTGTGGTTTTGATATCTTTAATTGAAAGGAAAAAAGTAGTATTTAAAATTTTGTGTGTAAGCTAGAATAAAACTGAAATATATTTCTTTATCCCCTTCCCCAGCTGTTAGAATTGCCATATTGGATGTAGCTTAAGAGGTTGTTTCTAGGTTTCTAGTTGCTAACTTGACTCAGAACATCAAGCCACTGAACTTTTTTTGTTTTTTCTCTAGAAATTCCATGCAGTCCTAATTCTTTCAGAAACAAGAACATGCCCCCCAATACTTTTATTTCTACCAATATTTTCCTTTGAAAGTGCTGAGAATGAGGATGTTCAGAAGTGGTATGAAAGTATGTTCAGTATCCAGACTTAATGAGTCAACAGTAAATGATAGTAAAACTTCTTTGGGCTTCCTTATCTTTTCCTCTCCCCAAAGAGGACTTAAAAAGCCTGAAATCCAGATTGTGGAGTGCTGTCTCTTCTTATCAGGACTGAATGAAAGGCTGCTGGAGGTGGGCTCACTGTTCTGGAGGCGTGGAAAAAAAAAAAAAAAGTTCTTTCATGGTCTGACCTCGGATTCTTTCTTAATTTTATCTAGCCCTGACCTGTTGGCTCTGCTCTGGCTCCTTTCAAGGCCTTCGTAGCTTCACAAACATGCAGCAGCTGAAAGAAACAATGACAGGGCTTTTAGGGGTTGCAATATTACACTCTCTTGTAACCTTGGCTAAGTAGCCTGTAAACAGATACTTTCTATGAAGCATTTGCCAGAAAGCCAAAATTTTGGCTGTGTTGATATCAGCAAATAGAGCTATGTAACACTCTTGATTTAGGACTCTACATTTTGTATTCAATATAAGCTTCAGCTGAATGAAGAGTTACCCAGAGCATGTCTCGTATGTGCAATGTGGTTGTGGAACCTGCTCTTACAGCTTTTATACTTATCTTTAATGCTATAAATTTACCTGGAATAGAAGAATCACGTCAAAATCTGAATGGGATAAAAGCAGTTCGGTCTTTTGCAGAAAACTGATTTACAGATAAGTGTTAAAATGTAATCAGGACATATACATTTTTATGTATTCTTTTGAGAAGGGAGGATGGAATTATGTATGGATAGGGATTTTTCATTGGCTGTGTTGTTAGTGTCATGCTGCTGTAAGTTTAGAGGCTTTTAATGATGTAATAGAATGTATTGAGAATGGAATTTTTGTTCCATCGTGAATACAGAAGTGAAATTATTGTTCTTTGTAACTTTTCCTAAAAGTTCAGTCTGTGCAATCTTGGTCATTTAAGAATGAGGTAGTTGCATTAAAAAGTACTTCACCAGCTGCAAAGTGATTAGAAGCACATTTTTGGTTTTAGTTGTTTAACTGCTAATACAGGCATTTAATCTTTGAAGCCACTAGTTTTTCCAGCTGTGTTCTTTGGAAGTGCATGAGGACACCATCTGGCAGTAATGAGGTATAACTCTACCAGATGGAACTAACCCGTGTTTGTTGGAGAGATGTGCCTTCCTCTCCCCATGTCACTTTTATCACTGGGGAAATGTCTTCAAAATAGAGGAACTTTTTTTTTTTTTCTTTTTTTCCCCTGCTTCCTCCAAATAATGAGCTGCTACAGCAGTTATCCCAGCAAAATCTAGGTTTTCAGAGGCCAGTAAGGGTCAACAGAAGCATCATTTATGCTATTGTGGAACAATGCCAGATTGTTCTAAATATTTTTGTGTATTTGTCTTGATGTTTTAGAAGAACTGAAGAACTAAGTTTGAGACAGTAACTTTTAACAGAATTCCATGGAATACACCAACATACACTAAAACTAGTTCTGGCATGAGAAGATACCAACTCTGTAGTTGCTTTTGCCTACCATTGTGTATGTATTTACTAGACCATTTATATTTTGCTGAGCTTTGAAAACTGGGCTCTGTATGTTTAATCCAAGTTTAAATAATAAATAGATATCATTTGAACATAGTAAAAAAATAAGTTTTGGAAAAGAAAATGGGAAAATCCAAATACGAGTATTTCTGACTGACAGCTGCTTTGCAGTAGCAACTTCTCCCCTTACTGAAAGAGAAATGGAAGATTTACGTAGAAGCAAGGCTGATGGCAGTAGTAAAGAATACTGAATAACTCTGAGCTGATGCAATAAAACATGGATGTTCCAATGAACTGTAGAGCAGTAGAACTGCTAATAAATCAAGTCTCAGTTCTTCATGAGATATTTTTGCAGTTTCATTCAGTTTCTCGCATCCAGACAGATAAGCAGCTGTGGTTCTCCCACCATGCTGGGAAATGAAATGACTTGTCACAAAAACAGGGTTGGAACATCTGAGTGCACTGTAACATTTTTCTTGAAGAATCTGTTTTTACAGCAGTAATACCAGTAACTGCTGTGAGCTTCCTATCTGCTGCCTGAGAAACTGAATATAATCTCTGAGATTATATCTCGGGGATGTAGCAAGACAGTAAAATACTCAAGTAAATCATTGCCCTCTGAACTCTTACCAAGCTTCAGCTGCTGTAATGTTTATGTTTTTTCCAAGTTACAATCCCTGTTGGTTTTTTTTTGCTCGTACTTGCAGTATTTAGCTTTGCCATAGTTCTCCTGTAAGGTGTAGAACCTATTCATAGACTCACAAACCAAAGAAAAGGTTCTCCCATGTGTCTTGCTGCTGAAAGACCTATCAGGGTTGAATCCACAGGGCTGACTGCAGATTTTTATGGGAGAGAGAATGACAGGATATGGGATTCCAGAGGCGTATCACCAGGGAGCAGTGACCTACCTACAAAAACTGCCATAGGAAAATGAGGCTGATCCTACACAAACTGTAAACCAGTGATTTTTGGGACGGTATCTATGTTGGTAATTTGAAATTAATCAAGATAAGGCATATTTAGCTTTTTCCTACTCTTATTTTATAGGAATACTATTACCAGAGGTGAAATTTGTGCCTCTGGTTGAACTATTATTCATGTGTTTTTAATACTGACAGGTTTTGGTTATATAAAAAGGGTGTGCGAGGCAGATCCATTGTACTGTGTGAAGCTATGCCAGTTTATCATATCCAGCCTATAGTATCTTTTAAAAGACAGTCTCTGTGTATTCCAGAGGCAGTCTTGCAACAAAATTATTAATTAGGTCTAGCATGTTTATATCAACATCACTGTGGCCCCTTGATTTGTACAAACAGTGTAGCGCTTGTGTCTACCAGCTGATTTAAGTAACAACAATAAAAATACCTATTAAAAAGCTGTAGGTGCCGTTACACTTAATTTTACAGCAACCTAATGCCAGCAGCACTAAAAAAAACCAAACTAAAACAAACCTCATTTGGCAGAAACAAATTAACTAAAAAAATTCAGCAAGTTGGCAAATAGGCTACAAAATTGTTCCTGTTCACCTTAGGTCTGGGAACAAGCCTTCAGCCACTACACAAATGCTGGCAATTGCAAGAGAATTAATTAAAATGACTCAGTGTTATCAGGCTGTTTAGAGAAATTTTGAAAATGCAGAGGTGAAATCCTGATGTGAGTTTTGTCGTTGTTTTCACTTAAACTGAATGTATGTGTTGAATGGATTGGGTAAATCACTGCACCTGATTCATTTCTGAATAGCCGTGCTCTTCTGTGGAGAGATGTGTTACTCTGGGGTCTGTTGTGAGCGTGACTGATGGCCTCAATACTCGCTTCCCTGATTTCTGAGCCTCTCAAGCCTCCTGTTGCTATAGAGTGTGCATGGCTGGCATACACTGAATCTGAGACAGGCAACCCCCCAGGTGGCCATGCTATCCCCAATCTTTTATCAATGATTTATGTGTAAACTATTCAGGATATCTATGCTGGTTAAAGATAAGAAAGCTCCCGAAGTTTGTTTTCTCTCTAAGGATAGGTCTGGCTTTGAATGTTTGATCCAGCTGATGAACTGCTAGATGAAAGTGTTTATGCCAAGTTTGTATTGGGATTGCAATTGAGGAGTAAATCATATCATAAACCTCTAAACAAAACTAACAATTGTTAAAAATATCCTAAATGTAGGCTACTTCAAAAAAACCCAAATATTTTCTACCACTTCATAAAACAAATAGTGTGCAAGTATCTGTTGAAAGTGGAGGCAGATCTTTGGCTGTCGGTTATCTTGTGTTGCATACAGTGAAGCTATGACCAGCATGGAAGAGCATCACAGCAGGCACTTTGAGTTGGTCTTCAAATAACATAACCCACGAAGGAAGTTTCATATCAATTTCTTTTGCTGCTTGGTACATTGTCTTTAAAATTCTTTTATATTCTCCTTTTTAGATTACTATAACGTTTTGCCTTTTCTAGGCCAGTACATAATGCAGCTGCTCTCAGTCTCTGTTTCAATTACAGATACCAGCAGAGGGTTTTCCAACCACAGAAACAATAATGTGTGATGGCTTGATTCTGACATGGCTTTTGGATTGAACTAGTCTTGCTACCAATTGAACCATGATGTCCTAAAGTGGAAATAACCTTGGTTTTAGATGGTAGAAACTAGTGAGAGACTTTATTTTTAAACAGGTGGTTCTATGTAAAGATAGTTCTTTTTGAAACTTCTTGCATTACAGAAGAGTAAGTTGAATAGTATTAAACATTGTGCTTTTTCTAAATGTAGAGCATTAAAGACACTTAAAAATAAGATTAAAAAAATGTGTTTTTCTCAAAGACATTTGAATTTTTTTGTGGGATGCCTTTCTTACGCATGCCATTATTCTTCCTGTCCTCCCCAATCAAGTGTTAATGAGGAATTCAGGTTTTAAAAAAAAAAAAAAAAAAAAGGCAATGAGGATAAACAGACCTCACAGGCTCCTCATTCAGCTCAGCAGGGCACTAGACCTTAGCTATTCTTCATTTCACAGTGAAGATGATCAGTTCTGGGTGACCACTTTCAAAGGGCACAGGGTTTTTGAAGGTGCTCGGCAGGATGATAAATCGTCGTGTCTGTCATCCTGTGTCTTGCGGAAATGCAGCAGGGGTCTCTTCTGCAGGAACTTGTAAAGGAAAAGATAGACTGTGACACTTGGCTGGCTGGATGCCGCCTGTTTCTGTGGAATCTGTTCAAGGGTCTGCTAAATAGTACCCGAAGTCAAGTTTTTTCTACAAATGGATGGGGAGAATTGATTATTATAACAACCTCCAAAGCATAATCCTAAATATGTCTTGATGGCCTCTTTTTTTAAATTTTGGCTTTATTTTTGAATATTTCAGTTATGAGCTAAATATACGTATTCCTACCGCAGGTTAAGAAGCCTGGGAAAGTACATATTTCTGCTTTTCTGAGATGCATGCTTTCACCTCAATAAGTCACCGTAACTTCATTTTGGTGTACTCAAATCACATCTTTTTGTTGGCCTCAGTGTTTTTAAATGCACCTTCCCTTTATATGTCTTGTTTTTTACAATTTTTTAAGAGATTGCAATGATTTATATATAATATCTTACTATCTTTCTGAATTTTCGATATTAAATTTCCATATTTTCTTTTATTACATGCCTAAGGTTATTCTGTGTGTTTCTGTCCATCTCCTTTTCTCTGATTGTAATTTCTTAGTGAGGAACAGCTGATGTCATCTGTTAAAGTGATATTGTAAAGTGGGAAAAAAACCCACTTCAAAGCAAATGAGAATTCTACTCTAGTTTTAAAAACCCTCATTTTTTGACATTTTGTTATTTATATTGTCTACTTGTGATATTAAAATCTATTTGAAAAATGGAAATTGGCTCCTCTCTCCTATTCTACCATTAGTATTAAACACATCAAAGCAATACTTTAATCCAAATTTAAGAGCCCCTTTTCCTTTACACCTATATTTAGATTTTGGTAAAATAGTCTTTTAAAAAGAAACATACATAGAGAGGCAAACTCTATATAGCTATATCTCATTTAAAGCTGATGTTGGTAACAACAGCACAAAAAGATTGTCTATTTCAAAATAAAGATGAAAAGATTTTACAAAATGCGTTAGTATGAAATTACTGTGCCGTCTTTACGGAGGCATCCAAGGGAGCTGTTGGAGTGTCCTGCTGGCGCGGGGGCTGCAGAGGGAGCTCACGGGCTGATGCGAACAACAGGCCGGTCTGCGGGGAAGACACGGCGGGGTGTGCGTTCCTGTTTGTTCATGAAAGGCCGTGTCAAATCGCAGCTAAAATGAGAAAGCGGAGAGTTTATTTTGAGAGAGAGTGTATTATGGTATTTTAGGGCACGGAATAAAGAAATAAACAAGATCAGCACTGTTATATAACATCTGTCTAGACCTCCTCAAAATCTTAATAGAAAGAAATAGGTTCATGACAACAGAAGAGGAAAATGTCCTAATATCTGCGTCAGTACTGGGGTGAAGTTTAGCTGGACCCAGAAGAGCTTTTATGTACTAGTAGCAAGTGCCACCACCTTGCAAATCATCGTTGTGCGGAGGGATTTGTTGCAGCCAGCGTGGCAGGGGCGCAGCAGTGCGGCCATCCTGCGGGTTTGCACTCCCAGCCGCCTGCGGGTACCCCACGCCACCTCCACTTACTGAAGGCTCGAGGCCCCTTTCTGACTCATTCCTCTGTAGTAACTTTTCACCTGGGTGAAGGCCAGCATGTCATTAACAGAACTGAGAGAAGCAGCAAACTGCAATATGGGTACCCAAAGATGTGGCCGGAGAAAGGGAAACAGGGAGACCCTTCAAGCTAGGAACAGTGACCCTTAAAAATACCAGAACCAGCTTTCAAGAAAACATTTGGAAGCGGAAGTTGTGAGTCAAAGGCATTGTTAACAATCTGTTGTTTCACAGTGTATCTCCTCTGGGAACCTGGAACCAAAACATTTCCCATTTCTTTGCTGGGTCCTGTCTTGCCTGCTTTGTTTTGATTACCCTGCTTCATTACAGCCTGCTTATCCCGAAAAAAATGTTGCTTTCTGTGGACCCCGTGCTGTTTGTTTTAACAAGTCTTTATTGCAGACTGAAAGTGCTTTCAATGTGCTGAATAATACTATTAAATTCTAGCTCTGTAGCTGTGAAGGTGTGACTTTGTTATGGATAGAAATGTGATATTTATCCTACTCCCACTGTTTACTGTTTCAAACTTCAATTTCAGGCTAACGGAAGCAAGACTGGGAGTTATGTGACTGATTCTAGTGCAGTCTGGGCAGAGATTCAGGGAAATTCACAGAGCTGGAGAAAAGACAGCTTCCAGGCATCCAGCCTGTTCATCAGTCTGCTGATTGTAGCAGACAAATTTTGAGCAAAACTTGCAGGAGAATTCAGTTATCTCACAATCTGTAGAAGTCTGAAAATCCTTATATTTTTTTCTTGAGTCTAATTATTTGTTTTCTCTTTGTGCAGATCCTAGAAGAAAGTATCATGTAAGGCTGCTGGCATATAACAGCATGGAAGAAGGTTATCAGGCAGACCAAACAGTCAGCACTCCAGGATGTGTCTGTAAGTGTTGTAGATGCATGAAGAATTTATTAAGAGCTGAGCTGTTTCAAGGTCCCAGCAGCTCTGTGTTTTTAACCTATAAATAATCAATTAAGTCAGTGTAAAACAGAGAACCAGAAAGATCGTATCTGCGACAAATGCTATCCTGGTCATCCTGCAACCGAGACAGTCTCCTGTGTTCACGAACTGCAGCCGAGGAAACAAGATAGCTACCAAACGCCTTTTCCTCCCCTATTGGATTGCCTTCGTCATCTAACCAGTGGTGTATCGTGTATCTTACGAGAGATTTATCTCTGTCTCTTGTCCCTGTTTATAGTTTTGACTTTGTTTTTGACTAAACAAGTGGGACTACAGAATATGTGACGTGTATTGGTTTAATAGCTTGAACCAGATTCCTGGATCTGAATACCAGGCAGTGCTGGGTAGGGGCAGACTGGAATCTAAACCTGTGGGCTCAGACCTGTCTCTTAATCTTACCAGTATCTGTATACAGTTCATTAAATAATTCATGCTCCTTTTTTGTTCTTAACAGCTGTCCGCGATCGCATGGTGCCACCGCCACCACCTCCTCACCACCTCTATGCCAAAGCTAACACCTCATCTTCTATCTACCTGCACTGGGGAAAGCCTGCCTTTACATCTGCGCAAGTCATTAACTACACAATCCGCTGCAACCCGGTGGGGCTGCAGAATGCTTCTCTGGTTCTCTACCTTCAAACGTAAGTGCAGCGCTACTAATGAGTCTTAGTTTCCTGTTTCCAGATCCTTCCCACTCAGTTTCTACTCTTCCTGCCCCCTCTTAATTGCCTTTTACTGTAACAACTTTTATCTCCCTTAGAGGACTGTGTGTTTTGCCCGGTGGCTGCTAGTTCTGTTTCTTGGGTTATTTAAGATGTGTTGGTAGAACAGCTTAATTCTCTACCTGTGATCCTTGTGTTGGGTCCCTGGACGAGCTCTTGAATTTTTAATGGATTTTTAGCTGTCTAAGTTGAATTTAATTTTAAGGTTGTATTCAGCCAAATAAAAGAGATTACTTATTTTAGGTAGCTTGTCTGGGCAAAGATGGGACTTAGCGCAGTGTCTAATTTTAAGACTGGAAAAAGAATTTTTGACTTTTGAGGGGTTGAGCGTGTTATTGTGGGAATGCCACATTCATGGCTGTGTGGCACCCTGCCAGGAGGAAGCTGAGTAGGAATTACAGCTTGCTTTTCAGAGAAGCAATGCATGAGCCACAGAATGGCAGGATGGGGAAGAAATTCTGCCTGGGCTTGGTGTGCGGCTCGCTGCCCAGGTGGTATGGGAGCAGAAGACTTTGCTCCATTGTGACTGCCTTTGCTGGGGGCCACGGTGCTGTTGATGGAATCCATATGTGGGCGTCTCCCTCAATACTTGTGTTTACTTACGCCTTCTAAATAAGAAAAATGCCCTCTTAAAAGATAGTCACTATCCTAATGTTGATGATTTTCTCTTCAAAGAACATATTCCCTGCTGTATAACTCCTGACTTAACAATTAGACACAGTATAATCACCGTGTAAAATTCTTAGTGTGCAATATGGAGCATAGCAATGAATGCTGCTTTTTGTGATAGGATGAAACGATTGCAAATATTGGTGACTGCCTTTGCAGTATGGAAGATTAAAATACTAAATAAGAGTTAATAAAGCAATATCTGTGGAGTAACACTATTTTAAACTGAGATTTAATCTCAAGTATTATCACCTGGAATTAACCCTGGTGTATATGAAAGATTTCCCCCGCCCCCTGAATCAAAATAAAGCAGAATGTCTACAATTGACTTTGTCATCAAGTAGTGAATTGCAATATTACAATTAATATAATCAATTTTACAATTAATAAATTACGAAATATGACTACAAGATAAATAGGGAATATTCATGTTCTACAGACATCCTCTAAACACAAGGTGATAGAGGCCGTAAGTGGAAGGGGAAATTGGGCACATAGCCCATGTCTGTTGTGTGAATTGAGAAGCAGATCCAGGAAGAGCTGGTGGAGACAACAGCATGTGCCTGTTCGGCTGTGGTGCTGGTTGTAGTTTAAGCGTTACTCCAGCTTGAAGCATAGTGTCCTATGGATGAATGTGGAAAGAGCTGAGTTTGGGATACCTGTTGGTGACGTGGGCCGTAATGTTCTTGGACTTGCTTGTGCATCAGCTGTCCAAACATCCTTGATAAAAACTTGAGCTCAAGTCAACTGACAGCAGACATAATATCCTCCAGAGAGCTCCAGGGTTAGTACAATTAGATTTTCAGGTAGACAATGGAGGTGGACCACACGTCTGGACTTGAACTGGTTTGTGTTGATCTGACAGTGAGAATCTACACACAGTGGCTACAAGATATCGTTTGAGTTTGGGATCTTCAAGTCAGCTGCTGCTATTAAATTTATTCTATTCCTTCATCTGTACAGGTCAGAGACTCACATGTTAGTTCAAGGTCTTGAGCCAAAAACCATGTATGAATTTGCAGTTCGGCTGCACGTGGACCAGCTCTCCAGTCCCTGGAGTCCAGTAGTCTACCATACTACCCTTCCAGAAGGTAAGGCTCTAGGAGAGGACCATGTGGTTCTAAAAAGAAAGCTCTGGGAACCAAATGGCCTGAAAAATTGCTTATTAATTTTAAGCTGTCTGTAGGAGAGAGAAATACTTTCCTCTGAGATACAGATACTGCACTTCTCGCTGAGAGAGAGAAAAATGCTATCAGGAAAATCCATGGTTTGGAACTGGGAAATTATCTTTTGAAATCTACCTAAAATCAGCAAGGATTTTTATATAAAACATGATATACTTACACCATTAGCGACCACTGAATGAGAATAACGAATAAAAAATTTAAAATATGTATTGAAGAGACATGGCTGATTCATAGGCATCATGAAAACATATTTTAAAAAGCAGAAGTTTTGGCAACTGTAAAAATATTACACATCTACTGCCGGAGCTGCTGGTTTGCTTTTCTGTCAGCTTGGTCAGTGAAAATCAAAAACGTGAGTTTGACGTTCTCAGCATTGCAATGTTTGGGACGTACCTGTTCACAGGGTGATGATGCGATTGTTTTGTCAGTAACTGTTTCCTTCTGGACTTGAAGGAAAAATTTGGGATTTGCTTTTACAAGATTTAAGCTATTAACCAGATGAGAGTTAACAGGGAAGTTTCTCTTGAGGAGCAGTGAGTATGTCTTTGTTTATATGTTGTTTATCTGGGATGTAGCAGTAGCCATTAGGTCTGCACATCAGTTTCTTTCTGAGCAATATAATTGCATGTAAATTAGGTTAGCCTAATAGCATTGTGTTACTGTTCTCACAGCACCATCTGGCCCTCCAGTAGGAGTGAAGGTGACTTTGATAGAGGATGATACTGCTTTGGTTTCCTGGAAGCCACCCGACGGTCCTGAAACAGTTGTTACACGATACACTATCCTCTATGCATCCAGGAAGTCTTGGATTGCCGGGGAATGGCAAGTGTTGCATAGAGAAGGTAAACTAAAATCATAAACCTATGAACTGGGCAAAAAATGATGCTACTTACGAGATGCTTGGTTACTTTCAGCTCCCTTGGTCTACAATAAGAAAGAAATTCGTATAAATGTTCACATAAAAGTTATAATTCGTTTAGAATTATTCCCATGGTTGTGATAAAAACATATTAAAACCCAATTAATACTCAGAAGGTGAGGGGGGAGGAGCTGTCTGTGTTGCTTTGGAGCTCAGTGTGTGCATGTGAACCAAAATGTCTCATAAATCCAATTATGTCCATCGTAGTTCCGCTGTAACCATGATTGTGATGGTTTCATTTTGTAAATGCATTCTTTCAAATCTGAAGTCTCAGAGATGTCTTGCTCTCCAGAAACAAGTTTATAAATGTGTCTGTCCGGGTTTATATGTTTCTTTTGATCACTGCCAACCCAGTTAGCTCAGTTTGCTTAATGAACTTTCTCCTACTCCCAGTAAATTGCTCTGCAAATTCAATTTAACTCTCTGACTCTATTGTACTGCTGAGCCCCAGGTAGCTAATCTAACAGTAGCTCAGGTATGGTGATATGGACTGCGCTCACAGCTTTGTGATTAGATGTAAATATAGCCTAAATTTTAATAGGCATTTTCCAAAATAATGCTACAATATGAAGAGCTGCATCAAGAAATCAAGAACAGATCTCTACTATAGCCAGAAAAAAAAGAAAAAGGCATTTACGGTTCAGTTGGTATTCAAAACAGACAGAGGCAGTTCAGAATAGGTAATATTCTAATAATGTATTCAACCAGAGAGGGAAGCTCAGTGTTACAGAGTCAAGTCACGTGCTTGAGTAGCTTATTTAAGAGGATTGCCCAGGAAAAGTTAGTATTTTGTTGCTCTGTGTTGTTTCATGGCTGAAAGCTTAGTTGTCAGCAGAGAGTAAGGCTTTAAGTTTTCTGTGGAGAAAATTCATAAAACTTAATGAGTGCGCTCGCAGCGGACAATTTGTTTCGCCATCAGTGAGAGAGAACTGGTTTAGTTCAAAGGCTGGGGTTGTCCTTTGTGCTGCTCCTGAAGACGGGAGGAAGGACCAACAGCCATTTTGAGGGGTGGCAGGGCCGCTTTGTCTTTGCTGGCACAGAATGGTGTTTCTTGGGCTGGCCTCAAATAGAATGGTCAGCTGTGAAGAATAACAGTGAAGTTATTATTAATCTTAAGCTAAATTTGTGAAAAATAACTAGTCTCTGAAATATCAGTGAGGTCAATCAGAGGGGAAGATTGAGCCCATGGTTTCTCGCTATTAAAATTGTTCAAAGAAACAGTGATATAAAGTTGTCCCATTAAATTTTTCAAAGAAATGGTGATGTGAAGCGTAATATTAAAGGAAAAATTTAATATTAATTTTTACTCACTAAAAACCCAGCAGATTTAAATTCACAGCCTATATTTGAAGAATAAATCTTGTCATTCTGGTGATGATAGGCTGTATTTTTTGCGTGCAGCAAAGTGGCTGAATTGCTTTCAGGTACGTACTTCAGCTCAGCCATGACTGTGAAACCGAACAGTACCCCATATAGTATTTTACCACAGGTATTTTGGATGAGGGGATGGCAATAGCAGTAAACATTTTCATGTGTTCCTGAAAGTGTTGGAGGGAATGAGCAAATGGAGAGCTATAAATCTCCGTGTATTACTATGTCCATCAA
Organism: Chroicocephalus ridibundus; assembly: GCF_963924245.1. Lineage (NCBI taxonomy): Eukaryota > Metazoa > Chordata > Aves > Charadriiformes > Laridae > Chroicocephalus > Chroicocephalus ridibundus. Next base: position 35,363,293 of record NC_086292.1, read on the forward strand.
CATTAGAGTCACTAATTTTGTATTTTGACAGATATATTAGGGTTTGAGGCATGGCATGGAATTTGGGCATCTTGATACGTCAGGACAACCTGTAATGCTCTTAGTTAAAGTACAGATGAAAAGGCCTGTGAAAGAAAATGAGTATGTAGAGGTAAAATTGGGCAAATACTGTGATAGTCCTGTGACAGTCCTTTCATAGGTAGAAGCAGGGTTTGTTTTGTTGAATGCATTTATTCTGATAAGATCAGCAAACCCTATGCAATAAATAGCATTGTTTTGTCTTGACACTAAACTTGTTCTGCTGAAGAATTGTGAAATCTTAACCCCATTCCTTTCCCATACCTCCAAAAAACCCCCCAAATAAAAAAAATTTAAAAACTCACTAAACCAAAACAAAAAACCACCAACCAACCCTACCACTTATAAAAGTGGGTTATAAAAGCATGGGCTTTATTTTATGCATGAAAATTTCTACCAACCCACCACCTTGAAAAAACAAAACCCTAATTTGCCTGAGCTCGTGTTAGCCATGTCAGAATTAGAAAATATAACTGCAGTTTGTGGCTGATTTGTGATGTGAGTTATCTTCCACCTCCCCCCTTTTCCCCAGCTCTCTTCAAGTGGATCACAAGTTACAGCCTTTACACACTTGGTGTGCAGTAAATCAGCACAAAGTGCTTACTTGCTTTAGCAATGCAGCAGATTTGAAAGGAGCTGGTGGGAAAGAGCCTGTAATACTGAAACGTGACCTTTCGCCCTTGCTGGTGCTAAATATTACAGCTCCTTTGGTTACAGATACCTCACATTTTACTTCAAATGCTTTCAGCTAATGGGTGTTTTTTATGGAAGAGCTGAAATAGCTTTTGAAGTAGCTTCCCTTTTGCCAAATGTATAATCTTTTCTGTCAACACATCAACCTTATATTTTATACGCTCCCATGATACTATAAATTCTGACTACTGAAACTGATTTGAAAGGTTGAAATTTAGACTTAAGTCTGAGAAAGTAAATGGAATATGTGAAAGAGAACGAGGGATAGATTTGGTCCTGTAACTGCCACTATTTAGGGAAAGAAAAGCAATATATTTCTCTGGTAGGAAGAAACACAGGCATTGTAGAAAGGAATTGAATTTTAAGCAGCAGTCTGCAGTCCCTGGACAGGCAAAGCTCTCATTGACTTTGATAGGAGTTCTGCCTGTCTAAGGTCGATGCAAGTGAATCCTGTTTATGTTCTTAATCTGTTATTCCTGCCTTCAGGGACTTTAGGAAATGAATCCTTAGCATGTGAGAAAGACATTTTCTGTAATATTTTTAGGAGCACAGCTTAGATGCACAGTAATCAAGGAAGCCTACGCAGGCCTAAATGGGTTTAATTTTATTTTTAAAGCATGGCATAATGTACTCTTCCAAATCTGTTGTGTATATTTTACCAACTAGACCTGAAATTTAATAAGCTGATCCTGAATTATTTTGTTATGACAATTTTCATTCACATTCATGGTACAGTGGATCTAGGAGAGGCATATAGATTAGTAAATGAGAGGTCTAACGTTCTACTTTCTCTGCCTGGAAGTCTGGTTAATGCTTGGAGCATCTCCTCACAGATACAATCACAACATAAACGCTATCACACTGAAATGCAGCTAGCACTAGATTTAGGCTTAGTATGCTGTGTATTGCAGCCAATACTTGACTCTTGGTTTTGAACTATACTGGCACTTCACAGCGTGCTGTGTTGAAGCAGTATGGAGAGAAAGGACAGAAGGGACAAGAAGGCAACCTCAGTGTTCGTTCTGTACCCTGTGTATGCAAGATAGAACGTATAAAAGTGATCACGGTCCTCAAATGAGATTTGGAGGTGGTATTGGAAAGAAAGTGTACGTCCCAATGTCTAAATCTCAGTCTGTTCCCATAGATTTTGTCTAACTGGAACTGTTTATCAAATCTTTTCATAGGAGCAATGACCATGGCTTTGCTGGAAAACCTTGTAGCAGGAAATGTCTACTTGGTCAAAATAGCAGCATCCAATGAAGTGGGAGAAGGACCCTTCTCAAATGCCGTAGAACTTGCTGTCCTGCCAAAGGAGACATCAGAGTCTAATCAGAGACCTAAACGCTTGGATTCAGGAGGTTCCGCAAGTCAGTAGCAATGTTTTGGTTACTGCTGTCACAAGTACCAGGAAAAAAGATCCCTGTTTGTTTCAGCTTGTTTAGCTTTCGGTTTTATGTGAGGCAGTCCTAACAGTGTAGCATTTTCTTCTAAATGAAATCATTTTGGAATTTTTACCTCAGTTCAACTCAGAACTGGTTTCTTTTACTCAGAAGATGGAAGTTTGCCTTTCAAATGAGAATACATAACTGGTTTGAATTTTACATCAATATCAACTTTGCAGCCACTGTTTTAAGGAACTTCCTTTAAGTCCTTTATCTGGCACTGGGTAACCAGACAGCCCAGCAGAGATGAGATGGCATCTCAAATAAACCTGTTGAAATTTTCTGGTTCCTGGTGTTCCAGCAACCGAATCAACCTGTCCGGCAGTGATATACCGGCATATATTTTCACCAAAGAAGTCAGCCCCACCTGCAGCTCTTTGGGGAAAACTATGTGTTACCTTGCGGACATTGAGGTAACATCAGTGGTTTCTCCATATAAGAATGGAAGAACACATTGTCGTTGTCTGACATAGAAAAGGATTTCTCTTGGTGACTTGGTACAGATTTTAAAGCTATTTGGGGAGACAAGAGCTAGTAATTATTCAGGTACATGAACCTTTTAACCTTTCCTTGTTGCTACACACTGAATTGTGATTAAAACACAGGGATTTTTCTTGCTTAGGTTTTCTCGCTTCCTGGAATTTAGTTATATTTTAGGTCTGAATAAGCAAATAGGGTCATGCCCTCAGGATTAGGTTAATAGACGTATGATGTCAAAGCATAAACCAAAGCGAACCCTGCTAGGTCACGGTGCTTGGAATTCTCCAGGCCTTTTCCCTTTGTTGTCTACTAGTGCCCTGTAAGGAAGGGGTTGGAGAGAGCTCCTCTGCTCCGCGTTGTAGGTCACTGCAGAGGCTGCGGTGTGGGGCAGTCCCTTCTTCCCCTGCCACACCAGGGCTGCATACACTGCTCTGTTTGGTCTACAAGTTTTATTTTCAAAAGCGTCAAAATGTATGACAGAGAAGGTCTGGAAGTCTCATTAAAAGGAAGCATTTGTCTCTGTGGTTGTGACTGTGACCCTATTAATTTCCTGACAGGTAGCAGGGGGTAACTGTTCTTATTTACTGAGCCTTTCTATGTTCTTTTTTGCTATAGCTTATTCTGACTATTACCATCTGGACCAGAAATCAATGACTGGCATTGTTGTTGGGGTTTGCATAGCCTTGACCTGCATCCTTATCTGCATCCTGATCTTAATTTATCGCAGTAAAGCCAGGTACGTTCTTGTTCTTGAAGGCTGAGGTCTCTCTCGATTCTTGGGAGATGCCTTCTTTTCCAAGACTACTAAATTCTCTGAAGTACTCTGTCTCTTCACCTATTCCTAACAGCAGTGGAAACAAAGCACTTTGTTGGCTCTTCCTACTCTACCTGAGTCCCTTCTCCAATGAAAAGAAGGAAGAACCCACAGAGTGAGTCAGTGGTGCTTTGGCAACTAAGTATGAGGCACGTTTCCAAATAAAAAAAAACCCTTTTGAGTCAGATAAGCATGCTGCTTTACATCATCTGCTCCTCCTGCTTAACCCTCCAGCCTGCCCAGACCTGGTTTGCCAGGCTTTAACCCTCTGGTGTTGCTGGACAAGAGGAACTCTGACATAAAGCAGTTCCATGATGCAGTTTCTTTGCAGAGGTGCAAGCCAGCACCTGTCCATCCTGTCATCTGCTGCCGTGGGCCATAAACTGGCCCAGTGACTCTGCCCATAACTTTGGGTTCAGAACAAATATAATTTACTTGAAATAATAAATTAAAAACTATCTGAAAGTACATTTTGAGTAACAAGGGCGTTTTAGCATACATGCAGGAAAAAATACGGATTGGGAGACAGTCTCTGCGTAGCATGGTAGAAAAGTCTTAATATCATTAGTGGTTACTTCCTCCAAGTAATATTACTAATCATGACAATTCCTGTCTGCACATAAGCTTGTAGCCTACTGTGTAGGATTAACTGGAAGCAGTTATTTTTATCACAAGCAATAACATTTAAATTCCATGAGAGTTAGGAGTATCATATGACAAAATGTAAATGCCAAGAATATACCAATATTACTTGATTAATAATAGCTTTAAAGTTTATCCTTGATTTTTTTTTTTTTTGTATTTTCTTCCTGTGGGTCAATTTTATTCCTGCTTAACATTGTGTAGGAAAACATCTGCTCCTAAACCTGTGCAGCAAAGCACTGACCAGCTGTCACATACCAGCATCTCATTAGCCAGTGCTAATGAGGTGGAGAAGAGTATTGAAGGAATTGCAGAGAATGAAGAATCCTTATTGCCAATGATAGTGGGAAGCAGCTTCATCGATGCTAAGGTACTGTGAGCTTTACTCATTCCCAAACCAGAAATCTTTCTGAAGAATCCATTGCTCATTCATTCATCTCAGCCCTTATCAAAAGTAAAATACGTACACTACAAATCCACAGCAGGTTTTTTTAATGGGATGAGCACAAGTTTGGCAATCCAGGGTCAAATTTTCAAGACTCATCTTAAAGTTCAGCTAGAGATCTGATTCAGTACACTTGTCTTATGCGGTACTCTGCAGACTGCAGAGTCTGGCTCTGGCACAGCATCAAAGGATAAAAGCTCCATAGACTTCGGGCTGCTAGGTGGCCTCTGCTAGTCCAGGGAAGTAGGTGAGAGAGTCCTTGTCACCACCTAGTTCAGTAGGTACCTGTCCATGATCTAGTCAAGTATGACACTGAGCAAGTATTAAAGAAAATATTATTTTTCTGTATATTTACTGGTAAGGCATTGTTACGTTTTATAAACTCATGTTTGGTCAGATTATAAACTAATCTAGATGGCAGGATGTATCAGCGGGTATGTAGAATCTTACAGTCCAGGAGTCCAGTGTGACCAAACCACACTGGCCTTAGTTTCACATGCAGACATACTGACTTAAGGCTTGTTCTGTACACACTATGAACTTGAATAAAGCTGCCCCCTGAGGATATATAGAGCTGGGAAATGGAAATGGCTCCCCGCACAGGCACAGACACTGTGTCTACGAATGGTCGCATTCAAAGCAGTAGAGTAAGAGCAGTGGCTGGAATATTTTGTCGTGTGTTTGCAGTATTATAGCTGTTGGGTCTGGCCTGTGGGCTTGCCAGAGTTAGTAGATCTGTCTTGACTTGTCTTAAGCAGTAGATGAATACCAGACCACAAAAACGTGACTGAGTGCTAAGACTTCGTTTTCCTTTTCAGTATGGAGACAATAGGTAGGAATAGAAAAATATATTCAAGTACCTTAGAAACTTAGTTTGTTAAAATAAATGTCTGTGTGTCTCCCTCCATTGTAGGGGGGATCTGATCTGATTATTAACAGCTATGGACCTGTCACAAAGACTAACTGCAAGAAAAGGTGGCTGTTCTTCCAAGATCCTAAGAAGGTGAAGACTGAGGAGGTAATTGGTCTAATGGGCAGAGATGCGCAAGCTTTACTGCAATACCCTGTGTTTGCAAAGGAAGATGTGCAGTTTTTTATTTATGGAAAAGCATAATCAGTGTTCTAAGTTTTAATTGGATAGTTTCGGCTGTGTTAAGGTTGATGGTGTTCTACCTTGTTGTAAAGTCTTACGGAAGTTTCATTTTCTGTCCCAAGTTATCAGATATTGTGTTTACAGTTAATGGATTGCTTTCCTGCCTGTGCCCTTTTATCTGTGGGCAAAAGGATTTCTGCGTACTGGGTCTATGCATAGCATCTACAGTACTACCTCTGCAGAGACTTGGTATGAATATAAATTAAATATGTATTTATAAATAAAAATAACATAAAAATATAAAGAATCCCCTCCTACCCCGACAGGTAAAACTTTGTTTTCTGAAGAGAAACCAAAAGACAGGAATTAAATGATTTTACCCAAAGTACTGAAGAAACTGAGAATCTGAGTAGAACTGTCTGGCTTGTGAAATTGTTGCTCTGGACACATTTGCTATTTGGATGAGAAAAATAACACTTTAAAACTGAAGTGTTAAACCAGATCCTGAATGTTATCGTGCAAATTCACACCTACAGGGCATCTAACTAATGTTTGTTGAATTGTAACTTGTATTGTGCTCTTGTATGTTTAAGGATAGGAAGTCTTGATATCCATGTTGTAAATGTGTATTCTAAAATATTTCCAGAAGCAGCTGCATATTTCTGATGCTTCTATAAGCAAAATATTTGCTACCACCCAAGAAGTAATGCTTAAAGAATATGCATGAAGGGATGGGAGAGAGCTTTACCAAGTATGTTTTTAAAATACCATTCAAGTCTCTCCAGTGAAATCGTTCTTGATTAGCCATGCTTAGCTAGAAGGGATTATTTCATCTATTATGGAAGAGAAAAGTATTAGCAAGACTTGAGATTGATTCTTTTTAACTTCCTGTAGGAAAGCCCAGATTGTTCCGAGCCAGTGCCGTTAGAGGCGCTCTGGCAGAATAGGAGATAGGAAATGCAGCAAAAATTCAAATTACGGCTCAGCTTTTCAGAGGCTGAACGACCTTATTCTTTCTGCTTTTTATGTAGCCTCAGAGAAGATTTGTCCAGGCGGTGTGTCTGTACCAGCCAGGCACCACTGTGCTGATCAGTGAGGATGACTCCCCCAGCTCCCCCGGCCAGCAGTCTAATTGCCAGGTGCCGTTCAGTATTGTCGCCGATACGGAGCATTCGGCCAACAGCGAAGGAAGCCACGAGACTGGTGACTCTGGAAGATTTTCTCACGAGTCCAATGATGAGATACACCTCCCCTCTGTGACGAGCGCCACGCCTCCCACTACCAGTCCTTTTGTAAGCAGTGACTTGGGTACGGACACGATGAGCCCTGCCATAAGTAACTGCACAGAGTCCCCTCTGCCGTTCGCCACTGACCAGACTCCTACCTCACCTCTTCAAATACACCCTGCGGTGCAAAACTGACATCCTTAGAGCCACGCCAGACATTCTTGCAGTGTATGTCTGTTCGAAGGACAATGAACAGGGAGCCAAAGTTTTATTGTGGAAAGCCTGACTAACCTAGCAGGTGATCCCATATTTCTGTTGAATGTTGGGGTTTTTTTGTGTTTTGTTTTGTTTGTTTTTTAAAACTCACTCATTTTGAATGTTCAGTGGTCAACAAATGTGAAAGGACAGTGAAGATTTCTGACTAAAGTTAAAAATATGTCACTGGAGCAAAGGGAAGGCTGTTGGCCCTTTTGCTGACTATCTACCTCAGTTTGCCGAGAGGTGAACTCTGAATGACGACTGCTTTACCTCATTTGTGTTCTAGTTGGTCTCAGCTATGGAACTGATGATACTTCCTAGTAGTATTGTTCTATTTTGGTTTTTTTTTTTTTCAGTTGTGTGTAGAATGTGTGTGTGTGTGTGCGCGCGCATGTGTGCGCTCAGTGATCAGGGAGTTGTATAGGTAGGTGAACAAGATTGTTTAGCTGAAGCTCTGTCTTTAGAAAGAAGGCAACCTCAGAGTATAAAATGTAATGATTTAATGTGATTGACACAGAGGATGTTAAAAACTGGGAAAACGAGTTGGTGCTTCCACGTATACAGCCACAGGAAATCTTTTGTACCTCTTGATTTCTCATAACCCCAGTAAGCCTGGGACAGTGCCTTTCCCCAGAAACTTGTGCCAGCAATTGCTGGCAGGATGTATGCTATATCTTTAGGGCTCTGGGACGTGTTGGGTTCCCCACAGTGACAAATGTTGCCCCTTTATTGACAGTTAATGCTAAAAAGCATGGCAAAATGAAGAAGTATTCAGTATTTCCAAACAGTTTGGCTCTGCCTGAGAGTCATGGAATAGATAATAACGCCGAGTATTCCAGTATCGCAGTACTTCTTAGCAATGGTGCCTTGCATTATATATTATAAAATTTCTGATTTGCCTTATGCCTTTTTAGTATTCATAAAGTTGCTTTGGAGTACAGAAAGATGCCTTAAATGCTTCTTAGATGTTTTAGGTAAACTGTATCATGAGTTTACCATGCATTTTTACCCAGCTTTGAGTGCTGATAAGCACTGCTGGCATTGTAGTACGTCTCAGAGCTGTTGTGAGGCTGCAACCCTGCTCCTTGCCTTCGCCTAGTGTGCTGTTAGCCAGGAATTTTAGCTCAGGGAGTGACTTTATCCACATGCCAATTTAAAACTCTGATTAGGCTACCATCAGAAATAAAAAAGCCAGAGCTTTAGTTGAAGAGTCTGTTGAAAGAGGTGAGTATTGCTACTGCCTTGAACCCATGCAATTCCTGTTTTATACTACCTCCTTTAAAAGTTATTCTAGTGGGTTTTTGGGTTTTTTGTTGTTGTTTTTTCCTGTACTCAGGGAACAGTTTGTTACTTTTGAGCTGCCTCACGGAAACGTGGAGCAAACTGACAGGGTATCATGTTTTGTTTTTTAATAGGAGAGAGGGAGAGAGAGGGAGGAGGTTGGAATCATCCAATGTTATAAACTTGCCTGTATCTATATCCAGTCCTCTTCTCCACTCCTCCTCTTTCCCTGTTTTACTTTAAAAAAAAAAAAAAAAAAAAGAAAAGAAAAAAAAGTAGGCATATGTTTTTACTTTTAAAAAAATGTTTAAAATGTAATGTTGTGAGAAAGCAACCATAGGAACTCCTGGCTCTATTTAAGTCTGTCAGAACTCCCGTTGACTTTAGTGGGCCAAGACGTCACCCCACAGGTAGGCCAGGCTGACTGTTGTGTTGTTCCTCGTGTATCAGAAGGTGGTCAGAGGTGGTCAGTAAGCCCTACTGTTCTGTCTCCTCTGTGTTGATGGATCAGCCCCTAGTGACTGTAGTTCTTTACCTTGTAACTGTTTGCTAGTTCTGAACCAGGCACTACACATTCACCTTTCCATACAGTGTGGATTCAAACGCTTTAAAAACAATCTTGTACCAAAGACTTTTCTGTAGAAGAGAAGGAAGCCACATATTGTCAAGAAATAACTGAACTAGGTTTGAAGAGCTGAATACATTTTATTGTATGGAGTTACTAACAAAAAACATTAGGGCTTCTTGATTGTAGTAGTTGATGGCATAGATGAGTCGTATGCTTCTACAATTTTAACTACCTTGTTGTTACAAGAGCCTTTAAAGAAAGTTATAATAATACCAGCAGATACCTCCAAAGACTTCCAAGTGTAATTTTTTTCTCCAGCATGTAGTTGATTAACAATACAGTATTAAAAAAAAATATTTTTGAACAGTTTTTTATCTACTTGCTGAAGAAAAAGAAAACCTTTTCACCAAAGATTTATTTTTGGTCTTGTCAGGCAGAATGTTTAGTGTACAGCAGAGTACTGTTTCTAGTTAGGTAAAGTGTGAATTAATCAAAACTAGATTAAGAATGTGTAACTGTAGCATGAAGTTTCACACTTCATCTTTCAGAGTAGCCTCTTTTGTTAGCTTCATTCAGAAAGCGCTGATATGCAGATGGTAACTGCTTCTCCAAAGACTTGTTTGCTGTAAGTACCGATGATCGGATGTAATTTTATGACCCTCATTACAGGTAAATACTTTAAATCCTAAACTTTTTCTTCCAGAGACCCACTCTGTAGTTTAAACCCATGAGTAATTTGAGAGAAAAAATAAAATCATCATATAAAATTTGTCAATCTAATATAGATGCTCTAACTTCAATGGCCAAAGAGTTGAAAATATTCAGTATATTAGAGAGCAGTGCATCCACAACTCTAGTCATCAATTAATGTTTTATTACGGTACTTTTTATCAGCAAATAAAGAAAACCAAAGATATTTAAAGTTACCTCAGCATATAGGCAAGCTTAGTTAGACATTAATTATTCTGTCTTTTTCTTTATTTTTATGTTAACCAAATATAATATGTTTCTCCAGAACCCAGTCAACATTCATGTGCTTCCCTTTACTTTGTCACATAGTCACAAATACTACAGAACAAAAAATACATTCTCCTCAAAATTCATGGCCTACGACTAATATATCATACGATTTTGTGAGAGAAAATTTGTCTTATGATTGAAAACTCCACCAATGTAAACAAAGGAATCTCCAGAAAAATTGTGTAGAAATTGATACTTTCTTGATTGAACTCAATAGCAGAATCGATCCTTCATCATTGTAACAGTGTAAAATTGGGCTCAAAGTTTAAATGCTTCATGTCCTTGAGGCCAACACGTATAATTTTAGATATGATATTACAGATACTAATTTTCTTAAAGGTTTATACCTGTGGCTAAGGAAATCATTTTTTCATATGTAAACTTGGTTCATTCCATTTGCCTAGAAAGAGCTGGCAGAACACAGCAGGCAGAGTGGTTTCGGGTTTTCCAGTATTCTTTTTTCTTGGCTACATCTGTAGAAACTGGGTCCTGGAGAAAAAAAATATCATTTTTTAATTATGAATTTTACTAAGTATGTTCTGGAAGATGAACATAAATGTGGAATTTAGTGTTACACTATGTGAATTGATTTTGTTTAAGTGTATTAAGAACTAAGGAGCCATGGCTGGTGTAATGAGTGTATATGCAACCCTTGTACTTTAAAATGCAAGCAAAAATGTTACAGTTGATGTGACGTGAAAAGCACCAAAACTTAGAAAAAAAATCTTGAAACTGGCTTACCGAGCTAATTGTGTTTCCACATGAGGACCCTGCCCTTCAATTGCAACAGCAATGCCTGTTCTGCAGGACCAAGCCCAAACGTGCAATCTGCCCACAGTTACACCTGTGTACTTTCTTCATATTTAACGTATAAAGAAGCATTCTCATCTTTAAGGAGTTATTTAGGAGAACTGGGAATGTGCATGCTGTGTAGAACAGGGCCTATCAGTTGGTTATTATTTTTTTTAATAGCCCTGCTTTTGTAAGAGAAACTTGAACAATCTACGTATCACTTTTAATAATTTCCTATATTAGCTGTGCATTTTCTGTATAACTTCTGAGATTTTAACAGAAAAGAATATTGAGAGATTTCTTTACCTGTTTTTTATTTTTCTTCGTAGTTCATTCCCTCTTTGGTTCTAGTCCCTTGAGCTTGTTTGCCTTATTCGAATCAGGGTCCTCATCGTGTTTCTTTTTAAGTCAATGGGAGAATTAATTTTTATTACAGTTTGCATGGTCTGGACAGACAAAATCAGCTTTCTGTTTGTCTGTCTGCTTTTTAAATCTTCACAGTATTATTTTTAAAGGACAGAACTCTTACATGGTTAAAACTCCCATTGGCAAATGGATTTTTGTAAGATAAGAAGTTACCACGCATCAGAGGTCCACTGTAACTCTCCATGCATCCAGTCTTAGCCTGTCGTAAATACTGAGTATTTCAAGTCAGTTTACCTGTTTTTCATTGCAAACTAAGTCAATTTGCATGACTTACCATTTGCTGCAACCTGAGCGTACACAAGCACCGTTACCATGGGCTGCTCGGTCTCAGTAACGTTACTCTGACCCTGCTTGTAAGCCCTCAGACCAAGGGCTCTTGCTCATTTTATTTGTTACAGAACGAAGTTCACGCAGAGAAAAGTCCATTTCCAAACACGGGGAATGTTGATAGGTTTTGTAGGGCATTCCATGTTTAGCCAAAAATCTCACTCACACCAACTGCAAAAAGAGCTGCATGTGTTTTAACTCTGGTGGTATTTCACAGAAATCAATTTACTGAAGCTATTCTGATAAAATGGAAAGCAGAATGACACCTAGTAGTTGAACGACTCTTATGTGCCTACTAGTTGTTGCAACTGCAGCTCTGCTAATAGTAAGCAATTTCTAAAACAGAGGAATTTGCAGGAAATATTTAGCACCTTTTTGTAATAACGTAAGTTAAAAATATATTATTTATGTAACTATATTTTGGAACATGTGTTTCAAAAAATACCGTTCTTCAATAGAAGTCCAAACCCATATAGCTTTCTGCTCTTAGAGGCCCGTATGGAAAACACAAATTCAATTTGGCTCAAATATAAGTAAGTTTATTTCTTTGGAATTCTTCTAGATTTACACGGAGACTGGTCCCGATTGGCTCAGGAGGGATGTGAACACATGCTTAAGGTTTTGCCGTGTTGGGCCCTGGGGTTCCATTGTGAACTGTGCTCCCTCTGGAAGTTTTCATGGTTGCATATACCCGCATTGCGTCTGCCTGGTGTGTTTTCAGTAAAGACTGACTGTATATGAAAAACTGACTTATACAAATGTTGCTTTTTGATTGTTTGGCTTTTGGGTTTGTGGTTTTTTGTTTTTTGTTGTTTTTGTTTTTGGTTTTTTTTTTTTAAAGTTGTGAATGAATTGCCAGTGTGGGAGCCAGGTATGTATCTCATATTGTGGTGTTCTGGATCCTTTCACTCCATGTGCCATTTTCTTCTAAGGGCAGCAGTGGCCGACTGGCTAATGGAGGATGGAGCTGAATTGTATTAATTTTATATTTGTCTCAGGGGATCAGCTCTGTGAATTCCATTGCATGAGGGAAGCTAATGTTTGCCCTGATTTGAATGTAACTTTTTAATGTCTTTTAAAAACTATTTTGTTTAATAATGTGGATTTGTTTTTCTAGCATTCTAGTAAATGTTACCTAGTGTGTTGGTTCATTTTTCCCCTGCAGGGTTGTTGATATACTACCCCAAGGTCATGCCAAAAAGTAATAGAAGTTTAAATGCCAAATCTTTATGAAACTGCTGTCTAAATACTGATTGATTGCACAGTTGAAATAAAAGTTTTCCTTAGTAAAAGTGCTACTTGATAAATATTTTATTTTCAGTGTCTCTGATGAGTGGCTCAAAACAAGGAAGATACAAATACAGTGCCTCATTTTAGGCTGAGCAGCTAGGGTGTCGCCATAAAAGGAGGTAGAGAGTAAACTGCACATGCCTTATCACTGAAATTCACAGAACCTTCCCAAACATGTATTCATGTATCATTTATGTACCTGGAGTTATTTCCCACCTAAAAACTCTCTCTGTGTCCCACTACTGTCAAACACCTGTGCAAGATCTCTGTTAGGGTTTACTTTCACTGGGCGTGGAAGATGTGCTTCTCAGCACAGTTGTTCTCAGAAGTCTGGAAAGCTGCCGGCAAAGCAGCACAACCAAGTTTTTCCCAGCATTTTTACACCTGCTAACTGCTTGAACCTCGTATTTCAATGTATGACAAGACTATGAAAATGCAGTTGCTGTTGATCAAAAGGGAACCTGCTATTTTTACAAAGGACTATGATCTAAACGAAAGTCTACTTAAATTAGTGAGGAAATTCTGTTCTATAGGGATGAAAAGGTTTCTATCGCTAGCAGGTTGATTACTGATTGCCACTTGAAAGCAACTGAAAAACTGGCCAGGCGGTTTGGAGTTAGGTACAGGGTTGAATTGAGTGTAGTGGTGCTCGTGCAAATCTTACACTACTGGAAATTAAATCACAGTAATTACTGCAGTTATTTACAGGGTCTCTAGGGACAATAAAACCAAAACAGGATTGGAATCAGAACTCATGCAACACTTCGGTAGGTTTGACTTCAGTTCTTCATCTATATTGTTCCTTAAAAGACTGGAACTCTTCACTGGTACTGAATATACTTAACGGGAAAGAAAAGGTATTTCACTGATATTTCAAAGCTTTGAAATCACAGCATTGGGAACTGAAGATTTGAAATAAAAGTTCACTACCTTTCTTCTATGTCCAGGAAATGACTGCTTCTGAATACATTAATTTTTACTCTTACTTTGACCCTCTCTAAGAGGCACGCGCCCTTGTCACTTACGGGTGCCCCTGGGAGGCAGAGCCTTTCTGCTCTGGCAGTGTCTCGTGCTGCTGAGTCGGGCTGCCTGGATTCTCCAGCAGAACCGTGATGGCTTGCTTTCCTATTGAATTTTCAGAAGACAAAGGAAATCCAAAAAGCCTCATCATCCTTCTTTATGAATCACAGATGTTCTTACCTGCAGAGTCTGCTTATAGAACAGTTCTGCCTAGTTGGGTAGCTCATATGACACTTATCCCTGGGAGTATTAGAGCACCAGCTGTGGTGACTACTTATAAAACAAACTCTAATCCAAAATTCTTTATTCCTTATATTCAAATATAGGAACACTGAAATATTGTTATTCAGAAGTAATTGAGCAAATTAGACCAATGCTGAAAAAAATAAAGTATTTTAACAATGTAATTGTAAAAAAAAAAAAATCTTAAATATAGTAAATAAATTTTAAAAGATAACAAAGAATTTCTAAAAGGTAGGGAGCAGTGAGTCTTGGACTGCCAAGTGATACGAAAGCTTTACCAGTGAGTTCCACCAGAGATGCTGTTCTTTCTCTAGGCAAGAACAGGAACCAACGTGATTTCCTGATTACATTACTGCTGGTGAGTACAGGTACAGTTTATAGTCCAGAATCCTCATCCTTAATAGCAATAAATAAGTAGTAAAGCCCCATCTTTCAAGGAAATCTTTAAAATAGCCCTGGATTGTGACCTGATGCTGTGCTACCCACCTGCAGCCTGCCACCCACCTGAACGTCTGAGCTTCAGACAGGTGAGCTCTGTGGGCCACTTACATTGAATGGCCGCAGTAATTAAAATGACAGCATTGCTCTTTCTTTGTTTAGTTTACCAGTGACAACAATCTACTGTCTTTGCTTCTCTGTTTTTGGGATAAAAAGACCAATACCTTGGAATACTTTGCAGGTTGCTCAGCCCCCAGCAAATGGGAAAGCAGGGAGCAGGGAAGGAAAAGGACCTGCAGTTGTGCACCACACCAGGATTTCGGTACGTGAAACAGCCCTTGCACTACAACAGGTGAGCAGCAGCTCTTTATGGGTTAATTCCTCTCCCTGTCCTCATCCTTTCACTCAGTGGGTAGAACTGGCATCTCTGCTAAGAAGCAGAGTCTGTGCCTGCATTTGGCTGCTAATACTGTGCAGAGCACCATGCCTTAATGAAACTGGCTGCCCTAAGGTCTAAACTAGAAAACCAGCCCAGTTCTCCACTAAATCTGGAGCTCTGGTGACTGCAGATTTGGAATCTCTTTTGCACCTAAAGCCAGATTTTGCATTTTGTTACGTGGCAAAAAAAGACATCTACTTTCCTTTCATTTATTCCTTGTTATTTCTCTGAATATTTACAAGTAAATCCAGTTGGGTTTTCGGGTTGGGGATGCATAAGCATTTGTTATCAGCCCGATTAACCTATGCCATATCTTATTTCTTATGTCGGCACTGTGCAGCCCAGTCTATCTCCCCTTTTTCCTTCATCTGCAATCACGGTCTCCAGATGGGTGCTGGACAGTAAAGCGTATCCTCTGTCAGCAAGAGAGAAGCTGTAGGTGCTCATGCTGTTGCTGCGCATATTGCAGTGTCCTACTCTTTCCGTAATTAATGTATTAAGACTTGGCTTCACCTTTTTCTCCCCACACAATGAAGAGGGTGGGATTTGAACCCTCTTATCTGCGCGTACCTGCATGCCCCAGGTGAACAAGCTCAGATTTGACAAAGATAACATGTTGTTTCTACCTGAAAGTGGAGTGTAAGCTTTATTTAAATCCCATAATTTAAATCCTATTTACACAGGAACGCATCATTAAGATATACAGAAAATACAAATAACTCAGAACCTAGCTGTAGGATCTCCCTTGGCTGGCAACAGAGGTCGGGGCGCTGGCAAACATTTGGGGGCCAGCTGCTCTATGGAGAGATTTCTGCCCTTACTGTCAGGCATGAATCCCCGTTTGGCCTTCAAGAACCAGCTGAGATGGTTTTCCGGCAGTGCTGCAAAGTGGTCCAAGTTCCTCAGGGTTTCTCTGGAGAGATGGTGCAAGCGTCACTGGAAGTTGACCAAAATTTCAGGTGGGTCCAGGGAATGCTAAATACTGCAATCATCTGCAGTTTTGAAGGATGAACGTGAATTTCTGTGGGTGACTGAAGATGTGTTTCCTATTATACTGCTCCATGTGAAGTTTTAAATCAGTGCCCAAAACACTGGATTCTGTTTTAGCTGGAAATTGACTGGGGACTCCCCAGAGGTCACGTTAATAGAATGGTTTTGAATTGCCTTTTTAGCTGCATGGCAATAAACTGGGAAAAAAGAAGATTTTCTTGAGTAAAGCAGCAGATTTTTGCCTAGGCTGCCAGGCGACTGCACCACATGAAAGCAGGAAGAGTGTTGCTTGCACTACAGCCTTTAAGAATTTGCATTTCAGTGTGCAGGTCTAGGAAATTAACCCCCCTGCTTTGCTGAAAGCTATCACCAGGGCATGAGTGCCAGAGCTTAATATTTGCTTCCTCCTCACTTTTTGCAGTTTACAGTCATTTTAGCTTAAAACAATGCCACTGACCTACTTGCTCACAGCCTTCCCTATATTAGGTTTTTATATTAGGCAACTGAAGCTGGACGTAAGATAGTTTACGGCACAGACTGTAAAATTAAAAAAAAAAAAATCCATTAAAAAAATATCATTCATGTTAGCAGCCATCATGCTTTGGAATAGATCCTGAATATTTAAAAGTCAGTAACAGCTTGCTCAGTCTCTACCAAATAAAACAATCTGGCTTTGCTTTACACAAAACCCACAGTCAAGGCAGAATGAATCCCTTGAGATCAAGATTTCCAACTTCAAAGGATAAGTTAACTCCAAGCCTGAGTTCTAAGTATTTCAATTAAAATTCTTCTGCGATATCAAAAGCAAGACAACCTCCAGTTCATAACAGGAAAGAATTCTGATACTGGCTTTTACAACACTTTACAGAAAAATTACTATATTAAAGAGGAAAGCACACGCTTATTTTTTATTTACTGCACCTCTAGCTGTAGATCGCAGATCTGCACATGGCAAGATGAAATCAGTGAAGAATGTCTGCATATTAGAAGCCACTGTAGCACAGCCTCGGAGCACAGTCAAAACCCAAGAGTCCGCTTCTGCCATTGTAAAGACTCGGAGGTTTACCCCACCTGGACTACCTCCATGATTAGCCTTTGAGCACTGGCTGGAGATGGCAGAAGCGTGCTGGCAGCCAGCAGAGTGTCCTGGCTTGCACCATATCCTATGATTTAGAAGTCCTGGTCTGAGTGATGAGGTTGCCGTTCAGTAGGGTTGACTGGGAACAGCCTTTTAATAGCAGCACTCCACAACTTGATTTTGCGTTCAGCAAGGGTTTAAGGGTTTGTGATGATGTTTCTCTTCTGTAGCTCAGCTGGGCCAAAACTTAGAGCCCAGCCCTGCAGTTGCAGATAACTAAATGACAGGATTCCGGTAGGAACCGATGTATAGCACCCTAAAATGTCTGTCTGTAAATTTCAGATTGTGAATCGTACTCACTAGGCAGAATACATGTCAAGCAATTTAATCCAGTTTGGTGTTTGCGGACAGATAGTGCATATATTTTAAGTAATTAGTTCCACATTCTTTTCTTGAAATCCTGGATTTCATATGAATTTTAGCCTGGGGATTAGGGAAACTGCTCTCAGATGTTGATGGGTGAGTGCAGCATCTATGTAACTAGGTCAGAGTGTACTTAGGCATATTTAGTTATCTGTTCTTGTGTTCTTCCCTACTTTTGTTGCACAATAAACAAAAGAGGTAAGTAAGTTTGATTTGTTATCTCTTCTTAAAGATGGCAGAATTCTGAGATTTCATAGTGGTGGTTTTTTACTGCATTTTCTAACAATGGTATGTTTGTGGTATGTTTTCTTTCATTTTGATTTTTTTTTGTGCTGCTTTAGCTGCATTTTCCTTTCATCATCTACAAACCCCCAAATTCAGATGCTAGTTGGCTCCTGCTTCCCTGGAGATCTCCTATTACTCAGACATAGTTTCTTGTTCAAAATAGAGGTTTTGTTACCGCATTACAGTAAATATTTTCCTTAAAAATTAAGACTAAGTTATAGTTGCCAAAAAAAGAAAAAGACATAGCACGTACTGTCATGTAGCAGTCCCCTTGATTGTCTATCAACTATATTTCCTTATTACTTGCTAATTGTGGAGATGCTTGGTAATTACTGCAAATACATGAGGTCTTACTGTACGAAGGTCTGTAACACTATAGCGGGTTACCTATAGCTGGCTGCCAGGTGCCCACCAAGCTGCTCTCTCCCTCACCCCCCTCAACAGAATGGGGAGAAAATAAAATGGAAAAGCTCAAGGGTCAAGATAAAGACAGCGAGATCGCTTACCCATTTCCATCACAGGCAAAACAGACTTGATTTGGGCAAGATTAATTTATTGCTCCTGGTCTGTACTCACAGAGGCTACCCCTGCAAGCCCCCCTGCTACCGACACCAAGCCACCTACACCCAATACAAACGTTAATGATATTGTTATACTAAGATTTTGGTCCCATTTAGTGTTTATTATAAAGCTGGCTTCTGAGCATCCTGCTCTTAATTTCAAAGAAACAAAATTGTAGTTGAAGAACTCAACTACTTATCTGGATGGAGGGAAAGGCAAGTGATATCACTTGACTGAAGTGGCTATAAAATTAATTGTTCCTCTTGACAGACATGTTCTTGATAAAATCTGTGCCCATTCTTGGCTATCCATGTCCTTCCTAGAGAGATCAGATCTACCCCATAAGCCCCAGTACAGGGTCCTCCAAAGACAAACTAGTATAGAAATATCAAAACCAGCTGGCCTCTAAATCTGGAGGTTTGTAGCCATGAGCTGAGCATCCGTATTTTGTCTCACTACTAATGCATGCCAGTTTTCATTGAAGACAGTGAATCACAAATGCACGGATTAAATCTATTCCTTCATGTGCTCTTCCTCTACCTGAGGAAGAGGTAGTGATCCTCTTCTTCAGTGCAGAAAGCTGTTATTTACCCATCTGTAACTCGGGTTAGAGCAACGGTGGTATGGCCAGAAGCTGCATATAGTGCTGTCACATAATCCCAGACAGTCAGAGGTACTGAGGGAGGCTCTGTTGTTCTCCCAGTGACTGCCTGATACTCTGAGCTGCGGTTTCCATCTGGGCTTAACCTACTGGACAAGCAGTCCTAGTGGTTGAAATCCAAGGACTTCAGTCAGCAATGTTCAACGGGTCTGATCCATCCCAGGGGCAGCGCCCTGTGAACTGCACTCTTCAAAATCATCAAAAGCAGACCATAAACCAAAACAAATGCATTTTTTGTATGTGGAAGTTTCTATAATATATAGATCTTCTCAAATGACTATGACTTGCAAAATTTTGTAAAGAAGTTGTGGGTGGTGTGTAAAAGAAAAGAGGCAGCGTACCCAGGAAGGGATGGCTCAGGAAGCTCCGTGCCTGTTGGGGCTGGTGCTGTGGCACGGGGCCGCAATGGGAGCACACCTGCACTACCCTGCGAAGCCTGGAGAGCTTTTTCTGCAAGAGGCTCCACTACCTCTTGTTAGCATCACCGCTCCTTCAGTTTTATTGCAAAGGTTTCACTTTGGTAATTCTGCAATCCAAACTCCAGAAGAGTCTTTGCCTAAATTTAATTACTTCCTTACAAATACACTGATGCATAGGACAGCCCGGAACATGGCTTCCTCGGGTTTCTACAGCAACAAACTTTATCATTTTGACTCTCAGCAAAGTCATTGACACAGTCTGGATCCAAGAGCAGATTCATAACCAATTATTGCAAAGATCAGCGTGGCCTTTGCAGAAAACTAGAAAAGACTCTTGAGAGAACTGAGTAAGTGCAGGAATTAAATGCTTGCCTCTCTTTTCATCAAATCATGATAAACAGGAAAATGTAAAGGATTAAAGATGATAATCCAGAAGCGCAAGAAATTGCATTTCTTTCTTTTCCCCACAGAGTGTCCCCATTTCACTATTCATTGCTCAACAGGCGACCACTTCTTTGAGTAGGTAGTAGTCCATTTTGCAGAGGAGCCCACAAAGGTTTGTTAAACGTGTATTTGCCCCTTTTTAAAATTTATTATATTGATAATGTTAATGTGTCAAACTGAAAGTTCCTTTCCACATATCATAGAGGTAAAGGGGAAAGTATTCTTAGGTTCCTTGGTAACTTGAAGATCAAATGTGAGGGGTGTTTAATGCATATATATGTATTTATATATATACACACATATATACAGACACACTGGATTTCTTGTCAAAAGTTTTGTACTTTGGCATATAAATAAATACAATGATGAAACTTCCTAGATGAAAGTTCCCAGATAAAACATGAAGACAGACATTGATTAAATGTTTAGGTTCTATACTTACTACTTTTTACATACTGGCTATAAAATTTTATAGTTAAAAAACATCGGTAATTCGCAGGTTTTATAAGTTATATGTGTTGGCAAGAGTATCTGAGTGCATCGAAGATTGTTTCCTGAAATACTTGAGCATGGCTATATTTTAACTGTAAGTTGAAAAGGTAAGTGTGCACTCAAAAAAAGAACTCAATTAGTCTTGCTAAGTTTCAGAACTGTCCAAGAGCTTACTTTGAACTTTAAAATTTTTATTCCACTATGGATATTGCACTAGAGTATCCTTTGCACACATTTCTGAGACATTTTTTGATTGGTCCACTAATAACTTGTCTTGCAAAGCTTAGAAAAATGTGTTTCATCAGCCAATTACTTGCTATGCGATTGCACAAAAGTATGATCATTCTCAGGATTTTTACTTGACTTCCAAGATGTATCAAGGAAGAAAACTAACACAATGCACTACAGAAAAAATCTGACATTCTTTCATGGACTAACCCTTAAAGCAATCTGTTCTGCGCTTGTTCCCTATGAACAGTTTTGTATTAATTTCAGAATAAAGTTGAAACATGAACAGACAATTGATTAGATTTTGGTTTGTACTTTATATTATGCGGATGAATGGTTAATGCGGAAGTTTAGACAGTCTTAATTTTTGTTGATTAAAAGCAGAAATGAAACAGACATGGGCTTGTGAGACCTGGTTTACATCACCATAACAGATGTAGCATTCACCAGTAGGCGAGCAATTTGCACTAAAATAGCTTCTATGACTTGTGCTCAAACTGTTTCAGTTACACTCCCTGAGACTGGCAGAGAGATGCTCTACATCTGATAGACCCAGAAGGGACCTGGTTAACACATTTTTCCAGAGCAATACCAACTGTGTAACCAGCTAGACTAAAAAGGCATAAAAAGCACATCTCTCTGTAACTTATAAACACGCACATGTTCAGTTTTACTATCCTGAAAAAGGGAGATGTGGAGGAGGAGAACAAATGAGTCTGGAAGAAGAGGTGTTAACTCCTGCGTAACAGCAAAAACAGATTTTTATAGTTGTCTCAGGGCTGACAAGAAACTCCCTCCAGCCTTGATAAATAGTCCTACTGATCACAATAGTATTGTGAAACATGTACAAGTTTGTATAACTAGCACTTTAATTTGTATAACATGAAAAAGGGTCTTTTAGAAAAATTAATTATTGATTTTGTTTCCCTCATAGCAGGTGGGGGAATCAAATTTACTGATGCTGGAAGACTGTTACGAGCTAAGGCTATCACAATCCAGATTTCCTTAGCCGTGTCCCTTTTCTCCATCTGAACACTTTCTGTCCAGGTGGCAGAGAGACTACTGGCTGCTTGGCTTCTGTGTCCACACGCCAGAAACTCTGTGCAGGTGCTGACGGATCTTGCCGTGCGTGTGCCGTACCTTGACACTGCCCAGGCAGCCTGCTGGACTCCCAGCTTCACGTCCATTGCGCAGGGGTCCATTTCTGTCTCACTATGTGTGAAATCTTCTGTGATGAGTGGATAAACCACAGTAACTGCAGGTTAGAGCTGACTGTACTTTATTTTAGAAAATCTATGGCTTACATGAGAGGAAAACTTTTGTATTTTCCCCTTTTTCCCTTCTAATGTCGTGCTTTCTTTTTTCTTTCCTAATTTTATCCATCTGGGATGAAATCTTGGCCCCCATAAAAACAAACAGAACAAATCATTCACTTTTTCCTTTTTTGAATTCCTTAACTGTCAGTAAATTTCTCCAAGGTGTTCACATTTTTTCCATTAGCACATTTGCATACATTCATATGTAGCCAAAATGGACTCTACGCTACTCTGCTCCTGAGATATGCGGTGGATAATGGGTTTTACTGCATCTTTTCACATCTACATGTTAACGCTCTGTTGTGGATCCACATCTCATTGATATTTCTCTCCTGATAACGTAATGCAGTGTTGAATGTTCAGATACTATGACAACAATTAGTAAAAGAACTTCCTTTATATACTAGTAGTTTGTACAGAAAGGCTCTTTTAGGAGCCTTCTTTTTAACTTGAATTCAGAAGGAAAGGAACCTAGAAGTTACCAAAAGCAGCTCTTGTATACTGAGTAAACATTTTTGGGCCTGATGATTGAAGTTACTATTATGTCACCAAAGCCACCCTTTTCAACAGTCAGGGTGAGTTATAAATTATTTAACTTAAATAGTATTTGTTCACAACTGAGTACTCTGGCAGGGAGCAAGGGCTTCCTGTCTGGTTGGTTATTGTTAAAAAGAAAATTATTTCAGAATCACAGAATCATTACAGTTTGAAGGGACCTTGGGAAGTCTTGACTTTTCCTGCACAAAGCAAAGTTAATGCTGAACTTGGGCCAGGATACTTTGGGCTACTTTCAAGACCCACTTGGGTCTTGAAAACCTCCCAGGATGGAGATTCTACAATTTCTTTAGTTTCTTGTCTCAATACTTGCTTAGCTTCAAATCAAGTCCACCACCCACCACGCCCAACTCCCACAGCCAGCTGGAACCCCGTTTCAAATTATGACCACTGAGTCTCATTTTCCTGTTACGTACTTTAGTAAAGAGCCTGCCTCTCTCGTCTTGGTAGCCTCCACTTAGGTGTTGATAGGTTGCTACTAGGTGCCCCTAAACTTTCTTATGAATGCCAACTTTTGAGAGGAAGAAATATTGGAATAATTTTAAGGACAACCAGTGAGCAGCCAGGCTATCAGGTGGTGAATGGTGTGTGATAACAAGAACTTCCATAGACTTTTTGGGAATATTTGAGATGCTGGTGTAGGCACCTGAGCAAGTGAATGAATTCTCTTCAGACATCATGTCAGCCCTTTCCAATGTAAGTTTAAAAGTGTAAAGTCCGTCCAACAGGATTCTCACAGACCGCTCACAAAAGACCTGAGAGTAAGTTCAAGCTGAATATGGATGAAGAGCAAAACAGACATAGTTTTTTTGTAACTGGAGCACTGGGTTAAATCTGAATTCCCTGCTCACACTTCTGATGCAGACAATCTTGCCCTAGGAACCTTTATAGACTTAGTGACATCAATCTGTGCATCCATAATTACAGTCTACATGCTATTACAAGGCAGCCTTGCACAAAAGCTCGTGCAGTCCTGGGAGAATCATCTAGGCCTACAGCAAGCTCCATCACAGAAAATGCAAATCTCTTCACAGATAAGACACATCTTCCTCCAAATATAGACTAGCTCACACCCACCTTGCTAATAACAAGCTCACTTCTCTTCAGCAAGATTACACAAAATTAACCACCAGATCCCACGAGAACACTGGCAATTCGCTGTAAATGCATTCTGGGATTGCTGCAAAGTAAGAGGCTGTGGACAAATAAAAACTATGTCTAGGGAAGGCCAGAAATCAACATAAAAAATCTGAATGACTTTCTCGTTTTATTTAGTTAGCCATGCAAAATGTAAAAGCAAAACCATAGTGATACAGATACCTTAAGCTTTACATAAACATCACTTTTTTTCCCCGCCTCAGAAAAAGTGTTCCAAATACTAGTAAAGTACCAACTATCCATCTAACAAGAAGGTATGTAAAGAAATAGTGCTGCTAGGTATTGTGAAGTAAAGGGTGTGAGCAAAACCCGGACTTTACAGCTGGACATCTTTGTTCCAGTTAAGGGAGGATAAATCCTTATTCAAAAGATAGTTATGTAGAATACAGTTAACAGATTTGATCAAGGATGAAGACTCTGTAGGTAACACCTCTGAAATGCAGCCACTTTAGAAGATGGGAAACTGTGGCAGAATGTATGTTTCCACAAAATGGCAGTGACAGAGCAGTGATCACCTATCAACTTGTGTTTTTCAAGCGTTCGGAAGGGTTCACCCACACCGTGAGGGCCACCAGTTGGGCCCAGCAGGTTGTGTCTCCTCAGGCTGGGGAGCAATACCAGTGTGGCAGGAGCCCTCCTCGGAGAGGGTCCTCCACCTGGCATGGACCTACCTGGAGGGAGCCGCTGGAGCCCGGGGCTTCAGCTCAATGCCCGCCTGGACGGGGAGGAACTGGGGCTGCGGCCTGGAGGGGAGAAGAACGCGTTAGCGGAGAGGTGAACAGCAAAGCCATTAAAAACCCGGGGTGCGCAGCCCAGACCGAAACCCGAGAAGCCATTACCCGTGGGCGACCGTGGCTGAGAAGTGGCCAGAAGGAGCCCGGCGTGGTGGCCCCGTCCCTCGCCCGTCCCTGTCTCTTCCAGTCAGGGCGGGCAGCGACCGCTCGCGCCCCGACCCCCGCCCTCGCGCGCACTAACGGTCCCCGCGGCCGCGCGCCGGCCCCTCAGCAGCCGAGCCCGCCCCGGGGCCGGCGCCTCGCCCAGAGCGTCCCGCCGGCCGCTGGCCCGCGGCGGAGCCCGCCCCAGCCCCGCCGCGTCTTTGTTCCCCCGGGGACAGGCCGCGCTTATGGCGGGAGCGCGGGGAGCCCCGCCGCCGCCGGAGCTGCGGGGCCAGCGGCCGGCCAGCAACGGCGGCTGTGGCCCGGCGCGGTGAGCGGCGCCAGTGGCCGGGGAGGGCGCTGTGCGGGGCGGCGGGGCCTGGCAGCCCCGGCGGTGGGCGCCGAGCGAGGCGGGCTCCCGCAGCCCGCGGGGACCCTGCCCGGCGCGGCTCGGCGCTCCACGCACCCCCCGGGCAGTGGCCCTCCGCTCGCCGGGGCCCGCCTCGCCCGGCCCCTGCCGCGGGCCGCCGCGGAGCCTTCCCGCGCCCAAACTTTGCAAAGTCTGGCAGCTCCGCTGCTGGGGCGGCGGCGGCTACGGCTGCGGCGGGCGGGGGCGGCGGAGGAGGAGGCGGGGGCGGAGGGGGCGGGGTGCGGGCCGGCGGCGGCGGCAGCAGCAGCAGCATCAAAGAGCCCCGATTCCTGCCGCCCGGGGAGCCATGCGCTGCTGTCTGTAATGTCAGCGGAACAGGAGAAGGACCCCATCGCGCTGAAGAGATCCCGAGGTACGGGGAGGGCCCGGGGGGATGGCCGCAGCTTAGGGCCTAACTCCCTTGAGGGGAGCTGGGATGCGCCCGCTGGCCCGGCCCCACCACCGCTGCCCGCCGGGCTCCGGGCTGGGCCGCCCGCGGTCCCTCCCTGCGGCTGCCGGCGGTGGCGGAGCGGGAGCCGCGCTAAGTTTGCACGGTGGGGCCCGGTCCGGCCCCGCGGGTTCCCCCGCAGCCTCCGGGCCTTGAGATGGCAAACCGGGAGGGGGGCTGGCAGTGCCCGCAGCTGTGTCCCGCCAGTGGAGGCGTGCGGGAGCGCGGCGGGGTCCCCTGTGTTTTTCTGGATGTGCTGGCCATTAGTATGCAGTGTGCGTACTGCTGGTGCAAGGGAATACGGCGGCGGTGCCACATGTCCGAGTTAGTGTTGATGCAGAGCCCATAAATTACACTTGAGTGTTCGCTTCTCTACCCCGAGTCTGCTTCTTGGGCTTGATTCTAGTTGGGGGTTTGCTTTTTTCTCTTTTCGGGAAATGAAAAATTTATCAAAATACTATTCTTTAATAGCAGCACTGATGTATGCCTCTAGTGAGGTTTGAAGTATGCATTTCTTTGAGATGTGTAAGGAGAAGGTAGAAATACGGCTTCTCTTCTGACTTCGTCTGGGCAACTGACTTTAATGGCAGTAGCATATCAGTCTGCGTAATGGTAGTGGTGTCCTTATAGTCTTTAAAACCAGAAATGCATTTCTGAATGAAATAACGAAAGACAGTAGGGTGACTGAGTTGGTGAAAATCATGGCAAAATGATAGGATCTGCAATTTATTGTTTCTCTGTTCCTTGCCTCCTGTTTTGCCCCTGGAATTCTATTGCTCTTGATATTTTAAGCTTTTTTATGGTTGGGTAAGTGGGGAAAGGTGTGGATTTTGCTATCCACGTTGTCATTAATTTACAGTTTGCTTTTCTAAAATTGCTCTAGTAACAGCTGGATTGCAACCTTGAGAATGACAGAATGAAAATATGCAGCAGTGTTACAAAGGAGACTGGGATTCATTAGACTCCTTTACTCTCAATCCCTGATTCTGCAAATATTTAAGCACATACAGTTTCACATGCCTGAGTTACCCACCGAGTTCCATACATTTACGGCTTAATATCAAAACTGTTTACAGTATCAGGGCCGCAGAATAGGCTTACCAAATCTGGTTGAACTTAGACTCTTTTTAGTTTTGTCTATAATGAAAAGTTTATTCGGCCATTTATGATTCTTGGGAAAAACGTTCTCACCGAGATAAAGCACTGTTTAAAAAGACTCTGGCATCCATCCTGTAAAAACCTAGACAGAGATTTGTCAGTGAATATGAAAATGCTCCATAGTGGATTTGCAGTGTGTTCAGTATGGCATAAAAGGCACGCGAAGTCATCAACTCTTAATGTGTAAATGGAACTCCAAGTTGCAGTCCTCCTGACTAACACTGAAAATGTCTATTTTGTGTATGTATGAAGTAAAAAAGAATAGGGGAATTATTTATTTCTTCTTTTCCCAAAAGTAAATGGCTGAAATACATTTCATCTGTTAATAAATAAAGGTAATAGTTAGCAGATATGTATTTATTTCTCTAGATCCGTTACATATACAATATCCCAGTCAAAAGGATTGTATTTTTTCCTGGAAAACTAGTCTCAGACAATGAAATAATTTTTTGTACTCTTAGTGCAACATTCCAAAATGCTTGGTACACCTTTTAATGCAAGTCTGTGTGGTAGGTACCGAAAGTGACTTTCTGCAAAGTTTATTTTGGCTGCATGAAAATGACCCTTATTCATTCTCTTTTTGGAGGTATGCTAGGACTAACATTCTATTTCCTTTCATGTATAAATTAAATCATTATAAAATCCACAGGGAAAATATAAATTCGTAGGGCTAAATTAAATCATTGGCCTCACACAGTGAGAACTGAAAATACAAAAGCTTTGTACCTTTCCAGACGTAGGACTCAGTTCTGCAAACCATATGAATGGCGTATGAATGGCTTCACCCATGTAATTCATTCATGTGGAAATTGGTGGAACTTGTCACTGAAATTCTAATATTCATATGCTTCTGCTTTTGAAGAATGATATCCCAGAGAGGGAATTTATACATAATTTTATAAAGTTTTAATTTATGCTCCTGTAAAACAGCACTTGCATATGATCCTCAGTATTCTTGTTGATCGCCAATTTATTAATATCTCAGCTGCTAGTTGTTGTATTTATTAAAACAAACCTGGATATTTGTAATATTTTGCTATTGGTGGTTAATGTCATTTATGTAGTAAGAGTAAAGGACATGAACAGGAGTGTATTTTATGCAGTTGTGAGGAATGGTGTTCACAGTACAATCTCCCACTGAATTTATGAAAAACGTATAGGAATGCTGGAGAAGAAGCTAATGGAAAGTGCAGGGACAGTTTTGAGCAAATAGTTTATCAAGAAGATGATTTGTAGAGTTGGAATTTAAGGGAGATGTGGCATTCTTTATGTAAAATTTTATCCTGTGATTATTTAGTACCTACAGTTAATGTAGTGGCAGTGCTTCATAGTGCAGTAAGTAAGCATGGGGTTTTGTATTCTAAATCAAGGCAAAAAGGACTTTTTTTTTTTTTTGAAGAGTAATCCCTAGTTACTCTGATGGTGGGTTATACTGTGTTACGCTATGCTCAAGCATGAGTTTATTTTGATAACATGATTGTGACTTCATGCCCTAGTCTTTAAAATTCAGACTTAAAATTTGATAGGTGTTAATTTGGGATGTCCACATTATCTTCCTTATGTATAATAAAAAATGAAATAAAATTTCAACAGTGACAGCCTAAGCCAAAAGGCACGTATTAAAGCAGAGGCAGAACTGGATTCTTACTTGAGGTAGAATCAGTAAATTCCCTGAAACCTCAAAAAAGGAGTGGGGGAGAAAGGAAGTGCTAGGTGTGAAAATTTGTCAGGCCTCCTTTGATCAGGAGTATGTG
Organism: Chroicocephalus ridibundus; assembly: GCF_963924245.1. Lineage (NCBI taxonomy): Eukaryota > Metazoa > Chordata > Aves > Charadriiformes > Laridae > Chroicocephalus > Chroicocephalus ridibundus. The sequence goes on from NC_086292.1 coordinate 35,391,562, forward strand.
AAATAACTGTTGGATATTTCAGCCTGTATACAGTAGGTCTTCTACTTCCCTGTGAGAAGAGATTTTGTGTTACTTTACTGAATAGTCCTAAAGCTGGCTTAGCTGTCTGCTGGGAATACTTGTCTAACATAGAGCGAGCGGTGTAATGTCATACATTATGCGTCTTTGCATAATACTACTGGTAATTCACAGTTATCTTCAGGTTGCCTTTGGTAATAAAAACAAACCTGTGTGTTCAGCTGTATGCTTGCATCTTGATAAAGTTTGACTTGTATTCTGAATACGAGTTTTAAACAAAGAACAGTAAATTTTTTAAGTTGGATTGCCCACTTTCTAATGTTCTGTATGGTTACTGTGTATATATATAATTTATTTTAAGAGCAAATAAACTATTATCTTAATGGACCTGGGAAAAAGAATGAATTAATATATAGTTTCTTAATGTAATGTTAGTATATTAACATGTATTGCTTTCATATCATCTGATTTTCATACTTCGGCTCAGGGTTTTCTTTGCATTCCCATGTGGTGGGAAATCTACTTTAGCCCCCATGAAGGCAGACCGACTGGGATAATAAGGAATGTGCTAGAATCTTTTTTTGTTGTTGTTTTTTGTTTGTCTATGGTCTAACTAGAGTTTTAAAAATGAAAGCCACAATTTATATTACTTTGAGAGCTTCTCCTACTGCTATGAAAGATGAAGAGGAATCCCAGGTGAAGCACAGATATCTCTTTGTATTGCTCAGAGTTAAGCCTGATCGAATGACCAATAAAATGAGCATTCTTTACTTCTTCTTGTGCCAGAGCAGCCGTGCTCAATTATTCTGTGCGGTTTCTGCAGAGTAAGGCAGGTTCACTTAGAGCCCCTCTCATTTTTGGCAGGTGTCTCTTTGTCTCATCAAGTCTTGCATTTAGTGAAATTTAGATCTCATAAACTGGAGATCTGTCTAAACAGCATGGCATGTTTTCAGTGGTTTTTATTCATGCATCTACTACCGTTTGCTTTTTTTTTTATAGTGTATTGTAACATACTGTTGTATATTGGTACAGTGAGTTTGATAAATGCTATGTCTGCGTAAGGGAAATAAGAGGTGGATCTTAAGCATAGTTTTAAGCACTTCTTTTGAAAGTTTTATGCATTATGCAAACAAGAAATACTTCTAACTGGTGAAGTGGAGATGTTAAGAACCGAGGGACAGATAAACATAAAATAAATGGAAATGTTTATTCCAACTGCAATGAGCAGGAATTGGACATTAAAGTGGTAATAGAGTAAGATAGCTGTATATGAGGTACGTTAACTTTTACCTCCAGATATTTGCTAGGACTTGCAATGTAAGGCAGCAGAATTAGAGCAAGTTCAGTATTTGTAATAGATACCGGTTGCTATGACAGACGGAGGCAAACTTAAATCCATTCTGTAAGAAAACTAATGCAGTATTGCCCTGATTGAAATTTTGTAGGTGGTGACAGTGGATTGGATGGGTTAGGAGGACCAGGAGTACAACTTGGAAGCCCCGATAAGAAAAAGCGCAAAGCAAACACACAGGTAAATTCCCTTTGGTTCTTTTGATTTCTCATAAATAGTGCACTCAGATGTTGTTTGCTGGTATGACTATGTCGCATTGTTCAGAATATCAGTCTGTTCTCACAAATAGCAGTTACATACAAAAAATACTTCAGTTGTACTGTGAAGGTGAAATCTTCATAATACTAGCTATTCTCACTGAAGTTATTTTAATCTCTGTAGGATGCCAAAGACCTATAAAGAGAGGAGTACAGTGAGACTGCAACCACTTGTATTTTACCATATGGATTTAATTCTGAGACAGACTTTCTTTTAATGACTTTTTAGCCATTGGTAGAAATCTGTACAGCATGAGTAGTTGCCATGAGACTACTTTTCTTCGTACTTTTATTCCTAGATGTGTAGGTTTGTGGGCTAATGGGTCAGTACGGTTTGTTAATGCCTTGACCAAACTCTTGGCATATTCCCCAAGTGATTTTCAAGCAAAAGCTGTGAGGCAGGTTCGGCTCCTTTCCAGTGAATCCCTACAATTTGGCATTTCTGTACAGTTTCTGTTTCCAGAAAAAGGAAGCCTGAATACAAAACATCTAAAGCAATTAGATATTTGTAGTGCAGAATTTTCCTTTGTGTGTTCATTCAGCTTTGAATGAGACTATCTGTTAATTCGGTACTGCCCAGTGAGAGTAATTTTATTTATATAGGTCAAACAACCACTTTCTGTTAGGCCTATCCAGATTCCATTGAGATGTGGATCTGTTCTCTTGGTTTTTGTTTTGTTTTAAAGTAGTCATGGTGAGAAATACTCGGTTAATTGAAGGGTTTCAGACCTCTTTCTGGGTGGAGCTTTCCTTGTGTTCTGGAATGGTGATAACTGTAGAGGGCATGCAGATTAGTTTCCTCTCTTTTCTTACCAGGTTCAAAATTTGCAGCACAGCAAAAATTTTTTGGGAAAAAAATAAATAAATGTTCAGTCTTAGTTTATTGGTATTTAGGAGGAAAAGCTTTCTGTGAGCATGGTTAGTGTGAGGGTGAACCAGCTAGATGTTCCCCACAGGCTAGTCTACAATTGAATTTCATTCTGTAGCTACTCTGATGACATTTAAACAGCCTCTGGGCTCGATTAAACACTTGGTTATGCTCTGTAACCAGAAATCCTTGTATTTTATACATACTGACTATGCTTTGCAAACTGTCCACAATCACTGAATGCTCATAAGGGACACCTCTGTTTGGTACACAGACTATAGAAAATTCCTATATGCAAACTCCTATATTCTATATACCTTTTTCTAGGGTTAGAGCTACATTAGGTTTGTATATTGTCATAGAAGTGGGGTGTCTTAAGAGATGTATATTCATTAAAATGAACCCAAAATGATACTAAGGAAATGCTTCAAATCTGCTCTTCAATGTTTGGAAATATTTTGTGCATGTATTTAAGTGACACATGGCTTTCTGTGTTTTTGTTTTTCTTATGTAAAAGATTAAGAACTAGAAGTCACACGGCAAGTAGTATATTCAGAAGCATGGTTGTGCAACTGCACAATTTTAAAAACACTGAGATCACTATAAATCACTGTGTTGTCTGGAGCCCAAACTCCTCTCTTGCCTCTGTACTGAAATTTCAGACAGCCTGGCAGGGTACAGTGGGTGAGCCTTACACAACAGCTGAACAGTTCTTTTAGCAGTAGTGCTGTTAATCTAGGACCTTTGAGGTTGGTCTGTCTTGTGGGGAAGTACTAAAACTAATTTAAATGTTGTATTTAAAATATTTTTAGGGATCATCATTTCCTCCTCCATCTGAATATGCTCCACCGCCGAATCCAAGCTCTGACCACCTTGTAGCTGCAAATCCATTTGATGACAACTATAATACTGTGTCTTATAAACCACTTCCTTCAGGAAATCCATATTTTAGTAATCCTGGTTATCCTGGCTTTGGAGGCTATAACACTTTCAGAATGCCACCTCACATGCTGCCCAGAGTGTCCTCGCCATATGGTGGTTCTTACTCCCTCAGAAACCAACCACATCCCCTTCCTCAAAACCCTGTGGGAATGGGTTTTAGCCGACCCCACTCTTTCAGCTTCGGGCCACATGATAACCCAGGTTTTGGGAATCAGCCACCTTACGGTAGTGGTCAGATAAATCAAAATGTCAATATGCCCGGTCAGCATTTCAGACCAAATCCTGGTGAGAACTTTGGCCATTCTGGTCAGATACCTCACCCTGATGTGCCATCTAACTTTGGTCCTGGAAACAATCCAAATTTCCCAAATTCTCAGCTAGAGTCAAACCATTCTTTTGTTCCTCCACCAAATGCATACAACCAGACAAAATCATCAGCACAAAAGCAAGACTTTAGTCAAGGTGCAAGCAAAGCATCCAGCCAGAACACTGCTGCTCATCAGCATCATCACAGGACAGAGGACATTGTGAGTCAAGGTAACAGTGACCTAAAAAATGTTACCCGAAACAATGTGGTAAATCAGGATAATAGCCATTCTAATAGTGCTGATAACACTAATTCTGGCCATTCAAATGGGACTCAGAGTAAGTCCCGCCAGCCTCGAGGTACTGCTGAAGGATGCAACTCTGAAAAGAGCAGCAAAACAGCCCTTCATCCCAGTCGTCATGGTCACTCGTCCTCTGAACCCGTCTATCCGTGTGGAATTTGTACACATGAAGTTAACGATGACCAGGATGCCATCCTGTGTGAAGCCTCTTGTCAAAAATGGTTTCATCGGATCTGTACAGGCATGACTGAGTCAGCTTATGGCCTTCTTACAGCAGAGGCATCGGCGGTATGGGGCTGTGATACTTGCATGGCTGACAAAGATGTCCAGTTAATGCGTACAAGAGAGACTGCAGGACCACCTCCATTGAATACGGACGGCTAACAACGTGAATTGGTGGTAGTGGTTGAAATACTTGCTATGAAGATTTGGTTGCAAATTGGGTACTTCACTTTCTGCAGACAATCAGTTGTGTTTGATTGCTGTCGTCCTTTTTTCCCTAATCTGTTTTCATTCATAAACTTCCATCTCAGCTTTTGTACTCTTCGTTTTATGTGTGCAAATGTTTTACAGGATGGACTATTTTTCATTTCTGATTGAACTGTAAAACATCACTGACAACTGATCAGAAGGAGGATGTGCGTTGACAATTTTATTGAAGGCAAAAATGTGCCTGTATGAATAGCCCCTAATTTGCTAGTGTTAATTTGTTAGTAAATAACACTAGCATTTAGTGCTTGGGTTTATGGTACTGTATTTGCAAGTACTCATTACATTTTATTTTTTTGGGGTGAATGTCCATTACTTATGTTCTTGCTATTTTTTCTTTGAATGTAGTGGAGATGACATGGAGGAATGTGCAGTACTAACAGTTTTTATTTTAGGGTAAATATGGAGAATTTCATGTGTGCTTTTTCCTATTTTTGAAGTAAAGCATTAACACACTATTAAAAAATTGATGACTTCATGCTTAGTAAGACAACAAAACCCGCTAACTCTTACACATTTATATTTCCTTGAGAAGGCAATGATCTGTTTTGACTTCTCAGCAAATACTTACTTGCTGAAGTCTCTTGCTAGGTCTTGCAGGATTTGGAAATAATTACAAAATAAGATTACATTGGAGAAAGAACACATCAAGTTTATGAAGTCCAGTGCTTTAAATCTAGAGAATACCAAAACTGGGGTTGCGTATGTAACTTTAATTTACCTTAAGCACATACATTAGGAAACAGGTCTCTGCATCTGTCATGGCTGTTCAGTCATGCACCCCTCTCTCATCCTTTCTCGTTGATGGTTCTGGTCTGCCGCCTCAGTGCTGCCTGGGAATTGTGAATGAACTAGTGCAGGGAAAGTCCTACCCATCTTCTAGGGCTTAGAGCTAGAGCCTGCTCAGTCATCCTGAGCTTTCACAGTCCACTTGACATGAAGGAGGGTGCAGGTGACGGACTGTGCTCAGCACAGGCTCTGAGTTGCAAGACAATTTGGCCAGCAAAGTCTTAAAACTGAATTCCCACCGCTGTCTCAGACAGCCTTGCAGTGAGGGGGTGGGAAATCTAGGGTGAAGGAAAATACAGCTTTCACATCAGGTGAGTTTAGCTCACATCAGGAGCAAGTAATTGGAATTTAGCTTCTTTGCTAAACCTGATATCCAACTGACAAGTATGAATGGCACTAGAGCTTCATGTGTGATGCTAAGAATTCTATTTTAATATGGGTAATTTGATCTTATTCTTGATCTCAAAAATACCGCCCCCCCCCCTTTTTTCTTTAATGTGGGGAAACATCCAGCCTTGAAGACTTAAGCCTTAGCAGCGTGATAAAGTTGCATATGCAACTGAAAATGAGTGTTTCTGTAGAGAGAAGCGTTGTTTTAACTTAACAAAAAGGTGGCACTCTAGTAACAGACTCTGCTTGTAATGCTCACCACTGTACTGGAAACTTATTTTTTAAACAATCAGCAATTAAATCGTATGTCAGGCATTACAGGTACTAGTTACGTTCCTTAATGTGATAAATTGGGCCTGTGTTGATGTGTGATGAAGGAGCTTATATAGACTACAGTCATCTATATAAAGAGGTAGTTTTTATGGTAAGCTATGCTAACGAGTGAAAAGCAAGGCCTGTTGCTAGTTCATCATTGTGTGTGATTTTAAACAGGGTTTACGGTGGTACTTTCCTGGAAGACATTGTGCAGATCTACATAACTGTCCTTGTTTTATTTTAAAAGTGAAAAGTTTTGTATACTCTTTTACTGGAGAAGTGCAGTATTGTTCTCCTTTTTTGTCTTGCCTCTTACCAGGACAAAGGAAATGTCTAAAGTATAAATGACACAGTTCTTACCTTGAGGATTTCCTGTATTGGGATGTAAAGAAAGTGTAAGGCAGATCCAGGGCTTCTGTTTTCATCACTATTTGCTTTATTTAGTACAGAGACTAAACTTAATCTTTTTCTTTTTTTTTAGAGGTGTGATATTTAAAAACAAACAAAAAAACAACCAAGCAACAACCTCTGTTAGAGAGATTTATTCTTCGGTAGTTTTCCTAATGACTGACTAACTGTTAAGAATTTGCTTTTGTTATCTAAAGTAGAAATTAAACCAAACCTTGTTTAGATAGATTTGTTCCTCTGGGAATCAGTGTAATCTCTGCAACAATTTGCACTGTGAAGGTAGTGGAGCTGATTCCGACTTACAGCAATATCAATGAAATAAAAAAATTTTGCTCAGTGAAAAATCAACAAAAGCTCCAATGATGATATTGTTACCCAAGTGTGCTATTCACAGTACCTTTCCCACTCCCACCCCTCATTCCTGTTGTGAGAAGATGTTTGGGGCGTTTGTTCTCAGAAGTCCAATTAATGTTTTAACCTTCTGGAACAGACATTGTATTTAAAATAGCCATGTTTTTCTTAATCTCTTCCTCAACTCTACATTAAGTTAGGCAAGTGTTTTCTATGTTAGCTACCAAGACATTAGAATTTAAATATAGTGTTCTTACAAACTTAAAATCAACTGGGGTATCACTTTATAAGGCCTTAAATTGTATATCTGTGAAAGTTATTCTAACAATTTATTTCAGTTTTTCTAAACTGGTACTATGTTGGGTTTGTAACCCAGTAAATTTTCTGTGTTTATTAGCCTACAAATTCAAGGCATTAGCAAATGCCAATTATATGAAATAAAAACAAATGAACAACAAAACCAAACTTGTTACCACACGGATCATAGAGATATGACTGATTAGGATCTCCGAAAGTCATCCAGACAATATGCTTGCCCTACTGATACGCTCTTGGCATACCTGGACTCTTCATCTAGAAAGAGGATTATACTTTGTTTTTCTCTGCATGTATTGACTAGTAGTAGTTCAAGTATGCACAGGAAAAACAGCAGTCATGTTTTGTTAGTAAGGTACTAGGAAAATGTCAGCTGGTTAGAATTAGAAATTAGTTATAGAAGGGTGGGTGGGAGGGAGGGTTGATTAGAATAGGTGAGGTTTTTTGTAATACTCTACATGAAACAATTTGTATTAAACTATCATGTGCTTCTTTCATTACTAGTGATTTAGACTGTACTGGTGCTGCACACCAAAAATATTGCAAAGATTTTGTAAATCTTACAAACCTTAACATTTTTGTGTCCTTTTTAAATAGCTCCTCCTTGTCATGATCAGGAATACAGCCTATATTGCCCAAAATGTTTTGAGGTTTGTTTGTTTTTTTTTCCTTTAGGCTGAAATAAATAGCTATAAACTGGATTGAACTGCCCTTGATACTTAGGGGGTTTTGCCCCTTTAAAATACTTGTTTCATTGGTGGCAGGGTAAGTGACAGTGGTGCAAATAGGCTAGAGGGTATGTATCAAAAATCCTGTTTCTGGCTGTTTTACTGATCCCTTCTACAACTTGAGACAAGCAGGTTAACTGTTTGTGCCTCCATCTGTTCTTCCAGAAGATTGGACTAATGCTTACTTCCCGAGGGTGTTTAGAGGCCTAGTTATTTGAGATCTTCGGGTGAAAGAGACTGGATAAAAGTAATAAAGTTTGCTCTGTTTAAAACAGAAATATAACTTTGAGGGTGGCTCAAAGAAGAATATAATTTGTGGCCTCTGAAGTTTTTCATCTAAGAACGAGTTTTGTAATTGCATTGTTCAGGCTTAACTTCAAGCACGTGAGAATTAATGCAGTCAGTGGAACTGCATGCACACAGTAGAGAATGTTTCAAAGTGTTTGCAGTTCGGGGCTGTGATACTTGCAAGTGAAATGCTTTTTATGGTTTGAGATTTTTACAAAATCAATGGTGTTCAAATGTAGCACCTTTTAAACATTTGTCTTTATTCCAACTTAATACGATAACACATCTGCATTAGATATATCCCTTTCATTCTATAAATAAACATTGCCTGGCAGTAAAAGTATTGGTGTAACATTTTTTAAAAAGGAAGTCATGCTTCTTATCATGTTGTATGTGACTTAAATGACTGTTTCATATTAAAACTAACCTTTCCTTATGTACTGCTTAAATATACCTGTTTTGGGATATCAGTTCAGTACTTTTTATACAATCTTGAATGTGTTCCACATTGGTGACATGTATTTTTGCAACAACCTTTTTGTTTCGATTTTAAATTAGAGCATGTCTGAAGTAATACATGCATTAGTGCTGTGGTGTGTGGCAAAGTTAATGTATGTAATTCAAATTGGAAGAAAGTTTCCAGACTTTGTCCAACATTAACCCTGTGGCCAGGGATTAAATTACTATGTAATACAAATTATTTCATATCACGATGTGTTTTAAGCTACTCTATGAAGTATGTGAAACATTATTGTTTATGGATTGGTAGCTGGCGTGGTATCTTGCATAGAATGAGGTATGATAGATGGTAGCAATTCATGGTAATTACAACTGATTACCTTTCAGAACACGCAGCACTTAGGTGCATTGTCATCTTGTTGCCATAACTGTTAGTATGAATTTCTTTATATTACCCACTGACAAATGTGTGAACATTTGGTAATAAGCTCCTGGGTGTGAAAATTCTATTCTAACACTCTTTATTTGGTTTACAAAACATGTAATTTTTTTATCTATTGGATGTGATTAGATATATGCAGGCGGATGTAGAACTGGATGTATTTTAAAGTTATTCTGCAATTACTGAGTTTTGTCTGAAGCTTTCTATATTAGAATAGACTCTTCCTTAAAATTGGAAAATTAAGTGTACTTAGCAGAACTCTTAAGGCAATATAACTATCCTACACTACATCTTGAGTTATGCACATTCACTTCTTTGTATGGAACTCCTCTGATTCTTGTTGGCTTATGCTTTATATGGAAATAAAGGGTCCCTTTAGTGCCCTAGTGTTGTGTGTCATCAGTTCTGAGGTAATTAATTCTGAATGGTGTTCAGCCCCTTAGAGGTGCTGCCTATAGCTTGAAGTATTCAATGTTGCCCTTAGTTTCCTGGTTCAGAAACAGCTTGTCCCAACACCATAGTGAATACCTATTTTTGTATTGTTTGCCATACATGATTGAATTTCCTTTTCGAGTTCAAACAAATGGTCTGTCTCAAAATAATTTTTGATACAACCCCACCTTTTTACTCAGAGGTTTGTGCACTCTAATTCAGGAATTGCTGTACTGGAGACAGTTTGGGATTGGAGTCAGGAGAGAGAGCGCTGTTGTGTCTATTCCTAGACACTCACCTCATCTCCTAAAGGATGGTCTAAATCTGAACTACCATATAACTTAAGGAGGGCAAGCTCTTAATATATTTCTTCTTTTTGTTGCTTTTCTTGAATTTTTTTTTTCCTGAAATGTGAAATAATATGGAGTTGCTGAGGGATTTTTACTTAAAAGACAGTATGTCCTCCAAGCTTTTGTATATGGCCTTTAGAGCAGACACTGTTCTTTAGGGCCTTCTGACTTGGAAATTTTTGGTCCGTGTTCTTTCATTGTTAAAGATAAGTTGAAAAAGGCAAGTTACCAATCTACTGCCATCCAAACAATGCAAAATATAAGCTGATTAAGATTATTGACATTTAATTTTTTTGTTAATAATGATGTGATATTCTACCTTTTAGAAGAACATATATTAGAGTCTGATTCAAGCATTCTTGGAAAATGTATATGGTAGATTTTGTCCAGCACTGTATGTAACTTTTTTGCTTTCTGTTGTCTGGTTTCAGTTTCTTTTAAAATAAAGACAATTTTTGCGGGGAAGTTGCCTGTTGATTTTATGAAGATTGATGTAATGCCTAGATTAACTCTTCTGATGTTTTGCCTGTGGGAATGCATTTGGATTAGTCATAATCCTGTGAGAAACGGTATGAGGTCATACTGATCAGAAAAGACAGCTCTTGCCTTTTTTGGAGAGGACCACTGTTCTGTAAAGGCATTAATCTGAAGTAACTTCAAAGCAGATTAGAAGAGGTTTTGCACCATAAACCCCATTTCTTTCTTACAGGATGGGAGGGAAGGCTCAGGCACCACCTGGCTGAAGAGAGTTTTTTTTAGAGCTTTCTGCACTTGGGAAGAGATTATGCAAAGAATTATTTACTCTAATTTATAAAATTGTTTCTAAGCCATTCCTGTTTGTTGAAATGCCAGAACTAACACGTACCACATCAGTACCTTACTAGTGATTTTTTAAAAGCAACTGATAGGGGTGGTCCCAAGCCACACATGCAAAACAGTTCGTTGGAGTAAATAGCATCTCGTAACATGTTCCTGCTCTTCTTGCAAAATATGGAGGAATGAAAGAAATTAGAGAGAATTTAGAAAGGATTGGAGAAAAAAAGGTTATTTATTAAATTAAAGATAAGAACATGTAAACTATTTAAAGGCTTTTTCCCCCCCATATATTAAAACCTCTGAAGCTGTTAGAAGTGAAATAACACCTGGAAGAGATGTATGTATGTATATAATGGCAGCTGGAAGGTCCAGAGTATTAGTAATATTATTAACATTGGACTGGAATATAAATGTCCATCCTTCATAGCACAAGAGATGGGAATTTAAGAATAAAGTTTTCCAGGGACAATTTTATATCCTCTCACTACGAAGTTTCTTGCACTTGTAACTGATAAGTTAATGCCAACAGAAGAAAGATCCTGGATGGACCTCTCCTTTGGTTTATTTTACAAAAGTGTCACAGTGAGAGCTCACTTATTTGCCCAAGTAAGTTAGCAATACGGAATGTGTATGACAGAGGTGGTGTTTCTGCAGATGCACATCAATATTGGATTTTTAAGGTTGATCCAAGACCTTGCTCAGTCCCTTTTGTGTCTTTCCACAGGTAAATCTGCTATTTTGACTTAGAAATGTGTTAGTGATGTTTACTGTGTTTTCTACAAGCAAAATACATAGCTTTGCATTGGAGATCTAGCTTTTAAGTAAATAGACTTTTTTGTTAATGTATTGGAGCTATTTTGTGTAGCTTGAGAACACCAAATACAGGTAGCCATGACTATGTCCTGTCTTGTAAAGTGTGTATACGTAGTATGTCCTTTCTGGCAGGAGTAGATAATAAGCTGCTTTGTTTCAGTATATTCTCTGTGATTAAACTAAAAATTACACCTGGATGGCCAAGGCAGAAGACCAGCACTCAACAGATCTAAGACTTTTATTGTCCATAAATGAACTCTCCAAACTGAAGGATGTGTTCTGGATGACTACAGCCCCACTCTGGACTGGTAGGAGATTGAGTTACTATTACATTATAATCATTCTAGCCAGTGCTGCTATTGGAACACCCTGATTTAAAACAAAACAAAACAAAACACTATCCCCTCCAACCCCCAACTCTTCCATTACTTCATCTAGGAAGCGGGTAAATAGGATTTTGACTCCTGTGTGCAGTTTTGGCCTCTCCATTTTCAATGTACTAGAACTGGGAAAGCTTCAGAGTCAGCAAGGCAGATAAAGCTATGTAAAAGAAAAGTAAGCAAGCTAAAAGTGTTTCAGGGTAAAAAGAGCATCCCTCAGAGTGGAGAAAGGTCTGTCTGCACTTGCCTGAAGTTTGTCTTGCAATACAGACAACTAAGAGAGATTAAATAAAGGTAACACGAGACAGGTTTAAAACAAACAGGAGTTTTGTTCTCACAGGAAGAATCTTTCCTCAGCTTTTATTTACTTACTTATTTTCTCTTACAGTTTCTTAGACTGATAGCAGTCTGTTTATGGAGATGTCACGTGTAAGTCTGGGTGCAGAACTATAAATCACACAGTCTCATCTTCTGCAGCTGACAGCAAGACTCCTTACGTCATAGTGCAGATCCTGCCGTAAGTCTGAAAGTATGTATTGTGTAAGGTTTAAAAGAAAAAAACCAAACCAAAACAAAAAAGTCAGCTGTGCCAAAAATACCTAAAGCATTTTGACTTTCAGCTAAATCTGTTTCCTCTTCTACTTTTGAATGTTCTTGGAGTAAGGAATTTAATTCAGTTCTGGGATTCCAGTCCATGCAAGCATTCATCCAGTTGATACTGATGAGGGTAAGGGTGGAGAATAACCCAGGATTCACATCAATTATGATGGATTTCTTGCTATGAAAAAGTTTTAAACGTCTGTGATATATAGTTATATGTATACATACTACTTAATAGTAACCACTACCATTTGAACATTGCTTTGGAATATAGATAACAGAACATAAAAATCGTATCTTCAGTGATACACATCAGAAATCTTAGCTCAGTTTTCCTTGGTCATATTGTAAAAGAAAGAAAAGGAGGAAAACTGGACTTGTGGTTCTGTTTTTTTTTCCAAATAGTTCTAACAACTGTTTTTCTTTTGAGGGACTCGGGCATAATGGGATGTTTATCCAGATGTGTTTGGCTCGGCTCTCAAGCACCCCAGCAGCCGCTGCTTTTCATACAGTAGCCATCGTTTCGGCAGGTAGAGTTACTGTGCGTTTGAGGGAGGCTGAGCAGCACCGTGCACATCGCCACCCAGTTCTCGGCGGCGGCAATCCTGTGAGGCAACCGGTGCTTCGGCGGACACGGGGAAGTTTCAGTGTATTGCTAAATCAGCCCTCAGCTTTTAATAGCTTTTACCAGACGTTCTCAGGCAGCAGTTTGTCTCTTTATGGAAATGCATTTAGATCGCGAGAGCCGCATTCCTCCCCGCTCTGCTGAGGTGTCACTAACAAAAAACATCTCATCGGGACCTGACAGCACTTCCGGGTCTCTCCGCGCAGTCCCCGGAAGTGCTCTTGGAGAGCACCGGAAGTTCTGCCCCTAGCAACGGCGGCGCGCCCGTAGCGACAGGCGCCGCCATGCCGGTGTGGCTGCGGGAGCACCGCTGGCGGCAGACCGCCTCCGCCGTCTACCTCTCGCTGCCCGTGCGCGGCCTTCGGGTCACCCCCGCCAACATCTTCTGCACCGACCGGTACCTGAAGGTGGGGCGGCCGCACTCCTCTCAGGGGGCTGCTGTCCTGCCGTGTCGCCACCTTGGGACGTGTTGTACCCGTGGGCTGTGGCTTGGCCTTGCTTTATAGCTCTGTTAAAAAGTGCAGGCTTAATACACCATGGCAGCAATGCTGTCAAGTTTATAATCTTTTATAATATTTAATCTGTAACCTCCCTTTGTATGCTGCAGGCTGGTAAATACCTATCCCACCAGAGATAATGGCTTTACCAGTGTTCATTCTCCTCCATACTAATTCTCTTGCTAACTCAATAGGTGTCATCTGCTGTTTCTCTCATAAATGGCCTGAATTATACACAGCTGCTTATATTATGACTAATAATTCTAAATTTGAGGTCCATGGCTTCTGTTGCAGTGCTGAAGAACCAACTTTTGAAATCTCTTTTATCTGGTCTAATAGCATATAGAACCTCCATGCTGCATATTAAGCAAATTAGTTTTGTCAACAACATGTGTTTCTTGGGGTTTACTGTATGCTGGTACTAAGTATTTTGAATATGTGAAATTTAATTAAAAATTGTAAATATTAGTACACATTAATTATATTTTTATAGGTAAGCATCCCTCCCTTTTTATTTGAAGCCATTTTATATGCTCCTATTGATGACACAAATAGCACAGCAAAGATCGGAAATGGAATCATTTTCTTCACTTTGTATAAAAAAGAGGTGGCCATGTGGGATTCCCTAACTCTAGCAACTGGTAAGTTCTCTACTGTGAAAAGCAGGTTGTGTGTAAGAAACCCAAACTGAGCCAAAACTTTACAAACTATAATAAGCAATGCGGAACTTCTGCTGCCAGATATCTGATAAGTTTAACCTGTTGTTCATTGTTAAGAACAGAAAGTATATGAAAACGGCAAAGAACATCTACTGGCTCTAGGGCACAGAACACAAAACGATGTTTCTTGTAAAACTTACATTTTGTGTGTTAGCAAATCTTAATTTTCTCTTTTTTTAGACATGGGCTTGATAGAGACTACTTTCTGAAATTTGAACCATGTTGCATTTTCCCAGACAAAGTAGCAAAAGAAATCCTGTTTTTATGAATGTGACACATAACAGTAGAACTTCACGCCTAAATTACTAAAATATTTTTGTTTGTTTTTCAAGCTAACAAGGAGAAACTGCAGTATCTAAGAGAGAATGCTGTTCTAAAAGCACATGAAAAGGCAAAAGAGGAGACAGAGGCAAAAAAAGTTACAAAACAGGAACACAAAAAATATGCTTTGGAAGCCACAATGAAGGTAAGCTTAGAAGGAACTCTGCAAGACATATACATGTAAACAATTACCAACTAATCTGGCAGCTGCTTGGTTAAATATACCTTAAAAAATATGAAAAGTACTGATTTTTATTACAGTGGTGAACTTTGTTATTTCTTTGTAGTTAAAACATACCTATTACCAAATAGGAAAATGATACAGAAAAAAATATTTAGAATTTTCTGCTAGTAATACTAAAATAATAAAAATAATTGGTGAGTGGCTCATATTTTTGTCAGTTGAAAGAAGACTACAATAATGTGACAAAACCATAATCTCTTTTGGCCTTTGCATCAGTACAAGTGTCTAGTCATTTGGCACTGTCAAAAAGACTGATTTTTAGAAAAATCTTTTTTGTTCGTTGTTATATCAGACTTGCTATTCATTGCTTTTTGTGTTTATGTATCTTTGTCATTCTGCATTTTATGTGTATTTTGAGAGAAATTATTTTCTTCGAAATTTTTATGCATATAAAAGTCTGGTCACTTCATTTGTGTTTAAAAGGATTTTAAAAAGTATACAATGAAATTTTAAGATTGCATATGCGATTTGGACCAAAATGAACTGCAGTTGATGACTTTCTTAGTAGCAACGTTGCATCCATTCTGCCTATGTAATAATCTCAAAGAGGAGAAGTAAGAAAAAGTGTATTAAAATTAAGCCATATATTTTACATTTATGTATATTCCAGAGGTCTGCATTGGAATATGGGCAAGATTTTCATTGTTTACAAGTAAAACTTATTTCTGAATGTTTCTGGATCATACTGTAGTAGTGGTAGAAAATAGTGAAAAGATATGACTTTTAAAAGCTAACCAGAAATCTTTACTCTCTCAATCATTTTTAAGCATCTTTCATAACTCTGCTCGTACAATCACATCAATGATGATGCTATGCTTGGGATATGAAACTGGGAAAATAATGGTAACTTAGTCGTCTTACTATTATCAGTTGTTACATATCTCATAGGTTTATCATTAAACAGCTAGAAGAAGCAGAAAGAAAAAGAATTGAAGATCTGAAAGAAAAGGAGCGGCAGAAGGTCACTGAGGAGTTGGAGTTATGGAAAAAACAGCAAGATGCTGCTGAGAAACAAAAGAGGGTACAAAAAGAAGGGGAACTACATCAAGAAGTAGAGCAATTAAAGGAGAAGAAACAGGAAAAAATTAACAAAACTAGGATTCCTAATGAAGGAACTTCTGAGACCAGAATCAAAGCTACTAAAGGTTGTATTATTGGAGTGTATTTTATTATTCTTTAAAGTGTGAGTATAACTTTATTCCTAGATATTTCTGTTCTTCGTTTATCTTTGTCTCCACCATACTGAACTTATTCTTTTAGCTTGCAGTTATTTTAGAGTCTTTATTTTCAGGCAATTTATTGAGCCTAAAGCATGTGAGTTCTTAGCTCTTGTTTAAGTCTTTGGAAATACAAGGACAGATTTTGTTCTAAGCTTCAGAAGTAAAACAGCACGCCATCACAGCGTGATGCAGACTTTGAGAGTGGAGTTCACGTTTCCCTAAGTTACCTAACTGCTGGTTTTTGTTGAAATACGCAATCTCCTTTCACCCTCTCTATCCCATGTCTTGGCGCCAGAGAGAGCCAATTCAGGGAACTAAACCAACAGAAAATATTTCATTTTTGTTTTGCTTGTTTATTTTGGTAAGTTTAGTTCTAGCTTCTGCAGTTGCCCTGTCAGAGAATCACAGAAGTGGCAAAGATAGTGATGTAAGAGAAGTTTAAGTTAATTTCTGACAGATAATGTAGCCGGTAAATAAATGGCACGATACAGCCAGAACAAACATTTTTTTAAACCTTCCCTTCAAAAGAACAAGTCTAAACCTATTAGAGGTTTAGTTCTAATGTGCATAATTTCTAAATTAGGTGTTCTTTGGACTTTGATAGAAAAACAGAAAAATCCCTTTTGCTTCATTTTTCATTTCCAGTACTCCAATTCTCTTCATAGGTCGTGGTTCCTATAGTATGTTTTCAGAAAATTTGAAAGAAGAACAGCTACCAGCTCCTCGATCTACTGCTACAATTAAAATCAACTTTACATCACGAGTTTTTCCTACAGCTCTACGAGAATCTCGTGTCGCAGAAGAGGAGGAGGTAAGGATTGCGCTCTGGTTGCTTCTACTGTCTTAAAAGGTGGTCAATTATTTACCGTTTATTCAGTAAGTTGACAAAAATGTTACCTGTGCCAAGAAATGCTACCTGTGCAATATCCTTATCTTCTAAGGAAGAAAGTCTTATTTAAGTGAAGATTTAAAGAAACACTTTTATATAAAAATTGTTTTCACCAAGCATGTGATTATGCAGATTAATAAATAGCATGTACCTTTTTTTGGAGGGGGGGCGGGGGGAAGCAGCAATATTAATTGAATTCCTTGAAGTACAAAATTTGAAATGTCTTTACTCTGAGATTCTTTAAGTTCTGCCTTCTTAAAAAGAAGCTCACAGTTATCTTGTTTGAGCTCTATTAAATGAGCACAAAGAGTCATTTTGGAAGTTCTAAAACAAACACACAAACAAAAATGTATTAGTGATGCAGTAACCTTACTTCTCACATAGTAATAAAATATTTGGGGAAACTTGGAAGTTTTTCATGTCTGACATTATTAAATATTTCTCCCTGCCCAAAATATGTGGCAAACAGAATTCTTTTGGTAGGGCTGAGTGAAGAGGTGAAAACAAAATCCTTTTTTTGGATTTGAATTTTCCTTCAGAAATAATCTTTGCACATTGTATGTTTACAGTGGCTACGTAAACAAGCAGAAGCTCGAAGAACAATAAGTGATGATTTGGCTGAGCTGGAAGATTTAAAAGAAGAGGAGAAGAATCCAGATTGGTTGAAGGACAAAGGAAAGTAAGTTAGATTCCATTTGAAGATGTATTTAAAATGAAATATTAGTTATATAGTGTGTGTCTATTGTTTAGCTTTGATATTTTCTATTTATCCTAGACACAAATGGATTTCCTTTCATTTGTACTTTTTCTTGAGAGGTTAAACATCCATCTAAAACGAATGTTAGGAATTTGATAAAAATATTGGTATGTTTCTGTAGCTGTGTTATAGAGAAAGGTTTGATTAGGGGATTGTAATCAGATATGTAGTTTTCAGAATTAGTCCTGTGTCTGCAAAGATATGCCCACATCTTACTGTTCTTCATTACATTTAAGCAGTGACTATTTTTGTTAAGTCGTGTGTCTATATGCTTTATTGTCAGCATCAAGTTTGACTGAACTTCAGCTATGTTCTCTCAGTATAGGCTATAAGTGGCCATTTCCAAGGAGAAGTCACTAATACTTCAATTTTTTTTTTAAATTAATTGTTAATAATAAGTAGTTAGTTATTTTGTGATGTATCACCTTGTTTAAAGTGCGTATTTCACTTTTTGTTTCATACTTAGCAAAATGTTTGCAACGGGAAACTATCTTGCGGCTGTAAATGCATATAACCTCGCAGTGCGGCTAAACAATAAGCTTCCCCTACTGTATCTGAATCGTGCTGCTTGCCACCTTAAACTGAGAAATTTACATAAAGTTATTGAAGATTCCTCTAAGGTATAAATACATAGGTTCTCAAACTGTCATCTTATACGTGATTGTGATTTATTACTGTGATGCTTCTGTTTCATGCAGATCTGTAAACACTTACTCGTGCGATTCAAACTTTTTAAATTCAAAATTAATAAATTCAAAATTAATATAATGAAGCCATGGTGAAATATTAAAACTTGCTAGTGATTGATCAATGAACTTTCAGAAATTTTAAACAAAACAACAACCAAAAAACCTCCAAACCATGCTTCCACACGTTTAGGCCAAATGGGCAGTACATGTTTCTTTACAGGTAAAATAGTGTAGCAATATATACACTTGGAAAAAAAGACAACTTTGAGCAGGAAAAAAAAGGAAAATATGCACTGACATCTTTTGTATTATGTTGTGGTGTTCTTCATTTGGTGGGAAGAAGATAAAAAGGTGGTGGTAATGAGGAAGATACTTAAAAAAAAAAAAAAAAAGCAGCGGACCAGACGTTTTTAAAGGACTGTATCAACTCAATGTTTTCGCAGCCATTATTTGTGCCATGAGGGGTGATCTCAAAAGGCACGTAAATAATTTGTAAAAAGTTGTCCCAGAATTACTATTTTTTGAACTAATAAGTACTCGAGGCTTGAAACTTTTTTTTTAGTACCTGCTGCTACAACACGTACTTTTTTAGGGCTGCTATTTTTTTTTGTTTTTTTTGTAGCATGGTATGTAATATCATGTATGAAAATAGAATACATTATTTGACTGTAATAAACATTTAACATGTTATTTGTCAGTTTTTAGTTATGGCAATGAAGCTGTATTTAGTGAACTGTGGGGTGACAAATACAAATCTTAATGACTAAAATCACAATCCACATAGTTAAATTTGAATAGTTATTTTCTATTTCTATTTGAATATAATATTACTGTATAACAATAGTAATTAGGTGAGAGAAGTGTGTGTAAATGAGAAAAACACCAAAATTATGGAAAATCTACCTCTAAATATTTTGGGTATTTTCATTTGTAAAGGCACTAGAACTGCTGACACCACCTGTTCCTGATAATGAGAATGCTCGAGTAAAAGCATATGTGAGACGTGGAACAGCGTTTTGTCAGCTGGAGTTATATACTGAAGGTGAGACCTTGATTTTGTGAAAGTGTGCACGTGGATTTATAGTGACATGGAAGTAATTCTGTTCAGCTCAATGAGATGGCTCACACCTTTATTTTTTCAGGAGAGATGTTAAAGGAGGCCAATGCAATCTGTGTCTCTTTGTTATGACCCTTTATACCACATTCCTTAATTATTATTCTTTTTTTAATTACTGGCTAATTGCAATTCCACTTGAAAAATCTTTACAACTTTTAAGAAAATAGATTGTACTCCTAATTCAAGGAATACAAATTATTTTTTCCATTGAGGAAAAGGCTTTAGTGAGTTGTGTATCCTCTGTTTGGTCTGTTGGGTAGTTGGTCTGTCTGTGCGTAACGGCCAACTAGTGACCATAGCAGCATGGTGGCCATGGAAGGTATTAGTAAGGAACGAACGAGAGGTCAGAGATGACATATTTGCATTGGGAAGCATTCAAATGTAGGATACAGACCGATATGAAACTAGGTTGCAGTAGTTTTGCTGTTCATGAAGCAATGTTTTATTGGTTTTGAGATTATATTTGCAGTGGTTCCAATTATAGAACAAATTAACTTAAAATAACCTGAAATATTTCTAAAATATTTGCTCATGAAGTGCTTAGTACCACATCTCTGTAAAGTGATGTATGAAACCTGTATTGGTGAGCAAAATGTTTCATCAAGTATGTGTGATTTGTGTGAAAATACCTGAATTAAATGTCTCTAGTGAGTTCTCTAAGAGCATCAGTTTAGGTTTGTAAGGCAAATTTACAAGTGAAAGTTGATAATAGAAAGTGAGGAATATTCAAAATGTCAGTGTTGAAATACTAAGCTTTTCCCATTGGTTACCTTTTTCTGCCTATGGCTTGCTTTGTCTTACCCTTACAGCTTCATTTGCACTTGGAACCTGTATAAAAAAGACAATTAAAGAAGATTTTATTTTACTTTCTGTACTCGTGGTTTGCTTTTTTCTCCCCAAGCTCTAGTATTCACAGTTCATGTCTTTTTTTTTTTTCTTGTTTTCACACACTTTCATTCTGTTATTCAATTTTTCTCTCTTCTGAAGAACACTTCTGAACATGCGTGTGGGCACATATATATATGTGAATGAAGAGGCCCTGTTTTCATGTTTCAGTACCTGAAAATGTTTATGTAGTAGAGTGTTTCTGCTAAAATGTTTTGTAAAGTAATATTGACAAAATACAAATTTATTCACTGACAAAAGTTAAACCTAATGTAATTCTGATTCTATCTTGCTCAGTAACAAAACTCAAGATCAATACTTCATGCATATGGTTAGGGAACTGTTATTGCCAGGTAGTTGCTAAAGAGGATGCTCTTACATTATTGATTGACATTCTTATCGATGTATCTATATTAGGTCTCCAGGATTATGAAGCAGCTCTCAAGATTGATCCCAAAAATGAAAATATAGAAAAAGATGCTGAGAAGATTCGACAGCTAATTCAAGGAACAACACAAGATTCTTAATTTAAAAAAAAAAAAAAGGAACTTTAAGGATCTTTTTGACAGGGGTGCCTTTTGAGGGCACCAGAAGGAATCTTAGTTCTCTTCCATATGTTGTTAACTAGACATTTTTCTGTTTCACTCAGAACACCTACAGAATTGGTAAAAGGTTGTGTAAGTGAATTACTATTTTTGGAAATTATAGTATTATAACAAATAAGATTAGATATATTTGATATAATTTTGATAGAAAGTTGTCATGATTTTGCTTTCATGGCTTTGAAATATTGGTGGGCCGAATATTAAAACATGCTTTTGGTACTTGATTTAAAGTTACTCATAACTAAATGAAGTATCTGTCTGGAAATATCTACTGAATCTTGACAAAGGGTTTTCAGACAACTTCAGTAGCTCCATATAGTCAACACCTGTTAACTTGTCTTTCTGTTCTCCATGAAAGCTGAAACAGATATGTGTGCTATGGTTATGGTTATATGCTTTTCTCTTTTCTTATTCATAGTGTTTGGCACATCTGAAACTAAGATAGAGAATTTAGATTAGATTCAGGCATCTAATTTGGAAAACCTCCACCTGGAAGGATAGAGGTAGATTTTATGTAGTGCAGAACATTCTTTTTAACATTAAGCAATGTACATTGAATATTTTCAGACTATTTTGAAACATTTGTTTGGGCTGATTAAACAAGGTAATTGGAAAAAATATAAACCTGTAGTGTTGTAGTGTAATGTAGTGGTAAATTAGTCCTGTGATAAATTGTCCTATCAATGAAAAAGACTTACTTCTTCCATCCTACTAGAATTAGTAATCTCAATGTATCTGTAAAGCATATTCTAAATCAAAAACATTGTTATTTATAGGAGCATATGTACTTTTCTTGAGCTAGCATTTTAATTTGTACTCTGTTGACATTGGCCAGTATCTCAGGAGTACTGGTGTGATTAAAGACTCGCAAAAGAGGGACCATCCTGGTGAGGCTACAAATGTTGAAAAAGGACATGAAGTATGACACTGTGCTTTGAAGTCCTGCACCTGTTGTTTTGGATAGAGGAAGAATGTATTATAGAATTGTATTGTCTATATATAAATGTTAGCATTTGTATTGCCATGACAACCTGAAACACTGGACTTGAAGTGGTTGTGTTTTGTTAGGCATTCTATGGAAATTGTGACCATTTCAACTACACTCCCTTCAGTAGCAGTTTTAGCAGACTTCTGAATTTTCCACGTCAGCCTGTTTCCTGAGTACCATTTATGACTGATTTCTGTCTTTAGAAGAAAATATTTATTATGCAGATATATGTTATTCTTTGTAAATTTTATACTCTTGTAACAGGGAGAAGGTGGCAGGTGTTGATTCCAGTCGCTTTACTTAGAGCCTTGAGAGGAGTGCTGAGGTGAGTCAGAAATGTCTGGGGTAGCTGCCGTTCTTCTTTTGTATTGCATTGCATTGCAATGGAAGGGGGTGAGAATATTTTATTTATAGCAGTTGGAAGGAGGGCAGTGCAGGAGCTTTAGTGCCTTAGTTGAGTGTAATGGTATGCTTGCCAAAATGTGGCTTTTTGCTGAGAGGAAGTGGGGGCTAAGGAGGAGAGGCAGTGGCAATGAGAAAAAGAAAATGCAAAGAAGAAGATGCTGGTTCAAAGTTCCTAATTTTCTGTTTTGCGTCCAGAGCCTATTAGAACAATCTACATACATCTGTATAGGCTGTTTGTATTGTAGTGATTTGTTACAGCTACTCAAGGCTATTTTTGATGTAGACATGCACCTTTTTCTACTGCTATGAAATAGAAACAGTGACTTCTTTAAAGGTTCGGGAAGCGAGTGTGTGTACATCGTATCAAAGTCATGCATTGTGTTGGTATTAGTGTCCTAAGATGTAGGAATGTGCAGAATGACTTTAGGTTTTAAAACCAGAAAATACTTAAATTAAAACAAATAGACCTTCAGGTCTATGTCTCTTGCACTTAACTCTTTCTGTAAAATTGGAGTTCCACGTTTATGTTACCAGTTTCAAAAGTTTTATTTTTATGGGTTTAAGTATGGTTGAGAAAAGTGTATCATTAAATCAGCTACATCTTTTTTGATAGATCTTATTCAACCCAGCAAAACCAAAATAAAACAGATATTGACAGTTATTCCCAGAATGACTGAAATAACGGATTGGTTTTCTTAAAGCTAGTCTAAGTCTATGACATAAAGATGGAGATGCATTTTTACAGAGTATGCTGTAAATTGGGGTAGTCATATACCCTACTTCTGTCAATGGCAGTGTTTAAATAACTACCTTGAAATGACCCACAAGTGAGTAAGTGTTTTGAAAAGGTTTGATCTATTGGGTGATAAGTACGAGGTACCATCTGTGAGATAGGTGGAATAGCACCATATTCCCTTGAAGTTGTTTTAAACAGTAAAACCTGAGGCTTTGTCAAAGAACCATTGGTCATGAGTGTTTTCGGGTCCAGCATACAGGAAAACACCAGATTGCCAGGATTTGTGCAGAGAGGCGGAGGAGGAGGTTGGTTTTGCTTTGTGTTTGGACTTGATGGCAGTTTCTCATCAGAAGTCATCTTCTTTCCCTGCTGAGGAGACAGATTTTAATTCAGCTTTTCAAATAACAGGGCAAAGCATTTCACATTTGTTAAATGTTTGTGGTCAGGGCAAATGTTGCTCAAGACATGTATTGAAATACATGCACGGTGGAGAGTGAGGAACTTAACACTGCAGACTTTTGACCTTATTTAGTAAACTGTGGACAGTGATCAATGGACTCATGTTGACTATGAACTATAGTAAAAACAGGAATTTGCATCAATTTCTGCATTAGCGATAATCTTGAACACAGAAAATACCTTAAAATGTGTTGCAGAAATGATTAGTATGTATAATAAAAACATGAATGAGAGTAAGAACATAGCGAGGCTTTGTGGGTGCTTTGTTTTGGTTTTGACATTTCCTTTTCTAATATACAGAAATATGTATGCTAAAACAGAGCCCTAAACAAACCTCCAAATGACTCTATTTCCTCGCTCATGTTCACATACATGCGTTTGTTTTGGTGCTTTTTTTTTTTTCCCCTCTGTGGGGAGTGAATTAAGATGACTGATACTTGGTAGTACATTCATGCAAAGTGCTCTAACGCGGTATTGACATGTGGGGTAAGACGGCACTGAATCAGGTACCTCCCTTAGTTTTGCTGAGCGAGCCACTCAAGCCCTGCTCTTCAGAGGCGCAATGAAATCTTTTTTCTCTATTTCTCAATCACTTACAATATGAACAAAACACTGAAGTTGCTAGCTGACTTAGAGATTCAGACTTTCCCTTTGCTGTGTTTATTAACGAGGCCTGTTGTCGTTTCCCGTTTATTTTTTGCACCGGTACCGCAGCCCTGCTGTGCTGAGACCCCAGGGCCTTGCTCGGCGGGGCCCGTTGATGGGGGGCGGGAGCTGCCTTACCCCGGTCGCGGGCTGCCCTCGGGACGGACAGCTGCTCCTGGAGCAGTTTCAAGCCTCCGCTGTTGGGAAACTTTCCAAATTAGTTAATTCTCCGTCATCCACTCGAAGGATCAAGTCTTTCTAGCCCACAGGCAGGCCCGGCCCGGCGCTCGGCGGCGCAGCGTTGCTATGGCAGCGGGGGCCCGGCGGGGCGGGGCGTGCCGCCCGCCGCGGTGCATGCTGGACTCTGTAGTTCCCCAGGCGCGCGGGGCGGCCGGCGGCCGCGGGGCGCGGACTACAGTGCCCAGGGTGCGGCGGGGCGCCGCCGCAGTGCGCAGCCGCGGCCCTGGCGGGTCGGTGTTGTTTTTGACGGCGTCACCGGCGGCGGTGGCGGCCCCTCGTCCGTGCCGGGCCCCGCTGGGGCCGCGCTCAGGTAAAGCGGCGGGAGCGACCTGCGGGGCGGTGGCGGCTGCCGCCTCCCGGCCCGGCCTTGGTACGCAGCCCCGTGGGGAGAGCGGCGTCCCGGGCCGCGGAGGGGCTGCCTGGAGCCGGGGGGAAGCCCGGGGGCGCTGGGGTCGGGGCAGGGAGCCAGTGAGCGGGGCGCGGCGGCGGCCGCCGGGCCTCTCTGAGGCGGCCGAGCGGGCTCCGCGGGCCGCGGTCCCCGCCGGGCCGGCCCGGCCGCGGGCGCTGGCCTTTGCCAACTTCCTCCTCTTTCATCATATGCCTCGGTCTCCCCGGCTGATGCAAGGTGTTCTCTTTCATAAATGGTGTTATTGTGGCTGTAGCGGCCCGGCCCGCGCTTCGCTGCAGGTGCGGCCGTGAGGGCAGCGGCTGGGGCTGGGCGGGCAGCGCCCGGGCCTGGGGTGGGCTGGCGTCTGCTGCCTGGGCCTGGCTGGAAGTCATGGCAGGCAAATAGCCTTTGTGGGTTGCTAAGTATATTCACCAAGAAGAACGCTACTTCGGGGAAGAAATTACACCGCTGTGTAGAAATAATAAACTTGCACAAAACCCCTGAGGTATGATACTGCTCTAACATGTTTTTATTTCTGCTGTGCAGCAAAGAAGCTACTGTAGAACAGAACTGTGAGTTTTTGCTTGGAATGACAGCATAGCAAACTCTAAAGAATGCCAATTCCTGTCAGTGCCTTGTTATTCATCTTTTCATTTGTCAATGCTTATTGAGGTTTTTTTAGTCTAGGAGATCCTCTTTGCAGACAGAAGAACTTGTTTAGATTGGAATAGTTATTCTCTCTGAGACTGGTATTCTGCTTCACAGTGGATAAATAGGATGTGATATGTATTATGTTGTCAACAATACATATGGCTGTAAATTTATACATCTTATGCTTCTGGTTTGCATTTCACTAGGCTTAGGAAAGTAGTTCACATTTCTCATTCCCTGCCCCCTCCCCCCCGCCCCCAACAAAAATACATAGAGGTTGAACTCTGAATATAATGGATATTTATTTTATCTAGATAGAAACTTAACAAAAGGCAATATCACTGTGAACATAGGACATTTATGGGCCTAGAGTCAGCTTTGCAGTTTTGACTGGAGCATAGAAGAACTTGAACTGTAACTTTCTTTTGAAACCTAGTGGCAATGAAGGTATTTAGTGAGAAGCCAAACTAGTGAAGCTGTCTCTGGGGGGTGTTTTTCTTTTTTTCCAAGCTTTCCTTCTGGCTTGGCCTGACATATAGGAGGTGTGGAATACTCTGCTGTATCCTTCAGTTATCCCTGCTGTTATTGGTCAAAAAAAACCCCATTAGTATCATCTTGATTCGCTAGGAAGTTTGCAGGTGTCATATCTGTTGAATTCCTGCCCCAAGTGACTTGTTTTTGTAGTAGCTTGCATTCAGGAAGGCAGTGCCAACCATATCCAGCACCCTTGGGCGGGTAGGAAAAACCTCCTGGTTCTTAGTGAGTCTCTGTCATTTGGTGGTGGAGAATGCAAGCTGGTGAAGATTTTGTGAGTAGGTCAGTTTGGCCATCGGGCTCAGATTAGCCTTCCATATTTCAGTTTACTTAAGGGACTGTATTTGATCTCAGATGTGGTTATGACTATGTGAGTTATGTTAATCTTTTACAGAAATAAGTTTTTACAGAAATTAGTTCTAGCCGATGGTTGAAGTTTAGGAACATTGCACCTAGGTATTTTTTATTTAAACTTTTTAGGCTCTTTTGCTCTTTTAGAGCTAACTAATAATAATTAATGAAATGCTTTACTTTTGATAACTGTTTCACATGTGTATGTGTGCTGAACGTGCTTGTAGGAACATAGGCACCCTAGAGATACCCTTCAGTCTGATGCCATGCTATCTGTCTTTCATCTTTGATAAATTTAACAGTTCCACCTGTAAATCCCAACAATTCTGTCATTGTTCTTTTTTATTGCAATCTTTTTCTTGTTATTAAAAACTTTTCTAGTTTGGAGATTGATCACCTGTATGCAGTTAAATATGCAGTTTTAATATAATATTCTGGTCGAATACAAGATAAGTGAGGCCAGCAAGTAACAGAAAATAATGATTGTTTGTCTGTGTGTTCCTCTGTTTGCTCTTTAGATATTTTTTGATTATGCCAATACTCACATAGTTAGGTCCCAAAGCTTTTATTTGGGAAGGGAAGACAGGTGATTAATGCTTCTTGGAGCCTGAGGCCATGGTTGTGTATCCAGTAGAATTGGTTTTATGCCGTGCTCAATTACCTGTCAGTCTGTGATCTGGCTGGAGGGGGAGAACGGGATAGATGATGAAATGCTGAGTTAGCTAGAGGAAGGCACACGTTAAAATGTTCAGCACAGAGTCTACTGTTAAAACCTGCTCTTTCCAAATTTGTAAATGCACTTGTATCAACAGAAGGGGTTTTTTGGCTTATTAAAGTATTTGCATTGTGTGACTTCGTTGTTTTTCATCTAGCACTGAGAGGCACTAAAACTGGAATTGCCATATTATGAAACCACAGCCTGAATTTCTTCCCTAGTGGAGATCAGACTCGCTAGTAAGGACTGGGTGGCTGCCTGTGCTATATTTGCCTCAAGCTGTATTTTTTGTGGTTACAAAGGAGGCATGGTTTTCAATGGCAATAAATTTGGTACTCTTATGATCGCTCTATTCACTGAAATGTAAAATAATTAAATGGAAGTGCTTTTGTACTGGGGAGAATTCTTAAAAGATAATTTCAGATCACTGGTACAGTTTTTGCAACGTAGCCAGTGATGTTTCTGATAGGTAGTGAGTTCTGGTGCTGGTAGTTACCTTCCCCTGGAAGGAATGTTGCTGCTGAATGCCTGGTCAAATTTAAAATAATTCAGTGGCAGCAAGCAGATGTTATTGTCTTGTGAGAACTCTTGAACACAGTCTTTGCCATTTGGGCATTTGTTATTTTTGATGATTGAAGAAGTATGATTTAAAAAAACCCATGATTTTAAAAAAAGATTTGATGATTGAATACAGCATGATTTAAAAAAAAAAAAAAACAAAACAAACAAACCAACCAAAAAATGAAAAACAAACAAACCAAAAAAACACCAAACAAAAAGCCCACCCAAAACAAACCCACCCCCACCATGATGTTCCCTACCTGAGATTCCAGGAAAAGCATTAATGATGGAAGAAAAAGATTTAAAGGAAAATGACAACCATACTCAAAGTAGGGTTTTATAATAAATGGAAATCCGATTTGTTTGTAAGTTTGATACCTACATTGATTGTTAGTCAATATTTTTGCGTTATAAACTGTGCTTGTGATGGTCACCATTGCCTTTTTTACAGAGGAACCCCAAATATATTAATTGCAGTTGATGAGGGAAAAGTGTTACATTAGAGAAACGTATGATAACTACCATAATGCAGAGAAACGAGACAAATGTTTACTCTATTTTTTAGGAAGACTAAATGGAATTGGAAGTTTCATATTTTGTTGTGCAAAATTCTAGGCCACACTGGCATATTTAGATATTCTAATTCAAGGTTTGTGTATATGTTCTGTGTTAACAAACTGGGAGTAAAGACAGGATTGATAATAAAGTAGGGAGTAAAACAATTTAAACAAATAGGTGCTT
The DNA here is from genome assembly GCF_963924245.1 of Chroicocephalus ridibundus. Classification (NCBI taxonomy): domain Eukaryota; kingdom Metazoa; phylum Chordata; class Aves; order Charadriiformes; family Laridae; genus Chroicocephalus; species Chroicocephalus ridibundus. Next base: position 35,419,953 of record NC_086292.1, read on the forward strand.
TTCTCTGTGTTCCTACTGGAAATAACTAGGTGTGGGAAATAAAGCAGATGTCTGAAGTTCTCTGAACTCTCTGCTTTTCTATAAAACAACAGTTATATTGACAGCTCTATTGAACTAGGATTTCTTTTGCTGTTTTATTACATTGGATGTATAACGTAACACACAATTGATTGGAAATCGTTCTATTTTGGGGAAGTTTTTTCCCCCTGAGGTAAATCTGTAGTCAATTTTATTAACAACTTGATATATTTTTATTTTAAGGAACAAGAAATACTAAATTTATTTTAAAAGTCTTTTTTGTTAGTGAAGAACTTTAAAAAATAACCTGGATGTGTAACAATAATGAATACTGTGTATTCCTGGTACAGGAGAAAAAATAAACAGGCAGCTGCAGCCAGACAGTTCTCTTCTGAAAATAACTACCAAAATCATCCAGTTGTATTGTAACAAGTAAAATTTGTACTTTGGTTTTTTTTGTTCTGTTTTTGTACTCTCCAGGTACTCTCTCAATTTTCTTCACAATCAGTATTTTTAAGAGTACTTGAAAGGAGTGAAAGAAACATGAATCATTGTTTTGCCCAGTAGTTGAAGAAAGTTAGTTCCAAAAGATCCTAGTTTGTGTCCTCTCCAGAAAAGGTGTTTTTCTTGAATGATCTGTTAGTTCTTGTGCATGTGACAATTCACAAATGACTACCTACTGAAATATGTCTTTAATTTTGTCTGTAGCATCATTGTTTGAATGTAATTATTGATTTATTGGCTAGCTCTGTGTGTGTGTGTGTTCTTAGCTAGTCTAAGAGCTTTTTGACTGGCTGAAATAGGTATGTACCCAGCAAAGCCATATTTGCTCCAAGTATAAAAAGATAATAGGAAATAGGCACAAAATAATATATTTTCTCTCTAAACTTCTCTTCTATATTTTTTTTTTCAATTCCAGAATAACAGTTTGTGAGTTAGTGTAGTGTTCTGTAACATCATGATTTGGATTCTTCTGTTTTCTTTGTTTTTTTCAAGTGAGCAGTAAAATTACGTATCTTGCATGTTAAAATAATCTACTTTTACTTGCAGTGTGCTTTGAAAATGTCTGAAAACTCCAGTGACAGTGATTCGTCTTGTGGCTGGACTGTCATCAATCATGAGGTACCTGATCTCAAATTAATCAAGTTCTGTCAGTTTAAGACTAGCCACATAGAGTAAAATATAATTTCAACTTTGTAGTTCATGTTTTATGTGGATATTGCATCTCAACAGAGAATATAGGAGAGATTTATAAATAAGAAAGCATAAATCTACTGTTTACAAATGTGTATCCTTTACTATAGCTGATATAAATTTTATTTAAAAGAATATTTTTTTCTTCAAAGTTTTTACTTTGAGGAATTGCTAGAATTTTAGTGAGATGTTCTCCTTTGTTCCATCTTTCCTGAAAACATTGATGTTCTATGTAACTTGTCTGTTGTTGCTAATATATTTTTAGTTTTTCTTTCAAATTCCCTTCTATCCCTATCCATCCCCCCCCCCCCCCCCCCAAAAAAAAAATAAAAAGGTTGGGAATAATGGGCAGGAAAAATATCTCATGCAGAAGGAAATGATGCCATGAGTTCTCCAGGTGTTTTCTTCTACTACACTGGCTGATCCTAGCCTCAACAGTTGCTGGTTAGGAGCAGCCCTCTGTCCTTACTTTCTGTCTTTCTTACTATGAAGCTACAGTGAGTAAAGGAGCGACAAGATTTTATTAGGTTTATTGGGAAATGAAAGTGATGGGAGGACAGGGCAGCTCTCTTTACATCTGTGCTCTAAGGTCAGGAATGAGAAGAATAGCCTGCTTGGAGCTTAAAATGGTGATTGGTGAACCTTGCCATACTTAGGCTTAGAGGGTCTTGAAAACAGCCTGGAAGAACCTTGGGGGAGTGGTAAGAGTTTCTTCTGTAGGAAGGACTGAGTTTTGAAGTTACTTTCTTTTGTGTTTTACAGGGACTTGCAGCAGCTTTTAGCACAAGTTCTTTGCAATTCATACTGAAATTCTGGGTTTCCTTGGCCTTGTTGTTCAGGCAGGAGAGCGTGAGGCATAAAATACATAAAATAATCTGGATGTTGGCACCTTGTGGAGGAGGAATTCATATGGCAGTGCAAGACTAAGCTAATGGCAGCAACTATGAGAATGGCTTTTTGTCCATGAGGCAAACTGTCACTGAAGGGGTATCCTGCTTAAGGACGTGTACAAAAGCAATCTAATTATTGTATAAGGAAGTTGTGATGGTAGATTGTGTGGCAGCAGGTGGACAGAGCTAACAGGCAAAAGACTGTTCGTGGTTCAAAACCCTTACTGTTTTTTAGAATCTATTCAGTTGATGTGTGGAGCTCTTATCAAATTTGTATGGTTTCAGTTGTGTTTCTGTCCATCTCCTGAACTCTGCTATAGCTTCATTTACTAGGCGTACTTTTCTTTGGGATGAAATGCTAGAATTCTCTCTTTCTTTGGTCAAGTCTTGGGGTATAGCTCTTTGTAAAGTCACTGTTATGTCTGTGTAGTCCTGGTTTAATTTGTGTGTTTGTTTCCTATCTTCTGATGTTTGGTTAGTTATATAAAGTGACAATGGCTTTATTAAAACAAAAGTAATTTTTAATTGCAAGTAGAATAAAACTTGAGACAAAAGAAAAAAAAAAAGCGAAGCGATTAAAGGTCTGTTGGGATGGGATTTGTTGTTGCCTAGGTGTCTACAGGGTAGGTGTCTGAATCTGATGTCGCTGCCTAAGTTTGCTTTGTACAGATTAAATCAATACAATCAATTGAGTCTAAAGAGCAGTAATTCTTGTGCGAAGGTCAACATTTATTTTTGATCAAATGACTTGGTGTTTTTAGTTCTGCTGACTGTATCCTTCATGAAGGTCCCTTCAACAGTTTGCTCAGGTGTAGACACTTGAAGTTAGATAAGATTAATGTTTTTATCTTACTTTCCCCTAGTAGTGAACAGGGCAGGCCTGAGTTGCTTAGAAGCTCTGAGGGGCCCTACCTTTTAGTGTGAACCTCCAGTATACCTTTCTACTTTAGTCCTGAGGATTTTTTATATCTCTTCAGATCTTGGCTGATGTGTGGGTCCAGTATGGGGTGAGGTTTCTTTTGTTTGTTTTGTTTTTTAAGTATTTAGCATTGTCTTGGAAACTGAGCGCGCTTCTGAGCCAGAATCCTCAGAGTAAATGGGTTAGCTGTTTCCCTGGAATGATATGTATTGTTTGCCTGTATCTTCTTGTTGCCTGCCCCAAAACATTTCAAGGAATAGTACTTGAAATCTAGGAGGAAAATAGGAAATAATGGGAAGATATCATGGGTAGTGATCAGCTGTTTCTCCTTCACTGCATGCTCCCCTATTTGCCGATTATAATGAAAATGTAGGTAATTCAAAAGGCAAGCCATTACAAGCTTGTGATCGTACTCAAGTTTTGAAAGCTCAGTTCGGTTTCAGAAGTGGTGTACAGGAGTGCACAGGCTATCAGACTTTAGAGATATCTAATAAATGTGAAAGAATTTAGGAGTTGCCTACAACAGTTGGGTCACTCAGCTGTGAATTGCAGGCTTACTTTCATACTTGGGGTGCTTATTCTACACTGTAACTGAAAATGTATTATGCAGTCTAAATAAATTAACATAATACAAGATTATAGGAAGGCAGGGATTTGTCTAGCAGAACAGATTTCTGTGGTGCAGAACAGATTTCTGTGGTGTAGAGGTTTTCTCTTCACGGTTATTCCTCCCTCATTAAAAGAAACAAGATTGTTTGGTTCGGGGTGGGGAAAATACTGTTTTTTAAGCACCCCTGTTATTTATGTTCTCCTGACAAGACAGCTTTGAACCTGAGCATGAAGAGGGTAGAATGAATGGGATGGCTAAATACCCTTCCTGCACTTGTTATCCAGGGAAGGGCTGGCATGTGGACCACTGTGTACTTCAGGGAAATTATTTAGATATTTAGGAAAGGGATAGAGCCAAGGATTAGACAAATTTGGCATACTGTAATACTCTCTCAGGTATTATTGCGACCTGTATTGATGAGGACACAAAAGAATCAGTTTCTGGATTTGTTTTGCCATTTACAAAGGCACCAAGTTAGGAGGGGCAAGAAATGGTAATTGTCTAGATTGTGATTGCAGAGAGCTGACAGCTGTGTATGCTGAATTCATTGTCTGCTTTGAACAGAGAAGTGATGCTGTGTATCGTTGGACTACTTGTAAGAATGGATTTACTAATTTTGTGTAGGAGTGTAGGAAAAGGAGTGTAGTGAGGAGACAGTATCCTTTCTCAACCTCTTTGTTGTTGATGCAGTGGAAGGCTGGTGGAGGTCTAGCAACAGATTAAGTGAATTAGAGAGTTCATACATCCACACCAGAATGTACGTGTTTAAAAAAGGGTGGCTTACCTTGTACTCAGCTAGCCCAGTTTCTTGGGGTTTTAGCTACAATTTTTATCTGTTTTAAAATGATATTCCTGCTCTTTGTCTTGTGGAGCCTGCTCAAACTAAATTTCTGTTATTCTTTTTTTTTTTTCTTCACAACTTAGGAAACAAAAGTAATGGTTCTATTACACCAGAGAAAAATTGTCACATAGTCTATAAAACCCAACCAAGTCAAAAACAGCGAATAATTTTGTATTTTCTTTCCTGAGATTTCACTCAGATTTTAGTAAGTTACTTATAATTGAGTGGCAAATTTCTGTAGAACATTTGAGTTCAAAATTGTGACACTTTTTTAGTCAAAAGAAAAAAAATACACAGTATTTGTTAAAGTACTAAAACAGTTAATTTTTGAAGCATTTTGAAAGGGAATATAACTTTGTGATGTGATTATAGAATGTATCTTAAGCAACTCTTCTTGAGGTATCTAACCTTCCTGAAGTACAGCCTTCTCTTAAAAACAAAAACGTACATGTTTGCTTGAGTCCTGAAATGAGACAGCTAGGGAAACTGATCTGGAAGTATTACTACTACTGTAATTTCACACCTGCTGTTGCAAAAATAACTATCTCTGTTTACAAAAACAGCTCAAGTTATTTATGGATCAGGGTGACTTAGTATTTTTCAGTTACCTTTTGCATGTTTATAGTTTTCTAATAACCTTACTGGAGTTGGATCAGTTTTTTTAAACAAAAATTACAATATGAAAATTCAATATTTGGAGTTGTCAACCATATCGCTTGCCTTTAGTGCCCTGCAGGTTCTGAGCCCTGTTTATCTTCAGTTCCTGTTTTGCTCTGAGGTTGTTGCTGACTGGCAGCTGACTAATAACTAAGGCTCCTTTCTGGATTAAAAACAGAAATCCAATTTATAGACTGTATAAATATTTGTTTTCCTGGTGTCAGAGATGTACTATTAAAACAGCCATTCAGATTTCCTGAGAGGAATTGGGATGGAGTAGAGTGATACATATTTTTTTCCTGGTACTAGTACTTATTAGAGTTGATGGTGGTACTCTTGAAGTTCCATTTTTGGGGGTGGGTGGGTGGTATGTTTACATACAATACATGGGCATGTATGTAGAGTTAGATTCCATATTCAAAATTAATTTGACAACCTCCTCTGTCTCTCTAAATTCTGTTAAATAAATAGGTCTAATAAAGCTAATAAAAATAATTATTTAAAATACTTAGCATAGTTGTTAATTGATGCCTAAATTGCCCTTTTTTTCCCTAAAATTGTCTTTCTCTGCCTTTTTTCAATCATGGCCATAAGTATTACACAATAGAAGTTGTTTCCCTGTAGTTAATTACTTTGTATTTCTCTTCCTTTTCGTTGCTTAAAATCTTCTTCAGTTTTAAAGGTTATTATTCTTCTCTTCTGTTTTTATTGTTAATGTCCTGTTTTATTTGTAACCCTTTCCTTCTGCTTTATTGATGGAAACCCCAATAACTGTAATGTTCATTTAAAACTCTTGAACTCCAGGGTTCTGACATAGAGACGGTGACTTCAGAAAATGGAAGCACAAATGATAACCATGAGTTTGTTTCAGAAGAATATGTTTCTTTGCAAGAAGAGGAGCAACCAGTTGATTTGCAAGGTAAGATATTAAAAGAGGAGTAGTTCCATAAAATAGGTAAGCGTCTGTTGTATCATGGGCACAAAATTCATATTTTTAATAGAGTTTGTATACTTTGTAGGCCTCTATCAAAGTACCTGCTTCATCAGTGTTATGGAAGATACTCAGTTATCAACTTCATAAAAGGATATTTTCTTTAAATGAAATTAGTAGAATGTTTTTCATTTTGTCAATATTTTAGATGTGTTATAGAATAGTATACACTGGTGTTGCTAGAAAGTGTTTTATAGAAGTGCTACTGATAAAAGAAAATTACTATATAAACATTCCTTAATACTGTCCTAGATCAAATAAGAGTACTTTGGAAGAAACCGTTAATGCTTTTACACCTAAAAATAACATTGTGGCACTGTGTTAGCGTTGGAAGTGTAACGTCTGGTGCATATTAATATAATGAAAATCCTTCCACTTATTTTAATTACATAGGGATATTAAAAATGAGACTTAGTGTATTTTTAGAAAATCTTCCCTGATATGAGTAGATAATAGAAATTTGTCACAATTACACGTATTTTAATATATGGGAGTGGGCATAATATGTGGAGTTAACTGGTTTTAATCCCATGTCTGTTTGGTTTTTCCTCTTTTTATTTATATAGCTCAGTGCAGCAATGATGGAGAGATGCCAGTGGTAGATAACACTCTCTCTGCTTTTGAGGAAACTCAGACAGTTCCAGAGGTAAATTATGTTATGTTTTTCAGAAGCTTCTGTAAACCCCATCTGCCAATGTCAAATAATGTTTTGAAGGCATTAAAATAAAGATACTGATTTTTCCTTTCTTTAAAGCATTAAGAATTCTTCCTATTTTTAAAAGTTACTTTATATTGTATGTATCTGAATAATTTTAACATTGCCGATTTCCCTAGGGAAAGAAAGAAAAAATCCCTGATGATGGGTCCTGCATTGGAACGATTAGTGATGATTCTGATATTGTTACGCTTGAAGCTCCAAAACCAGAAGAAACTCAAAGTCAGGAGGAAGCTCCAGCTGATGGTGAAGAAGCTCAAAATTCAGAGGATTTTAACATGGGCTCCTCCTCTAGCAGTCAATATGCGTTTTCCCATCTGGAAACTGGTAAGAGCGATAAATTACTAAGCAATGGTGTGCAAAAATGTCACTGGGGTGGGGTGGGGGAAATAATCTTTGCTTAGGGAACCTTCTTTGGCTGCAGAGGGTGAAAAAATTGGTCTTGTTGAGTACAGTTCCAACTGTTTGCAGTCTCTAGGACATCTCTAGTTGCCCTAACTCTGAAACTTTGTCTAAATGTATGTCTGCTGTCTTTTTATTTGAAGGCATTCTCTCCCGTTAAGTTTGAACTATTTTGAACAGAAAGTAAATTTCTAGCATATTTTTGAGAATTAAAAGGACTTTTAGTTCATAGAATAATTGTAGGTTTTCTCTGGGCATTTTTTTTGGCTTTTATAGAGTTGGCATAACTAACTAGCAACTGGGAGAGAATTGATTTTTGGAGCTGTGAGGACTAATAGCAGGATGACTACAAAAACTTTGCTTACCTTTATAGCTATGTAGAATATATATATTTATTTTTTTAAGATACTCCCAGTACTTGGCAGAAATGCAATGCATGATATTCAGGAGGAAGGACGTGAATATTTGTCCAATTTAAAGCAAACAAAAACCCAACAAACCCAAACAAAAAAACTTACTGTTGTGTTACTCTTCTCTAGTCTTCCTTTTTAATTCTGTTTGCCTGGTTATTTGTAATTTTTTCTGTTCTCTTTATTCTCTGTAACACTTTTGTGTGACTGACTTTTACCTTTCAAAGTAAGTTTATTGCAAGAGCAGGATTTTTCTTAAAATGCTGTTTTATCTTAGAAGTAGAATACATCATCGTTAAAGGTTCATGTATGTGTATAGTATCCATTGGAATTGGAAAAAGACAGCTTATCATCTAATTATGAGCAGTGATGATTTGTAACAAAGCTATTGCCACCTTTAAGTCTCCTGATGACTTGACTTAATTTTTAATTTAAAATTTCGTTGTCTTTCTTTTTTTCTTTTAGGTCTAAGTGCTAAAATTGTTTTTTTTCTTTTTTTGCCCCCCCATGTTTTTGTACACAAAAGTCAGTTGGCTGGAGAAGCTGAGGAAGATTCCTGATTGTGTAAGGGGATGGGGAAATGAGGTGAAAGAGCATGTGTCTCGCAGTCCTCCTTTCCAAGGTGGTGTGATTAAATTCGATCAGCTTGTGTAAAGCTGATTGCTTATGGCTTGCATGGAGTGTTCTTAAAATTATCAGTAGCAATCTGACTTGATCGTGTACTACTGATATTCCAAAAGGATGCTGAAAGCCACTCCTCACTGAAGAATTTGACTAAGCAGACAGTGTTTTATTTGCTTTTTTGAAAAATGTTTAACTTGCATGTAAATTTGGAATGGGCTTCAGTAAGCTTTGGAGTACATCTTAATATGTATGCTTGACCATTTAAATTAATGGTTCTGGTTGGATTCCAAATATATGTGTGTCTGGTAAAAAGAATTTCTTCCTTCTAACTTAAGCTGATTTCAGCATGATCTTTATTGCTGTGCATTTGATTGACCAAGAGCTACAGAAAATGTCTGGAGTACTTTTACATTTATTTGAAATGCCAAAGCTTTAGTAGTCAAAATTTTCATGCCACTTTTTGGCAATGGAAGTCTTTGACATCCACTTCGTGTTGAGTTTTCTATTGTGTTGGAAAAGGACGAGTTTCAGATTTTCCTGATGTAGATACTGAAGTGTTCTACAAGGATTTTCTGCCACTTTTACTTGCTGTTTAGGCTGTCTTCACCATACAAACAGAAATGATTTGATACTGCTTCACAAATGAAGTTAACTAGCAGAAGAGCTCGTATACTGAAATAAACTGCATCTAGGCTTGAGATGTGTCTGTGCAGAAGCATCAAAGAAAATCACATTCTTAACTGACATGGTTGCTTCATCTAGTTCCTCGTGTATATCTGACACTTCAAAATCATAGCAGAAGCTAGAATTTTGTGCTGCTACTGTGGTCACATTTTGTTTCATTCATTTCATCCTGTGAATTTTAGAGTACAGCTTTATGCTGTATTCTTAGAGCAGCTGTAAGGCAATGTCATTTTTGTCCAAAACTGTAATGCTGTTGACAACTTGCTAGTAAGTGCTTATGCATGGTTCTAAGCGTCTTACAGCATTTTCTCTTTGCTTTCTGATTGTTTGTTTCTTTTTTCCTTTTCTATACTTTGCTGTCCAACGTATATCAAAGAATTTCTTATTTGGCTAGAAGTAACTTGTTCCTTAATGATTTTTATATTCCATATGTGTAAGCTTCTTTGGTTGTTGAAAAAACCCTAAAAAATCAAATAAGCAATAATAACACCTGTCTTACTAGGTGTGTCCTGTATAATCCTTCATAATGTCTGACCTCTGCATTTTAATAATACTACTTCTCTCCCGACTAATTTCTGAATGCTTGTCTTTATTGTCCAGGATTGGAGAAGAATGCATCTGCTTAAGTGACTGATTATAAAATACTGTTCTGCCAAGCTATATAAATTCATTTAAGAATCTGCATGTCAAGTAGCTGTTTAAGTATTTGTCTTTATTGCAATGTCTACTTGGTCAGTCTGGTCTGACTAATTGGCTAAAATGGAATTATTTTTTTTTTTTAGTAAGAGGGGAAGTTATCTTTCACTATCTGGCCTGTTGCTTGTCCGTGGAGTCAGAAATTAGACATGTATTCCAGATACCAATTAGTAACCTTTTCTGGGGTTGATGCAATTACTTCTATGAAGTTGGAATTTATTTTCAGTGAAGAATTTTAACTGGTAATGCTTTGTATAGGTAATGGCTGGCGCTGCTTGGCGTTCTTTTCTGTTCAGTGATGTGTGCATGGCTCTGCTCAAACAAATGATTTTCAGTTGTGAATATTCAAGGACAGTAACTCTGTATTTATATTTTTACATTTGAGTGATGATCTGTGATATGAGAATGACCAACCATATTTCTAGAAGGGGCATTGGCATTGTGCAATTGCAGGCGTCAAATTTAGAACTATCTGAGCAGGAGCACTTTGTCATGTGCTGGAGGCTTCATTCATCACATGGAATCTATTTCAGGCATGTGAATTAGGTACATGAACATAAATTTTGAAAGCTTTTTTTTCAACCTGCTGCTGCTTCCCCTTGATATTTGCCTTACCCTTGAAAATGATGCTTTCGAAGGACGGGGATTAAGTAATCATTACTGTACTGGATTACAGTACTGGATTATATAAATTAGTTTACAGTATGTGCAGCAAGCATTGGTACCACTAATAGCAACAAGCAATTACAGCTCTCTTGTTATTGTCCCAAGTAGAATATATGGCTTTTGGGCCATAGGAACATGAACATACAAATGGTATCATAAATACCATTTTACAAAAATGTTATAAAGGATACTTTTTATGGTTAGAATTTGTTCTTATCTCAAATCCTGGCCGATTCAATCTTCTAAAACATCATTCAGGTAACAGAAGCATTTTGGATTCAGAGTGTTAGGGCAGGACAAACACAGAAGCACCTGAGTGGTTCTTTTCCAGTGCGGTAGTGGTTGAAAATGGCTTTTTAGAAAGGTGGGTAAAGGTGTTAATAGGTGGTATGCGGTAGATATTAAAAGTAAACAAAATTACATATTTAAATAATTTTGCAATACAAAGCTTTTTTGGGGTATTTATAATAACTACATTAATGGAACCCTAATGGAATATTGTCTGCAGCTGCATGTAGATCACAGAATGAAGTTTTTGGAGAAGATATAATAAAATCGTGTCTGTCTTTCAGGAGGCTTTATTTTAGCAAGTCTTTCTGTTGCTTTTTTGTTATTAAATAGGTCAATCTCAATATCTGTAAGAGAAGGAAAACTGAATTTTAACCTTTCTGCTTCACAAGAATTTGCAGAGGTGGTACATGTAGGTGCTTTGAGGCGGGATTGTCTGAAAGAAATACTTTCTAATCAGTGAATGATAAGGTATGGGGAAGTGCCATAGACCTTTTTTTGCTCATTTCTTGATTATCTTTTCCTTTTAAAAAATGAATTTTTGACTTTGGAGATCAAGCGATCCTTGCATAATATCCAGCATAAACTATCACACTAAAAAATTTTATTTTGTCTTATTAATGTTCTCTAAGATAAATGACAAATACATTTTGCATAAATATGATAGATTTTGGTACTCAAGTCGAATTTTAAAGCAACAATTAGTGCATTTTAAAGACTGTTCTGTGTTGGTTTTCAGTTTTTTCGTCTCAGGCTAGCAATGATGAATCAAGTAGCGATGAAACTAGCAATCAGTCCAGTCCCGCAGTACGAAAACGTCGAGCTAAGAAGAGGCTGATCTCCAGCTCCGAGGCTGAGGGTGCGTCACCTGCTGAACCGCAGCCTGAACCTCCCAGAGAAGAGCAGCACAAACGCCAGTTCGGTAGCGGCCTTAACAGATGCATCATACTGGCTTTGGTGATTGCAATCAGCATGGGCTTTGGACACTTCTATGGTGAGTTTATAGAAAACAAAATACATAGAATCAACATCTTGCATAACAAATACTCTTTTATTGTGACTCTGATTTGTTTTTCTTTTGTATTCTCTGCTAACAATCTAAACCTAAAAATGAGAAAAAGCAACTGCTAATGTATGGATAATATAGGGAGGCCCTTCAGCGGTGCAGTTGTATTTAACTACTTTAAGATTAAGGTAAATAAAAAGAAATCAATGTTTGGTTCCTTTCCAGATAGAACTTTCTTGTTGTTCTCATAATGCAGTGCGTACCCTTCATTTTTCACATCTATTCTTTTGAAATAAATTTGTGGTAGTGCTTATTGTTCCTAACAGCATTCACAGAGCTATTGCAGGCTTTTGTCCCATATGTACTTACCTGGTAAATGTAAGAGCAAGGCATATGTTTTTTACAGGAGTTCATAGTATCAGTATTTTTCTCTCTCCTTTGGAGAAAAAAATGTTGTACTTGTCCTTGCAATTCGAGAGTGGTTTAGGGAACTGAGGATAGCAGCAATTTTTCTGTGTTCAGTGCGACGCCTTAAGTTAAGCGTTACACAGATTGTTACTACATTTAACAAAAGAGCAGAACTAATTACAGATCTAAATCTACATGGTGCAGTTCTGATCCTCTAAGATACATGTGTTATGATGAAAATGATAGAGGGCATTTATTTTTAATAGTAGTTTTTCCTGAGTAGTTTTAGTTTTATATGAAAATGTGCCTTCTTATGAAGTGATGCAATTTGAGACTGGGAATATGATACTAATTGGATTTGATTTTGAGTAATTGTTCGGGTCTAAATTTTGAGATTTATACTAATTTTCACTCGACCCTGATTTCTTTTGTCCTTAGGTAAACCTGAAGGTAAGAGTCATGAGTGATGTATTGTGGATGCTGTGCTTGCATTCAGATTTCCTTTTAAAATTGTGCGTGTTCATGTATACACACACATCTGCGTATGTATGCATACTTACATGAAAAAAAAATTAATAAAATGAAGTCTGAAGAATTACTAGTGTAAGTGGTATTATAGGTATGACTAATCCAGTCATGTAAAATACTTCTTATTTAGCAGTTGCAGCTAGTAGTAGCTGGTATAAAAACTGATTGATGTATATTGGTATGCTAGAAGCAGAGAGGAGCACAATGGCTAGACCAATCTTTGATAGTGCTTTGTGGTGGTTACTTGAGGTTTCACTTCTGTTAATCATTTTGCTATGTTTAAATTGGGGTTAAGGATAAATACTATCCTTTTAAAGAACTTTGAGATCTATGGGTGAGAAATAGATCTTGGAAATGTACTCAAGGTCATATCTTTATTTAGGAATTCGCTTTGCCTTGTTCATTCATTGAATTTGTACTTCTAAATAAAAATTGCCATCACTGATGACAGTGCTGACAGCATCCTCAGCAGAAAGAAGGAAATTCTGCCTGGCTTTAGTTTTTGCTTCTTCGAGTGAAAGTTCTTCATGGTCATGTGATAACTAATCTTTCTACCACTAGAAAGAAAATCAAACCCTGCTTTCCATCTTCCCGGTTTTTGTTTGGTTGTTTTTTTTTTTTTTTTTTTTTTTTTTTTTTTTTTAAACACAAACTTGCAAAGAAAAATCCAGCTCCCTAGAAGACTGCTTTGCATCTTTGTGATTCAGCCTGGAATAAACGTTTTCCACAGCAGTCTTTTAATGCTAGGCTAATTGCTGTATAAGAGGATTGGAAAGGGTTACTTTTTATGAAATTAATTTTTTGGGGGTGGGGGTTGGTGTGTGTGTGTGTGTGTTAGTATCAGGATAGTGTTTCCCTTTAGCTAGCTCCAGGATCCCTTTAAGACGTTTGAAGATGTAGAAGGCAACTAGGATTAGGTTTTAATCAAGAACTGTATCCTAATCAGTATTAAACTGAGTTAGTTGGCTTTGTGATGTTCTAGGAGGGAGACCTGAAAGAGGGAAGCTTTCCAGGAAAATAGGTAACTGGAAAAGCTAAAGTTAGGAAACTCATGCCAGAAGAGTGTCTCCTTATGGACATTCAGATATTTAATTTTTTTCTTTAACCAGAATGTACAAAAGGGGATATTGCTGTAATGCTAGAGATTTGGATAGATTGCTTAAAGAATTTGAAGTATACTGTGACTTAGAGTACCAGCTGGAAATCCAAACCAATTACGGAGGAATGGTACCTCATTACATGCATTTTCAGTGTCTTTGCTACCCTTTCTGTGTTGCTAAATGTCATTTTTCCTTACCGTATCTAAATTATAATTCTTGATAAACAGAGAAGTAGAGTTTGAGTGTTTTTCTGTAATTTGGGTTCCTCTTAACATGAACCCTTTACACTAACCGATGATTTTTCAGAGGCAGTCTTCAGATTTTTAGTGTCAATGGACTTCTTTAAAAGTATCTATAAAACATAAATATGAAAAAGAAACTTACAGTCAGTATACTTAAATTCACTTACGCAAGGATCTGTGCTTCCAATGAGTGTTTATTAGGACCCTTCAAACTTAAAATCATTGCTGTAAAAACATTGCTTTCCCTTAGCTGAATTCAACTATTGAGGTTCAGCTTGGTTTAATAGTGTTGTCTGTTTCGAAGTTCATACTTGACAACGTGTTAAATAGAAATCAAGAGAGTGCAAAAAATTCTTCAGTATAATAGTATTTCTAGAATTTCTTCTGTTTAATAATATACCCCCCCCCCTTTAGATACAGGAATAGAAATCTGCCTATGCTGCATTGGTTTGGAAAGAAATACTTAATACTTGCTGTTGACACTTGCTGCAGAGTCAATTCAAGATAATTTTAAAAGCAAAGCTCTAAAAATTACATCAGTGTTAGGATTTACAGAACGTGTATAGTACCAGTAAAGAAGTTTTACTGGAGCGGAAAAATTGGTGGCTAGTATTATGAAGATACTTTTTCAGAAAACTAGAAAACTAGTGCCTTTCTCTGACAATTGAAAGGATATTTGCATACTCTTCAGTCTTTACTCATGGATAAGAATGACAAGATAGGGCCTGCAAACGCCTGCTGCTTTGTGAGCAGTGTGTAATAATTGTATTTCTGCATGGAAATTTAAATACTGTGTTAAGATCCTCTTATTCACGTAACCTGACTTAACAGTAGAAGTTGTAGTTCTGAAATTGATAATGCATGGACTAATGGTTTCCCTTTTATCCTGACTGGTTTGCATGTTACTAAAAAAAAGAAAAAAAAAAAAATCACACATACCCTTTCCTGCATAACTTCCGTTGTTTTGTATCTAATTTACTTCTACGTAGTGTTCCAAAATTCCTTCATTTGTTATCATCAAATAAAAGACAGCGAATTTTGGGGTCTTCTTGAGAAATAGTTTATCATTGGAAGAAACAAAATCAGTATGTAACAATCTGGTTTTATAATCTTTATTTTGTTGCAGCTAAACAGTTACTAGTAAGTACCGGGCAGAAATTGCACACTAAGAATGCTTTTGAATTTGCAGAGAAAATAGAGATGTTTCGTTTGTCTGCTTCTCTAACTACTTAATGTAAGTCAGCCTATCAAAAGAAAGTTTTTATCTTTCTAGGTACAATACAGGTCCAGAAACGTCAGCAGCTGGTGACAAAGACACGTGAATTAAAGGATATGAAAGATGACCTTTACCAGTGCCAACAAGAGCAAGGAGAAAACATGCATCATAAAGTGGGGGTAGGCATGAGTTTAGCTGGAAGTCGTTGGGTTATTCTGTCATTATGTGTGCAATTTACACAAAGTGAAATTGATCTATCACACAAATCCATTACATTTTTTTCTTTAGGAAGTTCTTTCTGAGAATGTAATTTTTCTTTTCCTGAACTCTTGACAAAGATTTCGTATTTTGATCAAATTCGTTATTAGAATGTTTTTAAACATACTATTTTTAATGTATATAGTCTAGGAGTTATCTGGACACAGAGACTGT
Source organism: Chroicocephalus ridibundus (assembly GCF_963924245.1). NCBI lineage: Eukaryota > Metazoa > Chordata > Aves > Charadriiformes > Laridae > Chroicocephalus > Chroicocephalus ridibundus. The sequence continues at coordinate 35,435,490 of NC_086292.1, forward strand.
TTATTTCCCTATGACATAATGCCAGGTTGTCATTAATGACATGCTGGAAAAAAACTATTGCAGGTTGAACCTACAGGTTTTGTGAATTTGCTTTCTAAATTGTCAGTGTTTATAAATTTTTTTAAATACTTCACCTGTGCTTTTAGTTTTTTACTGTTGGATCATTCAGAGAGAAGATTAGGGAGTGCTTTGTGTGTGCATGTCCTTTTTTTTTTTTTAAAGTTTTCTTTTATGTTGCTGATAGCAGCATTTATACATTATTCAACATGTTTGGTTCTAGAGTTTGTCAAGGATGCCAAGAGACTGCGGCAGTCCTTTTGTGTTAGGATATAGTTACATGAACATGTATTTTCAGCAGCAAATTTGGTTCAGAATAAGTTCCTGAATTTCTGCCCCGATTGTTGAATGCCCTTGCTTCTGCCAATGTACTTGGGTTTGCAATGTCTAAACCCAGTTTGCTGAACATAAATCAGCAGCAAACACACACATTTTCATTTTCTTTTAAGATAGATCAATTCACGTACCCAGTTTGCTGTCCTTCAACTAGTGAAACCAATATAAGTGAGGGGTGATGACCTCTGGTTGAAAACGGGGTTGGGGGGGGCCTCTCACGTGGTCTTTGTTGCCAAGAAAGTGTTTGTGTGTACATCCGAGATAAACAAACTAGCTCTATTTTTGCATCTTGCTGCAACATGTTTCACTGCATCCAAAATGATAAGTAAACTCTGTCTGGGCTAGTGTCGTCTTTTATCTTTCTAGCTGAAATTGTTACAGTTCTCATGGAAGTATTTTTGCTTGTTTTCTTTTTGTTTACATCAGTCACTGAAGGGAGATCTTGCCACATGTTTGACCTCTACTGAGGTGGAGAAGAAATCCTTTGAATCTCAAAAAAAAAGTCTCGCTGCAGAAAATCAGCACTTAAGAGAATCTCTAGAGAAGGAAGAAAAAGCTTTGGCCTCACTTCAGGAGGAATTAAGAAAGCTAAGACAACAAATCAGAAACTTAGAAGACAAAGGTACTAGCACTGAGTCTATTGTAATGGAAAATCAGAAACTAAGGGAACATTTGGAAGAGGAAAAGCAAAGAAACCACAACTTTCTTAGGCAAAAGGAAACACTCTTTGCAGAGGCACAGATGTTAAGGAGAGAACTAGACAAAGAACGTCATGTTACAGAAGCTCTAAAAAAGGAACTGGAACAGTTAAGCTCTCGTCAAACACCTGACAGTGCTGATGATGATACATTAAGAGAAAATCAAGAAATAGAAATCCTGCGAGGAAGACTAGTAGAACTAGAAAAAAAGCTAAACTTTGAGCAACAGCGCTCTGACTTATGGGAGAAGCTGTATGTTGAAGCGAAAGACCAAACTAAAAAACAAGAAATGAATGAAAAGGGACAGAAGAAAAGTGGTAAAGGGCAAAACAAGACTAAAAAGAAATCAAAGGAATCGTTTTTTGGTTCAGTTAAAGAAACATTTGATGCTATGAAAAATTCCACAAAGGAGTTTGTAAGACACCATAAAGAAAAGATAAAGCAGGCTAAAGAAGCAGTGAAAGAAAATCTGAAAAAATTCTCTGATTCTGTAAAGTCTACATTCAGACACTTCAAAGATACCACAAAGAACATCTTTGATGAAAAGAAGAAGTTGAATGATAAAAGACACGAGGCAAACAAGAAAGCTCGAACTTTTTACCGAGAACCTAACTCTTATGAGGATCTGAAGCACACGCATTACAGGGGACCCAACATGCCAAAAGAATTCAGAGATGGAAGAAAGCAGCAGTTTACAACATTTGAAAAAGATACAGATTCACAGAAATGCCTCAATGATCCTTTGTGTAATAGAAAACATCAGTTTGTCCTAAAGGGCTGCTCTGGTATTTTTGAATGTGCTCATCAAGAATTCATTAGTCTCTTTAACAGAGTATCGGATCCTATCAGGGTGGATGAATTTAATCGGCTAATGAAAAAGTATTTGCAACAAGTTGTACATAACTTTCATCACTGGAGAGAACTAGAAAGTTTCATCAATAAGTTTTTTCATAACGGGGTATTTATACATGACCAGATGCTGTTCACTGATTTTGTTAATGATGTCAAGGATTACCTGGAAGATATGAAGGAATACCAAAACAATAATGAAAAGGTTTTTGAGGATTTGGACCAATACATCTACAGATACTACTTTCATTATGATAATTTACCCCAGTATGGACCCAGGTTTGTTTCCATGTTTCCTGAACTTGTTAACACAATGAAGTAGTCTTTGTAAAGACAATAGTGTCCTTGTTCTAATAGGTGGTCTTCTAGCATGTGTGTATATACGTATATCCATGCTACAAGACTTTCTGAAGGACTCAATGGAAATACTAAATTGTGTTATATGAAGTGGATCTGTAGTACCTTATATATAAATGTTGTTTGTGTGTGATGTTAGTTTGGCAGGCACTGCAGATCCACTGTACATAGCACAATCTAATATTTTCTACTGAGTTCTTTAGAAATCTGTGTAGCTGCAAGTAGGATTACTTTAGACTGAACAGCTGTGATTGCCTATCTGATGGAATGAATAACTAGCTCAGAAGCACTTCGTAGGACTTCCTTGTTGTCCTTCCCTGAATGAGAAGGCATGTTTTTGGATATATTTGAACAGTCTCAAACGTCCTGTTCTGGCAGGTATGTTCCCTGCTGGCTTTTCAGGAACTTCAGTACTCTCTTGTAGCTTAGTATGAGCTAGTCTGTGTGCCCCACAGCAGAGGTACTCAAATGGCAGGCTTTAGTTCAGATCCTGACCCTGACTATGTTTTGTTCAGAGTTCCTTACAAAGGTCCTTGGCGTGATCTGTTTTCCTACGTTACTTTCCTGTATCTACTGGTATTCTCAGGGCTTCTACAGAGGTTGAGGTATGCTGCCTGGCTGGCCCAAGGGAGATGGATATGGTGGACTGTTTCTACTGTCTAGACTTTGGTGAAAGAAAATTAAGCAAGGAGCCTTAATATACTGTGTGGAACTTGCTCTTTCTGGAACACTTCTGTATATATTTTTTGTGGCTTTTAATATTATTGCTATTACAAAATTGACTATGTAGTCTCTTGTACTAGTATTTATTCTGATCAGGTGAGAATAAATGTGATATATTAGCTAGTTTATAATACACAAGAAGTTGTCCTTGTAGACATAACAGAGCATTTCCCCGTGCTGGTGTTCAGTGCAAAGCATATTATTTAGATCAAGGTGCAGTTCTTCAGTCAGGTTTCTCTTTTGGACTTGTGTTGTTTATTATTTCATGCGTTTTATTGCAGCAGGAAGTCTGAGAACTACTTTGGGGTTACTAAATATTATATGAGGTAGTACTTTATTAAAAGTTGAACCATGAGGATGACACTCCTATTATCAGCTACCAAGTAGCCTTTTTAATGTGTAGTTTTGGCAAACACATAAGTGTTCATGTTTTTATTTATAGTCTTAAGTATTTCTTACTAATTATTTAAATTAACTTTAATTTTTAATTAATTTAAATACTTCTTTTTTGTACACTTTAATTCAGTTTGCAGAAAAACAGAATTTCACATTCATTTAGTGATAGTATTATACAGAAGTTTGTATGATACTGAGGATGGAAATAGCCTTAACTTAGCCTAGCAGAAGGCTAGAGATGCTAGTCATATGATAACAGCATGTAGTATAATGGGACTGTTTGCATCAAAAACTGCCACAGGTGAGCAACAGTGATTTGTCAGTGCCCCTCTCTCTGTATAAATGTACGTACTGTACATGAAAACTGCTGAAGTGCCTATGTTTATACCCAAAGGATGCTTTCCTAAGGATCTGTAAAGTTTTCACTATTTTTATAGGACAGAATTTAATAGAATAACTGAAAAAGAGATTAAGACCTCCCTCAAGCATAACAGCAGGGATAATCAAACAGCTGTTTACCTAGCTTTATTCTGAAAAGAACTTTGGGCAACCAGCTGCAGAGTGTTTTTATTTTTAGAAAGGATTTCAAATATACCAGCTTACTGATGATTTAAAGATACAAATAAACCCCAGCCCCATTTTGCTTGCAAGAGAAAGGACTACTTCTTAATACTAATTATTTCTTTTCAGTCAACCTCAGCATGTTAAAAATTGTTCTTGACAATGTAATTGTGTTTCAAAACGCTTTTAGAGATGCTGTCATAAGAGTAGTAATAAGCTTTTGTTTGCTCCTTGCAGTCGACCTAAAAGGCCTTCTTTTACACAAACTGAAAATTCCAGACACGAAAAACAAGCTCAGAAGTACCACCACCGTAATAAAAGAGAAGGTAAATGGCATAAACATGGTCGCACTAATGGAAGACACATGGCAAATCTTGAAATAGAGTTGGGGCAGTTACCCTTTGATCCAAAATATTGAGTAATTTATGGTAAAAATAAGATTAGAATTAATAGTTCACATCTCCGGAAACTAATTGTTTTTCAACAAAGCAGCAAGATGCAAGTTTTTTCTCTAATTTGATTTTTACATTTTTGTTAAAAGGCAGAAGTCAAGCTTTCTAATTTGCATATTCTGTACTGTTGCTTTAACTGTTCTTTGGAAGTGATGGTAGTTTGGGTGCCAGCAGTATTGTTGCAGAAGCTAGGCATGCAATGACTCGTGTATGAAAAATATGCTTAATTGCATTCCATTAGTGTAGTTCAAGCTTGAGTCATGCATAATGTACCAATAATTAACTCCAATGTTTGATATACTAACTTCATCTCATCCTTCAAAAAATAGGTCTACATTATGGTAATGTATTTGCTAGTATTTTGTAATCTTACACTTGCTTCTTGTCTTGGGGGGGCGGGGTGTTCAAGAGCCTGTTGAATTGTGAACAATTTGCTGTGCTGCATTCTAATCAGCTTGCTGATTTAAGCACTTGAAATGTCTTGCATATCTGCATATTGTAGAAGAAAAATAAAGAGACATTGTGGGTAAAAGTCTTTATTTTATAACACAAACCTAGCATAGCTGTACACTTCTATAAAAATGGTCCAGTCTTGTCGTAATTTGTTATTGTTTAAGTAGTCATGTGGTAACTTTGGTCTTCCTGATATTTTCTAGTGTTTGTAAGGTAGGTCAACACCCCCACCCTGTCACATTGCTACTGAAGTTGCCTTCAGGAAGAGGTTTAGGTGTTTCCAGACAGCCAGTGGCTGCCTAATCAGGCTGCCCCATTTGACTTACCCGGTTTCAGACTCACTACTCTCTCCTGTCTGCAGTACAAGATCTTCTAAGCATAGTACTGCTATGCAAAACTGATCTCATTAGGTCTTAAGTCTAGAAACTGATCTTCAGGTATGATTCATTTCAGGTTTTTTTCCTGTAGACGTAGATGTGGCTTCCAACTCGCCCTTGAGGTACATGAGTGTGAAAGACAGTGGCTGTTTTCTCATAGCCCCTTAAAGCTAGAAATGATGATATTTCCTGTAAATGAACATACATTAGTTTCCACAGTCAGAAAGTGTAGTTGGGAGCATCAGAACAGTGTTCCAAAGTCTTCTGAAAACCATCAATTCAACTTTTCCCTGGAAGTTTTATCATTTATTTTAGGAAAGACTGCTAGAAAAAGAGGTACCTATCCTGTTTGATCCTGTCTGGAGTGGATATTCCCCAGAGACTGTTGTTTGAGTACATGGAGACTTCATAGAAGAATTGAGGGGAAAAGGTACTCTGGCTGCAGGCATTTTTGCTTGTTGTTGTTGCTAACTTAAGTGTATGGTTCTGGGAACAGAATGCACTTTGTTTCAATATGGTGTGAGGAGAATTCCATAAAACATTACTTTATGGCATATAGAATTCACACAGAAGAGAGGGCACACGTGAAAGTTAAGTATATATCACTGGAATGGTATCTATACTATATTATGGACTAGAAGATTCAATTTTCATGTAAGCTGTGTTTTAAAAAGTTGTGGACAACAATTTGAAAAAAATCTTAACTATAACTCTCCCTTCATTTATTTTGGAACTTGACCTCAAAACTAGTTTGTTTCATCTTTCAGTTACCATACCTGTTCTAGCACACTGAAGAAGATCAAGTGACTGGGTAATAACGTATCATTGTGAAACTCCTTATTAAGCCAGCTGAGTGGGTTAGAGTAAAACACATCTGCTTCATCAATATAGCTCTCATTTCCAGTTAGGTCTGGGGGACACCGAAGGAATCTCATTTTTAGAGGACAGTGAACATGACTAGGGAGAAAAACAAAACGAACACTTCAGGATAAACCGACCAATATCTAAGACTTGAAATGACTCATCCCTTAAAGATACCTCAGTCAAAACCAAGATTGAATAATTACTTTATTTCCCCCCCTCGAGTCATATTTTCTTCCCCTATGTACTTCATAAGAAAGCAAAAGTAGAAAAAGCGGATTCCGCTACAAACTGCTGTGACTATGTTGTTAGTAGTTCACAGAAAGCAGATTTATCTTAATACCATCTGTATAACATCAGTTTCTTAAAAAGGAACTTTTCCGTATCATCTTCACTGTTTATATCTGCTTTAACGTTTTGTTTACTTACCAGGATCTATTGCAAACTTTTTGGAACAGTGACTTCAGTCATTGTATGTTGTAATTACATTTCTTTACTCTCTAGCAGCAGAAGTAAAGGTAAAATTGAGACATTTTTACTGTAACAATTAGTTTTAGTTTTGCTACAAAAGTTACCATGAGGCAGTATGAATTACTTTCAGAGGTCATAAGACTTGGCGCGTACCCTCCTACAAAGCTATTTTACAAAAACTGAATAAAGCTCAGATGCTGAATTTTATTCTGTGGTATAAGCATTTGGCATATTTCCCCTATTCATTCTGTATTAGCTATATGAAAAAAATCAAAACTCCTTCTGTATACATCTATCCATCTCAATTTATTAAGCTTAGGGAAAAAAAAAATCTTAATTTCTGCTTAAGTGTACAGATTTTAATGTGGTACACTATGTACTTAACGTAGTTAACTATTTTAATACCTGTAAAATGGAGTAGAGTGGCATGGCATCATGAAGAAGACAAAAGCTTGTGACTGGTAAGAGTTACTACAGAGTTGCTGTACGTGACTCATAACATCAAGAGAGCCTCGCTGGTGAATCAAGCCTGTATACAGGGCTGGGACTAAGTTTGATAAAAGCAGGAAACTTGCTGCAGATTTCCTCCATGATTTCAGGTGTTTCAAAGAATATCCTAGAGAAATATTTGAGTAAGTTTTGGAGATAAACAAATACTAACAGTTCTACACAGTATTTTTGAAAGTACTGTAACTTACTAGGAAACCATTACTTGATTGATAACAATACCTTGCTTTGAGGTATTTTAATACAGCTTTCTTTCAGTCTTTACTCTTTAAATGGAAGTTCAAAGGTTAGACTTTGCCCTTAGTAATTCTTGGATTTAACAGTGTAAATGTTAAGCCCATACCTGTCTTTTGAAGTACGGAAGTTCAATTTCAAAGCCAATGCTTTGCCTCTTTAGAGCTTGATTTTAATCTCTTGTGGGAGAAAAAATAGTCTTTATTCAGTAGTTTGGATGAATGATATGTGGTGACTTACGGATGTGTTCTGATTCACGCATGTCCAAGTAGAGCCAGAATAAATGGCAACTACATGTGCTGCGATATGGCTTTGGTATTCTTTTTCTCCAACATGCTGAAAGCTACAGCATTCCCTTATTGTTAGTCATTTTTGAGCTGCTATCCCTGGAAAAGTTTACTCCTCCATCTTTTCCCATCTCCCATCCTTGCTTTTCCTGAAGGAACTAATAATAGGAAGAGGCGTTTCTCCTGGTGGGAGATAGCTGTGTAAATCTGTTTCTCACAACCACAACTTAAAATGAACCTGGCACAGAAGACAGCTTCACGTTGCAACCAGTCTGGAAACCCTTAAGTCGTGTGCTTGTCAGTATTAGGAGATATATATTCTATGCAGCCTAGCTCTGTGACCGCCTCTGCTGACTCCCAAGAAACAAGTTAGAATAGGCCTGTTTCAGAAGTGAGTAACGAGTAAGTTAAAGTAGTCTTCAGTTGGTTTGTTCTGACAAATTGCAGATCTTTATTGTGGATGAAAACGAAGTCCACTAATTAGTCTGTGGTTTAAACATGAGCAGAAACATTCTATTATAGGCCTTTTTTTTACTGCTTTTGTGAGATGCTCTTATCTTTAAGAGTGCTTGGAAATTACTTTGAAATGGATGTGGGGTTTTTTCTGCTTTTATGTATAATGTTTTGAGCAATTTAAAGACCTCTTTGTAAACACTGAGTTCTCAGAAATAACTTTTGTCATTGTTTTTTTACTTAAGTATCCGAACAGATGATAATTAGCTCTTGATAAATTGAGATGACCTCATTCCCTTACAGACGTGACAGTTAAGAGGGATATTAACAGAAAATAACGGTCTGATTGGAATTTTTCTCCATGCGAGGTAGAACTGGTTCATCTTAAATCTGCTATTGAACTGAACATTGAACTAAGCCAAGGCATACGACATATTTGATCTCAGTAGAGAGCAAAATTATTGAGATAACATCTCCTTTTGTTTAGACTTGCAAAACAGGTTAAAGAAAATTACAATTTTCATTGATTCATCTGTTTTGAAACTAAAGCTATACAGCTTCATGATCCAGAAGTTTTATTTTTCCTTTGTAACTTTTTGGTGTACTAGACTTTACGTCATTTTACTTTTCCTATAGATACAGTAGTGTAGTTAATACCTAGTTTTGTAAAATATAAAGTGCTTCCTTATTAGGCTCTCTTCTTTGCTTAAAAGAAAAAAATACAAAACAAAACAGGGAAAAAAAGATAAATTAATACTTTAGAAGTTTCTGTTCAAGTATCAGAAAAATCTTATTAGCAAAAGTAATATGCTTTACAGTTTAAATTGTGGACAGATTTTCTTTAATTATAAGTTAACCACATTACTTTAGGGACCTTATTCCTGTTTTAAGAAATTCACCTTAGTATGCCTGAAGGAAAAAGTTATCATATTAACTGCTCTAGAACTTCTGTGGGAAGTAGCCTCGAGCCGGTGATTGGTCAAGAGCAGACAGAAAACTAGCATCATCTGCTAACACACGTCAACCTAGAAAAGGATCATTTTAGGTTTTGAATACTTTAATTTTTTTTGTCGCATACTCAAGGGCATTTGTCAGGCATGTCTGAGAGAAGCAGGTGGAAAAATACTACAAAGGAGCCAAGGAACAAAATGCACTGTAAGGGTGGCATTGCAAAAAAGTTAGGAGTCACTGAGGCAGGTTTTTGTGTGGTGTTTTGTTTTTTTTTTTTGCAGGAAGTACTTTTACCTATGCTAAGGATTCTCCATATTTGCTTCAGTCATTTGCTGTTCCTCATCTTTTTTTTTTTTTTTTTTTCCCTAGCTGTAAGAAAAGGTTAGGTTAGTTCTAAGAATCCTTTGTCAAATACCTACGTTGACTATTAACAGTCTCTCTTTAGGTAAAAATCATACACAGGGAAGGTTGCAAGACATTTGAAACCAATGCTTACCACAAAAAAACATGCAAAATGGTAGTACTGGATAGATGAACCTGAATTCTTTATGGCTCAGTGTGCTGTAATAAAACACATAGAATGCTAGAGCGAGAAAGTTAAATGCTTCAGTTCTGTTGACAAAGTATGTTTTAGAGCATGGAGGACTGGAAGAAAAGCACATGCATGTACTAAAAAGCTTTTGGCATTTAAGCAGTTTAGAGTAAAAATGCAAATTGTCACTTTATAAATATAACGAGTACATTCAAATTAAGATTATTTGGTCAGTTAACCCAAGCACTAATAAAAGTACCTGGCTGCTATAGTAATTAAGTGGTCTGATTCTATGACTACTAAATATCACTTAGGTTGTACTTCCAACAATTTGCTTTCTGTAATAATACGCAAGAAAAAGTCTGTACGGTAAGCTAAGATTCAAGTACGCATTTGTATCTAACAAAGTAACATTCGCCTGTGCTAATTCAACTGTCCACAATTTCCCATCCTAATTTTTGTGTCTTTCTTGGGGATTACTGTAAGACTTGTGTCACGGGAATCAAACAGATTCATACAAGACTAAGGCCTAAAACCAGCAGAGCTACATCCAGTTTTGAGTTGGACTGAAAGAAGAGATGACATTTGTGGCCTCACTATTGTTCTGATGCATTTTATCACTACTGTAGTGCATTATCATTTATTACTTAGTATTTATTAATTTGCTGTACCTTTTCTTGCCTGACAGCGTGTCTCGTTTAATCTACAGTTAATTCTGATGCATTAGAAACAGCTTACCGTGTCTTCTACTTCTCAACTTAAAATCAGACATACAGTTCTATGATAAAAGTTAAGAACTCTGTGTAGACCTGTGAATGGATTAAGTTTTAGAAGCTGAAGAACCTCTCTCATCTTACTGGGGATGTATTAAAGAACCAAATGAAATGGTATTGTCATTAACAGGCATCCAGTAAACACATTTTTCTAACTAGTTCTATTGTTCCTTAAACACCTCTTAGGTGGTTGAGTGTTTGGGGTTTTTTTCATTTCCCATTGAATTTCATGCTGAATTTTTATTCTTTAAGTATCTAATCAATTCTAAAAATACATGTGTGGTAATGATAAAAGAAGTAGTATTACATAAAATTCTAGAAACTACTGTATAATTGACTGCATTTCTTGGGAGTATTTGAATAGCTTAAAGTTTTCTCTCACTTAACCTGAATACTATGCTTTTTTGTTCTAGAGAGGACGTGAGTTCTGAAAAGAACACAAGCAGAGAAATATAGTAGGTACACTTAAGAGAAATTACCTGTATACCAACACTGTCCAAATCACTGTCATTAGAAAGATGCGATACCTTTTCGGTGCCAGCACACAGCCATAAATAAAGAAAGGCAGATGGGTACCCAAGATGACTGGTAGTCCCTGAGTGAAGTACCAGTGCCAAGGATGAGATCCGTAAAATGTTCCCAAATTCTGCAGCACGTTGAATTTCAAGAAGTTCAGCTGAACCAGTACCCACTGGGAAATTTAGGGGAGGGGAGGAGAAAAAGTTAAATACAAATCCAAAGTGAAAACCAACAGCTAAGTTGAATTACAGAGTCATCACTGGCCTTAAATGATACAGCATCTTCATTCGTACTTATTTTTTTTTTCTACTAAGACTTGTCGCAGATTTCCTATATTTAGCAATTAAACAGAAGTTTGTAACTCTTGTGGCTAGTTGATAACTATTGATTTATTGAGAGTTGAGCGTACTGATTTTAAGTAACAGTCTGCCATTGAAAATAACCGAGAAGTCAGTGTTTAAGGGTTTATGGATGAGGATATAATTAGAGATCATAGGCCAGACACAGTCACAGAACTAACAGAAGTTAGAAACATCTGTCCATGTTAAAATGCTAAAAATTAACCTTTTTCTTTAAGTGAAGTTTAAAGCAACTTACCTTACCAAAAAACACACGGTCAATTATTAAAGAGGTTCCTACTGTGACCAATCTGCAAAAATGGAAAGCTGGTTGCACTGATATTGCCTGAATTACTTTTGTATCAGATTATATGTTTCTCCAAATAGCTGTCAAAACTCCTTGAATAATTGATCTTTTTTTGAGATTATCCACACTCATGGCCATTTTACAGTGGCCAGTTACCATCACCTGGTATCCTTGGCACAATCCCAGATGAAGTGGGAATGCTGTTCATGTTCTCATCCTCATGAAACCTCTCCTGGTGTTTTTCTGCAGTATATACATAAATTTAACGGAAGCATGCCCCTTCTTTAAACTTTTGCAAAAAGACTTTATTTTTTCCTTGTTTTTCACATCAAATCAGCTTTTCTGGGTTGTCTGCCTTTGCAGTGGTAAAATCAATCTTAAAATACAGCTACGCACAGTCATAGTTTAAATTCATTAAGAACTTACCCAACTGGAATGCAGTTGTGTAGGATAAGGTCTGCTTTCCTCTGTTCTTGCAAAAAATGACTGAAGACCAAAGGTATCCATGGGATAACAGCGGTAGGACGGATAACAATTGCAAATGCTATCAAAGCTAAATATTTGCAACTAGAATGAGGGGAACATAAGAAAAACAGAAGTTTATCTAAAAGTTTGGTCAATTCTTTTGCAGACAGTGACATTTCAACTATTTAAATACTGTCATGTCTCTGACCAAAAGTTTTTCATAGTGTGGTTAACTTTCATCCTCTCAGTGCAGATACTCTGTTTTGCTTGGACGGTTGCCAACTATATGATTGCTTTTTTTAGCAATGGAGTTGCCAACTAGAAGCACATATTTAAAATAGATAGCCGGCAAAGAAAGTTGTAACCACAAGTTGACCTATGTCCGAACCCAAACAAGCTTTTGTTATCTTTTCTCAAGTTACCACAGATTCCAGTCCTTTAAAATTTAAATTAAAGTTTCCCATAAAGTGATAGTTTGTGCAAGGGAACTAAAGATAAGTAATTTTATGTATCAGTTATATCACGGCTTCAGATAAATTTTAGAGGAAATACTACAATGCTGTTCCTTTCAACATCTGGAGCTCTTGCTATGTGAATGAGGTATTTTTGGTTTCCTGCTGTTTTACAGTAAAAGTTAGGATTTTAAACGCTATCAGTAGATTGGTGTTATCCCAAGCCAAAAATTATCAGTACTGTTAGTAGAAAGTTTCTCACCTGCTCCCCTTCTTGGAACCTTTTATCGGATAGTAGGAGAGAGCAAAAATGGTAAGAAGAGTTTCCATGGTGTTTGTTAGAGTTCTGGTACAGGAATACCATGTGAACCAGGAACACAGCTGGCAGAAGTACTGAAAATAATTATGAACAACAGGATGCACAGGGAGAAACATTAGAACGAATTCTCTAGTTTCAAATGGTGATATTCTTCAAGGTATGACTTACTATCATTTTGCTGTTGTTTACACTGCAACAGTGTTTATTAACACACACAAAATTTTTTTAAAAGGCTGACACTCACCACATACTTTGCTGTTTCTGCATTTTCAAGGTGTTGCACTAATGAGTAAAGCTTCACATCGGCAAAAGCTGCCAGCACTGCCTGTGCAAGTCTAGGGACCCATATCTAGGTAAGCAGAGAGAAAATTTTACTTGCAACAAACCTGCTAAATTCCAAGTTGGACGAGAGGACTACTGCATTAATGAGTGCCTGTTCAGACATGAAAATAGTGAGTGAATTACTGAGTATTTTCTATAGCTTTTTATGATTTTCTAATAAAAAGAGTAAGGTCCTTTGGTAGGACTAATATTTCTGCCAAAACAAACTCGAAAGTTCAGCTGAAGATGTTCAGAAATTGAAAACAGAATTTATTGCCATTCACCCCCAACAGAAGTCAAAAGGGGCTGCTGTTACTGAGTTTAATACAAATATATATTATTAAACACTTTGGAAAACTGAACCACTGAGCAATTATGATGTAGTGTCAAACAATATCAGTATGAAACTCAAGGAGACTGACAGAGGCCAAGAATGGCTGCAGTCACAGGCATCAGTACTGTGACAGGAGATCCATGAATAAGTTCCGCACCCATGCGATACACTTCAGAGAGGTCTCCGTGCTCGTATATCCCTAATTGCCAGATTCAAGGCTTTGTATTTTACCTGGACGGTGATAAAAATATACTGATTTTAAATACAATGCTTTGAAATTGAATTTAAGAAGCAGATGCGTTCTTTTGATCATACTCACCAGCAGCTGGACATCATCCTTAGCCAGCAGCTGTAAAGCTTTGTAGATGCTTGCAAAGATCAGTGGGTACGAGTAGCCCCTTAAGCCGCTTGCCCATTCCCAAGTCAGGTAGCCATAATTATTAATATTAAGGATCGATCATGAGCAACTGAAACAGGAAGTTTCATTTGAGCCGTGTCATTCTCAGACCTTTACCCTTGTGTCCAAAAGCAGAGGGTGGGGTGGGGGGTATTTCTGTCACTGGCCAAGCCAGCGCCCTGCTGCCGCGGATGGCGACCCCCGCCCCCGCCCGCGACCCCTCGGTGGCCGCGGTACGAAGCGGGGCCGTGTTCCCACCCCCCCCGGGCCCGCTGCAAGCCACGGCCGTGAGGGCCGAGAGGATATTTGAAGGCCATGCGATGCGCCACCTCCAGCGACTGCCAGTACTCGTCCGGGACGAAGCTGGTCTGGACGAGGAAGCAGTTGAGCGTCCGCAGCCCCACCGTCAGCGCCAGCAGCGCCGCCGGCCCGCCGGCCGCCCCTGCGGAAGGGAAGGCCGTCCGTCGAGGACCCCTCCGAGGGCCGCCGTCCCCCCGCCCCGCCCCGTCCCGCCCCGCTTACCGGCGCCCCGCTGCCCAGGGTCGCTGTACAGCACCGACCGCCGCTTGCGGAGCCGCACCGCCGCCGGCCTCCGCGCCCGGACCCGCGCCAGCAGCCCGCCGGCCGCCTCCATCCGCAGGGGCGGGGACACCGCCGCCACTTCCTTCCGGTCACTCTAGCAAACAGGAGACCTCCGCTCGGTGGTCTCCCGTCCTTCAGGTGAGGGGCGCCGGGGCCGTGGGGCGAAGCGCTGCTGGTGCGGGGAGCGCCGGGATTTCTGTTCCCCTTTTCCCCTCTCCCCGTCGGGGAGTGAAGGCGCGTCCGAAGAGCGCGGAGCGGCCGCGGCGCCTCACGCTCGTGTTCGCGGGTGCGGTAGCGCCGCCTGCCGCCATGTGGGGGCGGCTGCCTCTGCCTCAGGTGGCCCTGGCCGTGGCGCTCGGCGTGGCCAGCGGCCTCTACATCTACCGGCCCGTCTTCCAGCCGCCCCCGCAGCCCCCCGACGGCGCGGCGGGGCCGCCGGCGGACGCCGTGCCGGCGAAGAGGCCGTGAGGGAGTCGTGTGAGCCGCGCCGTTCCCCGGTACCGCCTGGCAGCCCGGACCTGTGCGCCCCCCCGGCAGAGAAAATGGCGCCCAAGCATCTCAGCGTTCGTCGCCTGCCGGGGAACGTCCCTCCGGCGGCGGGCGCCAGCCGTGGCCATCCCCAGCAGCCGCCTCGGCAGCCCGGCCCGGCCCCGCAGCACCCCGCCGGCTGGAGGTGTACCTGCGGACCTGGTGTGACCGGAACCGGCCTGTCCCGGCGTGAACGTTGACATTCGTATAAAATCCTGAATGTTTAAAGGGTTGTCTTCGCGTCTGAGTTTAAATAACCAGTGGGGAACTGGAAAAAGAAAGGCGCTGTTGCACAGTTACACTTCATGGTGTTTTCTGTTTTGTTTTGGTTTTTTTTGCTTGCATCTGATCTGATCCTCCAAGCGATAAATATTGTTTTTATCTACTTGTCACGGTTTCAGTTCTTAATACTTCAGTTCTGTTGGGGAATGCAGTTGTACTGATGGCTGAGGAGGGAACTGCACCCAGCTTTGGTGTCCTTGGCTTACACTCATACCTGTACGTGCATACACACGCGCACCACAGAATGAGGCTGGAGTGACAATTTAAGAGATAAGGCTGCCTGAAAGTCAGGTTGTACTTGGAGAAGTGCTTCAGCGTGTAGCTGTATTAATCTTGCAATATCTGACAAAAGAGAACAGAATCCGAGCTTCAGGGAAACTACAGCAGTAGATACTTCAAGACTTTAGTAATTCTAGAAAGAAGCCAAAACCTGCAGATCTGGGGAGGAACTTCTTTCAGGTTTTAGTTTTAACACAAGATCTTGTTTGGACAGCATGAGGGAAGAAATCCTTTCCCCGGATGTGCTTTTATTTAAAGCCAGGAACGATGCGCTGGCTGGAGGCAGTGGCCAGACCCCAGAGGAGCTGAGAGGAGAGGACAGCAGCAGAAGCTGGACGGGGAGGTGCAGCTGAGCGTGATAAATCTGGTTTGGGCACGAGGAAATGCCACAAGGGTGAAATGAGAGCAACCGCAACTGCTGTGGGGGACTCCAGCAGCTTCCTCTGTTTACAAGACCATTAAAAGGCTATTTTGAAAAGGTATAACTGAAGTCTAGTAGGCACTTTTCTAAGCGTAATTACTGGAAGTTTGTCCACGAAGGTGGCAGTTAATTTTGAAAAGTCTCAGGAAAGAGGATGCCTGAACTGATGCAGAGGGAAGGGGTTATTGATGCCGCTAAGCTTGCTGAATTCTGGAGACATTTTAAAGCGGGTTTATTTTTGAGAGAGCACCATGTGCTTCCCTCCCGGGAGGGGGGCAGCCAGCAGGCGGCAGAGATGCCTCGCTGAACCCGCATGACCTGGCACCACGTATTGTCCCTTCAAAACCTGTTTTGCCTCTCGCGAATTTTTATTAAAACGATGTATGAGCTTCCAGGGGAGCGAGGAGGAGGACGACCGAAGAGCCGGCCTCTTTAATTAAAACCGCCCTTCCAAATGAGCACAGCGAGCGGCAGGAGGCAGCGCCGCTCCCGCCCCTACCTCGGCCCTTACGGGAAGTGATGTTGCCTTGACGGAAAAGGCACGTTTGCAGCCCAAAAAAAGGCAGGCGCGGAGGGACGCGGCGCTGGGGGAGGCGAGCAGGTAGGGGGGGCGGCGAGCCGGGGTGGGGGGCGGTTGGATGCAGGGGGGGGCTTCAGAGCAACGCCTCCGCTGCGGAAGGAGTTAAATCATCTCGGGGCGAGTGGTCTGGGCAGGGAACCGGGAGTACTGGGGGGTGGGGAGGGCAGAGGTGATTGCCCTGCGCTGCGGAGCGGGGCAGCGTCCCAGGCTGCTGGCACCTCTCCCCCGGCGCTGCTGCCGTGAACACGAGCACACAAATAGTCCCTCTCGGGCCTTCACAGGTAGCAGCTGTCGGACCTGCAAGTTTCCCACCGCTCCGCGCATGCGTTTCTTTTGCAAAACTGAAAAGTGGATTGCATGTCTGGGTGTTTTTCGGGGTTTTTTTTTTCGATTTTAAAAAAAGCCTTTAAAATGGTAAATTGTTGAGGGAGCACTGTAAGCGTGTTTTATCTGTTTAGCCAGTACTTAAATCATGTATTTGAGTATGAACAGATCTGTTGCTCCTTTCTGAACACTGCAGGTTTGTCTGACAGCCTGCTTGCTGAGAGGGTTCGGGAGGTCTCTTCAGCCTGATTTGTAATGCTTGGGCTAAACTAACGCTTTGATGGTCTTGGATCTAAAGAAAGCTAAATTCATCAGAAAAACGTCTTGGTTTTTCTAGCTCTGTAAGTAACTAGATTATATTCATATATAAGTGGTATTTTTTTACAGTGCTAGCAAAGTTCAAAGGACATGCCTAGAACGGTGAAAACCACCCAACTTTATTTTTTATCTCTCCTTAGAGATGCATCAGGTGTATTTTGAGCTTTCTGATCCTATGACTCCTGAAACACTTTCCTTAATGATTAGTGCGTATGAGTTTTTCATCAGGATAACACATATGCATGTTTGGAGTTCTGCAAAGTGATGTTTCTCTATGCTTACCATTTTTATTGCAACTCTACAAAACCTTTATTGATTTCCACACATAAAATGCATTAGCAGCACGAATCAGTTTCTAAAGTCTATTCTGCCTGCCTTTTCTTGGAAACTTATTCTTACATAGACTTGTCTGCTCAGCCCTTTTTTCTTTTCATAGACTTACACTACTTCTGTGACTGTCCCAGTTATTTTCCAGCCAGGGAAAAGCATATAATACAATATGCATTTCAAATGTTGATACGTAACTGTAGGAATAGTACTTTGATGTTAAATGGGTGTCTGAAAAGCATGATTAAAAAGATGGGAAAAGAACAGCATGTTCCTGTGTTTCTAGTTCAGGGTTCTAATTTTACGTCTACTTAATCTCTTGCACAAAGGAGTTCTGGGTGGGGGGAATGTGCTACAACTTAATGTATTTTATTTTTCCAGTTAATAAAATTTCTCATCTGCAACCAGATATCTATAGCCAGATTGTAATTTTGTTTTCATCACTATCATTAAACATGGGAACACATTATTTTATCACTTGACTACACATTTCCTTTTCTTTCAAAGAGAAGATTGGTGAGATAAAAGAATTTTTAACTAGCTTTTAGCATTTACAGAAACAAGTATTATGAGCAATAATCCTTGTGTGTCTTCTTTGGATTCTTGGTTGTTCTGTTACCACCAGGTATCTGCTGTGCGGGCATAATGACCATTGATTAGTCTTGCTGGTTTTCAGCATAACCCTGGACTTGCAGGTCAACACCATTACTAATAACAGTCTGTCATGGTCAGCAGAGGGCTAGCAAGAATTTAATTTAGAAACAGGCAAAATTGGCACTAGAGATGGAATATAAGGAATGACAACTCCTTTTTGCCATTAATGTCTCAGCAGATAATTATAACAAAGTGCTCTCTTCTGTATTAAAGCTGTGTTATTGTATTCCACTGCACATGTGATCTGATCCTGCAGATAGTTAAGTTTGTTCTTCAGTAATTTCAAAGGGTTACTTACATATTTATAGCTAAGCATTTGCTGGGCTGGGCATGTCAAGTGCACAAGGACTTGCTTTTGCTCCTCTTCTCTTGCAGATACCACTTATGCTGGAGATACAATCGTGTTTACAGAACTGACTTCAAATAATGGCTGAAAAGTTGTTTAAGTGCAGCATAGTTTAAGAGAACTTATCTAAAAGGCAGCTTTTTATAGCAGCTACACTCCCTCCCCCCCCCCCCCCCCTTAATACAAATATATTCCCAACCAGTCTTCCTCTGGGAATAGCATCTGGTTATGAGATTTCTTTTCCCCATTTCTTTTTTTGGTCTTCGTCTGAAAACAGCATCACTGTTGGGAGGCAGGACTAACTTGAACCACATTAAATCAGCTGAGATCATACCCTTTTATCTCTAGTGACGGTAAAACCATAGTGAATGAGAAGTCCTAGCCCCTAATTTCTTTCCTGGAACATCCTTGTATTGTTTTGTTTTCATACATAATACAACAGAATTTACTTTTGATTATTGTAGTGCGTAGTCTCAATGTCTGTCATTTATTTTCCAAGCTAATAAGCTTTGAAGATTAAGTTATGGCATATAGATTAAAATATGACATATAACCAGCACAGCTTTTTCCTCTGATGTTGCTGTGGCTTCAAGGGGTTGAAAATACTCTGATATGTGTATAGCAGTTTTGCATAATACCAGGTGTTGGAATCCTTTTCACATACTGGCCAGCACTTTGGAGCTGACCTGACAAGTTCTTCTGTATTTTAAAATACCGCAGGGGGAAAAAAAGCAAATGTCCTTGCTTTTACCACTCTGAAGATAATATCAAAGCGTAAACCAATGCAGTGCTATTTTCCTGAGTTTGCAAATCCATTTCCCATAGCTGTTCTCTTTCTTTCTGTCTGATTCTTTTACTGATGAGAAGGGTAAGACTAAACCATATTAGAAGGCAGCACTTCTGGAACACAGTGTGAAGACTGGTAGTAAGATAGGAAAGGGGCAGGAAGCAACAATGAAGATACAAGCTTATTAGGAGGAGTACAGCTTTTCTAGAAATTTATGGTTTGCAGTGGAAAAACGAAGTTGGTAGATATATGAGCAGTGTTTTGAAATTAAAAGTTAAATTTATGGGCACTTGCAAATAGTATTTTGAAAATCACTCTACGCTTCTGCAGTGATTCTTTGTGCAAAAAGAGTTACGTGAATGAAAGGACTGTAAGGAATATACCTAGCTGAAATATTTTGTATGCAAATAAAACACTGGATGGGTAAAGGACAACTGCTACAAAAATCAAGTAGCAGATTCCAGATTAACTTTGGAGTTTATGATCGCAGTTTTGCAGCTGGCCATTTCAGTTGAAAAGGTGATAAAAGGATAAAGAAATAGTTAGCAAAATAGTTCAGTATTACTCAGGATTCCTTTTTTTTTTTTTCCTTTCGGGTAAGGTGAGAGCTCCATGGCAGAAGTAATGCCTTTTATTAGACCAACTTATGTTGTTGAAAAGGGTATGTGAGCTTTCAGATATATAAGCCTCTTTCAGGTTTGAATTAGAAACAGCAGAATAAAAAAAAAACCCTGAAAACAATTGATACACGATCTTTACAGTACTTCTGTTAAGCATATTAAGCCATGAGGCAGCATATGCAGGCTTTGAGCAGCCTGGTCTAGTGGGAGGTGTCCCTGCGCGTGGCAGGGGGGTTGGAATTAGATGATCTTTAAGATCCCTTCCAACCCAAACCATTCTATGATTCTGTATGTCATTAGAAGGTGCTGAAGGTTCTCTTGCAGAAGTACTACTGTTTTAAAGGTGTCCTCCCATTTCTAATTAAGCACTTCAAAATGACAGTGCTGCCATGGTAGCTGCTATACAACCATGAGAGTCAACAGCACGTGCTGGCTAAAGTCGACCGAGTTTCACTCTGAGGGCCTATCTCATTATTTTCGTAACTGTTGGATATTTCATTTGGTTCTTGTTGCTCTGTGAACTGAAAAGGAAGAAAACAATTCTTTCCACTAACATCCCTGGGGAACGGGAATATTTCAGGGAACTATCAGTACTAGACTGAAGGCATTTATTAGTGATAAGGACTAATAAAGCATGTATGTTAGGTAGGAGGAAAAGAAAAGTTGATTCATTTCTATGATTAAAAAATGGACGTTTTCTGGTTTTCTTGTATGTCCCTGCCAGTCTTGCAAGTACAATATTTTATACTAGTAGTTGCTGAGGGAGATTACATTCCTCCTGGAAATCCCTGCTGATAATTGCGTGACTAGCATGGACCATGATGCATTTTGAAAACTTCAGGATATCACTCAAAGCTAGCAGTCGTGGGAGTTGCTGGTGCCGTGAAACTGTTTTATGTGAGGTTTGCATGAGAGATGAATCGCTGTTATAGTTATTGCCAATGGGTGGTGCTTTCCCAGTCTACTTTGAAGCCTAGCTAACATTCAGAATGTGGATTATAGCAAAAAAGGATTTTTTCGGTGGTGTTTTGTTTTTTTAATTGCAAATGTTAATCATAATTCCCCTCCCCTTCCTTGTTTGGTTCCAAACCAAACTTTATGCGTGACTGAATGTAACCCAAAATACAGGTATCGGGTTAGGTTCTAGCCCTGCTAGTATCATCCATTTGCAACAGAGTGTTTCTCATCCAGCAGTTTTAAGATCCTGTGCACGTAACAGCACATGCTCTGCTGACTTTCTCCTCTAACAATGATTCAACTTGGCAGGTCTTTTCTGCTGGGGCATGAACTGTCTGGCTATACTTAATTTTTCCATATTCTTTCTTGCATTAGAATGGTGTCAGGATAAACATATCTGTACAGAGATGGTGTCATCCAAGTTTGAAGACAGTACTGTCTGAATTTGATTGTATTTCTTCTGAATTGTATTTCTTCTTTCTTGATTGTATTTCTTCTGAATGAGAGCAAAACTCTCATAATTTTAGTTCAGACAAAAGTAGCTCTAAGTTGGAACTGTTAAAGTGGTATTTTTATAAATGTTCTTTATCTGTGAAGTAAAAGAGGTGACTATAAATATTTATTTGATAGTTTTCTAGAATTGTCATTTTGGATGTAGTACCCAATGCACAGGACAGGGGCTGAGATCCTGCTGTGTGTCAGTAGAAGCTGAAGAGTAGGCTTTGGAAGACCTATGAAAAGAACATGTTGCAACAGTAGAATCATGATTTCTAGTAGGTTTAAAAACAAAACAAAACACAACCTCCCCCCCCTCCCAAAATCGAGCTGCTAATACAGTGAAATTCAACTAGGTTTTATTCTATTAACTTTTTAATAACAGATGTGTTTAAATTTAATTTGCTTTTAAATAGAAAATGTCTTTAAATCCAAATTGAAAGTAAATGTGAAATTGAATGATTGTGACAGTACGTGCTGCGGCTAGTCTGGAGCAATTTGGTCAGCTAGTGGGTGTCCTATTTAGACCTGAAAACCTGTAACTGCTGGCTTTCAGTGTAGGTGTGCATCTGACCCTTTCCTTTATCCCACTGCCGATTTTTCACAAAGTGTATAGGAACTTCACATCTTTGTGGGGTCTTCCCCTCTGTGAAGGAGTGCTAAAACTGATCAACAGATTCAAATATTGGGGGAGAAGGCAGAAATGAGAGAAATTCTGTGTCTCTGCCCCTCTCTCTTTGGTTCCTTAGGAAGCCAGGCTAAGAGGCAAGTCCTCATTTCAGCTTTGTTTTTTGCATTGCAAATTTGGAGCTTTGCTCCAGGAAGCCCTTATAGCATTTGCAGTCTCCAGTGTGGTGTGTTGAGCCTTAGGAAATTTTTCTTCAGCCTAGCATCCTGAGGGATCATGAGGAGTGGGAGCAGTAACATTTTTTGTAACTGGGAGTTGCACAGGGAGTGGAATAGGGCCAATGGAACTGAAAGACCGACTTTGGTAATGTCCTCCAGAACCACTACCTCTACAAGCCCACTCATTCCTCTTGCACGTTCTGAAGGCAATAAGATCAACCAGTCAGTTTAGTCATACAAAGGGAGTCACAGAATAATTGTGGAAATGAAGGAGCTCTAATGTTAATGATCTTCATGGTTTAAGAAATGGTAGAGGAGAATAATAGGCATCACAGGTGTTTAGTTAGGTTTCATATGCTTCATTGTGTGGAAGATCAAACAGTAATATAGGACAAAAGGAATACTTTGCTGTAGCTGAGAAGAGGCACACTTCTCTATCTGTCAAATAGTGCAAATAACTACCCTTTCAGTTTTTCCTCCTGAGAGCAAATCTCAAATGGAAAAGACACTGTTGTCAGCTTATGGGGAGAATGAAGCACCACTTGTCCTATTAAGTAGATTTACAAAAGATGTGAACAAGGTCGTCTTGTGCTGGAAAGAAAGCCCAGCTGTGTCCAAATTGTAACTCTGCTGAGATCAGTTACAAAAAGCAGTGTGTTTTACTTGGCAATGACATTGTGTGTCAGGTCATGCAAAGAAGAAATGCATATCAATTAAGCTTAAGCATGTATAAAAATATGAAAGCAACTTTCAAAAATGTATTAATTTTGCAAGATTGTAAAACACTGAAAAAGCTTTCTAAGGAAGCTGTAGCACACGTTTCCTTTACATCAGTACAACAGCTTCCTGTAAAGCTACTACATTTTTTTAATTAAAAAAATACACTTAGTTATCAACCCTTTTAATATGTAGATAAAGATCATTGATCTAAAATGAGATTTGTGACTCTTCAGACAGCGACATCAGATTATTAGTGTGTTTTTACAGCTTCTTGCCAAAACGCAGGGACACTTGTATCCCTATGCATTACTGTCCTAGGTTACTCTTTTCATGCACTCAGGCACCCACTTCATCAGTTTTACAAAACGTGGAACCAACATACATCTCACAGAAGAGCTGTAGCATGTTGAGTAATTCATGCATCTTTAGGTTAGATATTCCTCTTTTGAGTACAGATGATGTATTTTGAATAGTGTGAATGTTGCCAAAATATCTTTTCCTACATGCAAAAGGATCAAATTTGTTCCTTTCAGTCAAAATGAATAATCATGTTTATTCTTACACTAACACATTTTATTACCATTTTAAATACAGAAATTTTTATTTAGCATTTCTTGATGCTTAACACCTTGTACATGGACAATGTATTTTTTTTTATTTTCTTTCTAATATTTCACAACTGTAATAAGAGAGAGAGAATCTGATTTAGGAATTAATTTTTTTTTTCTCTCCCTTTTCTTCAGGTCTGGAGCAAGCACCTACGCTTTTGGCTTTGCTTCAGTGTAAACTGTGCCTACACTGACATTAATATAGTGTTGTGGTGGCAGTAAACTTGTAGTTCAACAGAATTGACAAATCAATTAGATCCACTTGTTTGGGATAATTTTACTAGTCTTCTCTGAGATACTAACAGGTTCTTCAAATATAAGCAATTTTTTTTTTTTCAGGAAGCAATCTTTTGATGTTTTTACTGTGAAAAAGATGACAGAGTTTGGTCTAAAGTTTGTCAAAATGCTGATGTTGAGGGCCCAATTACTGGGAAGGATTCCTGTATTTGGCAGTATGATGTTCCATGAAGACAAAATTGATGCTTTTAATTTGTTGATTATTTTGATGTTAACTTTTTCTTACTCTTGAAGAGACCATGGTAACTCTTGGAAGTTCTTTGTCTGGAGCCTGTCTTGGAGGGGACTATTTTTAAGAAGCTCTTTTCTGTGTAAAATGCTACTGACCTTAAACATACCAATACTTTATCTCTTCCAATGCTAAAAGAAAGCTCTGTCACCATTACTAGAAACTGCCTGGTTTCTAGTAGAGCTTATAGTTGAAAGAACAAAACATGAAAGTTTTACTTTAATCTAGAGTATTACTAAATACTTAGCAGATGTGCCTTTTGGGTAGCAGGAAAGCCTGCCTGACCTACTTTCATTTTAATCACTGAAGGGGTATTTCATGATTTGATGCTGGCAAAGTTCAGCTATCACATTTGTGGTGTGAAAGCTGATCTTCTGAGTGTGGGTTGCCTTTTCTTTCTGTTTTTCTTGGAAGGATATTAGTGAGAGGAAAGAAGAAAAAAATCAATATAAAGGATTTCGTCTCCTCCTTCCAGGTCTTTTTAGTTTTGTCTTGAAGTATTGGCATGTTACTGCATTTATGGACTGCTGCGGCAGTAAGTAGCAAGCTCATTCATATGACAGCTGGTCAATTTTCCTTTGCAGCACGTCTCATCAGCCCCTCTCATTTTTTCCAGAGTGTCTTTTCATGAGAAGATGAATCTCTTTCAAGGAAACAACTATTAATTCAGTCTTAGAGTTGTAGGAATCTGCCTCTACCAATTAATATGTTCATATTTTGCCTATTTACTTTTTTCTCACCTCTTCTTTTTGTATTTTGTAGGGTATTTCTCTCACTGTGAAATAATTGCTGTATAGCACATTTTCTGGCTTTTCTTGAAGTTTGCCAGCATATAAGTGAATCAGTTCATAGGCAGTGTGTCCCAGTGGCTGCTTTTCCCCCTCTTGCATTTTTTAAGTTTCCTCTTTGATTGCCAGTAGAAATTTTGTGGCACAGGTAAGATTTGTGGATGCTAAGAAATAACATTACCCTTGTCTGCCTGCTGGCTGGTTTTCATTCCGTAGCCTTGCAGGCCATCTGTTGAATGCACATGTAAATACTATGGCTGTTTGTAAGGGCATGGTGAGCTTTAAGGGTGTGTTGGAAAAAGCCATTAACTGGTCAGAGTGCTGAAGAAGCAACCTCCAACAGAATCGGGTAGGTAGGGCATGGGGAGAGTGGAGGCAGTTGACACTGATGTTAGGCACAGCTTTTGGCTTTGAAAAGAGAGATGAGCTGTTCTGTAGCATTATCTGAAATGGACTGTTGCAAGATCCTCCTCTTCCCCTATTTCTGTCTCCAGTGCCAGATGTCTTAATTCCCGCAAGAACCATGGTTAGACAGGTAACAATCCAGCATTTTCCTCTAGGGGAAACACCTGCTACAGGGCAGTGTGGACACTTGCAGCTTTTCTCAAGAGCATGGAATGTATGAAGGCACATATGCTGATGCTTGTGATAAATAATGTTCCACACTGTACACTGTGTTGGACTCTCCTCAAAATTCCTCCTAGATCAGTTTTACAAGAAGGCCATAAATTCCATGCATTCGGGTCATGCCCATACAACCTGTTCATAAAACTTGCTCATAAAAACAGAGGGAAGATTTAGTAACTAAATAGGTGGCCATTCCTTTGTAGAGCTGTAGCTTCAAAAACTATGTTTCACAGTTTCAGAACTTTACTGGTGTAATTTTGATCCCCTACATAAGCTTAGAAGATGTCCAAGCTCTTATAACCCCCTAAGATTCGGGTAGCAGCGAGAGGAAGGCGTACCTTGGGCTGGCTGCAGTGGTTCCTGTTCCAGCTGCTGCCGTACTGTTTGCGTGCGCTTCCTGCCACCGAGGTGGGGTTGGCTCAGCTGTTTGTGCAGCGTTTGCTGAGATGCCGCAAATGTGTTTGTTTAAAAACAGAGACTTTAAGTAACCAAACATTGATGTCCTCCCAGTTTGTAAACTGAGGCCCCTCTGTTTTGGTACTAACTCTGCAGTTTGAAATCAACATAACTTCACCCTCAGGAAATAAGCTTTATTTCAGCTGTACCTTCCTAGCAAGGTCTTACTGTTTTGGATAAAACCCTTTCCTGGAAGGGGGAAGGGAAAGCTAGTTGGTATTCCTCACACCAACTTGGTAAGAGGAAAGTTAAGCAGCCTCATTTCATCCTGAAATCAAAAGCTGAAGTCTGGGAATTATTTATGAATTGTTTTTCCCCTTAAAGATGGCAAAAATCTTACTGCGTGGGAGAGTTTGAACTCCATTTACATTGCGGGTTGAGACTTCCAGACAGGCAGTTTGCGTTTAGTGTGTGTAGCCATCATGCAGGGCTGTTTGCAACACGGCAGAAGGGTTGTTGCTTTGTCTGTCAACACTTCTTATCCTGTTCCTCCTTCCGCACTCAGGAGCAGTTACCAGAAATTCTTGGGTATTTGTGGTCTGAATGTTTCTTCACAGCAAGCAAATGGGCTGGTATCGATCAGGGAAACAGTTAAAGATTAAAAATGTTCACGTTGCTGAAAATTGAACCAAAACTTTTTTATTGCATGTGGGAGCAAAAAAGGGACTTCTTTATTCTTTGGAAACTGTGGTGGAATTTATAGAAGATTGGAATGAGCCAAGAATGGGTAGAGTTTTAAAAATTATAACCTGTAACAAAATGTCAAAGAAATGGGTTATAGTTAAATCTGGAAAAATGCTAAGGCAGGGCATGAAAAATTGTTCCACCACAGATAGTTCTTTGCCAGCTCTGTATAATAGAACTTGGACGTTTACTGGGGAAAGGGCAATAAAAATTGCTTTTATTCACAGGAAAGAAGGCGAGATAGTTGAGCACTGAAACAAGTGAATTAAGGAGCTTGCGGAGTTGTTGTTACTGGTAGACGAATGCATTAAGGATATGTTAAATGTGGTAGCGGGCTGTCTGCAGCACTTCTTAAATGATAAGGCTGTAGAGTAGTTGTAGAAACCTTCCCAATTTCCTTTCTTACTTCTCTGCTCTTGAAACACTGTGAGGAAAGAAACCGAGACAAGAAAGGGTTGTGCAAGGCAAGCCATCTTCTGTAAAAGCTCACATCTCTTAAATCTTACATGGCGAGTGCAAACCTCGCATTGTCCACACCTTTCAGTCCTCTACTGTTAGCATTTGTAATGTCAGGGGTGTTTGTGAGAGGGGACGAGGCCTCGTGGTGACTGCAGGCGGCTGTGTGGTTCCTCTGTCATCCCTTGGACCCAGCGCAGGGACCTCCATCCAGCAAGTGCCTTGGTGCAGACACCAGTGCCGTAACCTGGCTGGGCACGTGAATCTTGCCTCTTGCGTGCCTGTGTTAACAGGTTCTGATGAACGGACTCATCGTTGAGGAAGAGTTGGTTTACATGTTAAATCAGTAACTTTATTTCCTTGAAATTATTTAAATGTTTAAAATGTCTGTATGCATCTCTTAGGACTGGGCGGGGGCTTGCAGATTTAGCTGCAGTGGTTCAGAAAGTTTCTGGCAACATCTTAATGCTGGTCTTCTGTTGGAGCTTGTTGCCATGAGAAGCGGTTCAGCAGAAGGGGCTGGACGTGGATGCCCACAAAGCCCCGTGGTACTACTGCCGCTCCCCTCCCAAATCCTTCCAGCTCCTCCTCACGTGGTCTCACTCTGGTGTCTGTGCCAATTTTGTTATCGGTAACTTTTTCTGCCGTCCGTAAAGGCATAAAATAAAACTAGGCTCACAACTGAAATTCTCCATTAGGTTTTGGGAGCTTTTGATGCTCAGTGTGTTTCATTATAGCAGGCTACTGCATTTGCTGTATTTTATTTTATTTTTTTGTGATGAAACATACTGCAACTTCCTCTCCCTGTGACAAGGAGGAGGAGGGTCAGTAGTTTACGCAAAGGCTCAATGTTTGTTACCTGGTTTAGGGAGATCTGGTTAACTGCATTGCTTAGTTTTAAAAGAAGGAAAAGAGATCACTTGATCGGTGAGCGAAGCCACATGACAAGCAGCTGAATGTAATTAGGTGGGTAGGGTGGTTGTGTGGGGCTGGCAGCTTGGCACGTCAGTGTGAATTTTAGAGCTGCTATTCTGAACTACGCTATATTTGTTTTTATTTTCTTTCTCTGCTGACACTACCTACAGATGAGAAACGGCTCTTTTTGTATGACTATGGTATTCGAGAGATCTGAACTCTGTCAGGAAAATCGTCACTGAAGGACCCTTGGAAAACTACAGATCCATTTGCAGCTGTTAAGCATAGGTATGTAAACACTTTCTCTTGTTTTATTTATTTTTATAAGATTTATTACATTGTTTTCCTTGAGCTGACAGTTGTTGCGTGCCAACTGTTCCTCTGTTAAGAGCTTTGAAATAATGTTGCTGTACTTTTGACAAACTGCCTGAAATATTTTGATTTTGAGAGACAGTTCAACATTGCTGCACCCTCATGTTCTAGAGGAGAAAGTAAACTTAAAACTGGGAAGTATACTGGCTTACATAAAACAGGCTTTGGGTTTAAATGACAAAACTGCAGCTTTTTGGTATGTCTTTGGTCATTGCTTTTCACAAAGACATTGGTCAGATTTAAAGACAAGCCTGGGTAAGTTTATCAATAAGATTAAAACAAATGATTGCAGTGCCCAGTGCCTGGATTCAGTAACCATATATGCCCTTTCCAAGTCATCAGACTATATTTCTTTCAGTGTTAAGTCAAACTTGTTCTACAGTTAGGTGGAATTAGACCTTTGATAGTAAAGTGTACCGCACAAATAACATTTCATAATACAGAACAAAGTAACTCAGTATTTTTAAATGTGGTACTGCTTGAACTTTTTCCCCATCTATTTATTCCCGTGTTCTCATTAACGTATAAAGATAAATTATACTTAATAAAACAGTCCTTTAGAATGGTGGTTTTTTTAACTGAGTTGCGCACCCACGTGTTTGTTCTCATGTATACTAAAAGTATTGATGATAAAAGGAATGAAAGTGGTGTGTTGCACAGTCTGTTATTTTTAATTAGCAAAAGCAATTGGACTGCAAGGAACCACGAGAGCTCATCTAGTTCTCATTCCTTGTTCAATCATATAGTAATGGTTTCAGTCTTAAAATTAATTATGCTAAAGGCAATCTGGGGGGTGGGATGTTATTACCGTGTTTTGTATCTTCTCTGGAAGAAACTCAAAATGTATGTGCCCATCTGACTAGGTCATTCCTTGCCATCCCAAGCATGAATTCGTAATCAGGCATCCTTTCTAGCCCATGTGTTTGCCAGCATTTTTCTAATCATGGACCGAAACTCCAGTTTTTGTAGACTGTAAATAACCGAGGAGAAGTTCAGAGAACAGAAAACAGTATTCTCCTCCACTTCTGTGGGAAGGTCACAAGACTTTCCCAGGGTTTTAATTGATGTCTAGCATAGAGTATCTTAAGATGATTTTTCTAGTCCTGATCATCACCCTTTGACTTATGTTTATGAGAAAGAAGTTACAAATTCATAAATGTATTTAAATAAATATGGTGTCTTGCAGTTTCCTTATAGACATCCTCAGTGTATGAAAAAGCTTATATAAAATAACGTTGTTGTTGTAAATGTTGTAAACACTGTTGGCTGACTTAGTGATTTTTTTTCCTGTGCTGGATGGATTGATTGTCATAGTAGCTTCATTGTAGTTTACTATTATATAATGCTTTTCAACTGCTGCATTACATGTGCATTTGGGATGTGTGTTACAGAAACAATTCTTAGCACGTCTTAGGGTAGTGATTTCTAATAGCCTAAGTTATTTGAGAGTTAAATTGCTGTATAGGCCAAAACATAAAAAAAAATATTCTAGCATGTGGTGCTGCCCCCTGTTCCCTCACCGTACTCCCAGTGGGTTTCAATATATTTGCTTTTTTCCAGCATGTCTTTTGTTTACAACGCTATCTTGAACAAAACACCCCTAGTAATTAAGCCTGGTAAAGACAAACTAAAAATCTAATGCAGCTGAAATTCTTTAAACATGTCACTAAGAATGGCATCAAAGAGAAATTGCAATTTGTTTTTGGTTTAAAAAAAAATTGAAAAAAGAAGACCAAGAAAAATTCTGAAACTATACAAAATTTAAAGAATGAACTAAAAAAAAATAATCTTAAAAGCAGTTAATGGAAAAAGACCTGGAACATTTCCCAGTGGAATGAGGGAAATAAGCTCTAGTCAAAGGGAAGTTGAAATAACTTTTTAAGGAAAAAAATGGAGAGTAACTTTTCTTTGGTCTAAAAGGTTTGACTTCATAACTAGGAAATAATATAGCTCCTGCTTCTGAATTTTGTTTAAACACTGTGTCATAGGGATAAAGTTTCTTTACAAAAATACAGTTTGATGCATTATGGTGCAACTGTGGGTATAAACAGAAGCAGAACTGGGATCTTGGTGCGGTGGGAATTCTCTGGGAGTGAAGGGGCTGAGGTATGTTCGTGTAGCTCCACTATAGGCACTGCAGCTGTAGGGATCAGCGCTAACCGAGATTTCCTTTTTTCACATATTGAATTTGTTTTTACTGGAATCTCATTACTCAGTTTTCATTTCCTCCTATGGGAAATCACATGCACTGGTTTAAAGTCAAACAAAACACTGCAAGCCAAAGGCAGCCTTTTAATAAAGAATGATACAGCAGCACCTACTTTTAATGAGTCTTTTCAAATAGAAACTCTTGTTGGATGGCACCATTGCATACTCCCAGTTTGTTGTGACTTGTGCACAAAAGTGCGCATCTGAATAGATTCTTTCATATCTATTTACCCTTTATATCCCGTTTTTCATTTCAGAGGTTTGATGCCTTTCTCAATCATAATGTAGAATGTAAAAAATTGCAAATTGTTACATGAAGTTCATTTGTCAGTTTGCCTGAGATTTTCGGATTCTTCATAAGTATGCAAAGTTTTATGCCTAGTGTTAAGTCAAGAAAGCACAGTCTGAATCCACTGTGGTATGAAAAATACGTATGGGTTTCCTTAATGAAGTTTTCTACAGGGAACTAGCACTGCTTGGATCAATTAGAGCAGTCTGACTGGCAATTTATTTTCTTAGAATAACTTTGTATATTTCTTCTTGGGTTATAGAGGTGGTTGTTCTGTAAGCTCACTGCTGCTGTGCCACTTATTAGCTGTAGCAGAAACTTTTAAAATAATAATTTTAATTGAAGACTTCTGGGGAGAGAGGTAGGAAATTTCCTATTACTGTAGGTCAGTTAAAGTGAAAATTGAGGACACTGTATGTGTGCACGAAATGTTAAGAAAGAATTCCGCAGGAAGGCATCTACAGCATGAAAAGCTGGCAACAGCTGCCAGGTTTCAGCCAGGGATGTTACTCTACAGCCATCTTGGGGCCCTCCCTCAATCTGGGAACAACTCAAATGAATAGCATGGGCAAACTGTGGCGTTAGACTTGTGTGATTCTTCTTGCTTTCCTTGCAGGGCTCATGCATACCTTCATGGCAAGAATTAGTATAAGGAACTCTAGTTTTCTGTGCTGTTTATCGGAGCAGTCTTTGCTGTATATTAAAATTTAAATATAATTCATGCTGTAATATGGGGTTCTGATCAGAGCAGTAAGAGAAACAGTGTTGGCAACTCAGGTTGAAAAACACCAGGCTTTCTTGAATGGGAGCTTTGTGTTGTGCGGTTCAGCCCGCTTAATCGGTGCTTCTTTTGAATTATCCCTGCCCTGAGACTCTAGAAAAGAAGCTGTGCTAGGATACAAATTGAAGCAAACGTTTTGCCAAAGCACTGTCTGACTATTTTGTCAGACTGCAGAACCTCAATAGAAAGTTTGGACAATGTTAATACATGCTGCAGTTCTAGAGCTGTTCAAGTGGAAGATTTGGTGACTTGTTGAAAGTATGGGCATATTTCTCAATTCTTGTGGGGAAAAAAACACCAACCTATAGTTTTAGCTTTGCTTTGTTAGAGGAGTTTGAGTAATACTTTTGAGCTGCAAGGTTGCTCCAAAACATCTGTATCTCGCTGTCACGGATCAAGATTTCTGCTTTGCTGCTGCACGTTAGTAACTTCCAGAAGAGAACAGGTTGTGGCCTATTTCAGGCAGAAGTGGCGTTTTATTATATAACAGACAAGTTAAATTGTGCCCAGAGTATTCTCAGCAAGTTATTTCTAACCTTTTCATAGCATTTATGAGATACGGAAGCATCACCTATGCTTACTATTTCCAGACACGTTTACTAGAAAATCCTGCCCAGTACTCTCAGACTGTAGCTATTACAGACTCTGAAATCAAAGGCTCAGATCCTTTTTGAGACCTCTTAAGAGTAGATTATTCATGACTGACCCATCTCTCAATTTCTTTGAAGCATCATGCTGCCAGCCTGCAGTGCTCTGCCTGTCTCCACTTTGCAGTGGTTGCCAGCATGATCTGGAGTAGGCCCAGTGAGCTCAACACCTGCAAGGATGCTTCTGTTAAGACTTTATTTTTAAAAGTTTAGAAGTGAATGCTAGCTGGGAGCCTCAGTTTTATCAATCTAGATATGTCCTTCCATCTCTGTCCATGTGCACTATTTCCCTGCTTCGCATCTCGGACTGTCCCTTGTATTTGAAGTCTAAGCACATTGGATTTGAGATTAAGGAATAGAAGGAATAACCTTTTCTCTTTACTGGACAAGGTTTTTCTCATCTGACAGTTTCCCTTGCTTTCCCATAGATAGCTATCAATTTATTTTGCCCTTTGTGTTAGATCCATTTAAGAAACCCTTCTGATGAAATATTTCCACAAATAACATATTAATCCTAATGTCATGCCTGATATTCATAGAGGTTTTCCAGCTCATTAGAAATGGATGTTGATTAGTTGTTCAGTCAATAACTTTGATAATGACTAAATTTTCTGAGGAACAGTACATTTTCGCTGGTGGATGGAAGTGTGATCTGACACATCAGTCCTGCTGCAAAAGGCCACGGTGCCTTGTGGTTAGCTCTTTCCATTTGGCAGGTCTAGACAGACTAGCTCCTGATGGACATAAAAATCTTTGGATACTTCAATGTCAACTAAGTAACGAGAAAACTTTTAACTTCCTAAGGAATAAATAGCCAGAACAAAATGTAGGAAATGCTGTATATACTGTGTCCCCCTGATATTTATTGTTGAACTAAATCAAGTAACTTGCACCAAAAATGACAGATCAGAATATTATAGAAAATAAGTAATGCTAAAGAATGGATGCAGCTGGAAAAAAAAAAGAGTAACTTTTGTTGCATCTTCCAATCAAGAACTAGAGTTAGCAAGGAACAGAGTTTACCTCCATTGAAAAACAAGAGAAGCAAGTATTTCCCAATCCAAAGGATGAAAAGGTGTATTAAAT
The DNA here is from genome assembly GCF_963924245.1 of Chroicocephalus ridibundus. Classification (NCBI taxonomy): domain Eukaryota; kingdom Metazoa; phylum Chordata; class Aves; order Charadriiformes; family Laridae; genus Chroicocephalus; species Chroicocephalus ridibundus. The sequence continues at coordinate 35,468,779 of NC_086292.1, forward strand.
TCTGCACTGAAATTCTCTCCTGCCTCACCGCCTTTGTACGCTTGCCCACATCAATAGATGAATGATGTAGTTTTATAGTCCCATTTGTATCATAATCAGGTTGTCTGTTGCCTGACCTTCTCTGTAGACTTTTAATTGACCTAATCATGGTAATTTATTTTTTGCCAGATTATTTCCCTCCAACGCAGCATGTGTCTTGTATCCTTCATAAGCTTGGCAGTGTGACCTTTTGGAGAATCATTATTGATATTCCAGGTATCTGTCCTACAAAACAAGGTGGAAGGCAGTTGAGAACTTTCCTGCCCTGGAGAAGAAAAAAACCCAAAACATATTTTTAAAGAAGCTGCAAATATTTTCCTCTGGCTGTTTACAGTGCATGCTTTAATGGGCTTAAACAAAGACCCTGGCCAGACTAATGTGTAATCCAGCCTACTGAATCGCCCGCATAGGCAGAGCATAAAATAGAACACTTTCTTCAGCATGAGTACATGCACGTTTTCCCTGAGATGTTTCTTCATTTATACTCTAACTGCACATATGAAATTGCTTCCTTTGTCAGTTTTTAGATTTTTTTTTTTTACCTTATTCCTTTTATTCTTTTTCTTCGTGTCTGCGTATTCTCACTGCTGAAGATTTTTGTTATCTCCAGGAAAACCAAACCAATCCTTAAAGAAATGCTCAGTTCTTAACGATCCTGTGTGATTCTTACTATCTCCTCCTTTATCTTTCAGTGGCTATTTGTGAGGGTAGAAATAGAAGTGTATTCTTTTTTTCCTTGCCCTTCTGGAGTTGGAAGTGTTGCTGAACGAGTGGGTGGGCAAGCTGCTGCATATTTCCCTCCTGTGAATACGACCAGCTTTGTGGGTGAAATCCTGGTACCTCCTGTGTTGACTGAAAGAGGTGGAAACTGTCAATCTGTGTAAGATTGTCATTCACAACTCCTTGATATTGTCAAGAACAAGTACAGTGTTACAATGCGTTACAAATGTTGAAGTTGGGCTGTGAGTAAGCTGTGAGCTGGGTCCCAAAGCGGTCAGAATTGTCACATCAAGGAAGGATGCTGGGCACAGCTCTGAATTTCCTGTTTATAAGTTAGTGAAGAAGCACGGCGCATTAACTTGTAAGGCACTGTGGCTTTAATGTATTTGTTAGAGGAACAGTTGAATGGTTAAGGAGTAAGTAGCATGGAACTGTGTTTAAAAAAAAATAAGTAAAAGTTTCTTTGCTTTATTTTTCCCAGTCTACTCTGGAGTCTATTCACATAGTACAGATTTTTGCTTCACTGCTACAACTTGAAAGCAACTTCTGATGAGAGTTCAAGAGGTAACTTGGGAGGCAAAAGCTCTTGTTCCCAGGAGGAAGACAGGCCCTCTGAGAGAGTTGAACTGTTTTCATCAGATAACGTTGCAAATATTTATTTATCTACAGTATTTTCCTACCATGAAGCATGGAAGTGTTAGAAACTGATGAGGGAACAGAGATGGTGCTGTTCTTTTTGGAGAAACGTTGAAACTGCTCAGAGATCCTTTTGTATGGGCGATGTTGGATTATCACTTGTAACATTCCTGGTTTTATTTTTGCTTTTTTTCCCAGGTCCATGCTGCCTTTCATTCCTTTATGTAACTGAGCTATTCTTTGAAATTCAGTCTCCTTTTTGTTGGTTTGGTTATGCTGAAATGCAGATGTAGTTGCAAAACTAACTGTTGTTTCCTTTCCTGGCTTCTCTGTTCCCAGTTTCCCCTGGCTTTCTGGAAACAAAACCCAGAATCTGCTGTTCCCTTGCCCAGCCTGTTGTGCAAGGTTCTCACCGCATCTGCAGACCTTTTGTGCTCCCTTTCTGGGTAGGATCACGATTTTATGCCTGGCATCTTCCATGATAACTCATTCTCAGAGTGCTTGTGTGCCTGTCAATTTTTGTTGCTTCGCAAAAGTCTGCGGTTCTAACAATGCTGACAGCTGACAAAGTGTCCTACAGCACCTTCAGCTGAGATAGAAGTGACATCAGCATTTGGAAGCTAAAGCCTCAGAATATTTTTTGCATGTATTTTTGCAGACTCCTGTATGTATCCTGAGCACCCTTAAAATGACTTACATCCTTCCAAGAAAGAGACAATCCTTAGACATTGATCCTACAATTCCTTAGGATTCCTCTATAGTTGAAACTAAAAAGGTCATAACTGTAAAATGTCAAGTAAAGCAATTGAGAGTAATCAAAAGATAAATGCTTGGATCAACTGAATCTCTTCCTCTCATTTGTGAGAGGAGGGGGTGTTTTCCTTCTTGTTATTTATGTTACAGAAAAGTCCCAGAAGTCACAGAAAGTGTCATTTTGGCCCAAATTAAAGCAAGCCAGGTCATATATTTTCCTAAGAAAAAAATAGTGCAGCTCAGAATGTTTCAGTAAAGTGCGTATTTATTAACTGTCTTCCCCCAGCATAGCAGTTACTTGAGGTATGAAAAATTGTTGCCATAATTTGTTTATATTAAATTTGTACGTATCTGGCAGCTTTTAGCCAAAGGCACTTCTAATAAAGTGTTGACTAAGCAGGAGCATTGTTTAACTCTCTGTCCCTTGTTTCGACAGAGCTGCAAATGTCTGATGGTGACTAGTTCTGCAAGCATTAAGGTGCTACCGAAGCCTTAGAGCAGGGTGAGGCCGTTCGCTACGCTTCACCCACGCTAGGCAAGAATGTGGTTATTGCTTTGCTGTAGTGTGATGGGAGTGCTGGTACAGCAGGATTAGTGAATTTATTCCTTTGAGGTCCAGATCACTTTCTCAGTGCTTCTGCTGTTAACAGATCAGGTAATGTATAGAACAGCTATTGAAGTTGTTCAAGTCTGCGTAGCGCCCAGGTGAGAAGCTTTTGTAGCATGAATTTACTTGCACTTGCAGAATGACCAAACATGTACAAATGCATTATCACCATGTACATGTATTTACACATCGTTCATAGAGAGACCTGCACTATCTTCCTTTTCTGTCTGTGTGGGATTTGGACTCCTCTTTTCCCAGTGGCCACATCAACTCTTTAATAATAAGCATGCAGCCTCAACTGCTTTTTAAGAATAAAGCCGTATTTGGGGAAACCTTCATTTGCAAAGCATTTTTGAACTCTAATAGCATTGACTTTTTCATAGTGTATTTACAAATATGGCTCGACTATATGTGAATACAGTGGAACCTTGTTAAGCAGACTCCAGCTCTTTCGCCTGTCACACACTGCTCTTGCTGTGATGTTGCCAAGGCATGCAACCCCTTCCCTGCGCTCCTCCTGTCCATTGGGGGCCGGATCTCCATTGCAGGGGGAATATGCAGACTTCACTGCAGTTTGGCTCCTACTTCTAGGACACAACCTAGTGAATGTCCCACTGTTCCAGTGGGGTCTGGTTTTCCCGAGCAAAGAAGGCAAGGCCAAGACACAAGTCCTCTCTTTTTTTGTCTGTAAGATCTACCTGAAAGCTCAGTGATGTTTGCAAAAGGTGGACATTGCTAAAAGTTAACTGTAACCCTTGAGTGTCTGCTCTCCATCCCCAAAAGGACAATATGTGATGAAATCCTGTGGTATCTTAAAATAGGAATTAATTATTAGTCTAATACCTGTGTTTTGGCAAATTCGAATTTGTGCGTCTCTTTATAGTTGTGTGATATATTCTACCATGTTAGTCACTGGTGTTAAGTCTGGCTACACTGCAGTTCCGGGATGCTGGGGTGATGTCTGAGTTGTAGAGAGAGTCATTTCACTTGGTACGAGGGGGAAGGAAGAGTGGGCTGAGTCAAACAAATGGATTTATTTGAGTAGTTTCATACAGAATAGTGGCTTTTTTGCCCTTGGGAGGGCTGTCTAGGTGGTGTAGTATGGGGAGGACTCCCCCACCCCCAAAAAGCTTCCTCTGTTAAATATTTATTACTTCTCTGTGAAATGAGGTGGTGTTGCAGGTGTGGTCTGAAGCCATGTCAGATGTAATACCTTCTGTTCCAGTCTTTGCCAAAGAATATTTTTTGTCTTCTTTAGAATCTATGGTAAAGATGGCTTTTACCATAGTACCCGTGGGGCAGTGCAGTGTCCTTGAGTCTGTACAAGAGAGAAAGAAAGAAAACAGCAGTTTGCTGTATCTTCCTCGCACCGAAGAGAGAAGGATGTACAGCTATGAACAGAACTGAACAGCTGTGATCCATGTACTTCATCATTTAATACATTTTTGTATGAAAACACTTGTTAGGAACAATGTCATTGTATTTAGGTATGCGGGTGATGTAGCAGTTACTTTAGATCTGCTCCTAGGTGGTTCGTGCACAAATCTCTTCTGAAATGCTGTTTGCCTCTAGGAATAAGTGGGACATTTGAACTGTGTAATTGCTTCCCAGCCATGCTGTCAGGCAGCACCCTCTGTAGACATGGAGACACGAGGCACACCTCTTTATCTCTGAGCACCCATCAACATGAATGCAAACAGGTGACACGTAAGCCTCTTGGCTGTGTGCTAAGGAGGTGGTGCTAGAAAATACTCCTACTGGAAGTACTATCTCCAGTGTGCCCTAACTATTCCTTTAGCAGAGGTTGGGGTAAGTGGTATACTTTACTTTCAATTGATGTGCTTGAGGACTGTCTGATGAAGAGCATGTTCAGATTTCCTGAATTTTACACTGTGCATGTGTGTGTGTGTATGCAGGTTTATTTGCAAATCGGTGGTTTAGCTTTTTTTTTTTCAGCTTGTGTTTTCATTTATTCATCTCTTTGTGCCTTCTTCCTTTTTCCTTCTCCCCTCCATCAGCTCTGTAGCGGCACAGGAGTTGCATGTTTTGTGGAATGCCAGTTCAGAAAGCATATTCCCTGTCCCCATCCTGCACAGGGGAAATCCTGCATGCCAAGCCAATTTCCTTAATTTATACAGGAGCAACACTGCCATAGTCTTGAATGTTTTATCACACAATAGGGTTGTGATATTTGTGTCCTGGAGGAAAAAATACAAGCCTGCTAATGTTGATACCTGTTAATGTGAAAGTAACTTGGACTAGGAAATCCACTGAACAAGAGCAGCACTTGCTTTGCAGAGCATCCCTTCTTGGCAAGCCACCATCTGGACGTGTGAGTATGTGGAGGCTCCAGAGTGGCAGCCGTACAGGCACAGCTTAAGTGATGGCTGTGGGGGTCCTGTCAGCAATGGAAAAGGCCACTGTAGTTTTCCCAGCACTTGTTGGTAGTCCCTGTCCATCTGCATGCTAGGCAAAGTTTGAAGACAGAGCTGAAGGGGATTTAGGGAAGGGTTTACGGAAGACAAAACCCTGGGCGGCTTGATGTGGAGCCTAAAGCTGCGTCCATCAGTGAATATTTTCAGCTAAGGACTCGTAGAAGCAAGATTTGAGAACAATCATGCTAAAATGAATTAATTTTTTCTTTCTTTTGGTGACCTGATGCATCCTAATTGTATCATCAGTTTTCTCTGCTTGTTCCCTTTCTGCCTTCCACTCTCCTGATATACGAGGTATAGAAATGTGGAAGGAAAGACTGGAAGGTGTGAAGCTATAAAGCCTAATATTAAAAAAAGTAAAACTGTAAGGAAAAAATTGGATGGGTTTTCAGTAACACGGCCACGACTTTTAAAAACTCCACAGCAGTTTTTGCTATGAATGTACTTTGCTGTCAATATATTCTTATTTCTGTTGTGTGGAGCTGGATGTGTCTGGGCACCAGGACTGCAGGTCTCGGAAGTAGTGGGTGGAGATCTCTTTTTAAATATTTGTACAGGGAGGAGGACAAGGCATGAAACTGCTATGGAAATAGCTCTTTGCATGTCTCCAAGGATAGGTTAACTGTGCAGGGTTTCACAAGAACCACTCCCTGGAGATATCTGAATAATAGATTGACATTATGGGGTGCAGTGAAAGGTGTGTGCATTTCAAAAGCCTAAGGAGAAAATTTCCTTCTCAAGGAAACCCTTTATAAGGCATTTTTACGCCCTTCCTGTGAAGGGCTTCTACCAGCCATATGGAGAACTGAGGTTTAAGTTGTCCAAAGTAACGTGGTGTGTTTGTCCAAACAGACACTCTACGAATCAGATATGACAACAGGAATACCTTTAGGTTTTACTTCCCCAAGGTCTAACCTTGACCTTTCTGTTTTAACCAGAGCTTTCACCCAGCTCTGTCCAGTGGAAGGGTGCAGCTGAACCCTGACAGTTTCTTACAGCTCCAAGTAAGAGCTGTAGTGCCCTTTCTTCCTCAGTAAGGTCTTGCACAAGGACGCACGATAAATTAGCTTTCTTACAATATAAATTAGCAGTGATTATGTGGCACTATCATTTGTATCTGTTATTAAAAGTACGTTCTGTATATCTATAGCTAGCTAACAAAATAGCAACAAGACAAGGCAAATACAGGTGGGATAGCATAGTGAAAGACATGAAGCTAGCTTGTCTTGTCTAATATACTGGCTCTATGATTTGCATGTAAGCCTTTTTAAGCAACAATTAATTTAGGGGTATTGAAGCTGAAAGAACATGTACTTGAGTAGAGGGGGAGCTTACACAGCCCTTTGCCCTTGGAGAACTTCTGAAGGCGAAGAAACACCATGTACGAGATGGAAGTCTAAATCAAATCCAGTCTTTAGTAAAAACCTCCTTGTTTGCTTTTTAAAATATTTTTCCCTTTCTTCTAGTGCATTTCAATGAAAAGACTTTGTAGAGCTACAAGGTAGGCAATCTGATTTTACTTTTTTTTTTTTCTTCCCCAACAAGGGGAATGATTTAAAAAAATGAAACAAAAATGTAAAAACCCCTTTTACTGGTATGCATGTGTCTAATGGATCAGGGCTCTTAATTTCTTCTAAAAATGTTCTTACATCAGTGTGTGATGGCCTGTTCAACCTGCTCACTTGAATATGCCACACTTTCCGACCTGTCTGGTGGATGCAGGCCTGCAATTGTGGTGTATTTATGTAAAAAGCTCACTGATAACTATTACTTAGGGTTTTTTTTTTTATTTCAATCTTTTACTCTGTTGCAAAACTTTGTATTAAAACACAACAGTGGAAAGTGAATTAGCTGGCTGTGGCATGGTAGTGTGTGTGAGTCACCTAAACCCCCTTTCCTGCAAGGTTTTACTGTCATTGAGGGCATAACGTAAAATATGCCTTGGCTGGGGAAAAGGGGCACTTCAAAACTGGAAATGGCAAAAAAGTGTCAGATGCTTTCCTGACTCTTCAGTTGTGGAGTATCTGGGTGTAAATCTGACTGTTGTCTGCGTTTGATCATGGTAGGTTCAGTCATAACTAAGTTGACTAATCACAGCTCTGCCTTGTAACCAAGAGCAGTACTAACATGAAGTTGAAGTTTTAAAGATAGTTATGGTTTTAGCTTAATGGTGGTGATGGACACCCACATACTTGAGATACAGAGTTTGTTCCAAACCTCAAGCTGTGAGTTGATGTTCAAGAAATGAATTGGTGTTTTGCCATTGGTGCAAACTACTGCAGTGTTTGACTTGAAATGAATGATTTTATTTAATTCAAGGTACAGATAGTTCCAAAAATGCTTATTTACAGTTGAAACAGCAGATTTTACTCTTTTTTGTATTTTATTTCATCATCTATTTTATGTTTTGTATTTTGGTATCTATTTCCCTCCTTCATAAGAGGCAATTCAATGCCAGTTTTATGTTGCTTTTAGAATGGTTATTATAGGCTTATCTTTTCATGTTCATGTTTTTGCACACAACAAAAGGCAGCTCTCTACTGTTTGTTTTGGGGGAAGAGAGGCTCAGTAGCTGCTCAACAGGAAAGTACTAGTGTGCTTACATCAGTCTTTTCTAGTATACGTGAAATTTGCCAGTGATTTTTGTTTTACATTCTAGCTGTTGCTGCACTTTGATCACACTATAGGATGTGATCACACAAAGGCACGAAAAGGATAGAAATTTCTTAAATGTGTATGGGCCGTGTGTACGTGTGTGTTGTTTAATGGCAATTCAAGATCAGGATTTAGTTCAAATGATTCACTAGCAGCATGATGGAAACTTGAAAAACTTTGAAAATTGGTCCTCTAAATAAAGCAAAAAAAAAACCCAACAAATGCAACAATAACATCTTGCTTGGTTAGTTTTCCTCCTTGTATGAAAAAACTTTTTCAAGACTGGGAAATAGCTATAAATAGAAAATGATGGTCGCTTTTATTTAAATACAGTGGACAGTCTGGAAGATTTTTTTTTTTGCATATGTTTATAGTGTCACAGTGAATGAGAGGTCAGAATTGCATTGCCGGTACGTTTAAGTAGCTTTTGCCAGCTTCCATCCAGATTAAAAACAGTTTTGCAGTTCATGTTCCAGATGTCTTGAATACTTTGACCTTGATTTTCAGTCTTTCCTGAAGAAGCTAAAATTGTGTTGCCTTCTCTTTCTAGTCAGAGGAATGTAATAAAATTAACTACATGCTTTTTCAGTCACGGCTGAATTTGATATTGATAATTGGCATAATTGAGAGTTTAAGGTGAAACCAGTGTAAAAGAGTACAGAACTGGTCCCACTGCTGGATGCGTTGTAGTTCAAACAGTGATTTGTATTTTAAACATTTGTCAAAAGAAGCCTTGGCACAGTTGTTGACTGACTAATCCTTTTTGCTTTGCTTTTTAAGGTGTCACCTGAATTCTCACTATGTCTGATGGGGACTATGATTACCTCATAAAATTTCTAGCACTCGGTGATTCTGGAGTAGGAAAGACCAGTCTTCTTTACCAATATACGGATGGCAAATTTAATTCCAAATTTATCACAACGGTGGGCATTGATTTTCGGGAAAAGAGAGTGGTGAGTTTTCACAAACAGTGTCCTACTTTAAAATGGTATCTGTCTTGGTGATGGCTAGAATCTATTTTTTAAAAATCTGACCTGCTGATCCTTATGTGTAGGCATGCAATCAATAGCTACTGTGTACTTAATCTCGTGACAAGGAAATGGTCTCATTTTACTTGATTGTTTTTGTTGTTGTTGTTGTCATGCGTTGCCCCAAAGTTAAAGTAAGAGCTGATTCTAAGCCACCACTTCTTACTGCTCAGCAAGCGCTGATGAGTGTATCTGGATGGTGTCATGGGCATTGTGCAGACTGGGTTTTGATGGATGACATGCACCACAGTAGTGCAAGGAGTAAATCCCTTAGTGAAACGCGAAACTGGTCTCTTGAATGAGTTAGTATTCCTTTTGTGGGACAGCAAACATGGTGGGTTTACTTGATCAGCACATTTGATAATTCAGGATAAGATTTAAATTTCATAACTTGAATCATATAATCCACAAATGCAGCAAGTTTATGTGTCTCTAAAGGTATGTTTGTAACTTTGGTAATCTTAGGTACAACAACAGTTGAAAGTAAAGAAGATGACCTAAAATGAAGTGTTCTAAACAAGGATCTTTTTATCTGATCCTTCCAAAGCTAACAGATGCCCTTATTTCTGTTTTCGTGCTGAGTAAACTCTTCAGCTTCTGTTACTGTCATCTCATTTCTGCATTTTAAGCTATGATATGATAAGCTTTTTTCAGCAATCTTTTGGCAGCTAAGAAGAGATGTCATTATCTTTATGAGTATATTCTGTTTACTAATGAGGTTCTGTTAGTGGTACAAATATATTGCCAGATTGCATGATCCATTGTTGCTTTCTTATATTTTAATTTGAACGTGATACAAGATAATAGCAAAAAATAGAAAATCAAAATATTAAGCTTATCTAATGAAACTTAATGGCCGCTCTAAGTATCTGTTTGGAGTCCATAGTCTATTGGGTGTGGTTTTTCCAATTTAACTTTTACCCTTATTTTTAAGTATTCAATTGGATGCAAACTTAAAATGCAACCCAAATTACTTTTGTTTTATAAAGCAGAGGGATTGAGTTGTAGTTGGAATCTTTGCAGCTTTACTGCATTTAATGACTTTAAATGTTAGTTATTTTGTGTTCTATAAAGGCTGGGCTGCTAACACTCAGTCTTGCAAATTTACGTTTTACAGGTGTACAGACCCAATGGGCCAGATGGCGTTGGTGGCAGAGGACAGAGGATACATCTTCAGCTCTGGGATACTGCAGGGCAGGAAAGGTATGTTCCACCCCCCACCTAGCAAGTAAGGCAGTTGTCATCAAACTAGATGCCAGTGGAACTGAGTATGTGAATTCTCTTTATTAATTATTACATTTTGATTGTTTGACTCAAGGTAGGAAAGCATACTTACTTTAATTTTAACAGTGATGGAAAGTTTCCTATGAATACCCATTAAATTGCAACGGTAATTTATGACTGTAGAACATTAAAACTGTAATTGTTGCTTTTTGTCTTTTGGAAACTTTCAGTTTACTTTTTCATGGTCAATGCATATAGATGCTTTTAAAGCTTTTATTTTTCCAGTTTTCCTTAAATTTCTGTAACTATGTTGAGGTCTTGGGAAAGTCAGACAGGCGAAATCACCTCAAAGGATCCTTTGCTGTTTGTCTATCAAAAAATAGTGGTTGATAGTCTTAAAATCAAGAGCTGATATGTATAGGGTTTGAAGTCTGAATTTCATTCTTATTTTAATTTCTGAATCTTGGATCAAGTCGTGCTTTATAGTAGAAGACTTTGTTTAAAGCTCTCACGCTTTAGTGAAATGTTTCCTTGACTTCCTTAGGCCTTGATTAGACCATAGTAATGTTATGCAGTCCCTACATCAGCAAAACAATTATGAAGAGCATTTCATCCTAGTTAATTCAGTCTTAAGTTAACCTCCGTTTATGACTATGCAATTATATTTTCAAAGTAACTTGTCAGATGAGCCAACTAATTTCACTTTGCTGGTCTAGGTTCCGTAGCTTGACAACGGCTTTCTTCAGAGATGCCATGGGATTTCTTCTGCTCTTTGATCTGACAAATGAGCAAAGCTTTCTGAATGTCAGGAACTGGATAAGTATGGCATGCATTTATTTTTTTTCTTTTTTCTTTCTTTCTTTGCATGGGCGGGGAGGGGGCTATGCGTGTAAGTATGGAGTCTCACTGAGAAATAGAACTGAAAATACTGTTTTTTATAGCTTTCTCAGTAAATGAGAGTTAATGTTTTATTCATAATTGTAATAGCTGCTAGTAGTGGCTTCTAGTGCCTACCTGAAATTCAGCTTTGCTTACTGAACTTGAATCTTAACTTTTATAAAAGAAAGCTGAGAGAACATCATAACCCTGGCTCTGGTGATAGTCAGTAATTTAAGTGTGTGGAGGGTGTATGCAAAACTCACCTGAAGCTTTGTCAGCAAAACTTAATGGAAGGCAAATATTACTAGGCTGGTGTATCTGGGCGAAGGAGTTCCCAAACTGCATCATCAATCAGGAGAGGGAAGTATATCCTTTCCTGGGAGCTCACTGAAGGTGCTTGGTGAGTGTGACTCCTCACACTACAAAAACACAGCTTCTCTGCTAACTATGTCAGGCTTCTGCTCCCCTGGCTTGTTCCCTGCCTTTTTCACTGGGTACATGATAGTGGATGTCCGCCTGTTCTCTGGGTCCTCAGTGCAATAGCAGAAGTCCTGTGAGATAGCAGAGAACGCAGTTGTTTTCTCTTTCAAAGAGTCGTCTTCCTGAAGGACTTTGTATCCCCTGAAATGTGGTAGTGTTCTTAGTGAGCTTTATGCGTGACAGTGAGTTGTGACCCCTATTCATGTTGTTGCTGTTAGGTCAGCTACAAATGCACGCATATTGTGAAAACCCTGACATTGTGTTATGTGGAAACAAGAGTGATCTGGAAGACCAAAGAGTGGTGAAAGAAGAAGAGGCTAAGGAACTTGCAGAAAAATATGGGTAAGTAACTTCCTTCCAGTTATTGCTGTGTTTAAAGCCAAATGAAATGTTTTCTGTAATGCCTTTTCTGTATACTGAAAGGTTACTGTGAGAATAAGCATTTTAGAACGCTTAACTGGCCGGTATGATATCTTTTTTTTTTCCTGTCAGAGATTAATGTTTTCTGCATTGCCTAAAAATTCATACTTAGTATTTCAATAATCTTGCACTGGAGAGTGTTTAATCTTCTTTCCTTGGCAGTAAACAAAGTAAACCTTCTGGAAAAGAGATAGAATTTAGCTGGAGAGGCAGGTGAATGATGGGGGTCTAATTCTTTGCTCTTGCCTGTGCTGAGGCTTTCTATGGGGCACAGAAAAGCCAGGTCTCTTACCAAGTGAAATCCAAAAGAGCATTTGGTGACGTGATGTCACATCAGATTTTAGGGAAAACAAAAATAATACAAAGCAATGATATCCTAATTTACAAGCTAAGTTGTTTTACCAAAGTTTGTTGTAGGGTAGCCGTTGTCTCTGGCATGGCTGTGGAAACATGCAGCCTCAGTTTCTGAGAGCCTCAGCACCCATTCACCAGCATGGGGAGAATCTGCTTACAGAGTGCTGGGTTCCCACAAAAGAGCAGTTCTGCTCTACACCATAGTTCCCCAGTTCTCTGCCCCCTCCCCATTCAATATTCCCTCAACTGCTTAAGCACTTTTTTTGGTGCTTCACCCTAGGTGAATTCTTAGTGACTTAGCCTCAAAGGGCTCAGCCACGTTTTCCTGCAGGCATCTGCACTTGCAGACTCCTGGGGAGTCTGAACACCGAGTCAGACCAGCAGGAAGACAGGATAGCCTTGCCCTTCTCCTTCCCTACAGGCACAGGTCATGTGTCCCTAAAGGAACTGCGTGAAATCTTTGTTCCTATCGGATACTAATTAATCCCATAGTACTCATATTCCCCCGTAACTCTTCCGTGGGCCTCATCTCTGGATTACACTTGCATTTTAGCGTGGATCAGATGTGCACTTTTGAGTAAAACTTCTAATCCATTTATTGTGGTTTGATTCTTACAGTGGAGCAGCTTTCTAGCATGTGAACTGGATTCCTTCTCAGTTGAAAGCTAAACTAGATGATGTGCTCCAACCAGTAATCTGCATTCAGTAGGAAGAAATAGATTAGAGCTGGTCCAAAGTAAAGCCCACAAAACATGCATAGTGTGAACGCCGGGTTCTCAGTGCTAAGTGCCTTGTTCTGCAGGTCTAGTCTGTTATGCCATGCTATTTCCTATCACGTAGTCACAAATTAGCTTTGCTTGACCTTAAAGAATCACTGGAGGCAAATCAGAAGCAATCTGTCTATTAGAGACAAATGGGTTTAGTGCAATATTCTTACTTTTTCCTTCTCCTGTGAAAATGCTTGTTTGAAATCCGTGTCACACAGACAACAGCAAGTGTTTATGGTACTTTAACCAGCTCCCTGTGAAGAACTAAAAACTTTTAAACAGCAGCAGATGGCATGTGGCCATTTCTTAAAGATTTGAAAGAGATCTCTTTGCATGTGAATTCTGGAAATAATTTATGAAATGTTTATCTTTGTGGCTGAAAATGCCAACTTAATTTAGGAATAGGGAGCTAGAAGTCAAAGTGGTAGATCACATCTGATCTGTAGGCGGTTACAGAGTTCTCTGCCCTGTAGAGATGAGAACGGATAGCTGCTAGCAGTCACTTACTCGTGAGGGGAGCAAGATAAATCCTGCAGCGAACAGTCTTCTGGTAACAAAAATGTGAGACACTGGATATGCTCCTTCTGTGGAAAGGGCTTACACTGGTAAGTGATGTATTTTGAAAATGATTGCAGGAGACCTACACACTGAGACAGTAAGATATTTTTGACCACTTATTGAATCTTGCAAGTTAAGTGAGAAATACTTAAAATTATGAAGTGACTATATCAGTTTCTTGGAGAGTAACATTAATGTAGCTGCTCCAGCACCACCCTGTGGGGAAGCACTCAGCGCAGAAGGTCAAAGCCTACAGACATGCCACTGAAACATCCTGACCCACAACCATAATGAAAACTAGCTTTGTATTCTCAATACCAAGGTGCCCAGAACCTTTTGTTGACAAAGACATAGGTGGTCTGAGCATTGATTTTTTTTTTTAATTATTATTATTATTTTAAAAATATGTAATATTTACATGTAAATATGTAAGAGAGTTTATAGTTGAGGTGTCCACAGAAGAAACAGTCATCTTTTGTAATGATAAGAGTACTACATTAGGAGTCTTTACTGCCTTGCCTGCAGGGGAAGGTCCATACTAGCATTCTCTCTCTTGCAGTGGCTCCCTAGCTAATGTACATAGAAATCAGCAAGGAGAAACTCTACACATACAAGGCTGTATAAAACAATTGTGTCTTTTTTGGGGAACAGAGCTGAAAAAAACAGACCTCAGGAGTATAACTTTGGGAACTCATACTGGCCAGTGCCTCTGTAAATTGTGGACTCCATGATGTAAATTAAACCTTATCCTTCTGCCCTACCTACAGAGTCAGCCATTTCATTAATTTCTTTTGCGTTTCAGACCACTGACCACTTAGTCAGACCACTGCTATGGAGTAGCAGTAACAGCATTTGTGGAATTTCTAAGTATGTGGCAGTAGTCATGTATTGTTTCTTCTCCTCCAAATATGAACTGTGTGATGTGAGTTTGTGGGTTTTGTCCTCTACAGAATACCGTATTTTGAAACCAGTGCAGCTAATGGGAATAATGTAAGCAAAGCCATTGAAACCCTGCTTGACCTCATTATGAAGCGCATGGAACGGTGTGTGGATAAATCCTGGATCCCAGAAGGAGTAGTGCGCTCCAACGGGCACAGCTCTACAGAACAACTAAATGAGGAGCAAGAAAAAGGCAAATGCGGATGTTAACTCAGTTACAATTTAGGTGAATGTATATGCTATGGTACAGTTGCAGCTTAACTGTTTAACTTATGGACAGATCACATTGTGTAGTTATTTAATAAGATATATTAATTCTTGATATTCATTTTTGATTTTTTCCTCTCAAACAACTTTGACCTTTACTTGCAAGGTGTGCAGTTTCTTAGTGATAGGACGGAGGTTTAATTTGGTATAGATCTGGATATTCCTCTAATTCTGTACTTTGGAGGGAATGGAGGGAGAGGAATTTTCATTACCAAATTTAGAAACATCTCTCTGTATGGGCAATGAGAAAGCATAGGCTTTTGAATTGAAGGACTTTCAAATGCCCTTTGAAGGCTGTTAACTACACAGACTAGGCATTTAGATTATATGTTGCGACAGCTCTTAGTTTCTACTAACAGCAAGCTTACCAACATAGTTCTTGAACAGAAACATTTAATCATTTCATCAATCAATAACAAACTTAAAGAGCAAATCCTGTGTTTTCCACAAAAACCTGTGAGTAGCTTTTCCTTGCTCTCAAACCACAAGATTTTAGTGATGAAAACCAAAAGCAAGCTATTCTATAGAGAACAAAAAACTACAGAGAAGCACGGGGGTCTAGAGCATATGTAGAGCACTTTGGGTATGTCATGAAATTGAACATGTAAACTACAACTGTACTATATAAAATATATCCAACACAGCCTGTGAGACCTCCTGACATCATTGGAATTTCTAGAACATGCATCTGCATATATTTATATGAAAATGGCATAACTGTACATCTGTTGTTATGTTTCTTTTATGTTACCACTCATGTTTTAACAGGAATGTAGGGCAACCTAGATGTCAGCAAAAATTTCATCAGAGCTAGTGCTTTGCACTGAATTTTGTTTTACCAAACACAGATTTGGAATGTTTCTTCACATTTGGACTGAATAATGAATGATGATTGTTTTCTGGTGAGATGCAGCTAAGATACCAATTCTATTTAGATCAGTATTTCTATAAATTTCTAATGCTCATTTTATTCTGCCAGCCTTTGTGTCCTGTACATCTTGGTTGTCATATATTCATTTATGGCTTGTTCATTTCCTTTAGGTTGTATTTTAAAAAGAATATTGAGTTGCTTTTCTTTTTGTCCCCCTGCAGATCACATAAATATTTTAGTGGATCATGTTACTCTTTGATCATTTTTATTTATTCATACAACCTAAGGAACAATCAGTATTTTTGGGGCCTTTTTTCCAGACTGATTTATGAGATGTGCCTACCAAACTGTTTTCTAGCCTGGCAGAGGTTGTATAACTGTAAAGTATTGCCAATTAAAGTCATAACATGCCAAATTGAGTCTTGTTACAGACTTTTTCCACAGCAGTTTGTTTACAAAACTCCAAAGCTATTACTTCTTTAGGAATGTATTTATTTATTTAAATATTCTATCTACTGAAGTTTCAGGCAAACATTGATATCAGTTGTGAACGTGAATTGCAGCATAACAAATTTTTGAAGGACCAAAAATGTTTCTAGAATAGGAGCTAATAAAAAAATAATGATGTAGCCTCTGGTTATATTTATAATACAAGAATAAGTGTTAAAACTTGGTTCTTAAAATATTTTACAAAGTAATGCATAGTTCTTTAACAAACACAACATGTAAATATTAGATTCTTATCACAGCCTACACAGATTTTTTTTACAAGTGCAATATAATTTGACTGCTTTGGGGCTAGGACAGAAATTAAAGCAATTTATATTGAATAGAGGGTTTTTTTCTACTATACAATACCAAGGTTCTAAAATGCTTGTGGACCAGCGTTACTGTAGTTTAACTCAGAGTGCCTTTTGAAGTTACCATCAGGTTTCTGACCAGTAGAGTATGAAACTCTACTGTAGGACACAATGCATTTCAGTGTACTTCAGTGTCTCAATTTCTTTTAATGTAGCTCTTTGCTTTTCAGAGGGTTACGGTGGAACTCTGTCATGCATTAACTTGAATGGGAGTTTTTGTGCTTGTAGCTCCATCCAGTTGCTGAAAACAGTAAGGATTATTGCAACCAACTACTGAGCTAAGTGACTACTGAAATGGTGTAAAAATGTTTCTTTATGAATACTTATGTTTAGATTGGATATTAAATGTTAAATACTGAAACTGTCATATTTTTTGTCATGCATATTATATGTAACTATTTACTGTATAAAGAGAGTCTACATAAAATTGCTTTGATGTCAGCCTTTGAAATGTGCCATAAGATTTATTTGTTTGAATTATTCTGTGACAAAACTTTGGTCCCTTTTTAGCTCTCATGAGAAAACATGGTAAATGTTTCTTGACAGTGAATTACACTATTGTTACTAGTCTAGCACTGGTTTTAAAAAACAAACAAACAAAGAAGAATTATCTTGTGATGAGAAACTGTTATTTCACAAAAAATTGTTTTCATCTGGTATCAGATGAAGGTGTTCATCTGTAATGGAACAAAGTTTTGGAAAGGATTTCCATTATGATGCTTTGTTCCAGGAGTTCTTATTAATATAAAATAGTTAAAACATTCCTGATCTGAACCTTGTCAGCTTTTGTTGAACTGGATTGTAACATTTCCTGTTGTCTCATTTCAGTATCAGTCTGTGTCCTTCTGTGCTGTCCCTATGTGTTACGGGTTTTTTAGTTCAAATGCACCTAAGTTCTCTTCTGTGGCCTAGGTACTTCTTTATGTTCCCCTCTGGCACTGACCAAACCAGTCGGATGGGGGGCTGATGTGTCCTCGGTGATGCCAGAAGGAGCTCAAACCCAAAGAAGAAAATAGAGGCAACACTTCTGTATTTATAAGACATTCAGAAAACTGCCAATGTGAGCACGTAGCATGTCCAGAGCAAAGGGAATAAAGCAATACATTTTGTAAAATCTACTGCTTCTACAAAGGTAAGGAGCCGGATTTTTCAGAGTAGCTGCTTCCATCAAGAGCAGTGTAGATTACCAGGTAGGTTATGATATGCTGGAAGGCACAGCTGCTATTCAGAGGTTCCTTGACAGGCAAGATAAATGAGCCGAACTAAACCTCATTAAGTTTAACAGGGGCAAGTGACTGGATATTCCATCTGGGTTGGAATAACCCCATGCACTAGTACTGGCTGAAAAAACATTTCGCAGAAACGGGGATGGGCATTCTGCAGGTTGACCAGGAGCCAAGGTGTGCTCTTGTGGCAAAGGCGGCCAACTGCGTTTGAGGCTGCATTAGTAAAATGAAGCCAGCAGGTTGAGAAAGTAAGTCTTCCCTTATGTTCAGTAATTATAAGACCGCATCTGGAGTTCTGTGTCCTGTTTTGGACACCCCGGTAGAAGAAAGACATTGACACACTGGACTGAGTCCCGCAGATGCCACCAAGATCAGGGGGCTGGAGCACAAGGGGTAGGAGGAGAGAGAAGTGGGTTTGCTTAGCTTTAAGAAGAGAAAGCTAAGGGAGACTTTTCTGCTGTCTTGAACTATTTAATGGGAGAGTGAGTATACAGAAGATGGAGCCAGACCCTTCTCAGAGCGCTCAGGGATAGGGAAGAGGCAACAGAGAAAATCTGGTGTATAGAAAAGTCTGACTAGACATTACGAAAAAATTGTCACCATACAAGTAGTCAGAAATCGTAACACCAGCTGAGGGAGGTTAGGGAATCTCCATCCTTGAAGACACTAAAAACTGGATGTGGCCCTGAGCCACCTGGTGTAATTTGTCCTGCTTTGAGCAAGACTTTGGCCTAGATGACCTCCAGAAGTGTCTTCCAAACGACATGATTAGACACTCTATGAACCTGATCCTACAACTGCACATGCCTGACAGTTGTCAGTTCTTTTATATGACTGTATATGACAGTTCTTCTGTTAGGAATCTTGTCCAAGTACATAAATATTTGCAGACGAGAGATTTGTTATGAGTATAAGGTATTGAGTTGAGATAGATGTTTGATGAAGCAATTCTTGCTGTGGTAATCTGTGTCAAAAATCAAACGAGCTGCTCAGTTTGCTGCAAAATCTCCTTCCAGCGAGGCTGTTTTTCAGTTGGATACCTAATTCTGTCTGTGAATAACTGTTAATAGAGTAGAAGTACGTATTCTTTTTTGATTATTAATCTGGATTCTGGATCCCACAACCTTCAATCTATATTGCCTTATAGATCAGGAATAAGCACTTCAAATCCACAACATAATGGCTTGTACTTGAAGAGGAGATTAGCGCCTTGATATGAAAAAAGGAGGGGGGGCGGGAAATCCAGTTGTAAATGCTTGTATTATCACTGCATCACTCTCACATCCCATCTGTCTGCTGGAGGCGTTGGTGACAGTCTGTAATCCACAGTGTTTAAATTGTAGAAGCCACCAAAGACTTCACAATACAGTACTCTGCCAGGAAAAAGCTGTCTTCAGTGAAATAAATACAGCCCATGGGGGGAAAAAAAAGTCACATGGGCAGGAAACTCAAAGTAATCAAACTGAAAAAGGACTGCAATTGCATATGCCAAACCACAGCAGCCCTAGACCTAAGAGAACTTGTTTACTATTTGGTTTTGCCTCTAGCTGTAAACTTGGTGTCTTCATAGCTTCCCTCATAAAACTGCTTTGTGTGTGTGTCTGCTGTTTCCTCCTATCAGCTGGGTTGCCGTCTTCTGTCACAGCCACAGAGCCTTCCCTCCGGCGTGCAGCATGAGGCTAACCAATATCCTGTACGGTCCTGTCTTGCTCTCTGTCTCTGAGCCGCTTGGGGGCTCTTCTTCCTTGGGGCTGGGGGTGAGTATAGGCACCAGTCATATGCTCTAGCCTGTGCCTCCTGCAATAGGATGTGGCTGAGGTCTGATTTTCGAAAAGATTGGAGGCAAGGTCTGTGCTGATAAGGTTATTGACTCTACTGTGCTAAAGCAATTTTTATCTTCCGTCTTTCTTAATATAGCCCCAAGCTGACTGCCTTTTTTGTTCTTCTAGAAACCTGAAAGCAAAAACTGCCCTAAAGGCACATGCAATTCAACACACAGATTTTTCACCAAATATTCAGATAGTTAACTTCTTTTAAATGGAGAAGGAGGAATTGTGGTGGTAAAGCCTTACGTGGTGAGGAAGATTTCAGACTCTGGGATGGCATCCTAAGATTGATGAAAGAAGACCCTCTCCAATTCCAAACAATTTAGGAAGGTACAGGGCCTGGTGTTTATGTCCTTTCACCATAAACAGGTATCTCTGTAGGAGGGGGAACAGCAGGAGTAATAGGTTCCTTAGGGTAATGTGTGCTGAGACATCGGTTTTAGACAGTACTTCAAATTTTGCTTTAAAAATTAATTCCCCTGTAGACGATCTGGATGCTACAAACATGGAAATGGCGCAGAAAGTGATTTGCCTGAATGCTAGAGTAAATCAACTGTTGTTTTAAAAACCTATTACTCCTTTTCCTTTCTTTGGGTTACTGTCTCTGTCCTTATGTTAATACTGAACCATTTCAGCTGCATTCATTTTTCACACTTAGAACAGAATTTTGCATTTATAGTGTGAAGCCAGAGGGGATCAAACACAAGCTGATCACAAAATCTTTTAATTTGTATTTAATTTCTATACTAAGATACGAATGTATGTTTCAGGGATGTAGAGTCATTTGGGAAAAAGTCTGCTTGCTTTTGAAGATGCAGTTTTGTCTAATAGTTCGTTTCTGTGTACGGGTTGTCTTTTTAAAAAGTACTTTTGTGAGCATGAGTATCTCTCGGCTTTCAACAGGATTCTCTCTGGTGAAATCAAAGGACGGACCACACTCTTAGTATAATGGATTACAGGTAGCATGCGTGTGGCTGATGTGTATATCTGGTGAGTGAATGTTTGTGGGTTTTGGCATATTACTGCTTTTGTAGATACTCTTCTCTCCCTTTTTCCCACCACTAACCTGTTTGTGTAATGATTTAGAAATTGTGGCTCGAATCAGCTAATAAATGGAGCTTTCTTATAGCTTCAAAGAAAGCACAGCCATGAGAAATTCCATACAAACTATAGTCTCAGCATTGTTCATGTAGTGGTCTTGTGGCCCAGTTTCTTATTTTTGGAGCAGTAATCTCTTCCACATTTTATATAGAACTGATCTGTTTTCTTTTTATTAAGAGGTCTTGCTAAGACATATAATAAGTCTCATGGTCCTCCTTGTATTTCACAATCATTAAAGCCTGCCAAAGAAATGAAGACCAATTTGAAAAGCTTATGCTATGCTACTACTCAGAGTTAAAACCAAACCAAAATCCCTGAATTAAAAAAATTACACATTCTTCCAGAATTGCTTTCCTTGGGAGGGAAGGAGGGAATGTGGTCTGAAGCATGCTCCTTTTGGTGAGGTGAAGCATCAAATCCTGTATTGTGCTGTAAAGAGGTTTATGTCCAACAGGACCTGTCTTTCCTATTTCCCATTTGGTCTGGCAGAGACCGCATCAGAAACAGCAGTTGTGTTCGGTCTCCTCAGCCACGCTCAGGAAAAGCTCTTTGTTTTTTAGGTAGGTTTTATGTGATCCTATTTACAGGACTCCAGGGGGTATTGCTTTATTTTGGGCAGTTGGTTTCTTTGCAGGGTAGGTTGCTCAGATGCCTACAGTGTGTGACAGAGGAGCATTACTGGTCTCATGTTGCAAAGCTCTTCATTCTGGGTGTGAGGAGAGGCTTCCACAACCCCTGATAGAATTGGAAGTGCCATTTTCCAGCGAGTAGCTCGTGAAGAGGTATCGCACTGGCATGTTGCACCTCTTGGTGCCCTCTTGTTCGGGACCCGGGCTCTCCTGCCACATTGCCAAACACCCATTGCCAGAGTGAGTTTTAGAATCGTAGAATATTGGGGTTGGAAGGGACATTTAAAGGCCATCTAGTCCAAAACCCCGGCCATGAGCAGGGACATCTTCAACTAGATCAGGTTGCTCGGTGCCCTGTCCAACCTGGCCTTGAATGTTTCCAGGAATGGGGCATCAGCCACCTCTCTGGGCAACCTGGCCAGTGTCTCACCACCCTCATTGTAAAGAGATTTTTTTTCCTTCTGTCTAATGTAAATCTCCCCTCTTTCAGTTTAAAACCATTACCCCTTGTTCTACTGCAACAGGCCCTGCTAATAAGTCCCTCCCCATCTTTCCTGTAGCCCCTTTCGGTACTGGAAGGGGCCCTAAGGTCTCCCCGGAGCCTTCTCTTCTCCAGGCTGAACACCCCCAACTCTCTCAGCTTGTCCTCACAGCAGAGGGGCTCCAGCCTCTGATCATCTTTGTGGCCTCCTCTGGACCCAACTTGCTCCAACAGGTCCATGTCCTTCTCATGTTGGTGGCCCCAGAGCTGGAGGCAGCACTGCAGGGGGGGTCTCACCAGAGCGGAGCAGAGGGGCAGGATCCCCTCCCTCGCCCTGCTGGCCACACTGCCGGGGATGCAGCCCGGGTTTCCCAACACCGGTATGCTGCTGGCTCGACAGGGCTGTGACGGGAAGGACCTGGCGACTCTGGGGGTTGTGCCGGTGCCTGCTGAGGAAGCAGCCGCCGGTTGTTCTGTCCCGCCTTACGGCTGTGGCTCCGTCACCCCCGGTAACTCCTGTCGGGCTGGCTGGGCCGGGAACCTGGAGCCGGCACTTGGTTGTTTCCAGCCCGGTGCCTGGGTCGGGGCAGTTGCAGCTTGTCAGACAGCCCTGCAGCCGCCGCCGCCCGTAAGAGCCGCGTCGACCCCGCAAACCAAGCCCCGTCCGCCCCCACCGGGCCGCTGTGGGGCGGGGGCGGACGGCCAGCGTCTGCGCATGCGCCCGCGGCGCGTTGCACCCACCGCACCCCGGCCGGCAGGAGGCGCTGCTCCCCTTCCGGCGGGCGGCGCCGCGCCGCTTCCGGTCAGCTGAGCGCGTCCTTCCGGCGGGGCCCGCGGCGCGGCGGGGCCATGCGGATCGAGAAGTGCTACTTCTGCTCGGGGCCCATCTACCCGGGCCACGGCGTCATGTTCGTGCGCAACGACTGCAAGGTACTGCCCGCCGCCGGGACGGCCTGGCTGGGCGACTCTCGGCGCCCGCTCCCCCTCGCGGCCTGGCTGTACGGCGGGGAGCGCTCGGCCTCGCCGGGCCTGCGCCGGGAGGGGGGGGGCACAACGTACCCGCCCTGCGCTCACCCCCCACCGGTTGTGTCCGCTGACAGACGCTGCCAAGGCCCCAGTTTCCCCACCCCCAGGGTCTGGTGCCGCTGTCCCGGGCGGGGGTGCGGCTCCCTACGGCTCTGCCAACCCCACACCGGCGTGTGGGGTTCTTGAGGGGGTGTACTTTGAATTGGGGCAGCAGGGGGGCGGCAGGCAGCGTTTGCCCCGCCCCGCCGGGGCCCGCAGTCGCGCTGTGAGGTGGTGCTGGGGGGCGACATCCACCGTCACGATTTATTCGCTGTGTGGGAGCAGTTTGGTGGGGCCGTACTGTAACTTGGCAACTCTTGTGGGTGTCGGGAAGAGTGTGGGCTGAATTATTTGTTTACAGTTTTTAGCAGGAGATTATATGCTTCGCAGAGCAATACAAAACTTTCGTCCTTTAATTTTCTGATTTGGGGGAAATAGAGGCTTCAGAATAATAGTAGGTGATACTGAAGCTTTGAACAATGTAGATCACAGACACTAGAAGCTGCGTACTAAAGTTAATGCTTTATGTCTGTCTCATGGTAGTCTACTAGAAGTTGTAAGTCATGCAGATATCTGATGTGACTTACCCAATTGAGGCTGTCATAACAGGACATGCATAGCACTTTGGGCTTTACATTGTGGTGACAGTTTTGTACATAAAATGTTGTGTATAGTTTCCCAGCCCCTGCTGTACTCCTTATCGCTCCTATGGGGCATTGGAGACCCCTGTGTGAAATGAAGCTTACGCAAACAGCTTCCTTCCTGTGCTCAGACATCAAAATAAATACTGGCTCATCTGTATTGCTTATCTGAGTCACAGCTTTTCGGAATTTGGAGGTAGATGTAGATTGACATGGTTCCGTTTACTAGAAAATGGCCACAAGGTGTCTGTTTTGTTTTTTTTTTAAAAAAAAAAAGCACAATGGCAGGTTATTTGGCTGAGTTAGGGTGAAAACACGTGATAGAAGAACATTAAAAAAAAATACTGTTTGAAGATGATTACTTTTATTAGAAGTTTTATCTTTTCTGTTCATTTTCTTTAGAAGCGACTGTTAGATGGGAAGGAGAGTATGGTTGAAGAAAAATAGGGTTTTGGAAAACTCATGGATAACAAATGTAATTTTGAGTTTTCTTAAGTAAAGTTTCATCTCTGCTATGGATACTAGACAGACAGGGTAGCTCAAAGTGATGCACAAATTTAGAGAGGATTAAGAACTGTAAATAGGGATATGATTATGTGGTGTTGTCTGTGCCCCCCATCGTACTGCCATCTTGCAGCATATTCTTTTTGACTGGAAAATGTGTATTGGATTTGGGACAGTTTGGGATAGGGGGGTTGTTCTTGTAGCTTGTCTGTTAGTTAAACAATTTCAGTACTAATAAAAGGGAAATTTAAGTATGGATAGTGACGTTTCTTTTATGCATCTTTAATGGGCCTGAAAGCATCACCTGGATGAACATAAGGTGCTTCCATGGCTAGCGATGGCAGGTGCCTAAAATGAGTCTAGTGATCTGTAGAGTGTGTAGGAAAATGGAAGGGAGGTGGGAAATGTCAGTTGGAATGTCTTTGGCATACGCTTTAACAGCTTTCAGTAAATTCAGTCCAGGAATTAACTAATGTGCTTAGGACTCCTGTTGCAGGGTAATCTTTAATGCTTAAAGCTACATTCCAGAAGGGAGACTTCATGTGTGCATTGAAAAATGTTATGTGAGAGGTGTGGGGCTATTGTTGTTGTCAGGATGGCACTCTATCTGAAAAGTGCTGACAGGTATAGAGAATTGTTTATTCACGGTACAGGTTTGGTTTTATAGTTATTTTTGCAGATCATAATTCTCATAATTTTGGTATATTTTATTTATAATCATCTTAATTATAAGCATTTGGGCATGTCCCTGACAGCTGTGAAAATGATTTTTAGAATGAAAAAACAAGAGCAGTACTTGGAAGTCTGTTTGATAATAGCTGTATTTGAGCTAAAAATATTGAAATTTGAAAGAGTAATGTTTTTTTCAATGATCAGTGTTGTTAGAGAAACTTCAGTGTTTGATATCGTGCTTGCAATGGGGCAGGAATAATATGCTTTGACTGTAAGCTTATTCTCCTCCCTCCTTCTCCTTTAAGATATTTAGATTCTGCAAATCAAAATGCCACAGAAACTTCAAAAAGAAGCGAAATCCCAGAAAGATGAGATGGACCAAAGCATTCCGGAAAGCAGCTGGCAAAGAATTGACAGTGGTAAGAAGCTGAACTGGTTCACACTTTACATTAGATCGCTAAAATGGCAGAAATCTACCCTCTTGTAGTTGCAAACAGGTTAGGTTAGCTAGCTCAATGCGTTACCATTTAATTAGATGAGCATGAGGGATGGAGTAAGTGGAGAAAGAGGGACTGTGGAAGAGGGTGTGAGAGGTTTCTTGAGAGTGGGCTATTCATTTAGCTTGGCTGTAACTTGGAACTTCCATTTCAGCTCTAGTGTGGAAGCCAGTGTGTCAGGTTGGCTGTTCCCAAGTCCAAGGCATTATTTTTTTTCCCATCTCTGAATCTCTTACTCTCTGTACATTTGGTAATTGTATTTCTGCACTATCAGATAATCAGGGTTACCGGGTACCCCAAGAAGTCTCTATGTAGACACATAAGATAGTTATCCTTTGAAATCTCCTTAAACCATACAATGTGTAGGAAAAGTCCTTGCGTACATAGGAATGTTTCAGAAACATCATATGAGATCTTAAAATAGTTAGAAACGATTTAAAGACAAAGTTACTTCAGTAGTAAAAATACTAAATACTCATGTTTGGTGGGACAGTCCTTAAATAATTCAAGAATTACTGTGACTTAACTGCCTGTTTTTTGACAAAATACTAACAATTTAGTTAAGTATCTTGACATGGTGATTTGCTGCTTTCGGTGGATCTTCCAAGGAGAATAATGTGGTTTTATTTTATTTTTTAATGTGATTTTGAGAAGCCATGATTAATTACCATCTTCTCTTGCTTTCAAGTTTGCAAGGGCTATAGGACGAGGGGCCATGGTTTTAAACTGAAGCAGGGTGGGTTTAGATTAGACATTAGGAAGAAGTTCTTTCCAATGAGGGTGGTGAGACACTGGCCCAGGTTGCCCAGAGAGGTGGTGGAGGCCCCATCCCTGGAGACATTCAAGGCCAGGCTGGATGAGGCTCTGAGCAACCTGATCGAGTTGAAGATGTCCCTCTTCCTGCAGGGGGGTTGAACTAGATGACCTTTAAAGGTCCCTTCCAGCCCAACACGTTCTGTGATTCTATGATTCTGAGTTGTTTCTGGCTAAGTTGAATTATCTTTTTGAAAAGAAGCTAAGTTCTTAATTTAAAATTCGTTTATACATTTCTAAATAGGTGACAATATGCTCCAATTTTGAGATATGTCTATATGTGCTAAGAATTAAAACAATATATAAGCATAGTGGTTTGTTATAGCTTGGTTGGTATCCATTCCGTCATAAGCCAGCTTTGGAGAGAGTGTGTAAGTAGGCTTGTAACAATGAGAAATACTGTAGTTTGTAAGAAGGTGATAGTTCTTGCTGCTTTAAACATGTACATTGGATAGAGGTTAAATATATTTACTTGTTTTCATGCATTTCAATTTTTTTTTTTAATTAACAAAAAAATTAAGAAGGACAGAATCTTTCCAGGGTGTTGTTCACAAGGTGTTTCTGAAGGACTGTCTTATTCTGTTACTCAGAATGATTGAGGAGTCAGTCATTCTGTCCCCTCACGTTTGGAACTGAAAAGCTCTGTTGGCCAGTATGGGGCAGCTCTAGTTTATCTGTGTGCGTGGAGGTTAGAAGAGTGCGGCACTTTGAACATCTGTACTCTTATGAGACTTCTTTTTGCTGTTTGTGGTGTGTTCTCATGATACAAAACGATGCTGTATATTATAAATAGGTAAAAGCTGACTCAGTTTAGGATAAACTGTAGTGAATTGATGTGATGCTGTGTCACACTTGTCTAAAAATGAATTTTAGGTAATTTTTTGTTTTTAAGAATAAGAATCACATGTAGATGATAGCATATGGTGTGCTCTACAGCTTGTATTTTGGATATTTTGCGTGTTGCTATCCCATGGTGAAAACTAACTACTGTTTGACGATGGAGCGTGGCTTGTGGGTGTGTATGTGCCATTTCTTGCTATTCTGTGCAGTTGCTGTCATTGCAGTTGTCTTTAGCTCAAGTGAAGATTAGCAGCTGGTCTAATAACTCTGCTTTACCACTACAAGAAAGAACCTGTGGGCAGGGAGAAGTCCTCAGATAAAAGTTGGTATAAAGCTAAGTATGCCTAGCAAAAAAAAATAAATCAGGAAACTGTTTTTCTATCTTAAACTTTTGGGGGAACGAGGGGGAACCAACAAAAAGAAAAACCTCCATCTGCCCCAAACGCCACAATGTCATAATTTGAAATATTTCACAATTTCAAATGGTTTTATATTATTTCAGTATTCTTAAAGTGAAACGGTGTTTATTTTTTGAACGTCTTCAAAATTACAGGCTGTTGAGCAG
Organism: Chroicocephalus ridibundus; assembly: GCF_963924245.1. Taxonomy (NCBI): domain Eukaryota; kingdom Metazoa; phylum Chordata; class Aves; order Charadriiformes; family Laridae; genus Chroicocephalus; species Chroicocephalus ridibundus. The sequence continues at coordinate 35,496,131 of NC_086292.1, forward strand.
AGCTTATTTGACCTGCATTAAATGCTTTTGAAACTACATGTTTTCAGTTTTGCCTTCCACCTGTCTAGTCTACTCTGTATTTTGTACTCCACGTTGGTCTTCTCTGTTCCTTTTGTCTTGCTAAAAAGAAAATAGCCGAGGGAGATGTTTTGGTAAATAGTTCTCTTCAGACAAATCACCGTGGCTTCTGACACTTTGAGGTCAAACACTCTACTGTTATTTCCTTCTAGTTTAGTAATCTCTGAAGGTTGTTAAAGTATAGGAACTGAGCTTCTGAAAGGGGAAAAAAGTCATGTAAAATATAAAGTTATATGAGTGAGTGCTATAGAAAGAATGCATTGATCTAAATAATCTTTTGTATGTAATCTATATTTACTTTTTCTGAATATAGGATAATTCATTTGAGTTTGAAAAACGTAGAAATGAACCCGTGAAATACCAGAGAGAGCTGTGGAACAAGACTGGTGAGTCATTTTAGAAAAAAACAAAAGATGAGCTACGGGGTGTGACCTTTTATTCTACACAAACGTTTTCAGAAGATTTCTTGTAATTCTGATACTTTGTAGTGATTGTGTTTGAAATTACTGGAATCATGACCAGATTCTTACGTGTGGAGGGGCTTTGAGTTGTGAACAGGTGTGGAGTTTCACTTGATTTTATTTCTTTTCAGAAACTGATTAGAAATTTTGAATTATTATCTCCAAAAAACCTTAGTGTTATCCAGCTTTATAAGAGGCTCCCCGTGTAAGCCTTTTATAGTGATGCAGTTGCTTCTTTGTTCATGCTCCTTCCATTTCAGTTTAATAAATCAATTGCTATAAAATGGAAGAGTTACTTGTAAATGAACACCACAAAGGAGAAGGTGATAACTTGCATCTGATTTCGAGTAAGGGTCTTTAGTTGTGATGTTTAATTGTAGAAAATATGTGTAGGCATGAAAGTAGAAGCATAAACAAGTGATGTTTAATTGTAGAAAATATGTGTAGGCATGAAAGTAGAAGCATAAACAAGTTTTAAATTACAGTTCATCATAGTTGGTACACGGAATATTCCTCTACTCTTCTCTTTGAAGAAGGAATAACTTCCTCTATATAGTATATAGTATAAGAGTGGCCTGTGATACAGAGCTATTATGGGATACTGGTGGAGTTGCTCTGCAAAATGGCATGTATTTTCAACCATAAGTATGTAAGCACATCTAAAACAACTTCTGCTTTATTTCAGTTGATGCAATGAAGAGAGTGGAGGAAATAAAGCAAAAACGCCAAGCCAGGTTTATTATGAACAGGTGAGGAGAAGTATTTGTGTTATGGGAGCTCTCACAAATCTGTATTAGTCAGTCTTTCCAGAGAAATGATGATGAAAAGTTTTAAATGGTTATTTCCTTTGTACATACGCAGTCATCCAAACAATGGGATGAATGAAATGCTTTCAGTGGGCTCTGCCGCGCTACCAAACTACTGTGCTTTATTGGCTGTCCAGTGAAATGTAGCTTTGGGACGCATGATGATAATAGTTATATTTCCTTGTTTGTAATATCGAGTCTTAGATTTAAACAAATTTCTGGTAAGAGTTGATGGTAGTGCTGGCTTTTTTTCCTGGTTTTGCATCCAGTATATGTTTTTTTTTCCTTTTTGGTTTTCAAATACTTTTATCTTTATTTCCTTATAGTTACTTACAGTTTACATACCTATAGCTAAAGATGTGTTTCATGCATTAAAATGAAAACATACATGTCCTCTTTGAAGGTAATTAAATTTAATTCCCCCCCAGATTAAAGAAGAGCAAAGAGTTGCAGAAGGCAGAAGACATCAAAGAAGTCAAACAGAATATCCACCTTCTTCGTGCCCCACATGCAGCAGGTAAGAACTTGCTTTACCTGGTTTGCTTAGGTTAACTTGTGTATACAACTTTATGATTAATATTGATGATTTTGCTATGGCTAATTCTACAGGTCAATAATCCTGTGCATTTTTCTTACAATTAATTTGTTGAATTTGGAGAATAGCTCTTGCCACTGAACGTAATCGGTGTCTTTGTTCTGAATCAAACACACCTTTTATTTATCTAGTCCTGCATTCATCCTTCCTTTTCCCTGAGTATTTTAAACTGCACTCAGTAACTACTCTCTGAACTGCACGTTTGTTAACCAATATGTTTATCTAAGTCTTCCCTTTGAACTGATTATTTGAACTCAACAGACTCTACCACTGATTGATATAAAATATAGTAGTCAAACTCTACTTTTTGAGTTTTTTAGGTAATTGTGAGAGTAGAGGGGTGTTTTTTGTAGTTCACTGTGTATAATGAAATTTCTATGAAAATACTATTTCTTCAGTGTAAGCCTAACAATTTTAAAAATATGATAATTTAACAAATTTTCACTAAAATCTGTGCCTAGTTCAGATATAATGTGTATGGTTTGTTAGTGAACTTAGTTTTTCAGTTGGAGAAACCTGTTTCTGCTAAATAATTTTCCGGTTTCTAAACTCTGTGTTAGATGATGTAGATAAAAATGGATTGTAAAGATGATTTATTTTTTAAGATACAGGTAATGGAGTAGAGTAATGTCAAGAAGTTAAAAATGTTTCCATTAGTTATTGTTTCTTAAAAATTACCAGTGATTTTGTCTCTGGGGATGTAGATGTGACATATTATTAGATGTTAACTAGAATTCTGTTCTATGTTTTTTCTTCCAGTTTGCCTTAACTGTAGTCTAAGATTGTTTATATGTGAAACAAGGTTTTGTCAATATATATTTAAACTTTGGTTTAATCTCCTCCTTGTTTGTTGAGGGAAGAAAATGAAAAAGGATCTGAATTCAAAAGATTAAACCTGAGTGTTCATTTCTTTTGTTTGGCTTTGCTTACATTAAATGAATGATGCACAATAGGAACATACTACATCTGTTAGTCAAGCAACAGCTTCTCCAATGTTTTGCAGTTCCTGCCTGGCCTTAAAGAGAGCAGAATCAAATGTCAATCCTGGATTTTTTTGTTTTGTTTTGTTTGTTTTTTGGGAGCATTATTGGGAGTTAACGCTATTGCCATCCAGCTCAGCATTAAGGAGTGCTTAAATCTTTACATAAAAACTAATGTGAGAGGGCCACTGATCTGTTAAAAGTAATGGATTTTTATAGTCCTTTGCAAGGTTCTGCTAGGTATTGCCAGATACATCAAAGTGCATCATACTAGATGAAAGCATATGTTGACTGCATTTTAGATTTTGTACGAAAACAGCATCGTTTTTTCTGTTAAAACAATTCTTAAGTAGTTTTAGGTGGTGGTGGAGGTTAGCAATAAATACTTGTAAACTTGACGGGTTTACCCTAAAAAACTCTTTAAGCAATATGTTTAGGCTGTTTCACCTAGAATAGACATGTATATTGTTCAAAGAGAAACAGTTATTTGGGTTTAGAGAGACATCTTTAAATTAATTCTTTCTTTACTCTGAAGGCACACCGAAACAGCTGGAGGACAAAATGGTGCAGAAGTTACAAGAGGATGTGGCTATGGAAGAAGACTCTTAAAATGCTTTTATTTTCTATTTATATCTCTTCAGCAGTTAACAGTTCCTTACTGCCTCACCTGACATCATTCAGAACTGTGCTTACAGTTGAAGAAAAATATATTTTAATGAATAGTGGTCATTTACAGTTTGAATAATTTTTGGTTTTATAAAAAATAATAAGATGGATACTGGTTTGGGCAGTATTTACAATTATGTAATTTGACAAAACCTTGTCGGCAGGATTGAGGGTAAGGCATATTGTTTGAGGTACTGTGTACTCCTTGGAAAGTTACACTTTCTTTCTGGATAACTTTTCCCTGATAATTCAAGGAATAAAAGATGTTGGCCCTGAGCTTTTCCTGTTTTGTCTGTTGTTCTTACATAGTAGTAAAAGCAGATAAAATTCTATCTTAATGGTTATAAGGTGGAGCAGGATGTATTATTTTTTGTCAGTCCAGTGTAGTCCAGACTCTTTTTCACTCTTGTCATTGGCAAAATTTTTTTGTTTGTTATGAATACATACAGTGTTTATCTCCTTTTTAAGTCGACTTCCCCTGGATTACATTGCGGATGACACCTAAGCCTGGCAAAGCTAACACTGGAATTTCTGCTGTTTGGAAAATAGTAGTGGTGATAATATCCAGTCTGAAGATGGACCTGCCATCCTCCTGACCTACCGAAATTCAAATCTGACATGTAATCTTGCTGATTGAGATTCTCAATAAATCACTTTTCACTGTTTCTACCTAACACTTAGGATTATTTTGACAGAAAAGAAGGTCAAGTTAAAACGTAGACATTTTGCATACTCTGGTGGGATTTATCTTTATTCAGTGTGTCATCAGCACTGAGATGAATACTCTGCTTCCTTAAACTGACAGCAGTTTACCTACAACAGTGCGATCAGAGAAGCCTTTCAAAGGCATTTAAAATAGTATTTACTTTCTCGTCAGTGCTAGTTATCCTGAAAAAATTGTAATTTGTAGTTCTGTTCCAAACTTGAATATATGCTGTATCAAGCATTGGAAAACTTCCTTCTGCCTACCACCTACATGTGTAGTTCAGAAAAGAGTCATATTTGAACATACGAAAGGGGGCACTGGGGAGTGTGTGAAATAAACAGGCATTGTACTCAGTTTTTCATCTCTTGATTTATGAATTATGTTTAGATATTTAGAAAACTTCAATGTAGTGAGATAAAAATAACTGAATTCTAGTAATACAAATATGTAATTCCTTCATATTTTCATGAAATTAAAATTTTGCTATAATTTCAAATTTGCTGATAAGGTGATAGCTGATAAGTATTTTAGATGTACAGTATTAGTATCTCCCCTGTAAGCTGTAATATAAATAACATCTCAAAAGCCTACGGTAAGTTGGCCATGTCAGAAAACATGTCAGTGGGGTGAAATCACTAAGATGCTGCAGTATAGTCCTTGGACATAGTGAAGGGAGACCTTCACAGACTGTTAATTCTATGTTCATGTGACTGTACAAGTTAACTCAGTTATTTCAGCTCAGGAAATACGTTTCTTGCATGGCCCATTTTACCATAATATTTGATGTCCTTAATCCTTGAAGTGGGATGCTTTATCTAAAAATCTTATTACAGATTATTTTTTTTTTACTGAGTTTTAAAGATACGATGTTCAGTGAGTGCCAAGTTCTAATTTTCTCCAAAAATAGTAAAGGAAATCTGTGCAAAGCAGAGAAAGGCAATGAATCCCATTGGATGCTGTGCAGTATTTATATACAAGCTTTTAGTTCATATGAGGTTTTTTAGTATTAAATAATTTATATTGCATAGTATCTGTAGTTTTTCTGTCCACATCTTTAAATGAACTGCAGTCCTTAACTTGGTTGCGTTCTCTATAAAAGCATCTCTATGGGATTTTTAACACTTTCCTATGAAGGTCTGTAAGTGAAGCACTCATTTTGCAGCAGCTGAGAAGAGCCATTTGGGGAGTACACTACAACCATAAATGCTGAACATCCTGCCAGTTGTATGAGTTGCTTAACCTGTGTACCTCGTTACAGCCTGTGTAATAGTATAATTGCAAGCAAGGGCAATTTGAAGTTAATACTGAAGTTGTCCATCATTGTGCAGGCACGTTATTTCCCTGAGAAGCAGAGACTTGTTGCCTGCCCTGCTGTGTATACCTTGTGAGTATGTAGGAGGCAGTTAAGTTTAAAAATTTGCATAAGTAACATGCTTACAACACCCGTTCTGAAGGTGCCCTAGTGATGGTTTTTTTAATTTTTATTTTTTAATTTAATTGCCATGGTGTCCTATTCTCTTGTCTGTGTCAACTGGAGAAGGATGCTGCTGAGACAGCACATGGCGAGGAGGGAACAACTGCAGCTGAAGAGCACCACAAGGCTGGTGATCCTCCATCCTTCCTGTCTCTGTGTGCAGAGACCTTCCTGAGGAGCTGCGGAGGAGTGGGGTTTTTCTTTTTCTTTTTTTTTTTTTGGGTGCTGGCTGTCCAACCACATTTCTAATAGGAATTGTTCTTCTTCAAAGATATTTTGGTGAAAAGCGGTTAATTTCTTTGCTTGCTTAGGATGAAAATTTGCAACTAAGACTAATCTGACTGAAAATTCCTTTAGATTTTGGGTTTTGTTTACAAGACTGGGAGAGAAAATGTCCAACTGAGCAGATGGGGAGCCCTCGTCCTCCTCCTGCCTATGGGGCTGAGCAGCAGCCAGCCGTCTGGAGAGGCAGGACCTGCCATCAGTTCCCCCTTCAATAGCAAGTTGGAGAGACCGTATTTAATGAGCAGCACATCGTTATTCATTAGAGATCTCAGTGTTGTACGGCCAAATCACTGATCCTGTCTGTGGTGAGATCTAGTAGGAGCAGAGCTCAAGGTGCTGTGAGTACAGACTGTTACAAGACTGATGATGATGTGTCCATTAGATTCAATATTTAATCAGAAAAATAATTTACTTATGAATAACTGGTAGTGCTTAATTCCAGTATACAGTCTGTCTTGCTTGGCATTTACTAGATCCAACAAACTCTTGACATTTTGTGTTTGTACTTGACGATTGGGAGCTTTTCTTCAAAACAAAGTATGATGGGCTTGATCAGAACAAATGTGATACTGTTTTTTTAAGAAATGACATTTGGTTTCAGTTGCCATCATCTTTTCTTACAAAACAAAACCAGATGTATGTTTTTATTTTTTTTACAGACTGACTGCAAAAGGTGGAAATGTGGATTTTTAATAGTGATTTATGAGGTGACTTTTTCTTATATTTCCCCTTTTCCTTTTTAATCCATCACTTTAATGATTTCAAGTTAAGCGCTGGCTCTGTTTTCAGGAGAAGGCTAACCTGCTGCTAACATGTTGTGGCTGCTGCCTCACCTCCTGGTGCTGCGCAGCCCGGAGCAGGCCTGCGGCCCGGTGAAGGTTACAGCACTGCCCTAAGCCCCCAGAGACACCTGCTAGATCTTTTATCAAGTTTCATCCTTTTTCAGTATGCGATTGTCATCGTAACTATCCGAAACACCACTGCTTGGGGTGCTGTGTGGAGATCTGTTCCTGGCAGGCCGGGGAAGCCTGCGGCCCACCCGTGGTGGCGCCATCTTGGAAACAAGGGCGCCTTTCTGAGGTAAAAAAAGGCCCTGGAGAGCTCAGGCGCTTTTGCTGAGGCTGTTTCCGCATTTTCATATGAAGTAAGACCTGGAGATAACTTCCTTTTTTGCCTTTGGTCATGGGTTGGTTTTGCAATCCATTGCTTGTTGCTTCGGTTGTCTGTGGAGTCTCTCGTTTTTCTTGTGGAATTTTGATCCTGAGAGAACGACTGGAAAAAAATGAAGTGATGGGTGATTGTTGTGCTTGTTTGTTTGTTTTTAAGGAAAAAAAGGAAAAACATCTCAGGCTTCCCTTTCAGTCTTTCCTTTGCAAGTGCTGACAAATAGGGTGTGGAAAAAGTGAAAATTACTGCTTTCTCTGTAATCGAGTTGTGCTGAACCGCTGCAGATTTTCTTCACAGGAAATCGGGCCTTCCCATATTTTTGAAAGATACGACTTTTTAGTACTTGGCAAGGGAAAAATCTTTATGATTCAGCGGATAATGGTAATTTTGCAAACTAGCTGAGAAACAAAAGGTGTTAGATACAGTAAACACATTTTTGAAATACCATTTTTTCCCTCTAACTATACTGTAAAAGCTTACAGCTTAAAACTTTGTTCAACCTTTTTTCCTAACCTAAATGTTATATTTGGTTGGATGCCTTTTAAATACTGAAAAACAGTTCCTGAGAGAAACTTGATGGTGCCTGGAAACTTATAGTTTGCAGGAAAATTTTGGCTGTGTTGTAGTTTATGCAGCTAACTGACTTGAGATGTGCTTACTCTTAAGAGTAACAGCACAACAGAGCCCAGTACATGTATGAGATCGGTCCTTTTGTGACACAAAGAAACATAAATCAATTCAATATGTTGACATGGCCATATGTGTCAATGGCTGGAAAAGCAATATAGACAGCTGCTAATAGGTCCAAAGGCCTATGTCCCAGGAGACAGTATTTCAACCTCCAGGCTGTTCAATTCCTCAATTACTGTTCTGGCCTCAAAAATTCAATCTCCTTCGCCAGCCTAACTTATTTATGGGCTGCACTGAACTGCGACCAGGGAGAGCAGAAAACTGAAATAAATCAACTGCTGATAAAATTGTTTAAGTCTGCTTGTTGTCTGTCTGTCTATTTTTAGGTCTCAATTTCAAAAGGCCCTATGCAGAGAAATGCCTAGGGTTTCTTTTTTATTGTATCAGTAATAATTAGTCTTTGGTGTTGTTTGCTAAATACAAGGAATTTTTTTTCCTAATTGTGACCTAATTGACCTGATTGTGGCTGTAGTGTTTTGAACAAGCAATATTACTTGAGACCGGGTAGGAACAGAGAGAAATAAAGATTTGTGGAGGTAGCTGAGGTAGAAGACATTCTTTGCTGGTTTTGGTTGTTTGGTGTTCTCGCCCCCTGCCTTCCCCCTTACGTTTTTCATATTATGTTTAGTTTGGTAAAGTCACTCTTGTTTCTTAAACTGCTGTTGCTTCATCTTTAAAGTGCTCAGGGAACATTTTATCTTATACACACACACATATATATATATGGCAGTAATGGTATGTACTGAGTAAAGGGATATCAGCTCTAGCTCTACAAGCAGTTTGATTTATTAGTGACATTGTTTCAGTATAGGGAACTGATTCCTGAATGGAAATAAATGTGTTATGTATAAGGGAATAATTTCGTGCATCCACAGGTTATCACCTGGAATCAAGGCAGGGGTGTCTGCATAATTGAAAATAAATTCTTGTTTACAGTTATGTAAGCTGTTTTCTGTAAAATGCCACTGTGCACTAAACTTGCTGATTGAGAGAATTGCTTTGGTAATCCACTTTGTCTGAAGTGATTCCTGAGTGGAGAATTTGAGAGATTTCTTAGTACTTGGCAAAAAAACCCCAGCTGTCAGGAATTCTCTCTGGTGTTAAAGCTAGCACTGGTTGCAGTATCTCTGTTTAGGCAAGATGTTGCCAATGGTAATGTTTTCATTCTTCTAGACTCATTGCAGAAACTGACTCTAAAAAGCAGTGCTGGGTTACATGAGTGGTGGAAAGACCAAACGGTTTTCTCTTGTACAATGACCATTGCCTGCCATTCCCAGCATTGAGCAAGTTCAGATTGTACTTCAAATCCCCATGTATTTGTGCTTTACGTGCTCCCTGACACAAAACTCAGGGAGAGAGGAGTACAGGCCATACAGGTTTAGCTTGATTCATAAGGGTGGCAGACCTGAACCCAGCAGTCTTCAGACGCAGCTGTGAAGACCGCTTTTTCTTCTAATGGTGGGTTTGGAAGTCAGAAGGAACCAGCCAGGCTGGCCCCCTGGGCAGCTCCTGCCTTCTCTGTTTGGTTTGTTGTGCCTGGGTACAGATGGAAAGTCATTCAAGGTTAAATTGATTAGCTCTACATAGTTTGTGAATAATCTCTGGGGAAGATCTTTCTTTTGAAATAGAAGATACAAATATCATAACGTGATCCTAATTCATGTGTGATATTTAGAAATACATAGTATTTATCCTTGAGTTAGGACTGAATTTAGAATGATCTATGCACAAAGCAAGCTCTAATCCAGATTTCTTTAGGGTGTGGCCTTGCTACTGCTTGGGATGCCTCATATAGAGGATCCCCAGGATTATCTGGGGAATTCTGTGATGCTGTTTTGAAAGAACTTGTGCTTTTTCTCCATAGATGTTTACCTCCATGTCTGGTGTTGACTTGGGAGGAGATTGTGTGCCAGATTTTGTCACTGGTGCTGTCAGAAAGCTGTGATACAAAGGTGATGGAAAGCGTTCTTCACTTTTCACAGCTGATGTAGATTAATTTGTTTCAAAATGGAAGGAGATGGCTCTCCAAAAAATAGCTTTTGCTGGCTGTTGAAGGCTTTCTACAGAGATATATAGACTTCAGATTCTGCTTAAAAATGCATCTGTGAACACGGGAGGTAATCTTAGACCAAACTAAAGGTGCTTGAGCAGGGTGAAAACCTATAGGCCTCTAATAACAAATTTATCCACTTCCCCTGTTGATAGAAAAATACTGTCTGCAGGCAGCAATACTGCAAGCTTTTCCAGTGATTATCATGGTCTGCACTTCACTCAGTTCAATTTATTTTCTTATTGTATCATATGTAATGATCTACATGAACCTGGTCATATGAGGAACATCTAACCCATACTCTTCCTATTTTCTAAGGATATGCCAACTCTTGCTGAACTATACCTCCCAGACTGTGTAGATTTTTTTGGCAGTCATTTAAATCTGCCTTAATAGCATGGGTTTCATCTCTTTGTCCAAGATTTGTTAATAATTTTTGACTTTTCATGACAGTCATATTGAGCCCAATTTTGGAAACCTTTAAAGCCTTAAGACTGAAAATAGAGGAACTCCCATGCTGGTTCATATCTAAAGTCCATTTAACCTAGTATGGCCAGTGGTGGCCAGTGTGACAGATTCTTTCAGAGAAGTATAACAAAGCATGTATCTGAGTGACCTTTTCCATAGTTCATCTTCCCGAATTCAAACAGTAATTTAGGGATTTCTTTGGAAATTGCTGGTGCACCAGTCTTCTGTGACTGTATCAAACCTAATTTTGAGCCCCCCCCCACAGGTAACCTCCAGTTACCTTTTTTTTCTAAAACAAAGGGCCCTAATCTGTTATCCTGTTCTGTCAGAAGGCATACTCCTCTGAGCATCTTTGCTGGTCTTTTTTTCATTTACTCTTCTTGCCTGGTTCGTGGGATCGAATGATGAGAAATTCTTGAAATATTCAAGATATGGGTGTGCCCTGGATGTCTATGCTGTTCCCCCTTTGTTCTCTGTTTCTTTTTTCAGCTGATACCCCTAGCTTTTTCCTGCATGTTTTGCAGAAAGAAAATAACTTTCACTGTTCATAATTAAGATTTTGCCAGGTCATTCACTATGTTTTCTCTTTCTAACTCTTTAGTGAACAGACAGGTCCATGGCTACCTGCATGCATCAGACATCATGGCTAGAATTTTGCTTTTAAGAGAAGTGAGATAGACAACATTATGAAAAAATAAACAGACACACAAAAAAGAACTGCAAAGGGATTAAATTCTGTCAAAACAGATCTCCGCAGATGGGCATCTGCTGCTCTTAACAAGCCAAGAATATCACCTTGAATGCTCTTCATTCATGAGAACTGTGACTTGAAAGTGAGTGGTGCTGTTCTCTTAAATGCTTGAGCATAGCTGATCATAGATGCAGGGATGCATTCACTGCTATGGAGTTTTATGAATTATTTACCTTCTTAGAAGTAAATTCTGCCATCCTAAATACAGTATGCCATTTCCCTTCCCACACATTACATGGAATAGCTGAGCGGTGAGTAGACAGCTACAAGTCATCCAACCTGAATTTTATTCCTGGCTCTGCTTTCCTTAGTAATTTTAAATTGCTCAGCTTTTCTGAGTCCTGTCTAAAATGATCTACCTGATACCAAGGAGTACATTCCCTCTCTTTCAACTTTTCCATGCATAGAAAGGGACTGAAGTGGGACTTACCCCAGCAATTAATCTTAATTTTATCTTAAAAGCCTACAGGATGTTTTTTATGCCATTTCAATCTTACTTTCCCAGCTCTGGAAAAAACACATTTCCTTTCATTCATCCTTTCCATCTTTTTTTTTAATAGGTTTGTGTCACTGACTGGGGCCTCTAGGGCCAGGTTCAATAATGAGACAGCTCTACTGGTTGCTGTGGAAGTCAGATGGGACTGCTAATGTGTGTGCCTCATACAAATCAGTATAACAGAAATCAGACCTGGTGCCATTCTGCAATGACTCTGTTGGTCTGAACCCAAACACCTGACTGGGATAAAAAGCTCCCATGCAAACAAGAAGCTGACTGTTGTTTTACTAGGTGAATGCCTAGGGCATGGGACATCTTATTGGTTTCCGCTTCTTCTGCTGAAGTTAGATAATTGGAAATTCTAGTAGTTCTTATATCTAGTAACACTTTGTGTTCTGTATGATTTTTCCCTTAAGCCCTGTTTCAGAAACTGTCTCTGCTTATGTAATTTGTAAATCCTAATAGACCAGCGTAAGTCTAGTAAACAACAAAATCGAGCATTGAAATCTCTATTACCACTAGGGAGACAGGACAAAAGAGCTGAAACATTCCTAAACTATTCACTGAGGATATAGTCACATCTATTTTGTGATTCCGAGGTTGCAGATTTTATGATTTATAGCCTGAAATGTAATCCAGTACTTTGAAATGTAATTTAAAGCTTTTTTCCCTTGGCTTTCAAGCTTATGAAGAATGTATCTCAGCCAAGTATGAATGCCTTAAAGAAGTGATGTCTTATTCAGTCTGCAGAAAAGAAAAACAGATAGATAAAAGACAGATTTCCACTATTCTAAATCCAGTTTTAATTCTGAAACTTGGGTTAACCAAAATCAAAACAAGCAACTCTTCAGCTTCTTGATCACAGCAGCATTTGATTTCATCTCACTAGCCAAAAATCACTCTTGCTACCTGACAACGCTGAAGGTTTTTAAGCTGAAGTTGTGGATGTTCAAAAACTTTCTGGCGTATTGAAAATTCAGAGATAGGCAAATTCAGCATTCAAATAGCTATACTAACTATATCATGTATTTTCATATATCATTCTTAAAATTCCACATTTTTTCTTTAAAACAAAACAAAGAAGGCCCAGTTAATTGATGTCAGAAAACAGTGGAAAATTATGAGGGAGAATAAAGCCCTTGGCTGAAATCAAATTCATATGGCCTGTGTTTTAGAAACTTGATCTGTTTGAGCCATTGCAGCCCGAAGGAAACGAGTATCTTTCTTGAAAACTTGATGATGGGATCCCAGATAATCAGTAACCCAGGGCATATTCCTAAGGATGACTGCAAAATACAGTCAGAAAAGCTTTCCTTTCTTGGATGATAAAAACTTGAAATGAGTCATAACATCCAGTCATTAGCATTCAAAGCCCTATCCAGTCATGGAAAAGTCTTTTTGCTCTTTTCTTCTCAGCATTATAAGATGGTAAGAATTTGATACAGAAGCCAGCACCTGGAGGAAGTGTTCAGTGTATGGTGATTTGGCTGCATGGCAAAAGATCTTGCTTTGGCAGTCCCCAAACCGATCTTGTGAAGCATTCCTGAGGGAAGGACTCTTTTGGTGTGACCATCTGTCTCTACACAGTCATTTGGGCAAAAATATAAATTAGAAACAGGAAATTGCCCCGTTGCCAGATTAGCTGCAGAATATGCACTAAAGCTCTACTCACTCATGAGGATTTAGTGCCAGGGTTCTTTGCTAGGGATAAAACACTGTATCATATTTTCCCTTCCTGTCGGTGTTGGATTATAAACTAAATCCTGCTCGTTTTACTTTCAGAAGTAGTCCCAAAGGATTTTGGTGGGATTAATTGCATATAAAAAGCAAGCAGAATATGGCATTCTGTGTACTTTGAAAATGAAATAGAGGTAAACATTATCAAAAGCTTGAGCTTACTGATGCTATTTCAGCTTGTCTTGTGATCTGAATCTTTACTGCTGAATACTTATTTAAAGATGCTCATGTAACTTCAGAAAAATCAATTAAAGTTCTGAAAGGGAAAAGGAAGAAATCTGTTTCAGCAGAGACTTGAAATAACTGCTCAAGTCCCTCTTCCTGCCTGGTTAGGCACATGATGTAGGTGCTTTGTTGAATTTGGGAGTTAACAAAAGACTCTACTCCGTTTTTTCGTCTGATACATTTTTTTTTTTTTTTTCTGTAGTTTTTCCTCTGTAATATTCTAAAGCTTCTGCTGGAGAGGGGGTGTGAAACACTGTTATGATACACTGGGGATAATGCCCTGAAAAAGCTTTTGTCCTATGGATTCAGAGTTTGCAGAACAAATTTTAATACTGGGTAGTGTGGGTGGATGTAGGGATGAAGAGCTGCAAAAAGTAAGTCAATACCTGATGAACTTGAGACAGTTATAGCATCAACTGTCCTAGATTTTATGTGATGGGAGAGTGGAAGAAGTTATGTCAAAACAGACCTAAACAATTTTTTACTCCTCTAATCTTTTGTAATCCATTTTTATGGCTTTTCGGTGAAGCTATTTTACCTACCTCAGTCTCTCACCTTTTTGAGGTTGCGAGTTTGTAATTAAAGATTGATTTTTGAATGCTGTGCGGAATCTGTTTCAATTACTTGTTCTCCTGCAGTTTAACTGAGTTTACAGTAATCTAGAAGGATCCTTTGGAGAAGGTTAGCTTTCCTGGGGAGGGAACGGAAGCACAGAGCACATGTGGGCAGGGAGATCAGGGAAGACGTAATGTAACTCACCGAAATCCTTTGGAGAGCATGGACCCAAGGTGAGAGCCAGAGTAGCCTGGTTAATCCCAGTACCTCAGGGGCACTACCAGTTTTCAGAAACTAATTTCAAGATCCTGAAGATCAGTTGTAATCTTGTGTGGAATCAGTGGGCTTGTGTGGAGGCTGAGCCATGGAGAGAGGAGGAAGCACAGTTTGATACCTTGAGCGCTACAGCCTCAGGGTTTCCGTGCACCAGGGGCTCCTTGCTGCTGTTATTGTTCTATCTGTAAAATTAAAGCTAAATATTTCGCAATGATAACATCCAGTCTGTCTTGGATGTGTTGTGTCTTAGGCTAGAAAGAAGACAACTGGATCTGAGGGCATCCCTTATTCGAGGGACCCTGGCCCTACAGCAGCTGTTGTGCAGGCTGTGTAACAGCTAGAGCAACAGCTTTCAATAAATAAGAAGTTTATCTTGTACTTTCTTGCTGCCCTGCAGCTGTTTGCTCCAGCCATCACTATCGTCCTTCACAGCTTCCCCCAGCAGTTCCCTCCATACCTGTCCTCTGTCTCCTTGCATGGCAGTGTCTGATCCTTTCTTAGGCCATAGGTGCTGTTCTGATAATGTTAGGGAAATAGTAACATACAATCAATACTTCAGGTGCATTTTGAAAGTTACATAGAGAAAGTTTTCAAGAAAAACCCAAGCCCGCAATTTCTGACCTGAATTTTTTGCTCCAAGGAAGCATATTAACTTCCTGAATGAATTAAAATGACCCAAAATGGCATGATGTGGCTTTCCCCTGGGGCAAGGACACAGTGCTCTACTTGTCTTTATCTCTACATTTGCTGTCTCAATCAGTTACCTCACGTATCGGCAGCCCAGCAGCCTTTATGGAGGCATAGGTAATAAATCCTACATGATAACTTTCTTACTGTTGTTGCATGATCTGGGTGATTTAATGCCACTCTCAGATGGTGACAGACAGCAGCATAAAACACTAGGCCCCAAAAGCTAGATCTGAAATAATTGCTGTGGTGCTTTTTGCTTCTAATTCCAGACAGAAGGGAGACCGATACATGGTTTAAGTGCTGAAATATGTAATGTGTTTTTAGTGTTTTTATGGGAGTCTTTCATATCGTGTTTAGGTGCTCATCCATCATGTGGTATACTGGTTGTTTATCAAAAAATTCAAGAACCAAAGGCATAATTTCCTGCATGTTTATATGAAGGAGCACAGTGTTTGTGAGATACTGGTATTTTAAACACTTTTGACTAAAAGTTAACAAACTCATAAATAAGGGAAGAAATTCTTGACATTGTTTTTCACATCCATTTTTGAGCATTTCTTTTGAGTTATCCTGATTCGATCTCAGATGTTCCCTAGTCTCTTTGTTTCAGCCTGTCTTCTCTGAATATTGATAGTGATAGATGAAAACAGAAGATCCAATTACTTAATCTTTTTACACATGCTTGCACTTTCAGCAAAGCAGCAAGGTGCAAAATCAGAGCATGTTTAAGACAGTTTCAGTCCTCATTTTTAGTTATGGTACATTACCTCTGCTAGAAACAGCTGATGGTATGGACAGCATAACTACTTGAATGAAATATATGTACTACATCTTTTAATTCTCAGTGCCTGGGTGTTTAGTATGAAGAGCTATTTTATTAGTTAATATTGCTTTGCAGCGTCATTACTAGGGAAATGGGAAACATATAAAGGGGTTCTACAGATACTGCAACATACCAGAGAAGCAAGCTTGTTATTTTTATCCTTCAACAAATTATACCCTCTCCCTACTGTATGAGAGATGTGTTTAATTTACTTTTCATCTATGTCTTATTGATCCTACAGTTATCATGCTTTTAATTTTGTTTGTTACCAAATCTGCACAAGTCTGATCTTGTGGCATCACATTTAGATTTTGAACTGCGTCATTGTCTTGCCATCTGTTAAAGCCCTATGTCTGCTGAGGACTATTGTGAAAGAGCCACCAATTGCTCGCCAAGTGAGAGAAGGTAACAGATTTTTAATTATACAGACAGGATGGGAGTGGTGGGGGACTGAACAGTGAGTGATTATTGCTCGGATAGTGGTGGTGTCTCACGAACAGCCTGCTAACAGCATGTAGTCTACCAGAAGTGGCTAATGTTGTGCATGCGTAACTGCTCTTTGGAGATAAGCTGAGGAAGGTGGATTTCCCTGGGGCGGGGGCGGGGGGCGGGTGGGGAGGGCTGTGATTGATGGGTGTTCAGCTGTGTGAGAGAAGTGGGCACAAAATTAGTTTAATCACAAGTTTGGTAGCTGGAAGAAGCTGAAAGCTCCCTGTAATCTGTCTTCTGACCTAAAGTGTGTTGAACCTATAGCTGCTTGCTTTGATAAATGAGAAGGTCCATATAAATAATTGCTTCTTCTATTTCCCATTGATTAGTATTCAGGATAGGCCACTTTGGAACTGAAAATGAAGAGATTAGGTGTATGTAACCTCTGCCTGTTGGATGCACGCAACCTTCAGACCATTTTGCACCAACACGTTGCTGGGTGCTCACACAGCCAGTCTCCACATGAGGATCTGACCCTGCTCTGGCAGGGGGGTTGGACTAGATGATCTCCAGAGGTCCCTACCAGTCCCTTCCAGTCCCTACCGTTGTGTGATTCTGTGATCTCTGTTTCATCAAAGAAGAAAGGAAGAGACCTCAGCAGCTCAAAGCAGGTCTGCTATTTGGTTGGGACAAAAATCCCCTAAGCTTTAGCAGGAATTTGTGCTGCTTTATTCTCTTTTCCATGCCTTTACGAGTGCACTTGGAAACAAAAAGGGATTAAGAACATCTATGGCAGCACTAAACTGAAGATCAAAGAGCAGAGCCTGTTTGCGGGGGTTGTGGCTGCATAATTAAAGACTAGTCTGGAGGTGGGCTGTGGGGGATTTATGGTTCCTTTTGAATTACTGTGGGCACACTGGGCACAGAAAGAGTTTATTTAGGATATGAGATGGAGGGGATGCCATCCCAAGGAAACAAGGCTGCCTACAAGCAGTCATGCTGGGCCTGTGTCCTCTGAGAGCGCTGCTAATGCTGCCCGTTGTTAGGAGCCTAGGACTGGGACAGGGCAGGGGGGTCTTAAATTGCAGGAATGTGGTACGTCCCCACCACCATCCACTAAGGCTGGAGAAGACGAATTGCTCTGCTTCTGGCTTTTGAAGCATGGCTTTGTCAGCCCTCGGTTGGGGCTGACATTACAGCAAGAGATTAGTTTTATGGGCTGGAGCCTTTCACAAATCCTAAACTGTCCTAGTGTTTTTCATTTCAGTCCTGGCTCCCCTAACTGGACTGTTTTTAATCAGGGGTTTCTTCTCCTGAAGAACTTGCATTTATACCCTGACATGATGGCAGAAATTTAAAAAATGGCAAGAAAATCTGAGTTTGTGTTTCCCTTTCATCTCAGTTCTGCCTTTCTGCCACCTCTGGTACTGAATGAAGCTGTAAATTAACTTTCTCTGCTGCCTGAGCTGTGGGATGGCTGGAGGTGTTCTCTACATGCCTGGGGAGTGCTGCGTGCCCTGGGCCGCCCCCAGGGAGGAGGGAGAAGCCTAGTTTGTCACATGCTGAGACAGCTGCTGATGGTGTGGGGATAGGGCCTGGTCCCAAACCATGATCGTTGCCCTGCATTTGTCAGAGCAACCTGTAAAGGGCCTGTGTGCTGCCCGCATGTTGCCTTCTGCACTGTGGGGCTTCCTGCCCAATGGAAGTTCCTGTGTGTGCAGTCAATGCAAAATACTTCATCCTGGAGGTTTTTACTGAGACTGCTGTTGACTTGCTGATTAATCGAATGACTGGTTGAAATAAGGGAGATAGAAGGTACGCTATTGAGTTGATTTCCCCTCTGCTGTGCTCTTCATTAGACTACACTAATCTGCGGTATGACTTCTGAGATTTTTCTCTTCTGTTGATGTAAACATAATCAATGAAATCAAAACCTTATGGAAATTTAATTTGCTGAGTCATCAGATCTCTAATCTTGATTGATTACATCCCTCTTGTCAGAGCCAGGCTTCATGTGCTTCGAATTCCCAGATCATTACTGAATTGTTTAGTGTGTAGCTGAGCGTATCTTTGCAATGTTACAAAGATAGGAATTTACTTGCTAATTCTCAGCAGGACAGAGATATTTTCAGCATGGTACCAGTTGGAAAGGCATTGCAAATGCAAGCTTCTGAGTCAGCAAAGAGCCATCCAGATTAGGAATGAGAATGAATGGTACAAATTGTTTTGACAAAAACAAATGAATCTATAAATGTACCCGTTTAAGCTAATAAATCTTTTCATAAGTATTCATGCCATCTTCTGCTGTGACGCTAGCAAATACCTTTGCTGTTGAGAAAAAATAGAGGAGAATTTCTATAGCTGGTGATGCACAGTATAAACAATTTGGGTTAAATGAGGGGGGGAAGAAAATTTAAGGGCGTCTTGAAATAATTTGCAATTCTGATGAATTGTGAATCATAGCCAAAATAAGTAGTGCACTTCTAGAAGTGGGGAAGTATAAATTTCATGGGATAATATGCCAGGTATCATTGATAGTCTTGTCTGCGCTTTCATCTGTGTTGCTAATGTGAGTAAGTTTCAAATGAGCTGTCTTCAAGAGATGTCGTTGTCTTGTACAGTGGCCTGTACAAGATGATAGAAGGGCTTAGACATTTGCACAACTAATTAGAACCTTCTCAGTGTGGGCTCTGGTGGACAATAAATTCAATTATCTCTTAAGTTCCCCAGGCCAATACTGAGGAAAGGCTGTGTGCAAAGCAGAAAATGGTGCTTGTTAGTGTTTGCTGACTAAAACCTGTAAGGAATGTAACTTGGTTATTTTAATGTGTTACAGTTATGTTCCCTTGTATATGAAAGGTCAGCATATGGTAAATGCTTTTTACCAGGAATATCTGATTTAAAAATTGAAGAAAAATATTCAATACCCACCCTATCCAATATTAATATTACTGGCACAGTATACTCATCTAGTCTATGAACATATTAATGATATGCTTTTATATATCACTAAAACCTGCCTATGTTTGTGAGTACACTCACTATGAACCTCACTAATTCTTGCTATGTATCCTTGAGCTTTGTATCCCAAACTTCGAGAATACACACAGAGTTATAGCTTTCAGCTCATACTGGCACATGGTTAAATTGCAACTGGTAGTGAGTTGCTAAAAAAGCAGATGATCTGCTTACATAAAGTGGTTTTTCCCTGGAAGATCAGATGCCTCTGTTCATCAGGTAAGTATAGCTACTGGGCTGGCCTCTCAGGGCCATCCCAATGCAGGGGCCAGCACCACCAGGGTGCCCTGGGGGGCTGCTTTTACCTGCCCTCCTGCCACGGTCCCTGGTAGTTTTGCTCAGTACCAAGCTCTTCAGAGCTGCCTTTGGATGTTAAAATGCTGAAGTGCAAAGTTTACCAAAGGGATAGGCAAACAAAGCAAGCGTGGCAAAAAGGGCATTGATGAATGGTGCTGGTGGATGGGGAGAAATGATGCGTTTCTTTTGGCTGACACAGCAGGGACAGCTTGGATGGAAGTCATGGACACTGAAAGTAATGAGGTCATTTTTTTTTTGTTGTTTGGGATCTGATACATCCCCGTGACAGAAAGAAGATCAGGAAATCTTTATAATTAAGAGGAGCTTGTAGGAGAAGAAAAATACGGTTTGTATAGAATTTTAATTATAATTAGTCAAGGGGAATAACAACCTTTAAGAAAAAAGCTTAAGATGTGAACGCATTTCTAGAGCTAAGCCAGGATTCATTTCTTTTTTTTAACAACATCTTTTTAATTTGTTGAACAGCCAAAGGCTATTTTGGAGTAAATCCAAGGAAATAAACCTTATACAGTAAATAAGGTAGAAGTTATAAAACATCAGCATTCTAGTGACTGCAAAAATATCATTAGTATTGAATCATTTGACAGTGTAATAAAGGAGGTCTTTTAAAAAAATTTTCTGAACATATGCTCCCTCACTGCTTACAATCTGAATTTTAAAGTTGAAATATTTAATACACAATTGTAGAGATAATGACTATGCTTGTTCTCATTAAGGTCCTTATTTGGAAAAATAAGAGTGGATAATAAGTGAAAGTAGGTATCTAGACAGCAGGGTCAGTAATAAGAGTAACAATAGCCATCTGGTAATGACTGGGAGCTATACTTACAGAAGGAGAAATTAAACAGAGAAGCAATGGCTTCTAATTACACAGCTAAAAAAAGCCCTGGCTGGTTGTTTACAATACACTGCTGAAAGTATATTGCAGCCAGGGCATGAGAAGAGATAACCACTCCTCTGATAAATGGGAAGTGGGAATCTGCAATAAAGAAATACCACTCATACCCATATTGATATTTTGTCTTTAGTGATGCCTAGTTTCGTATGCTCTGTAAAATCTTCCATTGACCCTGGGAATTCTGCCCACATAGGGAGTGATCTCGCCTGCCAAGGATGCAAGTAGCTAGAGAAGAAAGCAATTTCTCCTGTGTCTTGAGAGAAAATATTGATGTAACTTGATGGTAAACATGGAAAATGTGACTAATCTTTGGGAGCTTGATCCTGCTGGCCAAAAACTATCCAGTGTTACCTCCTCATGACTACATTGGTGGGTGATTTGCCTGCCTAAAGGTGAGGCTTAGCAAAGCTCCTTTAGTTTTAATATTGCTGCAGCTGCAAATCAGGACTAAAAATTTTGGCACCATCTCTCTGAGTTTTGAGAGGGGGGAAATTAATATTTTTAGCTTTTAGCATTACATTTCTAAGGACTAGGGAGTAGACCATGTGATTAATATTCAGAAAAGGTACTGACTTGTGTCAAGTTGTCAATTACAAGCATATCAGCCAAAATCAGCTGCGAGGAAAAACTTGATAAAAATAATAGAAAGAGGTTTATCAAAGAAAAGTGCAATTTCATTAGAAACACACATTGGTTGACTGGTGATTTTGATTTAAAAGATAGTGTGATTGCTGGTGGACCTTCTCTAGGACAGCTCAATCCTTCTCATTTATCTTGCCTTAGAAAAAGATGACAATAATCTTGTTGAAGGAAGAGTAAAATTAAAAGCACAACCAGAAGAATATAAAGGGAGAGGAATGAACATTTTCATGGAGAGGGGTTTGAAAGCTGCAGTTCTGCGGGCAGTTTCATGTACAAATTGCCTTATTCTCATGTATAGCTGAAATACAGTTTTAAAGTGAGTTTTCAGAGCAGAACATGGTATTGTGATATATTTAGGAAGATGTTTGCATCTTTTGTGCATTGATGCACCTCTCTTGAAGCAAATGCATATGATGTCATATGCTTTTGTTTTGATTTTCCCTGGGTTAAAGGTAAGATACTTTATACTAGAATTCCTTTACTCATTTGCAAATCTCATTAGAGCAAGAGAATAAACGCCAGCAGTAGGAAAAATGGAAAGACTGGCCTTGATGCCAAGAGACAGCCTCTCGTCTGCACTCAACTTGTTTGTGACAGAAAAAGTCAGACAGGTGAAATCTCTAGTGAGGCACCTACATCTCGCTTCACAAATCAGTTCCTGGATATCCCCCCGAGGTTTTGCACTCTAGCCCTGCACAGACACAGCATCAGAAGTGAAAAAATGCACTAGACTTAATTCCACCGTCTCCAGTCTATGCCTATAGACTCGTACCATTCCACGTTTCTCATGTAGGCTTCTACAAGATGAATGTTCCCTGTGTCTCCCTGTTGTTGTTCAGGTTCTCAGCAGTTATTAGAGCAAGTGGCTCTCCTTCATTAGTGTGCCTGTCATCAGTCCTTTGATGGACCACATGCCTAATGTTATTGTTGCACAACATGTTTGGTGGTATCACTCGCAAGAGTGAACTGGTGTAAACTGGATTTGAAACAAAGGGAACTGTACTAATTGACACCAGAAAGGATAGGTCCCATTATCTCTAGACGTGTAATGATTTTGTTGTAGTTCCCGAGCTGATGTAAACTGAATTTTAGAGAATGCTTTATTTCTGTTAATTGGCTCATAATATATGCTATTAGCAGCTGGTGATTTGGAGAAAAAATTGCTTGTTATTCTTCTGAGGGAAAATAGCAGCCTCTGTTTTGAAAATTACTTTTAGCGTTTCCCATGTTATCTACCACATTGGCAACCATTCAGTTATTGCACCTTGTTGTTATATCTTAATCCAACTTGCTGTCTCACCTGCATGTCTGTTATCTCAGCTGACACCAGCAAATTCTTCTCAGCCAGCACTGCAACGGGACCACTGGGGGTCCTGATCTGGACAAACTCGTTCCCAAACACGTGCACTGCTTTTGCAGGGCATGTAGCTCTTATTCCTCTGTTGGGTGGCCCCTGCCATGGCTGAATGCTCAGCACTTCTAATGTGTTCAATCGTCTTTTTTTTCTCTTCCCTCCCTTTCCTCATCACACTTTTGGTTTCCTGCTCCAATAAAATGAAAAACCTCTCTGGTCTGTCGGCTTGGCAGTTGGATTTTTTTCCTTCATGGAATTTTTCCTTCTGTTTGAAAGCTTGGTGTGCTTGTCTCTGGCTGTCATGATTTAGAGTGTGAACGTCTCAAACAATCTTGACTGGGTTCTTGCAGAGCGTGTCATGTGCTGCTGATGAACTGAGGCACAGAAGAGAGTGACAAGGTCACAGAGGATTCACTGGGAGAACTAGGAACAGAATTGTGTTTTAGCCATGAGGCCATTTTGCTCACTACATCAAGGAATAACTTCTTAATTTTCATAGTAAGGTTTTTTAAAATGTTCTTGAATGATTTTGGGGTTTGAACGGAATTCAGAGTTATGTGTCTGTTTCTTTTCGTAGCAGTGATGATTTTAGGGCAGGTTTGTTCTGTGGGGCTGTTTCTCAACAGGACGCCCACTGACCGTTGTCCCAAAACACCAGGAGAGGGAGCCTGGGACAGGGATGAGCAGCAGCCAGAATGGAAATGGTGGCAGGAGCTGCTTATGCTGGAGCACCCACTGAAAGAAATGTAATCATGATCAGCACCTATGCAGTAACAGGACTTACTCTTTTGTTCCTTTTAAAATGATAACCAATCTTTTAAAGTCTTTGCAGAACAAACTTTGTTTTCTGAGTTTTGAGACCTCTTAAAATACAACTTTCTTCCTACAAAGAAGTCGCCTGGTTCTCCAACTACTGCAAAAGATCTCTTCCCCATTACACATAGGAATGAGGGAGAGTACATGTAGCTCTGTGGAATGAAGGAGTCTCAGTTCTCCTATTGCAGTTCTCCCTCAGCTTGTTTCAATAGCATGCAAAGTTTCCTGTTCCCTTTGCCACCTGTGAGGCCTGCAATCTCAAGCTACGCAGCTGCCAAAACCAGTTCAATTGCTTTGTAAGCAATTATTCTGCAAATGAACTGGCTGCAAATGAAATCAGGAATCTTTTCTGACTCACCCTCTTTGTGTATAAAGTCGCTTTTCTTTCAAGTCCCCATCCTTGTCTTCTATGTTCTTCTCTTTGCTGCTCTTCTATTGCTTTCTTCCCTCTCATTTTTTCCCCCATTGTTATTTGTACTAGTCTCAGTTCTCCTGTTTCCTTTCTGCATTCTTCCTCTATTTATTGTCTTCTCTCCTCCATCACTGGAGTGCTATCTCCTTCCTTTATCCAGGGTACCTTCTACTGATCTGTACCTACAGAGTGGCAGACTCTAACTGTGACTTTTGTTAAGGCCAGAAACTACGTGAGGCATGTAGCTAGTCTCAGCTTCTTCCTTTCTGTCTCTCCTTTTGTCTCTGATGGTTTAGTTCCTGCAGCGTAGCTTTTTACTGAACACAATGTGACTGAGAGGATGGCTTTTCTCCTAGACTGAAAGATGCAGCAGGCAAATGTCACACCAGATGGGTGTTGCCAGAGGGACATATAGGTACACACCACTGTTTCAACACCCTGATGCATTATGGCATTATTGTCACTTCAAACAGCTGCTAAAGGATTTCAAAATCTGGCATGCAGACTGCAGCTTGTATAATGTATTGTCTATATTTGTGAAAGTGCAAATGGCAGACAATGATGCATGCAGCTTAAGAACATAACTGAAATTACTGTATTAGACTTTCAGGGTCTAGCAGAATTGGATTGCAGTGAGAAAGTCTCCTTCCAGCTGAGCTGTGTTGCTCTTGCATTTCCAGTGTTGCAGGGACGTGGAAAATGTGTCTGCTGGCACCCACCTCAACCCTTTCTGGCTACTGCCCTGTGGGGCTGACTCCTGTCCAGAAACAACCACCTTGAAAAAACAATAGTTGATTAGAAAGGAATTTGTTATTGTAACCCACACCATTTTTTTTTTTTCTGTTGATAAGCCAACGAAGAAATGAACCCAAGTCCTACAGGAAATACAAAGCATGAGTGGTTTTGATTTCTGCAGCAGCCCAGGGTGAGTATAAGACATCAGTGTGATGGAGTCATAAATGTATACAGAGATGTTTCTGGAGGGGCATACAGCTGAGCCTCTGTTATTTGTGTGTGAATAAACTCAACTGCAGGGGTCACGCTGTCACACCTGGCTTAGCACTGCATGGCTGTAGCTTGGCTCTGGCGGGGTCTGTCAGATGTGGCCCTGTGTTTCTGGGATTTGGCTGCACAGCTCCTGTGGCAGGTTTGAGCTAAGTGAACTGGTCAGATGTGAGCGATTTAGTTTTATGCCTGGTGTCAGCCCTGCTGGATGCAGGCTGGCTCGGTGCCCAGCTGGTACTGGATGGATGCATTAGTACGGGTGGGATGCTCTAACAGCACATGTGCCAGCAGGGCCCTGCTAATGTCAATGCGGGGCTGTGCCGTGGTAGAACTGCAGGGCTAGTGAGGCCCCAGCTGTGGGATACTCGCCTGGTTTTCTTGTGCTGCCCAAGCATCCTGCAGGCTGGCGTTGCACTGCTGCTGCTTCGCCTCTCACCCCGGGGGCAAGCGACTCTGAGGGTGTCCTGGTTCCGGTGGGGATAGGGTTAATTTTCCCTGGTATTCCATGCCATGTGAGCCACGCCCACCCTGAGCTGCCGGGGGAGGGGGCAGGAAGTTGCTGCTTAAAGGCGGGCTGGGGCGTCCCGGTCCGGCCGGCTGGCGAGCGGTGGTTCCGTAATCGCGTTTGTATATTCCCCTATCCGTGTTGTTGTTGTTGTTTGCCTGTTCCCTTTGCTGTCCTGTTAAACTGCCTTTGTCTTAACCCAAGAGTCTTGCCTTTTCTTACGATTCTTCCTGTATTAGGAAGGCGCGAGCGAGCGGCACGTGGTTCTTTGTTGCCGTCTGAGGCTAAACCACGACAGAGGGCCATTGCTCAAGGCCTTGGTAAGCCCTTAACAGTGCAAATATGTACAGCCCTTTTGGTGCAGGCTGGAGCAGGTGCAGAAGGAGTTGTGAGGCTCATCAGAGAACACAGAATATATACTGTGAGGAAGCTTTGGTTGGCTCAGGAAAGCAAAGCCTGAGGATGGATGTGTTACTATATAAATATGCCTAAAAAACAAAGTCCAGGGAAAGTTGCAAGATGAATGTTGGCAAAAGTAATAGGCATAAACTGGCAGTGAATAAATTTGGATTGGAGGTGAAATTCCTAACTGTGTCAGAAGAATAAAACTCTTGGACAATGTATCTACAGTAGGAATAAAAGGGGAATTCAAGAGAAACTCTCTTAGTTTAAGACGTGTTTATCTGAAGTGGGTAGGGTAGCAAGTTGTTGGAGGTGATATCAGGAAGCTCCTTAGTCCTGTGCACTTCATTTGCAAACTATTCAGCATCATTCAGCTCAGGCTGGATAAATGTAATACTAGAGAGAGAGGAAGCAACAAGTAACCATGAAACAACAATTTTAATTGTTGTAATGATCAGTGATGATACACTGTTAGTGTAATGATTTTTCTTTGTGATAAAGAAATCTAGGGAGAATAATTAAACACCTTCTTAAAGATGAACTGCAAAATTAGCATATCATTAAAAAATATAGAAACACTTCCAATTTTCTGAATTTGTGGTGCTTTGTGAGCCTGTGTGAAGGTCAGTTATTTAAATCATGTGAATTATCTGATGATTGTGCAGAATGTATTTGAAAATACAGGTGATCTAGCTGAACAGCTGAGCAATAACATAACACAGAGAGCTGAGTAAAAGTTCATCTTCAGATGGTGTTTGGTTACACTGCAAACCATGACTAGCTAAAGCCAAGAGGCACCTGTACTCCTTTGAACTCTGGGGATGTGTCACTGTTATGACCATTCTTAACAGAGAGGCAACATTAAGATGCTATTGCCACAGCAGCTAAAACTGTTTGGACTAGGAGAGATGTTTGGCTGTGATTGCTATAAAGCAGCCTGCTGGTGACATTATTGGAATTAGTGGTAGAAAAACAGATACCCTGTAAGTTGTCTATGGGAAAGTCTTATGTTTTCTCATGATCAAACAATAGAATCCAGCATGCGAGGCTACTGCAGACTGTCACCATGGTACCAATACCTAACTCTTCTCACTTGTGTCACTCCTGGTTTTAGTCATTCAATGAAGTCTCTATCTATCTTGCAGATTTTAATTTTCTCACTTGTTTCCTTGTCAAATCAAGAGTTTATTCTCCTCCCACAAATTTCTTGCTGATGTTTATTACATGCTCAGTGGATACCAGAGTGCAAGCTACCTGCCTTTAACCTGGTATTCAGGAATTCAAGCTGCCTTGAATTTCTGATAACTTCTAATATCTTGTGAAAATGACTGTATATGTAACTGCTAAAGTGACAGGCATAACACAGGAATGAAAGCCATTTTCTACTGGAAGCTGAATAAAACATGTGAGTCACATCAGATTCTGACTGTTGTCACCACAAGAGACAACATTATGGTGCAAGACTTAGGCCCTTCAAGATTTAAGCTCTCCTATTTTGTGAAACGTAAATTTTGAAGTTGTTATTGTTGTATCAAAGCCATTAGCAGTTAATATATGTCTATCCCTTCGTGCTAGTTAGTACACCAGAAATCTGCAGAGGGAATTATTTGCCTGTTTTTAATTTTGGTAGGGGAACGTGCAATTTTTATTATCCCTTTTTCACTGACTGGTGAGATACGTACCTACTTTTTAATCTGTTGAAAAACCTTGAAGATTATCTGTGGCATTTAAAATTAAATGAAAAAAAAATAATAAATTTTCAGTTACATGTAAAGACTTGATGTAGACCTAGGTATTTTCATCTGAGATGTATTAAAATCTGGATTTTGTTGCTGTCTTCTCATTCAAAGAGCTAGGAGCCTGCATACTGGCTGAGCTGTATTTGTTGCTTTTTTCTCTTTGGTGTTGCAGCAGAGTTTTGTCCCTGATAACACCCTAAAGAGTGATTTGTTTAAATTCTAAATGCTGTTCTCATTAAGTCAGGAGACTATGTTAATTGGTACACATTACACTGAAAGTTGAGGGTTTATGAAACAACTTTTCACAAACAGTATAAATTGTGTTCAGCTGCCTGGGGAAGACAGGCTAGTGACTCTTCTGTGTGCAAGTGATCTTAGCCTTAAAAATAGATTTGCCTTTGCTTACAACTTGGGTTTAATTTGTAATTAAAGCTACAGAAGGAAATATTTTTCTTTTGGATTAAACAAAGTTTTGTATGTGTGAAAATATCATGAGTTTCTGAAAAAAGATATTTAAATAAGTTTCTCATGAGTCACTCTACTGACCTTCATGCTTCAGTTAGGATAAATAACACTTGAATATAAACGCTTCATGACCCTCTAGAGCATCTCTAAAACTATAGTTAGTGTGAAATTACTACATTTGTTAAAATAATTGGAGTAAATTATTACCCTAAGTATGGCCTTTATAGGCCTACCTGTATATAAACTTGCTTTGATTTATTTCATTTTGTTGAAATTCCTTTGTTCAACACTCTCATTTTCAGTTTAGTATTAGCATATTCCTAACTGACTTCTAAAATCAAATTGCATCGGAATTTAACTCAACTCTTTTTAACCTTCTATACTGAAATAATTAACTTGGTTAAAAAAATAGTTACACTTACTTTAGAATTGTGTGACTCATTTTGTGGACAAGCCATTAGCGTGAATAATCACTCATGTTTATGCTCAGAGAAGGTTACTGGTGAACAGTACATGCAAAAAATTAGTTTGTGCCAAGGCAAAACAGATTTTCATCAATAACTGCAAAAACGGTGCTTCTCAAGAGGGCACTTGGTTTTGCTTTCCTATCAGTGGATGCCGTCAGCATCCAACTGCAAAGTCAGGCTCCAAAATCTGGTGTTTAGTGTACCCAAGGGAAAGCATAAACATTGACTCTGAAAAAGAGTCCACTGGTTTTGGTTGGAAAGTGCAGCAGTTGCTTATGCTGGCATTTGTAGGATTCCTGTATTTCAAGTACCGAGTGCCTGGAGACATTCAGTTCTTGGCTCCTTGAGACACAGAAGTGTTATGAATAATTGTGGCATATGAGAGCCCAGAATGGCAGGACAGGATTCTGGGAGTGAGTTATCTATTTTATGTCTC
Source organism: Chroicocephalus ridibundus (assembly GCF_963924245.1). Classification (NCBI taxonomy): domain Eukaryota; kingdom Metazoa; phylum Chordata; class Aves; order Charadriiformes; family Laridae; genus Chroicocephalus; species Chroicocephalus ridibundus. Next base: position 35,525,016 of record NC_086292.1, read on the forward strand.
CTTAGAGCTTTAGATGCAAGCAAGCTGTCTTTTATTTTGTTTCGCTTTTCTGAGTTGTTGTGATTTGCTTTTTGTATTTGCATGTCAGCTGCTGTCTGACTGCCTGTTGCATTTGACACAGAGAAGAAACTGTGATTCAACTTACCAAAATTGTAATTTCAGAGATCAGCTTTTTATGGCTGTCCCTATCCACATCCAGATTCAGTGGGCACATGTGAGGCAGCAAATCTCCGTATACACACAAAAAATTTCATAAGTTCCAGACTTCAGCCTGGATTTTCCTTCACTTGGGAGGTTGTAGAAGTGAGATCTAGCTTTGCCTTAAAGTAATGCAGATTTTAGCATCATTATTCCTGTAAATATTGAGCTTAACTAATGTTCCGTAATGTCCATATTCACTAGTGAATAAGACACAACTGACATCCTTTGCTGCTGTATTGCTTTGTGGTCATTAGTTTGCTAGATTTTAATAACCGTGGTGTTTGTGCATCCCTACTCCTTGGAGAGGCTGCTCACCAAAACTCACTGTGCTCAAGCGTATTGCAATAAGCTTCTCCCTCTCCCTACCTGCATTTCTTCACTTTCCAGATCAAAGTCTCCATACTCTCCTTTCCTCTTATACTGTAATTTCCTTTGCTCTTCCTAATTTAAGGGAAGGGCTACCTCTGCCTTTCCCATTCTAGGTATCCCCCTCACTCTATTCAGTCAACCTTGCCATATTTGCTCCCTTCCAGCATGATACCAGTTTCACTTATTAGCTGGCTTACTACAAGAGTCCTCTTCTCTCCTCTCTTTTTAGTGTAAACTATGCCGGCATATTTAGTTGGATAATTTGGAGTGGGCTGGGGATGACAGAGGAAGATGAGGGCATTGAAGTAGGTGGGATTGTTGTAATATGAGTATTGCTTAGACAAGAATCATCTCTTGGACAAACTCTGATTTGTAATTATGCCAGTTGCATTTTCTGTATCTCTTTACCATGTATATATGTATAAAAACTTTGAAATTAGCTTTTTACCGAAGTGAAAATATGCTTGTAGCTGTGAGACTGCAGACTATCCATTGAAGAAGCCTTGTTGTTATGACTAGGTGAGGATTAAAGCCTGGTGGCTTCATTCTTGTGGGGGCCATTTGGGCAAACATCTGAGCTCTAGTGGTATCCTGATGACTTCACTGAGAACTCACGTGTATTCAGAGGACAGCTAATGGATCAGGAAATAGATAGTTTTAAATCAGTTACGAAATTCTGTGTAGTATTGACTTTTATTTCCAGGCACTTTGCATATTTTCTGGCTTTGTGGCTGTTTCATAATCAAAATATTCTTTTTTTTAACCTAAAAAGTTGTTTGTTGTGATGGGGGAAAGGATCTCTGAAAATAACTAAGTATGTCACGTAAGAGGTAAAATAGGCTTTATAGAAAATACTTGTGATTGCACAAAACTTCAAGGTGAAAACCAGGAGAAATATTTTTTCCTTTCAATCTTTCAGATGCTTCTTGAGTCACAGCAACGCTAGAGTAAAAAAACCTTGGATATGTGAGTTAGAAATGTGTGTCTCATTATCAACAGGCCATAATGCTTTTCTAATGAGCACTTTTTCCATCCAAAATTCTGGAGGAAAACCATGTAATCTGTGTGCTTAAATTTGGTGTGAATTTGGCTGAGAGTCATTGAGGGAGGGGAGAGGGGGGAAAAGATAAGTAGAATGGAGAAAACTTAAAAATAAATAAATTAAAAAAAACCAAAACAACAAAACAAAACAAAAGAGGCAGAGCCCTTGGGAGGCTTTGAACAGAATTGGGGGGATGTGTGTGTGATGCCCAGATTGAATTATTGACAGGAGCATTTGTTACCTTGCCCATGAGGATTTCAGCAACTGTAGAGCAGTCTTGGGATCTTTTCCTGGCATGCTGGGTGCTCTGTGCTGGTGGAAACTCATCTTTTCTTTCCCTGTTGGTAAAATGGGAATGGTAATGCTCATCTTGCTCTCAAGGAGACAAAAGTGGGGGTTTTTGTATGTCAGGACGTCCCTGTGAAAACTGGCCTTACTCTGATAAAAGAGTTTCTGTTCAATGCGTGACATTGGTGCGTGATTGCTGGCTGTTGTGTTCCTCTGTCAGGTCCTGCTTGTTTTGAGAAAGTCTTCAGCTCTTGTCTGTTGTGAGGAGGAAAAAGGAGGAGAAGAGCAATGCTGGGAGAGGCCCTCAAAGTCAGTGACAAATAGCCCGAAGTTCTCTGCAGCTCACCTGCCTTCACCCAGGGCCTGGCTGCAGAGTATGGGCCACAGGAGACTAACATCTCCGTCATAGGTGTAGCAGCTGCACTGGGGTTGGGCGTATCCGTGCTGGAGTAACAATGCAGAGATCATCAAGGATGTGTATAAAAACATATCTAAATCTGCAGTTCCAACAGAATACTGGGTATTTCACTGATTATCAGGAATGAAAGCATGCATTTCACTTCCAAATGGATTTGGGTCTGTTTTCTAACACATGGCTAATTCCTGATGAACTTCTCTACTTGGAACCTAACTAGTTGTAATATTTTGGCTGCTGCCTGATCACCCGTTTTGGATTTCCTCCTGTGTCCAGGGACTTGGCTGGGAATATTAGTCGGCTGCAATGGAGAAATCGACTTTGAGCGGTTCACTTGGTAAATTACAGGCTGTGCTCCTAATTATAGACACACACTTGTGGGAACATAATCATACAATTCCCTGAGGTATATCTGGATCGCTGTGTCCAGATTTTGAAAGCTAGAGGGCAAGATACTGGGTTTTCTTTAACATTAAATTATGAAGTGAAAGCCAGGGACCTGAGGCCACATGGCTCAATACATGCTGTGCTAACAAAATAATGAAAGCCTGCTTTGAAGTGCAGCCGGAAAATCTGCCTTCCCTATAAACATCAACCTGAGCATCAGAGCAGTCATTTAATTCTTTAATTTTACTCCTTGTCACAAGGCAAGAGTCCCTGGAGGATATCACCCCTACAGTAAACTGTAATCACAGACGACGGCTACTACCCTGAAATAACCTGGTGAAGGCTCCCATTGCCAGGAAGCAGCAATGGCGACAGAGGGGGAAGGCTGAACTGTGTCAGTGTTTCGTTTATGTAACAGATAACCTCCTGTTTAATGAATATTTGAAATCAAAACATGCCATTTTCTACCAGTAGGTTTTGGGTGAAACATCACTCACTTTTCTACTGTAATGCAGCGCGTAAGCCTGCTCCTCATCAGCAGCATTGCAGGCATGTCACTCTGTGCAACCTGTGTTTACTTTGCTGTTGGAGCTGAATCCTCTCAGCGCTGCAGTCCAGGAGCCAGTCTGTGCTGCAGCCCCCTCTCAAGGGGACACACCACATGACCGGTGAATCCTCTCACATGACCTAGCGATTTGCTTCTCATTCCTCGCTTCCTGACATAATTTTATCTAGTGGGACAATGAGGCTGATTCTGCTTTTTCTCCACAAATCTTTTTTTTTTTTTTTTCCTGGATTTGTGCAGCAGAGTGCTATTGCCCCTCTGCTTTAATCTTAGGGGAGATGGCAGTCATGAACATGACTTATCCTTCTCATGCTGACACTGGCTGTATGAGGACAGCCGTCAGAAAAGCGTTACAGTTCTCTTAACCCACTCTTGCATGGTTGTCTGTCCTCCTAAAAGACAATGAATAGTCAGATTGCAGCTTCCCTACTAGTGATCAGTGATAACCTTCTGGTGTGCCTCAGAGTCTTGGGGCACTGACATCTTTTAGACTTACGCTCAGAGCACTTTGCAGCACCCAGCTGGTGATGAGATCTGCTGGGATAACACTACTTAGCCAGTCTCTTGCCTTTAAGATTTCTTGCTTGTTCTTCCCATCGCATTAATAAAGGCAAGGGAGAGAAACCATGGATTGCTAGAGACCCAGGATTGCTGGGGGCATTAAGCATTTTGTGAAAAGGTAGAAAAATCAGAAGTTTTCTCTTCGGAAAAAAATCTAGGTGGCTAAAATATTAATGGAATGTTGCTCCTATTCATGTTGAAACTGTCAAAAGGCTGTATATTAATAAGGACAATATTTCCTTTAATCTTGTCTGCAAAGCCAGAATCTGCTGGTGTTCTTGGGAGGTTATAAACAGATTCATGAGGTTTGCTATTGGAGCACTGCCACTTGGGTTATTAACGCCATTTTGCTCTGTGGCTTGTCAGGGTGTCTTTGTTTTGTTTGTTGTTACATCTGATGAGCTAGCAGATGTTTGCTGTGCTCTGCCCGAGTTGTGAAATTTTAGTGAAATGGTTTGGGTATATATCTAGAAATTTCCTTTTCGGTAGCTTAAAAAGAATTGCTACATAAAGCAAACTGACCATCACACGTTTGTTTCGTACACATGCACACGTGTATAAAATCCATGTATCTATTTGCCATGCTTCTGATGTAGTGCATAGCTATCTCCAAAAAAATACTTTCTGCAGTCTGGAGACTAACTTTTATTGTGATGACATTTCCCCTTGCTCAGCAATATATTTAAAAGGGGTTTTCATGACACTGAATCATATTATATGTACAAAGGAAAGAAAATGACAACATTATTAATCTCTTTCCTTGCTTCCTCAGATAAAAACCTCTGTTTTTCTGTCTGGGTTTTATACATTCAGAAAGAAACTCACTCCTGTCACTGTCATCAATCTGCTGGCAAAATTTACTGTGATATATATTAGCGCAACATGGCTCAATTCAATGTAAGTACTGAAATTCAGTAAGTTTTACCTTTGCACAGAGTAGAATTTGATGCACTTTTGTAAATCCCTTGAAGATGCTGAATTAATTTCTCATGAATACTTTTTTTTTTGTTGTAATGCAGCTAATGAAAAATAATTACTATCTCTGTCTTTTCTATTATATGAAAAAGTAGGCCAAGGAACAAGTTTTTTCATGCTGTATCTGAACTGCTTCATGGATTACCACCTCTTGAGTTTATGGCTGTGTATTTAAGCGTTAACTGCTGGACAAAGTGGTTATGGCTTGAACTGTTTAGCTTGTGTGCATGTAGGTGCTAGGGAAGGAGAAGCTTTGTACAAATAGGTATGATGGGATTTAATCTCCTTTCTGACTTTCTAAGGGCTAATTGAGTTTGTAATGGTACTTGCTCTTGCTAAAAGTAATAACAATTAAACCAAGTGGAATTTCTGTAAAAACTATTAGCAGAATCTTCTTGAGAATACATGCTTAGGTAGCAATGGCATATTTTGTATGCTTTCATTTAATTCCATCACCTAAGTAGGAAATAATTTAAAACTGTATGTTATTGTCTATTTAATTCCAAGTTTTTAAGATAAATTAACAGCATTATTATTACTTTTAAAAGAGACTAGTTCTATATAGTTTATGTCTTCCTTTCAGCTTACAGTACTTACAGTGTTATTTCAAAGACTAGCAGACAGAATTTTAGGATAAAAATTCAGTTTATTTTCCTATTGTGAAGATACTCGAAGACATCTACTTCCTGCAGTTGTAATATAAGAAGAAAACCTGCAGAGGGCACTGTATTGTCTAAGATGAATTTGAAAGACTGATGTCGGATTTTCTAGGTTTCTGCATTTTGGTAGAAGAAAATAGAAAATATTTTTTTATCAGAAAATATTTTTTTCGTACGTGTAGCGATAAATGGAGTTACACATCGGACATAAAGATGACAATCTCCCTTTCTTATATCTTTGAGACAAAAGGGTATAAACCAGAAATATCATGCCATGTTTTCAATGCAATTCTCGCCCTCACTTTCCTTTCTTCACCAGTGATTGTGGGAACATTTCAGTGCAAGTGCTTGGGAAATTAATGTTGTAACTTAGTAGAGTAAATCCAGAAACCGCTGTGTGTCAGAACAGGAGATCTGAAAAACATTAATACAAAGTGCCCAAAATTCACTTCCATTCATCGAAAGTAGGGCTCAGTTTTCAGAGATGAGCTCTCCCTCCCCATCAGGAGGCTACTACAATACAACTCTTCTGTAGAAAGTTATTGGAAATGGAAATTTCTGTTGATCATGGTCTTCCAGAGATTAAAAACTGCTTAAGTCTGTTTATACAGACAAAGCATTTTTGATGGTTATAAAAAAGTGATCAAAATGTGGTGTCCCACTCTGTGCTTGCAAAGTGGATTTAAGTTAAGTTTTAGTGATTTTTAAATGCAGACCACATTGTTATATGTTATTGCATATCTTTTCAAACCTTCTTGACATCTTTGTTTAGAATATGGGTTTCTCTGAGCCAGCTGGTGCCCCAGCATTGCAACAGTCTGCCTTGTTTTTATTCTGCAGATAATTATAATAGAGTTTGCTTTCTAGTTTAATTTTCACTAGTGCTTAGGTTTGTGTCTGAAATACACAATGTGTTTAGGTATTATTGCATGCTCAAACTGGTTTTAGTCCCTACACATGCACTATTTACAAAAGGCCTTGTTGCTTTAAAATTATTTCTCTCTTGGTTTGAGAGCTGAACTACAAAACAGATCATTGGCCCTCGTTACAAAGTGATGCTTTATAGAGAACAGTGAACAAAGACAAAGACTTCTACAGCTTGTGAAGTGCTCAGCTAAAAAATACAGATGATAATCTACCTTGATTTTTATTTTGGGTCTTCTAGTTTTTCATATTTTGAACATTCTATTTTCTAGTTCTGTAATTGGGGGATATTGTATGATAATGCAAGATAGGTATTCCAGGGGCTTTATATCTGGCCACCTAGTATTTCCACTGCAGTTTAGCATTTTTTTCTACCTGTAAAGTCTGCCAAAGGCAGCGCCCTACAGGAAAAAAAAAAAAAAAAGCAGACTGAGAAGAGCTTCACCTTCACCTTTTAGGCTTGTGGCCAAACTTTCATCCTTCGCTTCTTAGCCTCAATCTGACAACCCCTCCTTGTATGCAGGAGAAAAGCTGATATTTGCCATGTGATCAGACCTTGCTGCAACTCAGCATTTAAAAAATGCCACTGTCCTTATGCATTTCCGTCAAGGGGACTCAAAACAGGTGAACGGATTCCTGTTCCTTGATAAAGTAGAATTATTCATCTGTTAAGGAAATTTATTAGGCAAAGGACAGCTCCTGTTTGAGTGTTCTAAGGTTCATTGGGCTGGCACTTATGGTGAAGGGGAGTTTGCTTTTCTGACTGGACCTGCAAGTTGGCACCTGAAAGGTGTATTAGAAAACATAGTAATCATTGAGTGGCAGAGGTATAGGAGCCACCTGTATTTGAATGCTTTTACTAAACGAGACTGGATACCAAGTCTGTAGTTCGGTTCGTTTCTCCTATGCCTGCTGGGACCTGTATTGTGACTTTAGTAGTTTCCGTAGTAGTGCATGGCTAGACCTCTCAGACAATTTTGTAATTGTTACAAAAATCAAACTTGAAAAACTGAAAAATCAGTTTTTGCCTGTGATGCAAAATGTTTTTATCTATCTGTTTGTCTTGACCTGTAGAATTAAGTTAGAGCAGGTTGAGCTGTAAAATCATGGAGAACGCTAGAAGTCCTAGCAGTACCCAAATGTCCTTTTGGCATTGTAGTAGTAGCAGGTATGACAGCAAAGAAAAAGCAGAAAATCCTGTATTTGTTTGTTCCTGCCTGTGGAGCCTGTCTCCTTGATGCCTGCCTTACGTTTCCAGGTTTCTGCTAGGTATTGTGAGAGAGAAAGGTATTAGCAGCTCTGCAGAATGGTTACTAAGAACTCTGCACAGCTTTATATTTCCCTTCAAAAGAGCACATTTAATTCACTTCCTGTAGAAGGCAAGGCAATATTAAAGCACTTGGAGAAGATAGATTTGTTCAGATCACTTGGAAGACGACCCAGAGCTTTCAATAGCCCTTTCTTGAAAGCCCCTACTGACTACTGCCTGAAAGTAATTATTCTCTGAGAGCTGAATGGCAATAATGCGTATTTGGTTTTGCCTTGTGCAAAGTCTGGAGAGCATGTCACCCTGGTAGCAGGGTGAGTGGGGAGTTGAAAAAAATTAATCTATCAGATAGTTGCTGTGGTTTGCTATCCTGGCTGACAAAGACAGCACAGATATTAAAGATTAAATTAACTGGATGCTCTGTGCTTGTCTTGGCCCTCTCAAGTCAAGGTTCAGGTGTGCTTCTATTTTTGAACATTCTTTACCTTGAACTGGGAATTCTGGATACACACTGTGGTTGAAGTGGAGACACATAGGAAAGTTTTAAGAGTATCAGACTCACTTGAAAAGAAAGTACTTGCATTTCTTCTAAAACTGCTCTTGCAAATTTTCTAATTAAACTTTCCTATACCAAATTAACAGGGATATAGATAGCCTATGCCAGTGCCCCAGCTCTAGCAGCACTTGAGGACTGCTGTAAACCTCGGCACAAGTCTCTGCCTGCCCACCTCTTCCCAGAGGTCATACCCCAGGTGAATGGCAGTCAGCTGCCCTGTGGTATGGTTAGCCTCTGTGCCCAGTGTTCTTATCTGAATGTAGAAACAGGAAAGGACAGAGCCATTTGCCATAGGTCTTTCTAAAAATAATCACATATAAAAATAATCTAACTTGCTAAAGAGCAGCTGTCTCTGGAGTGCACCACAGTGGCTTATTAATAAAGTCCACAATACTGGAGATTGGATTACAGCAAAGATGAGCTCTCTGTCCAAATGAAACTGTCCAGAAAGATTGTATGAGCAGGATATAATCTCTTTGATCAGAACTAGGGCATGTCACTGTCATGAACACCTCTTAACCATAATAAAACATGCCACAGGATCTGTAATGATCACAAATACTCTGGATTGCTGATCTTGTCTGAGACATCGAAGTCTATAAAGTCTGAATATTCTGAGCTGTTCCTATGCACTTTCTGATATGGGATCCAATATGGGAATTCTGAAGCAAGATTATTTCTCCTTCCTCTTTTTTTTTCTTTAAATTTCTTATTTTTTTTATATTACGCCCTAAAAACCACATCTGAAACTTTTAATGCTATGTTGCAGCCTGAAGACAATTTCTGTCATGTAGTTATAAAACTCTGTAAATAGGCTTCTCTACTGAACCAGCTGACATTTGTAACTGTAGTACTGCAAATAGTGCTCCTAATGAGTAGTAACAGGGCTACTGTGCATCCATCGTTATGTATATGTTAAAGTAAAAACCAGTTATTGTCTGTTTGGGTGTATTGATTAATGTAGTGACTATGTGACAATTTAAAGCAGATTAGTGGAAGGTGAACATGTTTGTCTCTTCTATGCTGATTCATGTGGGAGACTGTCTCAGCAAACAGTGATTATTATTTCACTGAAAAGGCTTTTAATATAGTAAATTTCACCTAGTGACAATATAATATGACTTTCTGAAATAGCAAACTATATAAAAACCTGCTGGGAATATTGAGAGCATAGCACCACATTAGAGGTGTATGCAGTAGTCTGTCAACTACTTTTCTGCTAACTGACATATAAAGAAATGCAGAGCAACCAAATTCTTTAAGACTAATTTTCTGTGTTCTATTTGCCTTTTCCTCAGGTTGCCCTTAAACCAGCTGAGTGTCTAACCAGGAATCACATTTTCTTCTAGGAACAGAAAAAATACTGAGCTTGCTACAACGTTGCTTTAAATATTGTTTTATCTCCCTGAGGTTTGTCTCCTTTTGACTTGTCTGAGGCCATAATTACAAATTAGAAAACTTTATCTTTAAATGCACAATTCTGACTCGCTTATCATGAGTTTGCTTGTTCTGTCAACTCCAAACGCTTTGACTGGTAATTGTATCTGCAGAGTACGGAAAGAAACTTTATTTATCCAATATTTTCATATAGTTCAGTTAAAAGTGTTTCAACAAAAATATTCACAATTTATTTTACTGAATAATTTCAAGTTGATACAATGACAGTTTCCCTTTCAGTCCTTCCATGGATTCTGTGGTTTGGAACGTGCTTTATAAAACACTGTGTGTAGGCTGATGCTGGCAGGGTCGGGTCTTGTACGATCATTGAGACAAAACTAAGAGGAACTGGAACTTCTTTTTCAACGAGGAAAGCAGAACCAAGAAGACCTTAATTTTCCAGAAGTTTCAGTCACTGTTTTAAAACAAGCATTTTATTAAGGATTTTTGTTCTAGTCATGTGTCTTGAAACCAAGCCACTTGAATAAATTTCGTTATAACTGCACTAACTGACATTTCAATTACTCCTTTTCATTTTTTTGAGGAAAGTGTTTCAGTTTGAAGATCGCAAATAATGTTAAATAAAACTATTTTAAGCCATTTACATTGTGGCTGCCTTGCTTCTAGGGACTAAACTGAAACACAGTCTGATCAATGATGCATGAATATCTTGGACTAGATACATAAATGAAACCCTCAAGGAGTAGTACTTAAACATTACCAATGTGTTGTAAATGGGGATTAAAGGAAGAAAATATTCTAGTTTTAAGTCATTTCTGTGTGTGTCAACAAAGAATACCAGAAAATGACTACTTAAAAAGTTCTGTTATAATGGCCTGTGTCTTTGATCTGTTTTTTGCTCACCTCTGTTTATTTCTTTGGAAGCTGCCATAAGATAACCTTTGAGGCTGTGGAGGCTTGTTGGTCCTTCTCTTGGGGAAGAGGTGGCTTTAGAGACTGCAGAACAGGTGAAGTAGGCACAGAAGGGAGCTGGGTATCTGCACCTTGTGCAAAGAACCTTCAAGGAGGAGCAGGGAGCAGCCTGCTAGGTCTAGGACAAGGACAGACAGAAATGCCTGGGGACCAAAGGGAACTTGGCAGAGTTTGCTGCAGCTCAGAAACTGCTAAAATGGCAAGCCTGGAAACAAAGACCACTTGCCCAGGGCAGGAGCAGTCTTTTCTGCAAATCTTGTCTTTGTCTTCTCTTCCGAGTTGAGTTCCATCTGTTAGTATAAGGGTCTTCTGGGTTTTTAATTTTTCTTTTTTCCTTTTTTGAAGGTCTAACCAGATCCAGCAGAAATGTCTGACCAACTTGATCTCTCCTCAGACTTCTATTCCAAATGCCTAGCACAGATTGTTACTGCTGCATTTACAAAGCAGTGACAATCTAGGCAGGACTAGCAGCTAGTGCATCTGACACCTCTTACTGTGGAGAAGTTTCTACATTCTGTTTTCTAGCATATGACATCCTTGAGATTTCATATCCATAAAATGTAGAAAAGAAAAACCTCTGTCTTGGAGTCTTGTGGCTTTGGTGGCTTGTTTAATTTTCCTTTTTTTAAACACGTAGGAGATGAAAAGCAGCAGATAGTTTTGCAAATAATTTTCTATTTCCTCTCAACACAAGTTCCAAATTTTTTCTTGTACCAATCTTAATGCTATTATCCTGAAGTTTCCTTCTGTGTTCTGTAGTGTACAATGTCTTTTATTCTGAAGGATAGTGAATTGTAAGGCCAATCAGCTGGACAGTGTCAGAGTCTGTGAAAGACTCAGTTGTCTAACATCATTTAATCTATGGTGGCGTATGTAACTCTTAGCTTTTACTGTCCCTTGGGCAAAACATTTTCTATAAGGATAAACAGAATCTGTGTGTAGTTTATCATTAATATGATTACATTTCCGGATGTTTGTAAGTCTTTTCACTGGAAAGAAAAGCATTTATGTTGAAATTCACGTTGAAAAAAGAATTTACAATGGTGATCTTGGGAGCTGCATCGAGTAGCCTTATAAAGAGGTCCTTGAGGATGGAAAAAACAGTAAGAAATCATCTACCGAGAGTGGGCTTCTTCACTGATATCTGCTGTCTCAAATCCTATGCTAGGGATATGCCAGCTTTTTGGAGAAGACAAAATGGCTGGCACTTTATTCATTACAGCTATATTAATAGTTAGCTAATTAGTAATTTTCTCTATACTATAATATAAAGGAATACATTCAAGGTTGCAGTTTGCTTTTACACTTCTGCATTAAACAAACGAAAATTAACTGAAGTTTTTTTGGTTACTTTGTGGTGCAGGCCGGCTCATATTATTAAGAAGAAATCTTTTCACTGTAGACTGAGTGTGACTTGGTAAGGTGTAGGAAAAGACTTCTACTTGCTTGTATCAAAACATTTCAAAACACACAAAATATTAGGCTGTTTGCTTACCTTCTTTCTCCCCTTCCGTTCTGTGGCTGCATTTTAAAAGATTCAAGGTGTTTGAGGCCTATGTATTAATCACTTGGGTTTCCACACTAAACCCCAAATTATTGAAGACTGACACTGCTTATGTGCATCTTTGGTAATCTTTCCATCTCCAGGAAATATTAAAGAATACAATAGAGCTTCAGGTCCAGGAGGAAAGCTTTGCTGAAACCATATAGGTCTGATCTGAAGAGAATGAAGCTTGTATCATTATTTTATAAAAAAAAAAAATCATGGGGAATGACTAGGGCAAATATTACACACCAGACTTTTATGGACAGTGAGATCTGCCTAAATAACCTCCCGAGATTTTTTTTTTTTTTCAGAGTTTCTGTTATGACATTAAAAGCAACTTCAGAGGCTGTGCTGCACATTCTTAGAAGTTCCTTACATTTTCTCAGGTGTACTTCTATTTTTTCAATTCTAAGCAAAGAAAAGTCATTAAATACTTTTTCCAGCACCTGCTTTTTTAGTTCAGTTTATAATCAGAATAGGGAAGCTAACACCATATAATCTATAATTTCTCAGTAGACACCAACTAGTTTTCTACAGTCTGGCATTTCTCTCTAGACCAGATTTTTCACTTTTTCACTTTGTTCAAAGTCTGATTTATGTACTTGTAAGCTTAGAAATTCAGCATGCCGAACACCTAAATAAGTCTTTTTTGTTCACTTCCCAGTAAACTGCAATTGCTCTCTGTGTAACAATTTTTAGGGACAATTTTCAGCTCAGCTGAAGTTTTCTCTCAATTTTATGCCATATTCCTACTTATAACCTTTGGTTACCTCTAAATAGTGTCTTCATTACACTTATACTGAAATGGATTGAAGTAATGAGTAATGGCAGAAGAGAGCCCAAATTGGTGCTGGAATTCATTTGGCCTGTGAAAACTGGGGATTTGGCCAATGGTGCAGTAATTATAATGTCTCCTCGAGCTTTTGAATAGCTGTGGACAGATATGTTTTATACTGCCTAGAAGGCAGGCAATCGGTGAATCAGTCTTTTGTGATGGAGCATTGAAACTAAATATTGACTAATGCTTCATTTTTTCTTAGGTGCTTTTTCTCCAGCTGGGCAGTGTATGCATAAAAGTGAGATCAGTCTGGTTGGATAAACATCCTCAATGTTGAAGTACTTTGCACTTACTTTATGTTAGTGTATTATAGTCTGCTCCTATGTAAACGGCTTATGGCAGTCCAGCAGTCTGGCTAAGGAGGGGAGACAGAGACACAAACTAGTTTATAAAATTTTTCTGTTGGTTGTTCCAGAGTTTCAATGTGTTGTGACAGGTTTGTTCACATTTTTTTAGATGCTGAAGTCTTAAACCTTGAGCTCTTTCTAGAACTCTCCTTCTTCATCCTTCCTCCCTTTGCGAAAAAAAGGAAACTTTATGCTACAAAGGCAAGGAACTTTTATATTTTTGCTCAAAAATAGCAATTTTTTTGGGGTGAGGTGTCCTTTATTCTGAAGCTCAGCTGTTCTGAGCTTCAATGAAAAAAAGTTTTCTACTCCAGAAAAGGTATCGTATCACAAATGCTCTTTACTTAGTCTGCACTCCAGGGAGTTCCTAATGCATAGTCACAATACAAATTGCACCTATTAGTTTGCAATTTTGCCAAATTACTTCAGTTACAAATAATCTGATTTTAAGCAATCTTGTGGGGCTCAATAACACAAACAAGTAAAACCAGTTAGGAATTTAAAATTATTTTTCTGGTGAAGCAGAAGATACAAGTAAATGGAATCAAAGATGATGATATATGTTTTGGTTTTGGATTAATTGAATGACAGACAAAAGAGAGCTTTTTTCCCCACCCCAAACACTTCAAATTTAAATTTTGAAACAATGCTCTACAGTGTTTTTCAAGTTTATGGCTGTCTCTAGTAGCGCTAAAATGTAGCTAGTGACAGTTATAAATAATGCAGACTGCATTGATGCCATGTACTGTGGTATGATTTGTGCTTTAAGGAAGACGAAACTCAGTTTTGGCAGGGGTGTGATTTTGCATGAAAGGTTCCAGCAAGCCATAATTTCTTTAATATTAAATGTATGACATTATTCTTGTCTAAACATAAAGATTCAGAGCTGACAATTGTAAGCTGATATAAAAACTTGTTCAGGGAAAAGTCAGTGTTTGTGACACATCCCCAGTCAATATTTTAGTGTCATTTTCTGAATGCTCAGAGCAACTGCTGTCACTGCAATTCACACAGCCCTGGTCGTTTACTCCCAAACAGCAGTAACAGGGGAAAGGGTTGGTGCTCACAGCAAGTAACAATTAGCAGAGTGGCTCTGGGCCAGGCTAACTTAAACAAATCCAATACCTTTCTGTGACCTACTGCAGCACTGAGTTCTCCTTCAGTAATTTTCCTTGCTTTCTGAGTTCCATCAATACCACCTTACAGCAGCAAGGCCAATTCCTTTATGTGTACCCCGTTGGTCTGACTGTCATCTTCCATCTAACTCTTTTTCTGGCTGCAAACTATTATCATCAGTTTGTAACTGCTCCACTAGAAGGGCTATATTTTGGGAGCGTGAGGGTCAAGAAGAAAGGACTTTGTGAGGAACAAATAGCAATTAAAAATTGACATATTGATGAAATTTTTGTTCCTTGCTTACATCTACTAACAGATATACATTCAAATGATAAAAAGAGATAATTTCTTCATTTATTTTTCGGTGTGATGGGGCTCCAAGGCAGACGGAGCTTTAAAGTGGACCTGCCTAGACAGTTTGCTAAGTGAGGTGCCCAGAAAGCTTTAAACAATGCCCTTCTAAAATGTTTTATTAGAATTAAACTCAAAGATTTAATATTTAAAAAAATATCCAAAAAGCTTAGAGAAGGTGGAGCAGGGGTTAGAGCTTATACATGGTTCTCCAGCCCACTGTCCTTGCAGGTGAGTCTATGTACTAAAGCTTTGTATTGTCTAGCTCAAATTTCGGCACCAGCAAACTGCTCAGTTCCTGTTAGTTCCTGGGAAGTTCTACGCTGAGCAGCTCTTGCTTCCCTGTTTCTTCCTGTATTTCTGCTTGGGCCTCTGACCCCTTCCCCTGCCCCACACATCACTCTGCTTCTCCCTGGGTCCTGCCTGGCCTTTCCTCCAGAGCGCTTCACTGGACCCTGCTTCTTCCCAGGCAACCGTGCATCTCATTCGGGCTACACAAATACAACAAATAACTTGCCTCATTTTAAATATTTTTTATTTCTATTTTTTAAATTTACTGGGGTAAGGAGAGAGACATTTGTCTAAAATGCCTGTTATGGAATGGTCTTGTGCGATTCCAGATGGGGAAGGAAAAAACCTTTTACTTTTTAAGAGGATACAGCTAAAACCCAGATGGTAAAATACAGAGAGGACTGCAAAGCTCTACCTCTTTGCAGAACTTACTGGTTTGAGCCTTTTTGGAGTTTTACATATGTATATACATATCTGCTGAACTAAGCTGTAAGTTGTACCCTGTCTGTACAGCATACACTGGCTTTTCATCTTCTACTGACACTTCTTGTACTTCTGCAATTATGCAACTGCAAAGAACTGTGACTAAACAAAGTTTAAAAAGTGTTGGAATGCTTATGGAGATTTCCTCCATTTCTGCTAGGATTGAATTAAGTATTTGCACCGAATATTTTATATTTAGCCTATATTACTATAAATTCATGGTTGTTTCTTGTCTGAGAGAAGATGAAAAATAAAGCTCTGCAACCTGGATAACATGAAGATGAAGGGCTTAAGTTCAAATTCAGATATAAAGTACAGAGAAACACAGTAATTTTTATTTTCCTTATTTGTTATAATTTAATAGCTATTAAAAAGCAGAATTTAAATTATATTTAACTACTACAAGTGAGAGAAGCCTAATACTAAAATAGGAGAAAAGCCTTCTTTTATGCTGAAGCAATAACGCTTGCACTAAACTGGTGTTTAATCGAGTGATCTGTGTTAGGCCTCAGTCTTTTCTGTTGTTACTTCTGATGTTTTTGATGAATTCATAGCACGTGTTTCTGAGATGATAATCAGACTCAACTTATAGAAGCATTGGGAAAATACTAAGATTTGTAAACTGATTTCTCATCATCAGGTGAAAAACTAGCTATGTGAAAATTTATGCCATAAAGCTTCAAGTGTCTG
Source organism: Chroicocephalus ridibundus (assembly GCF_963924245.1). Classification (NCBI taxonomy): domain Eukaryota; kingdom Metazoa; phylum Chordata; class Aves; order Charadriiformes; family Laridae; genus Chroicocephalus; species Chroicocephalus ridibundus. The sequence goes on from NC_086292.1 coordinate 35,541,257, forward strand.
GATTCAGAGAATGTTTAACATGTATTTGCAATTAAGCTAGGAGTTATTTTCGTGAAATTGTTATCAGCTAATTGATGGCTTTTTCATGAGAGGTAAGATGACAGCATAGGTGCTCTATAAATCACTAAAATTAATGTTTGTCTTGCACTATTATAATAGCGCTGCTCTTTATTAAATTGTCTGGGCTCTGCTCTCGCTCCTGGAGAAATCTTGGTGCTGATGTCAGTGAGCCTGTCAGCATCTCATTCACAGAACAAACAACCTGGCTACTCTCAAAGGGTTTGCAGTTCTTACAATGAAAATAGCCCTTTCAACATAAATCAATATCCCAAAGTCGTGGAAAGTCTGTAGCAAGGCAAATAAATAGTTGCATTAGAATATCCTTAGGTCCTCTTTATACCTTTTGTGCAATCACTGATGTGCTATAAGCATTAGCAGCTTCAGAAATAAATGAGATATAACTTGCTCAGTTGGTATAGTTATTTAATTATGTTGGGTATAAAAGCATGCTTTAATCTTCCTCCCTACCTACCTACTGGAGGAAGAACAGTTAATAAAATGGTGTGAGATTTTTTTTCTGGAGGAATACCAATGCAAGACCCCCCTTTCCTGGAAAAATCCTTCTTGGGAAAACAAGCTCTGTGGGTGGGGAACAAACTTAGTATTCAAAGGGCAAGTTATGCAAACTGGGATCATTTCATTTGCATGAAAGCATGGTTGTTCATGCTGGAATAGCTGATCTTTAAGTATGTTTTGTTTGACTTCTCCCCCTGCCCTGTTTCTGACATTTTTGGGGACTTTATCCTAGTTATATGTGCCAATGTGATTTAAAGAGTATCGGGGGGGGGGGGGGGCGGGGAGGAAGCATTAATGTTTACCCTGCTTAAAGCAAGAAAGTGAATTAGACCTATAGAGCTTCCTTCCAAAGTACACTTTTCTATAACAAAAGATCATAGATTCTCAAAGGCTTTTCCTGCTGGAATTTAACAGGAACTGAATATTATTAGGGCTTACATTTTGCAGGGAGGTATTCAAATATTCCTCAGTTTTGATTTTTTGCAGGATATACAGGAAGCCAGAATATCAGCTGTCAGTGTATCTCATCAGTGTAAAAGGGCATTTACTGAGCCTGAAGAACTGGCTGGAAGCAAATATCTGTGCCTGTGATGAACTGAGTAACAACAAAGCCAGTGAAACAGGGGCTCACTGTCAAGCCAGCACCTTATGTAATAGTAAATTAATTTGTAAATCTTTTTCGCTACACATTTAAAGTACTCTTCTTTTAATCAGACAGTCACCCCTTGAAATGATTTAGGAGTTCTATAAGCCGCCACAGCCATCCTAAATACTCTCTTCTGTTGCATTGCATCCTGATTGCCTGCCCTTACAGGAAGCATAGTGAGATTCTTAATTTCCTATTCCTAGTCAAAATCTTACTCAAAGTAGACTGAAGTTAACATGTGCGTTGTATGTGCAATAAACCATGCCCTAAGTTTGTTGACAATAATAAAACATCTTTATTTATGGGGAAAAAGCTCTCATTTCTTTCTCTGAATTAAATCCTCTCCTCTCCCTTCCTCATCTCTCAGTTGTATTTCTCCTTCTCATCTTACTGCAAAGAGTCTCTTTTTCATGAAAGAAAATACTTTGAAATCCCTATACAAAACATCAGCACTTCTAATTTTCTCTGGTTGCTTTTGACTGTGGTTAATGAAGTCCTGACAGTAGCTAATTAGGCTGTAAACATGTCTTCTAGTTGTAAACATGTGCTAGTGAGGAAATGAATGATATTCTTGAGAGGACCCCTTCTCTTGACGGCTTATATTGGAAGTCTGGGCTTTAATTTAATGGGAGATAGAAGCATTACTGAAGACACCTGGATACTCAGCATGGTCTTCATTGGCACTTCCGAATGTATGTTCCTATTAAAACAACAGCAACAACAACAACAATAATAATAATAGACGGAGACCCCTGATGCCTGCCCTCCTTGCAGCCTTGCAGGGATGACGCCCTGGGAATCTCAGCTCTGGGTGGCACTTCCAGGCTGCCAGTTTTATTGCAGGAAAATGGGAAATACTATGAAGAGCTGGGACAGATGGGATGGCAAGGTTGCATGCTAGTGGGCAGGAAGCCAGAAAGCTTCAGTCATTAGAGTTGACTAAACTGATTTGTCCTTGCAGAATTTTTCTGGATTGGCATTTTTCTGATGGAAAATTTTTGTCTGTGTTGAGGAACAGTACTTCTTTTGAAAAAAAGAGCACCTTCCCTGCCATACTGGATTTGTCACCTCACTTGGTGGAGAGCCAGGGCAGGCCGCTTCAGGGGGCAGCACCGTGATCTCTGATATGGACTCCTCAGCAAAGGGCACCTGGTCCCCTCCACTGAGACCCTGGGAATCCACTCCAGGAAACGGAGGTAGTCATAGCATTTCCTGACTATAAAATCTAGAACTACTCTCACTCCGTTCTTAGCTAGACTAGACTGGAGACAGACTAGTCTGTTGGTCCATTTTGTTGAGCTCATATTTTCTGATTTCACTCTGCAAATGCCTGAATTAAGTGAGCAGATTTTAAGGAATTAATTTTTTTTTTTTTAACTGCAATCTAGTAGTACCTTGTGAAATTTCTGCAGTGTGCACATTGAAAGGTCCCTAAAAATGCCCATCTTATTTTTGTTTTGCAAGTACCCAAGAGGAATGGTATCTACTCTTACTCTCTGTGACACTGTTGCCACCATTAATGAAGCCGCTCTTGCCCTGTGGGGACTTGTATCTCATTTCTCAGAAAAGTTGCTTCTATTTATTCACCTATTTATTTATTTTTAGCAGATCTAGTTATAGCAGCTGTCTTGCTCCCTTTGCCTTGCCTTTTAAGCATGGAATTTTGATTACATCCTTGTCACCTCTGAAGTATGAAAAGCCATTTACAGTATTGTCGACATGTCAGTTATAATGCCTTCCCTTCTGCTCTTCAGAGAGGCTACCAATGGGGATTGTATTTGAGGGGGATAAGGTTTTTTTGGTGTTCACTTTTAATATAGGCAGATGAACAGAATTTTTAAATCTCCTTTACTGTTTCACCCCAGGGGAAAAAAAGAACAATATATACCATGATGATTGAATATAACTAATCTTCATAGACTTTGTCGTTGATTTTGTCTCTCCCTCCTTATAAGAGCTTTGCATATTCATGTGAGGAAACTTACTGCCAATATATTGGTTTCTGCAAATTTTGCAGTGCAAATTATTTTTTGTGTCATGGTTTACTTTACTTCAGACCATTTTCCAAGTTTTCTAACTGGAATTTGGGTTATTAACCAGATGAAAATAGTTTTTTGTTTTCTAACTTACTTGGCAATGTTTACTAACTGTTACTAGAAAACTAACAGGTAGAAAAATAAGATTTGAAAACTTTGCTTGGACAAAGCAGGAGAAGGCTAGGATGTTGGGAGAGTCTCCTCTGCTCACTTCTCAACAATTTGTGCTCCAAAGACTGCAACAGGCTGTACAACCCACTGCCATGCCAAAGTGGGCTGCTCATCCATATGGGCTCAGCTAGCAAACACAGTATGTATGAGAAACGTTGGACTTACTGCCCATGCACAGACCACCTGTGCCACTTACTCACAGCGGGTTCCTGGGTCAGATTCCATTCCGGCGGATATGCAAATGGCTGAGTTTGGACATGAGGTGCAGCTCTCAAGTTTAGAGTTTTTTAAGCCTTTTCTCTGATAAAGATTTTCTGCTCTAGTCTGTCTGAGGTTTGATTTATAAGTTAGTCATGTCTTAATCACTGGATAGAAAACCTGCAATATTTGCTTTCATGTATGGTGTGACCGCTGCAGAGCCTGAACTAACAGAAAAGGGAATCTTCTTGCTTAAGTAGTAAAATGGAAAACCTTGGAGAATACTTGGTGTTAATACAAGTAGTGTTACAGTAGAAAGAGGCATTTACTGCCTTCTAAATAATAGGAAAAAGTCAAATGAACAGTGATTGTCAGTAGACAATTCTCTGCTTGTTTTTCTTCAGAAAGATTGATTTTCTTCTGAGGGATCAAAGAAAAAATCCAATATCTTCACACTAACAGCTAATAGAAAACAAGGAAGAAACAGAAAATAAAGTTGCCAAACTTTATGTCCCTTTGGGATCAAGGATATTGAGTCATGCAAAGAGACATTGAAGCAGCAGAATGTAGAAATTCTCTAGAAGAAAAAAAAAAAACAACCCGCAGAGATTTACTTCCCTCCCATTCACAAGGTGAACACACACTCTCATCTGCTGCTTCAGTGTAATTTCTCCATGTGAGCTGCTTGGTCAGGTGCAGTGAAACAAAGCAGCATTAGATACAGTGCTATGAAAGTATTTTTGCTTATGGAAACATGTATTTGTCATGAGTAAATGTACTGTAAATTGGCACGGTAGAATGATGCTTGTTGTAATTGAGACTGGGGGCTCTATTGCTTTCCATGCAATAATGCCTTTTATACAGCTTGTGTTAATTCCTCTGTGAACGTGCTGCCTGTACAGAAATGGGTGTTGCATTCTTTCTTTTTCACTGTGGCATGTTTTCGTATGGCCATGCAGGTCTGGTCTTTTCCCTGGGCTAGTTTAGCATTTCTACCGGCATCTTAGCAGGGAGAGGGCTCCTTCACTGGATGACATGGGAATGTGCTAGTTCACAAAGGGCCAAAGAACCAGAAATAATCTTTCTGTAGCTGCAAGGGATGTTAGAACTGCATTTATGGTGTGGTACTTTGTTCTACTCAGACCACTTCATCTGGGTGGTAGGGGAAAGGCAACCTGTCAGCCCCGTCGTGACCCTGTGCTAGGGTGAGCAGGGCTGGCAGGGAGGGGAGACTGTTTTGCACGGCCCACTGGAAACCTGGAGCAGGACACCAGCCCAAAACCAGTCCTATGGCTGAGAGAGGACACCTCCACAGGGGCTGTTTATGGGCCTGAGGAGTTTGTTGTAAATCAGGAAGAACTGAAAATTGCTGTATTAGAAAGTGAAGAGCAGTGGAAAGAAGCACTGTGCAAGGCCGTGGTAGGAAGGCACAAAGAGGTTTGTTCTCAGGTCATTTAATTTTAATCTATCCATCCCAGCAGGTCTGTGTTTTCTTGATTTAAGAGGTTACCTTGGTCTAGTTTTCCATATGTTTCCTTTTAATGAAACTTGGTGTTGCAGATTGGAAGCCTTTGGTGCCTCTTGGCTTTGAAGTGGTGAAGCATTTCCATACCGAAGTACTGGCCAGTTTAGGTCTTGTAATATATGGCAATCAGAGGAGAAGAATATATTTCTTAATATGTCCAGCAATTTAGAAATTCACTCTTGAAAAATGAATGATACAGAAGAAAAGCAGCCTCCAGTAAAGAACTCCAAACAGACAAAATGTCTAACACCTTTCTAATTTTGTTCTTCTGGCATATACGGGTGGGAGGATCTAAGGCAGTGTTATTGCTTCAGTTCAGAAAAATAAGAAGTAGCACAGTGCAAGAGATCTCAATGGGGAAAAACGATAGAAACAGAGCTTTGTCATATGTAATTTTCTTTTTTGAAAGTTAAATATGTCTAAATACTATAATTGGGATAGTTAGTGAACACACTGTCAGATTACAGGAATGTTTTCCTGTAACCCTCCTATCCCAGGTAAAATAAACAGGCCCAGCACCCAGTTTAGATGTTCCTCTCCTACAAAGTAGATTCCTCACTTCTTGGTCTTCATAAATATGCAAGGGTATGAATAGAAACGGAGCAGCACTGTCTCTGCAGAAAATACATGATTTTTTCCAAGCTATGGCTATGATCCTCAGGGCATTGTCAATGTTACAGGATTTGGGTTTGTGCTGAGATTACTTGGCTGTTTTGTTTTCATGTTCTCATTTCATTTCATAAGAAATTCAAATGTCTTTCAAAATAGTTATTTTCACAGCTGTGTGTTTTTAAATTGGAACTGATAAGCAAAGTAACTGTTGGGGGTAACGCTGTCATCAGATTCACCAGGTACTTCAATTTTACCTCCATGCACCCGCATTTTACACTTACAGCCTTATCTCCTGGATAATACACATTAACTTCCATGTTCTTCTGGTTAAGACCAAAGATAAATTTATGTCCTTAATGTCAGAATTTGTTTTGACTAATTATGGTACCCATGGACACATGTTTAACCTCTTAGTATGGCACGAAAAGGCATGCCGATGACTTTTTCTAAATACCTACTTTATTTTGCTTGAGTGCTTGTTAGAGCCTTTAGCTTTGTTTTGCATTCAAATAAGTGTTACAAAAGTGGGAAGAATCTGGATGACATTGAACATTTTAGCTCCAGGGTTTGACACTCTAAATCTGGCTAAAATCTAAACTCTTTAATGTTTCTTTATCTGTACTGACAAAAAAAAAAAGTAGTGTGGGCTGAAATTCTAAATGCTCACTGAAATGCAGCAGCGCAGTGATTTGCTTGCTTTTGCTATGATCCTTTGTGTTTCCCTGGCTGTTTAACTAAAATCGTTTTTGTCTCTCCTAGAGCATTTTGCAGGCTAGTGATTGAGAACCTTTTGGAGAAACTGTGTAACACAGCAGGAGGTTATTCAGATCCTATCTTACTATTAATTTTTTAAGTCCTATGGTTACAAGTAATGGCAGCTTTGGGGAAGGCTGGTAGCTGCTTTGTAGTTTTTCCTTCTAGCAAGACCTGCAGTGTCAAGCACTGCATGCCACTGTTCTAATCACAGGGGTGCACTGCTGCAGAGCTGTTCTTATCCTGTTTTCCTCCCGAGCTCCCATTCTAATAAGGAATGTGCCAAGTGCCCAATTTCTCTATTGTAAACTAATGATTTCTGATTTGACCAGCAGAGATGTAAGTCAAGTATTTTTTAGGCAGCACGAGAGTTCGATATGCAGCTTGTTTGACATTACTGAGGTGTTTTGCCGGTCGTGTTTCTGCAGTTAACTAGGCTAATGTGAAAAGGTTTGGTGAAAATCTAGAGAAACATTTGGTTCTTTAGAAATGGATCTTGGGCTAGTTGTGGGAGTGCTGGGCCCACCTGGGAAACTGGGATAATTATGCTTTGCCCTAGAGAAGTGCTCTGAGCTCTTTGGGTGAAAAGTGTTGTGGTTAATACAAAGATCAGCATTAGTGCCGTTAGGGCAGCACAGGAGGGGTCCTTTTTCACAAAACATATTGAGACTTGATCAGCACATGTCTCTGACTGCAAAGAGATAACTAGGTGTTGTTTTGTGGTATCAGACCTTTCTTATTATCACCAGGTGGATTGAATTTACTTAGTAAAACCAGGCAGTTTTAAAATAAGAAAATGGAATTCAGAATAGTGAAATCTACATTCTTCTTTCTGCAAACTGTAGCTTTTACCTGTAACAGGTGTGGTGTAAAGACAGATGGATATGCAGTACAGATTTTCATAGTATACAGCTTAGTAATAACAAACACTTTAATACATTATCAGTATTACTGTGCAGGGTTTTTTGAAATGGAAGTTGTTGTTGTCATATAAGCCTCTGTTGTTTTGTGGCAATAAATTTGAAGAAAATTATAGTAAACCAAGTCCTTATAAAATTTGAAAGTACTAGCAGAACTTAATTACTGGCAGAGGGCAGCAGGAAGAAAACTGAATGTCAGATGAATAGCTCCCCTAAAGGTTTTAATTTTTAATTATAGATTAAAGAAAGCCTTTGCCGAGTTCCCTAAGATCAATATGAAATACAGATCGTTCATCCACACTACAGTGCACTAGTGGCATAGTTATAAATATTCAAAAAGAAAATTAAAGTAATATAAACAGCCCTATTTTCCAAGGACAATTACTTCAACTTCTAATACTTTTATATGCTGTGGCATACTGCAGACTATTCGAAACCAGTGGCCATGTTCCAAAGGTCTAGAAGAATGCAACAGAAAAAAAAATTAATTAGCAACTACGTATATTCATCATGACTGAATTTTCCCCCAAGATTCCTTCTGGTGGATTTTTGCCCGGCAGGTGAGCGAGCTGCATCACTATGTAATGACGCTTTCAGAATGCAGAGTGTCTGGCGCAGCCCTGGGAGCACAGCTCACGTCAGTGCAAGAGTGTCATACTTTTTGTCTGAACTATGGCATTTTATTGCTTTGCTTAATTTTCACTCAAATTTAGTTGTTAAATTACTGACCTTTATCCGTCTGAGACTGTTATTCCAAATTTATTTAATTAATAATTAATGTATTGAATTATGATGTTTAACACAGCCATCAACCATACTATTCTGTATAAAGAATGAAGTAAAATTAAATTTTAATTTAATGAACCTTGGATTCTTTTTGTGTTCTGAATAATGCTGAAACAGGTACATTTATTTTAGTTTCAATACTTACGTAAGAATGTTGCTTTTTTTTTTTTTAGATACCCTTTCTTTTGACAAGTGTGGTAGAGTTATCTCCATTGACAATTTTCTGAAATAAACCAGCTATAATCAAGGGTGAGCTGGCTGCGTGGCTGATGTGAGCTCTGCTAACCGTGTCTCCAGGAGGATTTGCTCTTAACTCCTGGTGCTGCGAGCCAGCTCGCTTTGTTGTTCACAGGTTCGCAGAGGTGCTGACATGATGACTTTTGTTTTATGAAAGCCAAAAGGATGTAAAGTTACACTGACGGGAATGAGGAACACACAGGGCAAGAGCTGTTTGCTGCAGATGCCAAAGATAATTAAGGGGCCTTCACTGAGCTCGGTTGTAGAGGTATCTAATTTACTATGTAATTGATTAGTTGCAATTATGTTTATAAGTCAAATTAACAAGAGTACACCAATGTTCTTTTAGTTACCCATCACTCTGTCAGTACTGCTGGTGAATGCCATGGAAATATTGTCTTTTATTCTGGTTTGTGTGGCAGAATGCCATGTCAGAGGCAGAAACAAACTGATGACTGAGGCAGACTGTACCTTTTAATTGAAAGAAACTTGTCAACTGTGTAAAGCTGCAGAAGAAAATAGCTTCTGGTGACAAAGTCCTTGAGTGAGACTGTCTTAAAATATGCAAAAAGTTTTATGTGCTGATGTGTGGGAAAGGGGCAGATGATACTGTCTTCAGCATGTGGAGTCAGCAGGGAGAACAGGACACGAAATCACAGGAGCAGCAGACCCAGAACAGCTGAGGATACTGGCAGATAATTAATTCTCTCTGGTGCTCCTTTTTTGTGACGTCCCCCTCCCCCAAATCTCTTATTAAAGAAGGTGGATACTAGAAATGCAATGAAAGATAACAGCTGTACCCCTTTCCATATGGCAGCCCACAGAGAAATGTTGAGTAATGTTCCTTGTGTTCTACTGTGTAACAACTTTAGGTGTCAAAAATGTGAAACCTTCTTTGTGCTCACTACCAACACGGGGAGTGTGACTTGCTCTGCAAAAAGGGTTTAAGTCAGCTATTTTGACAGGTTTCTTGGCGTTGCTCTTTAGCTGTTAATAATCACAGAGAGAATGTCCAGAATCCATCTTTCAACAATAGGAATAAAAAACTTCACACAGTAACTCTGGCTTAGCAGCCACACATTGTTTATGAGCTTTTTCCCTCTTGCCTGCAGTTAGCAGAAGCAGATGTCTGGGCTGTTATGATTCTTCCTACAGTGTTCTTCACGTGATGTTGCTGTCTAAGAGCATCAAAGGTGCGGGGCTGTGAGATGTATTTATCCCAGGTAGGAAGTTGCAAGAAATCCCAAGATTGTTTCAGCACTGAATGTCATAGAAAAACTTTGAGGTTATTGGTGCAGGGGAAGAAGTGAAGTTAAAAGGTGAAAAGCTAAGATGCAAACAGTGGATGCAGCTGGCAGAAGCATTCTACTCACCAGCCAAAGCATCAGACTGCAATAGATACAGACTGGCATTTCAAGTGGAACAAGTCAGTATGTCTCTAGCATTAGATAGCCCCAAAGTCTGTATTTAAGGAGCCTAAAAAATAATTATTTAAGGATTTTTCTTTATAACTTTTTGTAACTGTATACATCTGAGGAAATAGTAAGTCAGCAAGGACACGCTAACAATAATGTGCGACTGTGCAGAGACTCCTGACTTGTGTTTGGCAAACACTGTTTCTGTGAATGCGTGTGTGTGTTTCCCAGACTTTTTGGGTAGAGTGGCACAGAACCCTGCCGTATACTGTACAGTTCTGCTGGAGCTCGCTTTCTTTGGTCAAATGGCCTTGACAGGGCACTCTCATATTGAAATAACTGTACTTGTTGTTAAGCAATGTTATTGCTTCTAACTCCAGTGCCCTCTATGAATGGCCTTTCTGTCTTCTTGGTATGACTCATATTTTGTATGCATATCCTTTTAGAGTATACATTATCCCAAATATTTTAGAAATTAATCTACTGTATCACTATTCTAAAGAGCTCTGAAGACTTTGAATGTCAGTCAGAGGAGGCATGGTTTGACAATTAAGGCATAGGAAGCAGGAATTGGAAGAGGTTTGGGCTCTCTGCCTGTTTGGGTGACAGATGTGCTGTATGACCTTGGCCAGCCATGTAGGACCGCCTTAAGCTCAGACTCTTTCTTGTGCTAGGAGTAGTTCTGATGACTGCAGAGGAGACTCTACATACTGCGAAATACTGTGCAAAGCGGTAGAGTGTGATGTTTAATATTTTTACCATACTTTTGTCTGTAAAACATTTATTTCCTTCAATGAGGTGCTATAGATTAACTGAAAATCTCATATTCATAAGTGTAAGGGCTGTTGTTATAGCAAAGTGGGTTATTGCTGTGTGGACAAGGTGACTTCCAGATCTCAGCAGAAGCGTTTCAGGAGTAGAGTGTTTTGCATCAAATCTAAGCAAATCCAAATTCACTATCTGCAAATCAAAATCTTACAGTGAAATCCAGCAGCATACGGGGATTATCCAGGCCCTGTCTGTGGTGGGGCCAAAGGGCAAAGCAGAACTTCATAGTAATTCCTGGAGTTCTCCTTCTGCTTGGAGGAATTTGCATGGCAAATATTATCTTCGTTACATTTAGTCTTAAAAACCAAACAAACCCACAAGTCCAATAAATATAATTATGTCCAAACTTGCATGTATTTTTGTTGTCGTTATGTCTGTAAGAGTTTGGAATTTTGATTCCGAAGTTCTCTGTACATGGATTTTTAAAGCAACAGAAAGGAGGCTGGAAGGATGGACAGAGGAAGTACAAATCTTGAAACAGTGTTAGGAAGACATAAGGTTTGAAGAAAAAAACAAGAACAAAGTTGCTCTGTAACTACTGTATTTGCAGTTCACAGCCTATTTGTAAATTGAGTTCATCTATTAACATTTATTAATAGATCATTTTCTTCCCTACAAGCCCATTGGAAGCATCACGGACAGGGGCTGAATTGAAGCTTTGTCCCTCTGCTTTGGAGCCCAACCCCTCAAGTTCTTCCTGTGCCTTCCTGCTCAGGGAATAAAGCTTCAAAGATTTCAGAGCCTTTATTTTCCTTATGGCTTCTTTCATCAGCAATTTAGAGCCCTCCTTCCCCAGACTGAACTATCAGGAGTAATTTAACCCATTGCTTTAATGGAAATCGTTTGAGCATGACTGAGAGCACCTTTGGTTTCACTGGTATGCCATGGGCCATCCTTTAGTAAGAAACCAGAGCAGGTTATACATCAACAGAACTTGTGGGCTTTGCAATAGTGAGAGGGGTATAAAGCAATAAATCTTTGATTTTTCGATCTTGAAGTCAAGGTATACAAGTTTGAACCTCCACAAAAAGCAGAGATACTAAGCAAAGAAAAAGTGTTAGGGAATTTTACAAAGAACAGGAAGATATTTCAAAGTCAAAGGGGAATTTAAGCTGTTGGGGTGTAATTACAAAAATTGGAGCTGGGCCAGCATGCAAGGACTGGTGTCCCTGACTTTTACAAATGGCTCTATGAAATCTTAATGATGAGAAAATGTCAAGGCCTCAGGCTTTATTCCTCAGTCATCTCTTGTATGTATTCCCTGAGGTCTTGTTGGGCTTTTTTTGCCCATCAAGGTCTTATTGGGGGTTTGCTCTCCCAATAAAAGGAACCTTTTCTGTGAATCACTAGCATAAACCCTTGTAACACCTCTGGTTTTGTGGAATGTGTCCCATTCAGATTATTTCACTACTATAGGACTTGAAATCAGAGATTTCAAAGAACTGTACAATAAACATGTGAATTTAAAAGTCTTGCAAAACTGAAGAAATGTAGGAGTTGCCTTCATTATACAGTAGCCTTAAAACAGTTTTGCAGAAAGCTTCAATCCTTGTGGTGTTCTCTAGAGTAACTGTGAGTCTGTAAACTGTCATCCTGCTGTATTTGTTGATCAGCTGAGAAGAGAAGCCAAATGTGAGTTTCCTGTTGTATCTTCTACCAATAGACTTGATGTGCATTCTTACCGTAAAAAAGGTCATCATCTATCAGCTTGCATGGTCCTAGGGGGAAAATCTTGCTCTTTGAAGAATGCTAGAAGCAATCTTTAAAGAAGTTTGGAGTGTATAGATTTTTACTTAGGTCAGGGATTTGGAGATGTAAAATTAAACTACAGAACATCTCAAACATTTGCAGTAACTTTTGTCAAGATTAAGCTGTCAGCTACAGTTTTGTCCAGAGCTTTAAGAGAAAATATTATAGATCTTACTTGATTTCTGTAACTTTTTTTCACCCCAAGAAGCATGGCAAGTATGGTAACTACATCATGTATTCACCCTGCAGAGCACATACAAATTTAAATAAAGGTAATAGAGGTTAGGATGTGGTTGATGTCATTTGAACTGCTCAGTACATATTGACAAAGAATCAGGACAATTTTATAGGCAAATTCTGATCTGTCATCTCCTCACAGACTACTGTCATGATATTAATGGAAAAAGTGTAATGTTATATTTGATGAATTGTGACTCACGTTGTGAGTCTTGCCTGATGTATCAGTGAACTCCAATCTTTTTCCGCTTGTGGACCACTTAGGTTTTAAAGTGAAAGTTTGGTTTCTTGTACTAAAAGTTTAATGGGCTTTCTGTTCTTAGTTACCTATTGCAGGCCTTTTATAAATACTGCAGAGCTCCTGCCAGGAGTCCACAGACCACAAGATTAAAACCTCAGGTTTACACAAACCTCTGTTGGGTGGATGCCATCCTTGGTTGGATGGACAGGAATGTTCAACAGCTGTTAGTGTGTGCAGCATTAATGGATTCATAAAAGGAGGAGGGAATCAGGAAGTAAATCTTCACTCAACTATTTCAAGCTAAATCTGTAAGCTTCCTCATCCTCACATCAGTTCTCTCCACCCAGTATCATCTACAGTGCATATTTCTGAGTTCTACTTCCATAGAGTTTTCCAAACATGTTAAGTGGTTTGAAATTGATGTCTCTTTCGTGCTTCAAATGTTGAATAAGCTTTCCACTAAAAAAGATGACGGTGTGTCACTATTTTTATAGTAGGAATGTGTTTTGATGGCTAAGTTTGCAAGAGTTATGCTTTATAGCTCTGTGTATAAACATTTGCAAATAACTTTACTCCTCTGTTTTTAAACTCTTATTCAAGAATATTGCATTGTTACTTTTTATTATGCTGGTCAGAAAACAGATCAGGCAGTGCTTGCAGCGGAAAACTCTGGTTTATTTCAAGGTTTTATATGTATTGGATTTTTTAAAGTAGTACACTTCTAATTGCAAGCTATGGCTTCCAAGTCTTTTTCTCACTCAAGATCCTCTTGCAAGAGCTGGAGGGATAGTGATTTTCACTAATTTCTCTATGAACTTCAGGTTCTATACAATTTGGAAGCTGCACGTGGAGCACGAGTTCTTGATTAACAAAAAGGTGATGTATAATTTAATTGGAAATGTTTACTGAGATTTTTTGCATAGGAAAAAAAAGGAGAGTATAAATGAGAGAAGAGAGTACATCCAAAAAACTACTGACAAAATTGTCATTTGGCTGCGCTGAGAGGGAACGCTGGCAAGAATGAGAGACAGAAAGGTCAGAGAAAGAATAATTGGAAATGGCTATTTATAGCCACTACCGCATACCTCCTAGGTGTTTCAGCATATGAAAATTCAGATTAAACCAGAAGTTAATGCAGGTAAGAAAGGTCAGGGAGATAGTCATTGCTGAATGGCATTAAGTGGATCTTTGTGGAATTGTTGGGGTGGGAAAACCATTTCTGTATGTGGAGCAAGTAGCTGCAGGAAGCATAGAAAGTATTCAGATAAAGACATTATTATACTTTTAATAATATTAGTTTTGGCTCATGCATGAAAATGTTTTGGAGATGTAAAAGGAAAATGTTGTAGGTCCATACCCTGCTTGCAGAGCAGAACTACTGAAAACTCGATGCTCCCTATGAAAGTTGTTAATGTAAATATGGAGGTTAAAATGACTCTGAAGAAATCTCAGTTTTATGCTCTTGGTTAGGCTCATGAAACTTATAATGATTATAAATGAAAGATCTTCATTGAAGGCATTACTAGAAGTTATACATTAATGAGCAAAGCAAATCCAACTTCCAGTTGTTCTCAGAAGAAAAGAAAGTTGATTTACAAATATCAGTAAAGCTTGGGTGAAGATGCTCAGACTTGCAGAAATCTAATACAGCCCTTCTGCGGGAAAGGCTGCTGCCCTTGGCTAACTCTGGGCCACTTGGCAGAGCAATTACCTAGTCCAGGTGGTTGAGCTAGAAGAGGTTCTGAACCTCGAGAGGTTGGCTAGGCGTGCTTGAGTCAGGTCATCTTTGTTATTGTGGTGATTCCACATTGTTTTGACCATTGCTCAGAGTCACTGAATTTAAAATAGCATTGCTTTGTTGAGCTCTTATGACTAATGAGCTTGTCTGTCTTTGGGAGGTACCAAACTCATTGCTTTTCATAGCAACAAAATGCTTATTTAAGCTCTCCCCTCCCTGCCTGCCCCCATGATAGTGCTAACTATGGCAGTCTTCAAAGAAGAATTAGAGTCCTCACACTGAACTTTTCTGTTAGAGCTGTGAGTACCATCAAACATTCATTGTCAGGTACTCTTTGAAAGGAATAGTACTGTAGCCATTATTGTGGACTTTTGATATCCTAATTACCTGCAAGCCATTTGTGTCAAAGACCTCGTGTTTGAATTTTCGCTTTTCAATTGATCTCCTAGAGTTTAAGAACAGTAATAAGAGCTTAACTGGAAAATCTCACTAAAACTTAGAAATAACAGTTGAAGGCATTTAATCTTTTCATGACCATTAGTTAGGGTTTCCATTTGTGTCCGCGCTGTCTGACTGTGATCACACTACTAGCAGAGAGATGAAAAAGAAGCAGAGAAGAGACAAACATTTGTTCGTTAGTTACCCATTTTGTGGGTGAGAGGTTTGAAGGGTCAGTAAACCAAACTATTGAACTGAAATACCAGTTTGTGTCATTGGTGATATGGCACATACATAAGGAGTTTTTTTATTGATACATAGAATCTGCAAAATAATCTTTGAACACTCCCCCATTCCTACAAATTTGCTAAAGGTAAGCTTATGAAATAGTTGCAGGGGGGAGCTCTTTCTGCCCAGCACCCAGCAGTATGGGATAACTATACTTGTACCAGATTCTACCTATTTGAATGTTTGTGGCTTTTTCGTGGTGGTTTTTTTTCAGGTGATTTCCCCCCCCCCCCTTTAATTTATGGAAGAAGAATAGATTAGTTTATATCTTCATATATAACTGACTGAACAAAAAAAAAATAAATTCTGTAATATATTTTCAGTTATACGTTAAAATTTTTCAGAATCATAATCTCGTGTGTTTTTTTTCTGTGTGAATTAATTAAAGTAGTCCAAGAATTTTCAGTCTCGGTAGTACTATGTGCATAAAATCTATTTTATAAACTTAGCAAATCTATAAATTCAGATGATCTTCCTTGAATTTTCTTTCACTCTTTTTCATCGGTTGGAGGTTGTTATGCATTTTTTAAGTGAAAGAACAAACTTGTGAGCTGTCATCTGTTAGTATCACATGAATTTCTTTTTAATATATCCCAAATAACCCCACTGTAACTTTATTGCATTCTCTCTTTAATAATGTTTGATTTATTAAAAAGACAAGGCTGAAGTGGTAAAGCCTTGGAGCAAATTCAGAGTAGTTTAACTAATTGGCTTCAATGGAGGTAGATTAGCAGCTAATATAAGGCACTTTTTATTTCATCTATGCCACTGGCATTAACTTACAATAAGCAAACTAGAAGTCAAAGACATAATTGAAAGTATTATCTGGAGTTTCCAGATTACCTTTAGTTGGCTTTCCCGCTTCCTAGTTCAGGAATTTTGTGCCAATAACCAGTGAACCAGAATTTTCCACTGCATGAAATGTTATCAATTTGTTGATTCATCAAAACCAATTCTGTATAATTTCTGTTTGTTTTGCTGTGATTGGCAAATATGGACATGGATTTTTACACGCGTCTTGATAGCCGAATGCTGTAATAGTTCCTGTCTGGGAATCATGAATAACAATAATGAGAACCATAATCCACGTGAGAGAAATTCATGATGCATATGCATATGTTTTTTGGACCATTTTCTTCTATAACAAAACTCAGAAAGTCCAAGTAGTGTGACATAGTGTTGTAGGAAGTATGACAAGGGCAGGCTGTGAAATGTGCTGCTGTCCTGGTTTGAGGTAAAACAGAACCAATTTTCTTTTCAGTAATTTTACTTTCTACAAAGTTGTCAAGGGTGCAGTACTACTGAAATAGATGCTATCTATGTTTCATATTTGGATTTTAGATTTTCAGTGTCAGGTTGTGTACAAAAAGCAGTTTTGTCTTTCCAAATGGATTTCAAATGGATTTTGATTTTTGTACTTTGCAAGTTTTTCCTTGCAACTGGCTTTTCTTTCTGTGTCAGAAATGGTAAAAAAAAATATGTTTCCATGGAGCAAGTCATTTTAAGAAACATAAACTGCACTAAAATGAAATTTAATTCAAGCACTATCTGATGAACCATTGAAAGTCTAGGACGTTAGGTGACGCTGGAATATTTAGGAGGAAAACTGCAGTCTATGTGGGAACTTTTAACAATAGCAGAGAACACTGAATTGCAGAAAGGCAATGGAGAGGGATAAGAGGCTGGAGGACACACAGAATGCTGCAATGTTTTCCTACTTATATTTTTAATTTATATGGGTTGAGATGTACAAATCTAAATGTCTTCCACTGAATTTAGTTAAATATGAGAATTGTCTCAAAGCCAAGTGTCAGAAATGTTGCAAGGGAAAGATGAGATATTGAACAATGTGATCTTTCCAAAAGTATCTTTCAGGGGCTTATAAGAGCTAATGATGCAGGAAAGCATGACTGCAAACAACTGAGAAATTTGTCATCGCCATTTAATAGTGTTGTGATAACTTTGAGTGTCTAGTTCACACTAAGAAAATGTTGAAATATGGCCTATGAACTATACAAAACACGCCTTCTAAATAACAAAGCTGTTTCTTTTGCTGAACTGTATGGTATCATTCTTTATCCACTTATAAAGGAAAATGTTTTTGGTGTCACGTTAGCTATGTCCCACACAGTTCATTGCTTTGTTTATTTTTTGCTGTGTGAAAATTTCTGTCCTTACATTATACTTTGTGTGCCTCCAAATTTCTTCTTCTGGCTGATGACGTCTGCCCTTATAAATAAATTTGTTGGGTAGAACAGCACCGGATGCTTTCCAGAGATTCTGGTACCTTTCTGTCGTAGTCTTATGCTTACCACTTCAGTAGTGAAGAGAAAAAAAATTGGGTCATAAAATTCCTTCTGTAGATACAGTTTTAATCTTCCTCATGCATTTCAGCTTTGTGATCTTTTTTTACTTTAGTGCTTCTAACATGCTACTTGCTATCAGGTTTGCTCACTCAGTTGGCCCTCTCATAGTTTATTATGGTGATTCTGTATTATCCAATTTTCTGCTTTCCCTTTCAGGATTGGCTCATGCACCAATAATGACCTGCATTCTTGATGACTTGCTGAACTTAATTATACCATATAAATAATTTTGATCAATATAATTCTGTCATAAAACTCCTGGTGCACTGAATAACATTATAAAATAATTTCTCAGTCTCTGTCGTTGAATAAAACTCTTGTCTTTCTCTGCCATTTAACGCCCAAAGTGAGTTAATTGGATAACTAAATTCCTTTAAAGTAGAGTATATTTTGAGATTGTGTGACACTGGTTATGAAAATCAAATATTAAGCAGGTTCTGAAAAGCACTGAAACAAAGGCAGGAATGGCCATAATTCGTTTTTCTTCAGTGTCAATATTTTGTTCTTCTCAAACATTGGAGATCTATTGAATTATCAAGATCTAGATAACAAAACAAATGGAAAACTGTCAAATAAGTGAAAGGTATTTTCACTCTCATTCATTGGAACACAATAACTGATGGGGTTAAAAGGAGAAATCAACGTTCCTACCAGTAGCTGGATATAAAGCTATGTATTTTGTTCTCCTGTTGTAGCCTCTACAAATCAAAAACCCACTGGCAGGAAAAGGTCTCTTCCCTGTAGGGGCTAAATTCAAATAAACAAAAGAGATTGTCATTGAAGATGTTCTGATCATGGCAATTCTTGAATATTTGAGGCATAGAAAGGCTAAGACAAAGCTGTAGCTTTTCTCTTTTGAAAAATGTCACATTAAAGGTAAAGCAATTCGAGGAATGATCATTGCTGTTGGTATTTTTACTTCAGGATGGACCTTCACAAGGTGAGAAATCGAAAGACAGAGAATGAGGAGAACAAACCTAACAGCTGCATTAAACCAAAAGGTATCTTCAAGGTGATGCTGTAATATACAGTGTGCTGGGATATATTTCTCTTTTTGCAATAGAATTTTAGAGCTTTTCTTTTTTCTCCCAGTGTGAAGTCAAAAGTTTCTTTATTGCTGCGTTCCTGACAGCATCACACTAAAAAGGTGTGTTCCCTGATTCATGACTAATTCTCTTTGGGTTAGAATTCTGTCACTTATTGAAAACATAAAATATTTTATTTCTTTGTATATGGAAGCAATCAAATATGCAATAGCTTATGAGTCCCGTAACCCTGCTAAGGGCAAAGATCTCAAGAAAGGTCACTATGTATTTGAGGTAAGATAAAATTTTTAACAATTTACAATAGCAATTTGAAAACATTTTTTTTTCTCGTTAAGGAAAACTGCCTAGGTAGAAATGATCTCTGCTCCATTCCTGTTTTTTCTATTGCTGTATGTTTATGCAGTGTTAAAATCATGTGAATCAGATAAGGTCTCCTGGCTGTGCATGGGACCCGGTGCTCCCCACACCTGTGAACTTCCCGAGGCAAAAAACACCTTCCCTGTGGGGCACTCCTGTGCTCGATGGGAAAAACACCACTTGTTGCTCTTTTGTGAGAACACGATGTGTGGGTGTTGATGGTCCACCAGGGTTTGTTCTTTGTCAGTGGTAGCAGGAAATGTGGTTTAGGGAGACATCGATGAACTTGTTAATATGGGGAGAGAGAACCAAACCCAACAAGGCTGAGAGAATAATTGATATTATGAAATGTAATTCTTGTCAAAACTGATTTAGGAAAAGCAGACAATAATTGAGATAAATTACTACGCTCCATTGCACTTCTTTCTCCCTCCCCTTCCCTCCCAGCACTACAGGGACATACAAATGTGCTTTTGCTTTTTTTAGTTTTGGCTCTTTGTCAAGGTTACCTTTACTTGACTTTCTGATACTGTGTTGTAAAGCCGTAGTCAAATTCCTTTGATGTCGTGTCTGGAATACAAGGTATGACTTCTAGGGCTTCTCTTCGAAACATGCACTAACGGATTGGAAGCAGTCACATGCATTTCAGTAAATGCAATCATTTGTGTGGTTTGGAGTTCATGTGATTGTAATGAGAAACAAATTTCTGCAGGCAGCAACTTGAGACTCTGTAGCAAGTGGGAATGCTGGAAAACTTTGTATTGAAGAATATAATATTTTTTTTTAAAAAGTTTTAAAAGGGTTTGTTTTTTATAAAGGATCTCTTTCAATGTCAGTTCATTAATGTTATGAGACTTGGCTTAGAAATGTCTGAGCAAAGCCAGGAGATTGTAACTGCTGGTATCTGAGGAGTCATCTCTAAAAGTAGGCTCCAGGCTGGTTACAGTGGTCAGTTTGTGCCATAGGGGTATGAAGGCAGATGGAACTGAGCTTCCCATTGTGCTGATTTCCCAGAGTGGGATGCCCTGATAGAGATGAAGTCTGTGTTACAGGCAACGCTTTTCTTCCCCTGAAGTGAGAGAACTGGCTCTGAGATGGCTCTGTGAACGTGTACCTGTTCAGAATTTCTGAGCACTGGTTTGAATAGCTAAGAAACCCGAAAGTGTCTGATAGAAACACCGCTAAATTTCAGAAAAGGAACGTTTTAGACTCTTCTTCAAAGAAAAGGTAAAGATTTATTTACCAAAATTACCTGATTTAGAGAAAATTCAACTAGCTTCTCAACAATACCGCATTTGGGCTCTGACTCAGCAATGCTCATGTGGGTGACTTCCACAGTGCCAGTTACTGAAATGTGCTTTAAGAACTGGAGCCTTGCAAATTGAAGTCCATCATTTACATGCAAAAATAAATGCATTGAAGTCTAAAATAACTTGGAAAAGCAGCAGGTTAATTTTGATATATAATACTGGCAGGGCACACAGGGAAACTATCTGTTACTATTTCTTGGCATCCTAAAGAAGTTGAGCCAGTACTGAAAGGAAAGGCATACTTGTGTCTGGGAAATGGTCCTTGCAGCTGGGCTCCTTTGAATGTGGGGCCCTATTTACTGGTCCTTCCCCTCCGCTTTAGCTGCAGTGTAGATCTGTGGCTTTCCCAGCTCGTGGATCCCATGTGCCTGATGTGCCAGATAGCTGCTTGCAGACCTACCACACAAGACTGGAAAGGCTGGTGCCCTGTGGGTATCTGTGGGAAAAGGTAGAAGTAAGTTAGCTGTGTGAGCATCACACTACATCTGCTGCGAGAACAGATGCCCTTTCTAGAGGGCATGTGAGTTCTCTGCCTAAGTGTCTGAGCTCAGGGACAGAGAACCACTTTCTTCAACACAGCCAAACAGAGGGCTCTGTAGACTTCGATTGCTCAGTCTTCGTGTATCCAAAATCTACTCATTCATTTATGTCCCCACTACACTTTGAACGCCTCCCTTAACCAAGAACCCACTATCCCTACGTAAGTTGTCTTACTTTCCATGCCTTATAAAGCCAGGCCGTAGCGCTGTCTCCGTTCTTCCGCTTCCCCAATATCACCATGCTCCTTACCCAAACTTCTGCATTCCCATGTCCTGACATATGAGATGTGCCCTTTTTAGGATAAACCCTTGTAGGAAAATCCCCTAACGCATAGTGCTGTCAAAGGACCTAGTGCTTTTGGATTCTCTGTACGGGCTTCCCAGAATTGGTGTCAACCACACCCAGCTTGAAGCCATGCAATACTGCAGAAACCAGCGTATCAAGAACTGCATCTTAACAGATCGCAGGTCCTCAGCCTCTCCCCCACTTCCCTGTGAACCTTTGTGCCAAAGGGCATAATCTCTGATCCCAAGCCAGCAATGTACGCAGGATCCCCAAACTGCAGTGGGTGAAGAGAACGAAATAAATTTTCCTGGGTGCTGCAGAATGCAAGTGACCGAAGGTGAAGTCTGGTGGCTGTTCGGCATCTTGTTCCTCCCAGTGATGCGTCCTTCTCTGCTGACTCATGCTCTAACTCCCACCCAGCTTGGATCCTTCTCTTGGGCACTGGGGCTGGGAGCAGGGGCTGTTCAGCAGCACTTGGCCTCTTTGAAGGCCTGTGTGGCTTATGAGCTGTGCGTTGGCTACCGCCGCTCTGCACCTTCTCCCCAGCACGTTATCCAGGGACGGGTTTGTCCTTCAGGCCTGGAGATGATACCTGGTTTCAATCCATTCTTATTGCTAAATCACTTTGGCAGCAAACTTTATTTACATGTCATAATTACCTTAAAGTCTCATTACAGCAGACACCTGGTACTTGCCATCACATTTAAGGTTGCAAAACAGTTTCCATAGCAACAGCTGTCTCTGCACACCATAATTTTGTAGAGCATTTCCCTATTGGCTAAAAAAAAATCCACAATTGCTTTCTGTCCAAGGTTTAATTTTCCCATCAATCAATTCTGAATTAATTTGTGGTGAAAGAATATATTATTTCTTATTAGAAAAAAAATACCTCCCATTTTCTTCTGGGAAAAACTATTGCAAAAATAGACAGGCTGAGGAGTACTAGTATTGTTTGGGCTGAGAAAAAAGTTTGGTTTTAATTTAGTTTTAATGAAAGTAAAATAATACCATGGGTGTATGAGGCAGGGATTTGGTTTTGACCACCTAGTTGTACTGTTGTGTGTCTGTCCTTTTACTTAACTTGCTTGCCAGTTTTAAAGACTTAAACTTAAACTTAAAATTAAAGACTTAATTTTTTAAAAGTAATAACTATCTATCTTAAAGATGAGCTTTTTTGGCACATATTGTACTTTGAATCTTAGCTGTCCAAACAGTAAAAATGACCCACTGTTTTCAGACTACATCCCTTTCATATTAATGTATGTGTAACATTTTTAGAATCAGTCAAAGCTAAAGCCATGCTGGGATATTTGGAGCCTCTAGCTTTGAATTTATCCACTCTGACATGAATTAGACCCAGGATTTGCTGCTTTAAATGTTTTTAACTTAAAATTAGCTAACTGATTTTCCTCAGGCTTAGACTTGTACCGACTCCTGAAGAAATCTACAACGTAAAATTTGAAGAAAAATACCGTTTTAGTTCTAAAATTATTTGCATTTAACAAAATGAATTGTAAACTGATATAATTTTAGTAATGCTGTTTCAGATCTCATTCTATCCATGTTCAACCATTGTCTCTTAATTTTATTGTTCTTGGATTTCTTCAGTTTCTCAAGCTTTATGAAAACTCTTTGTATTGTTTTTTTGTAATATTCTGCATGGTCTGCTTTGTTCAGTTTGGTAGATTTTAATCAATATGAGTCCCATTTAAAGGATTTTAATTGTGGGTATGTATGAAGACCCAAATTTGAGGGATAGCAAAATTTATTAGGAGTCAATAGATATTTATGTTCCTTTTAACAGTATGTATACAGTGAATATTAAGCTGGACATGCATGGTCAACTCTCAGATTTATCGACAGTTTCCTGT
Source organism: Chroicocephalus ridibundus (assembly GCF_963924245.1). NCBI lineage: Eukaryota > Metazoa > Chordata > Aves > Charadriiformes > Laridae > Chroicocephalus > Chroicocephalus ridibundus. The sequence continues at coordinate 35,564,426 of NC_086292.1, forward strand.
GCATCACTTCTGTGCCCACGGCAGCTGCAGCAGAAATACAGGCCTCCCATTGCACTTTCTGGTGCCTGGCAGTTCTGTGCAGGGTGCTTCAAATGCACAGCTTCCAGCTTGACCCCAAATTCCCTCTTATCCAACAGATTGCATCCCAGAAGTATTCTATATATATTCATTAAAAAATACAGTGCAGGTTAATTGCGCATTTACATCTTGAGAGATCGGAAGAAAATAACAATGCTATGTTTAAATTACTGTTATTCTTTGCGTAAATATGTTACAATAATCTTCAATAATCTGAGGATATCAGTTTTATTGATGTCAGGAAATAACTTCCTATTCAAACTAAATATACGTGTATCAGATTTTATACTACAATGATTTTTGTGTGAGGGAATGAGTTGATAGAAATTACTTGGGTATAAATAGAAAATGAAAAGCATTGAATTACATACTGAAAGTGTGTTATAAAAAAACCAAAACAGTGCAGAAAGTCTGAATACTAAAGCAGGTAACGTTAATGTAATCACAGAATCATAGAATAGTTTGCACTGGAAGTGACCCTTAAAGGCCAGCTAGTCCAACCCCCGGCCATAAGCAGGGACACCTTCAACTAGATCAGGTTGCTCAGACTCCTGTCCAACCTGGCCTTGAATGTTTCCAGGGATGGGGCATCTACCACATCTCTGGGCAACCTGGGCCAGTGTCTCACCACACTCAGTGTTAAAAATTTCTTCCTCAGGTGACCATACTTTTTTCATTTAGCATTAAAATTTATAGCATTGCAATTTCAATGTATTCAAATTAATAGGCTGTAGAACTTGGGCTGCAAGTCTGAGATGGATTCAGTGTATTTGAAAGCTGTTAAAATAATGATAGAGATTTTTGGAAGGAAATATCTTTTCCAACATACTTGTGGCCTGGGAACAAATTTTGCTCCTAAGAGGACCAAAACACAGACTGACTTTTAAAAAGACAAGTGGTCTGAATCTTATTTGAATAAATACCTCATCAGCTTGTCCTTATCATGTTGAAAGGATTAATGAATGGTATATTTAGGACAGGTACATTACACAGGAAATACCTATTTTTCCCATTTCCATTAAAGAATATATTTTCTAAAGTATCAGAGACATATACTTAGTTTTATTAAAATTCAGTTCTTTCCATGAATTTGAACTATACCTCTTTAAATTGGTAGTTCAGCAGCAGATTAGCAGAAAAAGGCTCATTTACATTCTCTTTTTCACCCTTCTTTGAATCCTCATCCATCAAGTTCAGACCTTCTGGGTTTTTATCATATTTTTATTGAAATGTTAACGTATAATGTGATAATGCAAAAAGACTCTAAGAAAATATGGGGGGAGAAAAATCACAGGCATCTAAAATAACATTTAAAGTAACTGAAAAGAGTAGATGGATCTTTTGCTGCTTATGTTCAGATGCTGGCTTTTAGAAGTTGTTAATATTCCTAAACATCTGCTGATGCTGAATGTGTCTGTTTCTTGAGTCTGGTGGGTTGTTATTTTTCTGTTATAGCTGAGTTCCTGGACTGTTCTATAACAGTAACGTAGTTTTTGCAGTCTGACACTGAAGATTGCATGGCAATATTAAACTCTCTACTCTCAGTGTTTGAATAACACAAGTAGGTCAATAAAATAGATGAAAGTTGATGTTTATAAAGACAGGTCTATCTAGAAAGGCAAAATGATCTGTGTTTCATATTCAACAGCAGGCAGAGTGTTACTATGAATATGGATATTCAGCGATGCCTTTGTTAATGAGAGAGGATATCAAATTAAATAGCAAAACAACACACCTTTCCTGCAAAATGAGTCATTTTCCTGGGTGTGTAAGTAGCTTCTGCAATTTCCTTTAGTGTTTTATCATTACTACATTTTTGTGTAGTGTATTTCCAAGCATTTTTTATAAGATGATTTCTCTTGGAATGATTGTCTATTAATGTATGGGACTTGACATTAGTGTTTGATGTAGTGGTACCATCTGACAAAGGCCTTTGAGGAATGAGAATCACTTCTTTAGTATTTTTTAAAAAATAACATTTCCCATATAGTCAGAAAAAAACACATTCTTTGATTTTAAAGACGGTCAACATGTTGACCTGAGCACGGACCTCTGGATGTTTATCTGCTGTCTACATATAGATCACTTCCAGTATTTCGGACAAACTCTCAGCTCTTGATCCAGCCCTTGTGTGGTGCTAAAGAGCAGGATAACTGCTGGAAATAGGCAGAAGGAATCTCTTCCCTTTGGGAGGAATCTGTGGCAGGTACATAGCTAGGTCAGCCAGATCAATACCACCTTCTTTTATTTTCTTGATATATTGGATTTTGTTTTGGTTTTGAGTGCCTGCCATGGTATGGGAAGAGGAGATATTGTGAAGTTTATTCATTTTATGTTTTGCTGGCAAAAGACATTCAAAGAGTGATGTGAAGCTAGTGCAGATCTGAAACAGCTTTGCAATTGCTCTAATTTACACTTAGAGCAGGAACAAGCCAACCTGGATTTCTCCAGGAATGAGATAAATGAAAACAGCTGTGATAATATTATTCCCAACTCCCTTAGATCTTCTGATGAGCATTTGAGGACCTTGCCTCAGGCTGCTGAAATTAGAGATTGGATTACAGTAGATTCCGTGCTGTTGTATTTGTTGTTAAGTGTGATTTATACCCACAGAAGAAAAAAAAAGAACAGGAAAAAAACTTCTCAGTCAGGGGACTGTTGTTTTTGCTGCATTAAAAGAAGTGATGAGTTGACACAGAAAGCATTTTTGCCATGGAAATCAGTATAGCAATTGAAGAAGCATTATTTTCATTTCACACTGTCCTATAGGAAACTTTGGGTTATTTCTCATATCTCTGTTAAAAACACCATAGAATTTTGGGCAGTGACTGGAAACATGTCCCTGCATGGAGGCTGTCTGAAGAAAGGAGGCTGGCCACCTTAATCACTATAGGATTTACACTTGGGTTTTATGCTAGCAAGTCATGAAGCGAGCTACTCTAGTGGTCTGTTCTTACCTATACAGTGGGAGATCTCTTAAGCAAGTTTTAAAAATGTGAAGTAAATTCTTTTCAATCCTCCAAATGCAAGCTTTTCATTTCAAGTCAAATAGCTTGGAGAAGCCCAAGTGGACTGCACTGGCACAGCTGTCTTTATCAAGCTGCTGTGCACCTTTCTGAAAAGAGAACAGATTGTTTTCACAGGACCAACTTGCTAGGAAAACATCAATTATTATGTTTTGACTGTTAACTGGCATTGATGATATTTGAATCTGTGTTGCCAGTTACAAGTTAACTCTTCCAGGCTTTGCATAAGGCTGACCAGTGTTCAGGTCCCCAGCCACCACTTTTATCGCTTGCAACATTGCAATAACATTTGAAACAGTTTGTACTTGATAATTTCTTTAGATTTTTATGTTTGTTAAAAAATTGTCAGTAGTTCAGAGAGCTTCTCAGCTAATCATCTGGGCCTGTTGATTTGAAACTGTTACATTTTTCCAAGTGCTGCCTTACATCTTTTATTACATCTCTTTTGTTCACAGTAAGGTAGAATGAATAGATCATTTAGTGGTCTGTTTTAAACATAGCACAAAGAATTTAGAAGCATGTCTTCCTTTTATGAATTGATATTTGGTTGTACGAGCTGTATAAAGCACTGAGTATATGCCTTGCTTACAAGTTCCTTTTCTTCAGAATTCGCTTTTAAAAGCATGTTCTTGATGTCTGTGACCCCCTGTCTATTTGATTGATTCCTTCAGTGTCTATTGTCAGCCATTTGCATTATAAATCTTGTAACATAGGTATTAAACTTTTGTTCTGTACCTTTCTTTTTATGTTAGTATGCTTTATCGATGATTAAACTGCAATTCTGTTTGGCTTCCCTTGTTTTTAAATCTGATGCATTTTTTCAGGTTTGTGAATGTGTGGGTTGCTGGCATCCAGTAGGATTTTTGCCAGTGTTTTCAGTTTGAAATGCAGGATTAAATGCAGTAGTCTTAGCAGAGACGTTTTTGCTATTACATATGCATAGGATGTGGAAGAATAAAAAGGTTTTAGGAGACGGATGCTTTATAATTCTTATTATCTTTTTTTTTTTTAGACTTTTTTTCTAAAGAAAGAAGTTACAAGGTACATTGGATACAGCATTAAATGAAAATAATCCAGAGATGCAAAGCCAAAAAGAAACAACTGAGATATATATATATATATATAAACCTCTGAAAAATGGGCTGATTATACAAGAGAGGTTTTATTCAGGAGGAAAAGTGTAAAGTCAAGATTTAAAAAATTTTTTTTATTTGAAGTTTCAAGTTCCTAGCTAAGCACAGAAGTCATGCAAATGAGGGAAAGGTGAAGCAATTGAGTCCTTTAAAAGTGAAACAGTGTGTCTCATCTTAGAATCAGGAGGGAATTCAATGAACTATTTAATATAGACTCTCTTTCAAGTTTATTAAATAGGATTTCTCAATTTCTGAACTTGCACTGGAAAAAGTTCTAGCTGATGTTAAAACCATTTGTTCTATTTATGACATTGTAGTTCAGCTTAGAGACAGTAAAGGCAATGTCAACTGATTGAGAGATGACCAGAGTGAATTCATTACATGGAATGCTGTGTTTCAAGATCTGTGGAGGGCAGGACTTGCTAATTATATATCTAGACTTAGATTGAAAAGAAATATTGGTAATACCTTTGCCAGAAATAGCAGCTGAAGTTTTACAAAAAGCAGATTTAGTTTGATTCATAAGTAATTATGTGCTATCAGCAAGCTTTCATTGCATATGTGTGGCCCAGATGGCAACACAAGGAACTTATCGATATGAGGCAGGAACACAAGTAATGTATTATTCAGACTGTAAGCTCCCTGTGGTTAGTTAGGCTTCTGGAAAACAATTTGGTCTTCCTGAGCTAACAGTTGTATATGGACTAGTATCTGTAATAGCAATTAACCAACCCATTTCCTATAAATGTATGTAATTATTCCTTTTGGTGTTATGTCTCTAGAATGTTCCTGGCCCTGTTTAAACTGGCCTGTAGTTTGACTGTGTGCTGTGCGAAGAAAGGTACTTGCCTTTTGGCTTGCATTGGCAAGTCATTCCCTGTAAACCTTCTCAGTACTACGTTTGTAGCTTTCTCTGCACCAGAATGGCCGTCCTTATGTTTTACCACACACCTCTCTCCTGTCATCTCTTTCTAGAATTTAAATTGTGTTCTGTGTACTTTAACACTGGTCTTTCTCATCTCTGCTGTTCTGACAGGAAGAGAGATTGAAATCCTCACGGTAAGTTGCTCAACAAATTTTTTATTCTTTTAGAGGAAAATTTTCTGGTCCTAGTGATTTTTCCCCCCCTTCCTTTTTATCATTTTTTTCCTCTTCAGTGCGTTAATTCTGACGCAATTTCTCATGTTCTTCCTTTTCAAAGAACTGAACTGTTACAGGAACCCTCCAGATGTTCGCTGCAGTGAAGAGCAACACAGATAATTCATTTAGTTTCTCTGCTAACTGAGAGTCCGTCTAACTTGCTGGTTTTGTTTCTGATCAGCCACTACCTTATCCTTGTAAGAAGGGGTAAGACTGTGCATCCCACTTTACACACAGCTGCAAATCACTGCTGCAATATCACAGGGATCTTGAAACTGACAGCGATATCTTGCCACTGAAAAGACAGGACCCATAAGTTGACATGAAATTATGCAACCGCAATTTGAGAGCTTTATATACTTGAATATACAGAGTTACAGCAGTGCTCCAATCTAGAAGCAGAAATAGTGTCATGTGTCTTCTGAAACTCAGCGGGGCCAACACTTGTTCTCATGTACATGTTCAGAGTAAAAAAGAAGCACTCCATTTGGTATTATGTGGCTTACACGATTCAGAACTCTGAAACTTCCCGTGGAAAGGAGTGTAGACTTGTGGCTCACTCCTGCCCTTCTCTGGGCTGGACAGATGTGAATCAATTCTGGTCTAGAAGCCAGCTGGCCTCGTTAGAGTAATGTTCTTCCTAAGCTAATGTAAGGCGCTGTTGATTATCTCAATGTCCTGCTAATGCAACTGCATTAGCTGCATTTCATCCTGAGTGGACTAACACTGCTTTCCATCCACTTGACTTGGAGCATAAGCAAAGAAGTGTCTACATGGTTCAGGGCAGACACAGTACGAACCATAAATACAAAAGGTCTGAATGTTTCTGAAAATGTAGGCTTCTCAAGTCACTTAAGCCTTGCATATTAGAGCTACATCTAAACAGTTTAAAAAGTCTCAGTCTAAATTAATACAATGCAATTGAAATATCTAATTGTAAAATACATGATTGCAGCAGTATTCTGATCATGAATTATTCTCTAGGAGAAAATATGAATAGTCCTGGGAATAGAAAAATGGAAATGTTTGTGACTAAATTACCTTCTAACTTCACTCTCTGTCCTGGTTAGAGGTAAAACAGTATCAATTTTCTGTTCAGTAATTTTACCTTTTTAGCTAAGCCCCTTCTTACTAATTAAATTCTCTGAAATTAACCACATATTGTGCAGAAACTGTTCACTCTCAGAGTGATAGGACCTGTGTTTATAGTTTATGCCAAGGAATGGTATGCAGAGAGGCTCTTGCTTACACTTATTGCTATAACAACCAAGGTCAGATAACTTAGTTATTTGCCCCGTTGGAGGGTCAGAAGGGGCAAAGCATAGAGGAGTCGCACCTGCAGGGAGGAGCACACAGGACCAGTGACACAAAACTGACCAACAGGGTGTTCTGTCCCATCTGCATCATGCTCAGGATATTTTTTTCTTTTTTCTTTTTATTTTTTTGGCTGACTTGGGAAACAAATCCCACGCAAACAATCTCCAATTACTAGATAGTATAAAGGTTTACAGTGTGACAGAAACACTGCTCATTCTGCTACTGCGAGTAGCAGTTTCTGTGTTTCAGTGCTGAGTTGCTGTTTCAAAATTTGCTTACAAAGATTCAAAGGAAAATAATTCCATTTGCTAGAAACTTTGGAAATGTAATATTCTTAATAACTTCATGCAATTCAGTAATAGAGTGGCATGTTTGCAATGGGCTCAGGAAAATAAGTTGGTTTTTTTTTTTTTGGAAAGCTAGTATGAGATAGCTGAAATAAGGAGATCTTGGGCTGTTTGTTTGGACTAGATATTATCTCTGAGAAATAAAAGCATACGGAATGCCATCTGGCCCATGAAAATATGCCATTGAAATGATTATGGTATTGAAGAAGACAGTCTACGAACATTTAACAGTGTAATGAATGTCATTGCTATAACTTTAAATAGGATGGCAAAACCGAGGATATGTTAGGGCGAGAAAATTCTCCATTTGAGAGGAACAAAATTCTTCTATGTCATTTAAGGCCCCTGGTCACCAATTTAGATAAATCAGATGATGCAAGGCTGTTAGCAAGGCAAAGCTGCTGCTGAATTACTATTTCAGCTTCCCTTGTGACGGAAATGTGTGTCTGCAGCTGCAAATGTAAAACCTCCTACAGATTTTCGGTGTTCTGTTCCTTAGATAGCTGGTGTTTCTCTTGGCACTTAAAGAACCCTGTATTCGTCTGTGGAGATATCAAAATATTGACTGTGACAGCAATGCATATATCACAAGCTGTACAAAATGAATTTGTGTCACGTCACCTGTAGAGCCTGATAACCATACTGATCATTTCCAGCTGTGGGAAAGCTTTTGTGCTCTGATGTGAACAAGGAATGCCTGGATGGTTTGGAAGTGATTAGAAAATGGTTATCATTTTACAGTGCAAGGCTGTCAGCTTTTAACTTAGCCTGGTGAATGTCTGTCTGCCTCTTTCAGAAACAGGCGATGAACTTTAACCAAAAAAGATACCAATTATTTCTGTCAGTCCTACCTGGATGATGCATTTGCAGCCAGGAAATTGCATTACTGTATTCTTCTCTGCCATTTACACCACTGACAAAGTCATTTCAGCTGTAGATACAGAAAATATGAGAAACAAACAAAACCGTTCTCACTTATTAATTTAATACTGGTCTCTGGGCAAATGAATGAAGTTCCTGGTTTCAAACGTGACCATCATTTTTAGGTCCTCCACACTTTACAGGTATGTAAAATAATAGCCATTTGCTTTTTCTGAGTTCAAGAGTATTGAACACCTGCTTCTTCTATTAATTACTACTTAAAGTACACTCCAGATTTGTAGAAAAAAACACACTCTGAAAATCAAGTAATGAAATTTGAGACATTTTTGAAACATGACTTTTAATTTCCTGCACTTCAGTGTCCCCATCTGTACAATGGCCATCCCAGCTGGATGTTGAGGCTTTCAGTTTAGCAATAAGCTGGAAGGAAGTCATGAATACTGTTCTCAGATTGCAATATACAAACTCAGGAGAGGAAAAGTCCATGGTAATTCCCTCTCCCCCATGGAGCTTTTTCCTTGCTTTTCTCTCAGGGGGAAGACTGAATTTCTGCTGCCCTTCAATGGACTTGCCTCTAAACCTCACAGATATTGGGCCCTATGCAGAAACTCTGAATCTCCACAGCAGTTATGTGCCACCGTTGGCTGTGTAGGTTTTGTCAGCACAACCTTAAGGGATCTGTACTGTCCACTAAAGGATCCAGTGGAAACAATGAATATCTACTACCACTGCATTTCTCCATCCTTTTACGCCCATCCATCAGCATGTCTGCAGAAAGTGAGGAATATGTTTTAGTAGAGTGGCCTCTGCTCAAATACACATAATGGGGTATCTCTGTGGGGAGCTTTTGTAGACCCATATCTGTCCCCTACAAATGGTTTTGATGTTGCCTACGTAATGTCTACTGTAGATACAAAAAAAGCCCCACTCTGAACTTGCTGGGCTGGCAGTTAAATACATTAAACTCTTCTAATTGGAATGCTTGCCTTCAATAGTAAGATCCTGGGTCTATATTTACCTTTGCAGCGTCTAATTAACTCCCTGTGAGATTGGTCATTCAAGCCTCAGGTTTCTAGGAGCTTTGAACCAATCCTTAATTCTTTGTTAAATGTAGGGAGTTCTCATTTTAAAACTTATCTTTTGTATGTTGAAATTTAAATAATTTGAGCATCAAGTAGGCATTGAATTTTATATCATTTTCTTCCTGAGCTTTGATAAAGCAGTGAGCCTGCACAAAAGGTAAAGTTGTTTAGCTGACCAGCCTGAGCAAGCCTGTTTTTGAATAAAACTTTCTCTTTGCTCACCAGTTAAAACTTTGTGGAGATTTTGATGATAGGTATGAAAGGCACCTTGTCTGCACACCAGAGCAGCTCACAATCATTTGTTGGAAACTGCAGACTGAGACAGATTGTTGTGCAATCTGGACAGCTTCCAACACCTCCTTCAGTGCACTGCTGCTGCGGGTAGCACTGACCCATTCTTTGCCAACTTTTATATGGAGTTATTTTAATTTATATGAAACTTCATTTATGAAAGATTAGGTTTTCAAACCCTTGATTGAGCAGTGTCAGATCTCCCATAACTATTACCTTTTGGGTAATGTATCTGCTCAAACTCTTCCAATAATATTTATAGAGTTTTCTATCATTAGTAATTTCTGATTGACAGGTTTGAATTTTTGGTGGCTAAAACAGCCTGAATTTCAAATTTCTGAACTTTACAAGCTATGGTAGGAAACCGCATGGGGAAAAGATAGGATTAAGATAGAAAAGGTAAAACGAACCTAAACCCAATGTGATACTTTTTTTTTCTAAGTAAGGTTCTGACTAAATTATTTATCTTACTCATTCTATTTGAAAGAAGAGTATACTACTTTGATAAATAGAAGAAAAAGACTGAATTTAACACTAAAAGTAATAGTATAAAAGAAATATTATCTGTTTCACTTTGTGTTATTGCCTGGAAAATCATAGCAATAACAGAGCAATATCAAGGGCAGTTTTACACAAGTTTATCCTATTATGTACAGTATCAAATACATTTATGTTTAGTATATCTATTCCTTGGACTTATACAAGATCATCTCCTCCCCACACATACATTTGCAGGTGACTGTGATAGTTCTTCCTTGCAAAATTCCTTGCTTAGTCATTATCAATGAGGCTGTTCATAAAATTTCCTACTAAATTTCATGAATCTAGCACTGTTGAGAACAGATGTGCTGCAACTGGGATACAAATGGAAAGACTGTGTGCTTGTTCCTGCTTATGCATGTTGGGGTAAATGAGCTCCAGTGGGGTGGTGGAGCTGTACCTGCCAAGTCTGACTATAATTGGAGATACAAACCAGATAATTAGAGGCATGATAATTATGCATGTGACACACACACCCGCCCCCCAGCAGGGGGACACAATTAAGTTTTTGTGCCTTTGGCCTCTCAGTAAGGAAACTGTGCTTGATGAGAGGACTGTATTTTTATAACATCTGATTTCATAAAACCAACAAAAGCTATTTGTCCATCATAGAATAGAAAGTTAGAACTCCCATTCTGAGGAAAACAATGCTGAATTTCAGGTATGTATTTGGATCAAAATCTAGCACCCTCTATTTCCATCTTAAAACTTAGGTGCATACCCAGAGAAGCAGCACCAAATCTACTGATATTAAAGCAGTTACTCAATTTTTATGTTTCCATGATATTAGAATTATTTCAGGGACAATATAATGTGGAAACAGAGACACTCTAAGTGGCCCAAGGTCATAATGGTGGTACCAGTTAGAAAAAACAGACAGATTTTTAATATTGCATTTTATAGGCAGTTAAAGATGCACCCAAACAGCTTCACTCATAAGATTCTCTTTTTTAATAACCTGTGGGCTTCTGAAAAGCTACGACAGTAGCATGATTGTTCTGCAAGTGTATTTCTAGGGCAATGTATAATGATATATTCATAGAGCATTTTCGTAACACAGAAACAGCAAGACTATGTTCTGATTTGCTTGTTGAGCCGTTCTTCCCCCAGAGAAGATGTGAATGGATGAAACAAAAACACCAACATTTTTTAAGGATTACTTCTGGTTTGGATGAGAAATTGAGAATTTTTTTTTTTTTAATTATAGGACTGTAGTTCAAAGGTAGCGACTAATTTAAAAAAAAAAAGTTATGATGGGCAGTGTCCAGTTTATTCCGACTGTGATTATCAGCATGTAGAAAGGTCATTCTGAGTTTAGGCAGGAAATTTTGTACCCATTGAAATCTGCACGGAGCTTTGCATTTTATAAGTAGAAGAAAACAAAACAAGAAATACAAGAAATCTGTTCTGGGGAGATCTCTCTGTTGCCAAGCAAGGTCGTGAAAGGATGACACCAGTTGCAACTCAAGTACTTATTGAGGAAATATTACAAATGACGGAACCTATTGAACATGATCTGCTTAGACTGCCACTCAAGCCTGTCTAAGGGTTCTAAAAATGGGAGAAAGAAAGCCTGAATTAAAGGGATGGCTTTAACGAGGGATTGCAGTAGTCAGTTATCTTGTATGAAACAGGTACTGTAGGTGGATAAAGACCCACAAAGAGTGAATGCTTGCAGGCTATTTTGATACTTTAGAGATGTCTTTTGTTTTTCTTCCCTTCCACATCTTTCTCATCCCAAACCTTAGTCACAAAGAACAGTTTTTAGATGGTTTTCTTCATTTCTGCCTGTGAAGAACCTCTAAATAGTTACATGAAAGATACATTGCATATAAATATTTAGCTGTTAGAGGAAAGATGGTCTGAAATGTCTTTACAGAGAGATTCCTTTGCAGTAGTAGTAGATAAACCTTGTTTCTCTTTTACAGACAAAATTAACTGAAGTTGTTTGCCTGGAAGATTCAGATCTGGAAAGACTCAAAGATTTTTCTGTGTAAATAGTGTGTTGACTGTGGTGTATCCGTTATTGTATGAATAATTTATATAGATCTGGAGACCTGCTGTGTGTTTTAATGTATTTCAGGCAAATGCATTCATTTTAGAAACAGATAAGTCAGTCAGATGGTTCAAAATCTGTTTTAGTTTCTGGCTTAAATTACACTGAATTGTGATTAAGTCCAAGTTATGGCCCTTGACTCCACTGTCTTGATGCAAAGTTTGCACTTCATCTGTGCAGCCTCAATGCCTTGAGATTTTGCCTGGCAGTTGTAACTAAAAGGTGCTGGAGACCAAACCTGGTTACTGATTGTACGTGATAAGCAGGGTAGAAACGGGCTTTCACTCTGTGTGGCACTACGTCTGTGAGCCAGTGAGAATAAAAACTAACAACATCATTTGAGCCACTCTTATCTTCATCAGTACCCTGGAGATCACTGAATATCTAAAAGCAATTACACTGAATTTATATTCTTATATTCCACATTTTTCTTTTAAATATTTTTTCATATGATTCTATTGGACACAAAAAATTTCACATTTCCAAATGAGAACAGTTTACATAAGAAGATCCTTCAGAGCAGGGTACTGTCTTGCATGCCTGCAAACCACTGTGCAGGCAGAGGTTTCCCTGTTAATGACAACTCAAGGGAACTCTCATGGGTTATTTCAACCCTGGAGCACCATGGTACTTACAAACGGGGATAATTCAAAATTGCATTGCCTGTGGTATTGCACACATTGCTATTGGGAAATCGCATGTTTTCCATATTACTAAAGCAAAAGTACCTGGCAGTGGTGTAAGGAAGGCAGACCAAGTCACTGGCCAACCCACATGCATTTTTCACTCTGAAGCGGCATAGAGGCACTGGGATCTAAAATTCCACCCTTAAACTTGGTGCAGTCCATCCCAGGATGACAATGCAGTGGGCTGTGCTGATTTATATGGCATTGTTCCCAGCAGTGCAATCTTTGAAGTAACTACTCTTTCCCAGAATATTAAAACCACTAAATAAGTATCAAATGGCATCATTCAGTGTATGAAGGATAGTTAAGGCAGTGGATCCTCATTCACACGACTTTGATTTTTAGATCATTATATATAAAGCTCATGAATCTTTACCAAACTGCTTCATTCACTGAAATCGATAATTGATTTTTTTTTCCACCATGAGACTTGTGCTGAACAAATCAATTTTTAGCATCTGTCGGAAAGCAGAAGTCATAAATCACCTATTTTACTACAAACTCTTGGGATTTCAGCAGCAGGTTTTTAAAGCCTGTTGGACTAATTGTACATCAGGGGTATATCTACTTATTCTGCTGTAAAATCTTCTCTAGTAAAATTTATGTGTACAGCTAGGAGAGGTTTTACTTGTTCTGTTATTTTGTTTTGGCTCAAGACATTTACTAGCTTTTATTAACATGAAAAACAATTGAAAAATACATTGAGCTTAATATTTTATTTGGATTTTTTTGGATTTATTTTTATATAGTCTTCTGTAAAGTCCTTCTTGAAATTTAGCATTTACCTTGTGTTTGTTTAATCAGTTACTTAATTTGTATTCCATTCACTCTTAAATACCTTGCTTGGAGACAAAGCTCTGCTATATTAGATGCTATGGAAATGTGAAGGAAGAGGACAATCTGGTTTTACCATCTGGTACTTGGTCTTGTGAATATGCACTTACGTGGCTCATTTTATGCAGCATATGCAATTCCTGTCATATTAGAAGTAATGTTTGCCATGTATTAACTGAACACATGTAAGTCCTTGCCTAAAGTTTCAGGGCTACAAGTGCTGCTCGAATAGTTCTTGGTAACAGTTTGTTCTCAATATAAGGTTGTGTGTATGTGTGTGTGCGTTTGTGTCTGTAAGAAAGACCTGCAGGTTAAAACACATTTTGGGAAGGAGCAAAAGAAAATGACAACTACAGTGTCTATAGGCTAGCTTCATGTACAGCTGGTTTGTTTCTTTTCTAAGTCATGAACTATAAAGAACAGATTGTATAAGAACTACCTACACAGAATTACCTACTCCATATTAGCTGGCTTCCCATGGGTGTCGTGGCATAAGGTCTCTCCATGCAGTTCCGCCACTGACTCAATAAGCAACATTCATTAGCGTGCTGGCAGTTGTGTTTCAACGTGTCGGTGCTGTGCACGCTTGCTTTTTTGCTCTCTGAATTGGGATGGTGGTATCTTAATGTGATGTATCATCTGTCAGTGAAACTGAGAAGATTTATAGGTTTTTGCATAATTGCAAAAGATGCAAGTTGCCCCTGCTCTGGAATTGGAGAGGGGAAGTTTCCTTGTCTTCTGGTTCAGCTTCTGTATCCACAAATTAGAGATTATACTTAACCTTGCTTTGTGCGAGACTCATAACTCCTCAGCTGATGAAATTCCATAGGATTATTTTATTCTTTCGTTTTATTGTTTGTTATTTTATTTCATACACACTCCTAACAAAACAGTTTTACTTTCTAATAGAGTTCAAGTTACACAGCAAATCCTTAAACAATATGGATATCAAAAGTTAATTATGCAAATAATCCAGGCACTCCACTGAGACCTTAGGAGAGTCAGACTCAATTAATCGGTAATAACTGAAACCTTTTAGTACTTATTGTGTTTGGTTTTTATTTGGAAAAATAATTTTTGAATGAAAATGTACCCAGCTAGGAACTTGCAGGCTGTGAATATGCAAAACCAAATATGAACCTCAATAGTCTTAAAACTGAATGGCTTACATATTCATGAAGCTTTATGATTGTCACTGATGGATAACACTGCCTGTTCTATATATTTCCTACCTCTCTCTCTGAATCTCCGAAGTCAAATCTCTTTTGATTTTCTCTATGGGATACAGAGAATGCTTGTCAGGTGTATTGAAGAACAGCAGAACAATAACTAGCCCTTTATTTATTTGTCCCATTACAAAGAGGGGCTTAAACATGTTAGTGATTTACCAGCTACATGAACACATTTGTTTTCTGAGGATTAAACTTAATAGTGGGAGAACATATTTTCTGAGTAGTTTACAGTGTGTAACCTATAATTTCAGGGACTACACTAATTATAGAGAAGAATTACCTTAAAGCCCTTGGAACAGACACCATCAGCTAAAAAAGTAGCACTTTTCTGAAATCAGTATTAAGCATCATTGTTATTTAATGCAAACCATGTATGCTTCGGAAAGGGAATGAAGCTGACCACAGCCACCACAAGCTACAGCGGGCTAGGGTTCAGGTTTGAAAATGGAAGAGAGATTATTTGTAGCTGAACAGAAGCGAAAGCAACCTGTCAGCAACCTTGTGTGTGTCATGATGGCAGTGGGAGCAGAGGGAGGCCGGGGGATCTCGGAATGTTTGTCAGGGTACAAGAAAGAGTGGCTGATCCCTAAGATCAGGGAGGAATTCCACAGCTGGCCTATACAACTGAGGAAGAAGAAAAAATTCTCCATTGTGAGTAAGGATTATTCTTCATCTTTCTCCCCCTATAGCTCTGCCATCTACAGGTAAGGATAACAGATAAATCTCCAGGCTAATTCCAGTACTGGAAGGTGCATATTGTACAACCGCCATCATGTCCATGCCAATTGCTGCTGCTTCAGGCTTAGGATGTCTGTGGGATTTTTCATGACAGAGCCCTACTGTTTCTATACAAGTGGAACATTCCTAGTGTAGAGTTTAATTTGCATTAATTTAGGCTTATTTTTGGTAACGCTGAGCTTTATGGTAATCCACAAGGTCCACAACATTCAAAGTAGGTACTTGTTCTTCAGAAGATTCAGAAAGCCAGAATAACACATAGAATCATAGAATACCAAGTTGGAAGGGACTCAAGGATCATCTGGTCCAAACTTTATTGGCAAAAGCACGGTCTAGACAAGATGGCCCAGCACCCTGTCCAGCTGAATATTAAAAGTGTCCAATGATGGTGAATCCATACAAATTAATGTTCACTTTTCAATAGAGAATGCAGGAGAAGGTCTGAAACCATACTTTATACTTCATAGAAAGTAATGGCAAATTTATTGAAACAAATTAACTAGAAATTCCTCCTTTCAGGCTGGAGAGTTCGTGGCTTGATACTAGATGACAACATGCAGAGTAATGGAGCCAGTTCTACGAGGTGAGTTGCCAGTGCGCTCTCATCAGACCACCAGGCAGTCTGGTAGAGCACTTCCTTTGGGGCTGGGAGTCCAAGGCTTCAAAATCCTCATACAAAGGAGGGATCTGAACTGTACAAGTGCCCTACCCACTGAATTACTTTTTATTTTTTAAGAGGTAAGGGTCCTAACAACGGTACCAGCACATTACATTTCTCAGCACGTTTTCCCATTATCAGCCCTGAAATAACCAGCCCGTCTGGATTGCCTGTGGGTTGACACAATAAGAAGGACACAATTCCATCACTCCAGAGAATGGCTAAGATTGAGTCATGTAAAGGTATGCACCACTCTGCCCAGCCTGGAAACATTCTGCTGCCTTGTGGCATGTGCAGAAATTCCACATCGAAAAGGTAGCTGTGTATGAACTTCAGGTAACCCCTGGAGGTACCTGAGGGCCGAATTGTGGTTTTGTGTATTTCAGATTTTACTTTTGTTGCCTAGATCCCTTTTGGGTGTAAATTCACACTGTTTCCTTTAAAGCTTCTTTATTTTATATGTACTTATCTCTTTTCTATTCCTCTGTATGCAGCATTGGTGCTTTTTAATAAACAAGATCTGAATTCTGTTAATTTTAAGTCTTTGTGACTCTCCTATTACATAATGGCTTCATTGCCTGTATGAATTTGCTTTAGTATAAATATTTTGAGGAGGCTTTTAACTTGTATTTCAGGCTGATATTTGAGAAGTGCTATATGTTTATTTAGAACAACAAACAAAGCAGAATAATCACCAGCTGGCAAAACAACCGCTGTTAGTTTGGTCTTTGTGATACGAAAACAACCCCACCCAGAAATGTTGTTTCCATAGTCTCTCAAGATGAGAAATGAAATTGAAATTTATTTGTAAATGCTCTTGGAGATGAAATCTGATGAAAATCCATCAGTGTGGCAGAGGGAGATCGTATTTCAGGGCACTTCACCTGCCTGAACTGGAAGGACTCAAAAGCTGCAGACAGTGACAAAATTCTGTGTCTATTAGTTGCATATTTATGTCAAAACTGAAGGCTGCCAAATTTAAAATGTCCTCCCAAGTTATACCGCATGACAGGAAACTTGAAATAGGAAATAGTATAATTTTTTGATTAGAGTGTAACTTATAGTATGACTGCTTCCAGAAATCTTGCAATGAGTGGATTTTTCTTTCACATAGCAGTAGTTAACTTTGTTCAGCTGTTATTATACATATAGTTTTAATCTGAATGTGTGTGCTTTTTTACACACAGGTATATTCTAGTATGAATGGAAGGTTAATCATAGACTCATAATATAATACTCATAATAATCATAGACATATTGTATGATAGCAACAGTGGTACTAAAGGTGACAGAACTCACACCATTCCCAAAGGCTAATCGCTTTCTACATCTCAATTGGAAAAAGTGCATGGGAGCCAGCATGTGGGAAGAGAGTTTGAAATTTTGGAGGGGTATCCTAAGCCAATCACAGTTCTTTTTGATGAGCAGAAGCTGATCAAAGTAGTTGCCTTTTTACTGCTTATCTTTGTCATTGGAGATGCATGACACGGACCTTTTCATTTCAGTGCCTCTTACATGTGTTTGTACAGCTGCATTATGCTCCTTAAGGCATCTGCAATTGTTACTCATAGTGAAAAGTAATATTAATAAAGATGTTAATGTACCATGTTTGCTCAGAGATTGCGTGATCACACCAGAGAAGCTGGAGCCATTCTCAGCTGGGTGTCTGCAGAGAGCAAGGACTGAGTAAGGAAAGAAATTATTTTTTCATAAAGGGATTTCATGGGACTATGACATGTGTGTGTACCTGAAACCAGAGTGAACAACAAACAGTGGCAATTGGTATAAAATTATACTGACAGACCCTGATTAAGCATATTTGCTCAGAGGGGTCATTCTTAAATTCCTGATGTTAACAGAAATTTTAATACTATGTTCATGCAAAAGTCAGAGAAGTTATTAACCATGTTTCTCATTGAATAATTTTCCATTGCACTTCCTGCTGTTTGCAGTTTAACACCCTGCCCCCGAATATTAGCATTTTCAGGTTAAGTAATAATGTAGCAATTAAAATTCAGGATGCAACAAGGCTGGAGCTGTGTGATCCTGTCCTCTATAGTAGCAGTGATTCAGATTCTTTCGTTAAGTCAGGGTAGGCAGGATTTGACTCTTTCACTTTTTTAAAAAGATGTTAAAGCTAACAATAGATCTCACCCATGTGTCTTCTACAGGGTGGAAAGAGCATTGAAGCAGAGGTGAAAACAATCTGTTTTAAGTAATGCTTAAAATTCCAATAAATGTGAACTTTTCAGCACAGGCCCTGTGAAGAGCTGTAAATGAATTAGCGTGCACTTACTCAATGTTTGGAACAGGTGCTTGCTTTGTTATGCACACAGATGGATATGCACATACGCTCTCACCACTAAATCCAGGTGAATGAAGGAACAATAACCTGTCGGAAAGAACGTGCACATGCTGTAATTTTGGTCTATCTAGAATTCTCCCTCCTCACTAGTTCACAGTTTCTGAATGTGAATAAAAGTATTTTGTGATTAATTTGACTAACTACTGACCAGCCTTCTGTCACACTGACACTTCTGCATTCAAATCATATTGAAATTGCTGCTGTTTAATTAAACAAAAGACGTATAAGCACATACAATGCAAACACATAAATTACACAATAACGTAAACTGCATTATGTTATAAGACATGTAAATTTTATGTTTTAAGGTAACCAAACACATCTTATTTGCTAAATGAAAACGAAGGGTAAATTGAAAAAGCTTGTAATGATGCTGAAAACTATTTTTGATTTAGAACCATGTCTGAGACTTCCCCTTGTAACATGGTGGCAGTAGCTTTTCCCAGTAGCTTTTTTAAAACGTAAAATGTAAATGTCTGTGCAATAATGTATGAAATCAGTATTATGATGATAATCTGCCCACAAATTCTATCTTTACAGCCTGGTGCATTCAATGTTTAGTTTCTAGATTTAAACGTAGTAACATAGATTTATTATTATTATTATTATTATTATTATTATTATTATTATTATTATTATTATTATTATTATTATTATTATTATTAATTTCTATAGTACAAAATCTCTAGACCTAGATCTGCCAAAGGCTGACGGGTATGTTGAAATGTTGGCTTCATTGTAATTAGTTAGTTGAATCCCTGTACCTTTGCAAAAATCCTGGCCATGATTGATAAAAGTTGAAAAGCTTTATATTTGCATACTTGATAATAAAGTAAAACAAGTAGAAGACTTGTAGCTTGTAGAGCGAGCTTTTTGCATCAATTATCCAACCTACTTTGCTTCTGGAATGATTTTTCCTACTCATTTTTACTGTAGACAATGTAATTTAAGTTTTTAATGCATAATGTCATTCATATCCATTATCTTCTAAAGTACATGTAGCACATGGAGGTCCTTTCAGCTGTAAAATAACATTTATGTCCATATACTGTTGGTCCAGTAGAGCTTTTTTTTTTTCTTCCTTTCTTTCATTATTTTCCTCAAAAAGCTACATTCCCTCTACTTATCCTTTAATATTCCAGATAGTGGCTGTCTATCTATTACAGTCTATAGCAGTAACTAGAGTAGCACTGTGTGGCTGTAGTTTTCTCTCTTGTGGATCTCCCTCAGCTCAGTCATTATCAGACTTGATAATGGTGTTGAGGCTCGCACTTGTGGGGTGCTTAGTGCCTTCCTCCAGGCTGGGTGTTCAATGCATGTTCAAGCCTACATGAGCTGGGTTCTTCATTAAAAGAAATCATAATGAGTTCATGGGGGAACTGATGATTCACTGCTTTGAGAACACTAGTCTTAGAGGGTTGTGGATCTGTAGTAAATACAGAGCCCAGAACTTTAAAAATGCTCATATTGATTTCCTTAAGTGAGCAAGATTCTATAAATTAGTATTTCCCACCAGAATTTTAGGGCAAGGCTGTCCAGTCTCAGAAATTTCTATTCTGGATTCATGGCCAGACTCTGTAGCAGACCAGGAGTATGACAAGTGCTCTGTTCATCTGTGGGTGGAAGGACACAGCAAGCCGAAGCTTTGTTTGGAGCGGAATGTTCTGATCTGCTTTAGGCATGGAGAAGGGAAGATTTGCTGTTAAAAATGTAAATGTTCAGCTAAAAAGGTGAAATTGGGGAGCTCATTTTCTAAACCAAGTATTGTTTTAATGTTACAAGAGTACCTTTTTATAAAGGTAATGTTAACACTGATTAATACTGTAGCTGTTGATCATGATAACATGTTGCTTTGATCACAGATAGCTCTGCACATTCAATCACGCATTATTGATTTTGGTTTGTTTTTTTTTAAAGTTGTTATATTACTCTTTGTACTGAACTTTTTGAAAAGAAATATCTTTTTCTTCCTAAATCTTAACCTCATGTGAAAAAAATGCAAAGAATCAAATGTGTTTAAAGCACTTTAAAAAGTCTTCTTTTAAATAATTCAAACACTTTTACAGTGTCAGTGACTGAAGATCATAACAGTAAATAGTGTTCTCCTGGAAATCATTCATTTAAGAATATGCCAGCTGCAGTCTAATCGTTTTACAATCTGTTCTGCAATATATAGGACATTGAGATTTAATAAAATCTAACTTAGGACACTGAGATTTAATAAAATCTAACTTACTGAATATTTCATCTTTTGGGAAGCATTTTCAGACTTTTCTGGGACTTGCTTGAAATACTTAGTAGTTCCTCAGACATAAATGTGTAATTTTGAGCAACAACATAAGATGTGAAAATACATATCTTTTCTGTAGATACAGGAACTCTATGCTTTTATTGAAATTCTGTAAATGAAAGGGAGTTGTATTTATAGTTCTACAAGGAGTGTCATGGGATACTACAAGACTAGTTTATGTCCACTTCATAAATCAGAAAAAACACTGTAATTTTATGATACAATATAAAATTGAAGGACATGAAGCCCTTATTAATACTATGGTTATGAAAGTTTCACAACTTTTTTCATCAATCAAATGGGGACTAAGTATATTCCTAGTTGTGCTACACCATGATATTTTTCAATGAAATTCCCTATTTTAAAGAAACTAATGTGCATAAAGGAAGAAATATAACCTTACATCTGAAAACTTTCAGAAGCTTATGAGTTGCATCATACTTAATGAAGGTCTGATTGATGGCCAAACCAATTTGAAAAGAAAGTTGGGATAAAAACATTTCCTGAAATTGAAAGGGACTGCAGGAACATTTAGTGAAAAGTAGCCTTTGTGACATATTGTTTTTCTGATAGAGATACTTGTGTTTTATTCTGGAGTATATGTTATACAGGGGATTGATAATAAAGTGCAGTGTTGTAGAATGACTGTGTTACAACTTTTTAAGTAGAACTGTTGATTCCTTGGCTCTGATTTGTCAACCCATCTCAGTAGGGTAGATACTGAGGTATCACATTCATAAAGCAAGAAAATTATTTTCTCAGCTGAGCCACCTAAATACTTTATATAGAGATAATGTAGGAGGAATTTAGTGTAATTCTAGTCTTCAGCATTAAACCGAGAACATGCCCAGCATTTTTAAGTACAGATTCAAGCTGGAAAGTTGTATCATTTCATCTCCCTCTGGCACAAAGTTGTTCCTAATCAGAAATTTTAAATGCATTGTAGTGAGGAGTAGTCAATGTGACAGTGTTCAAAAGGAGTGATGATGATGTGATCTCATTGCCTAAGAGTCTTCACTATATGGAAAACCTCAGAAAATCCTTGTAATTTCATCTGAATATTTCCTTATCTAAACACTGCTGCATTTATCTCAATTTAATTTCCTCAGAATATTTAAACTTTCAGTCTTCTACCTTACGATATATCTGTATCATAAGTGTTGATGATCTACATCTTTTTGGTGAAAGTATATAGAATATTTATTACTTTATTTCAACTTTCCATGACCATCAGCATTAGTCTATTTAGATGTTGAAAGCATTATATTGGAACATACATTGCAAACAAAATGTAGGATGAAACGAATGTGTGTATGTATGTATTGCATACAGCAAAAATAATGACATTAATTTGCAGTATCTAGGAAGGGTTGATGTTAATTCATAACATTTTTATGATGCAGATGTAAAACTTGCTGCTGATGGATGTTAATGTTGTAGATAAGACCCAATAAATGGATTATTTGCTGTGGATATAACGCTGGATTTTATAGTTAAGTATGCCTACAAAGTAAGTAAAGTGAGTAGAATGTACAGGGAGACTTTCTGTTAATTTTTTTTTTCTTTTCAATTTTTTTTTTTAGTGTATAAATATGATGGTGTCCAGACACATAGGGTGTGCATTTCACACGAGTATTCTTTGTTATCTTACACAAAGGACAACTTCCATCTATAGTTACAGTCAATTGTCAGAAATAGTTATTTGCTAATGGCTGATTCTTGATTGTTTTGAAGATGTATGACCGAAGAGGTATCTTCTGAAGTTGTGTGTGCTCCAGAATAATCATCATATCATTTGCGGTCTCTTGGGTCAATGCTCAGGCCTTTGAAACTTGACCTGTGGAAGACACACTGAAGCTGTTTCTAAGAAAATAATTTGAGGAAAACCTCCTTTTCCATTTCAACTGAAGTGGACTAGTTAGAAACCTTCACAGACCAGAAAATTAAAAAAAAAATCCAGTCCATTTTCAGAGGACAGATTAACAGAAAGAAGCAAAAAGATTACATATCTTTCAGTTTAAGATAAATACATATTTTTGATGTACTTTTAAGTTTAGAAATACATTAGAAGCTGTTATTTTTAGGTAATCTCTTGTACAATCTGTCTTTCATAGATTTATGTGTGCAATGTAAATTGATCCCTACTGAAATGAGAGGATAGGAAGAGAAAACAATTTTATTCTGACAGCCCAGTGTAATGTCCAAGAGAATGACTGTTTAGTGGACTCAGTAATTCTTCCAGGTGACATTCCAATTGACATCCTCTGTTATGTTTTCAGACCCCAACCAGCAGATTAAAGCCAGGTGAAAGATCTTGGTAGACTATTTCTAATTAATTTAAAACGCTTCAATATTCCCTTTGGAAATAAAGAACTCATTTTCCACTGATTAGAGAAAACCAAAAATTCAAATTATTATTTCATTTCCATGAACTTTTATATGCAAAGTCATGTTTTGGTTTTTTTCTTTATTTCTTTCCCCTTTTATACCAAAACATAGTCATAAACAACAGTAGTAGATGAAGCTGTAATTAATTTAAAATGTAAATATAATAAAGACTTGGGCAACAGTAGCAAATTATTATTGATTTCCATGCATAACACACCACTGGGTTCTGACAAAAAGCTGATTACACATATCCTCTGCTCAAGAAAATATCTGAATGTTCTGCCTGGGGCAGCCTAGTGGCTGGTGTTCAGCTGTGTCACAGCCTTTGTGTGACAGAGCTAATGAATGGTGCC
Source organism: Chroicocephalus ridibundus (assembly GCF_963924245.1). Taxonomy (NCBI): domain Eukaryota; kingdom Metazoa; phylum Chordata; class Aves; order Charadriiformes; family Laridae; genus Chroicocephalus; species Chroicocephalus ridibundus. Next base: position 35,587,862 of record NC_086292.1, read on the forward strand.
ACAGCTTGGACAGACTGTGCATTAACTAGAAGCGCTGCAGCTGCTTGCAGTCATGGAGTTGCTTTTCTTTGAATTTACCTATTGCTTGGGAAGTAATTGGCAACAAGAGCTGGTAGGAAATTTTCTGATAAAATAAAATACCCAGCAGATATTGAAAGTTAGTAATTTTCTTTGCTGGACGAGAGTAGTGGATCAGTCCCATTCATGGACAATAGAAATTCTGGGTCACAGCCAATAGGGGTTTCCCATGACAAGTTTGCTCCAGAGATGTGGACCCTGAATGGGTTGAATTCAGTCCTCAAGGAATGAAGTGACCAAGGGGATTCTGTCCCGAATGCTACTGTACTTAAGACTGAAATTGTGTAAAGGTTAGGGCTGCAAGGCTCCTGATTTCTTGTGGTCCTGGAGTTCAGCTTGTGTGGAGCATGGTTGCTCTGCCCAGGGAGCAGTGTGGGAGGACCCCTGACCTGCTAAGTTCTTCTGTGCTTCACTGGTCCTATGAGCAAATTGTCAAGTTCCTTTGACATGACCCCAGGACCTTTTGTTTCAAGAATACTGCACTTCAGTGTTTTTAGGGCAACATTTTCTCAGAATTTCTGGTTCATTGGAAATTAAGAGAGACACTGATGCCAAATCAGAATTAAATTGATGTTTTTCTGAAATGTCTATCCATCCTTAAAGCCAGGTTTGTTGACCACAGGAAAGATTCAGCTCCTAGAATTCTGTAATTCAACGGGAAGACAGTTATAATATTGTACTGTGAAGTACGGTTGAAAGAAAGTCAAAAGGAAAACTGATTTTCCATTGTATATATTCCTTACTAGACAGTTTTTCTTTGAATTGATTGAGATGTCATCAGGCGGGCTGTTTTGGTGATTTTCCCTATCCTTATTTACTAGTATTTAAATGATCTATAAATACAAGGAAGTACATCAATTCTCATACTGCATTAGAGACTAATTATTGTATCCTGTTTTCAGTCTGAAAATAGGAAGACAGCGATGTATAGTGTGAAAGAGAACTGAAAAGTACTTTTAAAATCACTGCCAAAGAGGGTACCCATTTATGGTTGTGTTTTTTTAAAAAACTTGTAACTTAGTTTTGTTCAGACAGATAGTCGGAGTCCTGAAACACATTTAATAAGCTTCTAAATTTAAAAAAATTTAGTGGCTTTAATAGCTAAAATTGAATTGCTTTTGGCAGTCACAGATCTGGCTGGTTGTGATGGTTTGTCAACCCAAACTGTTCATCAGGCTTAGTCTGGGGAATAAAAAATGTCAAAGTTATTTGAGAAAGCTCAGCAGGAGAGTGGAAGGTCCAGCAATTGCCATTAAAATGTTATGGATGTGGTTCCAAATGACAAGGGGACAACCTTGCGCAAAGAAATCCAGACAGAACAAGAAAACATTTCCAAAAAGACTGTAATTATTTTGACAGAAGGTATTATATGCCAAATTTAAAAAAAAATGGCCAACACTCAAGTTGTCATAACTAGTGTCAGAAGAGATTTTACAGTTCATCGTTGGTGGCATTTCTCATGGTAGGGGGTGACAGAAGTGATGCGAGCCTCTGTGAGACAGGTAACAGAATACAGTAGATGAAAAAACTTTCTGGTAACTTACTTTCCACTTGCAGTTTGATCCAAAAGGATTTTGTACCTTGCTGAACATGTTTGTCATTTTGTAAAGCTATGGCAGAAATCACAAAAAGTCCAGTGAGCCAAACTCTGTAGCTTTGGACATTTACATTTATTCCAGTATGTGCACTTATTTATTTTACTTCTAGCATGGTGGAAAAGACATTTTAATTTTATCTTAGTTTTTCGTCCTAGAAAGGAGGAGATATGTAAAGAGGCATTTTCTCTAAAAGATAATACTTGAAATACCTCTTCTTTAAAATACCGCTACTAGCACTTCAAAATAAAACAATTGTTTATGCTTCCTTGCAACTCTTCTAGCAATGAAGAAGATGCAACTTCTCTTTGACAAGCATAATTTGTAAGCTACTTACTAACTAAGGACTTGAGTTCAGTGCAGGAATGTGTGCTTGAATAATACAATATTCTGAAGGCAAAGCAGTTTATTCATTATTTGTGAAGGTGATAATATACACTTTGTAGAGAGTTTCTTACATTTGACCTTGTTCTTTTTCTGTTGCTTTTTTCTACTTGTAATGGCATCAAGTTTCCCTAAGAAGATTGGGTGGAATCGAGTCTGCCTGGCGAGGAGATTATGAAGATTGCACTGGCAGCAAGTGAGAAGGCTTCAACTGGAAGCAGCCAGCCTGGCCTCAGAGAGGGTGGAAGGAACTTCCTAAGGACCAGAGGAGACTGGGTAAATTTTTCCACAACTCAGAAAACTAATGAGCTGGGTAAAATCAACTCTAAAACTGAAGATGTGCCTGCACGGACAGTAGGCCGGGAAGAATTGTGTATACATTATTTTTATTGTCTTCTGCTTTAATTTTCCTTTTGTGCCTTCTTTTTTCAAGAAGGCTACTCTTCTAATTTCATTCCAGTGAAACCTGTCTATTTGGAGTTTAAAAGCTTTCAGTATTCTTTTGGGAGCTTACTGCAAAGCCCTGGCCACCTCAGGGTCACTGTTTCTGTTAACTTCTGAAATAATTGTTCTTGACCTTGAATCCTGTATATTCTTTTCTTCTGTATGGCTTTTTTAGACTGTGTGAGCAGCAATGGCATTGTAGCTGACTCTACAGTGTTTTTATTGCTCATCTAGGAAAGCTTTAAACTCTGTAGCTCTGTTCCAAGCAACTGTTGGTATATATATTTTTTATTATGTTGTAAAATATAAGCTTCCTGATCAGTTGTCAAACTAGTTTGGTGGAACCCTGTGAAACTTCAAAAAGGATGATGTGATTGTAGATCACAACAATATTTGAATTCAATTGTTTGGCTTACGGTTAATGTTGTGAACATTAACCAGTGAGAGATTTTCCTGTGTCTCTGAATATTAACTCTCAAATAAATAGACTCATCCTGTGAGATCATGCTCATTCTGTCTGTAAGATGTTAAGCCAAATGTTTTCCAAGAACTGTATTCTTTGTAAAAGCATGAACGTATTCATTGTAAATAGGATTGGCTATGCAGGAGTTCAGTTGCAAACTCATTTTGTAAAACAGTCATTTTTGCCCTGAGGGCTTGATTTCTTTGCAGTGTGGTGAAACATCCCTGGGCAGGTTCAGTAGAAGTTACTTTGAAACTGAAGCTCTGCTCAAGGGAGTTAATTCAGGTTGCCCAGTTAACCTGGTTCTAGTGGTTCCTGAACTTCCATTTGTGTCTGTCTGTCATCCTTTGTGGTCTCCTCCACATCTGTCTTCAAGTCTTGTTCATTTCTGTTAGAACTTGTCATACCTAGAGAAAAGAGGGACCATCAAATAGGTTTGTATTCTATTTGACCCCAGGGTTTATGTGTTTCTGTTCCTCAGAGAAGAGGAAAAAGTTCTGTGGTGCTTTTAAATGTACAAGCAAAATACTTGGTCATAATGATGCTTGCCAAAGTATGAAAGTTTTTCAGCCTGCAACAATAATGTTGTCATTGTTTTCTTTGTTGTTTTACTTGTTTCACTGAGATTACGTGTTTCTGTAGGAAGATTCAAGGGAATTTCTCTCAGATACTAGGAACTGCTGCAGAAAATGTTTTACAGCTCTCCTGAGGGATTTCAGTGTATTCTGCAGAGTGAAGGTTTGAATCTGAATGAAGACGTATTATTTTGAAGTTCCAAACAAGAATGTCCACAGGACTCTACTGTATGTTTTAGCACCTGGATTCTACTGTCATCTGCTTTCCTCATTGACAGCAGGTAAAACTCTTCCATTTTCAGTAAGATACAGTAAATTTAAAAACTGTAACATCACCCTGCTTCAAGTTTTCTCCAGGAAAATTTGGAATGACTGGGGTTTTATGGTGCTAAAAGCACATCCTTCCATGTTGAAAATACTCATTGCTTTCATATACCACTCTATATATGTCTATCTGATGTATTTTACTATATATTTGTATTCTAATTCCTTTAATGGAAGGAATGTCTTTTTATTATTATAAATACCAGTACTCATTTTTTAGATTGACATGTGTAGCTAGGCATATGAGCAGGGAAGAAAAGATCTTTAAATATTCCAAAAATATTGCCTACAGATTTTTGTTATTAAAAATTCTTTCCCTGTCTTTGAGACAACATTACTGAATTGGAGAATAAAAATTGCCATTTATATGACTGAGTAGCAAATCACAAGCACAAATAGTGATCAGTTCTCAAATGGTTCATAAACCACAATTAGTTACCAGGAAATAATTCATAGTACCATTGAATGGTGAAAAAATAGGTAAGTTTCCAATTTTTTTTACAGTAATAGAAATGGAAGAAGGGATGAAATTTTTCTAGAAAGATATTCATTGTGCATTGCTAGCCTAATTCTCAATTCTTCAATGTTTTGAGGGCAGATAAACTTCTGCCTAATGTTGTCTTCAAGAGGGAAATTCTGATATGAGAGAATGAATGCTCAGTAGATGCAAGGTTGACAGGTAATATAAATTTTTGCTATGTTTGAAAAAACTCCAGATTTTTTGAACCTTGATTTTTTTCCAGTGTTGAAAGTAATGGAGAATAAATTGTTTTTAAGAAAACTAATCTACCACCTGCAGAGCAGGATAGATGTTGAGTAATAGTTAAATAGCTGTAAACTGCAAATTAGCATTAGTCTTTTCCACAAACATAACACGAAGCTTCTAGTCCGTTATCAGCACATACTATGACTCTCCAGTACGATAACTGGAGGACCTTCTCATCACCCCAGAGATTTATGCACCTGTTTAATTTGTCCCTGGTATCCTTCGGTTTGCCTTTAGCTCCCTCCCATGTCCCTTTCACGTCTGACTGGCTGAGAGACAGAATATTTGCTGTGGCAGACATACAGCTGTGCACATGCTGTTTGGCCAACTGGCTGCCCTTGCTTCACACAATACTGACCTGTACTTATTTCCTTTCCTAGAGTGGGCAACTGGCTCTTTATTGGTCACTCCTTCTCATAAAACGTCTAAAAACTGTCTTTGAAATATTCACAGGTTAATAGAACTTTTTTTTTTTGGGGGGAACTCAAGGCAAGGTGTGTGCAGTTGTTTTTAGGGTAATTGCTGTCCACAGCAAATAAAACATCTTACTTTTCACATAATTATCAGTGGAATTAAAGCTCATACCGAATAGATGAGATCCTTCTTTCTCATTTTTGTTAATCTCTAGCTGGTGTATTTGAAGCTGCATAAATAGAAACTGCAGAGTTGTTATGAGTCTAAAGTAACGCATTAATAATTCATGTCCTAGAAATTCCTTGGCTGGAAGGAAGTAAAATACCAAATTTATTATTTATTTCAGCGTGCTTTGGTTATAGCCTGCAAGTGAGAGCTATAGAAAAAGATTACAGGGGAACACAGAAGTTTTAAATAACAATAATTAGTAAAGTGATTATATAGAACAGTACTTGAAACACTTCCAAAATTGCAAAGATTATTTTGTTGTGCTGCTTGAATTCTTACTTTATTTTTAACTATTCATCCATTTTTAGAGAAGAATGATTTTATGCTGAAGTCTTGATAAAATATTCTCATCAAAGCATATACTCATATTCTTTCTCTGAGGAATGATTTAGCTTATGGAAATTTGACTGCGTGTATTATGTTCTGATATTCTGGATATACTTCTTCTGATGTCTTGATGACCCACGGTAGAGGTAACACATTAGTAGGAAAAACATAAACATTGAAAATAATGTCACTGCGTTTGGGATTAATCAAGCAAGATATTGTAAATAATGCTTTCTGAGTGGTTTTAATAACCACTTGTATGAATTTGCTTTATAAAAATATGGTAATAGTAATACGTTATATTAAGTATATTACTATTTATATTACCAATTATGTAATAATAATATAATTACACATGTTGTATTATGTATTCTATTACACATAATTATCTATTATGTTTATTGTCAATTATTAGTTACAATAATAGAGTAATTATTATTAATATAATATCTGCAGAAATGCAGCTGATACTGTTATTAGAACTGCAGTATTAATAACCTTCCCAGATTTTAGTAAGATCATATGAGTACTAACAGTAAGAAAAGGTCCTCAAACGTGCTGGGGAATCTGTTTCAGAAGCTGTGAAAAGCTATTGGAGCAGCCATTTCAGACTGGCTTCTGATTAACAGTGGGGAACTAAGAAGCTAAGTTGAAAGCACAAAGTAAAAAAATACCATAAAAGACAGAACACACTTTTTAACAAAAAGAAGCAGAATAATACACGTCAGAGAAACAGACTTCCACAAATTCAGGGAACTGATATGTAGGATTTCTTGGGAAGATAGGCTGAGGGATAAAAGAGTGCAGTTGCTGAGGGAGATTGAGAGTTTGCTTTTGTACATGTGGAGGTGAAATAGGAATGATAGAAATAGACCATAATGGCTGTATCAGGAGCTCTTCACTGACTTGAAGATGAAATAGAGATCATACAAAATGTGGAAAAAGAGCATGTAAGTAAGGGTGAATGCAAAGGAATAGAACAAATCTGCAGGAATAATATCAGATAGGAATTACAGTTAAGAAGAGACACACAAGGTGATGGGCAACACGGCTAGAACTAAGAGGAAACAAAGGAGGTATATTTCCACTACTAAACAGAAAAAGCATAAATTTTGTGTTTCAGAGAAGGCTAACATGTCCAATAACATTTCTGCAAAAATGATTAGTGTCTCCATATTTACAAAGATTCATGTTAACAAGGAAATAAAAGTTTGTCAATTTACCAAAAACAAATGTTTTGGGATACTTCAGGGATAAATGTTCAAGTTGGCAGGATCTGGCTAAATTCTTCTTGCAATGCTTTGCAAAAGGGAGCTGAAGTCACTTTTGAACTCCTTTACGGTTATCTTTTTGAATGAATGAGCCAGCTGCTCTGCGGGAGCGTCAGTACAGCTACGCTGGTTGATCTGGCCAATTCATACTAACTCCGAGGGAAGTCCTAATTTAGTGATCTTTCCTATCAGAGGTTTTGATTCAGTCCACAGAGATAGAAGTCAAATACACAGCTCTAGTCTTTCTTTGGACTTCCCCCTAGATTAAAGGTGGTTCAGGGAGTTTTGATTAAGTCCTAAATCTGCTTATGAGGGACAGCTGGTTCCCTTGTACTTGTCTCCCTTGTACTTTCTAGCTAACGATGTTTGCTATGCTGCCTTGCTACCTTCTGAAAATGCACTTTGATTTTTTTGATAGTATGGTTATTAGCTAACTTTCTCTCTTTGTTTTATTTGTAGGTTGGTGGGGGTGGGTTTTTTTTAGATGTGGAAATATTTCTTTTAGCAATGAGAAATATTTTGAGTGTGTTAAGACTTTCACATTAAGATGAGCTGAGGGAGAAGTAAAATGAAGTCTCCACGTTTATAATAAGGACAGGTGCAGGAATCTTTGGGTGCTTCTGAAGATGAGTAAATTCACTGGCTCCTAAAACAATAAATAAGAGTACCAACTAGAGATGAATCTTGTTTTCATGTTTCATGTAGACGTGTCCTTTTACACAGGAAAGGTGAAGACAAATAGGAAATTAAATATAAAGACCAAGAGCGAGGTGGAAAGCGGACCTAGTCCAACGTATGTTTTTGAGGTATATATCTGAGGTTAGAAACAAAGGAGGAGGATGCAATGCAAGGACAGGGACTGAGAGAGAAAGCAGCAGAAATTGGAGTGATGGTACAATTGAGCATGTACCTAGTTCCCACTAAAGTCTGCTACTGTAAGTTGAATGCACTGTGAATTTCTAAATGCATCACAGCATAACCTCATCTTGATCTTAGCACAATTGAAGGACTGTATGTTAAGAAATTGAGCTAAAAAGGGTCAAAACAAGACTGTGCCTCGCAGCTTATGGAGAACCTGATCTACAGTGGGCTATTATCTCTTTGGAATTCTTTAGCACTAATGGCCAACCTTTTATGTGTGCCACATGTATGTATGCCTATTATTTCTCTTTCACATAAATGTTAACTGATATATAGGTAGTGTAGTGAGCTGTGGAAAAGGTTAGACGAAAGCATTGATTTTTTTTTTCTTTTGTATTGAGTGTTAACTCTCTTTAAATTACTTTAAAGCAATTGAATAACTCACTTGAAGTTGTCCTTCTGATTGATTGATTGATTGATTGATTTTAAGGCAAAGCTAAAGATAAAGGAGGAACATAGCACTGCCTGCTTTTTCCAGTACAATCTCAATATATAGCTAACATATAAACTTTTTCTCTGGACTAAAACATAAGCACATAATGATTTTTTTCGTTTTGTTGCTAAGAGCTTACATGCTTCTCAGGATGGAATGTCATATAAGGCCTACAAGTGGAGAAGAATGTAAATAGCCAGGAAAATACTGATATACTTCTGGTGCCAGAATGGGGTTATTAGAACTAGACTGGATAGTCCTGCACACCACTGTACTATTACTGGCATATCATTAGTATCTAAGTAAGCTGTTAATGATCTCTGTAGCATAGTAGCAGGCTAGATTGAGAAAAAGACTTCAGAGCTATGTAAGGGCATTTCCAGAGTTCAATATATAAATCTTACAAAAGGCATAGTTATTTCTACTGATAACTGGAGAAAACAAAAAGAGACTGAGAAACAAGTCCTGAATGCATCTTTTAAAGACTTTCATTGAATCTCTGTGGAAAAGTAGAAACAAGCTATGCACATGTAGTTGGAGAGCATATGAAGCACTACAAACTGTTTTCAACATGTTCCTTCTGCTACCACAGAAGGATGGTAGGAATCTTTGGGGGGTCCCATCTGTTAAATCTACCTGGGGACAACAAATTAATTTTTAAACAGATCTTAAAGCATGAAAGTAAAAGCTCTACTTCTTGGCACATCCCACTTCCTTGCAGTTCATATTTAAATGATTTGGGTCATAAATATTACTCGTGAAAACTCAACAAATGAGTAAATACTGAAAATTATTACTTTCTTCCATTTTCTTTTGTGGTATTTCTGGAATCGGTGTTCTTTATGTCCCTTGAGTCCCCAACAAAGGACATCTACTAGATTCCTTATTCTGTTTGTATTCTGCTTTTGCCTAGAATTGAAGCTGCCGAAGAGTGAGAAACTTTATATACCATAAACTTTATATACCATATATACCATAATTAGTTGTATTTAGTTTTAGGAATAGTGATGAAGGGCTGTGTCAGATAATGCTGAGTCTCCAGAAATGTGCTGCATGTGTCTGAATTCAGTTAACTGGGACGTTCTCTGACAATGATAAGAGTTGTGCTGTTACATTGCTTATTATAAGGCCATACGCTTTCCTGTAGATTAATGTATAGGTGATTGAATGTGAAGAGCATTATCACCTATGTGAATATCTCACTGTACTATATTAATTGCTTAAAAAGCCCTCCATGTTGCATGATGATTGACATTATTGTATTGTTCACAGTAATCATATTAAAATGTAGCTTGTGCTTTCAGACCGCAGTTTAAATTTCCACTTTACAGACAATAGATAGTCTTGCATATTTGTGAACAGAGCAGAAAAAAAGGACTGTGTCCTGACATTGTCCACATGCACACATGTCCACATTAGGTAGGCAGAGCTGCTGGAAATTTTTTGCAAATTTGTGACATTTTTTACATTTTTCTGGTTTCCTATTGAAATAAATGATTTTGACATATCCACTGAAGCATCTGTAGGTAGAATCCAATCAACACAGAGACTTGTACGTCCTTCTTGTCTATTTCAGAGACAAGCTTTCCTGTTGCCTTCTTCATGCTCTGCACTTCTCACCATCGTTGGTAAGAAAATGAGATGAACTCTTTTGTTTATACATGTTTTGCTGAAAGGTTTTTGCTTTGGGCTAATCTTCTCCACTTTGCCACCCAGCCAGCTTTTCTTCTGGAACCTCCCTGACAGTTGCTCTAATATTTGGCAGCTTCTGTCTCTGTAAGGTGTAATGGCTAGCTTTAGATTTTCTGTTTTCTTCTGACAGTATAACATATGGTGGTAGAAGTGCCTTTTCCTCTTTTGAGAGGAGGTAATGGTGACAGATTACCATTAATCACATACACTTGTAAACATTTCAACTAGAAGTAACCAGAAGAGCAGAGCAATAATTCCTACTAACTTTCTCCGTATCGTTCTTTGACATTATAGGCAGGTCAGCATGAAAATACTTTCCTTCTTCATTTGAGCAAAAGGCGATGCAGTTCTGTGTTAGGACTCCCATCATGACCAATTTCCTTTGCAGTCAGTCTACATATTTTCTTTTCCATTTCTTTCTTAGTGTGCGATGTAAAATACGAATGTTCTTTCAATGCTGCACGTAGCATGAAATCTGCTTTGTTTGTACAATGTGTCAAGTTTTTGTGCCTTGTGTTTGCACTTATTAAAAGCGAATTTGAGTTGTCACATTCCGAACTTGTTATCTTGCTATTTCCCATAATGTGTGTGGAATTTTCCCATGACAGTGACTGTTGTGAACTGGGCTCTTTGGCAAGTATTTTCATGCTGAGGAACCAGATGGACAGGCACCTGAGTAGAATACCTCCTCGTTTAAAATGATGTGAACAGAAGACCATTTCTTGTTAATTGAATTATTGAGGTCAGTGAGATCTTGCTATTAAGAGTAATTTTGGCCTTTGTGTAGTTTTGCGTTCTTATAACCATTTATTCTCAATTTAAGAGTAATGTAATCATGCCTGGCTAAGAACTTCAGAGGTTTAAATGTTGAAATGAGTATTTGTGATGATACAGCAAGTCATCCTGGAATTCACAGTTTTTACAAAAACTCTGATCATTGTTTTAGATTCACAGGCCAACTGAGTAATTCCTGGAATTTAACTTTGTGTTTCTCAGGTGTTATTTAATACAAAATAAACAAGTACCCCAACTCCTTTCCTCAAATCAAAACCCAATTCCTCTCTCCGCCCATTGTGACAGTCCAAAAAAGGTATCATGGTACCACTTAGAAGTTTGGTTTGTATTTATCCCATGAATGAGAGTTTGGAAAAAACACACAGGATGAAAACAGTTGCTTTTTTCTCTTTGCATTTCGTGTAGTATGTTGTTTTGTTCTCCTCTCAGACCTAACTTGTATTTTATGTGTTTACCTTGTATCTTACTCTTGGCAAGGGTTTTAGCATTATATGTGCATAAATAATGGCAAAAAAAAAAAAAGAAAGGGATGATTGTTTTCAGGACAGACCAAAAAAGGAAAACAAACCTAAACCGAAAATGTCTTTAATGGATTATGACTTTAATGAACTTTTGAGGTAGAGGACAAGTTATGGTGAGATCTTGGAAGTGCTACCTGACGTTGAGAAAACCTGATCAGAAGTTAACATGTAATGGTTTTTTAACTATTTTCCATTTTGATAGCCTGTGAGATGGGTAATTATGGAGTAATGCAGTGCATGTATGTGAATAGTTCTTGTTTTTAAGGGTGCTAGTACAAGAAGAGTTACTATATTCCTCTGAGAAATCACTGTAATTGCTTAATGAGCCTGACAGAGGTTTTCCACACAAGTTCCATTTCTGCTATGTTTCTAAAATGCACCCATGAGAATTAAGTGCTGTTCATCTGTTGCCACTGAGCCTCAGGGTCACCTTCAGGCAGTGCACGTGTAAGGCTGGAAAGAAACCCTACAGTTCAGAAAGAAAAACACAGCCCTTCATAATGATCTGCTTTAAATTGTCCAGACTTTGCAGGAAAACTCATAGGGTATGGGTAAGATGCCTCCATAAAAGTGACCTAGTGGGAATTCAATACAAATTATTTCTTAGAGGAATTTGCTCCAGTCCTCCAGTGTGAAAAAGAATTTGTACATCTGGGCTCTAGAGTACTTGCTGTTCTTTCAAAGCACAATTTACACTGAAAGACAGTTCTGCAGAGTGAGTGGGAAGCCAAACGTTACTGTAGAATACCATGCAAAATCTTGGTGGTAGTTTCAGAAAACCTTACTCTTACTTCTGATCATCAGCTGCAATTTTAACATTATTTGACATGCTGCACATATATTACCTTAGCTGCTGTTTGGAAGCGGCCCATGCAGACAGTTTACTGTGAATTTTGGATTCTTTTTTTTTGCATGGTGGTTGAGTATTATTCTTTTCTTGGTTATTTCTGGATTCCGTAGAGCTAGAAGTAACATGAGAATTGGTGTTTCTTGGCATGTTAAAAAACTTTGCGTGACACCAAACCCAAAGTATAAATTAAAAAGAGGTATTTGAAAGGACATTCATATCCTCTGATTCCTAAGGCAAGCTGCTCGGGGTGAAGGCATCAGAAATAAGAAGGTCATTTTAGATGAAAACAGTCTGTTCTGTTTCTGCCAACACTAGGAGTTATTTTTTATAGCTGCTGAAAGTCAGGAACCCTTGTGGTTTACTTTGGGAGTTCTATTGAAATCAAACCCGTAGGGGAAATTATAAGAGTTGTAAGCTGACAAGAAGTAAGTGCACATCTCCTGCACATCCAGGTACTGAACAGAATGCATTTGCCATACTTTTAACGAGTGGCATGTTGCAAATCTTACCCGTGGGTGGTGAGAACAGCTCAAAATGAACTAAACCTGGGTGCAGGTCACTAAATTCTGGCAATGTAATTTGCATTTTGGATGTTGTCTATAAATTTCCTGACTCTAAAGCATGTTGCTCCCTCAACACTGCTGGGCCTTTGATGTTATTTGCTGCTGGAAAAAAATTATGTGGTGGGCAATTACTTATGGTGACTAGCATATGGGTGCCTGAATGGTACATAGGGCTTATTATTATCTTTCCTTGCTCTCATTTCCAGATTTAAAAAGGGAAAAAAAAAAAAAAAAAAGGCACCCCCCCGCAACTGCTGATGGTTTCCATATGACAGGGGAGAAAGTATGAATCAGAACAAGCAGACATAGTTTACATTGGAAACAAGATGTGTTCTTTTAGGTTACAGAAATACAAGTGATTAATTGTCTTTGTGATGTTCATGTAGCATAATTACATCACAGTTAAGAGTATTATCAAGCTTGATAAAATTCTGAGTATAAAAAACCCCAAAAACTATAACTCCACCCCAAACGAAATATATCTGGATTCTCTTCTGGAAGCTGTGATAAGTATGTGTAGCTCAGACAAGGAGGGTGGGTTGTCTAATTACTGTCCACACCTGGGTTAAAATGAGGAAAAAAATGGGAAACACCTGTGCTGGCAGGGCAGGGCAGGGCAGGGCAAGGCAAGGGAGTTCTGCTGAGAGGCAGCAAGGTGAGGGGAGCCCTGCTGATGGGTGCTGGGGTGAGGGCAGCTCCGCTGAGGGGTACTGAGCTGTGGTGAGCCCTGCTGAGGGGTTAGTGGGGTGAGGGGAGCCCTCTTGAGGGGTGCTGAGCTGTGCTGACCCTCACTGAGGGGTGCTGGGGTGAGGGCAGCCATGCTGAGGGGTGCTGCGTGAGGGCAGGGGGGTGAGGTGCCCTGCTGAGGGCTGGCAGGTGAGAGCGCTGAGGGCTGAGGGGAGCCTCCCTGTGCCAGGCAGCAGCTGCCAGAGAAGGTTCTGGAGCTGGCAGGGTGCAGCTGGGGACTGGTGTCAGCGGGTTCTTCAGGGCTGCAGGTTAGTGCCTGGGCTGGCTGTCAGTGAAGGTTCTGACTCCTGTCCCTAGTCCCTCTGAGTCTTCTCTATTTAAAATACAAAAATCTTTTCTGTCTTATTAGAGACTTGATGCAGAGAAGGTGTCAGCAGGCCCACCACCAAACTCAGTCTGGCCTGGGGAATCCCATGAAACAGGGATATGTCCAGCAGAACTGGGATGTGCACTGAGAGGGGGAAAATGGCGTCGGGGAGGAACCACCAGCAGGAAGATGGCGAGCAGCTGAGGAAGATGGTGGCAGAGGGGAAGAGGCAGCTGTCCACTCTGAATCTTTTGGATTCTGGTAAGACAAAGATGATTTCCTTATTTCTATTTTCCATGCAGAAGAGGAGAGGAGGGTTCTAGGAGATAAAGGAAACAGTACCTGGCTTTTGTGATGCGAATCACCCTCTGCTGGTTTAACTGGGTGGGAGTGAGCCCCCTTGTCCTCAGGGAAAAGGGGTGTCATGAAACAAAATGAATCCCACACCCACCAAAAGGTTTGTGTTACTGTAAATGTTAAACCTCCTGAGGGAATTGTTTGAGATTCAGTAGTTTACTGATGGAATTATTTATTTAGAGCGGTGCATTTTCTAGCTCGCGTCCTAGCTTGAGACACAAAATACCATGAGCACTTGTGAACTGAGGGGTAGCAAGGAACAGGACTCATCAGAGTAATTTTTCTAGTTCTAAGTTCTGATCTAGAAATAAATTTGGCAAAGATAGTGGTAAATCTTCAAGTTCATTAAAATATCTAACCATTGCAATTAGTCTGGGACAAACATTTATGATTTTTTTTTTCTGTTATCAAAAGTAGACATTTGTTTTGGCACCTGTTGATTCATTCAGCTATTTTCTTGAAGTTTCTTGGAAATATTTGAAAATCTGGAATTATTTAACCTAAAGAACATGAAATGTAATTTTGTAAGTAGAAACAGCTAGCAGTAGAAAAGTGTAACTGCCAGTTTAATTTTTCAGATAGTCTGCTAATTTATTCATTTCAATGGAAAACTAAAGCTACCACTTCCACTGTAATGGCCCTGTTTATCAGTAAACATACAGGATTAATAAAATATTTTGGAAATATGACCACTTTCCAACTTTCTCTCCCTGAAAGAAGTAAAACTTAGCTTCTAGTCTCTCGACCTTTCTCATCTGAATTCTTTCAGTAAGGGTCTTAATTGTATTTCTTTATTATAGCTTGTTCTGGGTTCATGCTTGCTTTATGCTGCATACTACCTATGTTTTCCATTATCCAAGGAGAGAGATGAAAAGATACTGAATGAATGAAGGTTGTTATGATCTATTGGGAGAGTATTAACCTTAGATGCTTGTGATTAGAATCATCACCCCTTAGCTTTTAGCTGATCTTAACTTTCATTTCTACAAAGTCAATTTTCCTTTTTTCCTGGAAATTTGAAGTGGCTTCTGGGGTTGAAAACAGTTATTATCTTCTACTCCTCCTCCATCTTCTGCTCTCCCTCATTAATGTCACTTTGATAAGTAAGTGAAAAATAAAGTATACAATTGCTCTGTTAGGTTCCAGTTGCATGGCTGTGCTGTATAGTTAATGGCAATGCAAGAGTGTCAGGATGAGAGAATAATATTTGATCAAAAAAACCAACCCCCAAAGCAATAATGATGGGAAATTTAGCTGGTTTCCCCCCCCCAAATTTATTCTCTGATTTGGTTGCTTTTTTGATCCTGTAAGGATCCACCTCTAACTAACAGTTTTAAAAATTCTTTATTAGTTGTTTTTCAGTGCAGACGGGCAGACATGATGGATCTATGCAGAGTGTATTTACAAATGCATACAACTCAAATCAGTAGTTAGGCTGTCAAGTGCCTGGCAAGACACAGTTGTATTATCTTGCAGGCATTAACATCCTGTGAACGACAGGTTGTAATGTACTGTCATTCTTAAAGGAATTTGTGCTTCTCAAATTAAGGAAAGGTGGGGGGCTTCAACAAGCCTCCTGTGTTGAAGGATGAAGAATACGATGTACTAATTCTCTCATTCATTCAGGACAGCCTAATTTAAAAAAAAATAGATAAAAAAAATTACTTGTGCAAGGCCAAGATACAAAATTTACACTCAAATATTGCATCTGCACTTAAGCTGTGAATGTATTTAGGTTCTTGTGTAGTTAGATCCCAGAGCAGCCATCATCTGCTGATAGTTGGATCAATGCGGTTTCACTTTGAAGATGTATTGTCCTGGTTTGAGGTCAAACAGAACCAATATGCTTCTTAAAGCGAGGTTGTGTTTTCACTCCTCAGAAATCTCTTGCTTCAGTATCTCTTGATTTTGTTGTGACAAATCACTCTTAGAAATGGTGAACTTGGATGGTAGGTTTCAAATATATTTGAATATAAAAATAAACTAAAATGAGCATTAAGTATAAATATTTTGTATTCTTAAATAAAAGTACAAAAGATAGATGTTTGTATTTTAGTCACATCATTTTACATGCTTTATATTGTATCGCTGTAGTTTTATTTATTATAGACATACATTACACCAATTCAATGTGGTTTTTATTTTATAAGTAAGCTTAGTCTGTCAGTAAAATTATAGGAGAACGAATGATAGCTTTAAATATGACTTTTTTCTTAGTTTTGTTTCTCTCATCTTCCATCTTCCCTTTATCAAATTTCGGACTGCTGAAAGTAATGCTCTCTGGAGGCAGAATTACTTTGTAGCATCCAGTGTTAAAAGTGAGCTATACTTTTATTGCTCTGAGCTGCCAAAAAGCACGATCCCCCTAGAGGCTGTTCCAAACAACTTTGTAAGAAAAGACGCAGAAGGCAGAAATATTTCGGGAAGCAGATTATCCCTGACAAATATATACAGCTGTCTAATAGAGCAACCTCCTCAGACCCCATCCATGTCATAGGATTTTTTTTTTTGTTTCTCTAATCTTCTTACTTTTACAGAATCCAGTTTTGTATTCCATTAGTATGCATGTGTATATTTTAATAGACTATAAAAATGCTGCATGACCTACTTACTGAGAACCTGGTTTTACATCCCATTAGTGGGCATGTATTTTCACAGTAATAGACTTTAAAAAACACTGTGTGACCCATTTATTCTGCTTCATCAGTAACTTCCTACGTAGTGTGTGTGTATATATATATATCTCCTTTTCATTGTTTGAGAAAATAGGGGAAAACCTTACAATGCCAAACAAGAGTTCTGTGCTCTTTGAATTGCTTAGACTCTAATATGATACTTATTCTGCATTAAAAAAAATCATGATACTTGAAGGCGTTTGCAATGTAAGAAGACGGAATGTAGATAAAGCAACCTGCACTTAGAGGAGGATTAATATTGCAATGTAACCTGACCTATTTTTAAAGGAATCCTCATTTTACTGATTTATGATTCCCTGTTGAACTCACTCATGCCTTACTCGATTTGGTTTTCTCTGAGATTCACTCAAGGTGTTGAGCAAAAAAGAATTCTTATAAATGAAGAAAGCATTTGTTTGTTTGCTTGTTTTTTGTTTCTTCCTTGGTGTAATTCCTGAATATTGTGAAAGACCACCTCTTTTTTTGTTTGTTTGTTTGGAATCTGCCACCTGTGTCGTTTGGTATGCTTTATTTTCCATGCTACCCTTAATTTGATAGACTTCTGTCAAAATTTTCCCTCAGTCTTGAAGACCGAGGAGTCCTTGTTGATTCTAATACAAAACTATTTAAGCTTTGCTCATCTCTGTCAGCCCTCTTTGTATTTTCTATTGTTCTGTTTTATTCTTGTTGAGGACAGGGAGACCAAAAGTTGATGGCATTTAAGATAAGAGCCCACCAGGAACTGCATAATGGTGTTTTGGTCTTTGTTTCTTTCTTATTACTGCCTAAGATTGAGTTTACTTTGAACACTAATCTGGCGGCTCCATGAAATTGACTATTATAACCCCAAATCTGAAATCCAAGTGAAGGAACTCTCAATGAGAGCTTATTGTATATAAATGACCTATTTGTATGGTGGAACGTTATTTAAATTTAGCCTCATCTGCCATGGGAGGGTGCTTTGGCAGATCTTTAATTCTTTTGCCCCATACATTTTCAAGAAGATAGTGTCTTGTGATATAGTGCCATCCTTGTAGCGTCCCCAGGGTGCCATGGGTTTAGGTGATCTGTACAGAGGTCCATCTGCTTTCAGGCATACCCTTGAGTGTTTTACATCCTGAATCAGTAGCATGTGGTAGTGGTTTTATAATATCACTCTCTTTATATCACCCATACTGGTGAGGAGACTATGCACTGTATGAGGTAGGAGACTTGAAAACTTAAGGTTATCCCTTGGGGTTCTCATCTGCTTGTGGGATAGAGTTATCCCAGGAGCAGCTGTGCCACCTAAACCTATACAATGGTCTGGCCCTGGGCTGACTTACTCATTGTCCTTCCCTACATGTACCTGATAGTCACTGGTTTATAGCCACAATTCAACTCAGAGACGAGTCCCAGAATTCAAACAGAAGATTGAGATAGATATTCTAGTGCCAAGAATAAACAGGCATAGCACAGAAGAGGAGAGCAGAGCAGAGTGATCTAGTTCAAAGGATTTATAAAACCATGTGAACACTAGTAAGAGAGGGTATTGTAGTGCTCGGGGAGTATTAATGTGTCATTGGTGTGAAGTTAATCCACTGAATTAATTGTATTCAATTTGGGGGTTTTACATTGTACTTCTGAGGCAGAAGCAATTGCAGGGAGGAATTACACAAAAGCATAGGAGCAGATTGCTCTATTATATCTCATCAGCACATAAATGCCCCACCTTCTATTATACTACAGGGGATTATTTATTTCTTTTAAACATTATACCTATGTTCATTACTTGCAGTATTGGAATTCTTAGTTAACAGGAGAAGTTGCTCTATCAAAAGAGTGGCATTATAAGATCAACGTTGTAGTAACTCCTGATGCGTAGTTAACATATTTGGTCTGCAGTTAATCACTACACAAGAGCAGGGAATGGTACCACATTAAATAATTTTTCTACCAATATGTGACCTATAAGTTAATGTTTAGAAGATGGCCATTTTGTTTTGATTTTTCCATTTGAGAAAACTAAAAATAATTGATTTCATTTGAAAGCTTTACAGTAAAGTCTTGATGAAGTTCACTTACAGTGAACATCTTTTAGATCTTTTTTTTCACGTGTTCTCTGTGATTCTTGCCTGACTGAGGGAAGGTTACAGAAATAAGCTATCAGGCAGTTGCCAACAAAGTTGTGGCTTGTTTTTTTTTAATAGTTGTTTGCTTTTTTTATTTCTTTTTATTACTTTTTTGTTTTAAAATAACACTTTCCCTCCTTCCCTTTTGCTTTCTCCTCTTGAATGAATGTTGTGCCCATTCCCAACTGCAGGTCAAATAGATAGATGTGGTTTGAATGGAACTTACTGAAACTTGCAAAAAGACTGATTTTTGTTGTATTTTCAACTTTATGAAACCATTAAAATAAAGGTAAGTTCTGAAGACGTTTAACCACTCTCACTCTTCTGTTTTAACTTCCAAATGCTTCTGCATTGAGTTCAATCTTGGGAGACAGCTGCTGGTTTATACAGGATGAGTAAACTGAAGATGGGAGTAAGCGCTTTACTTGGCATGTAGAAACATGACTACTCACAGATTAGTCATTTGATTATTCTGCAGTAACACTATCAAGCGTATAAGGTAAAATGTCAATTAGTATGTTTTTGCTTCTAGTCTTTATTACCTATATTTAAGCCCCAGGACTTTAGCTGAAGGATCCAGAGTACATCTGAGCATGAATGGTCTATTGCTTTTATTTTCTAATTGATAATAAATTTTAATATTATGTTTATTAAATTTATCTGTTTTATTTTCAGAGCTAGTTCCTTCTCTGATGTGAAGTTTAACTAAATGACATATCATTCCCCACTTGCCAAAATATTAGCTGCTGACTAATTATAGTTTATGATGTCTAGGATTAAACATATTCTGTTGCAGAAAATGTAATTACCAAATGTTTTAAAGCCATAAAATACATATAGATATCAACATTGCTTATCGGGGAAATGGTCTGTTTAGCTGTGAGAATAACCGTGTAGGTTTCAGCAGAATAGTTGATTGAGATTTCATTGCTTCTCTTAATTCATGAATATTTGTGAATTTTCATTGGCTATTTTAACTATCCATTGGGCAAAAATTGTACATGACATAACTCCACTTAGTGTCACAGAAAATTAGTTACTGCTTTCATAATATAAATCAAGAAATAACATTGCATTTTATTTAAAACTAATAGTTGATCTTTAAAGACTTTTTAAACAAATATTTTTATATTTGTATAAAGGATGAAAGAATTAATACTTACCATTTATATTGGTAATTAAAGCAGAGAGTATCTGACTCTCTCCTGGGATTATATCTTTTTAGTAGGAAATAATAAAAATTAATTTGCATTATACTGACATAATTTGCACTTGCAGGAAAAACCTGTTGCATTAGATGATCAAAATAGATTACTGTAGAGATAGTGTCTATCAGAGGAGACAACTGTGGAAAAAATTAACTTTGAAAGGAGGCTTAGAAATGAGTCAAATTTATGTGAAGAACAAAACAATGGTATACTTACCCAGCTGTTCATTTTACATTCTCAGTTTTTTGGGTTGCTCGGTAAATAATGAAAAGTAACAAGTCTTTCCTTGTTCTATGTGCCGTTGCCTGTGCCTCCCCCTCACATTAGTACTTTTTTCAGTTTGCAAGATTGATCTTCCTCAACTAATGGATCTACTGTACTAATATCAGTGACAGAGTTATTAACTTTATTTAACACAAATAAGTCAACTCATATGATACCAGTTGTTAGAGAAGTAGTGTAACTGCAGTTATTTGTTTAATATTTATTTCTAATCTTGACTGAAGGTGATTCTGTATATTAAATCAATTAAAATTACATGATATCAGATTGTTACTTCATATCATTGACTACTACATCAATTTTGGAGAACTTTACTCTGCACCTCAACGTGAGAATCAAGAATTAGCTACCACTAATCAATTACACTAAAAGATGCAGACTGTCTTTTGACACTATTTATATTTCATTCCCTAAACCAAAGCAAATGTCACTTAAAAAAATGTGTGAAATCATTGAAATAAATATTACACTTCATTTATCATAGCAGATGTTGAGGATCTCTTGCTAGCCAAACAAGTAGTGTTGAGAAGAGGAAATGCAGTCTGAAACTTTATTAATTATGCGAGTTCTTCAGGAGACAAATGCTAAGAGTGCACAGAATGCTAAGCCTAGATTTTTTTGAATAAGAAGTCAAAGGGTGTGCTTATGATAGTGTTTGCATTTGGACTAGTTATGTTTTTGAAATGAATCTCCTGATCATTTCCATCTTCCGTTCTTTTCTCCACATCATGGAATAGAGGTTGCAACTTTCATTGCTTTGGGTAATGGTCCACAGGACTAAAATACAAAACAAAATCCTATGAAGCGTGTACTTTGTGGACCTCAGGACTTTAGCGTCTTTGGGTTTACACTTGGTCAAGCAGACACAGCCAAAGTGGAGGCTATGATTTCATCGGGTCTGGTATCAGTCTGAAATTACAATGTGGCATGAGCAGTGTTACCCTCTGGAGATGCTCTCCCACAGAGAAACTTGTCTTAATGAGGAACGTTATTAAGATACCATGGTATATTTCACAGGAGTAGGACTTAATACTTACTGGCTGTTCAAATGCCAATGTTGTCAGATTTTGAGGAAGGAGAAGGGCATAACATTATCTTGAGAAATTGTGTGAGGAAGAACAAAGTGTCTTTAGGCTCTTTTGTGCTTTTCATATAGCGCATGTATGTCTCTCAGTACAACCAGTGGAAGCCAACTGAGATGATCTAATTTGTTTCTTCTTGCATTAGGAGCAGCAGAATTTTGCCCAATATATGGGCATGAAATCCAGTGTGTTGCAGAGTTGATAGGATTAATTTTTCTCTGCTCTTTTAGTAGGAGTTAGACCCGTGGTGTAAACCTCTGTAAATATTTAAAATCTGACATTCATCCCTGATGGGTAAAGGACAATGCAATCAAGGACAGGAGGTAGCGCTTAGACTAAATAATGCAGCTTGGTAAAAAGAAAAGCTGGCCAACAGACGCTACAGCAAATAAAGACGCCCTTCTAGGGCAGGGTTAAGCATAAAAGCTGGTATTACTGCAGAGCTATAGGTGCATAATGTAGAGGCAGCTGGCATTATCTCAGAACAAGACAATAAGCACAGACACCTCTTGGATAGAATTCTAGGGTAGAATTCTACCCAATAGAAGATGGGTAATATTGCTACTGGGGTGGAAATGAGTGCTTGCCCTCTACCTAGTAAAGTCTCAAACTGGTACCTATGCTATGGGAAAATTAGATAAGTCTTTCAAAAAGTAATCAGATTTTGACAAGGAGGTTATATCTTAAACATTCATTTACAAATACTATTCTGTAAATTAGGCTACTGGAGATTGGAAGAGACTGGGACAAACTGATAAGTGCTGAAGTAAAACATATACAGGGACGTTCTTTCCTTTGCCAGTTGTTCTCCTAGGTCTATGTTATAAGTTCTCAGGAAAAAGCTTTCCTAAATGCCGAAAAAGGCCAAAAATGAAAACCCACACTAAATTGGACCAGTTGCCTCCTCAGTTCTGTGGCATGTAGCTGAACAGTTAGTTACAGGAACCGACTTCTGTAATAAAGGTGTGAGCAGGTGGTAGTGCTATATTCTCATAGAGGAAAAGAAATTAAGAGGACCACAGAATTTTCAGTATTGATTTGTACTATATATTTATAGCACACTCCATCATGAACTTGAGTAGTATTGCTTTAATTTTAAATTAAATCTATTATATTACATCTGTATAGATTACAACTGTATGCTTAATTAAACTTAATTAATCTTAGTTAAAGACTCTAGCATTTTGCTTTTTCAGTTAGTAAAGAAAATAGATTTTATTTTTTTTTTCCTTAAAGCAAAGATACTGTAATCTGAAGACTTCTTAGGTGCTCAGAATGTTAATGACAATCCCTTGAAATTAATGCTTCATTGTAGACAGGGTATTAAGTGTTCATACTCATGTAACTACTATGCTGTCTTTTATGAAGAAAGAAGTTAATATTACGCATTTTGTCTGGAAAGAACCATTATTATTATTATTAACCTCATTTGACCTGCTCTCACTTTTGTTAATTTTTTTCTCCATGATGATTTGTGAGAGAAAACTTCTGCATACCCTTTCCCAGTAAATACCTCAAGTTAGTAATATGACAGAAAAATATCACATTCAAATCTACAACTGGTGCAACTCAAGAATTTAGTTTTGTTTTGCAGCTGAGCTAAACTCATTTACTACTTTGATTCATCTCATGTGGGATCACATGATCAGTTAATTTAAAGTAGTAAATCTTTGTTTATGTAACTTGAGACTGTCCGTCTGATTATTTGACCAGTACTGTTGACATTGCTGCATTTGAGAGCAATCAGATTAGAGAATTGTTAGGAATCTATTGCTAATTCATCTGGCATTGGTTTAGATTAAGCTACTGTACTTAGTTACTGAAACTGATCTCTTGGAAGTGAGGAAAGGGAGCAAGTCGGAAATTAAAACTGTTTTAAGGTGGAGTGTTTCAAGTATAGCATGCTAGTATAGTGTTGCAAATAGGAACTGTCATTTCTACCGACAACGGTGATAGCCTTTTGGTATCTATTTCATTGTTTACTTAAAATATAGAGTGGTGCAAAATATCTTGAATATATCGTTTACAATCTCCTCCATCTGTGAGTGCACTGAAACAGTCTTGTTCTCCATCTGTCCCTTTTTTCCATCATATGGTAGATTCAGTAAAACCTATGGTTGTTTTCTTTGGAAGAGTCTCAAACAGAAACTGGGTGAACACAACTAAGTGCAATGTTTAAGCATATTCCTATTATTTTAGCACTAGGGATTTAGATTTTAATAGTTCTGAGTCAAATCCTGAATATAAATTTTTATAATAAAATAAAATATATAATAGCTTTATAAAAAATATTTTTTCTCAGTTTTTTAAAAATAATTTATTTAATATGCTAGAAGAAGAGGTTAGATCATGCTTTATTTATACATCTGAATGCTTTGCATCAAAGGAGCTGCACAGGTACTAGCAATGTCAGTTAATCATTTTAGCAATAGTGGTTATAGCCACTGTGTTCTATAGCAAAGTAAGAAAGGAGCAAACTCAGTTTAAGATCTAATCATTATTTTTTAATTTAATGAGGCTTCTCTGTAGACAACTGATTTTTGCCCATGAAGGGAACTTACTCTAATGTAGATGGGTCTAGAAAAAACTACAAATCTTGAGGTCACTTATTCACAAGGAATTCAGTGTGTGAGTCTACGCTACCTCTTTATTTGTCCTTCATCCTTGTTATTGTGTGTATATTTCCACTGAAATGTTGGATGACTGGTAACTCTGGATGCTCATGTAACACTCAAGTTAATGCCAAATGTTTATGTAACTCCTGTGAATGAAATTAGAAAATCGGATCCTAGGCTTTTTTTGCTAGATGTCTGGCATTACTGGTTTTGGTGGAGACAGTTCCAATTATCAGTGGAATGACTTAGAAGATAATTTTGCCCACATCCCTGTTATTTGTAATTTTTTCACATGTAATTTCTTTTAAACAACAGTACTTTCAAAGGCAAATCTTTAAAGATGTATAGGTTAGCATCCTCTTATTCCTTTTAGTGCAGTCCTATTTCTCTACTAGTTCCACAATAATACAAGCTGTTAAACATTGTTTAACACCTGAGGAAACAGGATTGTATTATGCTGAAAAATGCAGCAGTTAAAAACATAAATATATTCACTGATCACGTTTCATGGACCATGTTAAGTCCATGGATTGTTTTGGTGTACTAAACATAATTGCATTTAAAACTTGAAATCCAATTAATGAAGATATCAAAAGACAGAAATGTCTTGGATTTTCCCTTCTCAACTTGATCTATAATTATTTGACTACAACGGGCATAAACTTTACACTGTCGTATCTTTAGGAAGAATTATTTTTATGCTTTTTAAAGTTTTGAAAAGAGTACGTTATAACATGCTGGTTGATATAATCAGTAGTTTTGTTTATATTAACTTTTTTTCCCTCATAGGCTCAAATCAGTATTTGCTTAATTGTTTCATGATAGGATCCGATTTCGTTAGCACAAAGCTCCTGCCTGATGCTTTCATTTCACAGAGAAAAAGCAATTTTTCACAGTGTAGTGTTGACTTACATGGGAGGTACTTGGTGTGGCAGGTTCCAGTATAAACTAGTTCTAAGTAAATCTTTTTGCATAATGCACTTCAAAGTGGAATTCTTGTTCCAGAGAGTAACCAAAAAAAATACAGAAAGTTTAAATCAGTTTTATATGGTCTTTTTTCCCCTTATAATTATAACATATAGTTAAAAAAGTTGTTAATTTGCTGAATTTACTATGGCTTGAAGCACTGATCCGTATTTGGGAGCAGTGAGGGATTTATTATGTGACAGACAAACGACTGTGTTTCAGCTCGCATGGTGGGTAACGCCCACGGAGAATGTGCTGGGAGGGTGGAGGAGAGAAGGAAAGTGATGTGAAGTTCTTCTCTGTTCCACTGCTATCTCAAGCACTAATCACTAGCATAAACCTGTTTTGCTCTACTCTAAACATTATTAATTTGGGGCTTTTAGTTTCTTTGGGTTTTTTTCCTTCACTGTATTCAAAAGCTTTTCCAAAACTTCACTGTTACTGTGGTTTGAAACCTTAGAATTTCCTACTCTATTGATAGCTTATTCATGTACAACCGTATACCAATCCTGTTACTGGCATGTAGTTTGAAGAAATCCTTTCTCCATCTTTAGGGTATGGACACAGAAAGTTCTTTACCCTTCAGCCACAGGTTTGCTGGATGAAAGGCTTTTAAGTTTCTCTTGTGTGTCTCTTCCTTTTACCTAATATGAAGTGGAAACACCACCTTTACTGAACATGTTATCAGAATTTTATAAGATATGCCAAGAGCTTTCTTATTGCCTTATACATTTGCATTAGTACGTCAGTATGTCTCCTAGAGATGTTTGACCTCTCTTATTCTAATCTTCCTGCTGTCCAAATGTCATTGTGTCTTCCTTTTTCTCTTATCACCTTCCAAGTGTCCTCTTAGAGCTGGTTTAGGCTTTTCAAAATTGAATTTTGCTGTCTCAGGGTGAAGGTGCTGGGCTATTCTCGGCATAGAAAGGAAAGGTGTTGAACTGGGAAGGAATGTGGGGAAGCAGCTGGACAGTCAGATGGGGACAGCAAGTCTGTGTTGGTGAGGGAGGGCGGGGAAAAAAATGACCATTATCATAGGAACATAGAATATCCCAAGTCAGAAGGGACTATGAGGATCAACAAGTCCAACTCCTGACTCCATACAGGGCAACCTAAAAGTTAAACCATATATTGTCCCTTCATTAGCATTTGCTCCCAATATTGCAGCCCTTACCGTGTCACCAGTAGAGCCTATTTTACCAGGCGGTGCGTTTATTCATGTGCCTAGGCAGGTGACTATATTGCAGTCTTCTACTTCACAGACCTTTTGTGACGACTACTCCTTCTATACTGCTTTGACAGCCATTTTTCTTCTGCCTCTTTGATTTTTCTGATGTTGTCAGAATTGTTCCTCAACTGTATTTTTTGCCTCTGTGGTCGGTTCTTTTCCCTGTGCTCTGTCCTTGTTGACATAGTTGAGTGGATCACTGTCATCTTCAGTGGATGCCTGCCAAGGTTTCGGCTCAGCTACCGGCTGGTAATCTTTGCTATAAATTTGAAAAGCTCGTAACAAATGAAAGAAATTATTATTTCATACAGATCTGGAATTTTAACCTGAATGTTGTACATTAGGGGTTTAGAAATACAAAAATCCCACTTTGAAAAATATATCTGAAGAGCTGCGCTATGCAAAAGTTGTAGAAGTGCCCTTATTTTACTAGTCATTGGTAAGTAACTGCTGGTGCTTCTGTGTTATATATAAATATTTAGAGAGGCTGACTGTCATATTTGTTATATTTGCAGAAAGCCTAGCACAACAAAGCCTCAAACTTGTTGACCTGTAAGTGCTGTCTCTGTAAATGGTAAATAACAAGGCTATGGTAGGTGTCAACAGATGGTACTATTACATGCAGTCTTTCAAGTAGTTATTTTCCTTAGCTTATGAGCATATGTTCAGTCTTGGGAAGACATGCTGTGCTGCTGTTAGCTTTGGTTATGCAAGTCTTGGTATAGTGACGGGTCTTTTGGAGCGGGCGTATGAGAGCAGCAGGAGAACTTGCTCTCCACTCAGGTTTCTGATTAAATTCAATTCTTGAGGCAGAGCTACTCTTTGAGCTCTGCCCACTGATGTTGGTCTTATTATTGAAGGAAAAGATTGCCTAGAGGCAATTTGATAATTTCTGTTGCAAGCCTTAAACAGAGGGCTTGCATAAATAGAGTGAGTTACACTTAAATTATACCCAGACTTGATGTTGCTGGTTTCTCTTCCATTAGGAAGCTGACCTTCAAAGTCCCTGACATCTGCCGTAATTTGGGAGAGCAGTGTCAGAATGAATGCTGCTGTAGGAAGAAAGGGGAACAAGGAAAAAATATTTCATAATATCATATACATTGCGTATGGTATTTCATTCAAATGATCTGTTTGACAAATTCCATGGACTCTACTTCTATTAAGGGAGAAAGCAAAGAAAAAAATAAGCAACTGAATATGCATGTGTTCTGGCAAGCAAATTTTAATTTCATCATTGGCCTTAGATATAGAATGGCTTGGCAATACAGATAAATACATTCTTTGGTTAAGAGGTATAGATATTAGTGAAGGAGGAAAACATGTATTGACGTTTAAAATGGATGAAAACTGTGCTCTGAGTTCACCTGTTCTTGTGCAGCCTAGCAATGGTCCTTTTGTTAGTCATATCCATTGTTCTGTCATGCCCGTTGTTCTGGTATTGTAAGAAAGTAGAGATGAAAATTAAAATTTTTTGGTAAGGAATACTATTATTCCACATGTTTTGTTCGGAGAAAGTCTGATAAGTGTATGTGTCTGTTAATATATGAATTCCAGTTCAATTTATGAAGTATGTTGTTATTGTCTCTTCTCTCTGTGTAATATACCTCAACTGTTGGGGAGAGAAAAACTTGGTCTTCATAGTCTTTTCCTGAATTAAAAAAGGTATTAAGAATGACCTCCAGTTGGCCAGCTGGAGTGGCTGTGAAACGTTTGCTGACGTCCTTGTGTCTTACACTGGCCCCCAGACTCTGCACGAGTCAGCCCCGGCCCTCCTTGTGAAAAACAGAGTTCTGCCTGTGGATGCCACATGATCTCTCGCTTTGGGGGACTTGCTGGATAAAACTGTGCTCACAAACATAAGACATTCTGAGAACATAAAGCCTGAGACAGGGGCTGGATCAGAAAATCAGCCTGGGAAGAAAGGAAGGTAATGCAGGAGAATGCCAAGACAAATGGATGAAGCGTGTATATACTTTTAAAAAAAAATTATTATGATTTTTTATTTTGAGCAATGCTGGGTTCTGAATTTTCCCTGCACTTGGATGCTTATTCAACCTTATGTCATCTCCTTTTTTGTGCTAATACGGCAAACTAATTGAGGTTAAAAATAACCTTTATCTGGAGCACGCACTTATGGGCTGAAAGCCACAGAGAGAGGGAAGTTTACCTAGCTCCTCAGGCTAAATTCCAAGGTTTGAAGAAGAATAAAGCTCAGGAAGGAAAGCTTGGAAGGGTAGTAACAAGTCTCTGGGAAGATGAAATGAACGTTCACAGCTGCTGTGAGGAAAAAGTTTGACCAGGAGTGTCTTATAATTCAGTACAGTGTGATGTGAAAGGAAAATATTTATTCATCTATTATCCTGAAAACAAGAGAAAAGCTATTTTTGAAAAATGCAATTTTTCTTTCAGTTCTGCAATTCTCTTTTTGGTTATGGATTCTAGGAGACCCTGAACAGGCAGTAAATACTTCACATTCTGATGAAGGAGGTTTACCAAAGCCAGTACAGATAATTGCTTCTTAGTCATACTTCATCATACTACTTCATCTTCTGTGGTTGGTTTTTTTTTTTTTTATAGTCTTGGAAATCCTATTCAGTTTTTGTTTTAAGTGTAAATTATCCTATTGTATAGTTTAGATATATGAACAAATGAAATAATTTTGGATGTGCTAGTTTGCACAAAGTTAAATGTACAGCAATGATTAAATCTGCCTCTGCGGAACATTGCAAGGGCTTTCTTTCGAGGATATTGGCAAATCACAAAGCAAATCAGAGAGGATAAAAAGCGATGAATAGGTATGCATGGAAATAGAAAGAAAAGGTTTTTAAACACTTTATTTTTTGGAGAAAGTGGGTACAAATGTGCCTGAATGATACAGATGCTGCCAGACACCCACTTGTGGGTTATCTTATGTGTAGTGATTCAAATCTTACATGGCAAAAGGGGAAATAAAGCAATCGAGCAAGGTATTCCTTAATTTTGGTTTGTATATCTAATGGGTTTGGTTCATACAGATGAAATCTCTACGTTTGTGTGTCTGCAGAGAAACGGGCCTTTTAAGAATATTCAATACTCAGCTTTATGTTGTCGGTATCTATAGTAGGGGTTAGTTGCATTAAACTGAATAGATTGCCTCATCATCAATATGTAAGGTTCTGTTTATCAAAAATATTTACTTTCATTCTTCCCTCTGTACTCTATGAACAGGCTTTGAAGAGGACTTGGGGTCAATAGGTTCCAGGATGTTAAAGCTGCCTCTTGTATTTCTTTAGATATTTATGGTGAATTTTGCAATTTTATTTTTCACATCTTTTCAGGAAGTACTTGAAGTCTTTTTATCTTTTATCTACATTTTATCTTTTGAAATGCGCATTGATCAGATGAATTGCTATATGTATAGGTGAAAGGAAGTTCAATTTTGAAAAAATTTTGAAAAAAAATTAAAAGAAAGCTGCTACTGGTATATATATGCTTTCAGGGTATATACTGTACTGAAATAGAGTTATGTGTCACCTTTATATTTCAACTCTTGTTTATTTATATCAACTTATTTGGATGCTCCAAAACTTGTTTATTTTTATAATAGCGAATCAGCATGCAGGTGAACTAAACCATGCAACTCGGGAGTTGCTCATCAGCTGTATAATGAAGACAAATGACATGTTAAATCTTGTTATCTGATTATGCAAAAATAACTTTTTATGACAGCAATGGCTCTGCTTTGCAGTTTGTAGAAAGCCAGGCACCATGCATCTAATTAATCATGCAAAATAAGATTGAAAGGAAGAAGGAAAAAAAAAAGGTGCTATGTATTCTGTGTGGCTTCCAAGCAGGTGGCTTAACCTGGTGGTGAAAATCTTGTTCTTTGTGGACAGACTTCAAGGCTGGAAGAATATCAAATGATAGTGAAATTCTTAAATTGTAGTGAGCATAGTTAAGAATCGATTCTATTGCTGTGGTTTTAAGAACACCTAATATAATCTTTCATGGAAAATATTTGCCAGGATTGCTTAGATCATAAATCAAATGATGAAAAGGACAAGCAGAAGGACAGTCCTAAACTCCTGATACCTTGTCTTCCCTGTGGGATGTAATGATAAAGCAAATTTGTTGATGATATCTTTGATAATAGGCTCCTGCATCCAAATTAATCCAGCTGTTTTTTGTCTTGGCTGGGAAGCGTATGGCTTGGGACTGTTTCTACCGGAAGCCAATTGTGGGGTTTTTGGGGTTTGATTCCCGTCCCCCCCCAGGGTGGGTGGGTGTTGTTTTTGTTTGGCTTTTTTTTTTCTTTCTTTTTTTTAGTTGGAAAATGCACAATAAAATTTCGTGCATAAGTTTCCATTGGCCTTGACATCTGCAAACATTGTAATGAGAAATCTCAAAAGGCACAAGATGGCTGATTTTGCTGTGTTACTGACCCACTGCTTAAACAACGAGAATCACAAATCTCAAAGGACTTGCAGGTGTCTTTCCTCAGGAGATATTCAGATTGATGCAGTTCAGAACGCCTTCTGAAAATGAATGTTCTCTTATCACAGCACATTGGGTCTGCGGAGGATAAGGATTGTTTATTGTCACAGCACTAAGTGACAAATTGTACTGTCTGTACAGTAAATGGCTGGAGCTGTTTTTTTAGGGCATAAAATAGAGTACTGTACCGAAAAGCAAGGGGAAACTGAGTCCGATGATATCAGTATGTCTTCCATTCATCCTCAGACTTCCTGTGAACATCAGGGCAAATATACACCAATGAATGGTAATGAAATCAGAATGTGTTATTATGCAGCATCATGAAAAAACCAAACCCAAGCACTTGATGTGAATATTTTTCACTTATATGCCAGAACATAGCTTTCTTTTTGGAGGGATTTTGTGTTGCAACATGAAGCAATATTTTTCTGGATATTACTTTTGTCACTAGCACTACAGCTAATCTCATCAATTATGTCCAACTCCATCATCTCTGTGTTATTACCTTGTGTATAACTACACAGTATGTCTACAGTGCTGCAGGAGAAATGTGACCTAATTTTCCAGAAATAGGGCCTGGTTGAGGATAAGAAGCTAAGGTAATGACTGCACATTCACTTTAAGGCACATGATTGAACCTAGAAGCATTGTGCAACGTTTCAGGGCTGCTCTGTAGTGATAGGGTAGGGACTGATTGCAACCTATATGAATGGCTTATTGAAAGGCAGACGCCCATGTTTTCTCTTCTTATTTGCAGTCCCTTCCTTTCCCAGCTAGGAACTCCACATCAGCATTAACAGTGAAGAATTTGTAATGTGAAACTGTGGTCTGAGAATGTGTTTTAATCTCAGGGTTGAAATTCAGTATGTTTCCTAATGGGAAACTTCAGCAACACATGGGGAGACGTTCAAGGAGAGCTAGCAGAGAGCTAGTTGAAAAACATCTTAGAATTAATTCAATAAAACAAAAATCACTGCTTTCAAACCTGTATGAGATCCTTCCATCTTCATGGGGTTTAAATACTTGAACTCAGGTTTCTATTATCTTTCTAACTACATTGTCGTAGGCAGAATGTGATGCTGGCTTCTGGCAGTAATTGGATTACTTCATGTTTTCATCTGAAGGATGTACCCAGTTTGCAGGATGATCAACAGTACTGTGAACATGCTACTTTTGGCTTAGCCTATTTAGTTGTTCCCTGATGAATGCATTTGCCTTCCAGGGTCATGAAGAGTGAAACAGTATAAGTGGAAGATTTAATAAGGAAACATCTCTTGAGTCTGTGGAAAGACAAAGTGTAAAAGTTCCATTTGCGCAATGTAGGGTAAGAAAGTACTTGTTCAAAATACAATAAACAGGACATGTCTTTGACAGATTTGCTGACAGCTGGCTGCTAAAGTCAAAGTTGGAAAGTCACCTTTGCCTTATGACAACAGTGTGATATGGATATAATTGTCTGTTGCTTTGCTCCTTATACAGTTACTCATACCAGTGCAGAAGACTGCAAAAGAGGTGTAAAACTTTGGTAACGGAAGATTCTCTTCTGCGTTCTTCAAACTGGTGTTAGAGTTCTGAACGGGGAACAATCAGGCCTTGATAAGTGTTGGATGTCTAGAAACAATCTGGCAATGTACCAGTGATCCAGCAGACAGGAGAGAGAACAGTTTGTGATGACAGGGATCATAATTTTGTTTTAGAGAGTATGAATGAAAAATTCAGTTTCCTATATGCCCCAAAACTCAGTGCAAGATGCTGATCCACCTTTTCGGATCATTTTTTCTCTGTAAATAGCTGTCCTTCTCTCTAAGGCCTCCACTATGCAGAGATTACCTTTATGAAAGTGCTAAAAACATTGGGGAGAAGTTCTGCAAAGTCATTCTCCATTGTGTGGTTTTAATTGAACACCATTCACTGCATCCTCACTCAGGAAATAGGAGAAGAAGAAAGGTGGCAGTGTGTGTATTTTATATCTTGCCTGTATCATCTTTCCCTCTTTCACTCAATGAACAAATTATCTGCCTTTATGATTTACAAAATTTGCCTTCATTCCATATAAATGTTTAGTTTCTTTCCTTGGGAAATGTTTATCTGGGTAAATGTTTTTCTTGGAGTGGAGAGTTTAAAGACAAACAAATGAAATGCAAATAAAAAAGCTTCTTGAAAAAGATTCAGTTATGTATTACTAGCAACAGGTAAAGCCCTGTATATTTAAAAAATTCTATCTATCTGTATGGTCTTTTCCCTAACCAGATGGACATGGTAACATCTAGTCAATCTTCACTAAGCAATTGTCATGAACGTTTAGATCTGAGCACAAGAGCTTCTCTGTGCTCCGCAGAGACTTGGCATGCAGTTTCAGAACAACCTCTCAATGGTGTACAAATGTTTGTAAGTTCCTCAGGTAGTGGTTTTTTTTTTTATACTGAACTTGATTATGACCTGTAAGCTTCGTGCACAGATGTTTCCTTTTCATGTTTACTTCCTACAGGTGTTAAAACTCTAAAATTAGTGTCTTGGTTCTGAATGTTTGTGTTTTGTATGCTCATTTTTCAGTGAAATCTGTTCTGCAAAGTGTGAATTTAGAATGTAAACTGCATAATAGCACTTCATGTATGCATGCTCTACACTTGGAAATGCAAAATCTGCCCATTGATATCAAAGTCAGCAGAGGTGAAATTGTGTCAGTAGTAGTGAGATAATGATGAACATGTTTCCTGGTGTAGACGGGGTCTTGGTTAGCACTGCTTAACTCTGTAGACTCCAACTGTTAACAGAAAGATGACATGCACAATTACTTATGAGATTGACAGTCTGTATTGACTCATTTATAGTTTTTAAGTGTATGTAAAGTACTCTTGTGCAGCTGAGCCAGAATCTAAAACCCTTTTTAAAACATGGGAATGCTGTGTTGTTGTGATTAAAGGAAACCAATGCATGACCTAATGGCAGCTTAGCTAATAAGAAGAAATGATGAACCATTTCTTTTACTAACTAAAATCCAACAAAAGGAGAACTTCATGGTGAGAGGCTATAGTCGTTGATGTGTGGTTTAGGTATTTTCTAAACAATCAAGAAGTAAGTGTGTGTGTATTGCTGAATATTTTGAAAGGGTCGGGGAAATTAAACCATGGCTTTCTATAGTAATAATAATTAAACATAATATTTACTGAAGAAAAATAAATCACCCTATATTTAGACCATCTGTCCTTTTATGTCTAATTTGAGGAAGATATTTTCTCCTACTTCTGAAAGGCAGTCCTATTAATCATTAGAAATGTCAATGTTATTCCACCCTGATGAAATGCAACACAAGATGCTCATTTGAACTTTATAGACTAATAGAGATGGGGTTTTGTGGAGTGGTGTTTTTTTTTTCTTTTGAATTAGTATTATTAGAATTATGTAGCATACTTAGCAAATATCTATCTCTACATGGATATGTAATATATACTAAAAATATTACAAAAATAAGCAGAATTATTCTATGTCCATCAAGGCAGTGAGGGTAGTGTTTGGTTTTTTTGGGCCTTTTTCATGTATTATGACAATTTTGTTGTTACTTCTTGTTGATGTTGTTTCTGAAAATGTTTGCATGAATTCCTTTTTATCTAAGATTGATTTTCAGGATGTATTTTTCTGTGTGCATATGATGGTGATCTTTATTTTCCAAGTCTGATAGGCATTCAGGAATGTCTCCAATTACATACTCTTAATTAGTTTGGTTTTCTATGTAACAGTACTGTAGGCTCAGCTGTTAGGAATGCTCACCAGTGTTACCTGCCAAATTGCATGTGCAACTGCAAATGCTCATGAGAGAGACCCTAGCACTTGTGACCTTCATTCCAACCAAATGAGATCTGTTAGATAATTTCTCACTTTTCCATGTGTTTCTGTCTCTTGAAAATTAGTAAGTTTGTGAAGGAGAGGTATAATGTGTACCCATTCAAAACAGAGCTCTCTTCTATTTCAGATTACCAACTTTCAAAGGAAGAACTCTTCTTCATGGGTATGGGGAGTTCCTTAAGGGGTATTCTTGAGTTAGTTTTGAAACAGGATCCCTAAATAATTATTCTGAATTATTATTTAGAAAAAAAATGAGATGTAGTCAAGACTTAAAAGCTAACCATATACTAAATAATAAAATATCTTTCAAAATAGGATATCTTTAACGGATGTGTTTTTGTATAGTAACCTTGCTGGCAAGCTTCAAATTGAACCTTCTTCATTTCTTGTTCTTTTTTCTTTCTCAAGTCCTTGGATTAACCTTTACTTAAAATTTATTTGTTCTCCAAGTTTTTAATCTATAAAAACTGTGCACAGGCACTACATTATACACACATCCTTCTTCAAATGGACTTGATCCACCTTGTGTAAAGACTTCCAAGTTATATTTCAAATATACTTTATGAGAAAAGAAAACTACATTAGTAGTAGTTGTGCCAGTCTTTCAAGTGTAGAAGTTTACTTTGATGGTTTAAGTTGAAGGAAAGTTAAAGTTCCAATACACCTCTTTCTAAAAAGTTGTGTTTTGTTCTGTGTAGCTCTTGACAACTGAGAGAATAACCTTGACAGAATGTAGGTGTTAGCCTTTGCTTCTTTTTCAAACGTATTTATTCTGCTATCCTACAACCATCTAACGGGAATTAATTACTTCAGCAATGATTGAAGAAACCTTATTTTTGATCTAAGCCTTTTTCTGTGAAGTTTAATTCATAACATAAAAGCAGATCCTGGCTAATAACTAAAAATGATATATTTTTAATGAAAAAGAATTGCCTTGAACCCTCAGCATCCAGCAGACACGCCTCTCTGTCCCCAACAATCATAGCAGAAGATCTTTGCCATATAAAGTTCAATACTTTCTTATCTTTTAATTACCGGACAAATTCAAGATTAATAATAAAAATTGTCTTGACTGAAGTAAGGGGCTTTTAGAGATGTAGGGGAGACCGGTTTCCAGTTCAGTTCTCTCACATTAAGAAATATGAAGTCAGTTTGGGAAGAGCTCATGCTAATAAGTCCTAAAGTCCCTATTTTTCCAGTTTGAACAGACACAAATTTTTCAAACATCTATCTATATGATTGCGTGTGTGGACTCGTAGAAATGTTCATAGTGATATTTCCAAATGACCCTCAGTTCTCTGCCTTTTTATGTTTCTGAATAATTTTTAGCAACATTATAGTTACAGTTCACAAGTAGTATGGCCACATGCCAAGGAAGCAAAAAACCTCAATTTCTTGAGTTCCTGGGTTAGTCAGAATAATGCTACAGTATAACTAATTGTGAAGCGCATAACCTGCAGATAGATGACTGAATTGGCATTCAGAAGCCTGGCTCTGTTCCTTGTTCTGGCACAGATTTATTGTGTGACCTTAGGCACCTGTCACTGCTTCTGTTTCCCTTTCTTATTCTAATGTGCCTTATCTATTCTGAGAATCCCTTTGCAGCAAAAATACCTACTTCAGGTTGCATTTTTACAGATAATAGGTGGCATATATAAAGTGTATTTGTACCAGATATGCTATAAACCATGTTCTACTAAAGCACAAATGTAAGCAGATAACTCTTTCTTCCCTACTTTTTCCTAGAGGAAAGCATTTTACATAGTTGTCTGTTAATTTAAAATTTGGTATAATCATAGATCAGACAGCATGCTAAGTCTGAATTAAAACCTTGACAGCTTTGAATTTTAAATTTGGATCTCAATTTGCCCTTGTAGCTTAATGAATTTAAGTAGTTCCTTAAATTTGAAGAATACTCAGCCTTTTGGGATATTTGAACTTTTGCTTTGGATTTGCCTTTTTGATATCTTGTGATAGCAAATATAGAAGTACTAGAATTTTGCCAAATGAAGTAATATCTGAAAATGACCTAAACCTCATAGGTGACTTTTTTTTCATAATTACGTATTTTATCTGTGAACTGTTTTGCTTCTGGAAACAACTCCCAGTTCCTATGGTGTCATGAGACTTCGTTTTAGCACAGTACTGTTTCAGCTAGGCACCTTTAAAATAGCTGGGGGAATCATTGTAGAACTATCTGACTCTAACTTCTAGGTGAAGTGTACATCAAAAGCTTAAAAAATACTGTGGCATGTGTATAGATTTACTTCTCTTTTTTTTTTTTAATAGTGGAATTTTAAAATTAGTTAGTAAGGCTGTGAAATAATTAAGTACTTGAGTAATCTTGTT
Source organism: Chroicocephalus ridibundus (assembly GCF_963924245.1). NCBI lineage: Eukaryota > Metazoa > Chordata > Aves > Charadriiformes > Laridae > Chroicocephalus > Chroicocephalus ridibundus. The sequence continues at coordinate 35,624,752 of NC_086292.1, forward strand.
ATTCGTAGTTTAGCAGAAAAATTGCTAATTTCCTGCAGGAGTTACTGATGGCTGTGGTGCATGCAACATCTTTTAGTTCCTAACAGTAGCTCTTGAATTTTTAGCTGGGAAAAGGCATAAAATTATTGAATAACCTCTTTCAAAAAAAGAAGTTATATTCCTCTGAGTTGTGTGAGAGAAATTAAAATAATTGCAGATGATGTGATGTATTTTTCATATGGAATAAAAATTTAGTATTTCGGAAAACGTAAAGGATGTCTGCTTTTGATGGTGAAAACTCAAGTAGAAGTTCTGTTAACATTTTACTGAAGAATAGTGAAAAAAACAGATGAACTGGTCATATATGAATTGAGTCAACAGAAAAATCAGTAAAAAGGAGAATTAATTTACATGGGTTTAAACAGCACTAATGCCTGATTCCTACTGTCATTTCTTATTATCAGTCCTTGTATATTATGGTCAAATCCCAGGCAGCTTTATCATTTGATAACAAAGAAAATTTTATTAATGATAATTGTCTGTGGATATATGGCATTCTGGCTTTAGTTTTCAAGTGAAACCTACTAGCTTTCTCTTAGCAAAGACGATACTGGGTATGAGTGATAGTTGTAGAAGTTTTAACTGAGACAAAGAGGTTCAGATTTCACTTTTCTAATTCATCTGCCCCTTCAATTGTGTGGTTTTGTCAGATTTATTTTTTTCCCGTTAAGAGCTACCTATGAGCCCCCAGGTTGAGCTGCATATTCATGTTCCGCTTCAGTAGTCTGTATAAGCAGTATTCTCAAATGTCTCATGCTTTTGTTCTCATTGTAATCAGGATCCCAGTAGTTATATGTATTACATTAACTATTTGCCCATATTGCACAGAAGGGGATAATAGGAATTTGACTTAAGGTGTTAGTTGTACAACAGAGCTGTAGCTGATTGTCATCTCTTTAGATCTTCAAAAGTGTTTTTTTTTAAAGGAAATATTGGATATATAGGTAAAGAAACATTATGAAATATTCTTCAGTGGTGACTTTTAAATTGTGTATTTGCATCTGAATATTGATACCCTGACTACAGTGAAAATGGATTTACTTTTCCTATCGATATCTCCCTCTAGAAATTTCAAGGAGTCAGATTATTCATGGACCATTTTTTTTTTTTTTTTTTTTTTTTACTTACTACTTACACTTAGCAGGGGGCAGATTTGCTTGATGAGTTGGTTGAAGCCTTCCTACTTGGTCTAATAAAATCATCGAAGCATATCAAATAGTAAACACCCCTAATTGTAGGCATTGATAGTGACATACTCCATATTGTGCCTCAGGAAAAAAACAAGATGCAATGGTTAGGGAGTAAATTTGGAAGCTAAGGCTGCCTGAATTTCAATTCTGATTCTGTCACTGGCCTGCTATAGTTTAAACAAATCATTTAATCCTGTTCCCTCAATTTCTCTGTGTGTGAATAATTACGATGGGACATCGCTTCCCTCAGAAGAAAATAAGCGTGGATAGGTTAGCAGCACAGGGTGAATGCTGAGAGGTACTCACTGTTCTTGAAATCCTGACTTGTGACCTTTGGCTCACTGATGGCCTAATCAGAAGTCTGTTCTTATAATACCACCAAGAAATATGAATTAAAAAATGAGGCTGCGTGCTAGAGCAATGTACACATCTGTAGCAGGGACTATAAGTCAATTAATATACGCATGGAACTGCATATTATCTTGTCCTCTAAACAGATCTGCTTTTATACAAACATGCTTGCATGTCTCTCTCTTAGGGAGAAATGTAAGGTACATTGAATTCAACAGGAGAAACTCCGGTTGTTTTCAGTGGGGTATGAATCAGGCCTTGGGGCAGGGGAGAGGGAAGATAAATTCTGAAAACCGTTGTCTTTCATAGGAGAAAATTAATTCAGTGAAGTTGAATTACCTTCTATGTACCGAGTCTGTTGGGTATCAATGTAATCTTATTCAACGTAAAAAAAAAAAAAAAAAAAAAAAAAAAGAAATTCTAATGATATTTCATTTAAAAATGATAATAGCTTTAATTTTCATTATTATAATGCTCGCTCTTTGGCAAAATAAAGTAGAATTAATTTTTAAAAAAGTTGACACCAAAATATGGTATTAAAAAAATATTTTAAATGGTCTGATAAGCGAGCAGCAAAGGTGACTTTGACCCTTCAAGTTTTATGGATTCTGATTCTTCTTTTTGAATCTTTTGGCATCTGGTCAGGCCGTTATCTCAAGAACAGTTTCACAGAGCTCATTGCCATGTTGTACAGGTTGCAAATCTCATTGAGAATGCTTTCTTCCTGTAAATCACATTTGTGAATTAAATGATGCTGGTGGCAAACACCATATTCATAGTTAATTTTATCAAGATTTTTTGCCCCCCCCCCCCCTTTTTTTTTTGCTTTCATTTTAATAGTCCTGATTTTGCAGAAAGTAAATCTGCTCTTACTTGGACTGTTTTGAAAAATAGGTGTTTATAGGCAGGTTAATATTGCTACTGTTGAGATACGCCTTTTTTGATGGTTCTTTAAATAATGCAGAATTATGTGCAGGATTACTTTCAACTGTAATGGCAAAAAATGGACAAATTTCCTTACTATAGATGTAATCTTGAACAACTTCTGTAGATTTATTTTAAATGTTGTAGTATTGAGAATATCTTTTGGAGTGTGAGTTTATGCATCCATTTATATGTTCCTTTGGAGTACAAATTCTGGTTCAGGTAGTTTTTCACCGTGCTTATGGAACTGGTTACCTGATCATGACTGCTCCGTGGCTGCTACTGAAGTAGCATGGATATTATCATAAGCTGTTGAAGTTTTAATGCTAGGGAAAAATTTCCCTCTCCCAACTTGCTGTTCTTTAATGTAAATGGCTGGGCTAAATAAAAATTGTTAATTTGGGGTTTGAGACAAAGAATCCACCAGTAAGCTCCTGGACTGACATACTACCCTGGTAACTGCTCAAATCTTTGTGCCACTACAAAGCCCTGCTGTGCTGTGAATTGTTGTTGGCCTCAAAAGCTATAGCATTTTCTGTGCTGTTTTTAAGCATAACATAAATTAAGAACCCTGCCTCAAGCAGGCCCAGAAGGGAGGGCACAATCATTTGGATTCCTAGGTTGCAAAGTCACATAAACTCCAAACTTTATGTAAGTAATGACCCAGTGCTCCTGCGGTCTTTGACAGGTCTCCTCGCTCACGCTGTACACCTTTAGCTCCAACTGGACAGAGTCCCACTCTTATTAGTGGTTTTGTATGTTTTGTTTTGTAAAAGTGCCATGCCATGTTTGTTACCACTGAACTCAATAGTCGTTTTTAATTTCTATTCAAATACTGCTCTGAAAACAAACCTTTTATAAGCATGGGGTGTGAGCAGAAAGAGTGGGAAAAGCCTCTTGTACCGCTTCCCTATCATATGTTAACCAAAAGAATACTGAAAGTACATTTGGTACTCAACATAAATCTAATAAATTTTGTTCCTATCATGGAATTTCAAAATGTATCTAGAGCTTTATTCCTCCTGCTAGACCTCCTTTGCAGTATGATCTGAAGAGTTTTTTGTTTGTTTCTTTCTTATGGTTAGTCACAGTCACCTTGGTATATAGATGTCTGCTAATTATCCTCTGTCAGTCAGTTGTCCAAATAATTTACAGTGTAGAAGTCTCAAAGGACTCTCCAGCTGACAGGTCTGATTTAGAATTGCCCAGTCTTTGTTACGCAGAAAGGCCCTTTTCTTTCAGTTCTGCCCTTCCTTCTCTGCTTTATTGCAATGTATCTTGTTTTGCTTCCTGGCTATCTTTTTTTTTCAGTGATATTTTATTTGATACTGTCATACAGATGCAAACTGCTACTGTAAATAATGATGTTCCTCCAAGCTTTCCTCCTCTGTTTGGCAAGTTATGTTTTCTGTGTTTTGCTCTCTGCATAAAGACAGATGTTATTCGCTAAGTATTTTAGTTAATTGCAGTTGCTAACAGAAATGACATCTGACGCACTGTATTTTAGGCCAGTTCTGTGTTTCAATAAGCTGATTCTAGCTGTTGCACTCAGGCAGACAGGACTCTTTCTGCTGGCACTGGCCTCAATAGGGGACTCAGAGCATTCAACAAAGATTTAACCCCTTCCCACAGATTATTTAGCCAGCCAATCTAAATAATAGCATTTGCCAAACGTGCAAGATATTTAAGCTCTTTGTAAATAGAAAATAGATTCAATTCATGCAATAAATTTTTTATATAAGCTTTGCTTATTGTCTGTGTGATGGTGAAGGATATATATTTAGAGTTACACTCTTCATTATTTCCATCTGATAAAATGCATTAAGCAAATGTTAAATGTAAACAGTATTCCTGATTTCTATTTTTTTTTCTGCTGCGGAATTTCTCCCTGATCAGAAATGAAATTCTCTGCAGTAGAGAGAAGATGTGCTGCAATTATATGGGCTATTGAACATTATAGAGCATATTTGATAGGAGTTAAGTTCACTACTGCTACTGACTCCAGCTCACTTCAGTGGCTCCTGCAATGTTTCGTCTTTAATGTCAAGCTGAGTAGGGGAGAATGAGGGACTTGACCTAATTTCACAGTGGTCATTGTGCTGGGGAAGCTCAGTCTGGCACATGAGTTTCTCACAAATTACACAGGAAAAGAGGATAGCATTTTAAGGGTGTATTGATTTAATATTGTCACCTAGGTGCAAATTAGCACGTTGATACATTGATGCATTATTAGATGCAAATTGCTATTGTTTCTCAAGCTCTTAAAAAGAATATTCCACCTAGTTAATGCTGCTCTGTCTTGGATATATATTATTCAGGGAAATAACCTCTCCATACTCTTTAGCTTGAACTTGTTTGTGATGGCCTCCAGGCTGGGAGTATGTTTATCTTTTTGGAATAGAGGGTAGTGAAATGCAGAACTCGTATTCAGACTCCACTTAGTACAAAACATGGGGAGACCCTCTCAGGGATCGAATTCTGTCTTGTACCTCCCCGAAATCACAATCAACAGAAGTAACTCTTTGACTAGACTAGAACATGACAAAAATCCAGGGACAGATCTACCTTTCTGTGTCTGTTATATCAAAGTCATACCTGGTGTCTTCTGGTTCTGCTGAGTTAAGGAATGCAATCTGAGGCTGGACTGCCTGTCAGCCCTCCTCACTGGCTGATTATATTATGAAGATGGTCATGTTTCCCTTCCTTATCTCTGTAAAGTATCCCAATATTCGTGCCAGTTTGCTGTTCACCGTAATGCACTCTTCTCTTCCTGCCACTCCTGCTGAGGAGATTCCTCCCTCTTTGTTAGCAAATGCCTCCATGTCTTCTGGGGTATTTTCTACTATGCCAAGAACAATGCTCGCGGCTATTCATTCAAACACCTGTGTCCCTCTGATTGTAAAAGCAAGGCAATGTCACAGTTTGTATTTCTGTTTCCTTTTTTAACGTATTTTTCAAATGTTAAAATGTTGGTCACTAAGAATTTTAAAACATAACAATGCAGGTGTTCTGTGTATCCAGTTTATTTGTATGTAGTGTTTTTTATGCATGACTGCTGCGTAATGCATATAAACTCTGTGTGTTTTTTATGGACAAAGCCCTGCCATGTGTTGTAACCTAAAATCAAGCTAGCAGGCATTGTGTATGTACAGTGCCTTTTCTACTCAAAGAAATCCAGGAGACTGTTATCTAGAGGAGGGGACCATATTCGCTACACTCTAGTTTTCCATTAGTCTTGTAGTGTTCAGTGCATATTTTGGCAATTCCTTTTCATTTTTTGATTCTGCTAGTCAGTAATTGACATTTGTTTTCTTAGTGTCATGACCTCAGGCCTGGAGGCTTAATTCATGTTGCAATCAACTGCCATCACTCAGCAACAAAAAACTTCCTGCTTAAATGGGTAAACATTATTGAACAAAATGTGTAAGGCCTCTTAGACTGCAAAGGAATGGAAATGAGAGCTGCCTCAGTACCAGAGGAACTGCAGAGAACCAAGAGCAGTAATGGTCAGCAAGCGCCAGTGTACTCAGGGCAAGTGAAGACAGAGATCTCTGATTTTTGCCTGAGTGTGCTCTGTTACAACTCCAGTAAAGTCAATTGTGCTTACCAATGTAAGCATGCTTTATCCACTACGTATATGGTCAAACAACAGTATACATTCAGTTTACAGACCGGAGCTGTGAACCGCTCAGTAAGCTGGTTCTACGGCCCATAGTGCGCTCTGGGTTTGTCCTCTTTGCCTGGAACTCCTAATACTGTTCTGAAAAACTAGCGAAATAGGTGTTAACTTATGCGAGACCCCAAGTCAGTGCACATTGGATCCTGGGACTTCTCTTTCTCCCTTAGATTAACTTTTCTGATTATCTTGTGTTTATTTAGTTGAAATACAGTATGCCCGCTTCTGCGGCGATTAATTTAGCTAAATTCAAAGGGAAGGCTTTCAGCTTTAATTGCTGCAGTCTTTGAAATCTGAACATGAATTCTCATAGCAAAGTGGTCATAGGCCATGAGCCGTTTAGGAACAGTTTGTTTAGGTAAGCTGATTTTCAGCTATGGAATCTCTTTGAAAAGATCCTTTTGTTCATTTTCTTCTCGATTGGGTTTGTCTTCTAATTAGGTTTTGTAGATTCATCATTTACAAATTGATTTATACTCTGTGGTGTGTGTATGCGTTCACTCAGAGTAGCACACAAAAGAGAAGCAGGTATTCTCCAGATTTGTCCTTCAATTTTTCTTTATTTCAACAAATACTTATAGTGACATCTTTTTGTAATATCCCCGTTCACATGAGTCACGGTCTAATGTTTGTCTCCCACCTCTTGATTATCATTTCTAACATAGTTTCCTGAAAAATCATTTTTATGTATTTTTGTTAGTACAAGTCAATCACGTAAATGTGATGCCAAAAGGCAAACACAAATGATATGAAAATACTATCAAAATAAGCATGTGTAAACAACTGAATACTTTCCAATCTTGCCCAGCTGTATTTTACAAATTACATTAAATCCATTTATGTTAATTTTATGTCTGCTAGCTGAATTTAACTTAATATAATAATTTAATATTTTCCACATATTTGTTCAGCTCTTTTTTTTCAGTTTTCAAGGGATTTGTAAGAAATGGGTATTTAATTCAGCCTAATGTGGTAATGGTAAATTATTCTTCTGTTTTCAGTATTTGCCTACAAATTTGATTTCTACAGTCACTAGCATAAGAACATCAATGAAAACTAGTAAAATAGATTAGAGTAAAACAATGAAACTTATTGTTTCATTATTTCTGTTCTGTGAGCTTCTCAAGTAATCTGTTGATAATCTGTCGAATTAAAGATACGTTCCTATCTGATGCTAGTTGGCGTGTTTTCCACACTAATTGACAGGATAGTTTTTCATAAGATGCTGTCCTGTACATACAGTGCATATATCTGGTCCAGAGACTCTTGTTAATATTGACTCGAAAAGTTCAAGTCTCTTGCTCGGGGAAAATACAACTTTTCTTGGTTTAAATAAATGGGATTATCATCTACCAAAATCTGCAGTTTCAAATATCCGGATTTTATTCTGCTGTTATACACATTTGGTATATAACATATATTTTTTTTTTTCAATTTGGATAAAACAGAAGAACTCGGACTTTCTTCAAAAGTCTTTCTTCAAAATACTTTCATGCAATAACTTCCCAGCTGATTACACCTTGGAAATCAGTGTGCGTTTAATAACAGAGGGCAAAGAGCATGAAGGATGAAAAGTCTCTACAAGAAAATTCTGTGCATTGTCTTTCTTACCATAAAATAGTAAGTGTTGGAAACTAGATGTACCATTTACAGCTGCCTTTGGACAGCTGTGAATTTATGGAGAGTGTAAAACCAAAATAATAATTATATTCTTGATTAGCATTAACTGTAATGATTAAATCCATAAACTCAGCCGTGTTCTAATTTTGTTACATCTTGTTTTCATAATAAAAGGTCTTTATACAGTGACCCCGTACAGATTTTGTAATTATCATTATTAAAAGGCAATGATGCTAATTTTGTTAGAGGTCCACTCAACTTCAAGTTAGCTGTAGAGCCACAGAAGCTACTGTTTATATGTACTATTTGCCATATGTCACAGCTATGATTGAGCTATTTGTTAGGCTTGTCTTAGTCTATCATCCTAATTGCATCTATCTTATGGTGAGAAACCTGAAGGTACACCTGGTTCTGCAGTTCTCCATGTAACCCCCTATTTTCATTGGTCCAGCTTGGCACCTTAATCCTCTCTCTTGTGTAAAGCCGTACTAGTGATGCAAACAGTCTTGACAAGACAACATAGAATCATAGAATGGTTTAGGTTGGAAGGGACCCTAAAGATCATCTAGCTTCAGCCCCCTGCCACACATCCAGCACTCGGGGGGGAGCTAACTTCTCTCTGACGCATATTTCTGATTAAGTCCATCTTAACTTTTAATGAATTTCAAAGTCCCATTCAATGTGTGAACTGGAAAACCATATCCTGAAAGGTTACAGCCACTCAAGCTAAATTGCTCAGAAATGACTGAAGAGCGGCCATCGGACAAAGGTCCCATTGACTTCCCAGAGAACAGATTCCTGTCCGCCAGTGTGTCCTCTTCTGAAATAAAGCAATTCACCTTCTCCTTTAAACATGAGATTTATAGTGGCCAACAATTCCTAGTAACAACTAATGTGAATAAGTTGTGTAAATAGCTTCTTTAATTCATAGGGGAAACAAATGTAATTAATAACTTATAAAAAGCTTCTTGGAATTAACTCTCCTTTTAAGTGTGGAATACTTGTCTTAAGTAAGCTTGTGTAAATGATCTCTTTCTAAATGAAAATGCCTGTGAAGAAGCTGCACAAAGAAAATAGTCATGAATATGCTAAAACCGTGTGTATGGGGAATATAGCTAGAGTGATAATGAAGCCAAATGGTGGCGTTTGCACATGCATTTCTTAAACACTTCATAAAGGATCTCTTGATTCTTCCAGGCTACAGAAAAACTATTCAAAATTATTTAAAATACATCTTAGGGGGATTTTCAGTAATGGAACATATATGACATAAGAGGAGATTGAAATCTTACTGAAGTCTAGATTTACTTGCGTAGAAAAGATTATAGATAACAGCCAACAGGGAGGAAATAATTTGAAAAATATTTTCATAGTTTGTTGCTGGTACTTGTTGAGTCTCTTCGTGATGGTTCAATGCCTATGTATTTATTATTTTGATGCAAACTTAACTCCTCAAAAGAGATAAAGTGTGTAAAGAACCATGCAGATCCAGGTCCATCTGATAGATAATTCCATTGGTATTTTAGCAGCTTCCTGGGTTCAGAGTCCTGTATGAAAAGCCTAAAGGCCAGTTCAGGTACTGTGTTCTTAATGCAGGTGTCATTTAAATATGGCATTAATAATAAAAAAAATTATTTTACGTAACTTTTTTTAGATTTCAGAATGTCTGCTAGTATTAGCTTCATCTTCTATTTATTTAAATCACAGATTACCAATTCCTTTTTTAATCAGATATTACCATTGAGGAAACTTCAGTTCAATTTGGTTCGCTATATTTGCTTATTACATTTCCATCCTAGAAAACAAAATGAAAAAAAAAAAATCTCTCTCTTAACCCTTATTGAAGTGTTATATGAAATTGTCAGTTCCAAGTATACTGGTTAATTTGATGTGCTGTCATATCACAAGCTTCTCTAAATGTATTTGGCTTTTCAAGGTGCACATCAAATGGTTTCCATGTAGTAACTGTACCTTGGAGAATGGAAAATTTGTTCTCAAATTAATTTTGCTGTTCTCCCCCATCTTTTTTTGTCCTTTATTTCCCGAAGTATATATATTTATATTCACTACCTTAACAAAGCAATACAAATGGAATTCCAACTAGAATTTTGGTTACATCAGTTGTCACCGAGAAGTGAAACTGCAGAAGCAGTTCGCTAAGGTTACCTCAGTTGAATTAAGAAAACTTTTTCATAAATTTAATTTTTTTTTAATGGAATATTTACTTCCCTAAAAGACACTATCATAGCTTTTAAAATAGCACTGAAACCTCTTCCATATCAATTCTGTTTTTACTACATGAAATGTTTGACTTCGACCTGCTTGCGCTACACTATTGCATATACTTGCATTTTGATTCATAACAATGTTTAAAACAGCCCTGTGATCGAGAGTTAACATATTTCCCTCTCATCTTCCATATGACAAATTTTGATGCAGAAACTAAATATTTCTCTGTTAAAAACAGTGAAACATTAAGGTGTACTCTTTAAAGCTGAAGATTATAAGGGTTTGTTTTACCAGATTGCCCGATTACTTCTAGTGTGTGCAACTGAGAGACGACTAAGAACAGTAACTGACTTCCTTGACGAGTTCAGTTATTATTCCTTTATAGGTGCACCTTGGGAATAAATAGTTAATGCACATCATGCACCAAAATGTGTGCCATTTTACAGTAGGATAAACAGCTACAGAAAAATATGATAAAAGTGCTCCAGGTAAAAAACCAGAAGCTGTCTACCCCAGCCTTTGTTTTAATTCACAGAAGCACAATTGATTTATTGTGGAATTTGCATTTTATCCACAACAATCCCTTTGCATTTTATCCACAACAATGTTCTATATTGCAGGAACCATCTCATCTCTTGATTATTCCCCTTTTTTATTTGAGACTGAATCTGCTGATGTTTCCTTACATTAAATCTTGTTAAGTGTTAATAGATTCAGTGTTTTAAGTGTCATGCACTGCAGAGGCTTTGAGCTATACCTTGCAGAAATACAGTTAGGAAGCAGTACGACTTGCACATACAAATGGAAATTTCTCAGGAGGCACTATTATACAGACTCGGATAAGATCCTCTTTAATTTTGTTGAAGTTACTGTAGCTACACCTGGATTTTACTTTTAAGCATAGCACAACACACAAAATACAACTGAAACATTAAAGGCTTGGATTAGTTTCAAGAGTGATTTTGCGTCTCTAAAGCCTAGGGAGAGTTTTGCAAGTATTTGCAATTACATGCAATCTCTATTTAGTAGGTATTATTAAACTTACGTTCTCAGAACTGTTTAAGGAGTCACTTAATGTCTGAGTTAATGAACTACTTTTTGAAATGTGAAATTATCAGCATAACTTTTCACATGGAGAAATGGCTTTTTGAAGTGATAAGTTAAAAAATGTACCCATAAAAATCTCCCTCTGCCGTAATGTATTCTGCAATGCATAACCATCAGCATTATATACGCTAATAAGATAACTTGGGTGTTCCCTCCCCTCTGCCCCCCGCTATGATCTTAGTGAAGTATTGTTAACTCTCTAAAGGCTGTACAGACCTTCTCTAAATGTCTAAATATACTTATGGCAAATCTGCTTTTTGGTATTCAAGCCAGAGGATTGAGGGTGTTGAAAGACATCCTTAAAATGTCATCTAAATATGTCACAAAATTGTTTACCTATGTGGAGTCATGTACTACATTCTTAAAAGACTGACATCGACATACTACCTGTATGTCCTCCCTTCCTCTTATTTTTTTTTTTCCCCTAAGAACAGCTGAAAACTCTGACCTGTGTAATTAGAAACACTTGTATCCAAAAACAATGACAAATCTGTGTATTGTCACAGAACATTATGTGTATTATTACAGAACATTATATTATATGTATGTGCCTACTTCATTTATTATCCCCTTTTAGGACGTTGACATCAAATCTTACACTTCTATAAGAGCCCGATGCTAGACACTGGCAATTGCACTTGATGTATTATAAAGCTATATTGCAAGCTCACTGCATGGGCTTCATGTGCACATAAAACCTATAGGTACATAAAGAATATCAAATGACAAAACTAGAAAGCTGTTTCTTCATACTTTATTTTACAATTCCTCACTAAATATATTTACAAGACACAGAGTTTGCTTTAGTGCAATACATAGTAATGTTGCATAAGTACAAACTGTTGAACTTTCCTAAAAAAAATAAAGAAATAAAGCACTTAACTGATGTTACAGCTAAGTATGTAAAGCAACGTTAATAACTCTGAGTGAAAATGCTAACAGCATCTTTTCTTTTCATAAACAATTTCTAGAAACAAACCACAAACCAGCATTACGTATTCCAAACTACTAACCCATGTACAGTACCATATCATTTAAAAAAATGATTTTTTTAAAAGCACATATACTGTACTGTATGGCAGTCTTTTTCTACAGATACTGACTTACTCTTTTAATACAAATATGATATTACCTTGGCAGTTTTGAAGAACAAAGTTATCTCGAGATATCAAACATCAGTAACAAACTCTGATAAGCACAGCTTCTTGAGAACTTGCTTTAACAGCATTTCTTCACAGTGATATTTATGAAAGGTTGGAAAAAGATTAGCATAAAATATTTCCATCCTTTTTCAGTTTTTATGCAAAAATCATTACTTTATATTGGTAATTATAAAATTACAAACACTTTCTATAAGTAACTGCATCTGTAGTAATGATAGAAAAAGTTATCAGTAAGATACCTAAAATGAGGCTTGCATAAAATGATAGTTTGAAGAAAACTAGGTATATCTTTTAAAAAATAATAGTAAGGAAGGTAACTTAATTTAGAATAAGCAACACAGCAATTTAACAGAGACAACCTATTAATCAATTAAAAAAAGCTAATTATTTGTTAGTGTTAAAAAATAAAGGAATTGTGATGAGGTGAAATCAACATTTAAAAAGATATGATGAAACATTTACTCTTAATCTTAGTTTTGGCACTTCATTGGAACAATTACTTTACCAAAGACCAAAATATGTATAAAAGATATACAGCTCCTTGACATACCTTGCAAATATAGTACATAAGTACTGGCAAACACTGAAAATATAGTTAGTTAAACATTCCCACAGATTTGCACATGCATGCACTATTTGGACAACAGCATTGTATCTATGTTCTTGGCGGCGACAATCTTGCATTACTGGGGTATTTTAGGCCATTTCTTCAGCAGATCTTGTTTCTGATTTAAGTCTTACAAATTCTTTAGCAACTTCGTCATTGGTCCTCTGGGAAAGTATTCTAAGAATTGTCAACCCCGTTTCATCTACGGAGATGTTTCTCAACAAGGGGTACCAAGACGCGCAGCTACCTTTCTCTGCTATGTTTTGCAGCTGAATAACTGTCATTCCTATGATGCGATCTTCCCTGGCAAAGCAGTAATCTTTCACTGAGAGGTGAAGTTCGTAGGCTCCTGGCCTATCTTCGTTACTCAAAATGCTGCACAGATTAAAAATACAAATTTAGAACAAGGAGTTCAGTTTAATTCCCCTAAGGAATGAATGTACTCTAGAAATCTTTCTTATAAAAATTAAAGCGATAGTGGTAGTTTAATTTTTGTAGTTCCATTTTGTTGCAACAGAATATAATTTAATTTTAAACCTTCTACACAGTTAACCTTTCAGATGCTACTGACGATGTCGCCTCTGTTCCCACTAACCTGAACAGAAACAGAGAATTCGTTGTTCCCTCAATATCTGAAATAAACATTACCTTTCCCTCCAAAGTACACAAAATGTTCAACTACTTCCACAACTATGATAACCACATATTTAAATCAACTGTAAAAAATAAGGAAAATCACTGGCAGCAAGCCTCAAAAGGAGCTTTGTGGTCAGACTCTGTGAAAGTGAACTCTGTCTTCTCAGGGCTGGGGGGGAGGAAACGAATTGGTCACAGTTATGAAAGGGGAGGAGGAGAAACAGGTGAGAGGTGTGGGGAGAAGCACTAAGTTTAAAACTCCAGGTTAGGTGAAAGTTTCTTATTGCTTTAAGCATTGAATAATAGAGATAAATAATACCGTTAACACGTGCACAACCCTTTACATATTCAGATATCTCAACAATCATAAAGGCGCAGATATCTAGCAGTAATAATTAACGCTTTGGTCCAGATAACTACTTAGGCAAACAGATTCGTAGGTATATAAATAGTTATTCCTATGTAGAGAAACAAATTGTGTATTTTAAGCAGCTTAGTGGTTGTTATTCTTCATATCTCCATATAAAAAAAAGATACAAATTATTAAACAATTTTGACATGGTGTCTATATCTGTGGACTCTGATGTGTATAGCTGCCTTAGGACATTTTTTTTCTGTTCTTGTATAAAATATGCAAATAATAGACAAAAGAGACTTACAATTGGAAAGTTTCATTGTATTTTGGTGACCAGGTGTTGCTCTTTGTCTTGGTTCCATGTTTTCTTTTCTTGTCACTTAGGTTAGGACCTAATATGCAAACTTCCACAAATGGCCGGAACATAGCTGTTGTTTGCCAGTTTAGATTATTAATTGCTACAACTATAAAAAAAAAAAAAGAAACGGAGTTAAATAAAATTTCATTGCAGAAGCTCCAATTAATTATCCAGTATGACTTTGTGTAGCCAATGAAAAGTAACCTGAGAGCTTTCCTACAGGATACCAATACTTAGCAAACGTAGGACGAGCTTTGCCTGTTCTCTGCCAAGAGGTCTGGCTACTTTCAGTGACAATAGTAGTAAATATAAACATATATTTCACAAATGCTTTACATTAACAGCTCTTTTGTCTGCTACCTTCACTGTAATTAAAAAAAATCAGCTTATATGAATGTAAATGATACTGGGTTTCCTCTGGAATTCAGGTTGTGCAGAACAAAGGCATTTTGTTAAAAATGGATTTTTTTAAGTCTTGGTGCAGTCATTCACCACCCATCTTTGCTACCACTTTTGGAAAATTAAATTACATGCAAGCAATTCACAAGTGTAATTTGGCATATTTAAATTTATAATTCCAGAACATGGTATAATAAATTTTAACTGTCTACACAGAGAAGCATAGACAGTACTTACCTGCATGATCTTAACTGCTGCTGATGTTGAGCAAGGAAAAAGTACGATCCTAATCACCTGAAGCATGCTCATAGCTTTACAAGTACTGTAATACTTAACATTTGTTATTTCCCTACTGGAATGTTTTACTTAGGATGTAGTGCTTGGGGGTTCTGGGCTTAGTTGTTGCTTTCTTTTTAAAATTAGCTATTTGAAACTTACCTTTTACAGTGACTTTATGCTCACCAGTTCCAGGATGTGTAGAGACATCCACCTGTATAGATATCTCACCCACTGAATTATTAGTGGTTTGACCTAAAATAATAATTATTAGGTTAGCACACTTGGCTTCTCAAATGCATCAAGAGAAATAGACAGTGAAAGAATGTGAGCGGTATTTTCTATCAGAAACACTAAGAAATTTCTGACATATATTTCACATTTAAGTGGGAATCAGTTACAGATTCATAAGTGATTTTGACACAAAAGTACCTGGCAATTGCAAATGTCTATGTAAAGCACCTCAGTAAAACAAAAACCCCTTTCACCTGGAACCTTCCATTCTGGTTGTCATTAGCTTTGTTTGCATCTTGAAATGCAAAAGCTGGTGGTTTTGTCACTTTGTTTGCATGCGCACCCCAAAAATCTTATTGCAAGTGTGCATTTGGAAACTTATTTCTGTGTTGTTATTGATGAATCCTTTGCTGGGGGTTATGTCTAAGCAAACTACTGCAGCTCTGCACTAGCACAGACACAGGGGCTTACAGAAAAAGAGAGAAGGTTGTAGGGATGGCAGAGGAGCCAGGAGCTTAATTTTGACAATTTTTACTTTTGAGCACCAGCACAGGTTCTAAGTCAATTTGCACATAACTATTCCTTACAAGAACTCTTAGTATGTATTGAAAGGCCCTTTAATATATCAGATTATAACAGCATGATATAAACAAAATTGGATATGTTTTTTTGTTCTTTAATTGGATGACTGTGAATGTTGAACTCTGTGAACTGTGGACTTGCTCCCCAGCCTAGTCTCTGTGAACCACATACTAAAGCAAATTCCTACCCCTTTATAACCAGCTACGATTTCTGCGGTTAGCAGAGGAAAGATTCTTTCTATTTATGCAGAAATTCCTTACCGCACTGTTTCCCCATCCATCTATATGTGAGGAGAAGCAAACATTCCTTTAGAAGTTTTCCATCAGCTCATGCAGGAATTAAGGAAGGGGTACAGAGAAGAGGGGTGTCTTGTGTAATCATACTGGGGGAAAATGGTTTTGGTTTTGTCCCCCCCTCCCCCTGCAATTAGTTTATACCCAGAATGTATTATTTTATTTTTTCCTTTATCAGGCATAGTTTTTTCTGGATTTCACCATCAGTGGCTTGCTAGAAATGTGTTCTACGCTGATGTTTATTCATTGTGTTGGCATAATCTGTAATTACATCCTGTACACTGGTTGAACATTGCAAGGTCAATTATATAATCTTACGCCAAGCATCACTGCTCCAGAGAACAAGTTTTTTTCCCGATACATCAAAATGTGGAAATTCAGTGCTCAATTAACTTGCTCAGAATCCCTGAAAACTATTCTGCATTTTCCAGCTTTCAGGTGAGTTTGGCATGGAATTGTGATCAATCCACTTTTGAATTATAGTCAATAGTGTTTTAGCAAAAATACAGAGTGTCAGTATCCTAATCTGGTTATAGCAGCTACTTCTGAGTCACAGTGTACCTGTACAAATTTTGCTTCTAGATGTATTTCAGTATCAGCCAGAGGGTTTGGACAATTACTGACATGTAAATAGGCAAGTTGTTAGACATCAGCTTTTTAATGACAAGAAGTTTAGTTTCAGTGGCAGCCATTACACTTGTTGTATTTGAATAATTACTTCAAGCTGCACTATACGGGATCTCTGATTAGGTTGCTGAATCATTCTACATCTTGTTCACAATAAACAATACATATAAGGACATGTATAAAAAGACAGGAATGAAATGGACTAGAAAAGCTAAATATAAATTAGTAGAAGAGCTTTATTTGGAATACTAAAACAATGTATTATCTTTCTGTACAGTAAAATTAGCTTTTATTTAGGAAGAGAAAGGAAATTCTCATTTGGTCAAGGTCAAAGTTAAAAGTGATTTCCTTCTCTCTTGCAAACACAGTATCTTCAGACCATGCATCAGAGAGTAGCATAATATTGACACTGAGTTTCTCCTGCTTGAAATAAAATTTATCTACAAGTTTAAAAATAACTAATTGTTTGGAGTGCAAAGTGCTATGGAAATTTTTTCTCTCCAGAAAAACAAGGTTTTAAGAGAGGCCTCATTTTCATTATACAAAATGTGGTGTTTTTAATGGAGTTATATTTAACCCAGCGCGCTGACTTGTGCGAAAACACCTTCCCTCATATGGATTACTTAACTTGAATGAAATGAAGACAAAACTTGGGGGGGGTTTTGTTTGCAGTTTTTTTGTTTTTTTTTAACACCTAAAATTCAGAGGGCAGCTTATGCGGGGTAGTCCTCCAATACTCTGTATAATATGTACTTATATAGAGAGTATTCTCATTGGCTTTCTGATGTCAAGTAAATCAAAGAGAGCAGAGACTGGAGCTTACAGAGCATTAATCTGTCTTGTTCTTTCACATTGTGAAATTCCACCTTTTTAAGTTGTTACATACTGTACGGAATTCAACCTTAACAGGTTCTTTTTGTCATGGTGGACCTTTTTTATAAATGATGCTTTTGATTCCACGTATAGCCATCTTCGGCTGTGAAGTCTGAGTTGAACATGCTGTAACTCTAACTCGTTAATCTTTTGTTCTGATTAAAAAGCTCTCATTGAGAAGCTGTGCAGGAAAAGAGAACCAGGAATTTGCAACACCTAAATCATAGGGATGCTGAATGGACAGGATAAACTGACTGTACTGAGAGAGGGTACAAGAAGTTATCAAACTCTCTCTCAATCAAAATTAATAATAATTTACCACTGACTGCAGTGGAAGGTGAGTCAGGCTGATCCTGAATATCACTGAAAATATCAGACAGTGTCAATTACTTGTTTTAGCCTCTACCTTTAAAAAAGCCCAAACCAAAACCCCTTTTGGAGAAATCAGGGACGTTTTAAAAGAAAAAAAAACTAGCATTTTCCTTACATAGCTTATGCAGCAACCTGTGGGTGATGGTAGTAATGGAGCGTGCTGTGTTAACCTGTAATAATGACACATTAGATCTTACCGAGACAAAATCTATGAATCCACAAGATAAATCTTGTTCTGTTTCTCCAACTTTTTTTTTTTATTAAATATGCAAAGTACATCCTTGCAAAGGTCTCCTAACTGATCTTTTTCTTTCCTTTTCCTTGTAGTCCATAATGCACAACAGTGCTCTAAGCAGTACCACTAACATAGTGGGATTAGTCCTGCATGTATAGTACTGTTTGATACGGCTACAAAGCAAGCTGTGTAAAACATCACACAGTTTTATCCTGAAAACAGCTGACATCAGGATGGCCATAACATTTCACTATTGCTGAGGAAACTTCCTGCAGCAGAATGTCTTGGCCAGCAGAGGCAATTTCTAGAGGAGTCTAGAATATAAGCTTGGTTTCTTTCAGTTACCACTCCATCTATATGCCATTTGCTTTCTATCTCTCTGACCTGCTGAACAAGCTAAAGACATAATTCTAGGACATTCAGTATTTGCTAATAGCAGCTTTTGTTGACATTCAAGAACTTCATTTTAAAGTCTCTGATCTGTTTATTTCTGCTGTTTTGTTTTCTTTCTTGCTACCAGTTCTTGTAAAGTCACAGCAGGAATTAGTGATTCTGAGCGCACTATAGAAAGGTCTGTTTATCCCACCACATTTAACAAGTGAATTTAACTGACAACAACTATCTAGCCCTGCACTGCAGAGGATCATTGCACGTTTCTTCCTTTAGTTCTGTAATAAAACTCATTAGAAGCTCACAAATAATTCTGTGTTATGTTTGAAAACCTTATGGTTACTGAAGTATTACTGCTTCTAATACTCCAAATACTCCAGTTCAGATTTCATTTGTTAAATTATTTATATGAATCAAAATACAGCATCCTCTTATAGCTGGGTTTTAAAGTGATCACCTGCATTTAAACTGCAGTTGTTCTATTGCAGCAAACAAACTGTAAAGGAGAAAAAATATTTCCTCTGGCCAAAGATGCTTGCTCCTCAGTGGACAAAATGTCCAAACCAGCCAGGCTTTGATTCCTTCCTTATTTAGCACTTGGAATGTCATTAATGTGATAGTTATTATAGCCCTAATGATCTTGACAGAATAGACCCATTTTGGACCAAGTACCTAGTCGAATGTTTCTTAGGCCTGATAGTCACATTGGCTACATATGCACACAGAGATTCTTCTGTCTTCTATTCCTTAGTAGGTACCTTTGGGGAAATGTGAACATGTGGACTCTGAAAATAGCAGAAAATACAAGTGGAAAAATGAGTAATGTATAATTTGTAAAAATAAAACAGAAACTCCCTATATTCTCTAGAATAATACTCCTGCTAAATGCAAGAGAATCCTGAATCAGTCTGTGATCGTGCACAAAAGCACATTTCTGTGAAAGGGGTCCTTTGTCCTGCTTGACTCCTGTAGCAGCAAAAAGTTTTAAGAAAGTTTTCCTATCAGGAGGACTTTGGAAATTAACTTCTAGGTTTGCATGAAGAAAGAGTCCAGCAGAAATAAATGGCATTCACAGAATATGAGCCAGCATAAAATTTAAGAATAGAATTTAAGACTTTGAAATAGCAGGAACAGTAACTCTGATGGAGTGTACTTTCCAGCTGCTCTGGAAGTTGGGCCACGGAAACTGGGATGCTTTCCTAACTTCTTGGGGGAAAAAAAAAAAAAGGAAAGTAATAAGAGTAGTTTGTTTTGGGGGCTACTAGGAGCAAGAATATGCAGCATGGGCCTCAATAAGAGAGGCAAAACACATCTGGGAAGCTAAGCTAATCGTTGGACTGTTCATAGGGCTCAGGTCTGACTCCCGAACTCCCACAGTTATGCTGCTATGAGTATTTAAGACGGCAGTGTTTGTGTAAATAATTAGTAAAACCAGCACTGTAGCTATGCCCAAAGTTTGCACTATTTATATATTCTAATATAAACATAGGAAAGTTTATGTAATGATGCAAATACTCATGCAGAAGTATTTATGGAAGACAAAAGTGTCTGAAAAAGTATTGCCTGACCTATCTGTTAAAAAAGTTAGTTTTTATCTGGTATTGTATTTAGACAAACGTTATCATCAATCTTGCAATCTCTTCTTTTACACTTCAATGTGGCAAAATTTGACAGCTGTAAGAACGTGAAACACAGCAGCCTTGAAAACTGAGCAGTGAAAACCCAATAATTTGATGGCATAGAAAATCAGCCAGAAATACATAGGGCTGAACCCCAAGAGAAAAATCCGTCCCCGCACTCGGCCGTGCAAGCCTTCTCTTCCCTCAGCTCTGTGCCTGTGCTACAGGGTTTGAAAATGGTTGTATAATCCTAGGTTAACATGGCAGTTCATGATATGGAACATCAACTATCTTATGTTCTATCTTATGGTAGCAATTCTTTCTTGAATTTACTATATATTTTTTCTTCACATAATTATATTCTAGTTTTCCATATGTTCATGGTTGATTACATTTATGGAAGGGCTGAAATGACCCTAGGTTGAGAAGGTAAACATGAATTAAATATTTTATTTTATGCAAAGGGAGTGCTTCATTAAACAGTAAGGAATCTGACATTTGCCAAACACCCATCTAACTAAATACTAATGCGCTTTGTACTGAACCAATCAGTGCTTTTACAATAATATATATATTAATATATATTAATAATAATAAAAAGCTAAGATGAGATTAGACAAAATTTGTTTTGTTCATCTTGGAATTTAATAACTTTCTTATTCCTCAGCTTTGTATTACCATCTTGGTATTTGACATTTCTCTTCTTCCAGTTGGCATAGATCTATAATGAACTTTAGCTTACTCACATTGTTCCTTTCTGCCCTATTTGAGCTAATTTCCCCGACTTCCGTACCAAATAGAAGTGATCTTCTCTTCCTGATTTTTTTCCAGCCTTTCCTTTTACTTTATACTTATTTGATCAAGTCTCTCTCTGTATGTCTACACTGCCTCCTTCTAATGTCTAGGGTTTCTGTGTAGTTCTGGGGCTAGATGCTATTT
The DNA here is from genome assembly GCF_963924245.1 of Chroicocephalus ridibundus. NCBI lineage: Eukaryota > Metazoa > Chordata > Aves > Charadriiformes > Laridae > Chroicocephalus > Chroicocephalus ridibundus. The sequence goes on from NC_086292.1 coordinate 35,645,846, forward strand.
TAAAGACTGTCGTCTTCCTGGACTATTGTAGCTTATGACTTTCTCCTCCTCTCATTCAGGCACTCAAAAGTTGTTGCAAGTGGTGACTTTTGCAGTATTATTGCCCCAAAGTAGTCAAAGATAATAAGCTAGGCTCTGAAACAATCTTTACAGCTGTATTAAAAGTTCCTAAATCTATGGTGGTTTACATTTTCTTCTCTTTTTTTATTATGGCTTTTAGGATTTGGAATCTCAAGTCTGTCTTTACCTCTCTGAGGATTCGAAATCTAGTTTAAAAGAAAAACAACTACCTGCAAACTAATCATCATGCATGACATGATTTCAGTATCCGAGACACAGAAAAGCTCACTAAGCACTGCGAGCCAGGCAATAGAACCAGCTGAACGGGACACGTTGCCCTGTGGTAACCCCATCCCAACCCATTTGCTAGTGAGCTTCTTTAGCATAAATCTGACCATTTATTTATATACCGGACCTACGCTTTGACCTTATTTTCTATATAGGCCATAAGAACAAAGAAGTTGAACAAATACTCAAGCTTTCACAGTGCCCAATGTTCCAGGAATTACACAAGCTATGAAATCAACACTTTAATTTAGACAAACATTTGTCATCTTCTGATTAATGATGCCGATAAAATACATGTATTTGTCTGGGGTTCATCTGCTAATTTATCAGAAGGAAAAACATCTGGGCGACTAATCAACTTATTTTTTACAGGATCCTGAGGCTCTATAATTTAGAGGAAAACCTTGAGTGCATGTTTTAACATTTTCATTTAATACAAAGAGCGGAGTTGTTAAAAGCTGGATGTAGTAAGTTAGTATGTGTGCTAGAGAAAAGGAAGGCAACAGGGAAACCTGCTTTAAGTAATAATAACCACACTAACTGCAACACATGCTTTGGTTTAAGAAGTTGCTATACAAACTGTGATAATTGTTTGTTTTGTCTGAGAACCAAGTTCAGTTACTTGATGGCTGACTTTCAGCAACCATTCTTCACCAGGCTGCCATGAAAAGATTGAAAAGATTTAGAAGGTTTGTATTTGATTAGAAAACAGAAATCATTTATCGTAAGGATCACTTGGTGTGAAGGTATTAAGGTTGACAAAAGGTTCTGCAGCATACATAAGCCTCTCAATTGTACACAGCCATGCTATCAAAATACATTCTCTCCTATTTGAATTTCTGTAAGGTCAGACAGAGTGATAGGATGAATTCAGAAAGCATTAGTATAAAAGTAGAATATTATGGTATGAGTAGAAAGTATTGGTTTGAGTGTCAGGGTGGAATCCCCAGCTAATAGCTAACTATTTAATTTATATTATGGTGTGAGTAGAAAGTACTGGTTTGAGTGCCAGGGTGGAATCCCCAGCTAAGGCTTCCCCCTTCATCTCTGCCTGCTTCAGGTACAAGCCATGCTTCAATTGTGCCCCTCCATTTTCTGTAGCCACTTGTATGTCTGTATGGTGAGAAACCAGGGATGAACCAGCTTTGATCTGGGAGATGAGTACCCAGTTAGCATCATCCATCCGCCCGTATGTATATGTATATGTGTGTGTGTGTGTATATATACATACACACACACAGAGTCCAGTGCTTTAACCAGGCAACATACAGGCAAGTATAGCCTCTCAAGTTAAGAGGTTTACGTATGTAGTGACTGCTCCACTGATACCATTAAGAAATTATTTTTGAAAACTGATGTCATATAACTGATGGATACCAGTAGCTTGTGTTCAGTTTCTTGAAGGCTTAAGAGAAACTGTAATATACAACTTATTTCTAATTTACGTGCTTTACTATTTCATTTAAGGAGTAAATAACAAAATCTTCTATTGTAACAGCCTCTTAAGTGAAAGTTCTGTAAAAACCTTATGCTTCACCAGCAGTCTGTTTTTTTTTGTATGTGAACTTTATATTTATTTTCTGCCACTATTCTGAATGCATTTATTTTGATCTTAGCATATGCTGGAATACTTCTGTTGTAATTCTGCAAGTTTCTACATTGTTGTAAGCTTCCTGTTGTTTGTCACTATACATTCCTTGCAATTGTAGGCTGATTTCTGCAGCTTATAATGCAGGTCTGTTTTTTTCTCTCACGAAATAAGGTTGTGTAACACATGATTGTGACCTCAATTTGAAACTGCAGTGGACGAAGCAGGGATTATTTCTTGAGTTAAATTCTGTCTGAAGTATAGGTTAAGAGAGAAATGGAAATGCTCTGTAGGACTTAAAGTTGATGATAGAATACAGGTATAGCTTTCAAAATATGACAGTTGTTAATAATACAACAGTTTTGACATGCAAAAGAGCAGAAACAAATCTTTCCTTTTTCACTTATAAGAGCCGCTAAATGATTTTTATTTTCTGTACTCTGATGTCATCTTGCCTAAACTATAGTATTTGCTGTTTTCTAAGTCAACTATCAGTTAAGGGTTTGAATCTGATTCCATATATTTAAGAATATAGAAGATAGTGAGGCTCTGCTTTGCCTTGTGCCATTACAGGTTGCAAAGGAACACAGAATTGAATTTTGGCTTGGCAGTCGAAAAGAATTTCGCTTCATTTTGATCACATAATTTCCTTCCCTGCGTTGGTAGCTTCACAAGATGAGTATGGAATTACTGTCACAGCTACTCATTCTCATTAGGTAAATATTTAATATTTTTAATTCTGCTCATTATCTTTTCTTGTTTCAGATGCTTCTTCCACTTTTAGCTTTCAATTGTCCACCATAAGAACAAAGAAATCTGATACAAATCAGCTGATGTGAAAGAATAGCCTTAGAAAGAATTAGAATAGCCATAGAAAGAATTTTCTGCAGTCATTTAAGCATACAAGTAGGGATTGTAGTGTGAGCTCCATGTTGCTAGAAGAGTATTGATTTTTCTGCTTAAGTAATACAAACTCTTTAATGTCAGGCTAAAAAATGTATTTCAGTCCTGCCACTATGGATTGCTATGTTGCATACCTTACAATAACAGTAGCATTCTCTAAGGAGGTTTATAAAACTAAGCTGATGTAAATTTATACGAAAAAACATTTCTCTGCCTATTTCCAACAAGTAACCATTTTAGATGCAACAGTGGCATTTACTTTGGAGAAATTTGTGGTAATAAATGAGAGCAAATTCAGAACACTGTAATGTTTGAGGTACTGTCTTTTTGGGCAGTTCGCTAAAACTAAAATCATATTTGTACAAATAATAGAATAGAATCATCTAGATTGGAAGGGACCTTTCAGATCATCCAATCCAAACATCAACTTAACACTGAAAAAAATACCACCAAACCATGTCCCTCAGCATGACGTCTACCCATCTTTTAAATACCTCCAGGGATGGTGATTCCACCACTTCCATGTTAGAGTTGATGCGAACCAAATGTAAACATTCACAACACTGGCTATGAAATTATTGAAGGTTTAAGACAACTGCTAAACTAAACTGCAGCCGTAATTCTCCTTTTAATTTTAATATCCTTTAAATTAAGTAGCCTCAAAGGTGAAGGTATAACTTAATTCAATAAAAAGGTAACTGCCAGCCTAAAAGTTCTCTCTTTTTTTGGAATGAATTTTGAGAAGCATCACGAGGACTGGTCTGAGCTTAGAGTGACAGTAAGTCAAATATACCATAGAGTAGGAAAGTTTGTACAATAGGCCAATAGATATGGATGTAGTTTTACTTCAGTGTTTTGAGTCTCTTCCTTCTCTTCTTAAATACAGAAATACAGTAAGAGTTTGTCCTTCGGCTTTTATAGTTTTGTCTTGATTTCGAAAATGTGGTTGAATTTAGCTCAAGTTTAGTTAAAATTAGCTTGTCCTGCCTGAACTGAAATTTGACCTTTTTGACTAGAGTTGATGTGGGTTGACAATTCGTATAAATACATCACTGTACAAATACATGGTCTTTGCAGAAACCTTTGAGCTTTCCTTGATGATATCTGTGCTGGCTTACTGGCTGCCATCCAGCTGTTAGCCAGCCATGGTGTGTTTTAGCCATACAGCTCTGAACCCTCAAGTCCTGCAACTGAGCAGGGTTTTAGAGGTCAGCTTGGCAGTGCGCTACTCTTTTACAACCGATTCATGCTTGGCACAAGCGTAGTGTGCACAAACAATTGTTCGGTCACAAAAGATGTTGAAAACACTCCATATTACAGTCTGAATTTATGCCAAAATGTGATCTTGGAGATAAATTTAGCAGAGAAAAATACCACTTTTACAGTATGAGCTAATATATATTATTAGTAGTGCCCAATCTAAAAGTGACAATCTACAGCTGACAAAAGTCCAAAGGAAACAGAATCAATCAGAGATCTGAACCTGTTGAAAACAGCTATAAGAGTTTAGCTTTCAAGCCTTTAGTGTATTGAAACCATCACATGAAAAACTATGAATCCCTGAGATTAAGTAATTTAAAAGTCAGGAATTTTTTTATTACTATTGCCTATGCAAATTGCTTTGTTTCCAGGAAGCTCTTTGGAATGCGTAGGCACAAAGCCTGGGAATAAAAACTTTGTTTCAAGCAATCATCCGTGTTTGGAAATGGTACAAAAGCATATTCTTGGATAACTGGGTTATTCCTACTGAACTTGACCCTGCATGTCCATGAATACAGGAAACATCAAGGACCAAAACATACACTTTTACACAGCTTTTATGCTTGTGGGGTGGGGGTGGGGGGGAATAACTCCCCCCTCCTCACACCAATCAAACAAATATTTGCCCTTCACTTTCTTAGAAACACTGCAGTTTAATCGTGGCAAATGAAAAAGTATGTTCACCTGTGGTTAAAAGTATTGTCTGATTCTAATAGTCATTAAAAGAAAACTGAGAATCCACTTTTATCTACAGTTATAGTTATTATTCAATATGCTATTTTCTTTAAAGTATTCTTTTTTTCCATTGCTTTGAGTTTAATTACATCTAACTGTCTATTGATTATGGATTGGTTACCTGTACAACTATGAGGGCAGATATAAATCTAATTATGCTTCAGAGAAAGTTTCTGATTTGCAAACATGGTCATTTTAGTAAATGCTAATGATACAGCTACAGTTTTGAGGCTGGAGGTCATAATAAATGAGTTTTTTAGTTCTTTTAAATGAGACATTAAAGGATGATGAAAAGCTATGAGTCACTTTTCCTTAACTTTCATTCCCAGTGGCTACGCTTCTGATAATGCTGGTGTGCAAATACAGGCATGCTAATGTGTGCACAGAAATGAACACAGACCTCAGGCTGAAACCATGATGAAAATCAGAAAATTCAGGTTTGCGGTTTAGGACTTATAAAGGATCTCTGCTTATGACTACAACCTGGTTAATTTTCTCTCCTGAAGTTACAATGAAAGTATACGTAAGGAAACGCAAAATATACTAGTAATTAATAATTTTCTGCCTAAATCCATATTGTTAATCTTTTTCGAGAGAGGGAAAAAAAGAATTTATTCCTTATGTACTAGAGTTTTTATAGTGATTTTCTCACTTGTAATGTATGAATTATTAACAGAGATCTTCAGTCTAATATGGGAGCTCCCTAGGAAATCGTTCCTTGGAATTAATGTTGGGGCAAGCTGCAAAACTGGTGTTTCATGCTTTTTATACTGTGAGTAACATACTGTACTTCAGAGGTAAAAGCAATTGATTTCCAGCTTAACTGTCCAATTAAAACTTTTCTGATTCTCCCTCTGGATTGTAATCTGCACATTATCTATACAAAAGCAGTTCCTGTATGCACTGTAGAAATATGAAAACACTGTCCTAGATTGGTAAGAAAAATGTTAAAAAATAGTTTCTTTTTCAAAGTAGAAGGAATCTTTGACTAAAAGTATAACTGTGAACTCTTGCCCTCTTACTGAAACCATGGAACGTCCTCTTCTGAAATACACCATTAATGAATGGCATATATATTTTAAATGAAGAGGACTTTGTTTTAATTTTTTTTGGTGCACTATGCCAAAATTCTAGAGCAGGAAAAAGTGACTTCAGTGTTCCTGATATCTAGATTCAAAGTACACCTAATATCATATTCTTACATGTTTTCTGTCTTGGTTTGTATTTGGGAAAGTATCAAAACTCGGATTTTTTTATAAGCAGGCATAAAAAACAATGTGACATTTTTAGCAGGATGGTTTTGAATATGAATTCCGAAATGCACAAAAGAAAAAATCTAGACAGGGAAAATAATGCTGTATTTTAGCCTACCAAAACCTTCTATTGCTTTTGAATCCACAGATGACCTGCTAGAAGGAGAAGTGTGTGTTGTGTAATGTGGAGTCAGTGTGCTAGATTAAGGGTGTGTTGTTCACAATTCATTGTTCTTAACCTCAAAAGGAAACCTTAAGGGATATGTCACAGTTATTTGTGATTAGTAATTAATATCCTCCAGCTCAGAAGGTATCTAGAGATGCCAATGTACTCTACGAATTTACTCTGTTTCTGCAATTATAATATGCACTCTGGTATGGCTTCTACAACCCTGTTTGTGTATGGAGTGCTCCCATAAATAACCCTGATATTCAGTGTTCATATAGAGCTATGGGACCTATCCTTCATGTAAAGTGACAAGCTGATAAATGCACATAAGCTCCATTGATTGACAACAGCAGCTGATACGGGATAACATCACATGGGCAAATCTGTGACAATAAACCATGAAATACCACAGTGTTTGGAGAATGTGATTGGCAAGCAATTAAAGTATAATCTGATGCACTTATATCTCTCTTACAAATCACTTACTTTGAGATGTCTGAGAGTCTATAAACTTCTTTATCAAGGCGTCAGTAGTTTGTGTGTATAGGCTAAGAGCATATCTCAGGGACTGTAGGTCTGGGCTCTTTTCCAGGAAATTCTTTTTCAGCCCACTTCCTCCAGCATGGAAGTATTGCTAAAGAGAGAGGCCCCAGATACAAACATACAATTTTAAGTAAAATTCTTACAAAATTTTTTAAAAATAACACCTGGCATGTGTGGCTGCATGTATGATTATAGTAGTTGAGATAACTGTCATCATCTCTACTACAGAGCTTAAGTCTTGTAGGAGAAAAAAATATGCAAAATTTTGGTCTTTATGATGCGAGGTATTTATATGTCAAAACTGGATATATATATTTGCAGGGTTCTTCTGTATTGTGGAAAGTGGAATAGGTTTTAATCCTTTATCTAAAAAAAAAAAATCTCTAAAATGCAAGCATGGTTTCCAGCACAAGTAAAGAATGTATTCTTTCTGAAGGAAGGGGGAATTTTGTAAAAATTTTAAGAGAGGAGATTCTAGAATATGAAGTTTTGGATTAGCATTGCACTGCAATTGTACCTGAAATTATGATTCTGCTTTGGGGAAGAAATTATTAGAAATTCCATGGAAGTTTCCATAGTGATTATCTTTTTTTTTATTCCAATTTTGACCTCTTTTACTGTGGATATGCAGAAAATGTGTGTGTCATCCTTGAGTGACCACATTAGGGTTTCCCAGACTGTGAAAGAAAGAGGATGGAAGAGAAAAGGAGCTCATTGGTTGGTTCTGCGGTTGAAGATGAGGAGAAAATTTCATCCTTCAAAAGAGGATTTCCTTTGGGGCAGAACAGCGGTAGCCACAGTTCTCTATGCAGACTAGTTGACATTTGCTTTCAAGTCAATACAAGGAGCTTAGGATCAAATGGTTCTTGACATATTAAAAGGGAACTTTATTATTCTAAGGGACCATTCTATATTAGAATCTGTTGTTTATGTCAATCATGTTCTTGGTCATTCCAGCACAGAACAGAAAAACACATAGAGCTGTACCTTTATAGTAGCTAGTGCTACTTCCATTATTGCACACTGCCTCAGGGTCAGGCTTCGGGCTTCCTCCCGAATCACATGGTCCTGCAAAGCAAGTTAAGGCCGCAGTTGATTTTGAAAGAGAATCAGTACTGTGGCCTGTCTATTCTTGGAAAAACAAATAAACAAACAAAACACCCAAATGCCCCCCAAGCTCCTGTGATTAACAGGGGTTAATTCAACTTCAGACTTCTTTCACAACAACTTATAACCTAGAGCAATCATCTTGTTTCTTGAAAACATAGATTGCAGACAGAAAACCCCAACATTTAATACTGAGCATCTGTGTAACTTTATTTCTTTTCCTAGGATATATTATTTCTGTCTTCTGGGGCTCAGTGAAAACGTTAAATTTTAAGTTTAAATAATTATATTAGATGATACTGAAATAATTAATTTTATTAATAAACCTGACAGTTTAACTAATGTTTCTTAATGTCCCAATTTAAAAAAAAAGAAAAAGTTTCCTATTAGAACATAAGTTAAATAGAGTCCTAAAGTGACTATACTCCTGTGAAGTCTTTGTCTAAAATAAGCATTCTCTGATTGACTTAGGCAACACTATAACTCTTCTAGCAAACTGAGCAGTTATTCACAGAAGCACGAAGTGCTACATTTCTGCCCAAATCTGAAATCCTAATGGAAAAATTGGTTGGCAAACAACTGACTTCAGTATCAAACATCTAAGCTCTCCATCAAGTGTGTTATGTACTTCAGTAATGTAGTGCTGATGAGTTTATTGTAGAGGTACATGCTGTGTTTCAATACATACCATAAATAATCCATAGAAAAAAATCACTAGCATTCCCACCTTAGAGTTTTTGCATAACTGGTTCCAGAAGGGAACACAAAGGTCTCATAATTTTTTTCCATGATGTTTAATGCTTATAAGACCTAGTTGTGCAATACGGGACTGATATCTCCTTGACCCATCTACTTGATCACTTTACCATATAAGCATACAGTCTTGTATTTTTAATTTGGTTTTGATGAGACTAAAATAATTACTCACCTATGAACAGTTACTGCCACACTCAATCTTATTATCGCAACTAAGCACAAGAATGAGGCATGAGGTTTGGCCTCAAGTTCACTTTTTTTTTTTTTTTTTTTTTCTTTAGAGCAAGCCATTCACAGCTTCATTTGGCTCCTTTACCTTGAGTTTTGACAGTTGTCCAAGATCTTTGGCTGCACTGAATATCATCTGGGGCCCCTGTAATCACATTGAAAATTCAGGAAACAGACTCTCTACTGCGTGTTTGCTTTTTATGTCAACATGATCTTATTTTCTGCTAGGACATTAGCCAAAGTCACATTTTTGCAAAGCTAAATAAAAATTTCAATTACACACGAGACATATTTTCATTTAGTTGATAAAGCCAAGTAGTTGAGTGCCTGCAGCATGATTCCTTCCCGTATCCCATACTTGATACGAATATTGTGTATTCTGTTGATAGTGGGTTTGTGTGCTCCTGTCTGCTATCTCATTTTGCATTTAATATTTTTAAGCTTCGGCTGTGATTGTTCTTATACAGTGTGTCAATGAGATATTTGTCCATAATCATAGCTCTCAGGTGCTATGCTAATATAAATAATTGTAATGGGAAGCGAGTAGGCCTGAGGAACCTGCAAAAGCTTAACTCTCTACAGTGAAATACTCAGCTGAGTAAGTAACGCGCAGCATAACAGCGTACTGTTAAGCCAAAGCCATTTCTTTAAGAAAAGATACCAAAGCGTTATGAAGTTAAACCAATATATTACAATAGCCAAATCCTGGCCAATGCCTATGTGTTTGTCTTAGACAAAAAGAATTCTACTATTATTCCATGCCCACATTTTTTATCACAATTACTCCAAAAAAATATAATTACTAGTGCAGTTACTTGGCAGTTCAGCAAGACATAGCTCTGAATACCTGGACTTCAGAAAAAAAAAAAAGTCAGTCCAACTTACTTACATAGCACAATACAGAACAATTTTCATTAGTCTTTCTGTTCCAAAAGGTTTCAGAAATAATTTTGCTTCTGTATAGTTCAATTGCAAAAGATGTAATATAGAACTGCAGCTTAAATTTTCATTATTTATTAGTCGTGAGAATGGTAAGATAAATATGAAAATTAAAAAATAAACCCTGCTTCTGAACGTCTGTGTCTCTCACCCTCAGAGAGAAAGTAATATTCAAGACTACAAAAGGGAAACATCTCTCTTACCGTGTCCTACTTTTCATTGATTTTGGATTTTGTTTAATTGTGTGTTCAATGGTAAATGGAAGCAGCAACATAAATGCAACTAGCTGTACAGCTTTCACCATGCCTGCCAACTGGGACGCCTTATATGGAGGCTACCACTACTCAAACCCAACAGCTGGTGAAGTGTAGCATACACGTGTGCTACTGCAAGCACTCTGAAAGCATAATCCGGTATCTTTGTACCTATTTTCCATGTTCCTTAGTCACTACAGACTACATATTTAAAATTTTGTGTCTTCTACTATGCAAATGTCAAGCAAAATTTGGAAAAAAATACGCTGCAGACAATTTTCTAGTCAGAGGCTCATGTTTCTTAAGTGTGTGTGGAGAAGCAAGGGTTGTTTCTATTTTATGAAGAATGGTGGCAAAGCACCTGTGGACACCCCAGCTGTCACTGTTTAAAATGATCTTAAAGAGTCTTGAGTGATAGGCGCAGTCTCTGCCTTTAATCAGTAACTGGCTGATAAACAGAAGCCGGCTTACCTTCGGCCACTAAATAAACTAACATCCATCCAGAAAACTCTTCATTCTAGGTGAAGGGAGGAGGAGCACTCCTTGTCTCTGCATCTTCACCACCCTTTCTATGTTCTGCCTGTAACGCGGAAGTTTTGCATTCCAGATCTACACCCATGGCTTAACGAAGTATCAACTTGCTAAACTAATGACTGGAAGAAGCTTTTTTGAACTGGGCTATAACCTCAGTGTCACATCTTATTGCTTGGTGGGATTTCTGAGCATCAGTAAGGATAACAGAGGTGCTTGCAGATACAGGCAGATGACCTGAAATCCGTGTTCAGTTGGCAGTCAAAGGTTATTTTCTCTACGGTTGAAAGACTAAAATCTTTTTATTAGTTTCTAAAGAAAGGTCTACATTCAAACTCTTGGGGGGAAATGACTGAAAATATGTTTTACTATCCTAACTGTCTGAAACGTATTGTGCTATTGTCCAAGTTACTAAGTCTTTGACAGGTAATTCTGTTTTCTTGGCAAGCAATTAAAAAAAGCAAGGGAAAAATCCCTTAACTCTGAACCATGCTGTTCTATGAGTTATAGTCCAACAACTGATCCTGCATAAAGCTAATAAATATTCCTAATGCCTGATGGGAAATGCAGTTACCCAATTTAAATGCTACTTGTGTATTTGCAGATAAAATTTGCCCCAGAATGTTTGAAAAGCAAATTAGAAATCTCAGAGATATAAATTTGACACAGTCACTCACTGAAGGAGAAGCTGTTTCTAATTATGCGCAGTAAACAAGAGCATTATCGTAAATACGAACAAATTCAGTGGAGTCCTGGCTATGATCTTGTGATTAGCTCTAGTCTAAAATTTTTAATACCTTAGGTTATTTCATTACTACCTTAACATCATTTATAGATGTTCTTCTTGCCTCTCCAGCAATATTCTTTTATGTACCTTTAATATATTATAATATGATTTAATGACCTGTTTTTAACATATAGCTACTGACCAATAGATTATTAGCAGCTTAACAGATATCATAGGACATACACAGTAAAGCTGCCTAAAGGCACACTACAGCAATGTAAAAACGGTGAATTTTTTTCTAGACAAGATTGAAAACAAGAAGAATTAACCTTTATGCTATCCCAGTCCCTCAAAAAAAGCAAAAGGCAATTAAAAAAAGGCACTCCAGGTCAGGCTCTTTTTCTTTCATCCTTAGACAGAATCAGATTTTCTGGGTGGCCTCAGCTCTGTCACCACTCAGGGTTCGTGTCAGGCCATCACCCCACACTGGTCTCGTGTGTAGCAGCACTACTTTCTGTATTAACTTATTGTTTCTTTCCCTTTTCTTGTTAGGCTGTAAATGCAGCCCTGCCCCAAAAGGACCTCCTATCAAGTCTGCTATTAAAATACCCAAAAACTTTAGAGCCAGAAGTGGCTTAATCCTCCCGATGTTGTGCTGCCTCAAGATGAAGAATGGCACAGCAGGCAAGACTGCAGAAAGGGATGGGGTATTCCTGGCTTTCTGGGAGCTGCAAAAATGGAAGCCATTGAATTTCTGGTGCAACTGGGAAGGGCAAGGAATAGTCTTGGTGAAATTGCGCATGAGGAAGTAAAGAGAAATCAAACTCAATGAAAGCACTCTACAAAGCCAGAGATTTGGCTTCTTTTATACTGCATTCATAAAAACTGCTCTGAGTTGGGGCAGGCAGTATATGAAGGAGCAAGGTCTTCCTCCCCAGCTAGAGAGGAGCAAGCTAGCTACACTACTTTCAAACACTAGAAAGCAACACACTGCATACAGGCAATATGTTATTCCTTCTCGTCATGGTACAGAAAAGGATAGCATCAGACCCCTTGGCAAAAATCTGATTAAGCACATTATTACAATTCTTTATAATGCGTGTGAACTACTGCTGGGACACTTACGGTTTGGTCCGTCAGTGGTGGAAGCACAATTTGTTTTTCTATTTTGTTCAAGACTAACTTCCATAGCTCTTTTAAAACCCGTTTCAGAACTGTCTTCTCACAGATTTTTGCAGAGACACTTAAACTGGAACAAAACAAAACACAAACCAGTCTCCAAAACTAGCATTCAGACTACCGAGGTGCTGTGTGACTATATGCTCAGATTAATGGCCCTTATGGTTTAGCTTTTCTCTACCAATAAGGATTTCTCAATGGCTGTTATTTTCCAATATTATCAGTAAATATTTTTGATAAAAAAAGACTTGCTTAATATATTACTGATATGTATTTACCGAAAATGAAAAATGACGATGAGTTACAAAGTTTGATGGATGATACAATTCAGCACTCCCAAGCCCCTATATTAAAGTTTTAGTATATAATTTGTTTATGTCTTAAAACTAAAAAACAAATGTCTCCCTTGTTATTTTTTATTTCTACAATGATGTAGAACTAGGTGTTAATAAGCTACTGCAAATCCAGGGCTACCATTTGGAAACATTTATTTCTATATATTGGCATATCTGTGCAATCATACTATTTTTGGAGGATCTATATACTTAGATTTTTTTTCTTTGTTTAAGAGTGTAGTCATAAATCATCTCGTATGTATTGCCATGAGTGAGTAGAGTCATGAATGAAGTGCTGCAGTTTTCAGGCACAGGAAAAAATATTTCCAAATAATATCACAAAAATGTATATGTGGGAAATGAATTAATGTAAAAAGAGATTGTTGTAAAGTCATTCTATCACCATAAAAGTCATTGTTATATCATCATTAAAGCCATCATAAATATACCAATTCATATTTCTAGCATCTCTTACTACTCTTAGTAAGCACATAAATAAAAGCATAATTAAGAAATAACTAAACCCCAAACTATATTAATATGACATGTTTATAATCCTATTATAAATATATATTTGTAAGAAAAGTGATATTCCCTAGCAGTGGTTGTTTTTTTTAAAAATTTCACACCTTTATTTTCTGTGCTTGGGTTTAGCATCTGCTAAAATTCCATTTAATATTCCCGTGGTGAGGAGTATCTTTTTTTTGGACAGTAATTTTTGTTTCCATTATATCATTATTCAATTAAACTCAAAGAAGCTACAAAGATGGCTTTGAGAAATGGCAATTTGGAATCAAACCTGACAGGCAAAAGTCTGCTTACCCAGCGTTTTAAACAATGAGCTTAGGATAGCACGTGTAAGTGTATAAACACTTTTGGCTTTTCTTTAAGACTTGTGCTAGGACTAAATGTCTTAACTCAAAGACAATGAAAATTTAAAACCGTACTGCTTGAAAGCAACACATACCCTCTTGTAACTTAAAACATAGGACTAGGTAGATTGCTAAAAATAAAACGCTGACATATAGATAAAGCAGCTAAAATTTTTTTCAGTACAGATGAAAAAAAATCAACTGCTCGGTAAACCTGTAAATGGTGACCAGGTTTCTGGGGACACAGAAGTGGGTACTATTAAGCAGGGGCACACTGGGTGCCAGCCTAGAACAACTGCCAGACAATTTCCGTATAGGGAAGTTCCTTTTGTTCTTTTGTTCAGTACAATCTCTATACCACAGCTCCTGGAGGACATACCATGCACTAGGTCCTTCGTAATGACTCAAAACATGACAAGAACTAGAAAGGCAAACATGTAGCTTACGTAGAAACTGCTTTGTATACGTAAACAGGTTAAGCATTCTGTGCATGTATTCTGCATGCACGTGAATACTACAAATATTAAAAATACTACAGAGTGTTACTAGGTATTAACAATGCTTCAGGATAAAACCCAGTATGCCTGACTGCAGCTTTAATTCCTTCTCTGCCACACTAACGAGCCTGCCACACTTACGTTTTGTCCAGGAAATCCATGAGAGGCCGAAGCACAATCTCAGCATCAATGGCTGCACTGTTCTTATTGGCTGCTGCATTCCCATTTCCTCTCATTTGATTTAGTTCATTGCTCATTTGTCTCACGCAATCTTCAATAATAAATTGGAAACTACAGCATGGGGGGAAAAAAGAGAATGAAAGAATTCTGGGATAGAAAACAATATTTATCATTTTGCATCAGTTTCTTCAACAAGATTTACATCAATCTGCAATGATGGAAAGTTCACATACGCAAGATACTGCAGGTTTTACAGACTGAAAATAACTCCTCCTAAGGATTATAGCTCATATAACAAATTCATGTACTGTTTTGATTTTTTCCCCCTTGTTTCCGTTCTGTCATTATGCTTTTCATGCCCTTGGAGGGCGGGGGGCAAGTAATTATTTTCTGAAAGCAATAGATGTATCAGAATCAGTTTACGAATGACTATCAGCTAGCAACAACTTCTCAAGATTTTATTTTTGGTATGAAAGGACAGCAGGAACAGGTGACTATAAATTCTTTTTCTCATGATGGTTAATATGAACCAAGCTTGATATTATTCTTGAGGACAAATAGAAAACTTCCACTGATTTTGCCCTGTTTGGCTCAATTTCACTTTTCCTGGGTTTCAGACAGAGTCAGTGCCATCAGAAGCTTTGCTTCTTTCCAACTAGACAGAGCTAAAACATTTGGACTGTTTAAAATACCATTTTTCAAAAACAAAACGCCACTAAGAAGTAGTTAGACTGTTGCTCCCAGAAGGAATCTTTTCCACTTCAAGGTGAGCATGAACAAATTCTTGCTCCTCAAGTTTTATCTGTTCAGTTTTTCTGAAAACTGGTCCATTTCCTAACTGGTCTGGTTGAGCAACATGTCTGACAGTCTTGTAGCGTCAGTGACGTGATACAGTCTTCAGTCAATATACTTAAACAATGCAGAACAGCCGTTCAGCGGACACAACAGTTCAGAGGCAGAACAAGGCTCTGCACACATGGTAATTGGTTTATGAATTGATTTATGATGAATTGAATTGGTTTAGGATTAGTTTATGAACAGAAATGCAAAACAGAGGCCATAAATATTCCAGGCCTATTAATGTGAAAAGATAAATAGCAACGATTAACTTCAGGAAAGTAAAAGAGAATTTACTGTGAGAGAAAAGAAACATTATAATTAGGCAGTAAGCTGTTCCAGCTACGTGGCTAATCATAAAAGGAGAATGCAAATCTCCATGTGAAAACACTAGGAAAATTGGAAACTTTTCCAAGTACACTCTGATGTGTACTTACCTATACACTTCAAAGCCCTAGATAAAATCAACATGAAGCTGCTATTGAAGCTGCTCATGTAAATCCTTGGGATCAGTCCCTCCAATAAAAGCCAAAATAACACACTGGCTTTTCTTAAGGTTAACGTTGTTAACCTCATAAATCCCACCAATAAAGTGACCCATGAGGAACGTTCTAGCTATCTGGAGAATATCCTAGATTGAGTTATTCCTGTGTTTTCTTTTGCAGAAACCTAGTTGGCTTGTTCCGAAAGAAGCCCTGGAAAGAAATAATATTCATGCACTGTCAATGATCAGAGAACCAGGGCCTGGGAGCAAAAGTAGAGCACGACAATATGACAAACTAAGCACGCTCAGAAAAAGTGAACACTGTCCACCCAGAAGGTTCATCGATGGATTAAATAAGCAACTACAGACTTTGCTTAATGAATACCACTACAGCCCTAATCCCTCTTTCTTAGGTCCCTTTCTAATTTGAAGCAAAAATAACTTGCAGCTTCTTATAGCACAGGCACCGCTGGCACAGCACTATACTCATTCAAGACCGCAGTGTGCTCTCTGAATAATGAAAGATTTTGAGAGTAAGGCTCAGTAGACAATTTTTGCAGAGCTACAGGCAAGCAAATGACCCAAGGCGGCCATTCACAGTGACCATCTGAAGTGGGCTAAACACAGGCAGCCACCCCTGGTTGAAGCAGGCCACCTGGAAAAAGCTGTCAGTCTCAGTAAGTAACATAAACACAGTCAGAGAGAAAAGTTTAACACAGCATCAGGCAAGAAAAAATCAGCAATTTTTGTTTTCCTAAAAGCAGAACAAAAGTCATCAGTCTGTAACATGTTTGTGCCCACAGACCAGTTTTAGATTTCTTTACAGTGAAGTTACTGCTATATATTTCAGAGTCTAAACCCATACACACACACAAATGCACACTGCTCCATCAGGGCAGAAGCAAGCTGTACCTCAGGACATCCAAGCAACCACCCGGACTTAATCAACGAGGCAGATTTTTGAACGGGAGTATTTCTCTAAGGTTTGCAGTAAAATAGATTTGTTACCTTGCAGCATACGTTACGCTGAGTTCATCCAATACATTGCTAAGTTTCACCTGAAGTTCTTTTAGAACAACGCTAGCTTCAGGATCCAACTGCAGAGAGATAAGTAATGTTATATTTTACTTACACACTATGTTTTGGGGTTTTCTATTGCAAGTAATGAATTAGGAATTATATGGAATGATACACTGCACTATCGAAAACTAAATGTGGAAACACCTGTTACAACACAGGATTGCTTTAGTAGGCCTAAAAATCCAATTACCATTTAAAGGAAAACATTTGATTGTAAAAGTGAAGAATTATAATGCTAGAAATGAAAACTGAGCCATTAAACAATGGCCTTCTATGGGATGGTGCAAATTGTGTTGGCAGTCACAAGAATAAAATTACCATTATCAGGCAAATAGTATTCACAAGGCATATCAAGAGAAGGATGCATGAGAATTTAGTGTTTGTGTTAACAATACTGCAGATGTTTTAATCTTTTATTTTTTTTGGTACATTTCACCACCATCGGTAATTATTTTTGTGATTCAGGTGGAAGATGTTTCCATATTCCCGTTAACACAGCATAAAAGCAGGACAGCTTGAAAAGATGGTTTGAAGACTATCCATGCTGTTTCTATTGATACAGTATGACGGACGAGTACTTCTGTTTCTAAAAGACATTAAGACATATATAATTCAAGCACAGAGCAACACATTCTGATGCACAGGGAGAACAGCTCCTGTACATCTGATACAGGTTTTCTAAATATAAGAAAAATAAGAATGCAGGGGAGAAATACAGTTTTCCATTTACAGGGATGGGGATCCATGCACAGATGTTTAATCCAAAAGGTACTCTGTTGATATTGATCAGCTTTATGTGCTATGCATTCTTTTTCAAATTAAAAAAATAATTGACTTTTTGTCTCCGTAAGCTTTTAGCATTTAGGAAAAAAAAATAGTTACGGCCCACTGTGGGATATGATTGATGATCATCAGGATCAACAGCTGAATGTGAATTAATAGCTGACGTTCCAGGTCTTCCAGCTATCTACATCACAATATTAGGGAATGATTTTCAATGATAATCCTCTGGGCTCTGTTCTGCACTAAGGTCAGATACAGATCTTCTGAGAATTTCAAAGGAAATTGTACATTCAGAATACATAATCAGGTCTGTCTCTATTTGCATTTTCCTATCTTTCAACTGCCCGAGTAGTGTTTACTGCTTATTCTTCATCTGATGCTTCAGAGTACCACGGTGCAGTAGGTCAGCTCTTTTAATCACACTTTAGAGAGAAGGAGAAGCTGTGTCGCAGTGCATCAGATAACTTAGATGAGACTACACTGGAATTCTACAGCAAAGTAAAGAAAATACAAACTGTGAAACACCTCCAAAGATCTACTGAGTTCTAGTCTTAGACCATCCTTTCTCTCCTTAGAGGTTATGTGTGGTTTAAGAGCATAGAAAATCCAAGATTTTCATTGCAGTTTTTGACAAAAATCTGAAATAGGTGACAAGGGGAATTGCCATACATCCCTTAGAAAATACTCAGTGACGTGTAGCACTTATCTAATCTCAGATGCTCATATTTTAACACTGTGCCTACTTACTGAATTAGTTTTTATTTACTTTGCATTGAGAAAAATTCTGTTCCTTCTCCACTTCATGTCTTAGTAGTTTCCCTGGCAGATACACTCTGACAGTTCATGCACTTAAAGTGATTGTTTTCCTTCATAGGAAAAGTAGGGATGTAAATGCTAATTTTACTGAAATGTCTATATTAGTTATCAAAGATAGAGTTTACTAACAAGGGCAAAGATTTTTCCAGGAAATGCATTTCACTATGGGAATATACTGCCTCCTTTGGTGCCATACATACAGAACACAAATTTATGACCACTAGAATATTAACATTTAACAAATACTGAACACGCAAGCATTCACACTGAACATGGTACACATCAGAGAAAGCGCAAAAATACCAGGCAGGCAGAAAACTCAAAATTTCTTACTAGATCATGCACAAACCAGAGAATCATCTTGTTACTGGAACCACAAAGGCCAATGTAGTTACTTTCCATCAGAGGTTGATGTGATAACCAGAAAACACAATATATTTGCTAAATTCACCTGGAATTAGACTTAGTTTGGCCAGAACTGGATTAAATACTAATACCAGATGGTGAACATAGCACACGCTATAGAAAGGTGCATGCAAGTGCTAGAAGTTTTAGAGGGTTTTGTTGCATGAACAAGTTTGTGTGTGCACAGCTGGAGGCATCTGGCAGGACATCCAGCCTTGTGTATACACATGCTCATGCTTATTAATGCAGTGCCATAGGGAGGAGTGCAATATAAAGAGGTATGCGGGCTGACCACCCAGGTGCTAGACACCTGGTAATTTGATGACTAAGAATATGTTAGCAAGATTTTTAAATGCTATCGCTATTTTTGTTTAACTACTGGAAAATATGGTCATTTGAGAGTCTCACTAGGACCAAAATGCGTGCTTTTCATTTATTTTACCATGTACCCTCTATAGAGTTGTGACATCCCAGGGCAAATCAGAGGGTCCTCAGGCATCAGCCCTTGACTGGCATCATCCAAATATACCACAGCCATGACCTGCTTTTTTTTTCCTGATATGGTACAACTAAGATAGAAACTACTGTGATGGTTCTATACTGTGAAATTCTGGGGGGACTTTACAACTGGTAAAGATGGTTTTAGGATGGCCTTGTGCCTTGGAGATAAGGTAAATCAGCTTTTGGTACCTCTGCACGTCACACTCACTAACTATTCTGGATTATTTTCTGTATATCTTCTATGCATAAACTAATCCACTGATTTCTTAATATGAAAAATATATTCAGCTATGATGCCATACTTAAAAAGCAAAATATTTGAAAAAAAAAAGAAAAAGAAAGATTTCAGTGGAAGTAGAAAGATTTACTGTCTCCTGCTTAAATATTCTAAAAGGCTATAATTCGACACGCCACTACACTGTGCAAATGCATCACAGTTTTGCAACAAGCTCAAAAAGGATTTTTATTTGTGCTTTAGAAGGATCTATTATTTTAGCAATGGTTTGAACAACTCCTGCTAACACATTTTATACAAGGTTTGCTTATTCTCAGACAAGCATTGTGTGCAAAATGCACTATAGCACTGTGCAAATGGTTTCCCTTAATGAAGTTGACAAGCCGTAAGAGTTACGCAGGTTGACATCACAACACTGACTACCTGCGAGAGCAACACGCAGCTCTCAAAACCACTATCTAAAGGAGGTAAGTTTCGCAGTGAGGCAAATCAGTGGTGAAGGGATTAATTCATTTATCTAAGGCTTTCCAGCGACCAAGAGAAGAAAGTCTTCACCATTCTTGGCTTGGCTGAGATTACTTACTAGCAAGGGAGTAACAATAAAAACAACCATCTCTGTTTCATGAGCCAATCTCTTTCTGGATAGTACAGAGTTATTATGGAAAGGGAAGTGTACAAGAACTCAGGTAAATGCAATCTGTAATTCTTTGTACTAGTTGCTACTAGTAGGGGTTTAAGTAAATAGCTACAAACATGCTCAGCTGCAGAAATGTCAGCCACCCAGATGTGGTTAAATGATGACTTATAAGGCTGACCTAGCCCTAATGTTATCCTATCTTGCGATCAACCAGAAGGAAAGGCTGGAAGTGAGACAAAAGGCAATGGAGATCTGCATCTGAGAAGGTGTCACACAGGGATATGAAAATGGGGTATCTACAGTAGTGGAGACTTTTCTTTCTCGCCTCAAGTCTCATCTGCTCCACAGAGTTTGATGAAGAAGGAAAAAACCACCCCATGCCTGAACAATAACCTGAGCAGGTTATTGGAGGTGGGGGGAGAAGATGAGTGTCACTAATGTGCCATATGTAATTTAAGAATGGAAAGAGAGAAAAGGCCATTTATCTCTTAGCTTCTTGAGTTCCATTTACAGTTCACAGCATGTGTGGGCTAGTCTTAAAATATATTGATAGGTTGCTCAGGTGTCACAATCTGGATTTCTTTTTAAAGAGCAAACTTATTTTGGTAGTGGAAATGTTAAGCTGTTAACATGTAAATCACACTTTTCTACCAATTTTTAATTTGTTTGGCTTCCTTAGGTTCATAAATATTTCTGTTATTTTTACCATCTTAAATAACAGAGTTAATTTTTACTCAGAACAGAAGATACTCATAAATTTGTTGGCACACTTCATAAGATCTGTTAATTATGGATTATTAAATAGATAACTAGAAATTTGACTTTCTCTGAATGCTAAATAAAAGCAGAGAATACTGTTGCTGAACAGCTGAAGAAATAAGAAATATTTGAACATCATTGTTTCCACATGCTGCCTGTCTAAAACTGTGAAATTGTTTATATGTAGAAGCCTTGGAAAAGAGTTAAAGATCTGATGAATTTGGCTGCTTTCGATGCAGTGTGTTAGACTGAGCTATTCCATGCTGTAGTTTAGTGTGTGCTAGTATGGACATAATCTTGTTAACTGCAAATTTGGTACTTTTTCTATAGGAAACTACAGAGAAGGAAATTACTTTTGACTGAGTTAAAGGGAACCTCTTTAATTGGAATTCCATTTATCTACAATTTCACAGGTCTAATTGCCTATAGTTTCCTAATGGGACCACCTTGCCTTCAGAAAATAGTTTTACGTATTGTTTGTGTATCTGGGGAAGATACAGGTATTTTTCAGATCTATTACTTTTGTAACAGACAAACGTAACAGATCTGACAGACATCATCCTTCCTCCACCTCCCACCCGACTACCTAGGTACAGTGAATCCCATTTTGAGATGTTTGACTGCCACTGCTCTAAATACTTCGGCCTCTGACTTAACAGATTCAAAAATGGACACTTCAGATCTATTCTGCTTAAGCTTGGGCCTCTGTCATCCCATCAAAGTCTTTAGGACCAGATATAGATTCCTATAGAATTCTTAACCATTACATGTAAAGTTGGAACTGAATTACTGGATTGGAAATATGATTTACCTACAGTCAATATAATCCCGTTGTACATAAACAACCTGCTTTTGCTTTGCACCTTTTATTTGATCCTAATTGCTGTAACTCATTTCTGCTGTGTTCTGCCATCTGGAGACAAGCAACACAAGCATTAATTTTTTTTTCTTTCCCTTTTAGCAGCTTCCAACTTGTCAGACATGAAAAAATGATCTAGTGCAAATGTATGCACTCCTTTTGGACAAAATGAACAGGAGATAAATCAAAACATCAAAACTCTACACTATGATAATCTGTCCCCACGATTTTTGACTTGATTTAAAAAAAAAAAGAAAAAAAAAAGACAGTGGATTGCATCCCACTTTACTACTCTTACTTTATTATGGCAGACTGATCTCATTGATATAATTTTTTAAGTACCCTTCCTGCTTGGCTACAGCAGAAGAGGAGAGTTAATAAAGAAACTCATATTGTTCAGACTATTTCATCTTAATGGCAGGAGAGCTGAGAGTCCAGTTTTTTCTCTATTTATAGAGCTCCCTGCCCTCTGAACACAGGGACTGCTTGATTGTGGTATTTTGACTGCATAGTTTGAAAGACATACTGCTCACAATGGGACACTGAGGAGATTAACAGCATTTCATTTTTCTTAGAATTAGTTTTGCTTCAACTGAAATAGTCTCATTATTCTGCTGAAAATCATCTTTATGTCCTTCACAAGCAAAAAATTAAACTATTTTCTCCCTGCAAGGAAACTGCTTACAGATTTTATTGCCAGCTTTGTTTCTTATAAGTACCAGTTCAATAAGGCAGATTGGCCACTAGCATTTATGCTCTTGGAATAGCTAGGGGAATACATATTCCAGTTTGAGGACAAAGATCTTAGAAGCAGTTTTATATGGGTGACAAAAAATGGAACATGAATTACTTTTCTTCAAGAAATTCCCCTAATGAGAAACAAACAAGTGTTTTGAATGTATTTTTTACATCTTTTTTCTTAGTCCATGAATCAGAGATGCGCTTAAGGCACCTAACAAAGGGATTTTAGAAAAATATCTCTGAATTCTCTCCAAGGTTTGCATGTTGCACCACATTTGTAGCTGAGGAAAATGGAACATTTTGGAGATTCAAGAAAATATTCTGACTTGAAAATAATGTGATAGATATAAAGTGCTGCTCAGCTTTCCTCCGCCCTTGTCTTCATCAGGATTTACAAGCACTTAGCTGTTTTTCTGATCCATGACATTCAACGTGTAGGATTGGATGCAAGACCTTAATGCAAAAGTAGTTTGCACAGAATATAAGAGCATGGAAGACAAGATTATTTATAATATTCGGAGAGTGAAAAGGGATTAATAGGAACAACAAAAAACAGCCATGTCTAGATGATAAATACATATTTTTAAAATTTGATCAGAAATCTTCAATGTCGACAAGGCTGCAGAAGTTTATTTCATGTTCTCTGGAGCAGGAAGTACTGTTGCCATGGCAGCTTCAAGAAGCTATTACTAGCTCAACAAAACCTCTTTACCATGGAATTAATCTGTAGGTTTATTTGGAAGGTGCCGTTCATTGCATGACACAGGGGACTCTCTTACCTCTGCAGCGTCCCACTGTGGACATGGAAATATGAAAGAATGTACTTTCCAATTCTCTCCATAATGTGGTCACATTAGGTCAAAGTTTGGTGAAACTATCAAACTACAGTCTCAAGAAGAAAAAGCTGAGGTATGCGTAACTTCTTTTTTAAAGCCAGCTACTGCTAAGAAGGATAGTGTATTCATGATTGCTTTTTTAACAAGACAGGATTCTACAGCTTGAAAAGATGTTAATTTCTTCATTAGCTTTCAAAACAGGCAAAGACTACAATCAGCAAAGTACTGAAGCACATGTTTATGTCCTTTTACTGTTGACAGCACTTCAGGCACGTTAAAGACTTATGAAATATAAAAGGAGATAAAGTTAAGCATGTTCTGTACCTTTGAATAGCGGTTTTTGGTGAAATGTTGCTGAAACTTGAGTATAAGCAGGCCCTCAGATACTGAAAAGTGCACTTAAAAAATGTTTTATAGATTTTTTTAGAAATTCTGAAAGACATTACACTATCTGCCTAGTAAAGCTTGTCAATTCAGAGTGTCAAGTGAATGCCCAAGCATAGCTCTTTTTGATTTTAGATCACAGGGAATTACACAAATGCATCAATGGAAATTAGTAGGAAATGGGACCGTTCTGAGCCTTAGAAAATATCATCAGGAACAATAAAAGATGCTTACTATCACAAACCTCATAAGAGAATCTCTCTCCTTCTTTCTTCTGCTCAGTGGATTGCACGTCAAAGGCATTAGACAAAGACATGACACATTACAGACAAAGCACAAAGCACGTATTCTACAAAATTTTCAGATACAGGCAAAACATATCAATACATAAAAAGCAAAGTACAGTCCAATACAAACATTAAAATAAAGCTGGCACTACAGATTACAACACAAAACACCCAGTGCTGGTTGAATTTTACAGATCATTAGCATGTTTCTGTGAAATAGTGTTAGGTATTTCTAGTATTCTCAGGACATTAAATAGCTTTTGTAGACCTTTTTTAGAGAAAAAAAATATTTTTATTTTCCTTGCAAGCAGAAGTAAAGGCTGTGACTAGCTTGAAAACATGATGCTAATGATCTCTAAGGAACTTCGACTGAACCAGGAAACAAATATGACTCACCTCCTTTCCTCCCATGGACTCAAACATTTTCTCAAGCTGGACTCTTAGTTGTTGAATGTTGTTCATCAAAATACAGGGCTACAAAGAGAGCACAAAATGTGAGAATGTGCATGTTATGTTCCTTTTATGTATGAATACATGTATTCACAGCCTCTGGGCTGAAGACCAGTTCTTCAGCAGCCCTACATCCATGCGATTTTTTAGAAGTGGATCTCAGGTTCCCAACACTGCTGACTCCCCTTCCTCCTTTAATTCACACTTCTCTCTGCCCAGTCAGCAAACCCACTCAGCCAGTGACCCTTAAGACAACGTTGCCCCACAGGAAACTCAATACCCTCTCCCAAGCAGCTCAGCAGCTTTCAGATACCAGCATTTCACATCCCAAACCTTATCTCCCAGGTAGTTGCTAGTCATACTGAAGACAACTGTATTTGCTGGATTAACGCAAGTAGTACATCATCGTCTCTTTGAGAATAGACACAATAACGATCAAAGTACTTTGGGAGTGAAAACAGACTGGGGGAAAGGGAATGCCAGATTGCTTTCTAGACCCAGTCTTTGCAGAAAACGGTGACAGTGCTGTAACCCAGATAATGTCTGATGCTTCAGTATTTGAATAAATCAACAGCCAGTTTTGTTAATAACATAATGGTATTTCAGAAATGTACATTTTGCATTGCTTGAAAAGAAGTTGGTGAATGAATTTTGTAAATATATTTAGTCTAAAAATGTTGTTTAAGCTCATTTCTTTACGGTAGAACACAGAGACAGAGTGTAAAGGACAGCAATTGCTGGATAAATATAAGGTAAAAAGTAAAATATGGATAAAATTAAGCAAGTTATTAAAAAATATGGATGAAAGATCTATTACTAGAATTTTGTATACTCAGATGACATTATATGTACTGTGTCCATTTCTGGGCTCCCTGGTTCAAGAAGGACAGGGAACTGCTGGAGAGGGTGCAGCAAAGGGCTACCAAGATGATCAGGGGACTGGAACACCTCTCTTATGAAGAAAGGCTGAGGGATTTGGGTCTCTTCAGTCTGGAAAAAAGACGACTGAGGGGGGATCTTATCAACACTTATAAATACTTAAAGGGTGGGTGTCAGGAGGATGGGGCCAGGCTCTTTTCAGTGGTGCCCAGGGACAGAACAAGAGGCAATGGGCACAAACTTGAGCATAGGAAGTTCCACCTAAACATGAGGAGGAACTTCTTTACCCTGAGGGTGGCAGAGCACTGGCACAGGCTGCCCAGAGAGGTGGTGGAGTCTCCGTCTCTGGAGACATTCAAAACCCACCTGGACGCGTTCCTGTGCAACCTGCTCTGGGTGACCCTGCTCTGGCAGGGGGTCGGACTAGATGATCTCCAGAGGTCCCTTCCAACCCCTGCCATTCTGTGATTCTGTGAATCTGTATATGCTAGTTTGGTATGGTGTGGGGGAAGCAATAAGACAATAGTTGCTAAGACTTCTGGTTGGCCAAGGTCAGTGTGTTCTAGTATGTGATTGGATTAATTCAGACCTAAGTAATGCATTTCAATAAAACACATATGCTTTTTTTTCAGACAACAAGAAGGTGATGGAATGATTACAGTGATTGATACTCATTTGTACCTTTCTAGTTAATAGCATGTTCCAATGTAGTGCTGAAACTATGGGAAATGGTGGGATTAGATTTTGGTATTCAAAAGATCAATAACATAATTTAGCTTCAATTAGTTCTACATTACTCTCAAAGGAATTTGGTGTCAGAGTCCTTCTCAATGGAAGGAAAAAAAAGAAATTTGATCTAACTTCTTAACCCTCACGTTACCGCTTCCAGTAAGGCATGCTATTTGGCCTCCTGCAAGACAGCTGGCTTTGTATAATGGTTGAAATATCACCTCTCTTCCTGTCTCTTGCCCACTTCTTCTATTTATTTATCTACCTTCTATTAATTTATGACCACTAAGACTGTATCCTCCTCTCCTATGCTATCTCCTCTCTTCTGACATATTCATTATTACCTGGTCAAGCAGAAGGTGTCCCTGCCCATGGCAGGGGGGTTGGAACAAGATGATCTTTAAGGTCCCTTCCAACTCTACCCATTCTATGGTTCTACAATTATTCTGGAAATTATCTGCAATATCGCAAACCAATGATTATGATTTCTTATGGGGGAATAAGTAGATGAATAGGACATCTTGGTTCTTTTGTTCAAAACAAAGCCTTTGGCAATATACCGAAGCTATGAGATAAACACTTCATTCTGAGGCAGTTTTCAAAGTTTCCTTTGAGGCTAGCTAAGGTTGCTCTTTCAGAGCCTAAGCATACCTTGGCTCAATGGAAAAAGTTCTATTCCTGTCAGTAAATAACAGAACCAGATCTTAAAAACATTCTCATCTTACTATTTCATTATCTTGTCCTTCAGAATACTCTTTGCAGCAACTTACAGGAATCAGACAACCAGATGCGACAACACATAAAAGTGAGTGTCAAGTACAACACATAGAACCAGGATTGTTTGTAAACTCTGACAGGAGGTGGAAGATAAGAGGATGTTTTTACATTAGATACACGTCTTCACGAAAAGCACCTTTGGTATGCTTTTATTTGAACCGTTTAGGTGCATATTTTATAGTGTTTAATAAAAATAGTACAAGTATTGACTTGAAAAAGAATGCCAAAATCTAACTTTAATCATAACAAGTATTTGTTTTAATCTCTTCTATCAACTCTAATGTAGGAGATGGACTTTTAATATAATTGAGATCACCAGATCAAATGGTCTTTTATCAAGATAAAAGTATGTATTTCAAAAAGGTAGCTTCTGTTAAAAACAAGTTATGTCCCCCAAAGGCATTTGATATAATACTTTATATCATAATGAGATTAATTCCATTTAAAGCTTTAGTAAAGACTGGCATACCAGGATGACTTCAGAAATCAATCACTCCAACAATTAAAAAAATCACAGAATCACAGAATGGCAGGGGTTGGAAGGGACCTCTGGAGATCATCTCCAGCCCCCTGCCAGAGTAGGGTCACCTGGAGCAGGTTGGACAGGAACGCGTCCTGGCGGGTTTTGAGTGTCTTCACCACCTCAGTGGGCAGCCTGTTCCAGTGCTCTGGCACCCTCAAAGTAAAGAAACTTTTCCTCATGTTCAGGTGGAACTTCCTGTTGGACAGGCCAAGAAGACTACACACATAATTTGACTCAATGCTATTATTAAAACTCATTTCTTCTAGAAAGCAGTAAGTTTTATTTAATACTAGCATAAAATTGAAAGAAACAAAAACCATAGCTATATAATTTATTTATTTTTTACATTCAATTTTAAGAATAGTTATGGCTCATATTGTGTCAAATACAGAGACAGATAATTTTAGATGAGGCTTGCTTTGGACTGATTAATATTAAAGTAGAAGATGTGTAATGCTTTCACTCCTCCATACCGGGGAGAGAGACTGTTGTGTTCTTTTCAGCTCTGTATTTGCCCTGGAGGGCGTAGAGGTAAGGAATGTGTAAAAGGTGAACCTCTAAAGTTAAAAATGCATGAAGATTTACATCCTGCTAGATTATGGGGAAAAAAACCTGGCAGTAAGGTGTGCTGGTCTATCATACATCAACCGGTACCCAGTGACGAGACATGTGGGAACAGCTCAAAGCTGCATCAGGGGAGGTTCAGGCTTGATGTGAGGAAGCATTTCTTTACCGAGAGTATGGTCAAGCACTGGAACAGGCTTCCTAGAGATTATCTAATCACAGATTGATACAACGGTACAACATGCTACTCAATATAGCAGACATAGTGCTAAATGTTTCCTCCCTCAGAAGTACTAGCTTTGATTGAATATCAATGGTACTGAAAAGTCAGTTTACAAGAACAATTTTCCTTTGTCATTTTAAGCTATTGATAATGTCTTGATTTGCTTGATGACATCTTTAGTGCTCGTGTCTCATTTACTTCTGAGTCCATGGCAACCTGTTCCTTCATTAGGGAGTCCCTCAGAAGCAGCGAGGCAACAAAATAGCACATGATTTTCTTCTCACTGCTGCATGAATAAAGCACAGAGTGAGTGGTAGGAGCAGAAAAGTCTGCACACACTCGCTGCGCATAAAACAATGACCTTATACACCCTCTAATGAATAAATTGATAAATGCAAAATGAAAACTCAAACAAAAATATTTTCTTCTGTTTGGAAAAAAAAGATGAAGATATATTCACCATATTCACCATCGTATAAAACTGTTATCCAGGGAGTGTTTCTGGCCATCTTGCAAATCTTTTTCTACTTTAATACTGAAATTATTAACAAGGATTCGTAATTAATTCCACCTACTACAGCTTTTACACAGCAATGTAAGCAGCTATGAAAACATGCTGACCTTATAAAAAATATAAAGCAAACCAAAAATCCCTTCCTCCGTTCATGCTTTTTCTCATATACAAAAGTGATCACATTTTCAAAAAGTAAAATAAATCATTTAAAGGTAATTTCTGAGGATGAAACGAAAGACAACTTTTTACTCACCACATTTTCTTTATCGCAATATGAGCTGAAGTAATTTGAAATAATTACAGCATACTGAAGAAGCACTTTGTTGATAGTCTAGGAGAGAAGAAGAATCTTTCAAATGGTAAATTTCATAATGTAAAAAAATAAATAACAAAACAGACATAAAAAAGGAGCTTTATATAAATTTTAGGTTTTACAGGTGCTTACACATTTAGTGTATACTATTTTTTTAGACACAACATAAGCAATCCTGTGAACACATCTTCAAATCTCTGCACAACAGATGGTGGGTTGTTCTTAATGGAATGTAATCTTCAATAGCAGAGGTACTTTAATATTAGTCATACTGTTTTTGAGAAGCATTCAGAGCTCTACTCTTTGCGATGTGCTACATACTTAATGGAACGGTAGCAAGCTCAAAAAATCCTATAGGGTGACAATCCATAGATTAAAAATATAATGGAAAAATAAGGCCAAGGGAGCACTGCTCAAAGCCTGGCAATATGAGCTTACCTTACAACAATAATGTAAACAGGAACTTTGTTTGCAAATGGAAAACTATTGCAATGGAAGAACAGGAATAAATATAAACGTAATTTTTTTTAAAGCCATCAGGACTATAATGGAAATCTAAAGCTTGTGAAGAAATGTTACAATTCACATAGAAAGGTGGCCTAACAAAGTTGAGTTTATCAATCAGCAGATGAAAAAGAACTACCACCTCAGAGCTTCAACCAGCAATACTTTATTGCCATATCTTGAATTTTTTCTTCCCTTGCACTGACTAATTAGATAATTGCATTTCACAGAATTGCTCCATTAACGGAACTGTAATCAGTGCTTAGCAATAATAGTAATTGCTTGTATAACTTACATAAATATGCAATCTCAGAGAGGACAGAACTTCTCAAACTGGTAAATGAATTTGACAAAGTAGAAGAAAAACCATCTAAGCCACAGACAGCATGTCTTTCTAAGGATCCCAGTCAGAGATAGAAGAGACTGATTCTAAACGACATTGGAATTATGTATCTTTAAGTACATGGCAACACAATGTCACTCTCTCCGAAGCTTAGTTGAGATGCATTGATTTTAATTTACCTTTGCAAATCTTCTCATTAAATGAGATAGTGCTTCTGGATTAGGACACTCCAGTTTCCTAATAATCTCAAAGCTTTGATTGAGCTGTGTGAAGACATCAACCACAGAACAAGAGAAGAGAGCGTGATCTGATGTTTGCTGAAACTAGAGAGAGACATTCAAATGAGTTAATACTTGTTCAGAGATCAAAACTGTATTAAGTGATTTTCTTACACTTCAAATTCTTCCTAGAGTCATAAAAAGTAATAAATAAAAAAGAAATTAAAAAAACCCAACAAACCTCTCACAAAAAATACTGAAAAACATGGCTTTTCACATTTCTATTACTTTCAAACAGCTTAAAAATAAAAACAAAATTCTCTTTCATGACATTGGTATCACATCAGAGTTTAGTAAAACTATAGATTGAAGTCTACGGGGGAACTCAGGCAGCTGGAATTAGAGCAGGAATTTGTACATAAGGGTTATCTTCGAAGAACTGTTACTGACTGTGGATCTTGTGAGGTCTAACAAGGATACTGTGGGACCAAATATACTTCTGGTTTTGCAATACTAAATAACTGTCTTAATACTTTCTTCATACTTATCTTTAAAAAGTAAAAGCTCACCCCGTCTTTTTTGTCTCTTTCTAGTGCTCCATGAAGAAATTCCATTGAGACATCCTCATTTTCATCCAGCCACTGAATGACAAATGGTTCAAACCACCTGAAAATTAAAAACGATTTTGTAAAGTAAGTACATTTCATAAAGATCCTGTGAGAAGAGATAACATATGACCCAGGAGTTTGGCACCTTGTGTCTTCACATCTGTTCTAGTTGCTAAAAAGTCTATCGTCCTAGAAAAACTTCTGTCACCAAAGACACTGTGGCTACCAAAAAGTCTTTCAGGCTTCAGTTTCACAATACTCTAACTGGTCAACCCTGTGATGTAAAATTAGCAGTAGCCATCAGAGAAACGTGTCCCTGTTTTGAAGGGGATCATATTCTGTACATTTTTTTTTATTTTAGAATGTGTCTTTTATCAATATTGTTCTTTATTCACATTTATTTTTTATTTGTATTTTAAATAACTTGAAGAAAACTTTGCTTTAATAAAACATCAGCTGTTTTATTTTTGTTTAGTTTGTTTAAAAAAAATTCAAAGCAATAACAGGCCCCAAACCACCTCGGCAAATCTGCAGACTCACAGAAGAATAAGGAATGAGTTTAAGGATAGCTCATATAAAAGGACAGGATTGAATGTATCAATAGCAGGAAGACAGGCGGAAAGGAAAACAGCAGCCAAATATTAACCCAATGCAACAAGAATAATTTCAGTAGTATATCCCATTAGCATTGTCTCTTTATCCAAACTTGGGTATCAAACAAATGCAGGGGTCTATAATGAATACTGCTGCTGTTCCCACATTTCATACCTTCCTCAGACATTTTCTGACCAAAATATTTTGCAATCTATGAAAAGCTGCAGTTACAACAGTTGGATAGAGAGTCCTATGAAAAAGCTAATAGCACTTACAATACCTGGACTATTTAATTTGATGGAAGAATTAAAGAGGAGGAAGTGCGAAAAGTAAAGGGTTGTCAGTGCTACTGTGCACCTTGAGATCTTGCACAAACTTAAGCATAAATATTTGACCAAAATAAACCTTGCACCAAGCCCAAACTCTGGGGGACTTCTCTACACGCTACTTACAGAGAGTACTCAGCCACTGCATCCTTGAAAGCAGAGAGTTCTCGCACATATTCATTATAAAACCATTTCACTTTGAAGTGCAAATTCATATAATCTGTGCTTTTGCATAACCGTTGCTTTTCATGTTCTGTAACAGAATGAGTTGAAATAAAAGCATTTAATAGCATTCTAACAGTAAATAACATTGTTGTGCCTCAATGCACTAGTGACATAATAATACAGCATTGCATTTTAAAGCACAATTAGTTTGATTTTTTTAGAGGTAGTAGTACCCGCAGTCTCAACCTTCAGGTTGTGAGCACCCTTAGGAAAAACAAAACAAAACAAAGACCAGACCATAAGTTAGGCTTTTCAACTCCCTTCACTGCAGTGAGGAAAACCCACAAACTTGCTGACTTCCTGTTCTTTCGATGCTTCTTGGGTTGTCACAAAATGGTTAAGAAGCCGCGACAGGTGCCAAGCTAGAAAAGACGGCTGTAGCTGTGTAGTAGCCAAGTGAAGTAACAACTATAAATGCCAGTTACACGAATCTGTGAAACCTGCATGAGTAAACGGGCTGCATTTACCACATATAGGTAAGAAAAAGAAAGAGGAGACAACTCCACAGCTCTGTAGCCATCTGATTTATACATGGCACAAGTAGATAAACTGGTTTGATAACGTGTTTTTGAACTTTTTCAAATGGGTTTCTCCACGTTCTCAGTGTCTCCAGTTTTCAGCATAACGGACATGCAGATGATCACGGATGGCAGGAGTCATGGAGCCACCTGTAACCACTTTCTGCATTTTTAAAGTCTGATTTAATTGGTTTGGAACAAATGTCCATCTTTCTGCCAGGATTATGATCCTTATTTTAGCTTATCCACAGTGCATTTTATCCTGCAGTCTTTCCCATCCAGCTGCTTCGGGCCCTGGACTGCTCCATTCTTTCACTCCATTAGCTAACGGGCACTTTGTCCTTGCTCAAATCTGTCATTTCCTGCTCCCACAGCATGAAATAATGGATCCACAAATCTTGGGCAGAGTAATCCTTCCTTCACTTACTGCTTACAGCTTCCTAAAGTTTCCATAGATCTCATCTGTTTGAGGTGTCACGTCACTTGCACATTCTTCCTTCAGCAAAAGACTAAATCTCTTAATCTCACAGCTCCCTTAAAAAGTGACCTAATACAGATGCTCGTCAGGAATGAGGTTCTTGTGTAAATAGTACGTATTAAGAACGCACCTCTTTCAAACACCCTTTTAGCTCCTTACTTTGTTTGCATCATAACATAGTATTACGCACATTTTTCATATACATTTGGATATGAACCTGATTTTACAGAACAGCATGAGCATCCCATCCTCTGTCATACGCACACCTGAATACACCACTCAGTTCTCTGTCAGTGCAAATGCACTGCGAAATACACATTCTGTGTTTTTCAGATCTGACCAGGTACGTTAACAGGAAAATTTTAGTTTTATTATGCTAAATCAGCACTCTAGTAATATCACCATGCCATACAACAAATAACTGTTTCAGAAGCATATTATTACGCAGTGAATTACTAAGTTTTGTGGGAATCAGCTTATGAAGTGCCCCTGTGGACTCTTACTGCCTTTTAAGCATTGTGTTAGCATTTTCACCTTCAGTGCCTTTTCATCGCACTCCAGAAAAATCAGTAAATCAGTTTCTGTCTAAACATTGCATTTGTTCATGCCCAATCACTACTTGAGAGTAGTACAAATTTTCCCTAGCATAATATCATTGGTTACTGGTCTTAAGCAGAACCACAGAAAGATGTATGTGTGCTCCTATGGTTCTTACTTTCTAGAGACATGAGGAATCTTATTTTTTTTATTCTGGTAGGAGTTTTTCCACAATCTGTTATTGTAGACAGCTAGATGACCAAGCAATAAAAGGTAGTTCTTATAAGTGGTACCAGTCTTTGACTGAGAACAACTATCTTATTGCTATCAAATTCACTGCACACCTACTGCTTAAGTCATTATTAAGAGAAATATGTCTTATTTTGCATCCCAATAGAGCGGAATTTCTGAAATGCATAGAATATTTTCATTCAAGTGTTGCATGAATAGGTTATTAGATTATACAATGCAACTTAAGAATGTTTGCTATAGTACCACAAACCAAGCAAATGCTTAGTTCAATTTTAGAAATGAGCTGCTGACAGCAATGGCCAAACTTGTCTGGGACGGTACAACTTATACACTACCTTTGTTTATATTTTCTCTTTTAAGTTAAGATCTAAATTATAACACATTAGAAATGAGCATAAAAGTCATTCATGAATAATTGAGATTTTTTCTCCAGGCTATTATACCTTGGAAAGAATATGTCAAAAAAGTCTCCTAGGATATTACTTGTAGTTACATATAAGTGAAAAATGTATCCTCGATAACTAATATTAACTTGTGAGAACATGGGAAAATACTTCATATGATCTACAAAGTAATTTTGTATCCATGCGTATAACCTCTTCAGTTTGTATAAACCAAAGAACAGAGAAAACAGGTGCCCATATGAGTCAGCTCATGACAATTTTAACTGGATGCTATTAGATGGGTTTATCCACAGCGAGCGTGGATTTGGC
Organism: Chroicocephalus ridibundus; assembly: GCF_963924245.1. NCBI lineage: Eukaryota > Metazoa > Chordata > Aves > Charadriiformes > Laridae > Chroicocephalus > Chroicocephalus ridibundus. Next base: position 35,680,182 of record NC_086292.1, read on the forward strand.
TAGAAAGCATAGGAACATCACTGTAGGCATTCTAAATTTAATTAGGACCGAAACTGACACAAGTTAATGCAAACGTGAGAGAACACAGGATGTATGTATGCAGTTTGGAGATCTGTTTCTTTTTTCCCTGAAGGAAAGGTGGCACCATGTTTTCCTATACAGATACAGCCATTTTGGACTTTCTGGAAGACGGATGTAGTAGCTGCACAATGCAACTCTTTCTGTAAAAGCCCACTCTTGCTTTGCAAAATTATTATAATACTGAGCCAGCCTTGAACTAAACCGACCGACTGTATGCTGTGCAAATGTGTTCAGCAGAGATTATGATATAATCTCTAGAAATACTAGACCTTTCTCATAATTGATTCTACCTAAACGGAATCTCCAGCATAGTAAACCTAATATTATTAATCTTTTCTTTGTGCTGCTACTTTTATGAAACGTTCCTTGTAGTGCAGCATATTTTTATAAGCATCTATTAATCTACTGATTTTCATAGCAAGGGTATTTGCAGTTCCCATTAGTGATAACGGCACATTACTCTGTATTACCATATCATGATCCAATGAAAAAAATACTGATAAGATATCTGTAAACTGTAATCTGCGTGTACGGGGCACTTTAGCTGCTTTTATCTATCACAGTTCCAGTAAGAGCATCTTTTTTTACAGTATTGATTACACTGTGGGGTTTTCTAATATCTCCTTGGGGTAATGCTCTAATGCACATACGCTTTCCACAGGTTTGTACTAATAGACATTGTAACTGCAGCTACAACCAAAACTGCATAAAGAGTTGTTCCGTCTCAGTTGTACAAATTACAATTACAGTAACACCTTTAAGAAGACTTCCAGTAAGCAACAGGACTGAGAAAGAAAAAAAAATAAAAATCTTCTGTTCAGGTGCTGTTTGTGTAACCAAGAAGGAAGAGAGAGTTTTTTAAAAGACTATTATGTGGAACGCATTAACATCTGCAAATGTCTTTGGTGTGTTATGAAATCAGCCACTGACCTGGCGACACTGTATCTAGCCAATAACCTAACTGCAGGCAATTGTTTTTTACAAAAAAATATATAAAGAGACATTGTCGGAAGGACTATAATCCAAGGTACTTTCCTCACAGGCCTGTGACCAAACAGCAATACTTTGAAATCATGTCTGATTTCTTGCTCATTTTCCCAGCAATTGCTAAAGAAAGCTGAGAAGATTTTCTTAAGGCTGCAAACAAAAAGAAACTGCAATACAACTATTATGTTTTTGTCTGATGTTCACAGTGTCATAGTATTTTGTCATTAAAGACATAATGATGACTTACCGAGCAGAAACATCTACTTGACACTAAACACATAATGCCATTTAACAAACTGGAATAGAATCCTTTTTCCTTTTTAACCTTAAGGTAGTAACATCACTCTGAGTATCCATGTAATTTTTGAGCAAATGGCCTAAATGTTTAGTTGCTAAAAAAAGAAAAAAGGGTAATCTAAAAACCTTCATAAAAGGTGAAAATTTGAAATATTCAGGTAATCAATTTGATATTTTGTTCAACTTTGATTTTCCCTTACTTAGGTACAAAAGCTGAGACCAAATTTTTTTTTTCTACTATCCACTGCTTTTTGTAGCAACATACAGTTAAACTGCTTGAAGAATTCTAATGAGGTGGTTTGAATATTTCCAAACCTTATGAACAAGAACTGCAGGAAGGAATTTGACTGGAAAAAATGAACAAATTGATTAGATAAACATAAATATATATATATATCTAACAAAAAAATCTTGTCCAGTTTTCAGGCTTTAAAGATAATGTTTCAGAGATGAATAACTGCAAAGAAAATTTATGTGTAGCAAATTAATTATATTACCATCAGTTCATTTGACTGTTACATACATGCCATTGCACTACAGTTTATTAAACAGAAATGACTGGGACTAAGCATAAGGGAATTCCGTTTGGATTACCTGCAAAATTTCCCATCAAAACTCAGATGCTGTTTTCATCCATTGTGACATAATTCCATATTATTTGCAATAATTACTTACCGATCATTCTAGAGACTACCAGCTGCCTATTTTACCTATTTCTTTCAGAACGGCTGTTTCAGAAACTTTCAGTTGTATAATTGGGAAGTATACGCATGGCACAAAGGGAGTATGAGTAGTGGAAGAAGAGCGCTTAAGGAAGTCCTGTGAGGAATGATATTGACTGGGTGTGAACTGGTATTCCTCCCTCTGAATCACTGCGGAAACATTACACCAGCGTGATGTACCTGTGTTTTGGGTACTTGATCCAAATGCAATTTTCTTACAGTAGAAGAGCTGGTTGCTACGCCGTTGCCTCTTCTAATGTGGGTATTGTGCTAATAGTGCTCTAGACTTTATCCCTGCACCGCTGAAATGAACCGGAAGACTCTGATTGAATGGAACTTACTGGATCAGGCCACAAACAAAGAAAAATGTAAACTCAAACAAAGTCCATAACCGATTTAGAAGGAAACGTTACATTCTACTAGACATCTCATCCCAGGGTTTTTGTACTTTGCTAAAGGCAATGGAAGTCACTGGTTATTAAATGAAATACAGAGCAGGACACAACTAATTGATAATTATGTATAATTTACATTGATTTTGATAATGTGAAATACTACTGGCCTTTCTGAAAGGGCTCTGTGTGTCAAGATAAATATAACTAACTGAAAACTTAAAACCTTCTGTCATTACCTCCTTTTTTTGGATTGCGTTTACAACTGATTTATGACTAAAACCAACTCTAATCCTCCTTTTAAAAATATATTGTGTCTTTCATAAGAGAATTCTATGTATTCAATCTTTTCTCCGCATTACTTGGAAATTTTCATCAACGTATCTTTGAACAAATCACAAACACAATGGATTACACCTTGAACATCTCCATGAGGTGATTAAGCTGTACTATTACGTTTTACACATGGGAAACTGAAGTATAGGGAGACCGAGTGAATTTACTAAGGGAACATGAATAAACTATGAAAGGCAGCTCAGGTCTTGTTCGAAGATTTCTTAACCACAGAGTCATATTTCCTCACTGAACAGAGACCAGGGAAGGAAGGCAGACTGTCTCATTCTTAATTGTGAGAAAAAAATGAATTTACTGATCTTTTCTGTCTTCTTGCCTGCAGTGGAAGTGGGCTAATCAATCCTCGACTTAATGCAGTGCACTTTAGAAGCTGATACGACATTGCCCTTTATGTTCGAGGAGGAGCTCTCCAAGTGAGAGGCCATTTGCTCGGAGTGCTCTGCTTCGCTTCACGTTTCACAGCGGGTACAACTGAGTTCAGGGCCAGCTGCTCAGCATCTGAAAAGGCAAAGCTGTACATTGCTTTCTGGGAGAGGTGAACTGCTTGTGGGAACTTCAAGGGCATCAAATACCAATGTTACATGCTATCTAAGAGATGCAACATGCAAGATCATGAGGGATGTGTGAATCTGCTGCAACAACCCTCTTTTCCACCCCAAAAGATTGCATTTGACATTTTTTACCTATTGTCTTATATTGCCTAAACATTTCAAATTACTTTAGGCAAATTAACTTTGATATCTTCAAATTAACATTACTTAGTCGCTTTTTTTCCTCCATACTGAAAATGTAGCTTATTAGTGTCATCAATTAATTACTACTTCACAGCCAAATACTTCCAGAAAAGTTCCAGAAAAGTGGACGGCTATATTACCAAGAGGGCAACTCAAGATGCAAGATATGCAGCTTCACTAAATATAAACTTTGTCTGTCCTGCTTGCAACTAAGACAAAGAAAAATGCCAGTACAGCAAATAATTTAGTAAGATCAACCTCAGCATAGCTTTTACCCTCAGTCTCACATCAGAGTGAAATTTATGTACCATGAAAGCTAAACAGATCAATAATATTCAAACACTGGGAGACAAAATTCTGTCTTTGGATACACACAGCTGCTATTCATTGCAGAAGGAAATAAGCACTGGCTTCCAAGGACTGAAATAATCTGGATTGTGCTTTTTTACTTAGTAGAATTCTTGCTTTGTATGTGGATTGATCATGGAAAGCCTAAGGAAATGCAAGCTATGAATGAAGCTGAAGAAATGGTCCATCCTATCTGATATGAGATCTACGATCATGATTAAAGCCCTGGTTCTGAAGAGTATGGTGGAAGTTTCAAATACATTGTACTGAAGTTTCAACATTTATTCGAAGTAAACACATAATCAGAAAGTAATAAAAAAGGAAAAGAAGTGCTGGTATATGAATCCAGTTTAGATTGATTTTGGCTTTCATAAATCTCTAATATGTACAAAAATTGCAAAATAAAGAATATATACACGTCTTGGAAACCACTGCTTCTCTGAAAATATTATCAGATAATTAAATGCTATATTGTAATGCTTGAATTTGGGAGGAAAAAAGAGAATAAGGGTAATAAAGGCAGCCTTAATTGTATTGGTTCTTAACTGCTGAATACTCAGCTTTGCATCTTCAGTGTATTTTTTATGACAAATTACCTTCATTTACTTATTGTTTCATTTTTTAAAAATGTATCTTTCCATGAAGGAAACATTTAGACTTGATTCTCTGCTCTTTGGCTTGTCACAAGAGTGCAAAGTGAGCATAAACCATTACCTAACAGGCATGGTAGCATTTTATAAACAATTAGTAGAATAAAGTACAAAACAGGACTAATCAGGCAGCAAGACAAATGTGAGACTACGCTTTAATAATTACCTGTGTTGTATCTGGATCTGTCTGTAAAGCAGATGCAAAGGCAAAAAACACAGAGGTGTTCTCTAATTGTCACCCAGCAAATTGCACTTAAGGCTTATTAAAAGATAATGTAGAAACAAGCAGTTTTAATGGATTTATCCTGTTCTCCTGGGGATGCTGGAACCACTATCAAATGTTTAGTTCAGAGCTAATGCACTTGCCCGTAAGGCAAGTAATGTACTTGTGTATCTATAGGAGACGAAAGACGCTAGTGAATAGTGGAAAAGTCCTGAAAGTAAAAGACTGAGTCTTCAACTTAAAACAGAGGCTGGGGGAAGAACAGTTGTTTGCTGTACAAGGAAAGCTTTTACAAAGTGTCTTAGTGTGAAGTTTAAGAATAGGCAGGATTAAAAATAGCATGCAGGTTGCTTGTTATTTTAGATTTTCTTTTACTCAAATGTTTTATTCTCGTTGATAAAGAAAACGATTTTAAGAAAGCTGTCATTGGTTAATGTTTCTAAAAGGAAAGAAATACAAAATAGAAGTGGATTCACAGGGCGATTAGCTCACAGGGTTCACGAGGAGATGCAGCAGCCAGGTTCCACTCCTACGGCGTGAGCACTGCACAGCTCCATTCTAAATAAAATGGGGAGATAAACTCTATACTCATGGGGAATAAAACCCCCAAGAAACAGGACAGGGAAATTCAAGCCCTCGCTGCTGGACTACATGACTGTGTTAGGGGAATGTCCTGTAGGAGGAAAAGGATGAACCTTTTCTCCAAACAGCAGATGTAGAACTGCTGTGAACAATGCAGGCCCTTTAAGTGACTTTCTCTAGGGGCAAAGTCACGATTTCGCTTCCTTTTTTAAATTTTCTTCCCCCCCGCCCTCGCCATAAAGTTATTTCAGACAAAAGGCGTAACTCTAGTTTTTGTAAAAATGTGAGTCGCAGTGAAGCTGTATCATCTTACCGGTGAAGAACAGTAATCAAGGACAAGAAGAATGAAGAGGCAAATTATTCTTCTGGGTTGAGATACCTAATAAACTACAGAGGAAATCCTGACTGCCTCTTGGTATGCGACAGAGCTCTCATCCTGCTCCTATAGCTGATATACAGCCCTTCAGCTGAACAGAACACTTCTCCTGTACTTGCATACTCAACTCATTGGTTTGTGGAAAGGACAGGGCCATGTGAGCTATAAATAACCCCTAATTACTTATCAGTGTAGGGTTCATTTAAAGCACCATTTACGGTCTAATGACCTATCTAGCATGGTAGTACTAGTGTATGCTGACTAGCACAATTGTCTTGCTCACGATTAGGCAATGCTGGAGAAGTTTATACACAAATGTTTTACAATCAGTGACTGCCTGGGCAAGAGCTAATAACAGTGTTTCAGAACAAGATTAATACTGGTTAAAAGAAGATTAAATAAGGCCAGAGCTTTCATTATTAAATATATGGGGCAATATATGCTGCTATTATTGAGTGACAACTTTAAGACTAAATAATGAAATCAAGCATTCACTGAGGCACTACATTTTTTCTAGTAACATCTGGCACCATGAATACACCTACAATCAGAAATAAAGAAGCTTTAACTTATTAAGACAACTGTAGACTGGTACTGCAGTATAAGCACTCAGTAGTAATGACGGTTCTGATTATGGTTCAGTATGTAATATCAAAGAAAATGGGCTAGGGAATGACCAAATGACATAGTGGACATGCCCCCAGGTGCAAGGTCGTGCCATACTAGAGGATCTCTGAGGCAGATCCAAGTAAGATGACACACTGATACAGCACAATACAATGCTATGAAGAAATACTAACTTAGCTCCTGGGAACAGTTCTGTCCACTTTATCTGTCTTAATTAGCAGGCCTAATTAACTTCAACAAAATAATGCCATTTGGTATGGCTACAGCGCTTTTTAGGCAAGCCTGGGGATGTCTGTGTTGCAGGTGATAGGTACCCAATGGGGTTCTCAGACTCGCAGAGCTCAGCCCTCCAGTCCATACAGGATGTAGCTGTGGTTACTAACATCACCACCTGCTATGCTGACCAAAGAGCGTTTCTAACTCCCCTCTTCCTCCAGTCATGTCACATTCAATCTTATTGATTAACTGCCAAATGAAAGTTTATAATTAACCCCAACTGTAATCTCCTTGTCTTTGCCTTTACAGTCTCTCTGAATCCCCCATGAGACTACACGATTCTTTTTTTCTTCAGGTCTCCGGAAAAATGAGGGTGGAATACATTTGTTGAAATGTGTGAATGCAGAATGAGATTCACTAAAATGAAAAGGTTTCATATTTTGATACCCTGATGACACCCTGCATTCTGGTGGATGCTGCCCTGTTCTCGCTTCCATAACCTCAGCCCCCCCAAATCTGTAGTATGCCTCTAAGCTAAGGCTATATTCTATTTTAAGGGGAACTTTGTAAATTGTAAAGTTGGAGTGAAAATAGACTTGAAATCTGCCACCAAATGGCGTGACCTTTCTCTGGGCAGCATTAGCCTTTTTGGTTTTTTTCTATGCTGTCTCTGTGTTCAGCATCAACTCATGGACCTGCCTCTCCTCTTTCAATTACTATATCGTTTCTGTCATGAAAGAGGAATCTGTTGGAGAAACAGGAAGATGAGATCTTCTTACCTATTGAGGACAACAGCAAACCCAAAAAGCAAACCTATGTTAAATGCATAAAATATAATCACTTTCTTGTTCTTCTCCTATTTTTATAAGGCCTGACACTCCAGCATTTTAGCTCTGCAGGATTGAGACTCTCTGTTGCTGTATTTACACAGCAGCTAATTCATTTCTGGCCTGATCCTGGTCTTGACTTCTGGCCACTACCATAATTAGATTAGCATAATAACAGCAATTAGAATGTTCTTTTTCTAACAGACTGGATAGCTTTGGACGTTTGATCTGACCTATTCAGAAAGTTAGAGATATGAAAGATCTGAAAAAGACATTTCTGAGGACATAGAACAAAAAAAGATACTTTTGTAATTGCATGTCTAATTTCAGCTCATTACTGTCTCATTATCTTTTAACCTTTGCATCTTCACACTTGGAAAGGAAAAGATTTCTTACCATATGAAGTCAGTAACATATCACTTGCACTGCTGGTGAAATTCTCTCCCTGTTCTCATTTGTTTGTACCATAAATACAGAATAATTTGAGGACCAGACACTACACAAATATTAGCACCCTATAAGCACAGATATGGTTGTATAAAATAAATGCAAATCACTGTTGTTTCATGAATAAGCTGCAAAGAAGAAAAAAAAGGCCCAAATCTAATGAGCTAATGAAGTCAGTTCTCAATGAGAAACACGATACCGTCTCCATGCAAAATCTATACATGAAAATAATGCCAGACTCCCTAGATCAGGAAAAAATAGAACTGTTTTGGACTTAACTTATTAAAGTTTGCATAAAACTTTTCATACTATGCAAAGGCTAAACATTGTTACGAATTTAAAGTGGAAGAAAATCTAGAACGAAGTTATGAACTCAGTACCAGATTTTAGCAGAGTGTTGTTTGCAAGGCATGTCACAGCTTGGCAGAGCGTAGCCCTGATCTTGGCAGCCATGGAGACCTGAACTGTGCTTAGGGATGCCCTTTCCTCCCTCACCCAAAAAGCAAGCTGTTTCCCCTGACAGCAGCAGTCTACCCTGTCACGTGCGAATATGCTGCCTTGGCTTTCGGAGAGACATGCAGCCGCTGTACCCTTCTCTAGCACGAGGCCACTGCTACGGAAGCTGCTGTTCCCTCCGTCTTCTCCATGTCACAACAGCAGCCTCCTAGCTAGACTGTCGTGGGCAAGAATGAAAGGAGAAGAGAAGGCAGAGGGGTGAGATGGCTGCGGGCACCTGGCTCACAGGGCCCGTCGGCCCCTGTCGCGAAGGAGAGAGGCAGCACTGCTGCAGAGCAGCGATTCTCCAGCAGCAGCTGCAGCACCACGCATCCCCCGAGCGGCCATTCTGAACTGCTCTCAGGACAAAGCAGCGTACACTGGATGTTTCAGTATTTATCCTCTCTTAGGGAATGGAGTTATGGCATTCATTTCCTGAATTTATGCTGAAGGGAGTGGCTGGATATATTTGGGAATATATAAAGTTGGAAAAACCAGAAACAGGATCTTGGATGAGCTAATTTAACCTTTTTTATCGCACCAGCAATCCTTTTGCAAATGATGATGGACTATTTCATTGCCTCTTGATTGGATGCAGAAAGGAATCAACTTTATAATGCAAAAGATGCTGCTTCAGGAGATTAATACTAAATTGAATCAGGCAAAGATTACAATCGCAGCCCTGGACACCATATATGAACAGATGGTAGCCTATGTTAATAACTTGGAAGGCGAGACTGACATAGCAGAACGCAATGCATTCTAATGAACTCCGTTAAAACCACGAGGATCGAGTGTGACCGTATTTAAGGTCTTGCTTCTAATTTTGCACATTTTGAAGGAAAAAAAATTATTATTAAAAACTGGAGAATCAAACTCAGTTTGTAGAATATCCATGGAAATAATTAATGATTCAAAAACAGCAAAGTTGGACAGAGAAATAGCATGCTGATCTGTATTTTGTGACTAGATTTACTGAGATTTCTGTTTAGGAATAAAACCATAGAAGGTGAAATTATGCGTATTTATAATAATTTAGAATTAATTTGCATTTCCTTTAATTATTATTTATACAAGGGAACTGTTTCACTACTGATTCTGGGAGTGACTTAGAAATTCTAATGACAAAAACGGCATTTACTCTCCTCAGACAGACAGTATCCACAGCAACACAGAGATGACACCGTATGTTGGGACTGGTTTGGAATAGATGTAGAAAGTCAAGTGCCTCCTAATGAGTCCTCCATATCTCTCTCTGCAGAATTAAGATATTAACTTTAATATTTGTTTTAAAGTCCTGATCCAGCCCAACCATCCACACTTCATATACTGTATAAGTAACTCTTTCTCAAGAGCTTCCTGTTCTATTCCTTACAACCAAGAAACAAACAATGACTTGATCTGAAGCTGCCTTTTGAGTAATCAGTATGCTCTACTTAACAAATAGAGTGAATTATCCTTCATGAATTATCTCGTTGCAGTACAGAATATTTATAGTTCAGTGGCTAAAACACTACAAGCACTGGGGACGGTTGTGTACAGAGCATAACTATACATTCAAAGTTATGAACACATGACGATATAATGGCTATTAGAAATTCTTATTAATCTGTGCTAGCTATCTGTAAGTGCAATCAGAACACTGAGTTGCTGAACCGCCACCTTCTGACACCTGTTCCTGATTTACAGCCTCTCCAGATATAAAGTTGTTCTCACTGATGTAACCAGGAATATGTTCTAACACAAAATAGTGGCTTTCATTTGGTTTTCATGCTTCTCAGCTCTTGGTAGCTTTTGGCTTCATTGATCACTCTCAAAGGATGATCTCCTGCCTGACATCAGCTTTCCCAAACTTTTACTTCTGATTCACTCTGACATGACTACAGAACATCACCTTCAAATATTAATTTGAACATCTCTTCTACCCACATCTTAGATTTGATTTCTCATGTCCCTGCCCATGGCAGGGGGATTGGAACTAGGTGATCTTTACGGTCCCTTCCAACCCAAACCACTCTATGTTTCCATGTCTTCTGTTGTCATTCTACACATTATAATCACTGCCCCTGTAATTCATTCCTTCCTTTCTTCCTATCTTTTTCTTATCCTGTGCTTAGTGTGCAAATTACACATTCAAATAATATAACTAACAAAACAAAGTAACACAACAGCAAATGGATAAAGATAATTCTTTCATTAATAGCCATTCTAGGTACTCATCTTTTCTCTCTTTTTCTTTATCATCATAAAAATCTACAGTATCAGCAAAGTACCACCACACTGATATTATCACATTAGACATTCTGGAGCAAATAATACAGAAATTAATCTTCAACTATTCTTTTTTTTTTAATCCTTTATGGCTGTTGAGTTGCGTTGTTGTTTAAATCCAACCTCATACTTTCACCACTGGCAGACTTGCTCTGTAGTTAGTAGCAGGTTTTACTGAAGATAATGTGAGTTTTGCTTACCTAAAAATCACAATTAGCTGTTTTTGCTACAGTGGAAGTAAAAAAAAATTGGCTATCGCTATAAATCCTTTCTTTCTCTGAATAACAATTTTTACTGTATGGAGAGAAATTCTGTAAAGCCTGTATACATAAAAGACCAACAGAATGCATTTTATTACATATCTTACAATGCAAAAAACTAGTTTACTGACCAAATTCAGATTTGATCCATTTAGTTCCCAATTCATCTTAGCTACACTCTAATGGAAACTCTATACTCAGATGGAAACTAAGATCCTCTTTCATTTCCCTCATATTGAAACGTGAAATCTGTTTAGTAGGTAAAGAAAATTAGTGAACTTCAGCTAACATCATCATTTTTTATTCTCCAAAAAAACCCCACTAGTTCAACAGAGGTTTATGAACTTATTTTCAAGAGTCAGGATTTTAATAATGATCTAAAAGTTTGCGTGAATACATGTATATGGACTGGCAATATTTCTATCAGTAATTAAGACTATTTCCTTAACTCCTTCTCTTCTGTATTTTTTAAAAAAGTTTCATTCAGGTATTTTTACTTGGTTTTCTGCAATAGCCGTATTTTAATGAGTAGGTTTGAAACTATTAGTTAGAGATTATTTGCTATAGAGAACATAAGTATATTTTGTCTATGGTTAAACACAGGTTAAACGTATATCTTAAAGAATAAAAGGAAACTGCATTTGATTCTGTTGGAGTTAGAATGAATATAACCTGCCTTTTGAAAACAAAAATGTTTAATTATCTGTGTGTGTTTCCTCCATAATTTCATTTTGTAAATGTTTTTTACGGGCAAGTTAGCATTTTTCAGCTGGTAAGAAAAAATGGAATGCCTACAATGCTCTCTAGCAAGCATATTTGTGGTTCTTTGGACATTGATGATTTTGTCAGATTTAGGTAACAAGTAGCATTTCAAGTCACAGTTTGTCTCCTTCTTCTACAGATGACTTAATATAGTTGCAGTGCAATGATTTTCTCCCCTTACAACACTTCTTTTTCACTAACCTATGAAACATCTTAAACAAGTATGTCAGAAAACTCTTACCACCCACAGAAATCTGATGCCAGGTGTGATCTGTAGTGGCTAATCAGTCTTGGTGAACTCTCTAGTGCAATTAATAGTTTGTTCTAATTACCTTCCAGAGCATATTTCATGTCCTGGGCAAACAGAGTCCACATGATTTCAGCACTGATTTTCCCCATGTTCAGCTCTTGAGGGAACCTGCAATCAATCACATTACATCAGTTCACCTGCTGCTAGAAATTATGCTTACAACTGCACAGCAGAAAGGCAAATATTTCCACAAAATAATTCCCCTAGTATGCACTTACTGTATTTTGTGTTTTGTGCAATTATACAAACCATCCAATCTTCAAATAAAAACTTCCCAAATAAAAAATAAGTAATTAGTTGAATGTTGCACCAATTCCCTCGCATGACATTTTAAATCAAGAAACATCCATCTATCTTGCAGAGAACTCCTCAAACTTTAGATAAATCAGATGTCTTATGAAAAACCTCAAACGGTTGGCTCAGATGGTTAGCAGCTACAGGTTTTCCTTAATTCCCTTATTACAATGGAAAATAGTGAAGTTCTCTATGAAGCTATATTGGTTTATACTAGTTGAACCCAATTCACCGTTTGAAGACTTTCACCTTGAAGTATGGATAAAACAGTAAAGAACATAAAGGGTAGAAAAATGCATACTTTTGATAAAACTTCTAGTTTTGGTCTTATGCTTCATGTCATCTTTGAAAAACAGTCCTTTTTAGGTATTTTTTGCTGTTATCAAGTAAGTATTTTTCTACAACTTTCTCACAGATCCCAGCTGCTTCTTATTCTATGTAAAAGAAAAGCCTTAATCTTGCATTTAGTATCTTCACTGTTAGCTACTAGCAAAAGCTGACATTTTAGTGACAGACACTGCATGTTTCACATCGTATTTAAAAGGAGAGCTATTTGTCTGTCTCTTTTAAAAATAAAAAAAAAAAAAGTCTGTCCTTACTGCCGGGGTGGGACTGACATCAAGACGAGCAGTTCTCAGGGCAGAGAAGCAGACCAAAGCAGGTCACGCAGCTAGAGAGCAGGAAGTCCCGCACAGAACCTCTGAGTCGTAAAAGAGCTGTTTATAGTACAGCGGTGCAGGGAGAGCCATGCGAATACACTAGCAGTTCACCATCAACACAGAAAATCATCAAAAAACATGTTCATAAGGAAACATGTGGAGCTGTATGGCTTTTGTCTTGAGTTTAGCACATGACTTTACGCTAGCAGAGAATTTGATCCGAAGTATTTTGACCTTGTATTGAAGCACTAATCAAATTCAGAAAATATTCTCTAAGAATTTTTGTAAAAATGTAAAATTTTTTTCTTATTGCCAAAGAAAGAACAAGAAAGATGTGCAACTTTAATAGGACAGCAATATAAGTAATGTATTCTTTCCATGGACGTATTTGACCCTGATAGTATCTGCAAAGAAAAATTACTTAAACAGCTCATTAGCTCTGTCACTTTAATATGAAGCATTTGCTAGTTGAGATCACTGATATGCCTTCATTATGCTAATGGATGCTCAATTACAGAACTTTGTATTAATCCTGTTAACACAAAATTAATTGTTGTTCAAAAGCTCAAATGTATTTTAGCTGTAACTGTCTAAATTTCTTTACCTCCAGTCCAGTCTGAGTGCTCAGGCATGAACTTTGACAATGTTGCTCTGAGGAAATATTTAAAAGTTTATTTAATACTGACACTGTCTTTTGTCCATAATGAAAAGCTGGCCATAACGCAAAGCTGGCCATAACGCAGGACTGGGTCTGACAAAAATGCATTTGTTTGATTAGTAGTGTATATATATGTGTATACATTTTAACTTGTGAAAACATGTGCCCACACAAACTACAATTATCTTTGCACTATGTTGCTTAAATTACTGTGGTTTGGCACAGTGTGCTCGATGCATCCCACCAGACTTCAGTTAGGTACCTAAAGTTCATGTTCAGGGATACCAACTTGTGTGTCCCTCAGAAATATAAGCCTAATGCATAATCATCAACTGGAGATACCAATGAAATCCTTCCACCCAGCCCCCAGGGTATGGATATTTGCAATTTCATCACTACATGGACACATTTTTGTATGCAGCCCTGCAGGACTGACTGCCATTCCCATATATCCTGCTTCATTTTATCCAACACAGTGACCTCTTAGCAGGAGATTACTGTGATGAAAAAAGATCATGCAACAGAAAGCACCACTGTGTTTTGGTATAAAACTTTTACTTTTCACATGTAATTAATTTGCTTCGTGGCAGCTATGATACCCGTAGGTGTATTCATCAGAGACTCAAATAATAGATTTTTAATTTGTCCAAAGTAGGTTAGTAATGTAATGTGGACAGTTAACCTAATCAACATTTTCAGCCAGTGAAATTGATTTAACATGCTAATGAACTAGTACCTAATATTCCTGTGGATCTCATTGTGCTGTGATATTGGCCATAAAATACACTTCTCCAAGCATTAACATGCTTGGAAATGACATCGCATAGCTTGCCAGGGTTTAGCTAGGCTTTATTTCATTAAAGTTTCCTATAGTTTAATAGTGTGACTTCCAGATAATTTAATCCTGATTCAGAAAGTAAAACTACTTGCTTAACTCTGGCTTCAGCACTATTCCAGCCCCTTCTCCACACAATGATACCATTGCTTTTCCACTTTTTGCATTTATGATCAACACTCATGTCAGAGCCAGTAGTAAGAGGAATCCTGTAAGGAAAGTAAACTTCTAGTTTTCAACACTGCCTTCACAAGCTTGCATGTTTGCTACCACAGCTCAGACAGGTATGCACAACAGGAGCTGTGAGAAATACTGGTTTTGCACATTAGAAACAGCCATTTCACATCTGATTCACGGCTTTCTTTTATTCTGTCATTCATGACTTGTGTTGACACAAGAAAATAAACTTTATTCTATTACTCTGCTCTGCATTCTTTATCCTCTTTACTGATGTACCGCAATTTGAGACAGTACAACATCTTGTACCACAAAACTAATTAGCCACAAACTACTTATTAAAAAAAATGAAAAAGAGATAAATATTTATTAAAAAAATTATAAAAAGTTAAACACATTCAGAAATAATTAGCTGTACAGGACTGACAGAATATATCATGCATTCCAAAGATTTGCTCTGAATGTCAACAAAAAGGAAATAAAGTTAAGACCTGTGTCAACAAGTATCATAATTGTGATAGAGCAAAATTTTGTCCTTAACTAGAAAGGCTATAATATCATGGCTACTATTTCAAACAATAGCAATGATGACTGTGATACACCTTTCTCCAGGCATCCAGTGCATCCAGTATTTACCACATGGACAGCAGACTGGATGTTTTTTTTGAGCTAATGCAGCTATTTTTATACAATTTTTGAACAATTTAAGCTGGAATAGACATCGAAGGTCATCTAGCTCAAAGCAGAGAGAACCTCAAAGTAATGTCAGGTTGCCCAGGGCCTGTACAGCTGAATTCTGACTACCTCCAAACATTAAAATGACACAATCTCTGTGGGTAACGTATTTCGGTGTTTGGCCCCTCTCACTGTAGAACATAGATTTGCTCCTTTATAGCTAATTTGAGTGTCCCTACCTGATAATTGTGCTCGGGTCTTTTACTGTGCACTTCTAGAAGTGGTTTGGCTCTGTCTTTTCCTTATAACATCTCATTAGGAAGTTGAAGAACGCAATTGGCACTGGCCTTAGCTGTGTTTTCCTCAGGCTGTACAGACTGCTCCCTCAGCTCCTCCTTACACATCAGGTGTTCCATCCCCCTAATCTTCTTGGCTGTCCTCCAGTGTAGTTCTCCAGTTTGACAATTTCTGTCTTGTACTGGGGAATCAAAACTGGAAACAACCATCCAAATGCAGTGCCATAGGTTGTGAAGCAATCACTTCCTTCAACCTGTGGGCTGTGGTCTTTCAAATGCAGCCCAGTATGTTATTATGCAAAATACAACTCAGTGTACTAGCAGCTTTATTCATGAGGGTGGCAGGTTTTGGTCTCTTCTTAAGGTTCTTAAATTGCTAAAAAGGTAGCTGAGCTTTTCATAGTACTGTGTTTTGATTAACATTCCTCCATTGCATGAAATTTGTTTTATTAACAAATGTCATGGTTTCTAAGAGCTCCTTTATCAAAGCCTGAAAAGAGGCAATTAAAAACACCCCTGGAATAAAAGATAAAATAATAAAAAAAAAATCTTTGAGATCTCTAGAGATAAAAAAATTATTTGAAATCCAAATGACCATTTCATTTCTTATTCAAATCAAACAATCACTTATGTATTTTAAATATAAACCCAAGAGAAATCCACTGAAATAGGCATTTTAAAACATGTCACATTATCCACAAAAGTCTCGATTATCCAATTCATTTCCATTTGACAGAGTTCTTATGCAAGTGTGGGCATACTAAAATAGATCTCACGAAAATAAGTTAAAGCCTTGTAGAACTTCAAATAGTCATCAGATGTAGCTCATCAGAAACAGAAGCTTCCTTCCACACTTCTCCCAAATGTCAGAATGGAGGTTTTTCATTCAGTTAAACCCCACAGTAACTACCAGCAAAGCTGGTTCAGCTTCACTAATTGTAGCAGAGGTGGCACCATTCAAGCAGACGATGTTTTAGGTATTTCTTATACCATATCCCAGACCTTGCATTGATGGGCATGGAACAAATGACTATTGACCTCCATGCTGCTGATAATGCAAGATATCTTCCTCTTTCAGCTACATTACTTTTAGGACTTAAGGTGCAAACCAGTGATAGTAAACCTCATTAGACATCATGATCTGCATCTTCTGCACTGTGTCACACAGACAATGAATTTGCAGACCTCATTTAGAGGAGCAGCATTACTGATTCCATCACAGGTGTGATGAGGGAAGGCTGACGTAGACTGTGCTTGAAATCTAATGTCAAACATAGATTAGCATCTCTATGATAAGTACAAATGCCAATACAAATCGGTCCTACCAGAGCAAGTAGAGAAGCCAACTGTAAAATGACAAGATTGAAAGGAATGTTCCATTTAAGTCCACCAGCAGGACTGTTTGCATGAACAATGTGGGAAATGCCTGCAGTATTTCAATGAATATTGTGTTCATTTTTGTTGACTTGTTTATTATGAAGCAATCTGTCATACAATGACAAGCTAGTTAACGCCTGCAGAACTTTTTTCCAGTCATTATTCTTCTAGTAAAGAATCAAGAATGCTTCTAGTGGCTTACCATCTGCCAGGAGTTACTGGACAATATTGGAAATTTTCACAGCATGCTTCTAGTCTCTGTCACTTGCTGGGTAGTTTGTACCTTATCTAACGGAAGGGCTAAAAATTGTGTCATGTCTACTTCACAACATACACTGTTATCTGTTTTTTATCTCCCTAACTTTTATATGTATTTTAAACAATCTATCCCTATTGTTATAATACCATTTGTGCATTCATTTAAGAATATAAAGGCATGTGCACAACTTAAGGCTGCAGAATACTGATGAAGACTTTATATGTATATGTACTATATACAAGTGCAAGCCTTTTTTCCTGTGGGGAAGTGTAATTGGTATGGCTATAGCATGCACCCTCCTGCCACAATTATCCTCAGAGACAGCTTTATGTATGAATAGTCACGTTTACTTTAATTTGGTTACTCATGTTTCTAAGATTACTCATGTAATAATAATACATAATTTATCATTTGCATTACAATAGCACTTAAAGGCTCTGGTAGGTTTAAGAAATTACTATACAGGAACTTTAAAATATGTAATAAGAGAAAAATCACTGACCTTCAAAACTCACAGTTTAAAAAGACAAGTCAGGCAACGGGGAAGACGACAAAGTAAAAATGAGTTGCTTAAGGTCCTATAACAGGTGAATGTCAGTCAAGAAGAGAACATCAGCTTTTGAATCTTTCTTCTGAGGCCTCTTTCTAGCCAGGACAGGGTTCTAGTTTGCTTTAATATACATACATATAAATATATATACACATACTATTACATGAATATTCAGAGAAAATGTGAAATAAATAAGAACAGAAAATTCTAGGGGATCAATTAACATTTGATATTTATCTCCAAGTACATGACTCCCAAAAAGCTTACTCTTCCCTTGCTCCTAGCTTGCACTGTGTCAGAGAGATGCACTTAGCATTCTGTCAGCCGTATTTCACTAAACTGACAGGCTGAATTGCCAGGATTATGAAAAATGCTGATGTTAAGATTGTATACAATAAGCAGTAATGTAAACTGCAGAGCAGAACATGACTGAGATTTTATTATGCCTGCCATTCTTCAGTATTAATCTGCTCAGATGGTTTTGCTTCTAAGTATATTATGTAAATTTAATATTTTCAACGCCCTCTTCATTTTTTAATTCTAACATCTATACATCTATAGGTAAAGAAGAAGGAAAAGAGCCTCGGCTTGACATTTGTGGACACCATTAAAACTGCTTGGAGGACCCTAAAAATAGCATTGTAAAAAGGAAGACAGCTTCTTACAAATTCCATGTTATATTACATTCCTTCCTGACATCATGTTATAATGCTAAAATCAGTACTTGACAACTGTAAGTACAACTTCTAATTTGTGCTATAAATAGTTCTGGCACATCTTGAGTTTGATTCTAAATGTTAGAAGCAGTAGCAATGTTTTTTCAACTGTAATATATCTTTCCAGCTAAGAATAATGACAGAAGAAGCCGTATAATTCTATTTGTTGTCCCTAAAAGTGACCTTGACATAGAATACTCAGACACTGCTCAAAAATGTCGTATGTCACAGTTCACAGCAGTTCATTTATCTGCATTTGGGGCCACAACTGAAGGCAAATTCCAACATATATCAAAATGCACACACAATTGAAAGCAAAGATTATCCAAAAGCATTAAAATACATAGAAGAAACGAGTCCTGAAGAAGAGTCTATTAAAAAAATTCACAGTCAAAATCCTTCACAGACCCAGGTAGTTAGGTTAGTGTAGAAGTTCTCTGGTTCCCTGACAAAATGGTCAACAATTAGAGTCACATGCAGGGTTGATTCTCCTTTTCTTACTCGGTTTGATGCAAGAGAAACTTCATCTACAGACGAACGAGCTCAGTGAGAAACCATCCTTCAACTAAGGGACTGAAATTATTTTCATTTCCCAACAAGTTACAGACAGCTCAAGGATTTCTTAGCATAATTTATTGCTGTGCTCAAGATGTTAATGGATGCTAAAGCTGGGGCTTGGATTCAAAAACTAATTCAAAGAAAGCCAAAGGGTATGCCAAGCACTCCGACAAACTCAAGAGAGAGAGACCAAGTCTCCTCATATTGTACAAAGAGCTGGACTGGGTAAGAAGCTATTCAAATGCATAGTCTAGGGTTTATTTTTGCAAATCAGAGACTGAGATACCATCTCTAAGTTGTGTGAGCTGCAGGCAGAAAAAGCCTAAAGAATTTTTAAAATGGATGGTGACAGAAATGGAAGACAAGGGGCTTACTGAGTGCTGTACTTCAGGGCAATGGCTCATCTGGTCATTCTGAGCAAGGAGATGGAACCAAGAATCTAGGTACATCTTTATGTAAATAAGCACTGACTCTTATCACGTATTTCTTACCCTAATGAAAGCCGCATTTCATGTTTCTGGATTTCAGATAAAGGTCTGGGCAAAAAAAGAAATGTTATTTCTTTTTCCTAAACTCTATCTTAACTCTACTCCAGAAACGCAATTACTGGAGTTAATCCCAAGTCCTCTTTCAGATCAAACTCTTTGAAACAAACCCAAGAAAGGAATTAGGGACTTCAGAGTATTTTGCAAAATCTTTTACCCTACTCAGGGGAAGGAGATATATTTGAAGGAACATGAGACACACATTTGTCAGAAAAGAAGTATGCATCCTAGAATTTCTCCATCAAATTGGAAGGACAGTTAACAGCATTGATCTGAGGACTGGTTTATACAAAGGCCTTTTCCTTTTGGGATCATTTTTTCTAGAAGGATGATGGTAGCCATCTCTCATAAGCAGAGGCACTGTAACTCTGGGAGCTGGAAAGCAGCACAGAAAGGAGACAGCCTCCTTCCTAATAGTCATTATTAAGCTCACTACTCTACAATTTGGTTAACCCCTTGTCATCATGGTAATGAAGCACAATTATATTGGTCTACACATGCTGTCCTTTTGTGCATTGTTAAACCTGTGATCTAAGAACTATACATAATGGAAAATTTGGGGTTCTTTCCTGGGTGTGAATCCATACAAGGATTTGTTTTTTTCTGTTGTTGAGTTAATCTTCTCTCTGTTCCTTATGTCCAAGCATTTACTAAAATACACGCTTACGACATTTGTGTATTTCAGTGTTTATGGGCTACGCATATACTTAATTACAAGTGTCTCTGAACTTCCTTTCTAAAACTCATGCTAGTTTCCATACTTAAAACAATCAGAGGCTGATGTGTATTACGCAGCTATCGTTGTTCTGGGTGTTATGCAACTATCATAGTTACTGTTGCAGTGTTATTATATGTAAGAATCTAACAAAGCTTAACACACACTAGAAGCACACAAAATTTACCATACACTGAAGATAGCAGCAGCAACACCAAGCAGCTGAGTTATTATAAATAGAAGTGATAATCAAAGGTCAAATTCTAAAGCATCTATGTAAGTCAGGATTTTTGTATTATTAGTATTTTATCACCTTATTTTTAGGTAAAAAGACTTTTCTTTCACAAACTATTTCAGAATTTGGTCCCTAAGCAGCAAATATCACAGAAAAACACTACATATTACTTTTTCTAACCTTTGTAAAAGCCACACATTTTCACATTTCTCAGTGAAGCAGGAGGATGACCAGGAGAGTGCTCTATTAGTCATTGTTTCCTCTTGCTACAATTATTTCTGTCTCATAGGCCATAATTTTCCCAATTTCTCTGTCATTCTTAGAGCAATATTATAAAATCTCAGTTTACCTAAAACATTGCTATTAAAAACCGCCTTCCTCACTTGCATGACAGTCTCTAATCCTCAACTCATAAGTCACCATACAATACTATTTGGTGGAACTTCTTAATAAACAGAATATGCTAGGTTTTCATTGGAAAAATCATTAAGTTGTCTGAATATGATCATTTCCATTTCCAAAAATACTAAACTGCATATTAAAGCTAGACACTTACGAATGTCTTCTCCCTATTGATTTTACTTAGGCAAAAATTTAATGAAAACTGTTTCCACTGTCTAGTTCTAACAAAGTGCTAAATGTAAAGCCACAGATTAATGGATGGAAACTGAACTCAGCTTCAAAGAAAATGAGAAGAATCAATGTATGAAGCAAAACGTAAATAAACGCCAAAAGTATTTATCCTAGATAGTATTATGTCTCTAGTTCAATCCTAAACTAAGAAATTCCTGTCATGACAATTAAAAATGCTTTTTCTTTATTTGTGCTGTCAAATCTGCAGTCTGCTACATTTTAAGAATATCGAAGTCCCTGAACCTCAGATGCACATTCTCAGAACAGCTCATATTCCATACTTGGTGGGTTCAGGTGTTAAAGAGAGTCTGGTCCTGTTGTGTAAGAATACACTCATTTTTGTGCTGTGCATGCAGCAACCGGTTACATTGCAATATCTGTGCAGTGCTGGGCATGGTCACTGCTTCACTATCTCTTAAGACAAAAGTTCTATCTGATTTTGGAAAATATGTATTCTATTTAAACCATGAGCAAAGAGTTCACTTGTTCTCACTCTTTGTGCTCTATCCTCCACCTATCCAAAGTTCTTATTTTTAACCAAAGCAACGTCCCTTTTCTTGAAGAAAACATATTGGACAAGACCTTATACATTCTATATAACTAATCTGGTCTTAAAGTGTATGATACATCGCTACATGAGAAAATGAAAGCAGGTCAGAAAAGCAGGTCAGAAAAGCAAAAGCTCAGTTTGAATTTAAACTGGCCAGAGATGTCAAAAATCACAAGAAAGGGTTCTTCAGGTATGTAAACAACAAGCAGAGACAAAAGGAAATTGTTTAACAGTGGGAACAGGACAGGAATTAATCACTGACAATGCTGAACAGGCAGAGGTCCTCAACACTTTCTTCACCTCTGTCTTTACCAGCACTGTTTGGCCCCAGGCCTTAGGAACAACGATCCAGGTTGATGCAAATACAGACCCACCACCAGTGAAGAAAGAGTTGGTATGCAAACTATTACAGGAGCTTGACCCCGACAAATCAACTTGCCCTTAACATCTTAGGGTGGTAAGAGAGCTCACTGACATACTTGTGAAGCTGCTCTCCATAACCTTTGAGAAGTCGTGAAGATCGGGGAACGTCCCAGAAGACTGTAAGAAGGCTAATGTCATACCCATCTACAAGGAGGGCTTAAAGGAGGATCCAGGAAATTATAGGCCCATCAGTCTTACTTCACTCCCTGGAAAAGTTATGGAAAGAATCCTGCTGGGGGCTATCATAAGTCAAATGAAACATATGATTTGGAAAATCTAGCACAGATTCACCAAGGGCAAATTGTGCTTGACAAAACTGATTGCCTTCTACGACAAAGTAATCTGCTTGGTTGATGAGGGGCAAGTGCTGGGCATTGTCTACCTCGATTTCTCCAAGGCTTTCGACACAGTTCCCCCCACAGCCTCCTCCTAGAGAAACTTACGTGTTACGGTCCAGACAAATGGTCTGTGCAGGGGGTGGGAAACTAGCTGACGTGCCACACTCAGAGGGTGGTGGTCAATAGCTCCTTTTCAAACTGGCAAATTGTCACAAGTGGTGTCCCCCAGGGATGGATACTGGGCCCAACACTGTTTAATATCTTCATAAGTGACCTGGATGATGGGATCAACCGTACCCTGATGAAGTTTGCCGATGACACCAAACTGAGTGAGGAACTGGACACTTTGGAAGGGACAACCACACTGCAGGAAGACGTGGATAAGCTGGAAGAGTGGGCTAACATGAACCTTATGAAGTTCAACAAGGACAAGTGTAAGGTCTTGCACCTGGGAAAACACAATCCAGGACTGCAACACAGACTGGGATCTACCCAGCTGGGGAGCAGCTCTGTGGAAAGGGACCTGAGATTCCAATTGGACACAAGAGGAAAGTTTTTCACACTGAGAACAATCAACCATTGGAATAATCTCCCCAGGGAAGTGACGGATTCCCCATCATTGGACACTTTTAAGATTCAGCTGGGCAGACTGCTGAGCCATCTTGTCTAGACTGTGCTTTTGCCGAGAAAGGTTGGAGCAGATGATCCTTGAGGTCCCTTCCAACCTGGTATACTATGCTTCTATGAAGTACTGAAGAACTAAATAAGAGTATAAAACACGCAGTGTTCACAGGAGAAAGAAAATGGATCTTTACATTGCAAAGATGTAAGAATCAGTAAATAATGAATTTAGAAGTCCCACCAGAGCTGTTCATTTATTAAATTTGTATTATACCACCACCCATAACTATTTTGAGTATACGTTCCATACAATTAAATTGAAAGCTTTTTACTAAAGATGTGCAGAGGCACAAACTTTAGATCTTGATTTCCAAATACACAAGCATATTTCAGCTGAAGCTTTTGTTCCTGATTTTTTGTTCCTTTTAATTGAACAGATATTTCATTTCGATAGCAATTTCTGTTGCCTCGCAGTGTGTACAATGCATATTTGACAAACGCTGCGAAGTCCTATATTTGCTTGTGAATCAGGTTCTGAATACATTTTACAATGTTTTAACTAATAGAATGAGAATTTTACAACTTAAATACCAGACTTCATGTTTTTCCCTCCAACTTGTCAAGTTTCTTATGTCATATAACATCTGCAGGTTGCCCACACGACTCCCACTGCATGGTCTGGTATGGTCTTTCAGTTGATGTAATGCTTGCTGAGGCAATCATGTCATGTTTCGTCTGGATTCATCAACTGATGCAGTTCAGACTGCTCTATCACAGCATCTTTTTTTTGCCTCCAAGGTAGATATAAAAATAGGGTTTCCAAAACTGGTTGAGGAAAGAATTTCTGAGTAACATTATACCATTGTGAAAACTCATATCAGAATGCTTGGAGCTCTCCTGGGGATCTTCAGTGACCTCATTTCTACAAAAGGACTCAAATAGACATAGGCCTCAAGATTCCATTGAGAGACCACATGGCCATACATTTCTGATAAGGAGTCATAGTTTTGCAATATTCTCATGCATTCAACTTCTATTTTCCTTTCATCCATTTTCTTTTCTGGGGTAAGCAAGGGGGAAGAGGCTGCCTGTCAGTTTTCTCAACAGTTTTTTCATGCTGCTTTTGTGTTAGGAGAAGCTTTTCTTTTAAAAAAAACTATCCAAAGCAACTCAGTAGTTTTTCAAGTTTTTCCACCCACAGCCTCTTCATCTCTTGCTCCTGATGTCTCCTATTTCTCAAAGACACTTTATTCCTTCTATTCATGCTTCCACTTCCAAAATAACAGTGAAAATGGGAGAGAAGTCACACACAAACTCTCTCCCTTAATCTGCCCCAACTCTGCACACTCCTGATTCTCTTTTCACATTTTACACAACCACTCAGCTGTGCTTTAGGGAATCTCCTAATCCCCTCGGAGGAGCTCTGTTCTTTATCCCTTTCCTTTCTCCCTCATGTTTATGCAAGAACATAGTTAGAACAATTTTTAGGATAATTAACCCCCCATTACTCTTGTTTAATTTCAGTGAAAAGACTGAAATGAAACACGTGTGTATTTGTTACTTGTTCCAGTTAGATGTTTTATAATAAGTACATTTGTTATAGACAGTCAGAAAAAAAATTGAGCTTTTGTCAATAGAGGAAGGTCACACTAAGTTGTATAAATGGAGTAAACAGGAAAAGAGTACGGTAAGAACTTGTCCCTTAATAAGGCTGGTGCAGGAAATGACAGAACAAAGGGAATTTTATTACCCAGGACTGAAAAAATCCTTCATTTGCTTAAAGGACAAGAAGGAATCACAAGACAACGAAATACCTTCCAACTTCTGGTTATCACCAGTAGGTTTCTTTGGTAACCACACTGTGGGTCCATAAAAAGGTATGGTACCTTTTATCAACAGCCAAGCCCATCTCCATGTACAGAGTGCCTTTTAGTATCTACCCTGTTTTGGCTGAAAGGAATAGACTTTTTCTTGCTCCCCTTCAGACAATTCCATTAAATGTCACTGCAGACACCTCTACTGCTTAGCCATAATACGGTTATAAATTTCAATTTTAACTTTTGCATAAATCATCACAGCTAGACTATGCCGAGATTTTCTAGAATCTCTCTGTAAAATAGCTGTAAAATAGCTCCAAAGAGCTAAAAGAGCTAAAACTTTTCCCTAGGCCCTCATCATGTCACTTCCCAATTAGTGCGACATTCGTTTATCCAGCCTTAATATGTGAAATATGTTCCTTTGCACTTCTCCTGTATACTTCATTTTCAAAACCCAGCACTCTGTCTCCTCCTCCTATGTTTATTGATTTGCCCTCTCTTCTCTACTAGTGTATCAACCGTAAGTTATTCAACTTGTCTTAGTTATTGATTGTACCTCCCTCATCTGTTACATCTTCAATTTTGAGAAGTCAACTTCCATCTCTGGTAAGTCCAGGATATTGCTCTCCATTTTATGAACTTTCAAGTCATCCTGGCTAGGCTTTCTCTCTAGCCAATCATAAATTTGGAGAGGGTCTTTTTGTGAAGTTCATTATTCTTTTACAAATACATTGCTAAAACTCTATTATAATACCTAAAAAACTTTCATCATGATTTGAACACCTTGTGTGCCAAGATACTATACGAACATTTATACATTATTTCACTGAACTCTCTCTTCCGTCTATCCATTTAGTTATCTTAACATAATGTTTTGCTACTTAACTTTTTGGGGTGGTTCACATACCACGTGTCTTTAGTGTTCCTAAAACAAAAAGTTATCTTTCCACGATCAGAGCACTAAGTCTTTATCAAACTATGTCAATATTGTATTCTGTATTTTTAAAAATATCTAGCTAGATTATATTTAAAATACAACTACTGATTCAGGCATATTTCCTGTCCTTATTTTAATACATCCATGACTCTTAATTTTTATGGGGAAAGTAATTACTTACTGGTTCAAAACAGGTGTATACGCTGTTTTATCTTCATCTATGATGGTGACCATCAGAGTAATAAGCTGTGCCCAGAAATCCAAATTCTTTGTTGTTGGTCCCTGTTCTTCCTTAGGAACTTCTTGTTTCTTACCCTGTTAAAACAAGATTGAATGTATTTTATATTACAAAAATTAGAGAAAATATTATGGGATTTCCACCCACAGATTATTACTTGGTTGGAAAGAGTGACATATTAAGAATCTTCAGAAATTTTGGACAAAAATTGTCTATCCAACTTAGAGTAGATACCGTGACAGACTGTACCTGGCTGTGAACACCTATCAAAAAAACATACATAGTGCTAAGACAGCCAGGTCAGCAAAGATGATCGATAGAGACTTGATTTTTAGTGCATGTCCACACTTTAATTAAATACATTCTTAAATTCTTTGCTGGGCTGAAACTGAGTCCAGGTAAAATTGTCTGCTGAGGCAGAACTTTTATACTGTACACAATAAATACTGAAAAAAAAACAACGATAATGAACATTTCTTGTTTTGTTTTGGATTATATGCTGAAGTTATTGGGCCTAACAGCTGCTACGCTGTTCGCTGTAAATGAAAAAGTAATTAATTTTCCCTTTACTTTTTAATAGCCAAAATAAAAAAAAGGCTTTTGCCCAAAGCATTCTGCACAGAGATTTTCCAGTGACTCATAGATCGACTGCCAGAACCACGAAGTGTGTGTTTGAGAGAGGCAGAGGAAAACACCACAAAGTAGGAGGTAAAAGGAAAGTCCCCGGACACATAACAATACTAGGAAAAGGTACACAGGAATATCCAAAAGAGAGGCTTGTGACGGAATTGGCTTGCCAAGGATTTTCAAGCCGTGAGCAAAACCAATCTGTTGTTTGATTCCTTTTCTATCCAGGGAAATGGGATTTTTTTATACTCCTTGTAAATGAAGAGAACTGCAACCAGTTTCACAGCCAAAGCAGAGAACTTGAGATGCCCCTTACATTTTTGTAATAATCACAAGGAAGGACAGGACACATTGATATATCATATGGATTACCACCATGACTCTTCAGTCATTAACTAAAAGTTGATCAGTAAAGCAGTGTTTTTTATTCCTCTTGACTAAAAGCCTGCCTTTTGCACCTTTTTATGGATTTATAACTATGTATTAATATTCACCACTTACAAACTTCTATTGAGAATTTTATACTTTTTAATCTCACTAAAAGTGCATTTACAGCTAGATTTTGTCTCTACAGTTTTGATTTATGAATTCATAGTCTACAGTTTCCTAGACAAAAGTATTTTTCAGTTCTTAGCTTGACAGAAGGATCCCATTCCTTATCAATGTCCAATAAATAACTTCGTTGCAGAGAAGCAAATATGAAAAGAAATATTTTTATCTCTGTATGGACACACACATAATTTCTGCCACACAGAGGTATGTCTGCACATGCAGGTCTCTTCTACACATAGGAAGGGGTCTTTTCATTCAACTAGTAAGTCGGAGAAAATAAACATGCCTATTTTCTATATATGCCTATATAAACATCTATTCATAGAATCACAGAATGGTTTGGGTTGGAAGGGACCTTAAAGATCACCTAGTTCCAACCCCCCTGCCCTGGGCAGGGACACCTCCCACTAGACCAGGCTGCTCAAAGCTCCATCCAGCCTGGTCTTGAACACCTCCAGGGATGGGGCAGCCACAGCTTCTCTGGGCAACCTGGGCCAGTGCCTCACCACCCTCACAGGAAAGAATTTCTTCCTAACATCCAATCTAAATCTACCCTCCTTCAGTTTGTAACCGTTACCCCTTGTCCTGTCATTACACTCCCTGATAAAGAGTCCCTCCTCATCCTTCCTGTAAGCCCCCTTTTAGTACTGGAAGGCTGCTATAAGGTCTCCCCAGAGCCTTCTCTTCTCCAGGCTGAACAGCCCGAACTCCCTCAGCCTGTCCTAATAGGAGAAGTGCTCCAGCCATCTGATCATCTTTGTGGCCCTCCTCTGGACCCGTTCCAACAGGTCCATGTCCTTCTTGTGCTGAGGACTCCAGCTCTGGATGCAGTACTCCAGGTGTGGTCTCACCAGAGCAGAGTAGAGGGGCAGAATCACCTCCCTTGACCTGCTGGCCACACTTCTTTTGATGCAGCCCAGGATGCGGTTGGCTTTCTGTGCTGCAAGTGCGCATCGCCTGCTCATGTTGAGCTTCTCGGCTACCAGCACCCCCAAGTCCCTCTCCTCAGGGCTGCTCTCAATCCATTCTCCGCCCAACCTGTATTTGTGCCTGGGACTGCCATGACCCAGGTACAGGCTCTTGCACTTGGTCTGGTTGAACTTCATGAGGTTCGCACCGGCCCACCTCTCAAGCCTGTCCAGGTCCCTCTGGATGGCATCCCTTCCCTCCAACGTGTTGACCGCACCATGCAGCTTGGTGTCATCGGCAAACTTGCTGAGGGTGCACTCAATCCCATTGTCCATGTCACTGACAAAGATGTTAAACAGCACTGGTCCCAGTACTGATCCCTGAAGATCCATGCCCCTCCAATTTAGAGACCAGGATGTTGTGCAGGACAGTGTCAAACGCTTTGCATAAGTCCAGGTAGATGATGTCAGTTGCTCTCCCCTATCTACCAGTGCTGCGGCAACATCATAGAAGGCCACCAAATTTGTCAGGCAAGATTTGCCTTTGGTGAAGCCATGCTGGCTGTCACCAGTCACCTCCTTATTTTCCATGCACCTTAGCAGAGATTCCAGGAGGATCTGCTCCATGATCTTGCCAGGCACAGAGGTGAGACTGACCGGTCTGTAGTTCCCTGGGTCTTCATTTTTTCCCTTTTTGAAAATGGGGGTTATGTTTCCCCTCTTCCAGTCAGCGGGAACTTCACCAGACTGCCATGACTTTGCAAATATAATGGAAAGCAGCTTAGCAACTTCATCTGCCAGCTCCCTCAGGACCCATGGATGGATTTCATCCAGTCCCACAGACTTATGCATCTTCAGGTTCCTCAGATGGTCTTGAACCTGACCTATCTGATTCCCTGTACTTCTCATTTGTAGTCCAAATATGACCACTTCAATGGACCCCATCTATGCCTTTGAATAGATATGACACTATATTAGTGTCAGAGTGCATTAATTAAATGTTATCTTAACCTCAATTAACTTCTATCTATTCACAGCATTTAGAACGGCAGAAAGGGAATTTCAACAACACTTAATTGAAATTGTTTTTGTGGTCACGGTGGAATATTTTAGAAAAGTATCATTAATCACACTGTTACATATTCAGCTGATCTACAAATGCTGCAGCTTCAGTGTCTAAAGCAAGTGAAATAAAGGTGAGGCTCAGAAGCAGTTATAATGGATGGTGTGACTAGCATCACTGGCAATTTATAACCACACATGCAAACAAGACTGCTTTTCAAAACAGAAATTAATATTGGAGCACTAAATGTCATTCACAAGGGCGTTCCTTGGTCTGCATTATACTTTTATTAAAAGTCCTTGTTTCTATATTAAAGATTTTTTCATAATACACCATTTTTTTTATCAGAAGCTAGTGCATGTTTATGCCAAACCAACTGAAAGGTGGTTGTACAAGACAAAGCCAGTTCACATTTAGTCCAGCACCTTATCCAAGAACTATATTTCACAGAAAAAAAACGGCATGTAGCTGAGACAGCTTTTCATGACTGTGAATGTGAATCAAAGAATGTGAAATTCTGTTCTTTAATATAGATAGATAAAAGCAATTAATTCACAAAGCAACAGTGGCGCAAGGAGGTGCTTTCTACAAAAATTCTCTGCCACAGAAATCATTTAAAAATCATGATGATCTTTTCAAAATCCCCAGAGAAGGTATTTTTTAAATAGTCTCACATTAACAGATGTAGTTTTATGCTCTGAAAGAGCATACTGTGCCTGTGCCCAGTTATAATTTCCAATCTTTATAATAAAATATAAGTAATGGGTTAGAAATGCTCAGAATCATTCAAATTGTTTTTACATTAATTGTTATTATTGCTGGCATAATTATTTGTTTTATGTGGTTTCCGGCAACAGATGCCTTCACAGAAGCATTATAATGAGGTAAATCATTGTTGGCAGTTTGATTACATTGATTAGTTGCAAAGTTGCAAAACTAACAGAACAAAGTTCCATCTTTGAGTAAAAATTAACTTGAAACAGAGCTATTTTCATATAAAAAAATTTCAGTGATACAATGTGTTTGGCTTGAAAATGTTTCTATTAGCATAACTGAGAGGCATAGTAAACTGCATAATGGTGTAGAAAAAGTGAGTGGGAGGACAGCGTCATAGTCATATTTTAACATTTTCTTAATGAAATGAAACACCCTTTAGAGGCATTGAAGTTTAATTTCTATACTGCTTTGCTGAAGTCTGCTTTGGTGACATGGGTCTACCACCAGTCTGTTGCGAACAGTCAGTAAGAATGCCCTTTTATTAAATGAAGTTTTTCCTTCTCTGGGGTCTCAAAAGAAATTTATCTGTCCTAATTTTGTAATTGAGATGATAATAGCTCATGTCTCAGTCTTGTGATTTGGTCCCATATCCAACAGTATGCATCCTTTCACTTTAGGAAATCATACCATATGCACTTACATGGTACAGTGTATTTACAGTCTATGCAGAAGTTGTGGAAAGGCCTTTTAAAATGCAAAGATTAGATTAGTTTGCACATAAACAAAGTATATTCTTACAACAATTTACACACACAAAATTTATGGAGTATAAACATGGTTAACTATACGGTCTATTAAGTGGAAAAAGCTTATCTTGTTAATAGTAACTTTCTCTTTTTTAATCAAGTTATATCCATTAGAAAGAAACCGCCAGTATGAAAACATGAACTAAATACCCACTATACCAAATTAGTGCCACATTGGCACAAACAAAGTGACAAGATATGTGAACCACTGAATGCTGCCTATCATTACAGAGGATAATACCGATCATGAGATTTTAAAAAAATACATCTGAAAAGGTCAAGAGGAACATAAATTCTCAATATATCAAGACGACAAAATCACTAGTTAACAGATACTGTTCATGATTCATGTCTTTTTAAAAGAATGATTTTCTGAAGTTGCCTGTCTCTCATTTTTGGTGGATATGTAATTCACTGAACAAGCTAAAATCACAGATTGCTCTTATAGTAACCAAGAGAGCTTTCAGGAAGTATTGATACAAATGAAAGTTTTCTAGAGAGCAGAATCATTTTCTTTTTCACAAGCCTTTTCACATCGGAAAGATTGCTTAAAATATCTTGATCCCCTGTAATGTCACTTGGGATGGTAATGCTGTCCACATGCACAGAACCATGAAATGCCTTAAGAAGATTCTGTAGGAGATCCTCACCATCAAGACATGACAATACAGGTTATTTATACGCTCACCCTAATTGACTTGGCTACTTTTTATCTCTAGGACGACTCTAAAATTGTAGCATAACATACATCCTTTACCATATAAAAATGTCAAGCAACATCATGGAAGTGACAAACTTGAAATATTTTAGAAAAATGGACTACATGAAACAGGCATGAGTAAACGTGATTGCTTGGGTACTAATGAATATAGCTGTTTGTCTGATTCTGCTTTCTAAAATGATACGTTCTCTTCGCATTTTTCCAAGACAACACAGCTCAGGACTGCCAGAATGGGAAATTTTTGATCATTATACCAAAGTTCACTGTTAATTATTTCCTATCACTTACAAAAGTTTACAAAACAATCTGTTGCAATTATAGACATGGAAATAGATTTAGATTAGGAATGTATTGGTAAGGATCCTGGATTCCAAATGTTCCTTTAATTAACATTTCCTCGGTTATACAAAATCTCTTTGGTTTTGATCTCAGCCAATGCCCCTGACTTATACAGAAGCTATGTCCAGTGAATTTACTCAGTGGATCATAAAACTAACTGCCAGACACTAGATTTTCTGATGCACTTTTAAATTGTGTGCCATTTTATTAATACTTTATCACAGGGAATGCTGTCTTTACTGCTAACAGACAGTTCTAAGTAAATTCCTACAACAGTGTATTAACACTAGTTAAAGACATCTGAAAACTTATTCGGAACACATGAAATACGATAAAATCCAAACAGCAGCCAATGCCAAGAAAGACACTGGCTTCAGTGGTGGTCCCACATCCGTTGGAAAAGAAAATCCCAAAGAGCATCATAGGATTAATGTAAAATAAAATTAGTTCCTCACTTTGTATCAAGTGTACTAAGCTATTTTGGATGAAATTTTAGTCATTTTCAGAGAAAAGAACCTCCAATTATTTTTTAGAGCTACAGTAAGTAGCCGTTTTGGTCATTTTAGGAATCCAACTGAGAGATAACTTAATGTATGTTTCTTCGTGTATTTTGTA
The DNA here is from genome assembly GCF_963924245.1 of Chroicocephalus ridibundus. Taxonomy (NCBI): domain Eukaryota; kingdom Metazoa; phylum Chordata; class Aves; order Charadriiformes; family Laridae; genus Chroicocephalus; species Chroicocephalus ridibundus. The sequence goes on from NC_086292.1 coordinate 35,712,597, forward strand.
ATATATTTTGTTACAGGGTATTTCATTTTATTGAGAGCATCGTAATTCATTTGGAAAACTAGATAATTGCAAACACCTTATAAGTAAAGTATCTTTAAAGAAAAGTTAAATTATTCACTTAAGATTTACAAACACAGGAAATACGATGGATTCTATGGTGCTTTTTTAATGCAAGATCCAAATTAGGTGATTTATAACTGTTTGTCTTTTGCCATAGAATACATCAAAATCAGAAAGAGGAAGTAAGAGGAATTTCTCATACAATATGTATTGAAATAATTTTTTTACTTGCACTAAATCATGTTTTTCTCAATTTCCTTCTACTGCCAACTTCCTAGTCACCTGAGTTCATGTGCTAACAATGGATCATGTGGCACAAAGGCACCAAAACCAGTTGCTGGAATTTTTATATTCTCTTAAAGATAAAATGTAGAGGGATTTTTCTGAGTTTAAGACAAAAAAGGCTAAACTGTTGACAAGCAACCATATTTTACACTCTGAAAAATCGGCTGAGAGTGAAGAAAGCAATCTCAGGCACAGTGTGAAGCAGGATTAAAATCTACATCTGTACTACCCTGAGACAAATCTGTAAAGGCTGGTCTGAGGAACACACTGTTATGTTCTGTGCAATCAATACGTAACATCTGTATGGGTGCAACTTTGATAAATCCAGTCATATGATTTCAGAAACTAATCTGCACGAAGACTATCTCTGATACAAGCCCCAAGATAAGTTTCAGAATATCTCATTTTCTATATAAATAATGGTAGAATGGAAGCTGAATGGAAACCAGGGCCGTAGCCCTGATTAGTTTGAGGCTACAGAGTGCAATTTTATAAACCATTCTTAGATGATGAAATATTACTTTTTAACAGTACTCCTAGAAGAGGTTAAGAATCATCAGGGAATACAAAATATGCACTATATAAATATAACATACGCACATATAGACATTTATATGTATTACACACACCTATTTTTGTAATTTTATATAATTTTTATACTTATACATTTTTTATTTTTATGTATGTAAAGAATGAAAATTTGGCTTTATAGCACTTACGTAGAGAGGCAATAGCCAGAAACTATTTGAGACACTCAAAATGCATTCAAAGCATGTGAGGGATTCCACTGAACCAGTACGCCCTGAGCAGGTTACAACATACAGAACAGTCTACAAAGGACTACGGCTCAAACGCTGTTGCTTACAAGGTTTTAAATTCAAATCTACTTCCTAAAGAAAGAAGATAAAATGATGGTTTAAGACCAGTGATGTACAGCTCCAGCAAGGTAAATCAGAAGTTTTCTGACCCAACGTACAGAAGGGTAGTTGTCCCTGATGCTGTCTCACAAGCTCTGTTTCCTACTCTAAGGACACAGCAGTCAAGACCACCGTATGTCCCACACACTTTTCTCCTGCATATTACACTGGGACTCTGAGCTCACCATTGCCTCAGGAGAGACATCTTGAGGTTATGATAGATACTTCCATGAAAACCTCAGTGCAGTGATAAACCAGCAAAGAGAGCAAATCAGAACAGAGCACAGAACAAAGAACATCCTTATTCTACTTCCTCTCTCCATGGGGTGATCGCATTTTGAATGTTGTGTACAAATCTGGCCTCTCCCCTTCTCCTCATCCTGAAAATAATATAACAGAACTGCAAAATGCTCAGAAAAGGACAGCAAGGTTTATGAAAGATACAGAATGAGTTCCACTAAAGGAATGAATATATGAGCTAAAGTTTACATAGTTTATAAAGCTTTTCCTTAGCTAGAAGTTTCTCAAGACATTTGCTTTGCTTGCAATCAGAGACAGGATGCTGAGCCAGATGAATCTTTTTTCTGATGTGGCATGGCCAGTCTCATGCTCTTAATCTTTTGGCCACAATGTGATCAGAAACATGAGGTGAAACAGAGGGAGCACAGAACTGAAACACAGTAGTAAGGACATTGGCTATTAGCATATTTTATTTGGAGATAGAAGTCTGTGTACAGCATGGATAAATACATACATGGAGATGTTAATCCAGATAGAAAGGAGGCTAAAACACTTTGGTCTCAGCTCAAGTATGTATTCAGGATGCCAGACGGTTCTGAATACCTGAATTGATGCCTGTCCTGTGATTGCTGTACTACTAATTAGACCATAATCATCAACCTACAGAAGTATGTCACAAACTTAGATGCAGAAATCTGTGTGTGCACATTTCTTAGAATTGTCAGTGTTTCACTCAATTCCAAGTCAATGTTTACTGATAATCAGTTTGGAGCTGTATTATGGAAGTCAGATTTCAATATGCGAGGCTCTTTTCAGTGGTGCCCGGGGACAGGACAAGAGGCAATGGGCACAAACTGGAACATAGGAAGTTCCACCTAAACATGAGGAGGAACTTCTTTACCCTGAGGGTGGCAGAGCACTGGAACAGGCTGCCCAGAGAGGTGGTGGAGTCTCCATCTCTGGAGACATTCAAAACCCACCTGGACGTGTTCCTGTGTAACCTGCTCTAGGTGACCCTGCTCTGGCAGGGGGGTTGGACTAGATGATCTCCAGAGGTCCCTTCCAACCCTATGATTCTATGATTCTATGATATGCGATTGCTTTTGCCAGTATTCAGACACAAACTAGACTTGATGAAACCGCATACAGATGTTCAAGTTTTCATACCCTCATAGCTACAGAACTCAATAACACAGTTAACTGTGTCCAGTTCTGGGCTCCCCGGTTCAGGAAGGACAGGGAACTGCTGGAGAGGGTGCAGCAAAGGGCTACCAAGATGATTAGGGGACTGGAACACCTCTCTTATGAAGAAAGGCTGAGGGATTTGGGTCTCTTCAGTCTGGAAGAAAGACAAATGAGGGGGGATCTTATCAACACTTATAAATACTTAAAGGGTGGGTGTCAGGAGGATGGGGCCAGGCTCTTTTCACTGGTGCCCAGTGACAGGACAAGAGGTCATGGGCACAAACTTGAGCATAGGAAGTTCCACCTAAACATGAGAAGGAACTTTACTTTGAGGGTGGCAGAGCACTGGCACAGGCTGCCCAGAGAGGTGGTGGAGTCTCCGTCTCTGGAGACATTCAAAACCCACCTGGATGTGTTCCTGTGCAACCTGCTCTGGGTGACCCTGCTCTGGCAGGGGGTCGGACTAGATGACCTCCAGAGGTCCCTTCCAACCCCACCATTCTGTGATTCTGTGAATCTGAATATGGGGCATTCCACTCAGGCTTGTATTGATCTCTGGGAATATCAGGATAGCCCAATCACATAGCATAAATAATTAAATAATAACGATCAAGAAATAGTTTTATCTATAAGAATTGGTCTTTCTCTGATAGAGAAGTCTCAGAATGGGGTTTGAAATACCACAGCAAAAATGCATCCTTCTGCCATTCTACAGTACCTTATCAAAGGTTTTTCTGTTACTGTGGGTAACATGCTGCCCATCAAACACAATGGTACAACATAAGGAGAAGTCTCTAAGTACTCTCTGCATGCCAGATTTGAAGAAGTTAGAACCTGTTCAGTGCATCTAAAGCAGTATGTAAATATAACAAAGTGCCTCACAACGAGTATGACTTGGCACTGAAATTTGAATGCCTGAAAAATAGGACTTCCAAGGGTAAACAGCTCTCACTACTGCACAACTTTATTTCCTGCTTCATGCTTTTGAATGTGTTTGGAGATCACAGATCACAGCCTTCATGATTCGAGTCTTATACTGTTTCTATAAGAAATTAATAATCTACCATTTTTTTGGTCATTTCTACTAAAGAAAAAGAGGTACACCTTCAAAAGCAAGTAAGCAGCTTGGGTTCCCAAATCACAACTGGAAAAGTGACCAGGGACTTGTAGATGAGTACAGCAAAACTGAGCCAGCTCTCAAAGCATAGGTCCATTCACGTGCTAGTCTATAGCATGTTAATACAGAACCCCTGATTGCCAAAAGCTAGGATATTATTTAGTACACGATCGACCTGACTTTAGGTTCTCTAAGCAGAGATAAATCGCAAGGGAAGAGCACTGTGCTGCTGCAGCTGTGTAACACCTGGCTCCAGAACTAGGTAATTTATCACTAGCTCCTTGTCTTTTGCACCACATTTCACTGTGGCAACACACAAAGCTGAGTAACAAAGAAGACGTCTCCAAAATCAGATAGAATTTCAACACTATTCTTCTGAGCAGGTGTCAAATATAGAGTATCCTAGTGTTTTTTCCCCAGTATACTGGTGCTATCAGTCATGAAATGATTTGTACCAATCAATAGCTCTTCAGAGAATGGGAAAAGTTTCGTTTGCATTTTATTGGTTTCACTCAGTGGAGAAGACTGCAAAAAGAATTATTGAAGGGACTTCAGTCATTGTGAACATCAGCCAAGATTTCAAATTGTTTTTTGTTTTCTTAACAAAACAGAAACAGTGACATATTTGTAAATTGAGTCAGAATGTTATCAAAGGGCTTCCTAAACTACTCTTTCGAGGTATTATTTTTTTCAGCATAAGGCAGCTAACTCTTCACTCAGATCAGTGTTAATTAAAAAGAGAAAATACTACATATCCTGCATAAGGAATTACATAGTTCCTCATCAGAGTGCTTTGTCTCAAATAGTAACATACATGTCAGTAAGACTGTCAAGATGTCATGTTTTACTATCTGTAGTACTCATTTCGGTTTTTTTGTCATCAGCTGTTCTTTGTATTCCGGTATAAAACCGTAGTATGACATTTTTGCATACTGTTGGCACTTACCACACTTCACACCAGGAAATATTGCTGTTCCACAGGGGTGATATTTTACTGCAAGATATTTGCTTTGTAACAGTGATTGTCCCTCTGACATAAACGTAGAGAGTAATAAAAAGATGAAGTGGGGATTGCTGAACATGTTTCGTGATTTAATTGTTACTCTTCTTATAGTGATACACTTCCACAAACTCCAGCTCAAGCACCCTCAATTTCATCATTCATTGTTCATTTTCACCCCAAAATCAGAAAACTACACCCATTCTAGAAAAACTGTATCAGGTATCTTTGAGAATTTTAGGTTGTAGACAAAAGCAAATGCAGAAGGTGGGTAACAGGAGTTACACACAGAGATACAACGTGCAGGAGTATATACAACAATGCAGGAACGTACTGGTTCTGGCCAGATAGAAATACTACAGCAGACTGTTTAGGTTCCACTTTTTCAGAACATCAGCCACAACATGATTCAGGCAAGAAATGCATCATGGTAAAACCCTGAGCCTGCAGTGAGTGTTGGCAGGATAACAGCTGCCCGTCTTTCCCCTGAGTGAGAGCAGGTGGTGACCTACATATCAACCATTTCTTGTTGCTTTGGGGTTCATCGATTTCAGTTCTCACTACTCACAGCTCAAATCTCAGCTGTGCAGCTAAAACATGAACCTCCTGTGCTGCGCCACCATGCTAGGAAGAATTCCTTTCCAATCTCTGAAAGGAAGAGGCCTCATCTGATGGGGAGGCCAGCAGAGATAAGAGAACAGTTAATGAAGAAGGCCCAAGGGTGGAATCTGCTGTAATCGGACTAAGGGGTTTAGACACAAAGATAATGAAATATTAATGACAATATTGGTTACTGCTTCATTATTTTAACAGTGATACCACAAGCCAGTCTGCAGGGCACCTGGATTCCCTGGAAAACCTCCAGAGGTATAGGTTCTAATGAGCTGTATACTTAGCTGTTCCTAAAATTAAATGCATGTGCAGATATATCGGTAGCAAACTATTAGAGGATAACACAGAAGACAGTTTCCTTGTACAATTCTAGAGTTGATATAAAATTATTTTACTCATGTCTCTATTAAAGCAAGATTAATTAAATTATATTTCTCAGAATTGCCTCCTGCCTGCCGTGAACCAGGAAGTTTTGCTACCTATTATTAAGATTATATGTGATTGTCATTTGATTACTGTTAGCGATGAGTTATTTTCAATGTGGTCTATTTATCTTAAATTTTCCTTTTTGCCCATTTCCACTAAAATTTCTTGTACTTGCTAGTGACTGTAGCTCTATAGACGCTTGTCTGCTTAAAGTTTCTATATACAAGCTCACCTACTGGAAATCTTGCTGAAAGAGAATAGAAGAGCCATATAAATACAGTGAAATGCAGCTAATTCTGTTTTCCAGCTGAGTGAATATTTGTGGAATTTTTTTTTTATTATTTCAGGACTTCATATTGCTCTATTGTTAGGTAGAGTTGCGTAAGAGAAAAATAATATAATGACATGGCCCATCCTTCTGCCACCCCAAAAAAATTTGGAATGAGGCATCACTTTAAACTTGTTATACATTCTCTACCAAACAGAAAGGGTATATCATCCTCACATTTTTAAACCATCTAATAAAATAGACAGGCTAAACTATTTTATGAATTCAGAAAAAAGTAGCGAGAATTTTTTAATACAGATAAGCATTTGCAGGTATCACAACGCTTTGCAGAAGTAAGATTACTTCCCTTTTAACTATTTACTAAAATGGCTAGCATCTGCTGATAAACTCTGCAGACTGATGCGATACCCAGTCTAGCAACAGCTCATATTATAGTTAACAGACAAGATCAAATTGCTGCAGAGTAAATGCTAGCAAGAAAACACAATGGTTTATAAGGCAAATAGATGTGATGTCTGAAGCTGCTCCTTCTACTAACTTATACTGCTACTCAGCTTGCAATATAATCTGTTGGAGAATAAACATACACACGAGTGTGGGGTGCCTATGGGCGCTGGTGAGAAAATCTTACCTCTAGCTCCTAAGCTTTGAACATAAGTTTTCTCATGTAACAGGAATTCAACATTAGAAAATAAATTCTCATTTCAGAAAAGTTGACTATATAGCATGTACTGCCTCTCCTGAAATACAGGAATTAATATTTTTGATTCAAGTGAGATGCACTTTCAGATAAAATTTGATGTCTTAAATCATGTAGTATGACTGTTCTTATCTATTATACACTACACAGCAAATGTGCATTTGCCAAACAATCTTTTCAAGGCAGGAAGAGTCACTGAAATACCATTTTTCCAGTGTACCACCCCAAAGGCAAGAGTAAGGAACAAGAGGCACTGTGACAAAGCAGCGATGCTCCTTTTAGACAGTTATATAATTTTGCAGATACAAATTTCTTAATTTTAACATTACTTGCAGAATAAACTCCAGCCATATTATAGAAAAAAGCACACTCATAGCTTTTGCATGGCATTTGTAATACAACAAATGCTATAATTATTTTGCATTGACAGTTCAGCCTGACAGACTAATATTAAGAAATGTTATAGAGTTATCCTCTGCTTTCTTGAAGTAGTTACTGAAGACTGAATCCAAGTATGTATCATAGGTGTTAAAATATCAGGCTTGAAAGACAGTATATAACTTTCACCAAATTATAATGCTTCTTTTCTAAAGCTACGGAAGTGAAATATTAGATTTTTAAAAATTATTTTTCTATTATGGATCTCAAATGAGCAGTAATCAATGTAAAGTCATCTTCCCTAAAGCCAGTGGATAATTTTAGAGTCACGTCCAATGTGATGACTAAGTTATGAGTTAACATGTTCATTTTGAAACTCATCTTGTTAAACATTTCAGAGTTCATAGCCATCTTTGGGTTTATTTATAATATATTGCTCTTTCTCACATGAAGAAAAAGAAAATAACCTGAGTGCTTTGATGTGAAGGAACACTGGAATGCTCTGTATTTACTTACAGTAAACTAATGAGCAATAGCATGAAACAAGTCCATATTGGCCTTACCTGATCCACTAACTGTGAGTAGAGATCATAGCAATTGTCAAAAATGTATTTATAAGTTGAGTCCAAGCAGGCTCTTACACAGTCTTTCACCACAGTACTGGCTCGGGGTGGGCTTTGCAATTCAAGGACCTAATAAAATATTTCATAAATGGTAGAATGTCAAATTCAGATTGAACACAAAAAATCCAAGTGTTGCAATGAATATAGTTCTGTAATACAGGATGAAAAGCATTGAAATATAATAATGATGAAAATATTTAAAAATGTGTAGACTTGAGATGATCTTAAAGATGCATTAAAATACATACTTAAGTTAAGCAAGTAGATTGTATCACTGTTTTACCTGAATGAAACTATTCATACGATGAAAGAGGCATATGTACCCAAGGGTTTTACACCTTTAGGTTTTTCACTAGAGGTGGAAAATCTAAAGGTTTTTCCATTATTTAGGAAATAATTAGACTGTATCATTACATGCTTTCCTCTGAATAAGAATATCAGCCAAAGACCTCTTCATTTTTTAAAGCAAAGGTTCAGCTTTCTCCTCCACTTAAGGATTCAGTAATTTGAACTTCAACTTAATGGATTATTTTAATTCTGTTTATGTAGGGCCTAACAAGGTGAAATTACATGCTATTACGACAAATGTTGCTTTGTATTTCTGTATTTTCATCTGGTAATACCAATGTGTACCATTCCATTCCAAAAATATTTCAGCCCTTGATCACCTAGATATCAACATCTGGAGTGACTAAAGCAAGTAGAGTTAACAGACCTATTTTGCTGTTTGACATGTGGTTTTACGATACTACTAGGAGAACATTATTCTATATGACACATACTCCTAAGGAAAACATTACTCTAAATGACACATGTTCCTAAGGAGTTCAACTGAGTTTGCTTTATGTGACTTGACTTTAAACTAATTAAAAACATAAAATTTTGTTTCCTTCAGGTGATGCAAAAATAATTGTTAAAAAAAGAAAAGGTAGTAGTTTATTTTTCAAAGATAATGGCTTTTACAACTTTGTTAATAGAAAGTATGAATAAGATGACTTTACTTCAATGATCTTCAGTAAGTTGAGAGAACTAATTTAAAACTGAAGGAGATGAATTGATTAAGAGTATTAAATAGAGCATGATTTTCCTGGAAAATAAAAGGCTACAGCATTTTAATTTCTTTTTAGAGTCATTGTGCAAATAAAGGACAATACCTTCATTCGGAAAAAAGTAATGCTGGTAAGCAGGTCCACAGTTGATTTCAGATCTTGGAGTCTTTCAGAATTGCTGGCTGGAAAATTATCCTGGTGAATCAGCAAGAGAGGAATCATGCAAAACTGGAGTTACAGGTAAGATCCTTGAACAGCTAGGAAAAAAACCCTCTAGGAAAACAAAGATGCTTGTTGGAAGGATTAGAAATGTTCATGCGTTACCTGAATTCTGCCTGTGAGGAAGCCAGTGATGAGTATCCCTTTTACATGAATAGGAACACTTCTGATAACGCTCCTGTATTTTTAATATCAGTGATTTAAAATATTGTGATAGTTTCAAAATATGAATGGAGTAAAAAGTATTACAAAAAGACTGGAAAATGTTGCTAATGAAAATAATTTATGGGTTCTCCATGGTACTTAAATCACTTGTAGGCATAAATGCAGCAGCAAGCTTAATGAAGAAATCATATATGAAATGTTTGCTATGATTTCTAGGTTAAGTGGAAGACTGATGGGAAGTAATTTTATTTAAACAGCTTCACACTATTAAAACATCAGCCAAATATCCTCATGCTCCAATGTCATCTGGATAACATTCTCCAAAATTTAAGGATCCTAGGATGAACATATCTGCTGCATGAAGGATATGGTCTTAAAAACCGAGTATGTGCAACTTCTACTACCTCTAATACCTTGGGTTTCTTTTAAACATTCCCATTCTCCTTCAATTTTAGAAAGCAGGCCAGATGAACAGAGAAATCTCTGAAGTGGAGGCTGCCATTCCTAGAAACTGAAAGGAGAGCCATAGCTGATGGAGCCCTAATCAGTTATGTATCATCCAAAAGTTTCATGATCCAGTGGAACGGAAAAGAAGAGGGAGTTCAGAACGGTATGATAACTGGCAGGTATTCAGGGCATGCTGCTTTCCTGAAAGGCTGCGTTTGGAGCATACCTCAGTGGAAAGAGCTTCCATGAGGCAGAAACAAAACTGGAATTCCTATCATGTAGCAAAATGAGGAGTCAAGTCTCTTTCAACATTCCTAGGATCTCAGCATGGAAGTTGTAGCAAAGATGTCAGCCTCTCAGAATAAATACAGCAGTACCCGCAATCGGCACTACATGAGTCAGTGAAGGTAATTCCCAGATGAATTAACTTAATCAAGTTATAGGTTAATTTAACCAAAGTTGTTGAATCCTACTCTTTCTTGAATGTCTCCTCATCCCTTGACCCATTCTTATCTTTTAGAAAGAAAATAAAAACTTTTTTCATTGGAAAATATTGTTGTTAAACTGCTTAAATTCTATAAGTTTTTGTTCCAAAGGTTTTGGGGTCTCATGGCAGCACCCGGTATTTTCAGCTTCTATGCCACAAGAGGGATTAATCTCTAAAACTTCTTTAAGCAGATAAAGCGCACAGAGATATTTACGCAAAAAAAATTTGAGTTTTCCTCTAGATAGAATACATTGCACATACCCTGTATTTCGATAAATCAATCCGCAGAGAATTGTGCAATTGATCCAGCAGTTTTATGAACTTTTCCCTCTGTAAAAAGAAAACAATAATATGTTGCATAAGAATTTGCAGGCTCCTGTAATTGGTGGGTTTTTAGAAAGCTGCCTTCCATTCTTATTTGAAAAATAGATTGTTTTCCAGTGTTTCATATAAAAGTGCTGGTCTGAGATATCTGTGTTTCAAGGCCATGCAATGTATCTTTTATCACTTTGTTTTCCCTTTCTATCCTATATTGTGATTTACCTGGTATGCATTCATACTGTGCAGCTGTGCAATACATAATTGAGGTGACACACTTTCCTACACAGCATTTTCCTTTCTTAATGACTGATGAGTTAAATAACTCAACGTACTGAGGAACTGAAAAGCATTGCCTGATGTCTCTGCACGAAAAAGCAATAATGGCATCAATACAGTATAAAGACCAAGGTTTTAAGATATGTTAGCAAGGCTTATTAAAACAGGTAAACCTGTTAAAATTTTATATTTGCCTTGTAATTGCTCACACTCTTCCCCCCTCCCTTTAGTGTGTAAGAAATGATGCTCATTTACAGCAGAATTTATTGTAGAAGTATGATTGAAAATTATACTTCAGAAACAGTGGCTTTTGTAAGAATAAATTAAGTAATACTATGCAGTTATAGCTTTCCCTTTTGAAAGTGGAGATTAACTTGTTATCTTGACAGATGAGGGTGCAGTGAAAACATTTTGCTGTGAGATACCCAGCTGAGTTGTGCCATTCTCAAGTAATACTAATGACAGCTTCTAATTACCGATCTTCATGTTAGAATATATTCCATAGACCACTGCACAAAATTGTGCAGAAACCCTTGCCAGTGTATGTGAAAGCAGCAGGCTTGTGGAAGTAGCAAGATCTGAGAGCTCTCAAAATGCATGACTGTACCTACACCATCCCTGAAATATGATCAGCACTAATGGGAGAATAGAGTTTTTTGTGCATTCTCTCTCCTCAGTGGACCACTAACCTACACCAAAAGCCACTAAATTTGGCACAGTTCCCTTAAGGGATCAATCAAAAGGGGACATTTTTGTCATGTTATAAAACTGTACTGAAATATTCAGTCAGCCAAATCCTTCCCAGCTGTAGCCTGAGGACTTGAATTTGAGATGTTCTTTTTGATGAATGATGTGCAGCTATCCACTAACAAATACCTTTTGACCCAAGAGAGAAAAATAATCTAATATTTTGCCTATAAGTCAATTGTTTGAAAAAAGAGCTCCAAATCTCTATTAGTGATGCTTACTACTGTCTTTCTATCCATCTGTTGAACTATGAATTGGATTAGAATTTGCGTCAAAGGTAAACTAGCATTAACATCAGAGAAGACTTAATCTCCGTCCAATCTGAGGATAAAAGTACTTCTGATCGTTAGAAAAATGGAAAAAAAAAAGAAAATCCAGCAAAAATGTTCTAAATTTCAAAAGCTGGATCAAACTCAAAGGTCAATAGACCTTGAACATTGAGAGAGTAGCCTTGTTTGAAGAAAGATGTAGAGTCATTCCATAATAAACCATCAATTAGCTTATAAAAGAAAACCTGAATAAGAACATAGCAACATTGTGCTATCATGGTAACAGAATAAGTAAATCATAAATATTCTGATAGTGCTTTTCAATTATAAAACTTTTTTACTTTATAGCAATGGAGCAATGTTAAGATTCCTCTTTCAAAGCAAACCTCTAGCAGCAGGAGACAAAGTTCTATTTCAGGAACATGCTGCCACCAAACTAAAGACCCAGCCCTGGGTACATTTATATGTGAGTACTTCCACCAGACTTAAAATTTAAAAGAGAAATAAATTGATATTTAGAGTAAATATTTCTCTAAAAAAATAATGGACTGAACAGACCTGAAAATAGTGACTTAATTGATTTTTAATTTTTTTTTTTTTTTAACAGACTTATGACGTCCCTTCAATTTGAAAATATATTCACGTTAATACTACTTTAGGAGTATTTAGAACTCTTCTTTTCTGCTTTCATCCGCCCAGTGAGGGTAGGTGAACAAACTGGAATACAAAGGAAATGTATCTTTATTTTTTATCATGTTCAAAGACTAGGAAGTCCGCACTGTGAGACACTTATCCACAGAAGGAAAGTTAGCAACAACAAAAAAATTACTACCACATCCTGAGATGCTGGTATTCCTCCTAAAATTTCTGAGAACTAAATCCAGGACTTGGACAATGCGCCATTATTTCAGCAAAAATAAGAGTCCATAATTGTAGGCTCTTACGAGAAGAAGAACAGTATTAATGGCTAGCTCCATTAGGTTAATACGAGTTCACTGATGACACATAGCTCAAGAAAGCAGTTGCAACCGATACTTAGTCTAGTGCAGCTAGTTTGCAAGCCACACTGCAATAAAAACAAACACTGATTATTGTTGATTTTAGCACTATGCATGCGTGCCAGTGCTTTCTACCCTACATGCCTTACATCTCACTGTATAAGGAACTGAATCGTCTCTTCTCTATCTTCTATAGTGATTGATTGTAGAGACTCAGGGTAAAATTTTCAAAAGCTAACAGCAACTCTTATTCTTTAAAATGACCAACTTTTAAAAAAATGTTTGAATTAGAAGTTAATATGGTATCATATATTAGATTAAAAAAAAAAAGAGCACTAGTATTCTACTAAAAAGAAAGTCTACTTACCCCAAAGTTAGTAGCTGCAAACCGATCTGAGGCTGATACATTAGTCGCTGCTGTAGTATGAGCATAGAAAGCATTTATATTGGCCAACAACGTACTCATAACTGCTGGAACACCAGGGCACATATATTTAGAAGACAGACAGGAGAAGTGCCTACAATTCAAACAAACTGACAGTTATTAAAAATGGCAAAGATTCTGCTCTTTCTCTCACCACAATTTCTTTTCAGCTCCGATGATGTAACTTTCAAGCTATCTCATAGACAATTGTGCAGATACACAAGAAAAATCCAGGCATGTTTGATATAATTGCCATTTATTGCACACTGATACTTTCAAATTCAACACATCAGATTCAAATTTGCTTCTTACTCTGTTAATCCTAAATATAAACCCATGATTTAACGATCTTAATTGCTATTAAGCAAAGCATTAAACACAAATTTAAAATCAAACACAAACTTATCAACATAAAGGGCCACAAGAGCTCTATACTCCAGTGGAGAAGGATCTAATTGATGTCAACAAAAAAGACTCAAACCAGCATTTTACTGTGGCTTGTATTTTAGGCTACATTATTAACGAAAGGTAAGGCATCAAGCAACTTCTGGGTTCACCTTGATTTGATTTAAGCCATAACTGAAACTATTTCACTTTGATTCAGGCTGGTAAAGTTTAGTTAGTCAATCTGTTAAACCTGAACCAACTTCATATTGTGAAACAATGTTTAAGAAAAGAGAAAGTCTGTCACTGAGCCCATTTGTGGCTTCAGGAGTGAAAAGGTTTTATCCCCCATTTCCTGCAGAGCTTGAGGAGAGTTACATTCTCTCGCTAGCCTGTAACTACTATCTGAGCTCCCCGATCTGGACTGTCTTGATCCCAAAGAGAAGCTACAGCACTGCCAGTCCTGTGGTACAGTGCTCAGGCTAACAAGAGAGATTAAAGCCACTGCCTATCTTTGTGCTGTATGCACACAGCATAGAAATATGGGCATTTATACAGCGAAGTACGCTACTGGAATGGGAGGGCAGCTCAGAGTGATGAACTCCATTGGCTATTGAAGGCCAAAGCTGGCAGTAGCAGTAGGGGAAGAAGGAGAAAAGGTTGGGCGAGCCTCATACTCCCATTAAGAGCAGTTCAGTTAGAGCTGTTTTAAGACACTTGTGAGAAGATCTGGCACCGAGGAGTTTCCTTCTGCAGTACGTAAAGCTGCTTAGGTCAGAGTACAAATACAAGGGCTTATGCTCATGTAATGTTGAATTCAGTAACAAAAGGAAGCGGGCAAAGGAATAAACTGCCACACAAGATTGCATTGAAGAATACAACTGGTCCCCAGGCTGAACATGGCCTCCCTCAGGATGCCAGCATTTAGCCATTCCAACGTTTAGAGCTTGTAACTGGAAGCATTTTTTTGGACGGAGTTCCAGGCTTATATTCAACAGAATCTTGAAAGTAAGAATTTTGGGCTGAGTGCCTATCACAGACGAAATAACAGTGTGAAGTGGTTTAGTGGTTTTCTATTTGATCTTCCATAATTTTGACTTGCTAGTAACCTTTCTGTTTCACTTTTCTTAAAGAAACCAAAGACTATTACTGCTCGCAGCACCTCCCATCAAATGTAAGAAAACCCCAGCACTGACTTCCACCCAGGTCTGAGTGTACTAAATCAGCTCTGATTTTTAATCAGTCTGCTTTATGAGCAACTAGAATTTATTAGGTGAAATTTTAACACTGCTGAATCAGTGAGAACATTATGTCAGGTCATTAAAAAAGGTAAACCTGCTCTCAATATACAGTATTCAAAGTGGGAAGCCACATACAAGTATTATTTTGCTAGTTCTTAAAGCTCAGAAACAGCAAAGCATTTAGACTTCCAACTTTATTCAGATTCAAATTCTTAAACTGAAATGAAAATTGAGCCTATAGAAATTAAAAGTCCAAAGAACTTGGTTGCTGGTGCATTGTACTGCGCCAGCCAAACCCAGAGTTGCAATGTAGCAGCACTGTTTGCTTGTTCAAAGCAACAGGAGATGCCTGCTTATAACATAGAAAGAGCTTTTAACATAAGAAAATATGAGAGACAAGTTGGATGAAAGATCTAGCACATGAGGAGAGTGAACATCATTGCAAAACATAAAATCTTAATTTCAAGATTTATAGTTAGGCAGGATTGTGAGGAAGATAAAGGAATAAAGAGTATATGTATAGAGATAGAAAAGAGTGGGGGAGATGAGGCAGAGAAGATGATGGTGAAAATGAGCGTAACGGTCAAACAGGAGGGAATGAAGAAACTCCCACCAGTCTGGAGCTCTCTGTATTCTGAAGGCTCTGATTTGGCAGCGTGCTGCTCTTAGCTGGAGCCTCTGGCTCCTCTCTACTGTTTCTCCTTAAGAGCATAAGGAAGAGCAGTGTGCTGGGCCTGAGCCACCTGGGCCCGAGTGCCCATCCAAGAGAAAAAAATTAACACAAGGTACAACTGAACTCAGTCCTGCTGAACTTAAACTGAATACTTTTAACTGCTGTCACTGCTCAAATAATCCTCCAACCACATAATTCAAGATTATTTGCATCTTGTATTTGGATTCCTGTTCCTAAAGATATCACAATTGAGCTCTTTCTACTTTGTTGCAATCCTGGACCCAAACTCACTCTACCTGCATTATACTTTGATAACCTCTTATTGTCTCAGTAGTCCTCTAAATTCCTTCACCCTGCCTCATGCTCTTGTGACCGATCCTGTTCATCACATTCCCGCTTTCTGATGTTCCCGGGATTCAGAAACCTGCTTCTACTGAAGAGACAACAGCTATCTTTTCTAGGGTCTCCCACACCACTGACTTAGTATATTTGCAGATGCCTTTTTCATAACCCGTTGGGGTAATCTGCAATTTTATATCTGCCAAACAACTCTTCTTCTTTTTGCTTATATTTTTCAAAAGGAAAACAGGGGGAATGGAGCGTGTCAGCACAAGGAAGCACATAAAGTCTCTCTTACTACTTTATTTTGCTACTTTAAAGTATCATCCAATGTCTCTAAAGCGTTAAGGATGTAAGATTTCAACAGGAGTGGATACTGGGATGAATCAAGTCCTTAATTCCACTACAAAACTAGGCTGAAGAACTGAGTAATTGCTGTATTTTCTAGTTTACCTGGCCAGGCAAAGAGACTGGAAAAGAAGGGATCCAACTGGGGATGGGATGCAAGACAAGCAGGCTCATACAAAAGAGAATGTAGGGCTACAGTCTTTGTATGTCCCTCCATATTTGCATCCTTTCCAGGCCAAGCCAGGAAAGGCACTTTGTTGGCTTCCTCTAGCATTAGACTCTCTTTAAAGTATTTTCATGTTGGGTTTATACATCACATAGCCTTGCACCAATGTGGTTATATATATATTCACACACACTTAAAACTTGTATCATGGTAGTCATATTCAGAGTGCTTTGCAAATATTTTTCAGCATTCCTGTAAGGTAGATCACTAAGTGCTATTACCTCCATTTTAAAAAAATGAGAGAAACTGCTGAAACCTACACAGCAAATCAATCACATGGGCCAGGACTAGAACTCAGCATTCTCAGCTATGTGGCTCATAGGGATGATTCTACCAAACCTTTCATTTATTGCCAGTATTTTTCAGAAGTGCTTTTAAATACCATAATGTGAATCTAATGAAAGCACAACACCACTACCTACTCTTAGGAAAATCTTTCATTGTATGTCACGTTTCCTATCAACTAGAAGAACAATAGCTTCCTTTGTATAAAATACAATAGTGATGTCAGGTGATTCTCACCAGTTTCAGGTAACCTTTAACAGTCATGTGTAAAACCAGGCCTGCTTGCTTCAACTTTCTTACTATGCAATTTCCTTACCAATATGCAGTGCCTGTGACTGTTCCAACCTTTCTGCTAGCATGAATCGTCAAAGAAAGAAGGCTAATTAATGTGCTGTACTCAGTAAGCAAATGCTATCAATGAAAATTACTTTAATGGGTGATTTGTGTGCTTTTTGCGATGCAGCCACATTAACTGAAGACTAGGAGGAGAAGATGGCATAGTTAATTCCCATTAACCTGCTGGAATAAGAACTGTGTTGCTGATTTAGTAGCATTAGGTGCTACCTGTGGTGACTCTTGCCAGTAAGAAGCGAAGATCTTAATAGAGCTTTTATTGCACTTGACTCCACTACACAGTAAATCCAGGATGTTGATGCTATGTATAATTTCAGTGTCTAGTCAAACACTGTTTCGACACGTGCTCTGCTTTTTGCCTTCTAAAGAGAAATAAATTATGTTGAAAGATGAATGAGAGGAAAATTTTTTTTCTTGGTGGTGGAAAGGTGGCTTAATATATGTAGATAAATAAACTTCCAGTATGATTCCTTCAAGACGCCGAATTTACAGCATAAATCACCATCCACCACTGCAGTCATCAAAATAAAGGCCAGTTGGATCACTGAGCTGTTCTTCTTTGTTAATCTGTTTTCTGTCATACCTATTTTCTTTCCTATTCTCTCACACATACGTGCTTTGATTTCTGGGAGTATACATGTATCATTCATGTAGCTATCATTAAAAAAATATCTCTTCTGACCCATATAAGAATGGCTGCAATTGCCTTTCATTTCTTTTCCCAATACAGACTCCATGAGGAGTGGAGGAATATAACAGTTATAAGAAAGAAGAGCAGGTTATGGGATCTGTACAGTCAAGACTTTTCAAAGAGCTGCAGTTACTGCAACATAAGCAGGCTTTTTGTTGTATTTTGGTTTTGGGTCAATGGTTGATTTTCTATTCATCTGAATTCCACATCTGGTAACTTAAAACCACACTTCCTTGCTTAAGATCTGGACAGTTGGAATCCGTATCTTGAGAGTAAAACACCCCTTCTAAATGGGCATCCTTTAGGGAAGAACTGTCTATATTTGGTCTTATAAAAACATGGATGTATCCGTCTCAAACAACAGGTGTAGCCACACTTGAATTCATTCTCTTTGTAATTTTAATGAAAAAGGTCTCATTCGGGACAATGCCTAAGGCAGATAAGTAACCATCTGGGTGATATCTTTTGTGTTGATATCCACATTCCAATAAGGCTTCCGTGGTGGATCTCCTTCTGATCTAGAACCAATCACTCACTGACACATGACATGTTTTAAATCGCAGAAAATGCAGAATTGCCTTGCTGAGGCTGGTTGAGAGAGGAAAAGAGCTTAAGCTTTATGTTTTCCAGACTTTTAGTTGGTCACCTCTTTCCATGAAGCAGTCAGGCACTGAAACAATGAGCTGATCTAAATTCTTGTTTATCTCTGCTGTGCTGGCACAACTGTGGTTGACGAGAATACTCAGTGTATTTGGAAATACAAGGCTATTGTTTTGCAACATTATTTCCGTGCTGTAAAGCAATATATATAAACAAATATTAATTTGAGAGCCAGAAACAAATCATCAAGGTCTACTAAGAGGACCATAGATGACAAAGCCAACAGCATGAACCTGGAACGATAGACAAGTGGGGTTGTTTATTACTTTAGCAGAACAGGATGCCAAATTTTTCTAGGAATTGGTACTTTAGGGAGGCTTAATTAGATTTACATTGTGTAATGCAGAATAGTATATGTTCCTACTCCAGCGTATGCTGTCTACCCATACCTAAAAGGGTCAAGACTGCCTATCATTAAGTGGCACTGAGATTTTATATAATAGGTGATTTTAAAATTGCAAATACGAATTTTAAAGATTACATTCAGACAAAAAGAGCACTTAATTAGCAACACCCTAAAACTCACTGGAGTCTGATACACTGCATAAGAAGCATGTGAATGTTCTCTGGGGTCTGGATCATGGGCTATGAAAGCATAGTCAGTTCTGCATTTACAAATGCAAACATTTTAACATAGAATGCTATCATGAGACATGCAATAGAAATATTCTGCAACTAGATTCTCAAGCATAAAATGCTTACACAATATTCCTTCGGGCCAAATGATCACATTCAAATTCTCTTTCTGTTGTATGGTAGAAAATTGCTTTTCTTTTAGCAGGAATGCATTGTTACTAAATGGAATCTGATCATTCTATTTTCCAAATCAAGAAGCAGTACATTTTCACCCAGAGTTGTTCCAGGAGAAAAAGGTGATCTCATAAACACAAATAAACCCAACAGATAATAATCCAAAAGAAAATTCCCCATGATAGATCTAGTGTCTTCACTACTCTTCTCCCCAAAGTCTGAATGCTCTAAGACATGTCTGCAGATGAATCAGCAAAACAATGCATAGGAATATATATTCTTCTCCAAGTATTATTTGAGATTACATTATTGTATTCATTATTGATTTTTTGTAATCGTTATTGATTTTATTCTTAACTTAAAATGGATGCGGCCTTAAACAGTACATGGCCTACCCCTCAAATAGGGATTGCTCATTATTAACATGCAACATTTTAAAATGTAAGTGGACATGGGTATGATGGCAATGAAATCTGAGATTTTATTTCCTGTGTAAATTACCTTTGACTACCAATATCAAATTCATTTTCTTATTATACCTGCCTTCAAATGCCTGGTTTTCAGTCATCAACAGCAAGGAAACTTAATGGAAAAGGTACAGAAGAAAGCAAGAACAAAAAGAGGACAAACCAAAGTAGGTCATTTAACTTAAAATGGCTTGGTTAGAATTTTTGAGTAAGGATTCCTGAAAAATGTGTTGCAGTACTTGCCCAGCTCCATGTTAGATGTTCAGACTGAATGTACTTCATTTTCATGAGTACCTGTATGTTACGTTATTTACTGATATAAATAATAATCCATATTAAAAAAAAATAAAAGCATCTTCTTTATATGAAAATACAACCTGTTCATTTCTAACACTCTTAAATGAAAAAGCTTTTAAAAGACTCTCATATCAGTTATATTGCTATTTTTGCAATGCTGATTTTTGCTACATTTGAATTTCTCAAATCAGTTTCTAACTTTCTCTGGAAAATTTCAGAGTACTAGCATTCAAGAGATGAAGGAAAAGAAACTTCAAAATCATTTTCAGTTGAGGTTGTCCATCAAAAATACAGCCATGTTGTATTGAGATAACCAACTACCAGGGCTATAGTTAAAAGGAAACACTAATGCTAAATCAGTGCTTTATTTCATAAGAAAAACAGTAATAACAGTCCTTCCTTGGCATTAATAGCTTTTGAGAATTCATGTCATGTAAAACCTTGTATTCATTTTGATACATACAGCAGGAACAGCTCTGCCATTTTAGAGATTAACATTTTGGTAAAAGTGGCATACCAATTTAAATGAAGTTCTAAAACTATAATACTATGCTAGTTAAGTAACATAACTTAATCAAGATGTAAAGACATACGTGGCTAAAGAGAACCTAAACATGAAAGCCTAAATATTTATGAGTTCCTCCATACGTAGTGCAAATATTACAATACCACAAGGGAACTGTCAAGCTAAATTAATTTTTCTGTGCAATGTTGTTTAAGGTCTTTGAAGGAATAGCACTAAAAACATATGTTTTATAAATACATCCTCTACCTTTCTATTAGATCTACATTACAATAATTCACAATGAGCTACATAAAGTGAAAGATATGTTCACCGCAATAGCAGATGGTGTCATTATATCCTGCAATAAAAAGAAAACACCTCATGTTTATGTGCCTTCATACTTATTATAAGAAATTTTTTCTAGGATGTACTGTAAAGAGATGGAGGAAACTAGATACATGTTCTGATTAAAAATTCCATACTATCAGCTTTCCATAGGAAAATTTTTCTATATTTCTTCTTTAGAGGACTCATTTGGAGCCCTTTGCTTTCCTATGGCTGCAGTAAGAGCAGAATATAGTCCTTTTCATTGGATAAATTAAGAATACAATGATGGAGCTCTTGTATCCCTGGGCCTCTACGCTCGCGCTGCTGTGTTCTAAAGTAATCAGACAGCCACTTTAGCACAGACAATGTAGTAACAGGTTCTAATACTGTTAAATGGTTTGCATGAATTATTTACATATACTATGGAAGTTTACTATAGCCGTTGCTGGTGTTCTGTGATGATTTCTGTACTCCTGGAAAGGAGTACAGAGCTTGTGAAATGCTGTTCTACCATCCCAATCCCATCTGGAACAGTGGAAGTCTTTCCGATCCTTGCCACATATCAATATCATAAGGATTAAGAAATGCATTAGTGGTAATACCAGTAACAGTTGATAAAATGCTTATAATATAACTTAATTCCATTGTAGATGAGAAACACTTCAGTGAGAATCAGATGGACAAAAATGATAACAAGAATTTTAAATCAGGAATGGGAGTCAAATGCAGAATGAAAGCACGAAGGCTTGGAACTCATGACTTTCTTGACAGTACAGTAGAAACCCAGACATAATAATACTTACGTCATAGCCTGATATATATATTCAATTCCATAGCGCATTGCAAATTCATCTACGATTTCTTGTGCAGCATCATCAAAGTACACCTTCCAGGCTTCATCACCTCTCACTTCAGGGATTTTTACAACACCATTAGATTTAACTTCCGTCAAGTAATGGAATAGATTCTAAATGTAAGAAATGTTTCAAATAGGAATTTTCAGCTTTTAAGTAGCATTCTGCAAGTATATCCTATATAATAGTCATCAATATGTTCATTGATTTGTTTTGTTTTTTGTTTTATCTTTTCTGAAGACTGGCACTAAGTAGTCATCATTTGGTAAACAAAAAAACCCAAGACACTAAACACTTTTTTTTTAATGGAGGTCTGGTAGTGCAGGCTTGTGATTCAGCACATTGATCTACCTCCTTGATATAAGGTCACGTCAGCTAACTGGCACAGAGAGATGGCAACATAAAATCATGCAGAAATTCTCTCTTCTCTATCATATGCCCTTGCTAATGAATGGAATTGTGATGTTATAATGCTCACTACATAGTGCTTCAACTTTAAGTGTATCCATGACCAATACATTTCAAATTCATTATTTAAGAACTGTTCAGTTACAGGAAACCTATCAGGAATATTGCAGAAACTTGTCTAGTGAAAGGCACACAATAAAGTTAGCAACCTTAGGAACCACAGCCAGTACTTAATTTGACATTGTCATAGAATGCTTCTCTGATTACCTAGCTTCACATATGTATCCACAAACTCAGCAGCAGATTTGATTTCCTATTTTCAGTGACCAAACCCCCCCCAAACTTTGAAATAATTTCAGTTTTGCTATTTAGCCCATAACAGTCTTGTGGATTATCTTAAAGCAACAGAATTTTGCCATTTAATTCACAGGTCAAAGTACTTGCAATATCAAGTTAAAAGCCTATGAGCACAAATGCCCTCAACATTCAATTTTACAAATAGTGAACCATGGGATTTTGTGGATACATACTAGTGCTGAACTTTCAGCCATATATTACCTATCAGCTTTCAGAAAGTACTTGTATTTTTAGAATAGAACTTCAACGTGGATCACTGTTTGAGGGAAGAGAAATCAAATACAAAGAAAATCTTTTGAAAGACACACTGGTTTAATCAGTGATGATTTTTATTCAATGCTGACAAAAGCAATCTAGATGGACAGAAGAACCAAATTTTATATTGTCTGTGCTGCTCCTGCTTTTTCTTGCTCTCTCCAAAATATGAATTAATGTAGCAGGAAATAAGTCCTTTACAATTAATAGCTATGTTTCTGTAATATACAGAAATTGTTGTATCTTCTTGGTGTTAGCAAGCATGTATGGAGCATCAAAATGCTAAAACAAAATACGGTACGGGGAGAACTTCGCTGACTCCACCTCTTTTTTCTAGCTCCTGTGAGCGGAAATGATCTGTTGGTGTTACATTGTTCTGCCTTTGACTCTGAATCTGATATGCCATCAGCAATACAAAGTGGTAAATCTAAACTTTGTTACAGTGTTCTAATATTCTGTAGCCTTTTTTCCTTATCCAACAACTGAATAGTAACTTATTTATAATATGCTTTCCTTAACTTCTCCAACATACCTCATGTAGACAGGTGTACTGCACATGGTAGGGAGCAACCTTCTCCTCTCCTTTTATTTCAACATTGATTTTCAATCTAATGGCACCAGAGACAGCTGATTTATCTGTTCGCTTTTCTGAAGAGCAGAAAAATAATATGTTAGTAACTACCAAGAATACATGTATGTCATGTAAAAAGCTTTCATAAATCATTCTAGCTTAATAAGAAAGTTTTTTTTAAAGCCAGAAAGTCCTGCTGTTGAGAACAAGTGAATTTTTTTTCATACCTCACATATGGTTCAGGCCACGAAGCAGAATATCAAACTATGAAGTACAGAATTTTCTTATTCTTATCTGCAAAATTCAAACCAGGCTGCATAGCACTTTGTTTAACACTTTTCCCTTTTCAATAAAAATTATTTCTATTTTCTATCTGGTATCTGTACTAATTATTATTATTTTCATTATTGATATTTTCCTCTAGTTATGAAGACTTTAGCAACAACTTGAACTACTATGTCTGAGAGAAACTCAAAATGGTCTTAGCAGAACTCAATTACAGAGCTAAGCTGAATCCTACTGAAGAAATTATATGAAGAACTTTGTTTACACTATCTATACTAGTCCGTTTAGTTGCTGTCACTCATTGTGGAGGTTACTGATCTTTTTGACTCCAATTTTCACTTTTCCAATCCACTGTAGCAGTATAACTGAGTCAATAGGTATTACAATTTTTATGATTATTTCAGAAAGTGCTGTGACTGTGAGTGGTCATGACAGTACAATTAATAAGAATTGGTATTCCACAAATCCAACTGTTTTATTTCAATCTTCTTTCTTCTGTATGATGTGACATAATGCAGTTGTGTCAATGTGTGTATGTATCAGAATAAAATAAAACATTCTTTTAGAATAAGAATAAAATAAGAAATTAAATACTTCCCTAACACTTCTATATATGTCCCTGGGAAATGAAACGCTAGACAAGGAAACAATGATTGTTGATCAGGAAACAAATGCTCTTCAATTTCAAAAATTCTGTCACATAATCCACCTGAAGTTTTCACAGAGCAGGCAATCTAGATAAAAATGTTGCTATCACATTTTATTATCAAATATAGGAAGTTAACTTTTAAAGGGCTACTGCAGAACATTTAGTGCACCCAAAAGGATTTTTAGAATTAAAGAACAGTTGTATGCTTAGATTTAGATAAAGGAAATACATTCTGAGACACACTTTCATTGATTTATTTCTGGTTTAAAGAATAGTACATCTTAAGACATGTCCAGACGAGAAAGTGCAGTCATTAAGGACGGCAGAGAGCATCCTGAGCTTCAGGAGGCTGTCTTCAGTTTGACTCTGCATGTAAACACATTTGACATGTACAGAACAGAAAACTCAAGCAAGCAAACTTCATGAAGAACCACAGGTTTAAACACAGCGAAAAACAAAGATGATTAGGTCCAGAATGGCATATAAATATTTTTTTTAAATATGTGATAAAATGGGTGTGGACAACAAGCAAAATATTTGCTAGATTTTTCTATGTATCTTTGTAGATGTATTTCCCACAGAATGCTACTGTGAATTGACTCATCTGGAATGTTGGGTTTTCTTACATATTTTTAATTTTGCATTAAAATTAAATATTTTTCTTTGATATTTTTGTGATTAGTCTGCTCTCTGTAATTGTGATGAAAACTCTGGATGAAAAACTAAGAAAGTATCTTTCATTTTCAAATAAACCTGTAATATTTAAGATTTTAAAAGTCATATATTAGTCCCAAAGCTATATATTTTGAAGTACCAAATCTACAGGTACTGAGATTCTACCTAAATTTTTTTTTAAAATGAGTAAGAATCATACCTAAATTATACCATACATCCATTTCTCCACTCAGTGTTCTTACTTCAATGATTGTTTGCCCAAGGAAGTCATCTGATTCCTTTTTGAAATGTTGTTTCACTCTAGATTTGATGTCATCATCTTCATCCCATACTCTCACTTTTATTCTATCTGTAGAGTTATGGCATTCACTGTAAAAATAATAATAAAATACAAAATACGAGTGATACATAAGTTACAAACATTTGTACTGCTGTCTAATTAATTGTCCTCAATTTCCATACACTTGCTTAGCTGCACAAAGTGACAGAATACAAGCAACCTGCAACATTCAATGGAATAAAAAAGGCCATACCATTGCCAGGGACGAAACTACAATTACTATATATAAGAGAAAGTAAAGAGATCAACTTGACTGAATTCTATAAACATACGGATTGTATTAAGAAATACCAAGATCTCATTAAAATTATTAATTACTTTAAAATGTGTACTTCTTGATGCGATTATTTAACAAATATCTTAGGTACTTGTTAAGATACAGTTAGATCAGGTTTATTCATTTAGGAATGCTATGTGAAATGCTACAGTAGACTACAAAAGTAGTAGCCTAGAACGTTATAATACAAAAAGTGAGGAAAATTTTAGAGAATACTTCCAGTACATGGCAGGAATTTTTTGAAAAAAACCCACAACAAATATGCACAAACGTCACAGCAATACAAGACAGGCAATCAGAAAAACCTAGGGAAATAAGTAGCTGTTTTCTTTAAAAGATATATTACTTTTCTCCCAGAGCTCCATTCCCTGGTAAGGAGAAAGAGTAGGGACAGACTACCATATACTAAAAAATTCCTTGCAAATTTAAGTGGCTTACTAACCCCTCATGAGTTGAGTGGATTTGAGAAACTACTGTATGTATGAAAGAGTGAGGTGGTTTCACTTGCAATCTGCAGAGTTCCAAGTAGATAAAAGTTTTTACTGCCAGCTCCATGCTGCATATATTTGCACAGAAATGGAAAAGAAACTCTACTGCTGCTGATTCCTATCAGCCACAATGAGGACTGTTTACTATTGGTCAGTGTTGGCTTCTGATGACTTCATTGGAACATCCTAACACTGACTGCAGAAGTAGGTGGTAGTGAAAAACTTTCTGATGACATTTAATGGCTAGCATAGACCTGGCAGTCGTTATAAACTACGTCATACTCATGCATCTGTACTAACCGGGGCTTTTTTCATATCCATTTCTTTTGTTATCTTTAAACATAGCTTTAAAGTGTAGCAGCAAATTTTCATCTTCAGCAAGGTCTTAGTTTGACACTAGATTAAGAGTTCTTACTTGAATTCTATTCCAAGCACTGTCACTGCTCAGTGATCTGTCTCAGCATTCCCAGCATTAAAACAGTAATACTATAACTTATCTCCCAACTGGCACCCCTCAGGGGTTTTCTAAGAATTAATTAGTGGTGGTAATGGGCTTTGGAAATACAAAGTGCTTTAAATGGTGTTATTACTGTCAATGCCAATCAGTCACTAAAAATGGCATGAGCAGCTTCTACTCTGCCTCACTGTGACATTATTCAGCATCATAGAAATGCTGGTGTCTGTTTGTGTTCCAAATTTTAACATTGCAGATATCTGTGGTAATTAAAAAACACATTGTTCTGTGATTAGCAAAACTAATGAAGCTTAGATTCCTTTTGTCTTATGACTGCTTCCCTGACATCTAACAAACTGCAATCACCTACTGAATCTTCTCCCATAATTGGGATTTTCATAAATTACTCCTTCATACGGACTCCCTGGTGTCTATTATGGGGTGAGCTCATACTGAGGACACTGCTAGGATCTCGTCTATCTGACCACCTATTTTCATAGAACATGATGGACATAGAAAATATAGGAAAATACAAATGGATCAAATAAACATCTTTGCCTTAAGAAACCCGGCAGAAACCATTTAGTTTTCCTAAAATGTAACCCTGAATTATTGCTTTACATTGCTAGAGTCCGGAATTGCATTTAGTTGTCCACACAATAGAAATGTTAAACATGGTATTTCTAGAGTGGCATAGGGAGATCCATCCCTGGTGAGGCATTTACATGACACTCATCACCATATCTGTGCTATCAGTAGGAATCTTGTTCCTGCTTTTTTCTCAGGGAGATGCTGCATAAAAAAAGGCACTAAATGTCACTGCATTACACATACCATAATTTTATTCTCCTAAGACAACACCAATTTCCCTCTGATATATTTATTCAGATGTCAGGACGACTGCACTTTTCCCTGATATCCTCATTTGCCTCTCCCACATCTTTTTCTCCTTTAATCTTAGGTCAGTGACACATGATGAGACCTATCACAAGCAATGTGTTTACCAGCATGCTCATCTTCGTGTCTAACCCCCGAGCTCTGCTATGTGTTTGTAACATTCCTGTGCAAGACCCCAAAACTAGCATAGATTACTGATGCAAGAATGGAAGGGTGGATGAACATGTATTTCTACTGACCTGCCCTGTGGCAGTGAGACTGCAGGGAGATTTACTATTAAAGTTACAGAGCTTTCTCTACATGATTCTACTTACCTGCTCAGCCTCTCAGAAACAGCACAATATAATGAGAGGCACATTCTGCTTTAGTCACTGGTAATATCTGTGCAGAAGCTCTGTGGCTTTGTAAAAAGCATTGGGTGGGATTCCTGCTTCTGCTTACTCTGTCCAGGAAAATCAGCCCAGGGAATTCAAGGCAAAGACAACGTACGCTATTTTGAGTGTTCCTCTTCTAGGCACTCTGCTGTATATGCTCAGTAAAAGTGTTCACTAAAGTGTGACAGAGGAAGATAAGAAGTGAATTGTTCTTTAGCACACAGAGAATGAAGATACTGATGCTTTTGAAAGCTGGAAAAGCTGCAGTATATTCAGAGATACTAATAGAAGAGATAGTTTTAATAATTTATGAACCATCTGGTGACTCTACATTACTTCTGCATTTACAGAATGCTGCACAGGCATGAAATAATCCTCACAGAATTCCTGCTTATTCTAATGCTAGAATAATAAAAAATGTAATAAAAAGCTATCTTTACTATAGTAGCCCCATGTAAATTTGACATTAGGTGCAGTGGCATGACCTGATTGTACATCTCATCTAAGAGATCTGCACGAAGTGTTAAAATAACAACTAATTGATACTATGCTACTTTCAGAAATAAATGCAAATGAATGAAGCAGCCAGTAAAGAATGTACGGAGACTAATTTCCTACTCTTTCAAAAAGAAATATATTCATCATCACAGCACTCTTGCCTTGTAATCTTCAGTAAAAACTCATACATCCACTAAGAAATTTGCATACTTTGAATAGTTAGTCTAGGTGGAGAGGGTTTTTTCCCCCTACTCTACAGAAGTGTTATATCTATAACTTAAGGAAAATATTTTTTTTTTAATATGTCCTACTGACATTCTGTAAGCAATCAGCAGACAAAGTAGGTTATGTCTGAGGTGTAGAAAATGAACTTGACTGACAAGCCTTTGCAATACTTTTGCTTGCTCTTCCAGTTTTGCACATTTTGTAGCTTACCATTTTTTTTTCTAAATCAACTTTTAACCAATCATTTCACAAATAAGTAGTCTAAAACTCAAACACACTACTTTTAATCAGAGCTCCAAAGAAGTGGAGAAAAATCTTTCCTGTCACAGACAAATCTGTTTAGAACTGGTCTCGTATTCCCTCAGCACTCATCAATGTAGTTCAAGAGCAGACAGATAGTGGTAGAAAAGCTTTGGAGAATTTGTACTCTAGTAGGAAACTTTTCAATGCCACAGCCAATGATCAGGTTCTTTTTAAAAAAATATCCTCAAAAGTGACAGAACAAAAAAATGTTAAAAAGGGAAGCATTATACTATTCTTACTCCAATTTTACAGCTGGGTTAATGATTCACAAACAGATTAAATCACTCTACAAGTAGCTTCCTTACTTCTCTCCCATTCCTCCTTTTCAAAGTGTAGTTAGCGTTTTTTTTTTTTTCTCCTGAAGCTCTAGCATGCATTTTTATTCCCAACAGTGGTTATAAAAAACCTCAGGAAAGTGTGAGACAAGTTTCTTCTATAAACATTCTCTCTGCTCTCCAATGAGGCTTTCCAAGATCCAAATAATATTCAACTACATAACTTTCCAGAAACATCAGATCCGGAGCCAACATGAATTCCCAAAGTTCCAGAGAAGTCACTCTGGTTAAGACTTTTTAATTTGTTTTCAATAGACTACTTCAGCTGACGACTGTCAGCCTGCCTATGTAAGAGCGTTTGCTGAAGAATCGCTGTGGTGTACTGTAATTGAAGTACCTTATCTCCTTATCTTTGTTTTTTGCTGTGTTTTGTTTTCAGTTTCTTTCTCTGTTAGCTTCTATTTCTGTTTAGCCTGTTAAAAAAATACCTGAATTCTTTTTGGACATACACTCAACTAAGGTATGTAAAGAACGCATGATACGTACCACTTGGTACCACAGATACACTTACTATTCATATCATTATTTCAAATGGATATTGCTTTAGTTGTAGACCATTACATATACCTTAGATGTCTTCCACAAACTGAAGTAATAGATTTTGAAAGACGGTATTTTGTTCTTTTAAGTGCTATATTCGTTCAGTGAATCAACACTGACTTAATTGGAAAACAGATAAAAATCAAGGTGTCTTCTGGCTGCACAAAAAAGTAGTTAAAAATATACCACCACTACTTGTCTCTTTTCTAATCTAGACAGACCCAATACTTTAACAGTGTGGTCATGGGCCATGCTTTCTGATAAAGCAGAATGAGACTAATTATGCCTTTTCTTGCATTAGTTTACTCTGTTATAACAAAATTGTATAATTTAATAAACAGAATTGTATAAAATTAACCCCGACTGACAGCAGTTTGAAAAAGAGACTCAGACCAAACATGCCGTACTGTGGAACTGAAAACTGTTATTGCTGAACAAACAGTTTATCATTTGAGTTGGTTCTTAGAGGTGTTCTGCAATCTTGTTTTGGGCTGAGGCTGTGAGATACAGTTACTTTAAGTAGTAGGATGTCTCTCAAAGGCTTGGCTGCTTATTAAAGAATCTTTAGAATAGATAAATCCAGTAAACTCATTTGCAGGTTTCTAGTACCCAGTTGGTTTTGCACAGTATAGTTCTCTGTTATATACTCTTGCTTATGAAACAATCCTTAAGTTGTTTCAACAATTCTTACAAGACTGTGATTAGATATCACTGGAAACTGGAACACCATTTAAACAGTTAACCAATGCTGCTGTCTTCAGGTACAGTGAAGATTATACTTTTTACAAGTCAGTTCATTTGCCTAAGAATGTATAAAATGACAGTAGGAAAGGACTTTCGTAAGGTCCTCTTGTATTTTTTTTCCTATACATGGCTGCTTATAGTAAGTACTGCTTTAAATTAATCCACAAATCACTTCTTTGCAGTATGAATAAACTGTGTGAGTGTTACTCTTTAAGGTAATTCTAAGGAAAGAACATCCACAGCTGGATGCCTGAAATTCTCACTTCATCAGAAACTCTAGACTCAAATATCCAAAATGTGAAGCAGTTGAACAGCTTCTCTGACCAGAGAATTTAACTATCATGGTCTCTAATCTACACCAATGCTGTTTGGTGCTAGAGGATACTTCTTCCCTGTACTATCTCCTAAAATACATATCAGTAAGAATTCTCAGCAACATTCTAGTTTGTTTGAACAAGCGAGTATTTTATTTTTTTCTTCTGTGAGAAATTGTAAATCTTCTCTCTATTGGATTTTATGTCTGCATTGATATTTCCAGTATATGACCAGGAAATCATCAAGAATGTCATAAATCAGACAAGTTCTAACAGTTTAGTGATGACCATTATATTGGCCAGGTGGTCATCATAGTCTTCAAAAAAAAAAACCTTCTCATTGATCTAATTTAAAACAATTAGATCAAATGTCTTCATAAACTGAAAGGAATAATAGATATCCAATGAAGCTACTTATCAGAGCCATATGGTGGCCTAGTGACAGCCAAAATAGAAATAATAAGTAATGTAAAATAATCATCCAGTTATATGAAAGACTTCTGCATTATACAACTGTATCTGAGGTGTTAATGAGTGGTCAGGGGAAACACGGTATCTGCAAAGCCTGCAAGGCAATTTGCAGATGTGTGCTTGGTAGACAACACTGCCAGAAAAAAACCCTAGATTTCTGTACTTCAGCAATAAACTGTTGAAATTAGTCAAGGAAAGAATAAGAGTGGAGAAGAGTTTTATAATAGTGTATAGATCTAAAAGTTTGTACAAGGCTGAGAACTATACAGCCAAAATATCGCTTCCTTGTAACTAAAAATTGAAAATACAGTTCCTTTTCTCGTATCAGATGCCACACTCGACAAGAAGAGGGAACGTGACAGACAACTGCAAGACTCTTCCTTTGCTCTGGCATTGAAAAAACTCTCCTATCCAATGAAACTGTTGTTTTATTGAAAAAATAAAACCTGCTCTGTTATCTCCTCTCTAATAATGCCAATAGAAAGCATCAAAGCCCTTATCACCTATATTACATTCACTAAAGGAGCATCTGCTGGCCTATTTACTTCTCTATCTTGTGTACAAAAATATATACTTTTCAAGAAAAGATGTATTCTTCCTCTGACAGCTTTGATTTTTTTACTGAGATGCATACATCTGTACAGAAGCTCTACTTTAATTATGGTTTATGAGTTCCCATGTTAAAATCTATGCTAGTATCGCACAGTCATTCAGCAGAGGGTTACATTGGGTTTTGATAGAAACATTCACTCTCCGCTTCCCATACAATCATATTAGGGTTATGTGTGATTCTGCAAACCAGAACTCGGCCCTCACTCTGTCTGCTCTGACAGAGCAAATGCACAGTGGGGAGCCAATGTTTTTTCCAAGTTCTTGTTTTGGAACAGATGGGGAGATTTAGATGAATGTTTTGGTATTATGAATAACTATATGATTGTAAGATTTTGACATAGATTTTATTTCTGCAATTTATCATTTAGAAGTTATAATGATGGTTAGTATTTGATTTTAAATAAGACTGTCAAATATCACTTTTAGACCGTAACTTAATTTAAACTTCCTCAGTCAATGAAATAGTTATATTGATCTACTTTGGATTTAATCTTGTGGTTAAACATTTATAGTTTATTTAATACACTTTAGAAATTCTCATATACTTTCAATTGAAATCCAACGCATTAAATAAGTCAGGGAGATAACTTTATTTTATAAAGTACAAGTGCTATAAAAATGATTGAAAATGTATTCAGTTCAAAGCAGTTACTCAGGAGATTTATGCTGTAGTAAGGTTTGGGGTTTTTTTGTTAATGTTGTTGCAAGAGCAGCAGATGATAGTAACACCTAGTGCTGGGTGAAAAAAATAAATTAATATTTTCAAGTTTCCAGGGATTTTACAGTAGCCCTGCTCCCATCTTTGAGAAAATACATTTAAAAACTCATACCAAATTTGCTGAGTTGCTCATCCAACTTCTGACACTATGCAACTCATATGATTAAATGTAAGAAAGTAATCAATCTCATACCTTTGGTTACTCACAGCCATTCAATGAGGTATGACACTTCAACTGTTACTGGAGTAACACATTACTTGAAAAGAAAACATGATCTGTATAGGGGAAGTCTGTAAAAAGTTTCTGAATGTGTATTTTCTCTGAATTCACTATTCATTTCTAGTACTGGCCTTTGAATCTGTGAAAGGAATGGGCATACATTGTTTAATATAGTTGGATTACCTAGTACCTTTTCCAGACAAATAAAAGTGGCATCTTGAGTCATACCTTTCAAACTCCCTAGTGAAATACTAATAACCTCCTCAACAATAAGGTAGCAGGTTTTAGTCAAAGTAGAGGGAAGAGCAAATAGGTGTTGTGCTACATGATAAGAAGGTAAACTCTCACGTTATGACACTGCACTGTCTCAAAGAAAACATAGCTCTACTTCAAACGCCTGAACCCTAACAGAAATTGTTTACATGGTTTATGTAGAAGGAATAACAACAACTGATGTCTTCCTTACAGGAGCTAAGGAACAGTGTTATAGACTGAAAACAATTATTTTACCTTGTGGTGAGTGGTTATTTTGAAATTGTCTGTTGCACACAGTGACTAACTAGAAATTCTGAATGTTGACTGGGCAGTCTGCAGGATCCTGAGCTGTTCTGCTGTTGCTTTGGAAACTCGGGGTTGCTTATAAAAATAACACATCATTTTTATCATCGCTGATACAAGGTTTCATCAAGTTGTATCAAATTAACATCCAATTCTGAATAGCATTATTAGGCATAAGCACATTAGACTTTTATAATGTAGTACACCAAAAGGTTAGATTATTATAATGTGTCAACAGTTTGCATATATTCTCCATAAAAATGCAAGTAAAACTGTTGTCTTTAACAAACACTGAAATTGTATATCCTTTTTTATTATTATAATTTCTTCTTTTTATAATTTGGAAAGACGGTCTAGGAACATTGACAGAACTCGAACTGGCATGAAATGATATTCAAACCTTAGTCAACATATTACAGCCCAAACCATCTACTTTGCAGTCAGTGTTGAACTTCCATGATATGCTGACAACAAACTATACCGTATTCAATTCAAAGATTGTGGCCAAAGAAAGGAAACAGGAGGATCATACCATACTCTCCACATCAGACTTCTGGACAACACAGCCTTGGAAAGGACAGACGTTACAAACAGCCCAGCCCAAAGCCCAGAGCATACCAGTTACTATCAAATGCCCCAGGTTCACCTAGGAGAATCGTAATGTTGAATAAAAATGCATTTAACTTACATGGTCAGTATCTGAGACATACAAAGGTATTTATAATGCCAACATTTGGTATGTAAGGTCAAAGTCTGAAAACTGTTACTTAAGTTCCCTAAAAAATTAGAATAAATAGACATCACCAATAGATCCCCCAGAAGACATAATTATGAGCTGCATAACTACTAAATGATAAAGTCACAATAAACTTCTATGCTCTCTCCATTCAGAACTTGCTAATTTGACAACAGTATCTTCTGTACTTACAAATAGAATTTTTCATCCCATACTGGATTCAAGTTTCCAAAAATAGTCTTTGTTCTCCGCTTGGTTTTGCCCACTTGCACAGTAACATATGGGTCACTTGAGCCAGTTTTGTCCTTAGCCTGTAAGCCCTGAGCACAAAGAACTGCAATAAAAGGAGAGAAATGTGCTTTAGCCCTCACAGCCTTCATTGCCAAGAAATAAATGAGACAGTGACAACAGCAGCAGGAAACAAAGCTCTCAAACTGAAGGCTCCTGAAATAAAGCTTTCTAGATGAATTTTTTCAGTGTTGGTTACTCTAAAGATAGACAAGGCTTGTCTAACTACTCTTACGGACTGTATGAAATTTGCAAATATGGTTTAGTAGAGTAATAAATTTAAAGATTCATTACAGAGCACAAAACAAATACTTTTTTTTGCCATGCATAATTCAGATACTCTTGTCAAACTTTAGTTTAATCAGCATAGCAAGTAAGATAATGTTGTTGTATAACTTGGCTTGAGTCTAATAATTCCCTAAAATTTCCATTCCTCTCCTCCTCCCCGAGTAAATAAATAAATAAATAAATATTTAAAAATTTTTTCCAAAGTTCCAAACTAAAACCTCCATTTTTCAAAAATCTGCACTGTGGATTATGAAACTAAACATGAGGGGCATGGTTATAGCGTTGTCATTTGTTTTCCTCATGTGAGAGACGAACCATGTGGATTTTCAGCATATTTCCTATGCTGTCACAGACAAGGTGACAGTTCACATCTATTATCATTAATTGTTTATATATTTGTCAGCCTTTCTGTCAGTTAATGTGGGTGTATATATGCATTTTGTGGCAAATATAAATGCACACAATTTGATTTTCCATCACAATTCATAAAACTGGAAATCTCAGGAGAAAGCAGAACTGTCAAACAGTAGCCTACCAAACCCAGAGAGCTGCAGCTAAAACACTTGCCATGGCTCCTAGCATCAGCAGAACTTGGTTTTATTTTGCACCTAAGTATTTAAACCGTCTCCGCAGTAACATTTAGTTAACATTCTCCAATGTCAATCAGTTTGGATAGTGAAGCTCCCTCAGTGTGCTCAGAAAAATGATTACATAAAAACGGCACCTTCTTACTCAGCAGATCAGCTCCTGGTGTGGGTTCAGTCATATCTGCTGACTTTAGTGAAAAAAGTAAATTTCTGTTGCTTTTTTTACACATCTTATTCCTGAAAAGACTAACTCTTGGAAATGAACTAGAACATATTTTGTTTTCCCCATTCACTGTAAACCCAAAGGGAAATTTTTAGAAGGCAAGGAAGCGGGCTCTCCTATTTATGCAGGAGAATTAATTGCCAGTTTAGAAAATGTCTTCCAGAATTGTTAACTATTATACTGGCCTGAATAAAAGGCAGCCTTAAGCATTCTTTAGAGGCAGAACTAAAAGTAAAAACATGAATTAAATATTTTCCCTGACATACCTCTCCATGTCCCCAGTGCTTGGTGACATTCCTAAAATTCAACAACTATTATTTTGAGTTTCATGCACTGTCCCACAACCTTCACAATGGCCTCCCTTTTTCCTAATCTATCTGACTCAATCTCAGATTTTCCCTAGATTTCTTCTGGCATGTATCTGATAGTCTTCAGTTTCATGCATAGTTTAGGTACTGCCCCAAATGTGAGTGGGCTTTAGTTTAGACTACAGAGCCACACGCAGCTAAAAGCTACTTACCAACTCTCACAGAGTAAATCATTCATGGTCCACTTGACAAATGCTTTTCTCCTTCCCCTGCTGAATGCCAGCCTTACATTTCAGCAGTTCTGTCTTTCAATGACCCTTCTCCAATATATAAACAAAATGCCATGGAATGGCACATGGAAGTACTATAGTAAAATTTTTTGAGTGCACAACGCAAATACATTTATTTATTTACAAGTGATATACACTGTGCTAATATATTATGTACATTATGAAACATACACAAGAGGCAGAGGTTAAAAAAAATAAGATAAAGATAAAATAATCAATATCATAAAAATATTTTTTTAAAAAAATTATTAATGTCACAAAACCCCTTTTGGCTCTCACAAAAAAATGATGAACAAATATTTTTAGTGAGAGCATGTGACTGAATATGCTTCATTGTTTTTGAAAATAATGATTTAACACTTTGTTATACAGTGATTTGAAGATCTGGGTCTAAGTCCAGTTTATTTTTGTATTCAATTTTAATGGCTGTCATAGCTGAAAAAAAGATACCTCACAAAGATACATAGATCTGAATGGAAGAAGTGCATCATTGGCAGCACTTACTAAATCACTACACTGATTTTTCAATGCCATCTACTGATTATGCAAAGTTTTTTGTTGAAATTCATCCGGTAAATTTCCATCTTACATCAACCAGTTGCTCTTACAAACTAACTGGGAAGAGTTGCATTTTCATATTTTTAACAAATGCATTCAAAACCCACTGGAAGTCCTCATTTGGAAGCTTTTTAAGCAAGGTAAAAAATTCCATTTCCAAGTTTCTTAAGTGTACAGATTAGAGGTTTTGTAGGTGATACGCATTGGTTTTGGCAGCAAAATCACATAGCAATGGAAACATTTCCAATCATCCGTTTTCATAATGCTCTCATGATAGCACAAGTTTCTTTTGAAATGCAGTTTCCTTCTCACTTATTGTTACAATGTCACCTTCACCTTGAAAGGACACTTTGAATGTGTTTATTTTTTAAAAAATATCTGCAAGGTAGCGTACTACTGAGAGCCACTTGTCATTACAGAAAAAGTCATCAAATTTGAAACACTTGTGTTTTTGTAAGACAAAAATGTGTTACTCATCTTTAAGTCTGACAACTCTTTTAACACCTTGCAACATGATAACCAGCAAATCTCTGTGCAGTACAGAGGATATTCATGGTCACTCCAATCTCATTAGTAAGTATTGGAAGGACCGTACAGAAGACTTCACAGTACCCATCAAGTTTGACTGCAGCAAATGCCTCGCAATCTGGCTTAGGAAGTTTGAGGTAAAGGGTAAATGCAGAGCAAAACTCTGATTTTTGTATTTTTATTTTTTTTTAAATGATGGGTAGAACATGATGCTAGTCAAGGAAGCAAATCAGCCGTCTTCTATAGCTCGGGACACAACATATACCAAGCTGTTTACGTGGAAGTACACATCTCAAATACCTGCAGGGAAGGACTACTACCATTCCCGATTAATATTTTGCTCGTCAGGGAGTCTGGATTCTTTTCCCATCTTTCTTTAAGATCCAACAATTAGCTTAGGTTTGCCTCTAAGTTTCTTCACTTGGCATGGGAAATTGTCTCATGAAGAGAATTCTTGCATTCTCTCTTCAGGGTATAGTCAGCAAACCGAAAGAAGTGTTTACTTGCATCTATTTGACACCTGCGAGATGAAATATTGTTTCTGCACTTTGAAGCTCCCCAGTAAAAGAGATTGACAAACTGGAGAAAGTCCAAGGGAGGGTTGCCAATTTGGCTGGGGGATTGGGGCACAGGACATATGAGAAAGGGCTAAGGGTGTTGGGTTTGCTTACCCTGGGAGAAGAGGAAGGCTAAGAGGAGGTCGAGCTGCAGTCCTCAACTACCTAAAGAGCATGTCACAGAGACTATGAGCTCCTGGACAACCTGTCTAGTTGAGGATGTCCCTGCTCAATGCAGGGGCATTGGACTAGATGACCTTTAAAGGTGCCTTCCAACCCAAACCTCCTATGACGCTGTTAAGCTGGAATTTTCTCAAAGGCACACAGTGAAATAATAAGATGTAACAGCTACAAGCGGCAGCAAGAGAAATCCCAGATGGATATAAGGAAAACAGTTTTACAATGTGAGTGGTTAATAACTGAAACAGCTTGTTCAGTAAGCAGGACAGGTTTGCCAGAGAGAATGTGGAATCTCCATCCTTGGAGAGTTTCAAATCTAGTCTGGACAAAGCCCTGAGCAAGCTAATCGAACTTTGAAGTTAGTGCTGCTTTTAGTAGAAGGTTTGAATATACTGCAGAAATCCCTTCCAACATCACTTCCTAAATTATTCTATGATTCATTTATTAGGTCATGATTCTGCAAAACTCAAGTCAGTATGAATTTTACTTATAAAAGAGATGAACCAACCCATTCAGCAATATAAGTGAGCTTTGTACCAACACTAGTAAAGTGATGTTCACCCAGCAGATAGAGAGTCTGAAAACATTTGTACATTTACTGAGTAACTTGCTAAAATAATGCCATCTATCTGCTCAGGGTATCCGAGTCACTTGTTTCATAAAGAAAAGGGTAGTAAAGGACAGTCCTGTATTTTTTTAACAGCATGCATGTGTTTGATCTTACAGAGGATATATGGAAAATATCTTGTGAAATACATTTGGAAAATTACCATATGTACAGGTATGAAACATCAAACACCCAGGACAGACTTAACTGCTCTTAAGTAGTGAGAAAAGTGTGTGTGTTACTTAAGTATACACTATCATTTATTTTAAAAATGTAACTTTGTTTTTTCACTCATTTTTATAAAAACTGACTACTAAAAGATAAAAATAAATTCCTACAGCTTATCTCCTTATCCCCCCTAACAGGAATAATGCAAATCCTGGAGAAAAAGAGAATATTTAATTTACTTTTAGTATCAGAAGAGGACTTATGTTTTTTCATGACATTAAAAAGAAATTGAGGCTAATTTAGATGTGAAATCTAGCCAGAGTCCTTTAATGTTTCACATCGCTTCCTTTCAATTCTTTGGTCTTTTCGTGTAATCTCTATTTGTCTCTTATCCAGTGTCGCATAAAGTCAGGTTGACCTGCGTAGTCAGCCGAACTTTTATTTAGGTTTTCTGTGCTAAGGTTTTAACTCAAAAACTTAAATGTCAAAGTCAGAAGACCTGGAAATCTTTATCAGCAACCAGCCTAATGCAGTTGGAAGCAATCTTGAGTATGTTCTGGGTGCACAGGTTTCCCTGGCTCAGCATCACTAAACCGGAACGCATCCTTAGTCAAGGAACAAGAATGGATGATGAGTTTCAAACCAATGGGGTCTAGAATTGCAAGCTGCACTGTTCTTAGCATTACAGTCATTAAAACCCATAAACACATTTGTG
This sequence comes from Chroicocephalus ridibundus, assembly GCF_963924245.1. Taxonomy (NCBI): domain Eukaryota; kingdom Metazoa; phylum Chordata; class Aves; order Charadriiformes; family Laridae; genus Chroicocephalus; species Chroicocephalus ridibundus. The sequence goes on from NC_086292.1 coordinate 35,751,833, forward strand.
AACTTTAACTCTTGCAATTGGTGGCAAAAAGTTCAGCACTAGCACAGGAAATATTGGTAGGAGGTAGAGGAGACACAACATTTACTTATCTTCCTTCCTAGAACAGTGGAATATAAAGCAGTTTTGCCAACAGCTGTAACTTAAAACTCTTCCAGTTAGCTTGCTATAAATTCAACCGTTTACAGATGCATCAAGTATGCAATTGAACACACAGTTCCACCTCTAATTATAATAAATCTTATTCCCTAACCAGGGGACTAGGAAAGAAAAAGCTCTTAGAGCAAACAGTTCAGAAGAAAATTTACCTGTGATGGTTATTTTTGCTGACCATTTGGATGTTCCATCCAAAACACTTTGTTTCGCTGCTTTTGTATATTGTACAAAATCTTCTTTGGAAATATTAAACATTTCCTGGATCACTTCAAACACCTCTGGTCTATTTTTCTCTCTAATCTTCATTCTTTCCTTCATGGCACTAATAATATTCTGTGTTTTATCTTCTGCACCATGTTTGGAACTTTTCTCAGCCGCTCCTGAAATGACAGAAAAGGTCAATACTTTTATTAAAAAGTTGCTTTCTTAGTTCTTTTTCTCCTCTAGAGTCTCCAGCTAATTCTTGGTACTGCAGTACTCAAAGGAGATATGTGCTTCATCTGGATAATATCAATGATTGCTGAGCTGCCTGGAAAGCCTGACAGGTGGTTCTTGCAAGATGCAGGAAATGCAACATTTTTCATTTTCTCTTATTTTCTTCCCTTCCTTCAAATGTGCAGATACAACATCATAACCAAATGATAAACCATGGACACAATCTGAATGGCAATAATGTATTCATGTTGAAAACCTTGATGATTTTTGAGATGGTACAGATAAAATTGGAATATGCATTAAAATGCAACTTCCTTTAAGTTTTACTGAAAAATCAGCATAGCCTTCTATTTATACTAAATTATTTATTGCAGCTATTTTTACATCCTCTATTGCTGACAGTCTATCAACAGCTCTTTTCATGCAGTATTGATCAGACTAATTAAGACAATATTGTAACTTATGTTGCACAGGGAGTTAACAAGCCCCTTTCACTCTAGGGACTGATAGAAACTCGACGTGATTGAAATCAATTCTGATTTAATATTGTACCTATTAGTAGAAAGTGGTATCTTGTTGAAGATGAGAGGTCTAATGAATGTACTACTGATTTTTCTTAAACCTAATTTAGAACAAGCTTATATATTGACCTTAAAGAGCTTGAGATGTTAATTCATTTCTACAATCTACATTAGCAATCATTACACATAAAAAAAAAAAAAAATCACAGAAGCTTGGAGCCCATACGTCCTAGTGATTATGAGATGGCCAAAAAGATGACTGTGATAAAAATAAACCACAGTGAACCACATTAATTTCATTTTAAGATACTGTTATCATCAACTTTCTTAGAAATTGAGATTTAACCAACTATACTGGTCAATTAATTTTTTCAATGGAACATTAAATATTTTTAACATAAATGAAACAAAGTACACGAACCTCATTTTCAAAGTAGCATAATATTCAAACTCCTTGAACAATTAATCTGTTACAAAAAATATGGCAGGATGCTCAAAAAGATTTGTGTACTATTGGGAAGATTGGGATCCCTTAAGTGTATTAAATAATGTTTTATCTGCTGTTTGCCCTCTAGAGGTTCATTCTTTCAAGACTCAGTTGTTTAATGTTTCCAAATTGTTTACTCCACAGCCAATCCTATTTATTTTTTGCAGGCTCTCTCTCAACCTTATTATTTATATATTTATAAAAATTCTTCAAAGGCAATATGGTGCTCTGAACTCTTTGTTATGTTTTTTTGGGGGGGCTGGTGATATGGGCCAGAGAACCTCTGGGCTGAGTTTTTCTTCACAGAAGTGAAAAGGAAGATAAAAAGGATAATTTTACTTTGCGTGTCTTTTGTAGCTTTTCAGTTTTAGCCAAGATTCAACTATTACAGGGATGGATACATCTCTCATGCCACCTGCATGGTTGTGGCAACCTGAAAAGCAGCTCAGCTCTTAGAAAGTTAGCAGCAGCTTATTTCCTTGACAGTGGGAAGGGTGTAACAGGAAGAAGCGTGGTCAGCATGTAAATATCATGTGAAGGGGTTTCACTGGTCAGCATGTAAATATCATGTGAAGGGGTTTCACCACACAGGGGAAGGATTACAGATTTTGAGTGGTAATAACAGCTCAGGCCCTCCATGGCAACAAACTTGGAATCAGTTCCTGTGTGGTTGCTCAGAAGGAAGTGAACTGCGACCAAACTGGAGGTCATACAAACAGAAATACAAAGGTATTACACTTGAGCCTAGCTGGCTTGAATGTTGTTTTCCAGCGTGTACAGTGACAAGAGATTTCACCACTTTTAAGAAGCATCAGAAAGAACAATCTCTAACCTTTCTCTATTATGAGAAATCATGGAATAGATGAGGATTGCAAGAAACTCATAATCCTGGTATTGTCAGGGACACAATCTTGGATCGTGCTTTTCTTGCAATGCTTTTATAACTGAGCAGAAATAGCTTTAAGTAGCAATTCCTCTTTGAACTGTGACTCTCTCAAACAGCAGAAATAGATTAAAATGCTATACTTCATATATGTTAGCTTCCACAGGCATCTCTGGAAGTTTTCATTTTTTACTCTGCAGCCTTCTGCACAAATGAGAACACAAAGACTTAACTGCTGTTTTCTCTGATAAAAATGAATAAAAATCCTAAATATCATATCTAAATATTCTTAAAATCAGGGGTGATTGGATGGGAGGTTCCTTTAGAATGCACTACTGATCTTTGTTGTGCTGTAATTAGTAGAGTGCACTACAGGACAGACAATCCATGAACCAGAAATAAACACCCTATCAAACTTCCAATACAAAAAAACCCCTCCCAACTCCTTCAAATGTAATTCAAAAAGGGACTGAATGGCATCCAGTAACTAGGTTGGTGGAATAGAGGAGGGTTTTCACAGATGTTTGGTGAGTTAAGAAGAACCCAACTAACAGCAATAGAAAGGTTCCTTCAAACAGAAAGGCATGGTTACTTTGCTCATAACCAGTTGATCTTTGCTTCATGACACTACTCTTAAATCAAGATGTCTTGTATGTGCGTCACTCATGGTGTCAATCGATCTTGATTTTCTTAAATAAAATATTTCTGAAACAATGCATCAGAACAGGACAGGCTAGTCTGTTAAATCCTCAGTAAAAGTCCCCTTCTGATGGATAAAGTTTCAGTTTCAGCTCTGCTTTATTTCTAGACCATTATGTATATAATAGGGGAATTCCCACAACACTGTATAGAACACTTGATAGTTATCTCTTTGCCACAGAATACAATCAGTATTTTCAGGGAGCAGCAGATCAGAGTCCTGGCAAAGTAGCTCCAAATCCAGCAGTAGCCCAAGTCCTTGAAGAATGTGCAGACAGTAAGCTTCAATTAGATCCGCTGTGATCCATACAGATTTGTTTTGAGGCCCTCCTACAAGGGCCTACAACATTCCTTTTTGAGAACATCAGAATCAATTCAGTGCCCCTCCTCCATGTTTTCTTACTCCTGTACATAAATAGTGCTAAACAAGATGTGCATAAAGGGAGAAATTAAATTTAGGAAAGCCATTTCTACTTCCTACTTCCTCCGTCAACTTAATGAGAAGTTAGTTGGTGACTTGCACATATCCTGTTGGCAGCAGAAGTACAAGCTCATCATTCTTTTAACTCATTTTTAAGCCTTTAAGTCTAGGTAATAAAAGCCAAGTGATTCCCAGCAGAACTACGGTGTCAAATGACTACCTAAACCAGAGAGATCAATGGGCTGATGTGCAATTAATTATTTTTAGCTATTGTTAAAATGTACCTAGAGTGAAATAGGACAATTAGTCAATGAGAGTGAACAGGAACTGACATTATGAAAGCATACCTTCTTTTGTTACTGTCCAGGTAACAGAAGTTATTTGCACTTATTGAAGAAGCTACTTACAAGTATCTTCATTACTTTATACACTTATGAAAATTCACCACCACCAATCATATTAATGCTGCACAACATACTTTTACAACACTTGATTTTCAAGGTAAATATTCTTTTCTCACTTGCGAAACTATGTCAAAAGCTTAGCTGTCAAGCACAGCCCGGTTTTAACCACAGTGTAGAATCACAATTAAGCACAGTTAAGCAGTTTGATTTAGAAATTTGTCATTGATTAATGCTCCACAGGGTCAGCTGCTCTGGGAAATTGTGATTAGTTCCTGAACAATACGAATCTTCAGAATCCATCCCTTGTGACAGCTCCTCACATAGAGAACACAGCAGGAAGAAAGACCACCTGAGTGGAATATCTATGTACTTTTCCTACATGTAGAAGCTAGGTAAAAGCTCAGGAACATATCAACAGTGAACAATGTGGAGTACCTCCAGAGTTGTAAAAGCCCCTTCCATTCCAAAATCAGAATATCAGAAAGTTTGCAGGTCTTGACTTTCTATTGTTTAGAATCTTGTGTAGTAATTGTGTTGTAATTTAAGTATGGTTTAAATGCACCTCAGATATTTTTGGAATAGAATGCATGGTGGCTGGAATCAATTTGGCTGATGAAAAAATAAAGAAAAGAGTTGTTTCACCTTACTTCTGGTCCCAAAGGACTTGCTGACTACTTTTTTTCCCTTACACATACATGGTTTGGTATTTTGAATGGACAAGATCCTATTTACTGTTTCATATTCTTGTCTGTTCTACAGTATATTAATATGACTACAATAAGCATGAGGAATATTTTTTTTTTAATTTTTGCTTTGACATTTCTTGTGTTCTGAGTTAAATAAAACAAAAAGGGTTTACATCATATAACAAATTGCTCTAGGTGTTGCCATAGGCAGTGGGAAGTAAATAATATACTGATGTTACCAAACATTATTTTGTAACTGACCAGCAACATTCAGCAAGTGCCAAGGACAAAAGCAAAATTAGCAGTAGGTATTTCATAAAGTTTCTGGCTAGCTCCTCAGCCAATGAACATCAACATGCCTTTACTGATTTCTGATGGTCTGGCCCTTCATTTCAGGAAATATCTGAGCGTACACACAAAACCAAAAGGTGTGAAATACTGCAAAGCTTTAGCTGTCAGGACATACTCACTCTGCAAACAGTCAGCATTTAGAAGGTCTTGGCACTTCTCATGGCATTTGACACCACATTCTGTGCATCTCATCCCTTGTCTGGCTATGCCCCAAAGTAGACCTTCACATTCATAGCAGTATGTAGGAGTTGTAGCTGTCCAAACTTCAAAGTTATGAGGTGTAGTTGATGATATTGGATAGATCAAAGCCTGCAATGTCTTCTTGAAGACATGTATTTTCTGTTAGGTAAGAAAGAAAACCAATCAAGACTTCAGTTAAAGTACTGTTTAATACAGGTGAACTGGAGCTAAAGTGTCATTACTCTTACAATGTTACAAAATATTAGAATATACATAGAAGTATGAACTAATTCGCAAAATACTGATTTACTCATTTTGCCTTTCACTTTGAAGACAAAAGAACCCTAGATCACCATTTTGACTGATCACAGAAACAGGAGAGTTAAGTTGGAATCAGGTCAGTCAATTAACAGAGTTCTATATATTTTTTATATTTTGAGACAAATTAAAAAATTCATTAGCGTTACATTCACTGATGCATTTTAAGTAACTACCTAACACATTACTTCTGAGTGTTTAAATATTTCCTACAGGAACTTAGGCACAGTGCACAAAAGGTACTATGGTTACATACAGTGCTATCCTGCTCATCAAATAAAAGCGGTCAATTTTATGGTCCCATTTTGTCTATGTTGCTATAATAGCATACTCACTACTTCCTTTTTAAGCACCAAAATGTTTTTTGCCTACAAACAAGAATGACCCATACTCTCAAAAATCCACACTCGTTTCTTGGACTGTTTTGGCTTAGGACCCATGACCAGTTTTAGCAGGAGAACAATTATCAGCTATTCACTGATTAGTACGGCAAATAACCTGAATCTCAGCTCCTTAGTGCTTAATAAGGTGACAACAAAGTAGAAACAAAGTAGTCCTTGAAATTTTCTACATAAAACATAGGCTTATATGGCCACAATGGTTTAGGGTTTTTTATTCAAGCTTTGTTTTCAGGGACCCAGATATTCTAAGTCCAGTTGATTTGTTGGGAATAAGAAAAACTCAGCAACCTGCAGGCAGTGCTCAGCAAAATCCCCCCCCCCCCAAAAAAAGACCTTTTATTTTCCTCCACTAAATGTACAAATGGCTGCCATGAATGTATCAGAAGTTCTAGGCCTGTTCCCTTATAAATAAGTTGTTTCTTTTAGAAACAAGAAACTGTACTAAAAGAGGTAGCTCACTGGAAAGTGGGATATTTCTGAAAGTCTGTCCATCCCACCATCTCTTCTTCTTGTGTGTCTATCATTCGAGGCAGCTGTGGTGCTGGCTGTGTAGCTGTAGCAAACTGGGGAACAATATTTTGGAATTTGTGTGGTTTGTCCATATGAGCTTTAACATCACTGCCACAGTTCTGATAATACAGAAAGCAAGGCTAACTTATTTAGCTAAGCATTCGTTAACATTCCCATAATTTTAATATTCAGCTGTGGTAAGTGTATGCCAAATGCAAGATATTAGCCTCTCTTGGTTTTATGTGTCTACGTCTCCACTCAAACATGTGAGATAATCTGCTAATAATTTGTCTGATAAAAATAATTTTTTTTTTCTGCATATCTGCATAATGTTGCACAGAGCCATCAATTGAAGGACTTTTGCGACCACAGGAAAACCATTAACACGTAGCCATAAATTTACTGATTCATAGATTCAAGCACTACAAATAACAAACACAAATGTTAAGTTGCTTAGGATGCAACAGTTCTTATTGAAGTTCATAGTCGCACGCTAAAAACAACACCTACCCTGTGAAGACTGGCCAAACAAATGCGGTCAGACATTTCATGGACATTTGATCCCAGCACCTCTGAGAACACTGTAGAACTGAACTAAGAAAAGAAGCTGATATAGCAGGAATAACTAAAACAAATATTGAATTGCTCTCCAGGGTGCTTTCTTAGCCTATCCTGGACAATTAACCATCTAGTAACTCCCCTGAAAGCAAGCAAAGGTCTGCACTAGTTTGATTTGGCAGACCCTAAGAGGGACTGGGTTATTCAGGGCCTCCTGTCACGGCAAACTTCATCTTTGTGCGTTTCTCCACCCTCTGCCTCCCATGTCAAAGCTTACCAGCAACAGGTATCAGAAAGAAAACTTCAAAAGCAACGTAAAGTGAATTTATGCAGCTTATTGAGAAATCATGTTTCTTGGAAACCACCAGGTCTTTGAGGATTCCTTTGCAGATTATGCTCTTGCACTCCTGAACCCTAGCAGGATCAGTATAAATCCTGCCCATTCGCCCTATCCAACTTCACTGTTTTTTCACAGAATAAATAATTTTAGGATTTTGTCAGTGACTTTTATCTATTTCTGAAATGACAGTAAGTAATGAAATGGCACAGCTCAACAGGCCTTGAAATAAACATCTGAGGGTAAATGAAGTTTTCAGCTGAAAGATACAATTTGTAGATTGGTTTTGCTGCTGAACACGATCTTTCCCCTGTCATTAATAAAGTAAACTACAATGGTAAAGGAGAACTTTATTTATCTTACTGTCTAGAGGCTTTCATTCCTTATATGCTTTTCTGTTTGCATGTAACTATTATATGCAGTCACTGAGCTGTGCGCATGGCAACATTTAGCACTGTTAATATATAGGAGGATTATTTAGTTATCTGCTTATCCTCTGAAGTGAAGTTTATTTCTGTCATATACTACTTGAGATACTTTTTCCATGTCATCGGTGCATTATTTTCACGAACTTGCATCTCTGTCTCTTTGTTCAGCAAAGCAATTAAATGAATGCTCAGCTGAAAGCATACATTTAAGTGTCACTGAAGTTAATACTTTGACGCTGCTTTAAATGTCTTTGGATCAGTGCCTGGGAACATACAAACTCACTGTGTCATGAATGTGTTATACCAGAAGGATAGCAATGGCAGGTGGCAAAGCTCACAGCATTTAACTGTGAGTCAGTTTTTAATTTTTGGAGTAAGTGATATTTAATAAAAGGCATTAGTTCAAAGAATTACCATTCTGAATCTAATCAGCCAAATAACCTGCTCCCATCAGTCACTAATATTCCCTCTGGAAAAAGTTGAGGGAGAGTAAAAACGAGAAAACCAAAAATCAGAGGAATAACTTGCCCAAAGGGGATTTTCTTCCTTAACTCTCATTTGTGACTGCACATCTTCATCTGATTCTGTGCAGACTATCTGGAGAGTTCTTTTATGGCTCAAAATATCTGTTCTTTTTGTTTTCAAACCTTGGCCTACTCAGTTTTGATGATGCCTTAGGGCATTAAATTCTGCTGGCTACTTATGGACCAAGTAAAGTATTACCTTTCACTTGTTTTAAATATCTTGCAAGTGGTTTGGCTGTACCATTACGTTTGTCCTCGAAAGACTACCCACTTCCCATTAGTATGTTTAGTGAGGGCTGGCATAAGACAGGCTTCCCTTATTCACCTCCTTTCACATTTTCTCATCAAACAAGGTATTTTTTTTATATATATATATATATATATATATATATATATATATATATATAATATTTGCTGTTTGCCTTTGGACTTATGTTTTTATTTAAAGATTTCTTAAGAAATACCTATTTCTGGAACAGAAATTTTCATATGGTCTGGTTCAAATGGAGGCCAAAGAGTATAATGGCATAAAAATACATTCAACTTGTTTTTTCCCCCTTCCATTTCTCCCAAGACGTAGTTCATTAGTTTCTCCTGATTGACAGCAAGCATTGGAGAAGTGCTTGCATTGATCTGTCCACTAGCATTTGCTGCCTTCTTTTTTCCTCCTGAACAGTACCACTTAAGTCAGAATCTGTAAGTGCAGTCTAAATTATTCTTTCTTGTCCTGCATTTGTTGGCAATTAATATTATCTCCAAAACTTGCACCTTTAGCCCTCCGAAGTCACAGCCTGGTAGTTTTGGCATGAGGGGAGAAATTTAAACTAATAGCTGAGCGTGTATTTATTATCATAAAAGGCAGTAATGCTTATAAATGATTTTGTTTGTTTGTTTAGCAGACATCTATTAGTAAAGCATATGGAGTATCTCAGGATCTTTTACTGAACTTAGATATTTTTGTAGCAGCTATAACATAGATGGAAAAAGTCTTTATTTTGCACCAATTACATGGCATAAGTTTGCTTATTATAATTTTCCTTCAGCCTTTAACTTCGTTTTAACATTCCATAGTTGTTCATCTATCAACCCTTGTTGCTATTTTGAGATAGTAGACAGGAGAACAATAACTACTGCTTCTACTGAAAGATCATTTCAAATACCAGCTGTTTCCTACCTCATAAATCCATCCCTGAACACAACCAATTTGTTCCTTCATGATTACCGTATAAGCATAGAAAGTTCACAATAAATCAGAGAAGAGCAATGGATGTATGTATACTTGTGCTATGGGTTTCAGTTCCCACAATATCTGTCAATATATTCTTCTCTTCCATTCTTCCACTATGGAGCTTAACAACATCATAAGAAAAAATCATCACTTCATTATTTTTTTTTTTCCACTGTAGAATATATTCTAGAAGGCAATGTTTGCACTAGTAATTTACGGAACACAAAAGGGGCCTTTATTCCTTTAAACTGTTGCTTTTGCCTAGTTCAGCCACATAATTCTGCTTGCATCACACTTCAAGTATTCCTGAAGACAATGGCACCTGTTGTGTTTTTGCTTAAAAGAAATTTCATTTGCAAAACATAAGTGAAGTCAATAATGGAAAAAAACAACACACAGGCGTTACTAGCTATGAGAATATGATTTTTTCAAAACATTTTCCCAGTCACTTCTTGTACCAATTGAATATTTCTTGATCTGGAATCACATGTGTCATTAGCAAGAGTTACATTTACAAAATCAAATAATGTCCCAGCCACCTATAAGGACTGGGAAAAATAATAACAATCACACAGAAACCTTCTTGCAGAGTCCTGCCATTCTAATTGTACTCACGGTGCGATGAAGAGAGGCAGATACTGAAAGACTGCAGGTAAAGCATGGTGCAGCTGGACAATTTAAAAAACAAAGATTTCCCCGAGTAACTATTTTGTAAAACAAAGGTTTCTTGCTTAGTCTCTTCTGACTGTCATGGATGTGAGTCATCAGAAGCAAACCTGGTCTTGTCACTGTGGATCAGGCAGCAAATTCTGCTCAAGATCCCTGAAAGTTCCTACACAATAAACAGAATGCTTATACACTCAGTTTTATCCAGTTTGGAGTGTCTAAGGCTAAAAAAATTTCTCAAGAGCTTTGAACAAAATTTTACCTGTTATTTAAATGACTTAAACCTGTCACTGAAAACACTTACCATATCATCATTGTTTATGGAGGTCCGGATGAGCATGGCCATGGAAATACCAGATTTTCGAGCTGCAAGTGTCTGTTAAATGTAAATGCAAAACCGTTAAAGATTATACTAGTAACCCAAATTGTTGAATCTAATGGAAGGCAAGTAGTACTTGATTATACTGTTAGATTTAAGCAAAACTGTAGGAGTTACAAAAACTTTTAATTAATGTTTGCAGCACACAACTTTTAAGGTTTCAGTACATAATGTAAGCACACTTTCCATCATCATTACTGTTTCTTTCATCAGTGCCTAGCTGAGCTGCCATTTCTAATATAAAACCTGTTATTCAGAGGTTTATGACTCAAGTTTTTTTTAAACCACAGGCTGTCACTATTTTTCCGCTTTGCCAACCAAATTAATGTGGTACAAGGATAGGCATCCTGCCCTAATTTGGAAGCTGTCTGTGCCTGCAGCAACATGGGAGACCATTTTGCAATAGTCTTACGGTTCAAGTTGTCAGTATGGATAATTTTTCGTAACTCACTGGGCATTTTTAAACTGTGTGTATATATATAAAATGCTACTTGTCTTAAATAAAAAGTCCTTGGGAAACCTAAAAGTACTTTTTTCCTTAAAGACAATATTCATTCAATACTATGAATAGCTATATGGAAAAATACTCTGGTTCTTGGAGGGAGAAAAAAGGCTGGAACTCTGTCTCAATCTGTCCTCTTTTGCCTACATGATGTTAAGGGTCTATGAACACCTCCCAGTTATGAAAACCATGTCCTTGGTTGTAGAGATAATCTCATTTGCTCTAGTATAGTACATACAAAGGCACACAAAATAAAGTCTTTTTAATAAAGGAAATTTTATCTTCCTTACTGCAATATCCCTGTAATTTTAATGGGTCCTTGAGAATTAGAGAGTATAATAATCAGAAGAAAAAAGACCCTGGGGAAATGAGTTCTGTGTGTTTTCCAAATAATATTTCAACTCTGAATATCACTTCTACTACTAGTAGTCCTTTTGGCCTGATAGAAACAGATACGATTTATTCCACTGTACAAAATATTAACCAAAACATAACACTGCGATTTTACTGTATTTTGCCTGCAAAACTGGGCTCATGCATCCTTCTCCCTATTCCAAATCTTTCCAACTGTGCCTGAATACTTCTGCTTTATCTGTGTTCTTCCGTAATCCGGCATCTGCTTTGTCACACATTGCTGTCCCCGTAGTCTAGCAGTGTGAGGATGATCAATTATACCACCCACTAAACAGAAGTCTGATGTTGCCTGTGTTGTGAGGATACAGATTTTCACCTTACTGTGAACTGGATCTTCTGTAGTCCACCATTATAGAGCTATTACAGCAAAAGTTTCAATGATATTTTGCTCGTGACGTTCTTATTTTTGTGAAATATGTATTGAGTCAGAAGCAATTTGGGCTTACATCAGTAGAGGAACTGCGTCATTAATCTTTGGATGGAGAGACAATTACAATTTCTTCACATTTTGTAATTTAAAACACTGACATAATTTAAATGGATTTTTTTTTAAATGTAGAGATATTAAGACTGTTAATTTAAAATGTTTACTTTTCCCTAAGAACATACCCATTCAATTTTCAATAAGTTTCCCTTGATAATAATTAAACTTGCAGATAGACACAAAGTTATTAATCTTGTAAAACCAATTATAGGGTAAGAAGTCATCCTTGGCACAGAAGTGTTTGATCTGATTCCTCACTGTCCTATTACAGTTAATATGGGATGCAAAGAAACCCCCCCTTTTTATTTTTCTTTCTTTTAAACTCTCAGCAGTTTACTAAGCCCATGCCATTAATTTGCTATCAGTTTTCCCACTCTGTTATTAATAAAAGTAAATAATTCTTTTTGCTATTCTGTGACCATCTTTTCCTTCTATTTTTGTGAATATGGCAAATTCCTCCATTGGTGTTTGCCAGCGAGATTGGCAAAGTGACAAGAAAGATTAAACAGAGCCCAGGCTTTGCTTTTTCAAACTTTTTATGACAAAACCTAACGCTACAGGACTCACACATCAGAGTGAGAAATGGCAAGCAAAAATGTGTCTGGAACATTAAGAAGAAAGGAAAAAAAATTCATAATCAGTAGAGTTTTAGGTTTAAAAAGATTCATTTTAAAAGCACCCATCTTCTGATCCCTCTTGAAGCATACATTTCTTCTCGAAGTCTTGGAAAGTAGGTATTTACATTTACTAGCCTGCATTATGTTAGCTTTATAGTTTTGACCTCTAATCTTCATCTCCCTTATACTTAGAAAGTGATTTAATCCTTTTATGTCTAAAATACACAATCCTAGCCATTTCAGGCTATAGAGCAATATGGACGGTTTGTCAGAGCAGGAATACAAAGGGCATAATAACATTAACCTCAAATATAGGGTAGGGAATGATACTGTGTTCTGTCCTCCAGCAATATATCAGTCGAAGTACATGAGCCAACAGGAGAACTGCAGTTTCATGCTATCAGTATAAGTCAATAAAGAGATACTATTTCCTGTGTGAAAAAGAAAAGTAGGGAAGCAATTTTGACCCTGTCATGTGACTATGAGGCCCAGTTCTCCCAAGGGCTACTCCTGGAATCATGTAGCTTAACCATTTTGCTCCTTAATCATAACTGTGCCTAAATCACAGTACAGCGTCCTATATAAGAAAACAAAGCCTAATAGGAAACAGATAATTAGGCTGTTCTTAATTAAGTGTTTATCATGTTGGAAGGATAATAGAAGAAAGTGATATCTAGAGGGATTTGAGATAAGCTAGTAAAGTTAACAGACATTATGGATTAAATTTACAGGGATTTTAGTGAAAAAAACTCACAAGGATTATTTCCATTTATGTATCACTGTCAGAATAAACTGCATCTTCAAGAGAAAGACCATAAATAAGATGTTCCTGTTCTGAAATACTGTTGTTGGTGATAATTCAACAGCTTCAAGCACTGAACAAAACCAGAACAGTGGCTGTTCTTAAGGATGGAAAGAAGCAAGGAGAAGTGAGTGTTTTGGAAAGAGGAAGGGAAAAATGCTCCTGAGACTCATTTATGGGGAAACAAAGTGATAGGTTATGAATGTAGCACGAAAACTCTTTCCGCTACTGCCCTTCTGTTTTTAAATAGTAGCAGGGAAGAAAGGTAAGTGCAGCTAATCATCTGGAGCCTCCAGAAAGGGAGTCCAAATCACCAGAGCATCAAAGTAACAGGGTGAGCAACAGGAACCTGAAGCTTTTAATTACTCTCCTTTAACAGGACACAATACTCGTTCAGCAGTTTACACTTGCTTACCCTCTCAAACTGACGTTCAGATACTACCTCATGTCTTTCCTTATATGAGAATTTGACCTGCAGAGTGTAAAGATCTCTATGTAGGTACTATTGCATCATGAACATAAGGACAAATTTATAATTAAAAAAAAAAAAAAGAGAAGATGATAAAGCAGAACATCATCTTTTTAAATTTTAAATGTTTTTGCAAATCCCTGATACAGGATTTAAAATAACTTAGTCTCCTTTGTTCTCAAGTCCCGTTAGACTCCCTAATAACTTGTATCTACACTATCTTATGTACTACCTCAAAATTTGCCTTAGTAGCTTAAATAAATAAATTAATATAATTAGAAGTCATTCTAGCAAAAACATTGAAAAGTGCTAGGCATAAGTAAAAGAGAATTACACTCAAGCTACAATTAGAGGCTAAATGAAAAATTGTGTGGGTGAAAAAAGAGCCACCTGCCATGATGAAATCCAAGCAAGCCGCGGTTTGAGCAGCTAAAGTAGCAGGGAGGAAGCAGCAGTCAGGCTACCATTTTGCAGCTGTTCATGAATGCTGGCTGTGCCATGCGACACTCATTCCTGTGTTTTTACAGAGGGTTTCTGTTTTCCTAATCATCTTTTTCTTCATGATTTTTTTCTTTAAAAGAATCCATAGGCTGCTATCACCAGGAAAAAAAAAAAGTTGAAGACAAAATATTTGTTACCACTTTACAAATATTGTTATATTTTTAATGCAATGTAAGAGTTATCCACTAGAGGTGAATCTTAAAAAAAAATAAAATAAAAAATTACTGCTTTCAGCATTTAAAAGCTGCACAATTTCAGAATTATTTCTTTCTGAGCAACTACAAATAATTTATCATTACAGAGATCTTGATTTAATTATTTTGAAAGACAGATTTGTACTCTGTTGCTTGGGGGAAAGGGGGACAGGAAGGAGAAAGAAATCACTCAAAAGGAAAGAGACAAGCTATTGTCCGACATTACCTGCCCCCTTCCCATAATTTTTCTATTTAAAAAGTTGATGTCTGATCCTGAAATGTTCAACAGAACTGCAGTATTAAGCCCAGACAACAGATTTAGAAAGGAAATGGCAACTCAGCTTAACTCTACAATCATTACTGGACACCACTGTAATACCATTTACTTTTTCTTCATATTTGTTTTCATGGCACAGACACAACAGCATGCTCCATCTAGCTTCTAAGATTGTTCTGGATATTAAGGTTAGCATGGAAAACAATGAAAACAAACAAGTTCATCAATAATTTCTTAATTTCCCCACAACTAATTCTTAATTCCTGGAACACACGGGTGTGAAATAGAAGAATGGAATCATATTATTTTGATTTCCAGTTAGTAGAATTAAAAACCCCTGCAAATATACAAACACTGTTTGATTATTTTTGTTTTATCTATTTAATGTATGAATATTAAAATATTTAAACCGATTTGTCTATTAATGATTAAAGGAGTTAAGAAAAAGGACTGCAAATAGCAGATATAATGTAAAATAGTCCAGATAGTTAGCTTTTATTTAATGATTACTTGACATGGTACAAAAACTGAGAACGTGGCAGCTGTAATTTATATAAGCATCCTCAATCTTAAGAGTTTAAACTACTGTAATCAAGTTCTATCCTCTATAAATGCTTTTGTTGTGGAGCCACTTGCATTAAAAAGAAGTATCAGTGGATTGTTGTTTTAGTTGAAATGGGCAATTGTTTCATCCAGTGTGTTCACTCCAATATTATAAACAAACCAGTCTGTTTTACAACAGCAGCAAGAATTCACAAAATATTCTTGTGTTCTTATAATCAAAGTAATAATGCATTCTTGAATGAACAAAAGAAGAAACTTGCCTGATTACAGTGATTGTACAGTATAAAGTCACCTTTAAATCAAGTGAAATCAGGAATTTTCTAGAGTTTTCATAACATTTGACATGATGGCTCAAATTAACAGAAGCAAAGACTAAAGCATAGTGAGATAGAAAAATAGAACTCACTACCTTTACCTGTAACTGGGCAGATCACCACACCTATTTGGCCACTGTGAGTTAGTACTTCTAACCTCCACTGTAATTATTGCTATTCCTCTCCCTGGTTGTAGTTCCCCTTCAAATAAAAGCTCTAACTAGCATAAAAGAGAGAACATGCTTGTTTAAAAGTAGTGCAAAAGGGTTTTTTACAGCAATTACATCAGCAAGTGCTCTCGACTCTCTTTTCTAGCTCCACATTAAAGAGAGCTAGAACTGCTCACACTCTATGTATTGTTAGTCAAACAGCTTTCTGTATTGTTACTTCATTTGAATGATCACTTCTCCTTTCATTGCCTTTCCCTCCTATGCAGATACATTCTTCTAGAACTCTAATAATGACCCATTGGAACTTACGACTGCAGCAAAGAGAACTGTTCCTGTGGATGGATTTTGACTGCCTTATCCTCTTCTAATGACTCAATCCAAAACAAGCAGGGAAAGTAAAAAGCCCCAATGCATTAGTGAAAAAACTTAGAGATTTAGGAGAAAGAGAAGTAGTAAGGCTGCTGTTGAAAACTGGATTTTACAAAATGTGAATTTATGGAAACAAATGAAAGTGAAAGATATCATCTTAGGAAGATGTGCATAACTCTCATAAACCTTATATTGATACCAAGCTGAAACCATGAAAACTAATGCAGAGAAACTGGATGTACAAAGGGACTAGGAAAATAAGGAGGGACCTTTACAAGTGCCAAAGTTGGTGGAAAAAGAAAATATTTCCATGAGTTTAGTTACTAGAAAAAACTAGACTATAGTACAGAAGAGTCTTTATTTGCTTTGGGAAATTCACCTTTTGCAAGAGAGATCAAAGAATTCCATTGATTGATAGAAAAGAATTTAAAAGTAGGGAACACTTATAACTCCTCTTTATCTAGGTATCTAAGGCTGTTCAGTTCCACAGGGGAAGCATCACGATCGGGTCCTAAACAATCTGCTTGTATCATTAGAAAGGATATTTGGAATGCATAGATAACTTTTTAACAAATCTTTCGTAATAATTTTGGCATATATGATGCAGAGAACAGGACATTCAGATAAGGCACAACTTCACTTAGGATTAAATTCTTGGTCATGAAATAGCTTTTCTATTTTCCAATAGAAGGTCAGCATAAAATGTGACATTAATGAAATTATGACATTCATGAGTTATTATGAACATTTTAGAACATTTATCAGTATAAAACCACTTACCATAGCCTGAAAAATCCAGCCAAGATAAGAAAGAAATTATAAAGAATATTAATGTCAGATTTATTGCAACAAAAGAAGATATCAAATGACATCTATTTCAGTCAGTGTCAGAAGAGTCTAGCACTCATTTCTAGCAATATTATTTCTATATTTCTGAAACTGTCATATAAGTAAACATAAAAAAGATCATTAAATAAGTATCAGATCTTACAAGGACTTGAGAATTAAGCTGCTGATTTAAAGAAGGTATTTTGGAATCAACCTATTACAAGCTCAGAACTCACAGGAGATTGCTTAAAATGCACGTACCTTCAAATACAAATAATCTTTCAAAGATGAAGATGACCCATACTAAGTCTGAAAAAAGTTCCTCTAGAGTTGGTAAAATTATTTTAGGTTTACAGCGACAGAACTGAATTTTAATATAACTTACTATTTTAAAGAAGTATATAGTTAAAGACCATATAGTTAAGAGCTATACTGTAAGTCCCTAATTATTAAATTCCAGAATAAATTTCAGTTTTAAAACTGTGTAATTTTGCATTTATTAAAGGTAGAATTCCTTCAAGAGGAGTTATCCTTCAATGTCTGGACAGCAAAGTAGCAATCATTACATACTAATCATTGACATAATCTAATCATAGAATAATAAAATGAAAGTTTTATTCCACCATTCAAAATATGAATTTTATTTTTTGTTTCACTTTGATAATTATTATGTTTTTCAAAGTGAATAGTTAAGATTCTAATGTTTTAACTCGTTCTGAGCAATACCTGTCTGCAAACAGTTCCAACAATTAAGAATAAAGCAAAGTGCTATTTAATATACAAAAAAGTATCATAGTATGTCTGTAAATTATACTCATGTAATACAGTGGAGTGGCTACTGTCAAAAAGATGGTTTCAATGAACGCAGGCTCTACTATGTCATAAATTGCAACTTTTCACTGATTTCAGGAGGAATTCTGCTCTAAAATGGTTGCTGCGTTTTCTCTTTGTGACCTTTCAGATAGTGCAGTATATCACTTTAGAGTAACTGAACAGAGTAGCTGAGAATCCATTGAGCAATAATATGGCAAAGATTGATCTTTTAAAGACAACTGTAGTAATCATTTGCTTTGGCTGACTCCCTTTCTTTACAATGAGAAATTGGTTTTGGGCGCTCGCCACCACCAGAGAATAAATATGCATTTTAGTGAATTATGAATTCTGTATTTCAGAAAAAGAAAAAGAGAAATGTGAATGGCACTTAAAATTCTTCAGTGCAGAGAGGTTCTACTTAATCTTGTTTAGACTGGAAGTCAGAATAAATCTCGAAGGAACTGCCATTCTTTTCACCTTCCTGAAATTTATTTGCCTAGATTATTATTGTCTACAATGACTGTTAAAATAACATACCTCATCTTGTATCAAGAGTATCCATAAATCTTTAAAACATTCATACTGAAACAAGGTTGCTTTTTTAAAAGGAACTTTTTTCCTCTTTCAGTATCATAATAAATCAAGTCAATTGGTATCCCAAGCACTCAGTAACAGCTGTCTTCATAAGCTAATTCAACACAAAAATGAGTAGTTTATTATTGCACAAAATGCACATTACTTGATTCCACAAGTAACATCTAAGTAGTCGATGAGATATTCAGACTTATCTACTATACCAACTGTGTCATTGACTTCTACTGCCCTCAATCCATTCTTCTCAATATACCTTTTTTTTTTCCATAAAACAATTGTTGACAAACTGTCATTCACACGCACAATAGTAATTAACAAGAAAGATCTAGACAACTGACAAATGAATCAACAGTTTCATGGCATCAGAAGTTACTTACCACATCTCGAACAATGGGAAAAGATTTCTTTCTGCGCAGGTCTGGCATGCTATCAATTCCATACAGCCCACGGCCAGCACTGTTGGAGATGAAAAGAAAAACCTGAGACTTACAAGTTTCATCCTTAAGAATTGTTTATAATATCTGTATTCACAGTTAAAATCAAAATTAGCAGTTGTCAGCTAAAGAAGGTAAGTGTTCTAATTCTTATGAAAAATTAATGAGAGTGTTCTTGGTGTGGCTGACTTTTTCTCCTGGCATCCATTCACAGCAAAGAGTAGCCGAAAGGTTACTTAACACCTCCTAAAAATTTTTACCATGATTCTAAAAGTTATAACAGTAGCTTTCCACCAAAAGGACTTTTATATCTGGTAGTTGAGATGGAGCCCAACTTTGTACAAGATATTGTTGTTGTCATAAATTTGATATAGAGAGTAAAATATCTAACTAAATACATAATTACATCTTCTCACATGATTCCACATGAATGTGGAAAACCAAACTTGTCACATTGTAAGATAATTTCATGGTGACCATCATTACTTTCTCTTTGCCTGGTTTAAGCTTTTTCATTAAGCACACATTTAAAACCCATATTAGATCTCACATACAACTTGAAAACAACAGCAAAGAACAGCTTGGAGCCACTTCAGAGAATAAAAGGCTGACAACACCAATAGGATTTAGAAGAATACATACTGATCTGGTAACAATATGCCTCATTATCCCCGACTCTTCAGAATAGGTATTGCAGGTACTAGTCTCCTACATTTTTTCCACAGTGGATGTTGGAAGATTGCTATATACCTTGTCAGATCTAATTAAGAGATACTTTGATACTATCATAGAAACTGGGATACCATATTTTTCAAGACCCAACATTTTCCCCTCCATGCTCCTGCTGTTGGCACTGTCTCAAATACCTTTTTCAGTTGTTCTTGTATTTCTACCTCTCTATGTATAAAAAAAGTACATGTCACAGCAAACAGTTTCTCATCTGAAAGTCCTCATTTCATTTACACACATCACAGTTATTGGGTGAAAAGAGATTTAACTGAAATTAGGGACAGAATTTTCACTTCCTTCCAAAGGGTCAATATTTTGTCCCAAATACTCCTCTGCTGTCTTGAGGATTACATCCCCTCACCACTAGTAGAGTTTACAAATTCCACATTTATTTAAGCCAAGACTCTGTCTGATGACTCCTGTTGGATAGAGATGTTACAGTTCCACAGCTAAAGCTAAATCCAAAAGGAATTATGAATCAGAGACCTCAGCTGTCATGATTTACAGCCTGGTATATTGATATAAACTGAAAACAATGCTGGATTATGCTAATATACCAGACTGTAGAGGAAAAGGCATACGCCTCTACTATGATATCTACACTGCTAATATCATCAAGATGAATCAACGCAAGCCAACAGAACTCATAAATCAGAACTTCAAATGAATTAAGAGACATGAAATACATTAATAGGTGTTAAAAAAAAAAAAGGACACCAACTCTGGTTTAAGCAATCTCTGAATTACAAACTAGTAGAAGACTAGAGGACTAGGAGAGTATCCTAAGGAAATATAATCTTATGCTATGCTTACTCTTTTCTGACAATTTTCTAGGCATCTGCTTTTGGCCACCATCAGGAGGAGCAGGATGCTGGGCTATATGGGCCTTTAGTCAGACTCTATATCACTTGGGTTTTTTCATTTGTGTGTTTTTTGGTTGTTTTGTTGTTGTTGGCATTTTTTGTTTGTTTTGTTTGTAAGGCAAAGCTTACAATAATTTTTACCTCTCACTTGGAATAAAATGGGGTTTTATTTTGTCCCCTTATTATTCCACAGGCTTCTAGAAGAAATGGACACAGCAATAGACTGGCAGTATTTATTTCCATGCTTTACTTTCAACAGATGCAGAACAGCAAATTTACTTTCTTGGAGCATGCTTGATAGGGGACTTGATAAGTTCAGCTTGGGTGAAGCTTAACTGTACTAAAATCAGAGGAGAGAAAAGGTAAAATGGCACAATGGCACCTATAATGTTGGGGGTATTTGTTCACCTTCTGTTCAATAATTCCCATAGTTTGAAGTCCTGGTGAAACCAGCTTTGGCAGTATCACTACTATGGACAGGTCCAGCTTCTGCTCTGCAGGAATGGGCGTGCTTTCTTGCCCAATGTCCTCTCTCTAAGATATGAGGGACACAAGAGCGCAGCTGCACCATAAAAGAGTGATGAAATGAATAGAGCGAATCTGGGCTAACAGACTACTTACTGGGCAGTTCTCCAAGTAGAATAAATTGCAAAAGGAATTTGAGAAGCTGCCCTTAAGGTCAAAGAGCAGGATGACATAGCAGGGGACAAATCCCTAAAATGGAATCAAAAATAAACTTACAAAACCACAAAGTGGAAACAAACATTTGGGGGCAAAACTAATAGGTATTGCGGCACAGATAACACTGAAATCTGTGCTTTGGATGCAAGAGATGAATTAGCATCAAGGAACTGTTAACTGTTAAAGCCAATACTAGAAATAATGAGTCAAAAATACTGCTGCACACTCCAGTCCTGCAGACTGTGTCACTGTGAGGAAGCACTCATCAGCGCTGCCAAATATTAAACCTAAAAAGTTAGAGGTTACACAGTAGAAACATTGATACACAGATAAATCCCATAGAGGGAACAAAGCCTGTTTCTCTTATCTTGAAATAAACAAAGATGCTCTGAACATTGTTTCTCATGTGGATTTTAAAAGATTAAATATAATGTTCAGAATCATCTACACGTTCATTTAATCTTGTAGTTCAACATACTTAGAAAGACCTTGATAAAGATCTCCTAATATTTACACTGATATACAAAAGACTCAATCTCCAAAATTGACGGGTTCAACTTTAAAAAACCCTCCGGAGTCAAGAATCTTCCTTCATAAATTCAAATAGGACTGATATTAAATTCTAAAAGCTCCATGCCCAGCTCTCCCAACACCATCAACCATTTAGACTTCAAAGATCTTTCCTCTGTCTTAATAAATTTGTATTATTTTTCATAAGGTGCCAGTTAGATGATGAAAATATAATGCTTTTTTTTAACCCCCAAATAAATTATAACTGTTACAGTTTTTCAATAAATTTTATCCATTTTCCCACTAGTTAAAAAAAAAATAAATCAAATTTCACTATCATATTGCAAAGCAACAACTAGTTTCACCTAGCTGGTAGGAGTAAATCTGGTAGCAGAGTAAATTTTATTTCCTAGTAGGAGAACTTGCAAGCTCCTCAACCATTGGTGTTCTTTAGGGAAATCCTGTTTGACAATGAATTTTCAACTCTTTCTCTTGCAAAGAAAATAATAGACAAATTTTACATTCATAACATATTTCAGAAATGAAGTGATGCTTTCATCCTTAAGTTGTATATTGTTACTATAAAAAGCAGACATCTGGTATTGGATTAAACTTCTTGATCCTAAGAGACGGCAAGCCTCCTCAAGCCCTTTACTTCAAAATGGCACTCAGTATTTTGCAGAGAGTCTCTTGGCACTGTGCAGGATTGAGTCACAGATCAGACTCACAATAGAGTGAAGAATAAAGGTATGAATTGATTCAAAACATTGCTTTCTTAAGAGAAAAAAAAAATTCAAGATCTTTAGAACTTGAGTAAAGTGAAAATGCATTTGAGTGTTCTTTCTCTGTGACGTCTTCAAGTTATGAGGTGCGTTATTGTTAATAAATAAGCTCTTGCAGGAAGCTTCTTAAGTTGTACGTCATTAATTGGCACTATACTTATGGGGTGTATTGTGGGTAATAGTCTGAATACAGATAATAATTTCCTGTTATAGGGGCTTAATTAATGTTGTTTTAAGGGATTTGAGTTGCTATTAAGGTACTAGTTTCCAAAGCAAAAGCTTGAAATAATCGTGACCTTTATATAGTCCCCAGAACGTATATCACATTATCTAAGGGATGAGGCCTAAGTTCTACTTTATTGTATAATCACCTATTGGGTCACAGACAAGTTCTTATTTTGCAAAAGTTGAAAGTAATTTTGGAGATTTAAGAAAAGTTTCATTTTGATCCATATTGACCAAGCCGAATTAAAGATATAAAAACAGTATATGGGAGGAATGTATTCCTTGTTCTAGGTTCTGAAAAACCCCCGAACGTGCAAAGGAGATTATTTCCAATATTTTGAAAAACTAAAGCTTAACCTGCAATCTCTAAAAGAGAGCGATCAATAAATTCCTCAATACTAACAAATATGTGACAACAGTACTAAGTATTCTTCTTGTTGAAAATACTTTAACTAGAACGGAGTGCAAAACGTTCTTTCATAATATTCCTGTTCTAAATTGTTGATATAATTGCTAATGCTTCTGTACACGAACTTAGTTTTGACATTAGTCACAGTCACTAAAAAAACGTAAGCAGTTGACTAACAAAGGAGCTAAGTTTGAAATTACTTTTTTGTAATCATCTTTGAGTAACAGAAGGTCATAGTATAGTTTACCAGACGACTACAAGCTGCTTTCATATCAATGGCCTTACAGCGGATTAATAATTTTTGTGCTATTCACTGCATTGGATAAAAGATACGCTAACAGCCCTGACTGACACAGTAAAAATTTCCTGTACAGCACAGAAGCCTGTTGGTCCAACAGATATTTGTAGGTTAAAGGGCAAAATAAGGTATGTAACAGACAAACTTGTCACAGAAGAATCAATTATTTATCTAATTCCTGCAAAGAATTTAAAAGGAATGGTACAAATATTCCTACGTTTCCTGGAACTGTCCAGTTTTGGTGAAATGACATTTCTTACCTTTTGCCCATTAGGATATTTTTCTCTATACTCAAATGGGAGCTCAATGCGTGTATGATACCTGTGCCTGAAATACTGTAACTGCCTGTAGAAAGAACAAGCTAAGACAGCAGCAAGAATGTTTTCCCTACAGTTGATCAGTTTTGCTTCACAGTCTGGAGTAGAGCTTGTATGGACCCATTTTCCTTGACTCTCTTTAGATACAGTACAGAATACAGCGATGTGTTAGGTTCACACACAAATGCTGAATCAGATAAGCTGTCACCCTACACAATCAATTGGCTTCACTTCATCTCTGACAGTGACTAGACAACAGAGAGCTAATTATTCTAGAGTTTTACCAAGTCAGGACTCACCTACTAGAGATCTGACTTTTTAAATGTATTTGTAACTAAAAAGGATCCGGTAAATTTATTAGTTCAAAATGTCAGCCAAAAACCACCAGGATATAAAGGGGAGAAAAGCATAAATACATTTTTCAGTGCAAGGAAAATGCAGTTTTAGTGCAATTTTCCAGAGAGAATTGGACCTGCCTTATGCTGACTTTTAGTGTCCCATGACATTTTAGGATAATTTGGATTGCACCTGTCTATACTTCAGTTATAAACAAAAATTCTTTGCTGAGATTCCCAAACATTTGGGATGTCAATCAATTCTTAAGAAAACTAAAATAAGTCACATGAATAGCTTTAAAACATTACAATAAATAATTTCCTCTTAGTCACAGCAGCAACAATAACACCCTATTTAGTCTGATCCTGCTAGTGTTCATCAGGCCCACACTGTTCACTCAAGTTAAATCATTCTTTCTTCTTTATTACAGACAAACATAGGACTTGAAAGCTATAATCAAAACACTCAAAAAGAACGCTGATGAAAACAATAATACCTTCCAATAAAATCTGAAATTTTTTCTGCACTGGCAGTTTACTGTAGCAATTCAGATGCAACTCACAATAGTAAAACATGTAACAATTTCTGTTCTGTAACTGGCAGGTAGCTCGTATGGTGTAGAACATGACAGTTGATCTATATGCATATGTATATATGTATATACACATGTGCCATTTTTTTGCAGATGAGGACTTGATCAATGATGTTTTCATTTCAGGCCCTATAAGCACACAGTTCCTCTACTAAACTATTCAACACTCTGTTTGGAAATTGTGATTCTTACTGTGGTACACTTTGCTGTATAATTGATACATTTAACTGTCCAAAAACTTCCAACCTTTTCCCCCCAAATTCAGTTCTCAGTTTTAGAGGACTGAATTACAAATTGAGAGTTGTTGCACCGTACATATTCAAGTAGTGGTTCTTAAAAAATTACAGTTAACATCATAGTAACATTACAAATATTTAACAATTCTAATTTTGTGAAAGGCATCAATCTTATGTCGCAATACCTTTATTTGATGAAAACAAATAATTGCAAAAATGTTGGTATTTTTATCATTGAAAAAATGAAATATCTCACTTTAATATAATGAGGTTTTTACTTTTTTTTTTTTTCTAAGCATAAAACATTTGGAAAGAATCACAGCCATTCTTTAAAGTCTGTGAAAGTAAATTCATTTCCAGATTAAAATAATGATGAAAATGAAGAGGTGAGATGTATATTGTGGGTTTTTTTTTTTAAATCACTCAGTATTGAACGTACATTTTCGGTTACTGGGATACTTCATTTTCTTGAAGTTCTTAGCATTTTATAATATTTCAGATAAGATGAGTCTGTTCTATAGCATAATCAAACTTCTGTAGTTAAATGTGATAAATAAAACACCCAGGCAGCTTTAATAACTTATAACGCTGGTCTGATCTCATGAAAATTGAGATGAATTTTTTGAAGATTGAACTAGGGGGTAAGGGAAGAAGAAATGTATCATTGCTGCATATTATAATCACAAAATGTAGCCTGTGGCTTTTGTAATAACATAAAAATGGAACTATGCAAGTTAATGAAAATAATTATGAGACAGCCACATTGTCTGAAGATCCACAAATCCACACTTGGATAACAATACATAATTTTTGTTGGAATGGAAAACTGAAATTGGAGATCTAAAATTGTATATGAATACTGGGAGAAAATACCAGCCTTATAAAAGTAATTATAGGACTGGATTTACAGCTTCTCCTGGTCCTTGGAATATTGAAATGTCACCAAAGAAATACCTAGCACTTTCTCTGAAAATGAAAGTTGAATTAAAAGAGTCTTAATACGAGCTAAAAATACTATATTAAGAAATGAAAAAAAATAACGAGCCAAATCCCACCGTAGAAGAAAATCTGAAGCTGCCAGAAAATTTGGGGGTAGACTAGGCTATGATAATAAAGGACTATATACACTCAAATTTTGTCAGACTGTGTGCTCAAATGAGTATGCATATTAACATCATGAATATTTTGAAATTATGTTTTTTATTCATATTTCTATAATAAAGATATGAATTAATCACACATTAGGATATATTGACAGATGTTCAGACTTTGTGACTACAACTTTGAGTCTCCCTCTGCCGCCTTCTGATCACAAATCTGTTGAATGCTTCATCCCCAGGCGTAAGCCAAAGCAGACCAACGGATACTCCAAATTGTGCCCACAGGCCTCTGGGGCCATTCTCAGCTTTTGGAAAAAATAAAATTGCTTGCAAAGAAGTTCTGACCTCATTTCATTTTCCTGTTATGCTTCTTGTCACATTACATGGGGATGATGCTAGCCAACTAAAATGACTTTATGCTAGCCTTGGACGATGTGGCCTCAAAGCATCACCATTTCAACTCGTAAACTTTTTTACTTTATTTTTTTCAAAATTTGGAAAAAAACAAAACCATATAACCACACAGCCCCTCCTACCCCCCCCTTAAATTATCTCCTTAGGCCTGAAAGCTATAAAAAAATCTAGCATCAGCAAAACAGCATTAAAACTACATTTGCTGATATACTTGACCTTTACACCAGAGCAAATCAATAGTAACAGTAATGACAGACTATTCAGAGTGCTGCAAAAATTGTCTAGAAGGAAAATCTGCTCTCAGCATTTACAGCGAAGAGAAAAATCTGAACATCCTTCTCAAAATTAATGCTCTCTTAGCAGAACTGTTGCAATATCATAAAACCAAGGACTCATTTTGAATTCTCTCTACTACCCTTGAAGTCCATGTAAATGGTTTCCTTGGTATCAACATGAACATAATGTAAAGAGACCAATCATGGATATTAAAAAAACCCCAACAATTTGCGTAAAACTTGTGAGAATTTATAAGGTGGAGATAAGAAAGTCTACAAGACAAATTCATTTGCAAAACAAGATGGTGACCTTCCTAGAACCAGATGAGGTAATAACAAGCTATACTTAGTTTGCCTTTGACAACATGCATCTCTGTGGTTGTCATTATCATAGGATCATACCATCTAATCAAAACATAAACCTGGAGCAGAATGAGGTAAAACAGATTAATGCATCAATGACACCCTAATGAAGGTGGTGAGACTGTATCTTACAAGAAAAAAACCAAAACCAAACCTTAATTTCTCTTTTAAATCCAGATATTAACGTAGCTATGAACTTCAGCAGGCTGTACTACCATAGAATCATGGCCAAACAGCTTTATTACATTTCCACCTCTGATTAATTAATAATTTCTGCAGACATGATACCACATGAACCTAGAAATACAACAGGAATACATAACTGACTGTTCCCAGCTTATACATGTTTGAGTTTGGGTAGCATCCAAATTAAAACTTCTTCAATGATAATCAGGACAATTTATTTCTGCACCACGTGCTGGATCAGAAAGTCTTTCATGAAGACAGTTAAACATAAACCAAGGAGAGTTAAGTCAATACAAAAAGTGCAGAAAAGTCTTGGAATCTGAGAGGCTGTGAGTTCCTTATGGGCGTGGATGACAACTAGAACACACTTCTAAGGATGAAAGAGGAAGGATGAAACTGAAGAAGAGAAATCAGCAAAAGAGACAGCAGATGTGAAACATTAGAAACAAGAAATTGAAAATGAAGAGGTCAACTTTCATTGGACTTGGTAGTAGCTAGTAAGCACATGAAAAGAGTCTTGAAACTCTCAGCAAATCATCACACATAATTCTTGACTTGCAAAATTTCAAACAGGGATTCCTCAAAAGCTAAGCAAGGAGTAAGCAGTTCTACTAAGTTATTGCTGAAGTTGGACAGATACACAAGGAGACGTAAGAATCTAGTTCAAATCCATCTGTGTATTTTGGATGCTTTTTGAAAAAAGTACAATCTTGAGGATTTCCATGTAATTCTTCTAATGCATCAAGTCCATGTTGACACAATCTTTTGCACAAAAAATTCCCAAATTGCCTGTTCGCCATATTAAAATCCTCAAAGGCATCCCTCTGTTTCTCTTTGTAGAGTTCCTTCTGATTATAAGATTAAAAACAAAACAATATGGTAATCCTTTTCCTATCTTATTTCAGCTGGTAAAGCACTTACCTAGAGTATAGGAGAGTTTATTCTAACCCTGAAGAGCATTGCCATTTTCCAAGCACTATCCTAACTTTTATCCTATAAATTTAGGAGATAATCTGTTTCTCACATACCTCCTTCTGATTCCCCATCACCATTCTGTAAAAAAGAGAAAGGGATTCATGGGCCGTTTATGCATCTTCTTTATATTTTCACATAAGCAGTCTTTGGTGTGTTAGAATTTTTTTTTCAAGCCCATAAGGATGAAGGTAGAGCCAAATTGAAACTTCCAGACACATCCACAAATGCACGTGCAAAAGCACGATGGAAATAAAATGATGTTTCTGAAGTTGTGAAAAGTAAACGTACAGAGACTAAGATAAACTCAGAAACTCGGACTCTATGGGCTCTCTGTTGCTCAGGAGCAGTTCCATTGGCAGTGAATAAAACTCATCATGTGTATAAGGCATTCTTATGTCACAAAGAGCTACTTCTGGCAAGCAATGTCTGTAAAATCACTTCCGTCTGTTATGCTGCTCTGTAACACAAAATATGATAAAAATTGAGGTTCTTATTGGA
The DNA here is from genome assembly GCF_963924245.1 of Chroicocephalus ridibundus. Lineage (NCBI taxonomy): Eukaryota > Metazoa > Chordata > Aves > Charadriiformes > Laridae > Chroicocephalus > Chroicocephalus ridibundus. The sequence goes on from NC_086292.1 coordinate 35,780,537, forward strand.
CTCTTTTTACTGATCACTAAGGAGTGGCATATAGCAAGGAAAAAAAATCCAAATTCAAGAATGACTAATTCAAGAAAGACTTGAACATCTCCCATGATTTCCTGGGAGAAAAAATAATGTCTGAATTAAGAATGCTGCTGATGTGTACCAGAGAAAAGGACAGAGGGATTTTGAGGGAACAGCAGAAATGACAAAATCAAGACAGATGAATACAGAATATAAAGATATTTTATTATGACATTAGTGGTGTAATTTATGCTCAGTTAGTAATTTGTCATAACTCACACCTCTGTCTCTTTAAATAGCTTAGTTTTCAACCCAGTCTGTACTTCCCCCCACAGTCTTTTCATTATGATTTCAACCTCAAGTTCAGCTTAGCAGAAGCATCTACATTTGATTTTTTTTCCTCTGTGTATCTGTACAAATAACAAATATTTATTTAAAAGTTATATATATATGGTCAAGAAGTGCCGATTTTGTTATTTAAAAAAAGTTTACTAAAACTCATACCAATTATCATCTACAAAATATTAAGGACATGAAATATTTTAGTTTGAAATGAACTTCACCGTCTCTTCTGACAACACTGGGGAGTACTGTAGCTACTATCAAGAAGTCTATGTATGATATCAGCTGGTTCTGGAACTTGTCAGCAATATTTTTAATTGCTGAATTATGGCAACGTCAGAGAGTTCTTCCACATACATACTTATTCACCTGAATATTTTTAAGAGATTAAAGGAACTAACCAGACTTCAGGGAAGAACTGCAATTTTGAAACTGCATCTTCTTTCCCTTGTGCAATGAATCAATGACCAGATGAACTCATATAAGACAATAATACTTCCTGCCTCTCTTTGCCCAGCATTCAATCAGTGCATAGTAAAGATTATAGAAAAAGTTTCAGAATTTAAGTACTTCTTATGCCTTTAGTGTCTTTAGTCTTTACCTGTCTGTCTTAATTTTGTCTTTAACTATCTTGAAATATGAATAACACATTAAAATCTTTGCTGAAACAAGAGAGGTATCAGAGATATGTCGACTGGGTGATGTTTGAAGCCAGGCTACGATTAGTTATTGGTTAATATTTCAATCACAAAAAGCTAGGAATAAATTAGTATCTGAATGCAGTCTCACTCCAGTAATACTGATAGAATACGTACTCTGTAGAGAAAGAAGACAACTGTGGAAAAACAGTTAGATACGGTCTGGTGTCTAAAGTGTTTCTAATTAAATAAGTTCTAAAATTCTCTTTATATTGTTTGCACTTGGCATTCACAAGTTTAACGGTCATTCTAGGTTAGTATGCTTCAAAATCCACTTTCAATTGTCTTCTGATTACCAGTAGGTATTTTAACAGATCAGCTTATAAATGATAAGAGGAAGAAACCAAAAGGCAAGATGTTTCCAGTTGCTTTCATCATAAAGGGGTACCCTTCTCTGTAAAAATCTAGTGAAATGAGAAATCCTGTTTTCCTCATGAGAAATTAACATGTTCCTTATGGCAGTAGTTAACTAGAATCCAAGGAATTATCTGAAGCAGTTGCTTTACCTGTAGGACACTGAGGCTTGTATTGTTTAGGAGACAGTGTTCTGTATTTTGACATGAACGAACATTTTCTTGAATTATATTTCCAGAAGAAAACCTATACTCTCGTCACCTACTTCTCTACTACTACATGTGGGCCCTGGAGCATTGTTAATTGCTCTCCTTGTATTCCTAATGTGATTAAGCTTAGTTACAGGCAAAACAGTTCTCAAATCCACATTTTAATTTTTTTGAGGGAAAGGATATTTCTTTGCACAACTGCAGCTCTGCTTTCATTTTCCAAAATTGTTCTCCATTTATACTCCACTAAGGTTATACGATTTCTCACTTTATGAGAGACTTGTGAACCTTTTATCAAATTTTGAATTCATCTGCGTCCAACAGCTGCCTCTTTGCATAAGTTGGGATAAATAGGGACTCTTCTTTTTTTTGGAAGATTAGAGGGAAACATGGAGAAGAGCAACTTTGGCAAAGGTTTGGCTGGAGCAGGTAGCAGTGGCCTTGTAGTGGTTTGAGATGTCAGGATTGTCTGAGGGGTGGGGCTCAAAGGCAGAGAACGACAACAACAAAGACTGTATTTTTAACCTTGGGAGGAGCTAATAGTATGAAAGGCTGAAATGAAGGCACTTGGAGCAGAGATGAGCCTGTGTATTTATGTTTTGGGTTTGGTGGGAAGACAGAGGGAAAGTGCAAAAGCAAGGTAACATGCTAAAGAAGGGCTACATCAGAAATTATGATCGCTGCCATTTATGCTGAAGACCGGTCTGCAGATACAGGACAAAGGTAATAGCCACTGGACTCCTGGCATGTATCAAGTGGTGGCGGTGGGCAACTGGGGGGTTCTGTAGGTAAGTTATTTCCATGTTACTCCTAGTAGTAGAGCAGGTATAGCATTTTATGATCTTTTAAAAACATTTTTAAATGTTGTTGTTTTTCCCCCCAATATAAATAATTAGTTAGAAGCACTATATAAAGGAAGAAATTACATAACTAATTAAAACAAAAAATCCTTTCAAGGACACAGACAAAACTGAAAGGTAATGCGCATAAGGGGATTGATGCACAATAAGGCGAACAATATCCAGTAGAGACATAGAAAGGCTGACCCACCAAACTCTCGTATCTCACAGATAGCTTAACAGTAAATGAACACCTGCCTGGGAAGATCCATTTAAGATTTAAGTGGAGAGTAGGAGAATCCACTGGGAGATCCAGTGGGAGAGTACAGTTCCACTAATATATATGTATGCTGAAAACACACATTTCAATTTTATTCTTGGACAACTACATATTTAGCACTTATTGCATTTTTACTGAAACAGACACGACTGGGTATATTAACTAGAAATTCTCCTACGCACAAATTTTCTGTACAAGACCAGCTGTACTCCTTCTAGTAACAGTTAAGAGGACTGTAAGTATGCAAAGATTGTTGGCTATCGGCTGGAAGTAAAGATTAATATAGTGATCTGGATTGTGAAATCAAATTTTGTTGAAAAACAGGAGAATAGCTACATTACCAGAAGTAAAAAACTGGGCAATGCTGTATTGACAGTGAAATATTAGTCTTTGTGTATAGCCTTTGGAACATTAAACACTACAGTTATAGACAAACTATTCATGTTATGTAGGTTATATATTAAATTCTCTACTCCTCTCCTCACTTCAAATAACAACAACCCATCATCCTGACATAGAAGATGATGAAGTTGAAGGCACACAAGTTATCATTCAAGGCAAGAAAAAACCCACTGTAATGTTGACTATTTTTTGTGTGCTTCTGAAGATAATCTGCGTAACAATCATCTATCTGAATTCATCATAGAATTGAAAAAAAAATAAATTTGCTTTACCATTGAGAACATGCCACTGAAGGAAAGGAGTAATCATCTGCATGCAACACCATCTGTGTACCATTAGCAAATTTCAGAATGGATTAGGCCATGTGGTAAAATTATCAGTCTCTGACGTGACTGCCATCAGGCAAGCCCTGAATTAATACAGAGCAAGTCTCTGCAAAAAAGTAAAACAGTGCTATCCTAGATGCATACACATGATGAAAAACCCAGCTGACCTCCATGTACTTTTCAAAAATACTGAAAGGATGAATTCTGAAGTGTCTCATTTTCAATAAAATGAAGAAGAAAAATAAAATGAAGAAGATATCATTTGATACTGTCATGGAAAGAACAGAAAAGACAGAGCTTTTGCCTTTTAATAGAGAATTAGCAAAAACGATAGCGAAAACAGTAGAGAAAACAGTATTTGTTCTTTGCCTTTTCTTTCTCATCCTGGCTTTTCTCTCATTTCATTCTCAAGTGGAGATCATTACAGAGAATTAAGAGTTGCAGTCTGTGCCGTGGACTTGGGATGTGCTGGTGCACGTCAGGTGGGTTCACAGCATTGTGCTGTGAGAGAGAAGGAAGAATAAGGCAGAAAAGAAGCAAACGAGATATTTCTATATAGATAAAGCAAGGTATCGAGGGTTTTGAGGAAATAATCTCCCCTCACTTCAAACAGCAACATCTTTCCCGGAGACTAAGAGGGAAAAGGAGTCACAGCTAAGGCTGCAGCCAGTTATGCTGGCAGTGAAGAGGCTGAGGGATTCTAGAGTTTAGGATGAGTTTTCACATGCAGGAATAGAGTGGAAAGTGTGATTAAAACAGAGCCACAACAGTCTTTGAGATGTCGGGGTTCTTCAGCTGAAAGAGAATTTAAATCAAAATTGCATCACTGTTTGCAGGGAGGCCTAGTGAAACAGAAGCTTGCACAAAAATGTTGCAGACAGCAAAGGGAGTAGAGGCCCAGTCTAAACTTTTGTGTCAGCAAAAGAAGTGAGGTTTACTTTAAAAACATGAGCTAGTATTGAGCTACTGTCAGTCATTTGAAGTAGCCCTAATGCAGTGGTTACAGGATGTTTGTGCAAGGGATTGACACACCTTATTCTCAGAGGATTCAATATTTGAATTTATTCACCTGCGAATAGAAGAGAGGGCATAACAGGACCAACTTCTGTCTATATAGTCCTTGTCAGTGGCAAAAGGTCTCCTTACTTCTGTGAGATTGTTTTTTTGTGTGCAAACCACAAAAAACGAGAATTCTATACACTCTTGTACACTACTTTTCTAAGTCCTACGCTGATTAGTAAACTGTAATTAAGTAATTGGCTGTGGAAAGTAGTGCATACAGCAAAACTGTACAGTCACATGCAGCTTCCTGCATGCATAGATATCAGTACTTGATACTCGCAGTAACTACACCCACAGAGTCTGCTTACAAAATGCTATTCCTGAACTACACATTGACAAGATGTTAAACTGTTTCTCTTCCAGTTTTGCAGATCACAAGCAATACGACAGAACGAGCTCTCTCTTATTAACCTTATTCATACTGGGGGGGGGGACACAAACAACAAAAGGTAACAGAGCAACAAGAAGTAGGTTAAAGATGGGGAAATAAGGAAAAGAAGAAAAATAATATGAAGGTGAAAATGTTCCTTAAGATTTTGGTTATGTTAAGAAAAAATTCTCTAGCTTAAGAAATGAAAGCCCACCCACATGCAGTGACCAAAACTGGGTCATTAAAAACCACAGATGATAAATCCAAGACAGTTTTGGACTAGCTTTAATTTCAGTCTTGGATTTCTAATTTTTCTAGAGAAAAAATGAAACAACTCATTTCTTCTTCTTCTGAGAATATAGCATTGAATGTAATATACAATTCTGCAGTGAACAGCACCTATAAAAGTATCTGAGAATGTAAATTTCTACACTGTTATTTCAAGAATTTGAACTCATTTTGATGTTAAGTATCGTTCTCTTACTAGTTCCAAAAACTATGCCGACCTATACACCAAACTTCTCAAAAATAGTTGTTGAAAGGTATGAACAGCTTTTTTTTCTTTTTTTTTTTCCCCTTTTTAAATACACAAAACACCAAAGTTTCATGCCAGGCTTACACACCAATGCTTCTGGGTGTGACCATTCTTAGTTTCAGCATACCACAGCTTACTGTGTAGTTTTTAAGACGTCAGATTCCTGCTTCTCAGTGGTGAGGTACGTTACATTTTGTGGTGCCTCAAATCATAAATTACTCAAATCTGAGGCCAAACCCTATGAGTAAAAATGAATTGACATTGCAGCGCACAAAAGAGAAAAGTATATATCTTCTTTGCAGATATGACAAAGAGAATTTGAGGCAAGTATCAGAAGCTGCCTCTGTGATATCTTCTGGTTCTGATATGCATTAATTTTTTCAACAAAGCCACCAAATATAAACTGTCACACATCAAATCAAAAGGTTATTGTAATAATTTTCTGGCACAATTGCAATGTTCTGATGAAAGTCTTCCATGATTCCATTCAAAGAATAATGTGAACACCAGCATAGAGAGTTTTACTAGGTGTTTTTTATGGCTAATACATTGCTGAAGAAGTATTCAAATCAGTAATCTAATCAACAGAAAAAAAGTTGCTTCAGATGTGCTAGGTTCATGTTGACAAACAATATAATTCAAACATAAATACTAATGTTTTGCATTTGAAAGTCATAAAAGAAAGAAAATTCACAGCACGTATATTGTTCTACTTCTAAAAGGTAGAGAAATACAGTACTTTGAAAATCCCATTCAAAGGAGGATTAGTTATTTTGGCATAGTAAGAAACAGTGCTGATCAATATACAAGGCAAAATTTTTTATAGTTTTAGTAACAAGATACTTTTGACCTTTTCGACCTTATGAGAAAACTGCAACTGATCAAAGTGAAAGCAATGGGTCATTTGCAAGCCAAGAGAAGTACATGACAATTTTATTCTAATGCCAAAGGGCACATTAATAAAAAAACCCCACATCAAGCAACTATTACAATATTTAAAATGTTTCCCGTTGCATTCAGTAACTAATCCTGCACAATGTCACACATGGCCTCACAATTCTACAAGTTTCTATGAGCTACAAAATTAATAAAACACTTCAAGGTATGACGAACTATACGGAAACTACCTAAACCACTGTAAAGCTGGAGGAGTGCTCTTAAATTTGTTTAAGGTTTAGCAATAAGTACAAATGTTACCCGAACCACACCTTCCACAGCAGCATGTGAATTATATTAAGAAAATTAATATCATTAATTTTTTAGGGAAAAAAACCCCAAACTATAGGAATCTAAATGGAAAAACTTCATAGTGTCTGGATTCTGTTGTATAGCCTTTAAGATGTACAAATGAGAAGATGGAAGATACATTAGATAATTTAACATAACTATAGCAAACAGTGCTTATATAGTGCACCAACAAGAAGATAATATCCCTTTTTAAGCAGTTAAATAATATAACTGATAAATTTTACCAATGGCTTTTACTTTTTTTTTTTTCCTTTCCAAACTGAATAATAAAGAGGCATTCAAAATAGGAAGGAGAGATTTTCCTCAAAGGAAGGAATCTCTAGAACTGGATGCAAGATAACTTTGACTGGAGACAACCAAAAATAACATACAGGTTTCTGCCACATTCACTATCAGCAACTGGAAGATCTTTTTCCCTTGACCTTTAAGATTTCAAATATTAGACTGGTATTATTATATTACTGCACATTTACTAAAATGAAGACATAACATCAGACTAAAGCTTCAAAGGGCATTTATTTTGTATGCAAAGAGGTAAAAACTTGTCATCCAGTTGACCTGTGCAACTGAATTGTATTAATTTCTTAAAAATCAAGGACTTAAAAAAAATTAAGAGACATACACAATGAAACTATCTTCCTTTTAAAATAATTCAATTTCTTATAAGAACAAAACTTAGAAAATCTAACATTATGAAACTAATTTGCAGATAGAAATAACAAGATTAACAGTCATGTTGGTACTTACCCACTAAATGCCTGGACTGCATAAAGCTTGGAAGTATCCAAGGAACTTCCACTTACTATCCGAGCCTTTAATAAAGACCAAAAAAAGTACAGTTACTCATTTGCTGTTAATAAGTCTTGGACAGAATTTAACTGCAGCAAACATGTAACACCTAATATGAAAATGTTTAGCAGGGTCAGCTCCAGGCCAAAGCTAAAGTAACTATTGCTTTGGAACGCATTTTGGTAGCATTCAGCATTTAACTGAAACACTCTGCAAGAACCCGTGGGAAACTAAGATACTGCTTCCCAAATATTGTTGTCCTTTAAGTCCTATAGTGTATGCAGCGTAGATGATAATTAGAGGCAAAAATCCCAGATACCATCTTTGACAGTAGCAGACCCCTGTGTTGGCAATTATGATAAGCACAACAGTGAGGGTTATCCTGTTTATAAATGCAACATGTTTGCAATGCACTCAAAGGAGAACAAAAGAGTGGAAAGCTGGGAAAAACATGCAAATTTCACAACTAAAATGAAGGAACCAAACAGGTCAAATAATTCACAAACAAACATCAATGAAATACATGATCCCTATAGTAAATACGTGATTTTAAACCTTTTCATCCACAGAACCGCTATCTGAAAGAGAATTGGGAAGAAGGGGAATATAGGTTAGACAGAACAGTCTCTCAGAAAATATCTTATGCTATAAAAAACCAACACTGTTTTAACCTGCTAACACAGAGCAGAATCCAAGTAATACCTGTGCTTAGCTGTATCATTGTGACAAGACCCCTGTCACTACCTTTTAAACAAGCAAAAAGATATTCTCAGTAGATAAGAACCACTGCCACTTATGCACATAATTTATACACTGTATCCCATCTCCGCATGATTTTTTCTGGGGTTTATTTTGTTTTTTAATATTAATGAACATATATTTAATATAGTTGCAGTGTTCAAAACATAATGCTCTATTTTCAAGGAAAATGAGTGTTTCTACTAAGGATATTAAAACAAAATAAAAATCAATGTCCTGAACTGTTACTATTCTATTTTAGCACAGCTATTCATATGATGACCGAAATTACCCCCCAAATGTCAACAGAAGAACTACAATTGTTAAAGTATAAGGTATGATACATATATATATATATATCATGAATTGCTTAATGCAAAAATGTGATGTATTTACAATTACTACCAGACAGAAAATATCTGCTGACAGAAAAAACCTACCCTTATTTTTTTGTCTTATCAATTTTAAAATACAAGTACATTTAAAATTGCTTTTATATATTATTCCACCAGTGTCTTTTTTTTGTTTGTTTGGTTTTTGACACTTTATAGTACAAAGCATACATGAAACTGCATGGTTTTAATTGCCACCTTACTGATCTTTCCATTTTTACTCCCCAAGTGAAGTACACATTCTACAAGCCCTTTAAATAGTTCAGGAATTTTTAAGATGTTTAGACATTCCACATTATGTACATTATAAAATGATCATATACACCTCAAATACGTGCCACGCTTGATTTTTAAACCAGTTTATCTACAAGAAGATATCACATTCAAACACATATATGAAAAATATATTGTCAAATGTAAAGGTGCATACAGTATAATACCGACAATCCAGGGAACCAAAAGGCTCTACTGTGCCACTAATTTTAGAGGCTACTTATGGGATCAAAGCAAAGCACGTGCACAAGAACAGGCAGAATAGAAACTGGAGATAAGTTGTTCAAAACATATTTTACCAGTGAGATTATACCTGATTTTGTATTATTCAAAAAGGTTAAAGAGGATTGAGCTACTACTGGGGACTAGCAATGTCACAATACCAAATTTGAATCCACGGAAAATCCAGCTATGCAACAGTCTCTCCTCCTTTGTGAGACCAAAATGCTTGACTACAGATCTTGGCTTTTCTTTCACAGCTATTGTGAACACTCCTTTTAGAAAGAGTAGGCTTAAAAGTATGAGCTATGGTTTATTGTCCCAAGGAAAATGTATGTTTTGAGTTATACAGAATATAAAATTAAAACTGTTACTAATAGTAAATTCCACAATTCAGTGAAAATAGAGTAAGCACATCATCTCTGTGCATCAAGAATATCTGCTTGCTGTGAATTGGTTCTTTTCATAGTTCTCCTCCTGAATATAAACAGACATAGTATCAATTTTTATGTTTTAGCAAAACCCATTAAGGTATTTTTTTCTGCTGGGACATGAACTATTCTGATGTTTTCTCACTTTACAACGTCCTCCCTTCAGAAATACTAGCATTTTTATTTTGCTTCAGAAATTAATTCTTGACTATATTAAGCTATAGTGGTTTAGTTGTCAAATTACCCTAAATTGACTGAATAGATTTATAGAAATCTAAATCTCAGTATTATTTATGTGAAATGCAATTTTTAAACAGTTTGCAGGTACTTTACTACCAGCTGCCTAAAGAATCATATTAATTATATGTTTAATTCAATTGTTTAGAAAGTTATATTAAAAAGTACAAAATTGTTGAGACTTCCACATTAAATGGAATTTTGTATTTCAGAGCACGAGAGATGGACACATGAAATTTTCTTTACCTCTCCTGGGTTTCAGCCAGCTTCATCTAATTTCACTACATTTCCTTTACTGGAACCTAATTTTGCCTAAATTTAGGAAGGAGAGGAACAATCAAAAATTAGGAAGGGGGGAAAAAAGGTATTACATGTTTGATTTAACTTGTTTTTCTTGCAGTGTCTACTTAAAAAAAAAAGATAAATTGCACCAGTCTAACAGCTTCTTTTCTCAATAGAAATTGCATAAAGCAGACAACTGACGCAGATTTCCCAAAACAAGATTTTGAGAGCATCTTTTTTGTAAGAAATGACTGCATCTTCAGAGACGAAATTAGTTTGAAAACTTCATTGTTCTTGCTTCTTCTGAACTCACCACGAGTGAAATAATCTGAACTGTGGAAGTGTTGTCTGTGTCTGTGAGAGCACCAAATCAGGAGGTGTACTGTCACCAAGCAGTTCACTTCAGTAGTCATTGGACTACCAGAATAGACAGCAACATTCCTTGATGTAGATAAGAAATGAACTGTGATTATGTAAGAGACCACTGAATGCATTTTCAAATCAGGGATACAAGACTAGACATCTCAGATTATACTGCTGAATGACAGTGATTTACTTAAAAGAGCTTATCTTCATGTAACTCATTTCTGCCATCCACACATTCTATGGCAAAAACCTAACCTAAGAACAGTGTAAACGCTGGTTTTGTTTAGTTAACCCTATGGGATGCTTCCTATTTCATTTCAATTAGTTTATTTCTCCTTAGCTTTTTATGTGAAAATTCACTACATTACGAAATAGAAGTATAGCCTTCATGTTATGCCATATGCCATTTTAGATAACTGGAAGGTGTTTTACTAGGATTATAGGAAAAAACCATGGAGTGATTACTCCATAACTGTTGCTATTTCAGCTCAGTGCATTCCATATATATACCTGTGTAATGGAGTGATGCAGAGTAGGATGGTCATCTAGCTACTTACAAGTGAAAATTATATTTACAAATGTCAAATACTGAAGGCAAAAGGAAGCCCCCTCCTTTTTTTTTTTTTTTTTTTTTTAGGCAGTCTGATAGTTTCAAACTCAATTATATTTAATTAGGTAACTGGTAAAAAGAAGAAAAAACTGTTTTAATTTAGTTAAGGATAGTGTAGTGGTACAAGGTTTCTGCTGTTCATTTAAGTTTATATAATTATAACAATTAAAACAAAGAGGAAGAAAAGGTAACATATCATTAATTAGAGCAAAGAAATCATGATGATCAGCTACCATATGACATGTCTGCAAATAAGCTCAATTTCTATGTAGAATTCTTAAGAGTCAATGACAGAACACAAAAACCTTAGGAAAGAGTGGACAACCTTAAGGAATATTTAGCAAACCATATTTTAAAATGCTCCTGTTTAGCTAGAAAGTTCTCTCCAGCTCTGTACCATCCTTCACCAGTTATCTCTAATCCTCCTTCTTTACTACCACTCCCTAAGCCTCCCCTAAACAGACATAAACATTTAGGTAAACAAGAAATTAAAAATATTGACTCGTTAAAATTAGTCTTTAAGTTTCTGTTAATAAGAAGTTCCAGATATTAAAAGGCTGTATAACATTCAACATACCCACTAAATTCTGGCTTCCGTTGAAAATGGTTCACAAGCATCCACTCAGGTTAATCCGCAGATGGGGGTGGGGTGTGTGTGTAGTGAAGGAGGTTTACCTGGCATTCTTTCAGCCCCCTCAAATAAGCCCCCAAGTTATTTTCTATCCTCATATCAGTTTAAAGGTGTTGAGAAGACTAAGTAAAATTTCTGAACAAGTGTTTATTAACACTGCATAATTACTATTAAAACTCAGTCTGAAAACTAATAGATCTTACAAAAGTTGAACTTGAATTCATCGTAGAAGAGAACTAGTTTCTATACCCAAATTTCCTAGGAAAAAAAATAATCTCTAAAGGACACTGAAAAGGCAGATTCTTCCAGTTTGAAAGATAAACTGGCAAGGAAGATACAAATGTGAAGACAGACCTTTGCTTTTTAGCTTATGATACCACCAGAAATACAACTGGACAATAGTCTCATCAGTCAGCAGAGATATTTATGAGAGGTTCAGAAGATTCCCCCGCGCCTCCAGTCATAAACTTCCTTCAAGCCTTGTGTCATTATTTGACTTATGCATTTTTCTAAGCAGCAGAGCATCATCGTAATACACTTCTCTTTCTTTAAAGACTGCAAAAACTTAGTCCACACTCCCCCGCTTCATAGCACAAGAACTGTAATAAGGTCAAAAAAATCTAAACTGTTAGGAAACCCTAGGATTAAAACGGTATTATGTATACTACCTTGATTTTCCATTCCTATAAGTGTAGATAATTGTGTAATACCAAATTGGAAAAAGATTTAAAGTTCATTATTCTCTCAAAGTACCATTTTAATCTTTAATTCTGCAAAATGGTTGCAAGAATGTCAAACCAACTGATAATTACGTCATTCCTGGAAGCAAACCCTTTAGACATAATACTTGCTGGAATTAGATAACAATACAGCTGTTCCATGGAAATAACATGTGTAAAGTACCCCTAGTCAGAAGTAGTTTGTAGTCTTAGCTGGACAATTTTAATTAGTATGCATTAGTAAGAAAGGGAAATAAAGTATGACACCCAAGGTCAAATAAAAGCAGCACATTAAAGTAGTAGGTTGTCTGTCCAAAACAACAACACAAACTAAGCCATGCTAAAATAATAAATGCTGTACCCAGAAGCTAATATTACCACTACAGAATAGAATATTACAGTATGTAAGCCTAGAGTATATTGTGTTGCTGAAGCATATTCTAGGAAGATTTACTGTATAACGCTTGAAAGATAATATTAAAGCTAGCACACCATAAGAGATGAGTGATGCCTGTCTGACAAAGAGAAGGTTAAACTTGAATAAAGCTTGGTTGACAGGAGAAATAGAAGAATTGCTGCTAGCACTTTACTAGCAGTGATGTAGAAAAATTACTAGCGGATACATTGAGAGCCAAAACAGGAGGTCAGCTTGGTGAAGATAAAAACTGCATTTGTGTCTGTATTAATAAACTGGTATGTAAATCTGAAACAAGAGGACATGCTTTAAAAGCATCTCTGGTCTTTAGAGATTGAGTCCCATTAGACTTCTAATGGCTCTTATTTTCTACTATCTTTCAATAGCTACTAGATCCTTCTACCACCTTCTGAAACTTGCCTCTAAAATAATAAATTATTGACTATCAAGAGAACTATTTGATAATGGAATGCGGTATGATACTCGTGCTTCTTAATTTTTGGTGGTGTCAAAAAACTACGGTCCTCTTGAAAACTGGGCTTTCTTGACAGTCTCCAGCTTGTAAGAACGAGGGTAGGGAATAAAACGCAGAGATCATTTTAAGCACTCTATTCTGTCTCCAGAACACATCAGAATGGTAAAACACACATTATCCATAATGGATAAAGAGGCATATTTTAGCTCTTTTGATACAAATGATAACAGTAAATGGAACCAAGTTATTAACTATAGTTTATGAAAGCAATCAGATAATTGATTATTGCAAGTCTTTCCATATCACAGCCAACATCCCCACAAAATATCTGACTTGGATCACTATATCCTAGTCTTACTTGCAAGCTGACGTTCCATTGTGTTTCTTCCAAAGCAATCCAGGCAAACAGCCACCTGGTTGGGCACCAACTGTGAGAGTACTCCCTCAGGACTCAAAGAAAAGCATGTTCCTTGGTACTTTTTTACACTGAACATGAGGATTTCACCAGGACATGCAAATTGGTTTGTGGTAACAGCATAGACAGAAGTGACAGTAGGGCAGGAATGTTAAATGACTGCCCGGGACATAGGAGCGTGCTGCTGACCATCTTAGGCAACAAAACGGACATGTGCAATGGCAAATAGTTTAGTGCCATAAAAGCAGATCAGAAGGTCAAAGCAGTTGGTGCTGAAGATTCAAGCATCCACACCACAAATGTTTTGGTGGCATTTATTTCATACCATTTCTCTTTTTGGCCCTGTTGACTGGAAGTCCACTAGCTGCTGAGCACATGAGGTATGATCTTGGAGAGCAACATCTGCCTCGGTTGCGTGAGTAAAATATCTAGATCACACTCAGACATTCCAGTGGTCAAACAAAATATTGTGAATTGGGAAGACTAAGAGATTTGCTGTTGTAAAATAAAATGATGACAGTGGCAAACCCATAAGTCATATAAATGTTCTATTGTTGAAGACCAAGAACAATACATACGCCTAGCATCGAGAACAAAGGAGCAGAACATAATACCTGGGAGACAGTTGCATATTTCACAGGCTATGATGTTCATAGCTGCTATTGGTATGAAGTGGTTTCATCTCTTGTGGGGTTGTATTAATTTCCTAGCTAAGATTTAAGAAACTATCTAAAATAGACCAAAAATTGTCTTCAAAAAACCCAAACTAGGAGGGCCGAAAAATTTAGGTAAAACTTACAGCAGTGGAAGAAAAAAAATGAGTCAATGTATAATCACACACAGAATAAAAAAAAATAAAAATTACATCAGCCAACATTGCTTACTTAGATAAGACAAAGAAATCAGATTTTCTTCTGTTGATAAGCAAACTGGTTTAACTGATATAAGAGATGGAAGAGACTTGAAATACCACAATGATAATATGATTTTTGAAATTTGTTTTTCATGACATTCCCTATGTAAGCAAGATAAATACAGTAGAAGTGAAATTGGTAAAAAATAGCGTACAGTTGTGCTGTGATATTTGGGAGTAATTCTTTTGGTAAAAGTATCATGTGGCATAACAACCAATATCATACAGGTCAATTTCAGCCAATGTTCTCAGCAAGTTGGATGAACAGAATTTCACAGAGTCTGTAGAAGACACCAATCTGGAATGGGCTGCAAGCATCTGAAAGGACGGAGATAGAATTCAAAATATTCTTCACATATTATTGAATTCACTTCGCTGCCTTGACACTAGTTCTATGTTTGGAAGAAAAAATGAAAAATGGCAAAAAAGTGATTAGATAGCAGGGCAAGGTATATAGCCTATTTGAAATTAAAAGCATTGTAAATGTAATATTAAGGCAAAAAAGGCTACTGTAATTCCAGAAAGTATTAGTATGTGTCATATATGAGAGAGAGATGACTCAGCTCTATGGACACCTGTTAACTTCAGCTGAAGTTGTCTTTCCAGTTTTTTGAATCATGCTAAAAGTAAACGAACAGAAAGAGGATGACAAAAGCCAGAACAAGCAGAGATTCATAAAATAATCTGAGGACATACTGAAAGGATTTGGTTTGTTTTGTCTTCTTGAGAATTAAAACTAAGAAAGGAGGTGGTGACAGCACTTCAAATGCATTAGAGTGTAATGGAGTAATACTTTCTTTTTCTCCATGGATAATCATGTTAGTTACATAATCAATGTCAAATAAGGCAAGAATGTATGCTTACTCACAATTAAAAAATATACAAGTAGCATTCATGTAGCAAATAGTATGAAGTGCAGCAGTTTTTGTTCTATGATATAATTACCTTTTTTTTTTTAATTGAAGCAACTCAAAAAAAGTCTCAAGATAATTCTCATGAAAGAGATTGACCTTCTTAACAAAATAAAAAAAAAGGTTATTTTCCCTAGTGTTAGCTTTTATGCTATAGTTAGAAACCAAATCAAATTATACACTGTTTGCTTCAGCTCTTCTTGAAAGTAATAAGTTGAAATAATTGTGCAAAACCACCAAACTGACACCCAGATGTTAAGACCTATAGACTGGTACACTAGAATTCAAAGCATGACTTTTGGTTCTATTGGACTTTTTCTACCTTACAGGACACACATAAATCCTTCCAAATTGCACAATCCACTTTCATAGTTAATAGGAAAAGGCATATCTCCTTGTCTTCTGCTTTTCTTTATTTATAAAAGAAAATTTCAACCTACATACCTTTTAAAGTTCCCAAAAAAATTTCCACTACTTGATGTTTGCAGTATCTTCCCCACCTTACGGATGCAGAGATGCATCAACTCTGATTGTGCTAAATGGAACAGGAAGACCTACAGGTTAAGATTAAAAACTGCTTTATTTCTTACTCATCGATTTTACATATTCTTCTCTCCCGGTTTATTCTACATTCCATAATAGGTTTTGTCATGTCTGTCTCTCCTTATTCCACCTTGGTATATATGCCGCTGATGGACAAGAATTCCTTTGGTGAGGCTGCAATTACACTGGTGATACCTAGAGCTATACATAGTTTATGAATCTGTAATAGCATTGACAAATCACTTGCTGCTGTTTGGCCTATGATTAAGTAACCTCATTTCTCAAAGACAAGAATCAGAGTCAAAAAGATGTTTTGCCACATCACATCTCAGATTCCAGTGTAACACAAAACAAGTCCAACTAGTTTCACTAGTCAACTCCAGAGAAGCTACTAGCTTCCACTACTTTAGCTCCAGAGAAACTAGTAGCTATCACTACTTGTATCGTGAAAACAGATCACAATCTTTTCTTCTTTTCTGTGTTCAACAGGGTTTTCTTTTTTTTTTTTTTCTCTAGTTAACTTGTATCTCTTAATACACCTTGTTCTTTACCATAGTATTGACATTTTCTCAACAGCTCTACCAACAACATAATTAGAAGACATGGGCTACCTGGAAAAACCTCTCTTTACATAAGTTTTAATCTGAAAATTAGTAAAATTTTCAGTGGAATGAATAAGACTTTTACATGAGGAAAGTGCAGAAGAAAACTCTCTTTAAAAAGTTATATGCATTAAACAATATAAAAGCGCAGGTGTCTATGCATGGGTCTATTTTTTATTTTTTTTTTACTAGAATTATTTATATATCAAACAATCCTGTCTTTATTTTCAGGTTTACTAAAACTTCTGATCATGCAAGGTATTTTAAGAATACTCTCTATTGATCAAGGAGGTAAATCTCATGGTTGACAGAGTTTCATCATTTTCAACAATAATTTTGGATCAGCAGGAACTAGAGAGGTTTCAGATATTTTCTCCTAATTAGAGTCCCAGGGAGACGCAACTGTGTAGGTGCTCCACTGATCACCTCGAAAATGTGCAGAAATAAAAAGTCTGGCACCTGTCCAGAATTTTGCTTTGGCAGCAAAACAGAGAATCTGTTTATTTTCACACTTTATTTTAATATCCTACTTCCCCAATAGATCAGAGGAAGATTTGAGCATATTTATGAACTCATGTTTTCCAAGTCATTACATTTTTTAAATGCATGTCTAGATATTTTTTCAGCCAGTTGCTTTAACAAGATTCCTTTTATCCTGAAGCTACATAATAAAATAATGCAGTGTTATTTCTGCTTCTAAAATACAATGATCTAAAGAAAAAGCTTAAATGTTTAAGAAATAAAAATAGAAAATATTTCTTAATCTTGGTGATAAGATATTGATTTGCATTCATTTCCACAGCAGAACCAGTATAAATAAGTCCTTGGAACTGACATTCACGCTCAGGTTTTCTCTTAGCTCTAGCAAATTTATTTTAAATCTGTTTAAGCACAAAAAGGGTAGGGAAATTGCATGAATATTAATCAATCTACATTAATTCTAAAGCCAGTGAAAATAGTGTTAAATAGTTCTTGAAAGGAGTAGAGTAGTAGAGACTTTTTTTCTTTTATGAAGGAAATTAGGAGTTTTAATGAATTACTTTTCCTAAAAAAGGAAGTTATTCTCTAAACAGAAGTGGTTTGGGGTGGTTTGTTTTGGGTTTTCTCCATTTGTTTTTAATAGCCAAAACATGGATGATTTCTGCTAAACCTTCCTCATTAAGGATGTGGGATTTTTGTGGGTTTTGTTGGTGTGGGGTTTTTTTTTCAATGATGATTAAAGAACAGGTATAGCTACCCCAGCAAAAGGGCATCTGATAACAATAGAATTTTTTTTGACTCCCAGACTGTTACACAAGTGTATTTGTGACACGTATGGTCCTGATGTAACGCACACTGATTGAGTAAGAGTTATTATGCTAAATTGTTGATCCTTGATTTATTTGGTTACTATCCTTTTTTCAAAAAGATGAAGTGGTACAACTGAAGATTTTCTGATAAACAGGAAGCCTGTAACTACAAAATTAAAATCTAATCAGCCATAAGAACACTATTATATTTTCTGAAAGACATATTAAACCATTTTCTAATGAATTCTTTTACTTAAGGTTTCTAAAACTCGGGATTATTTTTTAACAGATCTTGGAAAAAAACATAACTTCTTGTTAATAGGGGTTTGCTTTTATTTGAATGTTAAAAGTCTCTAAGATGATGATCACTACTCTCAGTATAGCTTTCCTTACTCCCTCTTTTGACAGACTGAACGCATAGTAGCAGCAAACTGAGGCAGATCCTCCTTCTATGAAGCCCTAACTTTAGAGTCGGCAGTGAATGTAACTACTTGCTCTTTCTTCACAGACAAAAGATGGATGTATCATCTTAACCATTAACTGATTAGATTTCCTCATGTAATTTTTCTAAAGCAACCTTTCCACAATTCTATTAATCTCAGGGTGAACGGACTACCATATGCTGTCTTAAATCTCTGTTACCCCTTCTCCCCATCAAAGGGCAGATAGAGAAGCGGGAAGGGTAAAGTCTTATACCTGACTCTAGAGTGAAACCAGTGGCAAGAAACAAAAATAAATGCATAGACTCTTATGTGCACAAAACAAGCAAATGCAAGAGAGACTCAGTCAAATTGTTATGTATTGGTTACATGTTGGAGTTGTTCATAATTCTTTAGAACACTATTTTACTTCCTGTAATATTACCGGAAGATTCCTAGAGTGCACATATGTATGTGTGTGTGTGTATATATATACATGAAAAAGGATTTTCTAGAATTTTAGCTGAGCAGGTTGAATGCAAGAATATATTGTATTTATCAATTCCTACCCACATCATCTGAAAAAGTATTTTGTTTCCCCCCACTTCAGCTTCTTACCCCCCACAAGAACATAAATAAAAGAAGTTTACCTGACCAAAAGACAGGCACAAACATGAAGTTAAGAAAGATAAAAAAAAAAAAAAGGACAGTTGGAAAAACTGGATTATTAAATTCCGTAGTTCACTGTCATGCCCAATACAGCACCAAAATAGATTCCTTAACTTGCAATAAATCTTGTTTCCTCAGTACCACACATCTATTCAGGTGTATAGCAAGGGTATCTATTTCTTCCCCAGCCTGTTTACACAATACATCTGTTCCATTGTCACTGGCTTCTGCTGTGAACATGAAAGGAAATTTACACTGATGAAAAGTCTCTGTAATCTAACTGTTTACATTATTTACATACAAAGAGAAGAGCAACAGATGAATCAACTTCTGATAAAATTTATTATGTCCCCAAATCTAGTTCTTTATACCTCATACGTTAGGTGAATATATATTTATTCTTTCTAAACATTGCAGAACAACTATATCAGCCACATAGCATACACAGTCAGCCCTTATATTAATAAATTCTTTCATCACCCCAAGTTAAAAAAAAATAAAAATCTTTTAGGGATACGGCAGAATACAACCAAAACCTTGTATCACTGAATACTGTTGTTTCAATATTCTGAAACAGAACAGAAATCTGGGGGCTTGGTGTTGCTGTTAACTTATTAACTAAAAGTGCTCCTGTCTGGGCTATTCTTTCACAATGTTGCAAAGACTAATTACAGCATACTCATTCATTAACTTCTTTTTATTTTCCCCATTAGACTATGCCTGAGGCTGGAAAGATAAGAAATGCCATTGGGCTGAGTGAAGCAAAAGAATCTTAAAGAGATAACATAAAAAATGTTTATTTTGTACAAGGTGATGATTAACTCAAAGGAAACTTAAATGCAGACACAACTCTGCTTCAAGCCTTCCACAGTGGGGCCTTCTGGTGAGTGTTTACAATGAAGTACACCTAAGTATGTCAAAACTATATCAACTTAAAGCTGCATTAGTTCAAGACAGCTTGTTTAGATTTAATTATGCCTAAGCCTTCAATAGTACCACAACACTATTATTCACTAAAGGATAAGTATAAACTGAAGTTTGTATTTAATTTTTTAATACCAAAATACTTGAAGAAATGAGGTGGTAATGACAACAGGGGGGTCTTACAGATTTCAAAGAATTCCTGCAAGACAACAAACTGTTACTTTTGTTATGACAATGTCAGACTGATCAAAAAGGGGAAAAGATAACCGTTATCAACAACCTCTTTTATACTCTGGTATGAACAAGACTGACTGGTCAGTGAAGCAATTTGCAGCTCAGTTTGCCATAATACGTGCAAATATACATGTTCTATTTTTATTAATTGCTGTAGTATTTTATACATTAAACTAGAATTCTGCCATCTGACTAGACATCCTTCCCTTACCCACCATCAGCCTGAGAAGGAACTTTACTTTTAAGTAAAAAAAAAAACCAAAAGCAAACGCAAACCCACACACAATTCACAGTATTTTAATCAATCAACATAGTTACCTCAAGTAATTAGGAAATAAGATAGGATATATGTCTACTTTTCATTTCGCTTTCTACAAACAGTGATCCTTTCTTAAAGCCCACTTCCAAACACAGCTAAAGTAGATTGAGTGCAGGAAAACTCTTTAATATTTAAAAGAAAATTACTTTCTAACAGGCTTCTTATTTCCCCATTACAGTCACCACCAGCCAATATGCAGTTGCCATAACCAAGGTAATGGTTTTATTTATCCTGTTTCCACCTGAATGGCTATAAAATGACTTATTCATTCACCAAACAATACCAGATCCATTGATTTTCATATGGGCCACCATATGAAGTGGTGCTGGGGTGCTGCATCACCACTGATCTTTTCAAGTCCAAATACACGATTTATATTTATGTAACAAAACTCGTACAATACTATCAACTACAGTTCTTAGTTACTATTAACTGTGCACCTATACAAGTGTATTAAAAGCAAATGTGACGGAGGTAAGACATAAAGGAAGCAAAAGCCCAAGTTCCACAAAACAAGGTTCAATTAACTTCTAAAGCCTATACTCTCTGGGGAAATACAGCTGACTCGGGCAGCTCCAGCAACCAGTTACTATAAAAAAAGCTAGAAAAGCTGTCAAATTAAGAAAATATATACTTGTTTCAAAAGAGTGTAGTTTGAATAGACAGTTTGAAATATGCATTAGTAATATACTATTTTGTTGACAGCTTTTCTTAATGTGGAAACAAATGACCACACTGCAAGGGGAGCGCAGTAACACATTACTGGTTCCTTTGGTTTCAAATGTTAGCATCATTTTTCCTCCTTCAGGCATACACAAAATAAGACTCTATTACTACTGATTTCTAAGTTCGTTCTTCAGTCGGACACTACTAAACATAATACAAATCTTTCCTATAGAACAATAGAAAATCCACTTTCATCCACATGTTAAAGCGGCAGCTCCCAACCCTGGCCTCTATAACTTGACCTGTCACTGTTTGTATGTATAGAGTAAGATGAGCTCACCCATCTTGACACCATAAATGATTTACAGGCTACTGGGAAGGGATGCCATCCAGAGGGACCAGGGCAGGCTTGAGAAGTGGGCCCATGTGAACCTCATGAGATTCAACAATGCCAAGTGCAGGGTCCTGCACCCAGGTTGGGGCAACCTGTGGTATCAGTACAGGCTGGGGAATTAAGGGATAGAAAGCAGCCCTGAGGAGAGCAACTTGAGGGTGTTGGTTGACAAGAAGCTCAACATGGGCTGACAATGTGCACGCGTGCACTCACAGCCCAGAAAGCCAACCGTAACCTGGACTGCATCACCAGCAGCATGGCCAGGAGGTGATTCTGCCCCTCTACTCCGCTCTGGTGAGACTCACCTGGAGTACTGTATCCAGCTTTGGGGCCCCCAACATAAGAAGGACACGGACCTGTAGGAGCACGTCCGGAGGAGGGCCACAAAAATGACCAGAGGGATGGAACACCTCTCCTATGAGGACAGGCTGAAAGAGTTGGGGTTGTTCAGCCCGGAGAAAAGAATGTTCTGGGGAGACCTTATAGCAGCTTTTCAGTACTTAAAGGGGGACTACAGGAAAGATGGGACAAACTTTTCAGTAGGGTCTGTTGCGATAGGACAAGGGGTAATGGTTTTAAACTAAAAGAGGGAAGATTTAGACAAGGTAGAAGGAAGATTTTTTTTTTTTTTTTTACAACAAGAGTGGTGAAACAGTGGCCCAGGTTTCCCACAGAGGTGGTAGATGCCTCATCCCTGGAAACATTCCAGGTCAGGTTGGATGGGGCTCTGAGCAACATCATCTAGTTGATCACGTCAGGGGGATTGGACTAGACGGCCTTTAAAGGTCTCTTCCAACCCAAACTATTTGATGATTCTACTCTATGGCAGAAAATTCAGACCAAAGGCTTTTTAAAATCTGACCAGTCACCAAATGATCAGTCAGATCTTCATCAACTAGATCAAGAAGCTATTGCTTGTAAACTACCATTCATAGAAAGAGTCAATATTATTAAAAGCAACTCAGAAGAGCGCATGCAACTCTGGAAGCTTATCCAGAGTGACAGTTTCATCAGGAGAGAGAATGATACTTATTCTAAGGCACCTGTAAAAGATAACAAGATAGGGATGGAATGAAAGAACCCACTAGGGAAAGCTAGAAAATAACAATAGAGGACTGGAACAATAAATAAAAGGGTAAGAGTTATTTTCAATTACAGAATACAAAGAAACAAACCATTGGCTAGCATTTCTCTGATATTTTTCTAAAAAGCCTTCAATCCTTCCATTAATATACATGCATCATCACAATGCCTTACAGAATGTCCTTACAGAACTTCAAATCCAAGGATTATTCACGTACTGCTCACGTCTCCTCTCATCCATATACCCTATTACTTTCACTCCAGTATATCTCCAAAAACACGTTGTAATAAATAATACATAAGCAATCAGTGCATAGCGTATTTTTTCTCTCCAGCTAGAGACAGAGAATAGGACTATCTGATGGGGCTCTTGTGCACAAATAAATTATTTATATATCAAAGTTTCAATGACCTTACCTCATGTGTTATTAGAATGAAAATAATAGCATTCTAAACCTTTCTTTTGTACTAAATTGAAGAAATAACACTACCATATTACCTGGCTATATCTCTGGCTGGCCAGATTACTGTCTACCTGTTCCTGCCTACATGTAGAGATGAAACAATTCATTAAACAATAGATTATGCGTTGGTTATATAATGAAGACTAATTCAAGGAACTTGATCTGCAACTAGTACTTTTCCATCCACAAATAAGAAATCAGAAGTTGACTGTGAATCAGTTATAGAGGTAAGAGACAAAAAAAAATAATTCATAAAAGTAGTGTAAGCCCTACATCAGCTATTAGTCACTCTTCTTTAAAGGTATTACTGCTCCTGTAAATATTGAAAGGAAAATACAGTTCCCCAAACCACTGTTTGCTTAAATGATAAATTAAGTATTGTGTGGATGTGCATGAATCCACGTAAATAAGAGGGGACAGGTTGTGAAAACTGACAGGCTACAAACTGTACCTTTTGTGTGTTTTGTAGAACTCCTTTTAGAACTGATTTACAAAATGTTGTTTCCTATACTAAATCAAAATTGCTCTGCAATTCAAGTAATAAACAGAAGTTAAACATGTTTTATCTTAGAGGATAAACTGACATTGAGAAGACATCCTTCTTCAAAGACTGCATACAAAGCATTCAAAAAAATGCATTTCCTTGTCACAGAACAATTGAGGCTGGAAGGGACCTCCAGGGGCCACCTTGTCTAACAACCCTGCTCAAGCAGGGTCACCTAGAGCTGATTGCCTAGGACCATGTTCAGATGGCTTTTGAATATCTCCAAGGACAGAGATTCCATCTGTGGATTCCGTTATCTGTGAATAGACCGTCTATAATATCAGTCATCTAGCTCATTGAAAGTAAAATCATGAAAGATTTGACTGCAATAATACTGCATGTCACTCAGCAGAAGTAGTTTTTCATGTAATGTATTCTTTTCGTAGGCTACTCCAGCTAGGAAATATTTTTGAAAGCTTTAAATTCTGAAGAATTGTTAGGTGTTCTGCATACATCAAAAGGTAAAATATTATATTCACCCATTAGATATAAAACACGAAAGACTTAATAAGTTAATAATGGTTAATAAGTATTGTCAGGTATGCTACAGACCTGAAAATATGTTTGTAACTAATCAGATGGTGACTGCTGAGGCAGAATCCCTGATGGAAACACATGGCCTCCCTGTTGGGGTTGAAGATGAAGTATGAAGAGAAAACAGAACTGTTATTCAAGAGTCAATACATACTGTTTCAGAGTATTCTGAAAAAGTAGTGTTGCAGCAGTTCATCTGTAAATTCCCTTTGACTTCTTGCTGTAGTCCCTTCTCTTTTATTTCAGTGGGAACAAAAATGGAGGTCCTAGTTTGACATCTTACAACCATGCAGACACTTTATGCCCCATAGACTACACCAAATAACACGTTTTCATAAACTTTCCTTAGGGTAAACTGGCTTCTCTGTAAATATAGTGTAAGAAATGCTTCAGTAATTCAGAAGAAAACAATGTCAACAGACTGAGATTGAAAGAGGTCTTTCACCTGCTGAGTTAAAGGAAGAACAAACACACTTAATTCACAGAACTGATTGCATGGGATGTAATATCAAAGATAGTTCTCATTTTCTAACAGCCTCTGTTATTTAATAACGTATACAAATGTACAGACTTTAAATAGTGGAACCAATTTGAGTTTCACTATTTGTATCTTCCCTGTGTGCTTTCTTTAATTAGGCCCTCAGACCTTTATATTCCTATTGTACAACAATGACTAGGTAAAATGACTGTGGCCCCCCGCTTCCATGCCTCAAAAAATCATGAAAAAGTAATGAAAATACTAGTTTTGCCAGCTATTTCTTCATACATACACCATCTAGTGTCTAACACAGTAATGTAGAAAAACATCTGCAAAAGTAGTTGTCCATGTACAAAAGAAACTGTATAGCAGCTCAAGCTTTGTATGCTCATTACTACTAAATACAATCTTTTGCTGAAGGCACAATCATTCATCTTTAAAATGAATGTATGAGATGATTATTTTATTTTTTTTCAAGGCAGATAAAGAAAGCAAAGATTCAGTCAAGGTGACAATTACCATTTGGCCAGCTATGGTAATTACATGCTCCCAATTAAATGCACATGCAATATTATAACGTTAGCATTACAATGTATGTTAATATTGAAAATCACCATATTTATGTATTACTAGAGGTATTAGTTATGTATATGACTGTCTGATTTGAAGTATGCCACAGAAGATAAAGATCATGAATAAATCTGTGTCAACACCCTCTGTGAGGTAAGTTCCTTTGTACCGCCGCTTCATACATGGATGCTACCATTTACAATCCACCTCTCTTTCCTCCCTACCCTTCTCTTCCCTTTTTTGGGGACTGACTACTTGTTTGAGGGCTTAATGGGAGTACCAATAAGGACAGGATTAAAATCATTTTAGACTTGCACCCTCACAAGTACATAGCAAGTTATAGGTTGCATAAAGGGTGCAGAACACTGCTCATCAGGAAGGATCACAGAACAGTTTGGGTTGGAAGGGACCTTAAAGATCATCTAGTGCCAACCCCCTGCCATGGGCAGGGACACCTCCCACCAGACCAGGCTGCTTAAAGCCCCATCCAGCCTGGCCTTGAACACCTCCAGGGACAGGGCATCCACAGCTTCCCTGGGCAACCTGTTCCAGTGCACCACCACCCTCAGAATGAAGAACCTACCACACCTTGAAAACTGTTAAAGGAAGCAATGCAATATATGAACACTCTGGATTACTCCTGTGAATAAATTTATAAAGCTATAAGAAAACCAAGAACATTGTACTGTTTAGTTCTTCTTATAGGATTTAAATCTTGTGAAATTTAATTTTCAAGTTACTGAAATTCAAAGCAACACAACTGCTTATAAACATGTTTGACTAAATATATTCAGAAAATTCCTTCAAAACAAACTTGTAAAATATTAGCCTTTTGACTTCCATGGGACTATTTCACCCTAGGAACAAACCTAGGGATAAACTGAATTTTTGTCACCAAATTCAGTGGAAGCCGGATCAGAAATTAGCGTCCAACAATGTTTTACTTAAAAGACAATATTAAAATACTATTACCTCCAGCAAGGATCTTTTCTTCCAAATCATTCATTTGTTTCTTATATGCTTTTAAAGCAGCTTCTTTAAATGACGGTCGTATTCTTTTTTTCTTTGGAGTTTCAGTAAGCATCTCTGGGACATTCTGATTTTCATCTTCCCTTACTTCTATGTCAGCAGCCATGTCACTTTCAACTTCCAATATCTCTTCACTGATCACACCGTCAAAATGCGTGTCATATTGCTCCTCTGGTAGTATTGCATATGGGGTTTCATAGGAAGGCTGCACCAGTTCATATTCTTGGATCTGCTCACTAGTTTCACTACTGTTAGTTCTATTTTCTAGTTTAGCAAGGACTTGTTCCATTACTTCTACATAGTCTGTTTCATTCTCACCAGGTGGTTCAATTAAGTCTTCCTCATATTCTGCTTTGTAGCAATAAGGCTCAGCATAAACATCAGAATCAAGTGTTGTACTTGATTCATTTGCAGTAGACTGAGATAAAGTTCTAAATCTTCCCATGAAAGATGATCCACTGTCTTCATACCCACTTAAACTCTGTGTACTTTTATTCCAGACTACTTCTAAAGCTGACTTAGCACGTTGAAGCGTAGATCCAAATTTAGGAAAGCTGAAAGTCTTATCAGACAGATCTATGCTTAATCGGCTATGCCATGATTTAGGGGCTGTTTCTTCCGAGTCATCGCTTGGTAGTTCACTCTGACTTCGGTACATCATAGGCAATCTGTTTTGATTCTGATAAGAGGAAAGAGAATTTGTTTCCTGATAATCATCGTATTGACCAGTCCACTGACTTTGTGATTCACTATCAAGGCCTGGACATGACGGAGAAGTACCATCAAGGGTAAAATCATAGCTTTCCGTATCATACTGGAGGTCAGAACTTTGGCACTTTCCAAAATCTGTCTGTTGATCTGAAGGGCTGCTCATATCATACACAAAAACTTCCTGCGTGGATGAATCTAGGCCCAAATCTGCCCCTTGTTGCAACTGATTCCAGTCTTTCCATGGGGAAAGATCATCACGTAAAGAAAGCTGAGAATCACTATAGTGGCTTCTGTCTCCAGATGCACATACTATTCCATTGCTTACGCCACTGTCAACAGTTTCTGTGTTCTCTACTTCATTTTGCTCTGGATACTGTTGCATATCTTGGACAAAAGTCTGTTCCTGGGAACTGCCATACCAGTTTGTAGAATCATCTTGCCTTCGCTGCCAAAGTTCTCGATCGGAGGAAGACAAGAGTGAACTGCCATTTGTTCTGCTAAAGTACTGATTTTCTGAAAAATCCTCAGAGTAAGACTGACACAGTTTTGAGAAATCTGACTCTGAACGGCTAAGTTTTGGTGTTGCAAAGTCATTCTGTAAATGCCATAAAGGAGTCATGTCTGAATAATAGGTTTTTGATTGTTTTTCCATGTTGTCAAATTCTGGTGACTGACTGCCATAATTTCTTCTGTTTGAAAAGGTGCTATTGTCAGCAGTTCTATTAAGGTCTTCAGTATTTGGGGACTCAGTATTCCCCTTTGTAGTGCTTGTTTTTATCTGAAGTGCTGATTTAGATATCTTTGCGTAACTGTTCTTATTTATATCTGATTCCAAGTCTTTATCACTGTCAGGTGACTCCCAGTCATGCATTTTAGTTTTCGTCTCCACAGTTAAAAGCTTCATATCCATACTCTCGTATGTCTGAGAGGAAGGTAGTCCTCTTTCTTTTTTGTCTTTTATGTCATGGGAAAATATGTCTGTAGAAATTCCAATGCCAGTTCCCTTAAGTTTATAAGACTTTTTTAAAATCAAATCTCTCTGTTGTGATGACTCAAAGTAAACAAGAATGGGTCTTGGCTTTGCATTTGGACAGTCTCTTTGCTGCCCCAGTCTTTGGGCAAACTCAATTTTAATAGTACTTTGTGCCTCCGAGAACCCCATTTTATCTATCAATATTTTGTAAACTATGTTTTCAGTTTTTTCAAGCCTCTCTTCAGGCACATTTAGAAACCTAAGGCTTGCTTTGTTTCCTGGATGGCCTATCTGCTTAATGTAGTCGTGTATGTCCCGAGTTTCTCTTCTGGACTGTACAAATCCAGTTCGCAATTGTTCAATTTCATTTTGTACAACTTCTACGCTACTAGAAATTTCGTCAATTGATTGTTTCAGAGCATTAACATGCCCTCTCAATTCAGAGAGTTCTGTTTCAATTTGACTTATTCCCTGAAGCTCTTTAAAGATCATTTCCATAACATCATGGGTTTGACTAATACAACCTGTCGAACTAAAGCCAGGTTCAAGAGTATTTGATTTCTGGTGACGGCCAGTTCTGTCTAGAGATTTACTTCTTAAGCCCCATGTTTTCTTCCATGTACTTAGTTCTGAGTCTGATGAGACACATTCTTGGCTCTTCTTCCATTTCCTTAGCTTTCGTAAAGCTCCCAGCTTCAGTGTGTGTAAAGTGCGTTCTCCATCAGAACTTCCATCAGATGGTGCAAGGCTGCTTAAGCTTTTTCTGTTGCGTCTCACAGGCATTGTGTGTGATAAGTATTCGTTTTTCTTGCTATTGCTTTTTACTTCACTTAACGACTCAGAATATGAACTGTCATTTGAAGACAGATCTTGAACTATATCTTCATCATTACTGTTTGTTACAAAAATATGCTTTTGCAGTCCATTGGCAATAGCAACTCTGTAACTGAATGTTGGAGAAAGTGAAAATTCTCTATTACTTTCCTCTTCTTCAGTTGATAAGTTGCGAGCAGATGGACACTTGGCAATCTTTTTAACGGTGCTTTTTAAAGTATTCGAAAATTTTGGATTCTTTGTTTGTCCAATCTGAGTTAAGTCTTGTTCCTTTTTGCTCTGACAACTCTCTTTCCTTTTTGTACTATTTCCCGATTTCTTTGTAAACATTCCTTTGCAAATCTTATATAAGTAAGATGAGATCAGGCTCTTTAAGAGGGCAGAAACCATGGAGTGTAATTTATATTAATCTGTTTCCACAAAACACAATTTTTGTTCCAAACAAGTATTTGTATCTCCAACAGGATCATCAGCAAATATTTCATCAACAGAGACTATAGATATGTAAACTGCTGATGCTCATTTGACAGCAGAAAAAAATAATAAAAAAAATCACACATCTGCTTGTTTGAAACCAAATCCTGAAGGGGTTTTGTATGTCTTGCAAAATCTCACTCTGTTGCACATGGTTTCCTGAAGTGTCTAAAAAGAAGGGAATGACATTACAATGTTTGCCAAACAAACTTATGATTCAATAACACTTATATTGCTTTAACTGGGTTACAATGGAAACACAGAGCAGTTAAGTATTTATTTATACTTTCCCCATAACCATCTGAACAGAATTTTTCATGAACGACTGAAGCTGAAAACAGTTCTAGGCAAATATTTTTAACATAAATGAATCAGCTATACTTATTTACAGGCTTCTTTGTCCAGTTTAATTCTCTGAGTTTAACTCAGATATTTGGTATTAATGCTGTCTACTTTTTTTCAGAGTAATGACATTTCAATTTAGATCCATATGATATACAGCACCGGTCAAAAAACCGACAGGGGAACAAGTTATTACTAGCTAATAAAATAGAAGTAGAAAGGCCTCTCTTGATTCATCTTTGGAGCAAGGCAGGATTCTGTGCAACAAATCAGTACTGTATTCGTAAAGTACTGTTCTATCTTGAGATTGAATTATGCGCATGGCTATGGTTTGAG
The DNA here is from genome assembly GCF_963924245.1 of Chroicocephalus ridibundus. Classification (NCBI taxonomy): domain Eukaryota; kingdom Metazoa; phylum Chordata; class Aves; order Charadriiformes; family Laridae; genus Chroicocephalus; species Chroicocephalus ridibundus. The sequence continues at coordinate 35,810,455 of NC_086292.1, forward strand.
AAACGGATGCTTTCTTTTTATAACAGATTTTAACACGTTCTGGCAAGCCAGGATTTAAAGGGGGATACCCCTCCTTGGTTTCTCTTCTTTAAGAAAAAAAACAAAACAAATGTATAGAAAGTTACAAAAAATCATAATGGCAACTGATGGAATGTTCTCATCCAGGTTACTAAGTCTTACATTGTTCTGATCACAGAAAAAAAAACACCAAAAGCCTACACAAAACAAGAGGAAGGGGGAGAAACAATATGATTTACAAGTCTCAGGAGAAAACTAGGTGCCATTAAAAAAGGAAAGCAATTTGGAAGAGTAAGAAAAGATTTCATCAGGTACCTGGAAGCTTCTATTCCATAAAACAAAAGCTTGTATTCCATAGAAACACAGTCAACGTATTTTAAACATATACACCTACTTTTTTGTACAGCATATCATTGACCTCCCAGTCTCATAGTTGCAGAACAAAAACAGGATCTCAGAAAAATCCAACAAAGAAATAGTTCTTAAAATGGACGTTTCAGTTTCTAAATCAGCTAAAAATTCTTTGGCAGAATAAGAAGTGTATTTAGATACAGGGTATATGAAAATTTGCTCTGTGGTGTCTTAAGGGGAATAAAGGGCATGAACTGTCCTCCTTGTCTTCAAGCAGTATGGAACTGTATGAAACATTATGATCCCCTCATCCACCTCAAGATCTGGTCTTTTCATTACAGAGTTTGTCTTCACTGACCTTACTATTATACTCTTGTTATGGTCAATAATAAACACTAGCTACTGATTCATAGTGAAGCAGCAAAATGCACCATGTTGAATAGAGCCAAAACAAAGCTGGTAAAAGCCTGGTTGGCTTCTGGAATCCTGGAACAGAGGATGTAAACAGACTTATTTCTTTTCCAGTTATAAGAAAAGCACAAGAGTGAGCAGAAAAAGAACAGACAATATTCTTCAGCCTTCCTAAAGTTGCTGTCTGTTATTTTCCAAAAAGTGAAATATTTGTGGCACATGAATCACATTTTTAACATATATGCATCAGCACAGCTCTTGTGACTTCTCTTTCTTCCAGGCTTATGCCCAAAGTCAAAGTATTAAGAGTGAATTAAGAGCAAGCAACGTTTGGAAGGAAAAGAATGCTCAATGAGACTGTATGCGATTTTTGAGGCATGCAAATAGTATCTCTCAGAATATTACAAAGCTCTCACTAGAGCCAAGGCTGCCTCGTTTTCACATATTATTAGTAGAGAAAGGAACCATCCTGGGACACTTTTCCAATATCAAAGGCATGTTTCAAGATGTAGAAACACTTGTTAACCATTCAGCCCTTACACCGAATGTTTGTAACCATTCGTTGAACAAGACTTGAAGCGTGACTGCCTGCCTCCTCTGCCCACACAATCATAGCTTCCTAAGTGCCCTCTTATACAAACTTCACTCAGATGACTTGGACATTCTCCTCATTGAAAAGACTTGAAACCAAAAACCTATAAACAAGCTAAAAGGCTTGTTTACTGGCTCAGCCTACAAAACATCAAGAAATAATGAAGCTATCATTGGAAACTGGAACATTTCCATTCATTTTAAATAAGGTTTAATCCCTCTCTGTACAAGAATCTTGATTTCATAGCCAGCCATATATATTTGTTTTATCCAATGCCTAACCTATGCTTTTTATCAGGGATAACTGAAAGTACAAATAGCTGCAAATTCAGTACTCAAATTTATTTAAACACAGTTTCTGACAGTGCCATAATAAAAGTGGTACTGTTACAAACAGACACAGATATGCTAAATGGAGCAGATTTATTTTCTCTCATGCGAGTTCCATTCCACCTCAGCTATATTAGTCATATGATCTGTTCATCAGTTTACAGCCTACAATTGCTCTGTCAAACACTCCTTTTCTAAAATTGTATGTCTAAACATGGAATCAAGTTTGAGTCCTTACAGGTCTCATCCATTTCTTTTCTTTTTTTTTTTTTTTTTTTTTTTTTAAATTTGCATTGGGTTGTTCTTAACATTTTAAATCAGTGTAGGTTAAAACTCTAGGAAATAAGGAACAGTCTTTTGAGAAGCACATAGGACTACGTCAATTATGTGAATGAGCTGCAAGTTGTCATTCAGTGATTTTCTGGATTTATCCAGGTCTCCCAATAAACCATCACAACCCCATTTTTTATTTTCACTTTGCTTGCTTATTGACTTAAATAAATTTATATGATAGAAGTTGAACAGAGATGGGTTAACCCATTCTAAACATAAGGAATCAAGTTGAAATGTTACAGCAGTAAAGTACAGACTTGATGCTAGATTATTATAGAGCAGAAAACTAGAAAGTGTTACAGATTCTGAAATTAGAAAGAAAATAAATTGTTAGTGGGTTCCTTCTGTACAGAAAGGACACAATAACACTTCCTTCAACTTTTTACCCACAGCAAGTCTGAATATAGACTTTTGTCAATCAACTTGATGGTGAACAGGTAATTTGGATTGATTTCAAGGATACTGTTGATAACAAAGCATTGTCAAAATAAAACTTGTCAGTTGGAGTCATCGAGTATAAAGGACCTTATTCCAAAGTCTAAAACTAATGTGTCAGGTAGAAAGGGGGTGGAGTGGGCTGTGTTAAGAATGTTAGCTTTTTAAATAGTGCAAGCAGTGTATTGTAGTTATATTTCTGAACACCACATTCCCACATTTTTTTCATTCTATCAAATCCAGCCCTCTATTTTTATAAAGAAAGAAAACTGAATCATCCTAAAAAAACCCCTCAATATTTAAAAAGAATGGCTAGACCACTGCTGACCTTCTGTTCAAATCCCAATGAATGAAGCTGTAGATCAGCAGCCCTCTCCATTCAGAGGTAGCTCTGTGGATGCAGACTGTCCCCTCAAAAAAGCAAGAAACAGGCAGAACCATAGCCCTGCTTCACCTTTACGCTATTTATCAACTACAAGGGGCCTGTGTGTATTGGAAGGGCACATGGAAGAAGATGAAACTGAAGTGTAGTCTCCCTCTGTAAAAAGGCAGTTTATGTCCAGATCACCAAGACACTAGGGGAAAACAAAACCTAACCAAAGTGTCTTTTTCTGCAGCAATGCCACTCTGCAATACTGCTAAAGTAGTCACTACTGCCTATAGCAGCAACATCTATTTGTGATATGCAAAATGCTTCGCAGAAATTAATTAATTACACATGACAAACAAAATGTAAACAATGCACTTTGCAGTTGCAGAAACCAAGGCTAAGAGAGGTTCTCTTACTATCAGGAACATAAGGAATCAATAACAGAATAACTAGAATTCAGATCTACAGATTTCTCTAGTATGGTCTTTCACTTGTCTTATGGTCTTCTGGGAATAAGGTTATCCTGACATATAACTGCACCTACCATCAGTGTATGTTTGTTGGGCAAAACCTATGCTACCTTTCTTCAGACGAGCATAACTGTGTGTAGTCCAGATTGCTTCATGAGTTTACTATAACAGCAGCATTATACTGACAATCATCTCAGATGATCTAATTCAGAAGAACTTAATGTGAAACAATTATCTGCTCCTTTATATTCTTCTTAAATTCTCCGTATATTCTAAAATACTGACATTTTTGATCTGTGTTATTGGTGAGTCTCTCAAGGTAAAGTGATACTCATCTTAATCCTGCACATGCTACTTACATGACCTGCCTGCAGACTCCGGCAAAGACAAAGACAACAGCAAGAAAGTAGTTCTGCCTTCTCTTTTGGATAACTACTCTTTGTTCCAGGAATTCCTCAGGTTTTCACCAGCAGAGTTTTACCCTATCCTATCACCCCCTCCAACATTCACATGAGAGCACGGAGTGCTATCAGCACTCTCTCCTTTTGGCTAGAAAGCTATTCCTATTGTCCATCAGTATCATTTGGACACTTCACTATATCTGCTTATTTAGCTGGTGATATTTCTTTATGGATCCTGCTTTTAATGTATCTAACCACCATCAAACACATTGCCTTTCTATTTATGGGGAATGTTACCAATACAACTAACCGCCAAACTGCTGTTTCAACCCCCAGCCTAAAGAGACGACAATCTGCTTATTTTTTAACCCTCAAGGCCTACTCTGCTGTCCTGAAGAGCTTCTCATCAAGTACACTATAGAATCTAAATATTTAACAGTCATATTGCAAGTCTGGTCATTCATAGCTGTTACTTATCTGTTCTTTCAGCATACAACTTATTCAAGTTTAAGGATAACAACAGATGCAAGTAGCACGTACTTAAAAATTACTTTGGCTCACTGTGATTTAGAACAGTGTCTGAAACAGAAACCATATATAGAACATCACATATTAGTGAATTAACTCAGTTGTTTAACAGTTATTTGCTTCTACTTTATAATACATAGAAGCACACTGTCTTCAGGACAGCTTATAAGAAAATGTACATTCCCAGCTAGCTAGCATGAGTAATTATTCTGCAGACAAAAGCTGTCTTCACTACTCCCCTACTGCTAGGACCACTATGGGAAAAGAGAGGATTTTTTTTGCAGTCAAAGATGTTTTTTCCTCAATTGCTGTTGAGGATGGACATGAATTGAAAAAAATAAAAACTCGATTTTGCAATAATTTTTTCTTACTTTTTTAGTTACATTATTCTCCGCATCTTTGTGTGTTTTCGTAATATTTGCATTCCTCTGAAGTCTTGTTACAGCAACTGTGAGGCTAAAGCTGCCAATCAATTATTTACAAACTACTAATAAAATTGTTGAAAACATTTAGAAGACTACTTATTTCTTTAGAAACGATTGTGTAGTAGGGTATTTATATTACACATATGTGAAGACTATATTTGAAGCAATTGTCCTTAAAGGACAATCACCTTGACTGGAAATCCAAAAAAAAAGGAAGAGATTTGCCAAATATAGTAGATTAATACTTAAATGTGAAGAGCTACTGAACTATCCTAAAGTTAAAATGTGGTCCATTTGGAGAGAAGTAGTTAGATTAGTATAGCATAGTTGAATATATTAATGCACACAAAATTAAGAGACTGCGGATGATTTGGAACACAGCTTCAATAGTATTTGGCTAAATGTACTAACCTTTTTTTCTTTAATGTTTCTAGTTGTTTCCTCAACTTCTAAAATGAAAAGAAGAAAAAAAGAGACTATAGTGCATAAATAAGGTGGCAAGAGTGAACCTGAGAGTCCTTTTACCCCCTTTTACTGTTGTATTGGATTGTAGTGGATGTATTACAGCTGTATATATGATGTATGCTGTCCTACATAAATTTATTTTTAGTCAACACTCATTTCAAAAGCTGCTAAGATTTTGAGATACTTCCCTTTAATAGTCCATTCCTATTTAAATGAAGGCTACAAAAGGAATGGAAAACGTGGAGAGAGAAAAGTTATTTGCTGACAATATGGAGATAATGGTATTTACTAAGTCAGTACTAGGCATATTAGCTTCTGAGTTAGACTACTACATACGTGCTATTATGTCAGATAACCACAAACCTACAAAAGATTTATTGTATGGAGTACAAAATAATCAGAACCTATTTAATGCTTTTTAAAAAAATAGAAAGCATCAACATGCATTTGTCCAAATCTCAGCTTTGTCCTTAATTTTGTGTTTTAATTAGAAGTTTTTCTTTAGAGCATCATATGCTGAGAGCTCAAGTGATTTAATTTACACTGAAGCATAACACATATGCAGAAGATATATTTACAGTATACTGAGTGTACATTCAAAATATTATATAATACTATCATTACAAACTTTCCAGCAACTTTAAACAATCTCTCTAATCATCCCATCAGAAAATATATTAAAAAAAAATCCCTCCATTTTCTTCCAGGTATAGAATTTTAATCGTCTAATTGTACTGGCCTGAGCCTTGGGATGGGCAATTCTCTGCCCTGAATTAGATCTCTCTTGGACAGCGGCTGCCATGGAGTGACTATGTGTGCATTACACCACTCTGTGTAACACAGATTATTTTAGAGAGCCGTGATATTTTTTTTTTTTTTTTTTTTTTTTAAACTACTTACAAAAATTCTCTGCGAAACGTTTAGATTAAGGCAACAACTTTAATGGGTGAAATGTTACTTGAAGCCCTCTGGATTCCATCCTTCCCCCACAAAAAGATTTTAAATCTTTTCTAACTTGTAGTCAACTAATCATTCCATTCAATTTTTAGAAGCCAAAAGTATGAAATGGACAGTTTTTATAAAGAAGTCTTTAGTTCAATAAATGCTAGCAATAATCTGTGACATTTACATTTGAAAAAATGACACAAGCACACACCACTACAACTACTGTTGACAGCAACACACACTAGGATGAGTAGGCACACACAGATAGGAGCCAAGGAGCCATGCTTGCTAAACACCCGAAATTACATTCATTGATAAGAATGGTAGATATTAAAGATAATTTTAAGTTTGCTGCAAAAATTTTATAATGAAAAAATACTTTCTTTGCTTCAATGTACTGACAGCTGTGGATCGATACTTAGATTTCCACCTGAAAGTAAGAACCTGGGCTTTAGATCTATCAACCTAATTGAATGACACAAATAGAATGAGAAAAAGAAAAGCCATACAAGAACCTTCTTAGGTGCCAAAGAATTTTTACGCTTCAGAGCTTCTGTTTTACTGTAATGGTGTCACAAGGCAGACTTTAACATACTACTTCATTCTTCCTAGATTTTCACACCACCACAGTTAAAAGAAAATTCGGAATTTTCAGTCCTCCTCGATATCTTAATGAATAGGAGATATTCTGAGCTTTCAGTCTTCTCCTCGATAAGACTCTGGAATCCCAGTACTTCACCTGTTATTTCCTAAGTGTTTCCACAGCAATATAGTCATTATGACAATGTTGTGCTGACATCACTGCAGGATCAAGCAAATGGTATAGTGACAGAAAACGTTTACACAACTCTCTTCAGGTTGTGTAAATTCCACTGGTAAAACCTCACTTATCTTTCATCATGACTTCTTTCTATATGAAACGTCTTTGAGATTAAGTTAACCATAATTTTTATCATAATATCCTTTACAAAAGTAATTTATTATGAACAAGAGATGTTTTAACCTTAAACCCTACTTTTCACGTATTCTTAATGCTTTTAGACTCAACAGCATTCTCTCAACACTTTTCTCAGTATGTCAATTTATAAACTAAGAATTAGCACTGATTTTTAGAACACTCAAACGTGTCATGTAAATTTACATTTTCAATTGCCAAATCATAGTTGTGTATTACACTAAAGGCATTTAATTTTATATAATCGCTGATGCTTCATTCAGGAAACAACCATTGTACCACCTCCTCTCTGAAAAATAACAACTTTATGATCAGAGTTTATTTTCCACATCAGAAAGCAACTAAATAATGTTATACCAATGAACGCTTTCAAGGCACAAGAATTCCTGTCAGCCAAGGGTTAACATCAGTATTAAGATGCTGGAACTGACATTAACCCTTTTTGTATCAACATGTTATAAAAAGATATCTTACTTAAAACTGGGCTGCATTCAAATTAGAAATGCAACAGAATATTTTAAGAGATTTCAGGACTACTGAACAAGCAGATAAGCATTATTTTTAACATCTTAAATGTTTTCAACACATTTTTACTAGATATGTCCATTATAAGACAACTATTAGTGTCCTTAGTTTAAGGGCACATAGCTTTATGTTCTATTTCACTTATTACACAATATCAGTAGTCTGTTGAAAAAAAATATTATTAATAAGACTAAAAATGCAATAGGACCTAGGTGACTACAGAAAGCTGGGGGTTAATGAATACAGTCAGATTTTTATATCAGCATAATTCTTCCTCTTAAAGCAAAATGAACCATCAATCTCATAGTAAAAAATTAGTTTCAGTTACTATTACTTGGCTTATGGAATTGCAAGAGGCAAAATTACTAATGTTATCTTCTTGAACTTAAAAGGATGGACAAAAAAGTATTAAATAGCTATGGGGTTTTTTTAGGTTATGGATTGAGGGAGGTATATGAGAGAGAGTATTCTAACTCAGGTTTAGCTGTGGAACAGAATCAAGCATGTATTCTAAGCAAGCTGCCTCTTCAAAAGAAAGCTGCAGGGTGTTCATCTTGAAGATTAATCAAGACCCAGAAATACATAAGCATCCGTAAAGCTCAATTTATTACTAATCCTATCATGAACTAGGAAAAAAGTACTGGCAGATATAACCAAAACATAGTATGTTTTCACCATCTATTCATACATCTAAATTATTTATCTTTTTATACCAATTATAATGTTCCAATTCATTGTGAAATCAAATACTATACTGTCTTACTCAAGTCATATTGCGAACTTACCAACATGACAAAATAAACCCCCCACTTTTTAATGAAGTGTTGATTGTAAAGTCCACAAGCCCAGACAGTTTCATCAACATTATAGCATTAGAAAGCAAATCAGTTACAAATCAATGCATAGCATTAGCTAGAACAGCAGGAGGTACACTCAGAATGAAAATAAGGAAACAAAGGAAACAGAAAAATGCATGTAGAATAGATACAAAAATACAAAGAGGATACATACCTGGATTAAATTCTTCTTAAAAATAAAACACAAATTACATACCACCATCTTTATATTATTTTCCATTTATGCAGAAATACTGTACACAACTCCATTAGTATTTTGCCATTGTTCCTTCAGCTTTAAAAACAGTACAATACAACATGAGGCTCCTTCTCAGTGATTCAACTCAAGTGCAATCAGGCATGCTGTTAGTCCGCAATGGTATCTGTTCTAAATTCCCCAGTATTCCCTAGGCGGCATTAAATGTTTTTTTTTTTGTTGTTTTGGGTTTGTTTTTTTTTTACTCTCTCTCCCTTTTTTTTTCCTCCTCCTACAACTTGTACTAACAGCTAAGAGTAATCATGGTGTTAGCTACTAATTCATTCTGCCGCTCAGCTTTATTCAGCTTTATTTCTCCTCTGTAATAGCAGAATGGGAGTCAGCGTCCTACTCCTGCTCAAATACAACATCAACATGAGAGAACAGTAATCATCCTGGTGGTTTATGTGCTGGTAACTTCACCCGTTGCTGTTTTCTCCTGCCACCGCTTCTGAATGCAGTATTTGCTGCAATAGCCACAGCCCTCCTGCGTGGAAGGCAGCCCCTCTGCTTCACAGATAGAGTAAAACAGGCTTATTGAGAAGCCTTGCTCACAGAAACACATGCAGTGCATCGTGAGAGCTAGCAGGTGCATCAGTGGCCACAAGGATAACAGCGTGAGATAGTATCTCTTGCTTGGTAGGGCCACGTTTCACCTAACCTTTTATTTATCAGTGTGACATGACCCAGTGAAAAAACTGTACAGCTATTTCTTTCAGCAGTGCTTTCATCAACAGCTGATCATTTTTGGTAATGAATCTGCTAAATAGGTTCACAACTATTATCATTCCATGATTATTTAAGGATGTTCCAGATAATAAGAAGCATATCATTCTGTTTTCCATGAAAAATATTTTGTACGTTCCCAATTAATACGTAGATGGTAGGACTCAGTCATTTGTTTACTGGGATTCAAATAGCAGAATGGATTATTATTGTGCATGCAGCGAGGAAATTATCCTGTACAGAATACAATGGGTGTTTCTTCAAATGTTAATTGATTTAACAGTGTGTGTAAGGCCACATTTAGCCTCACATATATTGAAGATATAATTAAAACTCTGAGACATGAAGGACTATGGAAATACATCCAGAATGATTCTATATAAAACCATTCTACATACAAAGTATACACATAACCTAAGTGTAAAAGTTTCACAAAACATGTGTACATGCATAAAACCCTAGGTATACTACTATCCCCTTTTATCTTGGGAGACAACAGCACTGAAATGCCATATGAAATTCAAAGTTTTCAGCTAGTAAATTATGTGTATGGTTCCTGTATAAAAACCCCTAAACTTTGGACTTTCTGGTAATAGCTGACACATTTGTAAAAGATAAGCTTGTAATTCAGTTATTTACTTAAAAATATATATTAAGGATACTTTGAACAAAATGTAGCACTTAAAAGTATTTAAGAATTCCTAATAATGCTCATTTAAAGCTTATTGGTTGTAGCTTTCACATTCTGCAATCCTTGTATTATTGTTAGAAATGAGATCTTGGGATACAATGCTTTTTAAGTACAATTTATAAATGGACCAGTTCTAGAATAAAATCTCTTACATACAGTGGTAAAATTAATATTTCAGATTTTTTTGTATATCATTGTAAAATAATTATAGACCATCATATTTATTATGTCCTGCTGAAATGAATGCAACCTATAAATATTCCATTAATTAGATTTATAGTTAAGAACTAGATGAATGAATGCTTCATTATTCAAATCTTATTGTAGTTATTAGCCTGTGGCATTTAGTTAATATTCTGTCTAAACTTAAACTGATGCTTCAAATCTGCCACAGTGCATGCCAACAAAGAATACAATAAAACTTTTATGTAAGTGCACAATAGGAAATATTCCATTGATGTCAATACTCAGCGATATAGTCCTAATTACATGAGATGTAACAACAATGCCTCTCAAAATCAACAGGACTACTCACGTGAGGGTTAAAAAGAGAAAAAAAAACAACCAACAAATAAAAATAATGCAGCCTAGTCAAGCATTGTTGTGTATCAGCAGATAACATACTTACAAAAGAAATACATTAGGTTTTTATCGAGATTAAGCAAATGGTCTTGAGACTACAGAGACAGTAGTTATTGGGAATGTTTTGCAAAAAATATAAGGTTTTGTCATTTAATAAAAAACTGATTGCAAATAATGTTATAACACTTAATGTTGTCATCTTCAAGCAAGTTCCTAAGTACTGACCCTGTTTATACTAATCTGTTATGCTACCGGATGTTAAATATTTCGGTTTGATGACACTTATTTGACAGCCGAGAATAAACAGGGAATTCTGCTCTGCCAAATGTATCATTCAATTCTTATTTAAGAAGGAAAACCAAACAACAATCCAAGACCTTCAGAACTAATTATGACTTATCTACCCTGGAATTAAAATTCTGTGTAGAACTTGCCCAAGCCAGCAAAATGCTGACTTTGCTTGTAATGATACTGACCAGTAAGAATCTAGTTTCATGTACAAATAAGCAGTAATTACTTGCAACTGTAGTTACCCAAATCCATCTTCATAACAAAGTTATGTTGTACCTCTGTTCACGTAACCCTCACATAGGTATGACGTTAAGAACTTTCTACAGTAAATATATGAGCAGAGGTTTCCATTCTGTATTGTAGCTAAAATTCTCACAGTTCTAGTAGCTGAGATACTTGTAAGCCAATGACTGGAATGACACTACTGTGCATCTTGAAAAGGCATCCATGTCAGCCTTCAATAAACTAACACAAAGGAGCAGCTTGCAGGCGTGGGCCATTTGCATTTTTGTGGTTACTTGCCAGTAACCTCACATGTTGATGAAGCTGGCCTTAAAGAACCACACCTTTAAGGGTTCACACCGATTGTACTTCACAAACACAGTGTTTAAGACATAACTCCCACATGTAGAAGGAACAGGAGAAATACAGACTATGTACAGAGATGTTGCAATTTGTTACACAATTCTAGCCAATCCCTGTATCTTAATGGAGAAAACCAACAAAACCCCACTAAACCCAGACACCACACCCCAAACAAAAACCCCAAACCCCAATGAGCAGCTATAAGACTTCATGGAGAGAACAGCTATTCTGTGTACCTGTTTCCAGGATTATGTGGCCGTGAGTTTCAGAGATGATTCTTGGAATTCTTAGAAATAAAAGTCTGTCCCGTGAAAATATTTCAATAATTTCTATCATTAAGTAATAAAACCAGTGTTAAATAACATATAACTAATAAATATTATGCAACTATTTATATTGTTTAATACTTATATTGAAATGGTGATAACTATAAACTGATGGAACAACTCCGAAGTAATTTATATTTCATGATGGATTTCAGCCTGTGAGTTGGAAAAGCTGTCACAGAATTAAAACTATCTCTTTCTCCCACTCCCCACTTCCCCGGTCTGCTTAAGGGATGGATATTTCATCCCTTCCATTAAAGAAAGGCAATAACCATGTCAATTCTTAAGGCGAATGAATCAATTTAAAATAAATCTAATAAATCCGTTGTTATATCACAATATTCTGACCTAGTCAGAGACGTCCAGTTTGGGGGTGTGTGTGTGTGAGAAGTGGGACCGAGTAGAAGGGCAGTCTCACCGAACCCCCCCCGGCTGCCTTCAGCCGCAGAGCAGCACCGCGGCCCCCCCGCTCCCCCGGCCCCGACCGCGCCCGTGCCGCTCCCAGCGCGCCCCCTGCTGGCGGCCGGCCCCCGGCCCGGGGGAGCCACACTCCATTACATCACGCTGCTTTTAATGAGTTTTGTTTTAACCCGTGGAAAGTTCTCACGTCTACAGCTCCTAATAGAATTTCTAGTCGACTGAAAATACAAAGACACGTATAGAATATAGCACCCCATATCCACCCTTTTTTGAAAGCACACAGTTTTAGCGATAATCCTCCCCATAAAAGATTTTTTTTTCTATACAGTGATTTTTTTCTTTACTGCAAAGCTCAGTGTTTTCTTCTAAAAAGAAGTATAATAAGATGGGAAACGAGAAAATAACTATTCGAGATACAAATCTTGGTATTTCATAAGTGCATGGAATCCACCTGTGAGCTGTTTTAGATTTTACTTCAGAAGACTATGAAAAGGGTTTTGGAGTTTCTGAAATTATGAAGGCTAAGGCTACTACTTATTCTGCACTAAACCTTTTCCAAACACCTTAAACCAATTGCTAGGTTTATATAATCAAGCAGTTTGAATTCCATTAAGTGAAGTAAAACTACTGTTGAGATTTATTTTTTTTTTAAACAGAAATTAACAGAGAAGAAGCAAACAATTTAAAAACATAACAGCTTCTTGCCAGCTGCAATTCAAACAAAAGCCCTGATCCCAGAAGGATTCACAAGATGGGATCACAGTGAAAAGCAAATGCAGAGAGAGGGGAAAGAAAAAAAAAAAACCAACAACAACTCAACAACAACTAAAAGAAAAAATAAAGAAAGGCCGATAACTAAGCATATTTCAGGAGGAAATAGGGAGCTTTCTCCCAATATGGATATTATCAAGCACCCAGTCATACTGTTACATGTTTGAAGTGGTAACTTAAGAACAACATATGCTACTCCTGAAATTTAATGTTCTTTCCTTATGAATAATTTGTTCATTACTTGCCCTCTAGGAACGTGCTCATTCTAGAGACTATTTGATTTTCTTGTCTAGGAAAGATTCTGTGATTCTGTTAAAGTAGAATGTTTGCTAAATAATTTTTAAAAATCAAGAATCTGACTCAGTTCCCACTTTTCATGTAGGGAACTGTTTTTAGTTTGATCCTTTGCTTTAACTGATTTTTTGCAGATACTACTATAAAAGCATTAAACTCTTCATTAATCACAGAAAATACAGTATTTACATTTCTAAATGTTAAATCAGACTCTCATTCTGCTAAACTGTCTCTGATTCTGGGAGAAAACAGCAAAAGTTTTGGCAGAATATAGATCATCATTATTCTTCCACAATTGCAATATAACTAACTAATTGTGCAGCTTTGTACTTTACACAGAAAAATATGCTGATCTTTACAGAAATTAACGTAAAATGATCAAAGACTCTCATAAGTACATTTCAGGAATATATTTACTTTTTTTTTCCTTTTATCCTAAAATTGTCAATTATCAATCTGCATTATGCAAATACTTATTTTTACTCTCTTAAAATTCCATATAAATTTATTACTAGTGCTATTGACAGGAAAGTATAATGAACTCAGAGTAACATAATTTGCCTTTTTTTTCCACATTTGCCCCATTATACAAGTCAATTTTTATTATTCTCTCTTAAGAGTAATTTATTTCTATTGATTCTTTACATCTTGGTTGCAGATAAAATAACTCTTAGAATATGCAAGTGCTGCCTCAGATCTAACAATGTGCATTAGCCTTTCCTGGACCTTTCCTGCCTCTGGTCTATCAGTTTATGCATCCTCCCAGATGAGGAACTCATTGTTACCTTCAGCCTGGGGGTTCCAAGTTTCTTTGATCTAAGGTCTCCTCAAATACAGTACACATGTATGACCTTGGCTGAGCTTTACTGAGAAAGCTGTAATTATGATGTGAGCAAGACAAGAAGGGCAGGGAGATCAAACAAAAAAAAAAAAAAAAAAGGGGGCTGTGTGTGAAAAAGGTTAGCAGCTCAAGATTTCAGAGGTAACATACTGATATGAAAAGCTATAAAATGGGAGAGGGGGAGGAAAGAGAATCTGAGGATAGCACTTCGATATCAGCAAGGATCGGACCATTTCAAGGAGTGGCAGAGGGACCCCTTCCCTGCTTGCCCAGCTGAACATGAAAATACACAAGAAACACTCGGTCTTATCAGGGTGATGTACACATCAATGATTAGCCTAGTAATTTCCTAATCTGAGCTTTCTGTTGTTCATATTAAGAAATGAATAGTTGCTCTGGACTCTTAAAGTCCCATTTATCCTGCTTGCAGAGTCTCTTTGCATACAGTAAAGCTCATTGGAACAAAAGCAACCACCTAGAGTGGGAGAGTTACAGCATCTCCATTCCACGCAACCCTCAGTCATACACTTAAATTCAAGTATATGCACTTAAATAACAGCTCTACTAACAGCACTGATTTGATTAAGAGTAATCTTGAGACTTGCCATGAGTGACAGCGGCATGGAAAGATTCAGCAATAGAAAGCACACCACCAAACTGGAAAATAAAAATTTCTTTGGTAGTGAATAAAAACAACCAACCCTACTAATCTGAAAATGAGTAAGGAGGGTAAATCAGGAGGAAAGTTCCATAATGATGAATTAGTAACTTTAAAGCTGATGCTGCAAGGATTCTAGAAGCTTAATGTTTGCAACAATCCTGCTTACAGTGCTAGGATTGCCAGAGCAAAGGGTTATATAATTTATCATAAACCTGGAAGCAAGGTAATTTGCTCTCCTGGATCTTCCCCCCCGCCCCCTAAGCCCTCTCTCTCTAGCTTAGATTTCATCTATATCATTCATTAGCTTCTCAGTATATGACCTGTCATTCCCTTTGCCAGGATTCTGAGTTCATCAGTGCTCCATTCTTGGCTGCTCTCAACTTTCTTTCCTATCTTACATCTCCCACTGATATGATTGCTGGTCGTCCCAATATTTCTCTCTCCTCACCCCGGGACTTCTTTCCCTTTCTTGCATTATGAGAGGTACTCTGCCAATCCTTATAATTAACAACCCCAACTCTCTCTAACTTAATGGATTCTTACCTTCACAATCTTAACTATTCATCTTCAGAACCTTCAGTGCATTCCAAAAGCCAGCTTTTGCCTCCACAGAATGGTGCCCTTAAAGGCTGGCACAGCTGATTCATACTCACTGGCTCATGTTTCCTATTTTATGCAAAGCACACATTCTCACTTGTAAACTTCATCTGATGAGAACCCTGTTGAGTTTCACAGTCTTCCAAGCATTGCCTCAAATGTTCACAAAACGCTCTATAATTCAATTACGAATCTGCTCCAGGAGCTGTATAACTCTATAGTACATTCACTTAGCCACAGGCTACCAATAAAACCAGTAATAAATCATTTAATATGAGTCCAAAGACAACCTGTGAAATGCTATAATGTGGTTACTCAAAATAGATATTGAAACAGGAGGAAGGGAAAGAATGTTACAATGGTACCTTTTTGAACTCTGAAACAAAGGAGAGAATTGAAGTTTAGTTGTAGAAGAGAGCATGTTACATTCCTGTTTGTTGATTTTCTTTTATGACAGTCAACAGAGAAATCTTAGGTTTCTTACCCTCTGTTATGAATCATGATACCTCAGTTTTTGAAGAGGAAAGCAAAGTGATAATTCCTTTTCTGACCTTGCGTAACAGAATCTTCAAATAATGGTGCAGCAGTTCATAAAGGTTTCTCACAGGGTCTACCATTCTTAATACCTTCAATTAACTGAAGAAAGCAATTTTTAACTTTCACATTGATTTTTAATCATAAAATACCTAAACTTACAACACCATAGGAAAAATTAAGTGTAGCTTTATTCAGACAAAGGACATCTCAGTTTTCTTTTCTTCAAAATTCTAGTGACTTTTTGATACATTTTCCCTGAGAGACTTTTAGAGGAAGTCATTCCAGAAAAAAAAAATGCTAGGGAGTTTACTTAAAAAGATAGGAAATAAGAGAAACAAAAGCAGTTCTTTGGTCAAAGTTGAGGTAAAGATGATTTTATATCCTGCACAAAAGCCATGAGATGTGAAGACAAGGTGGTGGATTAAATTTTAATTTAAAACTTAATCCAATTATAATTAATCTGTGCTGGATAATTTACCAACAGCATAAAACTTGCAATTGATTCCATACATCTAGCAGCTATATTTATTGCTTTTTATGAATTTCCTTCATGCCTCTGATATGAGAGTTTTTATCCTGACCTATTAGTTGAATTTCTAATCCATTATCTCTGCTTAGAAACATGTATTCCAGGCTGCAATCAGCATGAAGTCATGCATGATTTTTGAACCCATGAATGAAGATGAATCCACGTCTTTGAGGAAATAATTGATGCTATTTGCAAGCATTGTACTCCTCTCACCTTTTTGTCAAAGCAAACTTTCCAAACATCACTTTTTGAAAGCCTCAAGGGCAACTATTAAGTGATTTTAGAACTGCTAATCCAGGCTCCCCATATTGACCTTTTTACCTTCTTCATGTAAACTCAAACAGTTCAGATGCAAGATAGTCAAGATAATTTGTACTATAGAAAAAGAACTGCTTGATGTAACCAATCAATGTGATTCATAAAGAAAAGACATGCAGGAAAGTCCTTTAACTCCTCAGATATTTTGAGCTTCCTCATGGCATCAATTAACATTCTAAACCACTGTTAAAATATCTTAAAGTTCGCAAACTTGCACTGATACTAAATTCACTTAATTTAAAAGAAAGTGTACGTCAACATTTTTTTGTTTTTGAATTGTCAGTTTGTAACTTTTTGTTTACATATTTCATCTTTGAAATAAAGTCACTAAACTTTAAGAAATGCAGCTTGTTTGCTGACAGACATTTGGCCCAATCCATATGCCGATTGTTACTTGAGCACTATGATTACTTTTGAATTGCATCAGGATACAAAATATCTATTATTAATACTTCATGAAAAGGAAAAGCCTGCCTATTCCCACTTCAAGACACACTTGCATACAGAATATTACTTAAAATGCAGGGTTAAAAAATTGTTCAACTGAAAGATTGATTTTAAAAAATTTGCAATTTCTTTGGGCCTATTGAAATCTTTTAAAGGGAAGCTTTGCATTAGTCTCATAACCCCATGGCTCCTAAACAGAGAATGATTTCTGCTTACCCAGTCCTAAATTCCCATCGCTGTCACTGTGTAATATCTCCTTTAGTATTAGTTTATCAAGTTTTGTTTCTGAATTAGACAGTAAATCAATAGTGCTGACAGAACTAAGCTACTGATAACTTTTCTGTCAGTGAGCATTTTCATACTGAGCATCACCACTGCATCCATCATATAGTTAACCATGAATCACAAAGAACAGCACAAGAACAATCCACAGTGAATATTTAATTCTATATCATCGTTTTTTAAATATTGGAACGCACATCAATTTTTTTTATTTAATGGCATATACTGTGACATACAGATGTGCTATGCTCATTTTGCAACCTAAGATATAAGGCACGTAGGGAAGATTTGCCTAGGTCAGTCTCTGTCACTATCACTGTTGATCTTCAGGTTGTAAGACCAGTAAATGTAGTGCCACTATTTCACCACCTTTTATTTCCAATACTCGCTATTATCACTAAACACAGTTGTGGAATGATAGAAGGGGTAACTCACACAAGTAGTCTCCTGCTTAATGTTAGCCTTAGGAACTAATTACTATACTCTGTACTTCATAAAAAGCATACCCATCTCAGAGAGGTGACAATTATTTGTTCAAGTGATTTTATTTCAGTGGCAAAACAGTCTCTACTACACATAGGATTAGTAGCTAAAGAAATAATCAAAGTGACATACACAACTGGGGTGGGAGGGAGGATGGGGGAAAATCCCTTTGATTGTACTCAAGGCTGACACCCAGTTAAAAGAAAAAAACCCTCTAAATGTATCTTCTCATTATCGGCGGTACTTCATAGTGTTTATTTCAAATCTGTTAGAGAACTATGGAAAACAGACAAACCCCTCCCTGTTCGCTGTTCCTGGCAATACAGTGAACATGAAACTGAAAAACAGATACTAGCATTAGATTATTGTAAAAGAATAATTTTGGATTTTTGTTTTTAATCGATAAGCAGAGCAGCAATTAAAGGACCCTATCTACTCCAGCATTGTCTTTTTAAAAGCTATTAATTCCTGACATGCAATTTTCCCTCAAATGCTTAACTCCTCTCCCTTCGCAAATATGGGAAGGATTTCTTAATGCTTTAACTTAGCATTGCTATATCCTATATGATTGCAAGAAGGCCTAACTATTGTTTTTTCAAACAGTCATCAAGGCATTTTATTATATAAAAAGACACTCTCCAAAACATCAATTTGGCACTTTTCCTATCTGGTCAATGTTTGAGTAAATATTCATTAGCTACAATGCCTCTGGTGAACCACTGGATGTCATCTCACATTTGATCAGAACTGCCTAATTCAATTTCTTATTTCCATAGGTTACTATCAAAAGCATACTTTCCAAATATTCTTACTGGAATTTAAGCCACATATATTTTACATACAGTAAGAATTCATGGTTGTTTCATCTGTGAGGAAATACCTGAAGCTATAGCACTTCACTTCTCCTTTATAGGCAGGTATTTTGTACTTGTCTATTTTAAAGACTATCCACCTGAGAAATCTCCCCCCACACACCCATCCCTGTTCCAAAATAAACCCCCTTCCTAAACCTCAAAGAACACTCAAAAAACCCACAGCAATTATTGTTACTTCTCTCTTCTTAAAGGCCTCTGGTGATGGATACCCTACCTACAGCCTGCTCCAATACCTAAAAACCTTCCCCGTGGTTACTCAAGGTCATTATTTCTTTTTCCAGCTCCTTACGGATATGGGAAGTTGCCTTCTTGTAGAAGCAGGATCTTACAGTATAAATACCTACATATAGGGATTACTTTCTCTGGAAAATTACTTATTTTGCTTTATCTTTCTGCTTGCCTCCATTACAAGGCCCTGTGAATTGTATCTTCTGTAAAATACGTCAGTATTGTTTAGTTTTCTGTTCTTGTGCTGCATGTTCGTTTTGTCAATGGCCCTTTTTTAGCCACAAGAATAATTGCAAGTGTAAAGCTTACTTTGATTAGGCATTGGCAGACATTCATCCTTCATTCCTCTCCAATTTTCTGAGCAAAGAACGGCACTTCATGTCACATCAATTGTACTAAATCAACAATGGGATGATACCAGTGTACTGCTTCTGAAAACCAGTTTATGTTCAGAACAAAAAGACAAAGCCGAAAGACCAAGGCAACCCACAACCTAAGCCACTGAAGCATAAATACGCATATTTCAGGCAAAATAACTTTAACAGGAGAAAAATCTTATTCAAATTAATTTGTAGGTAGAAAAAAGAAGGAAATTAAAGTCTCCATGTTTAAGCAAACTACAAATCTGATGTAACAAGCGACGAGATCATACATTTAATTTTGCTTTGTGCGAGATCTGTTAACGTGTGCATAGGCGCAGGAAAATCAAAAGCTTAGTTGAATAAAATGCTAGCATGTAACTTCACATATACACATCTACTTTTCACTAAGAAAGGCCGTTTATTAAGAATAGGTTTAGAACTAAGTTCTGACGAATCTTCAGCATTAGGGACATGCTTGGTGCAGGTATCACAGTAAGGACACAAGTTACCCAATTGAGAATACAGAACTGGACATTATAACTGTGTTATAATAACATTCTGCACTGCAAGAAAGAGCCATGTGAAGGGACTGCACAGCTGTGCTCACCTGTGCACATCAAACATTACCAGCAGCCAAAGTTGAACAGTTTAATGCAAAAAACGGGATTTTAAGTCTTGGATTATTAGTTCCTTTCTTTTATCCAGAAGTGGCACACAACTGAAGATATGGTTTCTGGATTTATATGCAACACAGTTAAGATAGCCAAACTACAATCGTTTCTCATGCACCTAAAGAAAGTTTCAGAATCTCATCCTCTTTCTGTTTAAAAGAAAAAAATCCTGAGGCGAGGGAACCACAGAGATTTAAGAAGCAATAGGAGGAATTGTCTTGTCTATCAGAAACTCAGCAGCCACATCCTCAAACCCTGCTGTAACTGAATAGCAGTTTACATGAACTAGAAACCTTATACTAAATTCTCCGTCCATCTGAGAAAATGTTTGAAATGACAGTAACACATCAGTAGTTTTAAGAGCAGCTCTTACCTTCTGAATAGCCCTGGCCCATCTTGCTTTTGCAAAATTACTTCCATCAGCTTGATCTTTATTTCTCCTGGAAAAAGGGGGGAAGAAAAACCCAGAACAGCAAAGTATGAAAAAAAATAAAATTAAAACCACCCTGACAAGTCTATGGACAAGTTGATCAAAGTCAGCTAGAACCATCATCCATTTCCTCTATATTTCCTCTGTATATAGTATCCTCTATATACTAGAAAATATTAGCTCTGTGGAAGTTGGCCTTAATATAAAGTTATGAAAACTTATCATGGTAGTTAGCATAAGGGTAACTTTACATTTATCAGGAAAAGAGCTGATCCGAAATCATGCACTCTCATCTTCCTATTCAATGTGATAAGCTGTTCAGTAAGTACTATTTCAGTGAGTGGATTCACAGGTGGCTTTGCTTTGTCAATACTAAATCGAAACAAACTATGGAAAATAATGGAGGAAAACACTTCATTATGATATATTTAGCCCTCAACATGGAAGATTTATTTTATTCATATTTGATGAATGACATGACACCATGAGTTAGATCAATATTTGTTGCGGGGGATGACCAGGCTAAAGACAGTCATCTAGTATATTTTTCCATTATTTGCATCTGTTTTTAACTCCCGCCCACTTTTTCCAAAAGGCAAATAAGAGCATCAATCTAAGAAAACTTGATATTTCTATTTCAAACAGCTTTGTTTCTATGATTTGAATGTTAAAATCAAATATATCAAGTTGAAAATAATGTTTTTCAAGTTTGATAATTAATATTCTGTCTTATGTTCACTACAAGTGAAGAAACGGGTAGAGAAAACTCATTTCCCCTCCCCATTTATTTCCAACTACTCTGCTACTCTCTACTTGGGCTGTTAGTTGATAAACTGAACCAGAATGTTTACAGGGAAGAGTGCCCATACCTGATGGTGATTTGACTGTGAAGTCATATCACGGCATATATATAGTTGATTCAGTATACTGGGAAAAATAAACAGACACTAGACAGTAACTACAGCAAAACACATGGCAGTATCTCCATATGCTGGATTTTCTCTGCTGTAACAGAATATTAAACTGCAGTTCTGAGCAATTCCCATCTATCCAGGCATTCTGAAGCAATTAAGATATGTTCAAGCAGAGAAGACTGGCTCACAGTATCCTCTTTGGTTACAGGGGTTCCATTAGTTCTAGGAGTATACTGGCTTAAAAAGACATGATCCTTGCCCCTTATATTATTAAAAGAGTATAAAAAAGCATCAGTAAAGGAATATATTTCCCAATTATAGTTGTTCATAAGTCAGGATTACAAGGACTTTGACATCAAATGGCAGGAGGAGAAGAGAAAAGAAAAAACAACAACAACAAAAAAAAACCACCAAGAGAGAAAAAAAAAAAGGAAATTTTCCCTCAGTAAAGGTATATCCTTGTGAGACAGAGCAAGATTTGGTCACAAACTCTTTGCAAACTGCACTAAAGGAGTTATTGACGTGACATCCTGTAACCATTTATACCTCTCAAGACCTAGGAATAAAGCTCTACAAGGAAAAGAAAAAAAAAGCAACCCCAAAACAACACCGGCCCATGAAAGAGTCACCACAACAAAAACTTATATTTGATCAGATAAGCATCATTAACAGAACTCTAACAAATATTTGAAATAAGAATCTGTTATGCAATTGGTTGTCCCCCTAGAGAAGTTGTACAGCTACACAGGCCAACTATAATGAGGCTTCATTATTCAGCTATTTCACCAGACCCGTGAAGAATGTTGGTTTAAGCTGAAAAATGCTAATTCAGTTCAGGACTATTAAGTACAGGTTAAAATAGTAACCTGTTAATTTGTATAGACTCTACCACTCTTGTAAGAATCTAAGTAATTCAAAAGATACTGCCTTGCACAGTAACAGTTAAGTAGCAAAATAAAAGTATACAGTAAAATTCTATAGGTACAATCTACAGAGGACAGAGGCCTGCCTAAGTAAAGTTGCAGCGTATTTCTACTATACTTCAGTGATATCTTTAGGTCCACACATTACTATTTAATTATCTTGGACTTTTAGAATAGTGCACCTCTATGTGAGGAGAAAAATGTTCTCTCTGATATGCGCAGCTGAGTGCACTGATGCAAACAAAGCATGAAGAGGCTTGTCTTCCCCTCCCCTCATCTCTGAGCTGCATGTTTGCAGACTCATCCTTTTTCCTTTTCACAAAAAGAAATATACTTTTTTTTTATTGTAAGGTAAATCAGCCAAATGATACTAGTATAAGTAGTCCACCCCATCCTGCATCTGTTAACTAGACTGGAAATACTAGGTAATAATTAGCCTTAGGAATTATTAGGGTAACTAACCTCAAGGTCAGATGGAGAGTTGGTTGTCAATGTTGATTCATAAGAAATGGAGAAAAACAGCTTTCTCTGCCTTAACTGAAAGTACGTAGGGTCAAGAGTATTCTTAAGCATTGAGGCATAAGGTACACATGCAGACAAAAACTTTTAACTCGTTTGGAACTCTTATAGAAAGTCATTGGTTTGTGATCAGATTGCTGAGCAGTGCAGACAAGCAGGCACTTCAATACCGTTCTTTCTAGGATATACTTCTCATGCCACATAAAAGCAGCATAGACAGACAGTAGGAACAGCTTTTTACCTATCCACTTCCTGTTGACACAGTGATCAGTCCAGTTTAGACAACAAATGATTCTTAAATTTCTATTCAGATCTATAAAAACTAATTTGCTACCTGGCAGAAAACAGTTTCTCAATACTGAATAAAGCCTCCAGATGACATGCAGTTTACAGGAATTATGAGTAGCAAAGACCACCAGATACCGCTGAGGAAAATCTGTACTGGTAACTGAACTACATACAAGGAACATATTTTGTTCCTTACCAAATACATAGCTATGATTTTTTGAAACAAAGAACATAAGCAATATGAGCAGATTAGGAGAACTCCACACAAGCATTAAGTCAGAAAATAAGGGGATCATAGCTGATAATTAGAAGAGCATTAATTCCACATGGTAGCACAACCAAAAAGCTTGGAAAAAAACAAGACAAATGCCTTAAGAGTGCCTGAAAATCATACTGATTCACTGTTGCTACAACATAACGGCCAACTGTGGTCTCTGAACCAGTGCAGTTCACAAGAACAATGAGAAGGGAAAAAAATAGAAGAGAAGCCTCATAACGAGAAGTCCAGCAATATTCACATATAAGGAGTTGAGCAAGCAGCCTAGGTCAAAGTTTTGATGCACTGTGCATCAAACTTAGCAGGCCTCCACATCTCCTAGCCATAAGGATCAAAATAACCCAATTTATTGCAGTCAATTTACCAAGAGAAGACAGTTAAGTGCAAAGGAATGCACAGGCTAGACAAACATGAGGGCTGTTCAGTCTGGTTTATCAAAAGCTAAGGATTTTAAATAGAAAACCAAAGTTACACTGACGCTTTTATTTAATAGATGTTTTCCCTCTCAATTATGTTGCCCAAATACATTAAAATTGGTCTAGCATTTCAATGACGATTTGCATTTTCATGACACTTCTTGTAAAATTAAATCTCACTACAGGCTTCGTTGTAAAGCAGTTAATTATATAGCACTTGCAATGTGGCCACATACAGACAAATAATGACATCCTCTGAATGCTTATTTGTTTGCAATAGGCAGTCCTGAACATCTGCATTGATTTCTAACTATTCATCATTAGCATCAATTTTGTCAGCTTTGAATATAACTGGAAATAATTTATGGAAGAAAAATTGAAATAATTGCACTCTATTTTGACATATTATGACTTTTTTAACCGGCAAGTTCCACTCCTCACTAGCAACAGTCATGCTGGAACTAACATCTTGTGCTTAAACCAATCTCTGATAGATCAGGCAGAGCTGTACTTCAGTAGCGTGTGTGTGTGTTTTGCTTCCTTTAAGTAATTTTCTGAAAAGCATCTGATAGTGGTCATGGGATAAGGATGCTGATGGTAACTTCTGGTTTTATTCTGCATTCTTTTATAGTTCAGAAGGAGGATAGGAAAGAATAACTAAAGATGAAGAACAGCTTCTGTGTTCTTTGGAATACCAAAAAGAGTACTTTCAAGTACTACATTTCTAATGCTGTAACTTTTTAAAAACACTCAATTTAATGTGCATTGGAAGTATATAATAAGTTCATAAGATACTTGAAACTTCTGGGGGAGGATTTCCACATCTGTTACTCATTTAGACTGCAGCGGCACAAGCTATTCAGGAATATCTCTAACTGTAGGTGCAGTGAAGCAGTAGATGCAGAAGTTGCTATCACAGCTAGCCTTGCACATCAGGCCAAAGTGACATTAGTAATATTGCATACACCTGGGCTACAATAAACTTGTCCTTGTTATAGCACCTGCCAGGAAATTATCTGAAGCTGACTGCACTGAAATAGTTTCCAGCTGTAAACAAGGTGCTTTGCATCACTACCTTCAAGTCAACTCATGCCCTTAGAAGAAGGGAACACTACTATTGAAAAGTGTATCTGGGATGTGGAACTATAAAAATGGTATCCCATTAAGGATTATTATACTATAAAGCTATATTTCAATTTTAATTTATTTCATAGGCCTCAATTATACAATACAGAAAAGAATCAGTATAACATTAAAAAGCTGTGCGATAAATAGCAGTTTAGTAAAACACTAGGAAGATCTGTAGGCAGTATGTGTCCATCTTAGCTATAATCATGTTAACAGGAAGTGAATGATTTCATAAAATTGCAAAGGAGAATTAAGTGAGCTAGGTTTTCCACAGTTAGCTATATCACAGTAAGACTTACTTTAAGCTTCACATAAATTCATATGATTTAGCATTACCCAACTACCTCACATAGATATTTTTGTGTCTCAGTGACAACAGAAGGCAGACTTTGCTCTAAGATACTTTTTTTGTAGCATTAAATCTATACCCCTACAGAGGTTCCCATTTACAGATGTGCAAGTTGCACTTAAAAATTTAGTTTCCAAACACTACAGCAGAGAACTAAATTTGCAAACAGCAACACATAGCAATAACATCCATCTTCTTACCATTCAGATGCAAATGTTTAGTAACACATGAACAGAAACTAAAATACACTTACATATGTGCTTTAGTTCTTCGATTTTTTCTTCCCCCGCCCTTTTTCAGGCTACTTACCTCATCATTAAGAACTTAAGTATTATATAAGACCTATGTCTTTTGACTCACCTCTAGAGAAAATGAATGAAGTTTCAAGGTATACATTTGTCCCCATAGCAGAACTCATATTTTTTTTCCAAGTTTGAATAGTTCCTCCACCTTTTCCCCAAGATTTTCATAGTTTCCTGCAGGAAGATGCTTATTCCTGCTTGCTTTTAGAAATACCCCTCAGCCAAGTCCATTATCTGCACAGCTGCTAAAGATAACCCATCAATAACTGCAGCCTGATTACCCCTCCTCTTCCTGAACATAATTAACTATTTGTTGCAAAGGAAGTACTTTCCCTCTCCCTACCGTGTTTTCACCCTTCAAGCTATACATTTATAGGGTGGTCTTGTTTCTGTTAAAGCTGATTCAGGAAGTCACAGCTTACTTTAACATTATTTTCCAGTTAGGTTCTGTTAGTTGTGTTCTGACTTACAATATGATGCAACAAACTTTTCTATCACCACAGATGAAGAGACAGCAAACTATTCTGTGTACCTTAAACGCCAGACCTGAACTTAGTACTCCAAGCATTTCAAAGGACTGACTGGTCTGTAGATGAAATACAAGTTTTGTCATTGATGTGAAAGGAGGCAAAATCTCACTCTAATACAGCTTTAATTAATGGAAATGGACAAATGACATGAGCTCAGGATTAAAAATAGTTTCCATATATGAAGAGGACAGTAGCCAGAATAAAGGGTCAAACTAAAATGAAATCAGATAAATTCTCTTTATGATAGTAATCTGAAAAATTAAACTGCACTGACAGAAGAAGCAGAGGGGTAAAATGATACATTTTGGTTTTTGGGAAATGGCATTTTAAGAGGATTAAATTGGAACCAATAGAGGAATAGGGAAGTACAAATTTTGAAAAATGTTCTAGAACTGAGGGATTTTGGATTATGAAGTTTGTCATCTTTGGGTACATTTTTTTTTAACGCAAAAATAAGCAAAGAGCCATAAAGCAAGTTGTCATTCAAGACCTACTGTTAGATCCTCTGTGAAATAGCTTCATTTATACTACCATTTACATGTTGTGACAAAATAAACACTCCCCGGGGCATAACTCTACAGTGTGATAGAGGAATTCTATTTAACTTAGACAGCAAAATGCTGAAAGATCTTTTTGTGAATCTTCAATAGTTAGAATTCCATCAGTGCAGAAGCTAACACAACCACACACACAAAAAGGCAAGATGTTTTATATAGAAACTTGAATTCATACTGAGACCAAATACTTGGACAAGGTTTACAGTGACAGCCAAAGAAATACGACATTTTATTATACTTCTGAGACAATCACAAAATTATTTAGGAATAAACTTATCAAGTGCATAGATTCCTACTTCTTTTAGGTCATTTCAAATGATTAGACTTCAAAAGATGTAGATGCATTTTGGATTCAATATCATGGGATTTTCATGTTATATGATGAATTACTTCTCAATCATTAATGTGCACCTTTCTCAAAAGGTTTTGTTTGCAAAACTGGGTGGCATCTTCTTTTCATTATGCTGGAGGAACTTATTCAATTACATTAAACCTTATTCTGAAGAAATACTGCAACTGAACACCTGGTGCTAAAGTGTATGAAAACAGACATGTACAGTAACTCACGCCTAAAACATTTTAATTCCAATTCTTACCACTTAAAGCTGTGAACTGGACTGAAAGCTGTCAGTCAGGTTGGTCAAAACCACAGCATGTGATTTTAATCTTAGTATACTTAGTATCGTGCCAGTAAGTAATAGCTCATATTTTCCCCTACATTGCTATAGAACAGTAGCTTTGAAGACAGATTCTGTTTTTTCTAAAGTGTGCCAAGACAGAAATCAACATCTTACAAAGTAACCTCCAAGCTTTTCTGATGGATACAAGGATACTACAAGGCAGTCTGGCTACCTGAGAACTCCTCTCAAGATGCATTCTCTCTTTAGTGCTTCAATAGCTACATTCATTGTTTCCTAAGTGCAAGATATTTATCAGAACACAAGAACATGCAATTAAGACAGAAACTGATTGACGAGACCAAAGGCTATCACAGAAGACAGGTGACACAAAGAAACACATGTTGGTGTGAATAAGACACCAGCAAGACACTGTTCTGCTGTCCAGTGAAATGCCAGCTTCTAATCAATCTCGATCCTGTCAAAGTGTCATCTTAGACTGTTCCTAGAAAGAAAACAATGTCTAACTGACACTTAGAGAAATTTTATGAATTACTCCAGATTTTGCCTGTTTGCCACTATGAAGTTATTTGTTAGTCACCTGTATCTCACCTACTTCTATACCATATCATTAAAACCACTGCTTTATTCTAATATGTCCAACTCCAAAAATAATAATTTAGGTAGTTTTTCCAAATTATACTGGAAAGACATTTTTTCTTTATTCAACTGAACTCAATCTTTCTTGTATATTATCAAGTCTCTGTATTCCTAACCGATGCCTAATTTTTCAAAACTTAAAAAACATTCGAAAATCAATATAAAATTTTGATTGTATATGCATGCAATAAACAAACAAAATAAATGTGACCTTTAGAAGTAAGATGGGCCTACAGAGTGTGTTACATCACACTTCCACACGTAAATCTCTCCCTCCATTTCTAAATCAATCTTTGAAAAGTTATCCAACAAGCTTACTTTCATGTCAAAGACTGTGTGAAACTCACTATTTGTAAGAGAAGTTTCATAAAAGAAACTGTATGGTAACCGTTGCCTGAACTTGGCCTCATGCATGAAACTGTATCTGACTATTATGAACTTATCTCATACCTCAAATAGATCCTTACATGGATTCAATCTGTCTTTACTTCTAAACTAAGCGAAACATAGGAATACACGTGAACATGGTGGTATCTTTCAAGCTCAAAGATGAAATATGTCACAGCAATAGGAGCCTAATGAAACTTTTCATAAACATTCTCTCCTCTTCCCATGGGAGCTCTCTTTTCTCCTCTGTTGTGTAGCTCTTTCTGTAGAGTTCTTGTGCCTCTACCTGAAATGGCTGCATTTTGGGTTTTTTGAGATCAGGCCATATAGACAAAGGGAATTTCCCTGCACAAGAACTGATACCTGACTTGACTATCTTAGCTTTTCTAGAAATGAACAGCTTTGCTAGTAGTTTCAAGGGAATACTTGCACAGAGACTGAATATACATCTTTTACACACAGCTATAATTATTAATTAGGTAAACTCATCCCCAGAAGCCGACAAGGCTATTCACTGAAATAAATTACTAGTTATGTAAGTCAGGTCCAAGTAAAGTGTGTTAACCTTTATAGCACGTAAACCTTTGGGGAATCAAAGATGAAATAACTGCATAACAGTAAAGCGTTAATACAGTTACATGAGAACAGAAACACCTAAGAAGGCACAGACCTTAATTAATCTAGGACAAAAAAAGTTCCAAAAGCCTTTCCTATTCCATTCACACCGAAGAATTCATCATGAATAATGTTACGACACCGAATCTCAGGGCAAGTCAGAATGATTTGTCATTTATTATGAATGGTTGTCACCATAACAAAAAATACAAAACCATGAATATTAATAATCAAGCCAATTAAAGGTCAACATCAGGTCATAATAGGATGTAAAACAATCACCAGAACACCTCCAATAACCACAAGAAAAACAGACACATGAAAAGATTTAAAGAAGAGAAAGTTATAACAGCTGATTACAGGGAGGAGCAAACCTGTATGTACTGATAGGAAAAGATACTGGAAGAAATGAATAGTAATCTCTGCCACGTGACAAAGATATTTCCATTTTATTTTAATATATAACCTATTTTATAATTAGGTTTTGTAGGTTATTTTATATATATTGCAAGATATCAAACTTGGCTGTTAACTTTTGTTCCAGAACTAGACACTACACCTCTTCTACTGGAAGTTTCTCCATGATTATCTCATTCCTAGATTGGAATACAAGGCCATGTTCAAAAACAAGGAATGTCCTGAAAAAGTGTATATTTAAAAATTGTGCTGTATTAAACCAATTATCCAAAATACAAAGCCTCATTTCTACGAGTTATTCAGAGCACCCCAAGCACAGCTGCTGAACAGTTTGTCAGATCAATTCCTTTTAATTTTGCAACAGAATGCCTGTCTTTACAGAGACACATGGGTATATAAAGTTCTATATTATTTTTTAATGGGAAATAATTTGGACAATACTAATAAAATTAAAAAAACAGTTTTATCAATTCCATTTATCATCAGTAACTCAGTAATTTAAAGAAATCCACAACAGTAATTTTCAATGAATATTTTGTGTGTCTGTCTGTCTCTCTCAGGGCCCTGAGCACACCAATAGACTTCATCAGACCAGCCTCACGTGGGGCTTCCCCAGAGGATCCATGAGCCCCACAGCTCCATTTAAGTTCGGCCCTGGGCCTCCACCCCTGACTGAGGTTATGTTACAGGAGTGACAGTCTCTAGCTCAAGTGCAGCTCTACCTATGTAACCAGTAATCTAGATCCACGCTCTTGGACTGATTTCCAGGCTCGAGCTTGACCCTGCTTCATTGTTATGGACCTGCATGATGATCATTGTGCTGTGTCTTACCCTGGTTGCCACCACTAGATCTGATCCCGACCTGTAAGAGCCGACTCACTAGTTAGACCTTGGACCTGTTTCATCACACCAAACTTGTCTGGCCACTGCACTATTGTTTGACTGTTCCCAGGCTTTCCTAGGGGTAGTGCGTTAGGGCACTGGCTGATGAGGCCCCTGCCCTGCTTGCTGTGTTATCATGCCTGACCATCCATCCCTTGGGGAGCAGCTGGCTGCACTGGCTCATCTTCAGTTACTTAAAGCCTTAACTCTGCATTTCACATTCCTGAGAACTCAGCTGAATATGAAGATCTTTTACTTTCTGAAGTGCCACAAAGATCACATTCATATGTGCACTACATAATTTTACAGCAAACTTTTAAATAGATCCTATGAGAACCTCGTGATGTGAATTAAATCATTTAACTTCACAAACAACCAA
This sequence comes from Chroicocephalus ridibundus, assembly GCF_963924245.1. Classification (NCBI taxonomy): domain Eukaryota; kingdom Metazoa; phylum Chordata; class Aves; order Charadriiformes; family Laridae; genus Chroicocephalus; species Chroicocephalus ridibundus. The sequence goes on from NC_086292.1 coordinate 35,841,207, forward strand.
ATAAAAATAACCTACCAAAATCTATGTGAGATAATTATAGGAAAGAAAATGTACATCAACATATCATACCACCATTTGTTTTAAACTGCAATTTGTCATGCCAAAGTAAATCTGTTTTATTCCCTACTACTCTTCTTAACAGTTTTATACATAATTAATTGGTTTTTTTCTGACAGAACTGTCAATTCCCTAAGTGTTTGTTTTCTCAATTCTCTCAAAGTCCTTTTTCTCAATCTCTTTCAAGTACAATGTTTTCTCTACATACTGCTAACTGCTACTTTATCTTTTCAATGTTTTCACTCAAAACATCTTAACATATAAGAATGAAACTGGTAACAACTGTAAAGTTGACATACTTATAAACATAAAGTAGAGGCATATAACAAAACCCATAAAAATCTCTTAAACTTCAAATTCACCATGTTTATGAGTCTTTATATTCTCCAGCTCTAATTGCAAACTTTGTCTATACTTTTCCTGCAGAAGAAAGCTACTGCAATGTTCTTTAAAATTCTTCAGGAGCTTTTTTTTTAAAAAAAAAAAAAGACTTGAAAGAAATACTTTTACTCAAATCAAGAGCCATAGTTCTAGGCCACACAAGATCTGAAGGAAAAATACATTTGAGAAAAGCAAGAGGGTGGAACTGAACTTGGAAAGGGCAGCAGAGAAAGAAGTATCATCAATGAGCATGGTAGCTTGAGTGACAGATGAGAATTAAGCCTGGGGAACAATGGAATGAACTCTCAGCAACACAGTGGTATTCAAAAGGGTTTAATTTTACATAAGACTGTACACCACCACAACAACAATTTTCTCTTATTGAAAAGATCTGCCTTACTCTAATAAAATAAATTAATAACATCATTTATTTGCAGTTTTAAATGACTGTTCTATAAAAGTAAACCAAATATCACCTAAAGCAGAGTACCTTCCTACCCATACTGCTTTCTATAAACCAAGTACAAAACAGCTGCCCAAGCAGCCAAGTAGCTCAGAGGAATGCTCTTTAATATGGGAAAATTGTGCATACTCAGGGAAGTAACTCAGTTGATGAATGTTTGATGTAAACATTCATTTTACCTTGCCTTTGGAACACAGAAGTATTAAGTGAGTTAAACTGATATCTAGAAAGAAAAACCCAGCCCTTTTAGAACAGCAAATCAAAGAAGGAATAATTACAGCAGCCACTTATCAAGATTTACATTCTCTTGAGCTATTCTGGACATCAGATGTTTCTTCTTATGTTTTTATACTCTGAGGGTACTTTTACACAGGTGGTGCTTTCAGAGAATGCAGTGTCCAATACTACAATGCCAGCTTAAGGAAGGAATGCAAGTTTAAAGTAGATGAGTTTCGGTTGAGATGTACAACACCTTTTGCTAATATTAGGTTTTAACATGGCCATTTAGTTAAAAAATTCTGCTAATTGTCCTTTATATACTGGAAGGAAAAGTCAGACTGCTTTACATACCTTCCCATTAAAATAAATAAATAATATTAAGTCAATATTTTTATTTGCATTTAAATCGAGGACTAAAAATTGGTAATTTGTGCTGTAGGAAATAACCACATGTCGTAAAAGCATTACTCATATTAAGCAGTACATAAATCCCAGATAGAGATTGTACCACAGTAGATACTATAGAAACGAGAAAATAATTTTGATTTTCATCTTAAAGACCTGGATATTATACTATTTATGCAAACTAGAAGATATAATAAGAAACTCATTTCCTCTTTCTATGTACTGTGAAGATTCACACATATCAGTTACAATTTCTGCATCCAGGCTCAGTCATTATCTCGAAAACAGATTTTATATAGCTCAATTAGTTATAATTGTTTTATCTAGACTATTTTTCCTCATCAGTAGAGGGTTTGAGGAGGAACAGGAGATTAAGTGCTTAATACTTTTTTGAATCCGATAGTTCTACCCTGAAGGAATTACAGGGAAATTTCAAATGGCACTGGACACCTATGTTTAGCCAAACTGAATTCTACCCAAGACCCTGCCTGAAAAGTATTCCTTGGAGGCACATACACACCACCTCCCCTCAAAAAAGAAAAAACAAAACCAAAACACCACAGACCCCAGTAAGTACAATACGTATGAAAGTGCAGTACTGTGTTGACTGGAGCAGCTTAACCACTTAGAATGAATATGTACTTCTATGAAACACCATACTATGAGATGTTCCTCACAGCTTTCCAGAACAAATGAAGCTGCTGCCCTGGGAAGTAGTAGTTCCCTTTTGCAAATGTGTGAAAAACCCATAGTATTACTTGCGAGAAAGTAAAGCACAGTGATACAACTGGAACTCTATGAAACAATGGCACACGGACTGCAATCACGTAACATGTGGCTTCATTTTAGAGAACAGCCTCAGAATAATAATTAAATGCAAAAAAACCACTAATTACAATACCAACTGCTTTTTATATTTTAAAAGTAATATGCCAGTTCTGAAAGGCTGGGAACTGGTGGACAGTTATAGCCAAAAGGCTTATGTGCGTGACCTACATTTTTTGGTAGTCTGCCTTCTCCTTTTCTTTCTTTTGGACCCGATTTCTTTTTGGCAGTAGATATGAAAGGAAACGATAACACATCATGGAAGACTGGTTGTGCTTAGCTATTCTTAATATAACTTTGAGGAACAACCTCTCACTGAGTGATCACAACAGAAAACAAACATATATGGACAAACATTATCTGCTTAGAGAGCTATGGATGCATATTGGAAATACGGTTTTAGTTTCAGGAGTTCCTGACCTGTAGCCAAGAAGCGGAGGTGGAAGTTTTCATGGTTTAGAAATAATTTTATGCCTGCCTATCAATTTTTCTGTTATCTGGGCATGAATAATTAAACAGATTATTGGACAAATGTCTGTAAATTTATGACTTCAAATGAATTTAGACTTCAGCAAATGTTTGCTTCTCTGTATTTAAAAACAGGGAAGATTAATTAGATTTTTAAGAGGCCCTTTAACTTTCAGGATGTTTCAAGCATTAAGGAACTTCTAAGACTATCACATTTAAGCTTTCTCTTCAGTTTTCATCTGTTTGAAAAAAAATCTGTTGTCATATCACGTTAGTTGACTACAATTAATATCAGTTTAGTGACTAATACGTTAAAATTAAGATTGCTAGCAGTTGCAGATCATGAAGTCCAATTTTAGTAATGTATCTCCTTTTAACACTCAGCAGTTACCATCACCCAAAACATTAGATCGGAGGAAACACTACAAAGCCAAACACTTTAGAACCAAATACTCAAAAACAACTCTGTCCACAAAATCTATGTAGGTCTAGCATGGTTTTGTAGGCAGCATATCCCTCCATTTCCTGTGTGAGTACAAGGATGTATGATGACATTTACTCATATGGCCTATGTAGGTAGATATAGATAAACCTGAAGAGTGGATTTTTTTTATGTAATCAAGTATTTTTTTCTCCTTGTCCAATGATTGATTTATAGCTCTGCAGAGAAGACAAGTATCACAGGACATATCGATATTCTTTTTAAAAGAAAGATCCTTATCTGTGTTACTGTACTTCCTTAGGTTTTGGGGGGTGGTTGGTTTTTTTTAAAAAATATTTTATTTAATTTTGCTTGTTTTGGAAGTGCCCCTAATCAATTTTATGCCATTCAGTTCAGTTTCTGATTGTCAAGCTCTTGCATAGTACTTTCTTTAGGTGATTAACTGGGGACTGCATCATTAATATTTTCTAATGATTGTCAATATATTGTCAGTGTATTTGATTGCCATTTTTAAAATACAGCAAACATTTTTAATACAAGATTTTGTGGGCACCATTTTCAAAAGCTGAATGACTTAAGTTCCTTTGAAAATGGACCATAAGAGCTTACCTTTTTGATGTGTAATTTTTTTTCTTTCATGTACTTTTTCAGCATAATACTTTTGTTTCAAACACTAGTTGTTCAAAACAGTAGTTTTACAAAACACTTTTTTATTGGGGTTATTCTGAGACCCAGATTAATGGATTGGTTTTGATCATGAAGAGTCTTTTCCATTTTAATTTCACAGTTAAGTGAAACGTCTCCAGAAGAAACAGTATAAGTTTACTGAGAATACAAGCATTGATTGTACTATTTTAGTATTCATGTGTTTGAAGTTGCAAGCATATAAATTGCATGGATTAGTTCATTTTTATGCTAATGTTGCTTGACTGTAACTAGAACATATAGTTTTAATTTATCAACTTTAACATTTCATGTAATATTGTATGTACTTTATGCACTTCTCTGCAGTCCTGATTCAAATTAACATCGCTTAAGGCAATTATGTCATACCATACTGCTAATATGATAGATGTATATGTTACTTCTTGAGTAGCATGACACAAAAGCACACGTGAAAAGAGTATAATTCAAGTATTTATATGCGTATTTTTCCTGAAGAAGCAGCATACAACTGCATGAATCCATTGTGTCCTTCGCCGTCATTTATATATTTTCAAATTATAAAGCACTTTGTTTTCAGTGATTCTGGTGTAAAGTCTGTAAATTTCTGCCTATTCTGGATATACAGTAACATACTTGTACCTGAATCGTACCAAAAAGATTAACCATGAAATTCTTATTCTTGCAAGTAGTAGCTTTCAGCACTGGATACTAATAATGCATACAGAATGAAAAAATTGATTTATTGTGTGGTTACTATAAATAGATGGAATGAAGTATACACTAAACTACTTGATCGCTGATTTTAAAAAAATTAGTCATTTTTTCATTATTTACATTCATTGGAGCAAAACTCGGATTTTTTTCTAAACAGCATTTTCCCCTTCTCTCTCTCTTTTTTTTTTTTAATGACTCTGGGAGAAAGTGTATTGCTTTAATAAGAAGTCATTTACCACATCTTTCAAATTCTGATTTAGTTAATTTATGATTTATGGAGAAAGTTAAACAGTTACAGTTAATTAGCTATTGATCTGCATCTCAAGACAACTGCCATAAACACCATGTGTGTATATAACCAAAGAATTGACAAATAAATATCAGTATAAAGAATAGATTAATGAAGACATTTTGTACATAGTAATACTTAAATATTTACAGGATAGATAAATTCAGTGTTTAATACAGCCATTCAAACCAGTTGAATTTATTTCCCTAACTTCTTTTCTTATGTATTTTTATAGTACAAATGCAGTTATTTTGAATAAATACACATCTCTAATTAAGCTTTAAAATTATTATCATCTTTCTGCTCGTAATCTTTTAATATACCTACTACTAAATGAAAAAACATTCCATTTAAAAATACTACCTTGTAATTCAGTAGTGACTCTCAATTCAGTAACACAAAAGTTCATTTAAATTCAATAAATTTATCTGGAACAAAGAGGCAAAGCAAAGAATTCCATATTCAGGTTAGGTTAATTTCTTTTGGTTTAGCTTAACCTGTTCAGAGACTCAGATCTCTGTTGAAAAAGACATGTCAGCCCAGATGATATGCTAATGAATGAACATGCGCTCAGAAAAATATAGATAAATAGCTCCTGAATACTGCCATTACTGACAGCTCTCACCCTAAGAAAGCACTTGTACTTCTCTGTAAATAGCCTGCAAGAACTTGCTAGTAAATGTAAACAGGTCAAAGATCACAACATCCAAAAAGATGCGGTAGCACCTTGTGCACACAGTCTATTGGCTAACTGCATCCATGAGTCTCATGATCTTTTTGCAGACTCATTTACTTCCTAGTAATTTTGTATTGAAGCTATATGCACTAGGACATTTTACTGTACAAGAAAAGGTCATTTAAGGGCATATACAACATGTTTTCCCCTCAGAAAGTACATAATGTAATAGCTTTTATCATGTTTTCCCTTTCGTTTGAGATATTTTTCTGGTACCACTGCTGGTAACAACATGGCTTAAACATGAGCCAAGTCCTAACACTCCATATAGTCTTGCTGCATTTCCCAAGAGCCTGTTCTATCCCTCATCAGGGCAACACACCTTTCTGAGTGTCAGCTGCTCACAGACTGTGTCTTTCCTGAGTTACTATAGAGGACACCATGGGTGAAAAGTAATAGTCTCTGACAGCTGATATGAAAGCCAAAATTAAACAGTAGAGAGAGACAGCTCCCTGCCCGCCCCCGCCCCCCTCCCAAGTTTGCCTTTGCAGGCAGAAGGGAAGAGAAGTGATAATACCAACACACAGAAAGCTGTCTCTGCTCAGAGACCACTGCTGAGTGATGTTCTTGGAAGCTGACTGGACTCCCTCCTGAGCATTCAACTCCATTCGATAGAAGGTGATGGCAGGGAACTAATATAATTGTTGCCACTTCATTCCTTGCCCCATCCACCTATTATACATTATCATCTTCCACACTCAGGGAAGCAGAAAGGCAGCAATTGTCTTTCCCTTGCCTTTTATTTCCACCACACTGTTGCTTGTTCAAAGCAAATAGATAAAAAAAAATTAATTCCCTTCTGGAAAACTTCCAGAAAGCATGATAGCCTGCCTAGGTAAATACATTAGCTTCAAAAATGGAATCAATGCCTTTCCTGCTCTCTAGATGCAATCAATTAGTTACAACACCCAAATCATGACAGGATTTGCTTCCATTCCTTTCTTAAGCTTTCAGAAAGTCACTACCCAATAGCTGAACCCTATGTAGACACATGCCTAAGGGTGAGAACAGGACACAAAGCCTTATGGATCAACACTGTCAATATGTCCAATTTAATTTAAAGGAAGAAGTATATATTGAGTTGTGAAAGACATTACTTTTAACCATCTATTGTTAGAGTTAGTCACAAAACCCCATATCACCTAAGACTTGTTGGATAGAAGCTTTTAAGCTTCCCCCGCAACCCGCTCCAGAAGGGGACATCTATTTCATTATACATTACCTTTTTGTTCAGACATTCTTTTGATCTTCTTACCCTACCCAACAGCTGATGTTCCTGCAGTCCAGCTCTCTTGGCACAGTCTTGGACCAGATTAACCTGATCATCACACCAAAGCCTTAGGTTTGGGTATCAAGACTGGTGATTAGCAGCAGCAGCTGCTAAACTGAATGGCTCTCTGGAGTCTCTCTGTCTCCCCTCCCATACAGAGGAAGCAGAGCTAACTGTAACCCCACTAGGAAAAACATTCATCTCCAGGAGCATTTATGAATCTATTGTTTTTCATGGCAGGCTATCAGAAATGAGAAATATCGAATGACCAGAAAGTGCTCTAACAGAAGATGATAGTCTGCTGGCTGTCACCTTTCACACCTCGTGAGACACGGCTGAAGGCTGACTATCAGGCAAAAGCAGGGCTCCTCATGAGCTGCCGAAGTGACTCTCTTGTGTGTCTCAGCTGTGTAGATTTTCCAGAGATGACTGTTTAAAAACAGTCTAGACCCCCACAGTCACAGCTGCAGCTAGTAAACACTGCAATTCTTTGCATTTTTAATACCACTGAAGTGTTCTCGATGCTTAGCCACATAGAACTCAGTGCACTTACAGAAAAACAGTAGCAAGGAATCTTATAGACCACTCGTCTGTCAATTTTGCTCACCCACTGAGCACTCTAAGAAGTGTTATTTGTTCTTCCTATTGGTCTTAGTTCTAATTCTTTTAACGTCTTGTGGACATTAAAATTAACGTATGATGCAGAGAGCACACAGTGAACCACAACCTGGAAAGTCATTGTTAAAGGTAACGCAAATAGCAGTAACATCAGACTTTTTAATACCTTCTGTTGCAAGATGGAGTTCTGTTGTTTGGAACTCTGTCAAAAACTTTACCTGTTCCATGCTTCAGTATGTGCTTCATTATTTAGGCTGTTTAACCACTATCACTTGAAACTGGAATAAGCTAGGACTGCCCCTGCTCATTTCTGCTTTTCCTTTATCCTGACACAAAATATTTGAGCATCTGCTAAATTAAATGGATCACAAAGCTGAGCTAAACTGGCAAAATGATTCAGTTTTTAATCCAGATCTGTTCCCAATCTGGTTCACTGAATGGCGAGAAAAACTCTTATGACCACCCAGGGAGGCAGACAACACAGGAAAGCAGTGATCAGCTAACACTGGGACGAGCACTGATTCTGTCAGTGTCCTCCATTCATGCCTGAACCTATTCAATTAGCTAAACATGCAGAAAACTAATCAAGGCAAAGAGTGGGGCTTCTTGTTTCTCAATTCAACATGGGGTACAAGACAGGCTGTTCCAACAAAGTACAGTTCCAGAAGAGATGGAAAAGAGATGTGAGCAGCCCCACAGCTGCAACAACAGGGGGCTGGAGATGAAGGACTTGGAAGGGTTAGAGGCAAGTATGGAGAGAAAGAGTAACTTTCATCTCTGGTGAGATGTTCCTTTTATTTGAAAGAAACTTGTTTTACCATTTATCTGCCATTAAAGAACATAGAAAAGCAAATAAATACCCACATTGTCTTTAAAATGTTATCCTTTAAGATATCACCTTATATGAAGACAAATCAACTAACACATTTGCACTTCTGAAGCCATCTGTACATACATAAGTCTGCTGCAAAAGATTCTAGAATGTTATTTACCCCTTTTGCATCATTAATAGATTATATTATTGTTTTGTAGGAACTTGCCAAAGATATTTCTGGTTGCCTTTAATATCTACAGGCTAAAAATCCTCTTTTCTGACCACCAATGATTCATTGACAAGGCACACATACTTGCAAACTGGTTTGGCCGGACACAGTATTCTTCACATTTTTTCTTTCAATAGAATATGAAGATTTATCATGCTCTGTCCCACCATAATAATGGAAACACGTGCCTTATGGTTTTATATGATTATAAAACTTCCAGTCACATTCTTGCTTAAAATATTTGTATGTGTATGGAATAATTATTAAATTGGCTAAAAATACAAAAGTACAGCATTGTTCACGCATTAAGGAAAAGTATAAAATCAAGAGGCTTCTGAGGTGGAAAACAGCCACAGCTGGCATGAAGAATACACCTGTGGTTCCCTGATAAGGATGCTTGTGAAGCTACATGAGGTACAGGACAGGATGCAATTATTCCACGTCTTTACCTTATGATGTATAGGAGATACAGGAATGGGATGATAGCATGAAACAGATAAGCTGCCAATTAGCTGCCCGCTCGATACTCAGAGCCAACATTTCGTCAAATTTTTATGAAATGCTGTCCTTTGTGTGAACTTTCCTCATTATAATGTCATTATAATACCAAAACGCAGCTCCATCCCGAAGGCTACCCGCCTCCAAGGTGCGACCACTCCTTCTTGAGTCTGTGCCCTGAACTTCTCGTGAACTATACCTTTAATTGTGAAGCGAGAGAATTTTACACTAATCATAATAAAAGTATGTATGACTAAAGTCACTCAAACTCCACCTTGAACATAACAAATAGTATAAAAATAGCCTGAGAGAGGGGGGATACCCAGGGAAGACACCATCGCAAAGAATTCCATCACTGATTTCTGGGATCAGTTGACGGGCTGAGCCTCTCTTCCCCCCCCATAGGGATGCCTTTGGGTAAGACTTTGATTATACCGAGTGCTTTCTTGGGAAATTTAGAAATTTCTCTAGAGAATCTCTACCCTACATTTATAGCCAGGCTGTATTGTTTATAACTTTGTCACGCGTTTTGTATATATAACAATACTTTCATTTGCACGTGCTTTGCAGACAGTGTATTTATCACCGGCAATCCTAAGAACCTATATACCTGTTGTTTAATTAAACGGCACTTTTTAAGTATCTAGTCATTTCAGTTTCTCACTGAACGCGACCAAAGACTTGAGAATGGCCGTGCTAGTTCATGAGCACGACTAGACTGAAGGTGCAGTCCACTATTAGTGTATCCAAATCGTAATAGTTTAACACATATTAAACACAATTGGACTGACAGTGCTGAATTGGGCATCACTCAGAATTTAAACCTAGCCGCACCTAGCCTCCCACCTCGGTGAGGAGTGTTAGAATGCAAGGGGGTTTATTTTTTGCCCAAACTGCTTTGCCCCTTTCACACAACAATGTGTATCACAATGTCTTTCAGAATTTTTTTTAAAAAATTAAAAATAATCAATAAATGTTATGATACATGTGTGATATGACAAGTTAAAAAATACCTTAGTTCGCTTTCTTGTATGCCAAGACCACTTTCCATGAATGACAGACTATCATCTGTATCTTGATGTGAATGTCTTGTACTTTGGAGGGGTGTCCCTCTGGGCCAGCCTCTGCAATCTAAATCTTTGTGGGTATCTGTAGAGAAATAAAAAGCTGCTAGAAATCTTTCAGTCCATTTTACAGCAGGAACTTCTAAAAGAGAAGTACACATTAAATTAATTAATTCATTAAATACACAGTAATAGGGAATTAATCAAGGCAATTACAAAACTTTATTATAATTAAATCACTGTTTTATAAGAACAGCAGAATCAGTTACAATATCACCTTCTGATTGTTGCTCTGAAAACTTCCAAGAAGCCTAAACCAGTTACCTTTTTGTTACACAAACTTGGAAGCAATTCATTTTACGATTGAAAAATGAGCTATTGCTGGATTGGAGAGAAAATGGATCTCTAAATTTTCCAGTCCAACTTCAGTTCCTAACTGGCCATGTATTTCTAATGTGTCCATGCATAGCATTCCAAGATGTGGCGGGGTTTTGTGTTGGTTTGGGGGGTTTGTTTGTTTTTTGGTTTTGTTGTTGTCTTTTTGTATTGTAAGTAAGGAATCAGGTTTTACTTTAATTCCACTTGCTATTGGCCTAGGACTGACCTTTTTTCAAATTCTTACATCTTTCAAGAAACCTGGAAAGTCTCATCTGCAATTGCAGGTACAAAATGAGTTACTGCATAACATCTTACTCTATTCTTTGTCCTGTTAGCTTCAGTGAGAGGAAAGGGTTCATGATGCAAGCTGGTCTAGTGGGAGGTGTCCTGGCCCATGGCAGGGGGGTCGGGTTTGGAACTAGATGACCTTTAAGGTCCCTTCCAACCCTAACAATTCTATGGTTCTATGATCTGACCCTGAGCGTGAGGAAATTTTCTTCCATACTGATTAGAAGAATTTGTGTCCCCATCTCTTTCTTCCATTTTTGATGTTTCGGTTACATATTAGGAACATATTACATATCAAAGCAATTAATTTTCTTATTCCTTGGTGTATCAGTGAATTAGTATGGTGACTAATGCAGAAACAAGGATCTCATAATTGTTACCTCATACCCTCACTTTCTAATTAATGTACCTGGCGGAAAGTGATAATGAGTTGAATTTCAACCAAACCTAAGAGGTGAATACCCGCATGGCGTTTGCCAGAATTACTCATGAGGTTAAAGTCCTGTTGACTTTCAGTTAGCAAAATGAGATCTTAGTTCCGAAGTCACACAAATGGCTTTCAAAATTATAGATATTATCAACTACATTCCACTCAAGTAAAATCATCTTCAATTTCTTTAGCTTATACTCTCTATGTAAGGTATAAATGAATGTTAAGGAGCATGACATATGTCTCTAATGCTTGACTTAAGAAAAAAAAAAAATGATATCCTTTAAATTTTCTTCTGTCTTTTCTTACAAGAATGCCTAATAAATTTTATGCAAAATCATTGTATTTCATAAGAAAACCTGATTATCCTTTAGTAAACCTGACTTTTAGAAACCTTAAAAATGTTTGCAATTCGTCTGTAGTATTTATCTACAGTCTGTATTTTATTACTGTGAATTTGCTTGCAGAATTCTAAGTACATGAGAACCTTATTTTACTTAGCAGCCTTTTAATGGAGCTCAGTCTAGGTAGCAATAGTGAAATGACAACTTTGTTGCTGCAACAACTAACATTAGATGATACTTCTAGAAAAAAGCACTCAGGAATGAACTAATGATGTTAAAGCACTTCCCTGTTGCTACATGCAGTGCTTCAAGTCCAAATGAAGCCATATTGTTAAAAAGGTGTGGAAGGCAAATATTTCTACCAAATATCTGGCATTCTCAAACGGACATCTTCAGGAAACATTATTAGTAAACTGCAGTCTTCTACCTTTCCAATGTAATTTGTCATAACAAAGAGGCCGTGCTGATTCCATTAGTCAAGGACAGACTCTCAGCTGGTCACAGCTGAGCTAAGAGTCATTCAACAGAACAAGCAATCAAAATGCAACGCCTCAGTCAAACTCCAGGTAGAGGGTAAAGATAAACATGTGTCTTTCTCAGTGCCAAACACGTAAAGCTTTTGAATTCTTCCCTCTGCACAGAAAACTATAGTGTAAGAGTGACCTCTACAGGATTTCTACAGCACTCCGTGACTACAGTCTTTCAAATATGTTTGTTTGGAAACAGAATACAGGCATCAATCTACAAACCGACACTCTCATCAAGCAGCAGCCTGAAATTAGTAACAACCTGAATTTACAGCTTGTAAACACACAATGAGAGTTTCTGTAACAGATTTGCACCAGGTTTCTAGATACAGAAACTATGTAAGGAAACATTTGATACATTCTGCTGATTCAAAGGAAGTTCCAAGAATTGGACATAGAATAAATACAATTTGTACCAATTTTTCTCCTTTTATAATAGGTATTCCACTGTTACTGTACAAACTGTTGTCCTTTTCTGTCCTCTTTATAAACCACTCTTTTTTTTGTATTAACTATTCTCTTTTTGTACTTAAGGACTCAGTCTGTTTGTCATATGTACACTTTCCATCATGCTTAAAGGAAATAACATTATCTCATGAGCAAGAATAATCTAGATGGAGGCACCTGTGAATACCAAGAAAAAAGTTCTTCCATATGAATTTTTTACTCAGGCAACTGACAATTGCTTGTGGCTGGGGAAAATATACCAAACAAAAACCAGAATGTGACTATGGCTTAGGCTATCTTTTAAAACGTTTTATTGGCAAAGTACTAAATAAAAAATAATTTTTGTCAAATAAATTAATAATGATAATAAAAAAGGACGGAGGCCCTGTTGTGACTCCTAAGAATCCACAACAGTCCACAGGTACACATTCTATTTATTAACAGGAGTGTAGTCATGCAGACTACACCCAGAATCATCAGAAAGAACTAGTCTGTTCTAATCAGTATTAGCTCTATTGCCAAGTTCAGTTTCAGGGAATGAATTTCAAAAAGAACATTAAGCAGCTGAAGTGTATATTTTTGGTATGATTTCTATTCTTCCCTTTCAAAAGATAAATAATGTTTCTCATTCCCATTTCTTCATGTTTTTTACTTTTATTCTTGTATAAATTTTGGAATTAGTTTTTTAGCAATAGTTCCTTAGACTGTTTAAAGAGTAAAATATTAAGCTAATTTATCTTTGTGAACTTATCTGGTGTATTGGACCATGTCATACAGATGGACTGATAATCTTGATAAAGTCAATCTCTTTGTATTATGTCTGGAAATAATGTGAGGTAATGCATTAGTTGATGTTCAGTTTCCATTTCTACCTTCATATACACTATTTTCATACACATATACATAGTTTCCATCTTCATATGTACTATTTGTAAAGGCAGACAATGTTTGCTAACAAGATAAAAATGCTGCAAAGCCCTAGATTTTACTAAAACCCACATTGTGCAAACAGCTAGTCAAAGCTGACATGATACAGAGCTATAACACATAGGCTCTAGTAGATCGAGCCTTAAGGAAATACTTCTTTCTTTAGCTCTACAATCCACGTGTGGATGAACATTAACTAGTGAAATGGTTCATCCAGCTCCTCATGGGAAGTGGCTCTCAGTGATTCTATTATTTACCAGTATCAATTATACAAATGCTCCAGTAATGAATATGCGTTTAAGATTTTATATAAAAATTATTATTTGTTGCTGTATTTCAGGAACTTAAAGTGGAATAGAATGGTTGGAAAGCTGGAGCGAGACCTCAATCTGTAACTCACCAAATGGTAATGCAAAGTAGACATCCAGTAAGATCTCATGTGAAGTTGGTGTTTTTGTACCTTGAATCTCATTCCCATTTTTTATTACTTCAGAATGCAATGTCATCCAGGAACCTGGACCTTCCTAGGAAAAAACATTCCGAAAGTTACCTGCGTAGGATTTCTAGCATTATCCACTTTTGCCTGAATGAAGGTTCCCCTAAGTCAATATGAGTTTCTTTATGACACCAATAGGCTTGGGATCCATTCTAGACTGTTCCAACTACCGTTTATGTAAGTAGTAGTTAGGACTTTATCAAGTTTTCTCACAGACATGGAATTAGAAAGAATAAAATATTTGTTCTACGTATATACAAATATATGTATATGTACAAATATATACAAATGCACATTAAGATGGTCAGATGATTAAGATGCAAGAAATATGAATATTGAAGATTACTCTTATGAACTGAGATTTTCCAGTTCCCCTTTGAACTGGTGCCAAACAAATACATTCTAGCAAGACTGAAGCAATCAACATACGCTAATAACCAAGCCAAAAAAGAGCTTCTGAACTAATAGGTTATATCTGAGTTACAAAGCCCAGAGTAGAGCTACAGGGTTAAGAGGAGCAGGATAAATAACTAGGAAAGTTCCACAGTGGCCTAATTACAAAGGAAGGCATAGAGAGTCTGAAGAAATTAAGAAACAATCTCTACTCTTGCATCATTTGTTTGTTTAAAGTTTCAGTATTTACTGCTAAGCCACAATCTCTGTATCAGCAAGTTGTTAACTCAGTAACAGCTAGGGTAGCAGAGCAAAACAACTTGCCTTGGGGCCTGAAATGGGACTTGGCAGCTGCGACACAGAGCAACTTCTACTTTAAGCAGGAATTACTTTCTTCCCCTGCTTCCATTCTCTGAATAGGATCATTGAAATGTCAGTTCAACATATACGTGAATATTTATTAGTTCCTGTAAAGAAATGGCTGATGTTCTAGGAAGAAGTTTTCTGATTCTCTCTCCGTTAACTCATCATCCATTGTCTTTTTTATTTTTTAGAAAATTTAAAGAAGGCAAACTTAATTTTATTTGCAAAGATTAAATTCATCTTCTCGGAGTTACTTTTTTAAAAACAGACTCCAGGGACTATGTGTAGGAAAGCATATTTATGAATGGGAGAATTGTGGAGTGTCAGAATAAGATACCTCTTTTTCTGATTACAGAGAGTTTTGCAGCACTTGCAGATTGCTTCAGCATTTCCACACTCCCAGAAACTTTTCTTATTTAATTTCTAGCCTACTGAGAGCAAGCATACTCATTCTGGTGGCTAACTATGACCATGCTGGAAACATGATAACTCTTGGGATTGACCCATTTTCTCCACTCATCCTTCTCTATGCACTCATTGTACTATTAATTTCTTCCATAGCACCATAGGGCAAATTTCTGTTTTCCTCTTTGATACAATGGGCAATTCCCTCGAGAGACAAAAAAACAGTGTTGTGTCCATTTTACTATTTACCAAGGTCACACAATGAAGACCCAGGCCAGGAACCCCAATTTGAAATTCCCTCACTCTAATCACATAAACCAAACTGTCCCTGCCTCCCTAATAATTTGTGAGTGTAGATGAACTCTAACCCACTTACTGAATTATACCTGACTCAGTACGTGAGCCATTTCTCCAGGGTATACAGCTAATGCATATCAGCTGTCATTGTGAGAGTCACATGTGCATTAGGCCTCAATATTAGAGACTGAAAAAAATGACGCAGAAATATAAATTGATCAAAAATGTCATTACAGTATTTGTGGAGGCTAAGAATGAGAAATTCATTGGATTTTACTCAGTGTTCTGTATTTTCACACAAAGTCAACTTACATCCGTTGCATGTTCCACAGTTGCAAGGGGAATCCATAAAACTCCTAAAATGCTATCCCAGAGCAAGCCTTTCTTCCACAGCTCTATAATGAAGCCCTTTCCATCAGCACAGATTTCACTGAAAACAATGAATACACAAACCATTAAGCTGAAAACACAGTCTCAACTACTCAGTAATCTACCATAATAACTTGAGATAGTGACTTACAGCAGATACAGAGGTGTTTTGTTTTCAGTATACTTATGAAATGCAAAATAGCAGGTATGACACAGAAGTTAGACAAGACAAGTCTCAAGTCTTACTATTCAGGATTGCTTTTACAAACTGATGAGGACAATTCTGCTGGTAATGTGGCACAGAAGTCCTAGTTGTCAGTAGCTTTATTTTGCTACAAGACTTGGCCCTATTGGATATAACCCCAGAAGAAACCAGGATCAGGAAATGCATTTAGTTCAGCTTTAGCTTTTTCTGAGCAGCTTCTGCATATGGAATTCCTCAGTTGTCTCCTCAGCACACTGGTCTGTCTCTTCAGGACATCCCTGAAGAACCTGCATTCTCAGGTTCCACTGTAGCTACCTTGTAAGGTGCACAAGTAGTACCCTATAGCTAGCCTTTTGTCAGGTGCGTTCTTTTAGGTAAAACTGGGACCCACAAAAATGATCAGTCTTTTGAACATAAAACTCAGAGGAACATTTTCAGTGAAACAGTAAGAGTTGGCAGTGTCAGCTATGATGGCACACACTGTCAATCAACATGGACCATAAGCTAAGAATGATTTATGGGAAAAATGGGAAAAATTCCATCTTCCCTCACAAAATCTAGAAGGAAGCGCCAGACCATTTCCTAGGGGAAACTGAACAAGCTTCTTATTTTCATCATAAAGAAGACCAGGTATAAAAGATGTTTGGAGCTTGTTCCCTCCATTAGAATTGAGAAGTTGGACTACACAACAAAAATACAATGGGAAAACAGCTCTCAACTTCAAGAGTTGCAGAATCCAGGCTCTATTTCAGTTCTACTTATAGAATGCAAGCATTTTACTACTAGCTGGTCTTGACTAAAAAATACCATACCACAACCTTATTTTGCAAAAATTTTATTTTAAAATTTTGTCAGGCCATATGACTTATCCATGACATTGAAATAAAATTAAAAGAGAAGTTATTTCCTCATGGAATGTCTGCCACTCCTTTATATATTACTATAACTAGGTACAGACCAGTTCTGTAAATACGAACAACATAATAAAATAGGCATTGGTGTCCCTGCTGTGACTGGTTGTATGTAATCTCCATTTGACTTAATTTTAAGCACTAAAACTAATCTTCAACTGATTTGTGTGGTGTACTACAGTGACTTACTGTGCCTAAAGTTACCAGGAAAAGAACAAGTGAAATCTGAGAAGGGTGTCACCCCAGAGACCGGTCCTGAACTCGTCACATTGCTCTTAAAAAAAACATTGTGTTGGCTGCCTCAATATCTAATTTTCCGCTGTACTCATGCAGTGGAATAGATATAGTGAATTTTTGCTTTGTTCAGTTTCTCCCTTTACAAATATGTTATGGAAGACAGATTGTAAATTCTTACTTTGGGTATTTTTGGACCCCAACTTTAAAACCGTTGCACTGGTAGCTGAACAGTGAAACTGCATATTGAAAGCTTAAACACTATGTAATTTTTTAAATCCCACCTGGTAATAGCTGTATGTAATGGAACGGTTTGTTGGTTTTGGTTTTTTGTTTGCTTTTTTTTGTTGGTGGTTGTTGGTTTTTGGGGATTTTGTTTGGGTTTGTTTTTTTTTTTTTTTTACTGGTAGAGATTGAGAGAGAGCCCTTGAGAAAATGAAGGACCATACAAAGCCTATATAAATGTTTTTGTAAATGCCTGTTTATAATACCTTTTAAAAGTCTGCTGTGTTGTATAGTTCAGTAGGCAGTAGATGGAGCTACAGCAATCTCATAACATATTTGCTAGAAAAACAGTTTAGTATTCTTTGATAACATTTAAATTGCAAACTGAGAAAATAATCCTAATAAATTCCTCATTCCCATTCATGTAATGGAACACTCTCATTTACATATGATCAAAGGCAAAGCATTTATGTAATAGAAAAGCAAATGTTTTAAATAGTATTTTAATACATTCCTCAGGAAAATTTAGAGGATAGGTTACACATACCCACTTTAAAATATTTCTTAATTGCCTCCCGCACTAAAGGTAACAGGGTAATTGCTGATATTTAATTGATCTACTTCCTGATATACTATTACAATCCACAATCCAAAGTTTTATAGAACTATTACGTCTGGATCAGGAAAGTGCCAAAAAAAAATAATCTTGTTAATACAGTATTATCATACAGCAATGATTCCTCTACACTGAAACATGACAATCTTTTCTACAAGTCAAAGCTACAGTATAAGAATGGTATTTATAAAGGCTAGCTATTGATATTAATTTTCCTCTGCATTTTCAAAGACATACGATCCTCCTGTTTGGATAATTTAGGCTGTGGCTCTGAACAATCTGCTAGAGAAGCCTGAGAACTGGGGAGTGCGAGAGGAATTAGCCCCAGATTAAGATTAGTTTTATATGGTTAGAAGGCCAACTTTTTTTTTTTTTTTAATGACTTTGATATGTCATTACATCTAGCCATAAAATGGCACGTAAAGAAGGTATATATGTTGGCCTAACATAACAGGCCCTTCAGTCACTCAGAGTCTTCAGTTAAGCAAGCTAGTAGTCTGCTATGGTTGTCTAAGAAATCAGTTACACGACACTAAAAAAAAAATAATCCAAATTCAATTAATAAATTTAAGAAAAATTTGTGATGAAGATGAAGCCCTTAAATGAGATTAAGAGCACTGTGAAATAAAATTAATTTATGTGAAATAACTGTGAAGAAAAAAAATGGAGAAGATTTTAGAAATTCTGCTTTTAATATAGAATAAAATTAAATTTGGGGGGGTTACTTCAATCAAAACGTCAGTTTTGGCATATGTAGAGCCTATCAAAAGATTTATAGGTTTTGATAACTAGGAGTTACGGAAAAGTGATTCAAAACAATTCATTATTCTGACAAAATATTAAAATACTTGTATTTAGGAAAAAAAATTGTAAAAAGGACATTTTTCATAAAAATAACTAAAGGCAATTAAATGTTTAATTCTGTAAATATATTTCAACCAACTCTAGATCTCAGAAATAAAATGTAAGTGTTTGGACTCTCCTGACCAGTTAGGTGTACATAAGACGCTAGAGAAAAGAGAAGAACAAAGTCTGAATAAAAAGATGGAGAGTTGAGTGAAGTGGACAAAGATCTGCAGACAGAACTGAGAAACAGTAAGCGTCAATAATAAAGAAACTAACTAAATTGGCAGTTAAGTAGATAAATGAATGTATAAAATATGAGTCACACAGAAAGGAAATTGAATAAAGCAAAAATCAAGTTGTGTGATGATCAATTTGAGTTCTGCTTCTTCTCATTCCTGTAATTCCTAAAACATTACATGAAATTAAAGATACTGGAGAAAAATATTTTCTTCCCCTTATTGACTGCTGGCCTTGATCTGCAATGTGGCTTGAAAAATTAATTTTTGTTCTGTTCACTAGAGCTAGCCTGGCACCTTTTCTCTGAGCTGAGTACTTTTTCCTTGCTTTTGCAGTCTGTAAGTGGTCTCAGATGTTATTAATTGCTCTAAACTACATAAATACAGCAAAGACACAACAAAACCAATTTATAAGAATTCCCCATTACTTACAACATGAAGTCCTGTTCCCAACAAGGTTCACTTCCCCTTCTGTCTATTGTAGTGCTTTTTAAATTTTGGACTTTTAAAACAACATAGGTTTTGAATGCATCTGAAAAAGAAATAATCAGCACATTAAAACCCACTTTATTTCTTCCTAAAGCTGGAAATATTCAACCCCACAGTAGCAGGGTTTTAACTCGTACTCCATACAAAACATTCAAAGGTGTGGTTCAAATACTTGGATTTGAACAAGGAAATTATTATTAATTCTAATGGGATTATGACAGGAAAATCCCTCCCCATCACAGGTGGGAAAGAACATAATCCTAAACGCGAGCAAATATTTGAAGGCTCAGCTTCCAGGCATGGCTTCTTAGATTATTTTTCAATCTCCCTGACAGATCCTGCTTGAAACCAGTACGTACTCCCTTTCTGCAAATTAGGATTTGTTTGTCTTTCAATTGGTATGATAATATTGGGGACTGGGCTTTTATGTCCAATTAAGGCAAGGGCACAGACTTGTAACATGTAATTCAGTCTTGTCTTCGTGTGTGAATCTAGTTCTGCAGCAGCAAAATGGGTTTCATATGCAGTCCCAAATGACTCAAACGTTTTTGTATGTGTCTTTGTAAATGCACAGTATGAGTATTCATAAAATTGGACCTAATCAGCAAAAAGAATAAAATTTTAAAAATTTCACAGTGCTTGAAAATATCACTGACAGAAAAAAAAAAGGCAAAAGAACTAAGGGAAAGCTCTACCCTTTAGGGCCTCATACAGGAATCTAAGGCAGCAAAAGGCATACTGCATCATCCCAACGAATTTGGCTGTTTGGAAAAGCTTCTTAGTTTGCATGCGTGTAACACATCCTTTATTAGCCTCCAGCATCCTACATAAGGATCAACATCGACATATGGTTAAAGAGACTTTTTTTTTTTTTTTTAAATAGAACTACTGCCAAATATACATATGAGATGTAGCCAAGAACAGAAGTAATTTTTGAGCTGCCTGTACTGCCACAGGTCAATCAACCAGCCCTAGTTGGAGGGAAGCTGTCATTGTGTACAATGGGCTCTTGAATAGGTTGTATCAAATTACACTGCCATTAACAAAAAGTGTGAGGGAGAAGAGTTAGCTCTGTACATCCTGTATGTAGATCTTATTGATCAGGACCGATGATAATGTTTGACAAAAGGACTAAAGGATGTTATGTAATGGGAACTATTTTTTTTCAATAAACAAAATCAACAGTAATCAATGTTATCTATTTATTTTCTATAATTCAGTGCACCAGTCTTCTCAAACATGTCTTTGTTCTTACACTGAAAAAACTTGACAAAGTCAATACAGATTTAGAAGTCTGGTGACATATTTGTGAGAAATGGTGTCAACAATGCATGATTCACATACCATCCTATTGCTCATTCTGTGTAACTGAGGCAAACAAAACACAGAATCTGCAAATTATTTTGTAGCTGCAAAATTTGTTTGTAGTTCAGAGGCTTGCAACTCAAGATTTGAAAATTTTTCAAAAGAACACTCCATTAAACCACTTTGGCTGAAAAATAGCAACCTACTGTGTTTAACTCCAGCCATTTTGAGCATCCACATCTGTATCTACATTTACATAAAAAAAATACAGCAACCAAAAATAAAAGATAACCACAGGAGAATCACGGAGTTGAGAAACGTGCAGATATCTCAATACTGCTCTCAGTCACCACCTACATAATTTTTCTGCCCAAGAAAACATAGCCAGTTATCAGAGAATACACCATGCAAACCTTATTGCCATTACTTATGGCATTAACAAGTCTTCAACAGCATTCAAAGGAAAATTAAAATTAGTTAACTTTTATCAAATAATTCTGTTTGACAATCACCTTTTGTAAATTATCACCTCTTTTGAGTACCAACAAAATACAAGATTTGCTGAACCCTGCAGAACGTTTTTCTGATTGCATTAGGATTTCAATGAAAGAAAGATGATTCTGAGTCTATACTTCATATGCATACTTCACAGCCTACTGTGAAGAATGACCACAGAGGGTTAGAAGAATCATGTTCCCAGAAACCAGATTAACCTGTGCTAGTTCAGGTTATCTTTCTTTAACCCAGATAACTTTAAACAATTTGCAGAGGTTGCTTAAATGTATTAGCCAGACATCTACTGGCAAATTTTGCTGCATTAATTAGGTTGTATAACAGCTTCTCCTGAGAACTGGTAATTACAAAGATCTCAAAGGCCTTACATTTATAGTCTACTTATGTGTGAGAAATCTCTGGCTGAGTTTGGACTTTCTTTCCACTCTGGCTAAATCTTGGTCCTGGGGGCAGACTTACAGAGCCCTGGGCAGCTTGGTTTTTGATATTTATTGCCTAGGGCCTATACGTGATCTCTATAACTGTTTATCAGTATCTCCCATCTGCATTTCCTCACTGGGAAAATTCAGACACCATCTTGTCCCTGCCCTAGTGAAGCTAAAATCCTGCACTCTCTTTATATAAAAATAGTTTCTCTTGACCGATGACCCATTTTGGTCATCAAATTATGTAAAAATTCTTTTTAGTGTAAATATCCTTTAAATACCACTGGTTTGAGAAACAATAACAATTAATAACTGAAAAATACAGACTGTCCGAGGCCACCATCTTGTTATTTTGATCTTTAAGATAAATGTATATTTTTTAATTCTTTCCTCATTCATTTTGTACCAAACTCTTGATAAAATGTAGGCAAGTAGTCACGGGTTTAAGTTATTCTTTAGTGTGATACATGCATGCCCAAGGAATGAAAATTTAAAGCAGAAATTAAAAAGGAAATCAGACTTACCAGCTGCTTTATCCAACCTTCCTTTTTTCACTATATATAAAAAAAGAATTGATTATATGCAGATAATACTTTAATAATGCTTGCCAACAAAGTTTGTAAAAAAAAAAACAAAACCAAAAAGCAAACAAACAAAAAACCTAAGGGATTTCTGTGGTATAGAAAACCTCAATCAAAAATTAAAACAAGTACTCTTAAAAAACTGTAAGCACCTTCATGGCAAGATAATATGCTTACTTGGAATTCTTTGGAAAAGAAAACATACAGAAAGTCTTTGCAGCTTACAGAAACCTAGTAAACCCGTAACAAACAAACAAACATCCTTTGTGTTGGATACAGCACAAAAGGGAGAATGGAGAGCAGGTGACCAGGGAGCGTAGCATACTATCCATCACCTCATAATGCTAGTTTAAAATTCTTCTCAATAATAGTCACAGAAGGCTCACAGACTTCATATAATCTAAAGTAAAGTATCATATTACAAAGAATCTTTTATTACATTGTATTTAGTCTTCCTATTAGAAAAGACATACTGCAGTAAACACCTTACCAAGTAAAAAGTGAACATTTCAAAACCTGACTTTATTCAATAGCCTTAAGTGCTACACTGTGGTATCACTTCCATTAATGAAAAATGCCCTGAAGCTAATAAGACTGTGATTTAGATATTCATCATAATTATGAAAATCTAACCAGTTCATCATTTTGTATCGTGCCTGACTACTAAAGTCATTGAATTTAGACTTTTAAACAATATAATTAAATATTCTTTACATTTTCCTGACATATCGATGACAGTTCAGTTCAATTTGAATGAAACATGACTGCAGACCTACAAAAATTTAACCCGCTCTTAAGAATATACTCATGTATATCATACATTTCATTACTATACTTAGGACCTAGTAATTGTTAATAAAACAAAACGTTGAGTCCACAACTTTACACCTCAAAGGTTCCCAAAAGCTTACCATCATTCTCCGAGTCCCTTCCCACTTGCCTAACTTCACCCACAATTCTTTTCCTTATTCTTGCTTTCATCTATCCCTAAACATCCCTAAGTATTCTATGGAATTGCATCATATTTGCAGAATGTCTATCTGACAGCCTGGATAATTCCATCATGTCTCACACTGAGAAAGCTTTCACTTTCAGTGCAAATGGGGAGAGGCCAAACTGTCGCTGAGCCACAAGCAGAGTCCAAACACTGCAGCAGTTCAGCTGCACAGCAAGAGTGCAGAATTTACACACTGCACTTACGTGAATTCCCTTAAAGGAAGTACTTCAAGAAATATTCCCATTGACTTAAATGAGCAATGCACATCTGCAGTTTATGAAGTTGCTATATATAACCACCTACTAAATATTTGTCACATTGGTGAAGGAGCTTGCGTGATAAGAAAAACCTACCTTTTACAGAGAGAAGTTCCATTCCAGTAGAAAAATATTTTAAAGAACATAAATCAAAATTAATTTTTATATATATTTTTTTACAATCGGGGAAAAAATTAGTTTGGCTTGAAGACTAAATTACTCCTTTTCTCCTGTTTCCTCACTGCAAGTATTTGCACTTTTCCTGCATGCTCCTCCCATGTTTCACATGGAGAAAAGCCAGCCAATTGATGGAGCAGTGAAAGACCAACAATAAATTCTTTCTGCCTCTATACACACTCTTGAGATGGAAAAGGAAAGGAGAAATACTACAACTGTTTGCTCACCCTCATTTCCTCAACTTTTATCTGTTGTATGCAGCTGTCTAGTCTAAACACATTTTTGAATGCCAACTTTGCCAGCAATAACAATCCTCAGTGCAACTACTTTGTTAAGAACATACTTTGATTTTTGCATTTCACAGTTTTCCACTTGCAAAGCATCTGAAGTGGAATACAGAAGGTTTAAGTTTTTATTTTTTTTTAAACACAGATTGACATACTAAGAACTCTTATTTTACTCTATTACCTATAGCTAAGCATAAGTAGCCTTAATTTTCTAAAATAAAGTATGAATAAATATTGCAAAGAAATACAAGCTGAATTTTAATATACTTCATGAATTTCTAATTATATTGCAGCACTTTGTTGGATTCTCATGCAATGTTAAAATATTTTAAAACAATACTCAGAACACTGATATCATGCAAAGTGGTGTTTATGACTACTTGTTCAGATGAATACTGGGGTTTATTTTTTTAGTTTTCAGTAGTGGTCAACAGTGTATATATATCCACATAATGTAATATTTTACTTTTTAAATTTTTCAGTCTCCATCTACTATAATTGTAGCCTTTGGTCTTAGCATCTTTGGAGCAGAGGGGAATGCATATGCCTTCTGAATTCAGGAGTGGCTGCCTGCAGTTCCAAAGAACTGCATCTGGATGATGGTCACACCTCAAAAGAGAGGTGAGAGCTCAGACTGTTTAGCCTGAATAAGAGAAAACTTGGGGAGGTGTGGTGGATTTATCAAAGTTTATAAATACCTGATGGGAGGGTGTAAACAAGACCAACTCTTCTCATGGTTGCCTAATAACAGGTGAAGAGGCAATGGGCACAAATTGACACTCAAAGTTTCATCTGAACCAAGAAAACTCATTTTTACCGTGAGGGTAGTTTAACACTGAGGATGTGGAGTCTTTATCCTTGGAAATACTCAAAACCTGACTGGACACAACCCTGGGCAACTTTCTCTTGCTGACCCTGTTTTTAAGCAAGGATGTTGGACTAGATCTTGAGACATTCCTTCCTTGTGATTCTGTGCTAGCGTGAAAGGTCAAAAATCTGCTAAGGGTGACATTGAAGAAAATTTCGTGCAGCATTTCATGAAAGTCTACAGTCACTCTACATATGTGTAGTCTTGATTTCCACCCCGCTCCCAGGAACGTCTAGCACTTCTGTTGATCTAGGATCATGCTACTATGTCATAATGTGAAGTTGTTAAGATACGACTTTTTGTCTTGTGTTTTAGATTCATATATTTGCATATCTCTCTTCTGAACAAATATTTATTCTGAACAAATCTCCCCAAATCTCCCACAGCAGTCTTATAGTCTTAGAGCCACGTTTCCACCTTATGCAAGCAATGGCGTTCCACTGAAGTTAACCTTGCAAGTCTGGGACATACTGTCTGAGAATCTGATCCCAAGTGTGCATTTGGGTCAAATGAAAAAAATATTTACTTGGAACAAGAATCTAATCACTGCTGACTTAAGGTTCAGTAAATACAGTCCACGGTAAGCCTTAGCATGAGTCAAAGTTACACAGCTGCATCTCCGTATCCTTCTGAAATTGTGCCAACTTTCTTCTTCTTCCTTTCTCCCACTCACCTTCCCAGTATTGGGGCTCTTCATGTGGAATACTGATTTTCTCCTTGAATCCTTGGATTCCAGCAGAAACAGCAGTCGTTGTGGTTTATTTACTGTGATGTCATGATTATTTCTTACATATGCAACTGGGAAAGATTTTATGACTTTACAGTAGAAAATATGCAGACAATACTTGAACACAGGGAGAAGGTCACTGTGGACTGAAAACAGGGCACATGCAAATGCTCTTTCATTTGGAAAAAGCACATATTATATTTAATAAAAGAATAATGAAAAGTACTGAGCTGGAACAAGCTGTCAAGATGGTGTTTGGCTAAAGGGCATACAAGTAGAAGCTGCAGTACAACATGCATGTTTCGCAAACTGAGAATTTCAGTACCTCAAGTAATTACGCTATTACTTAGTCATGCCTTCTGCAATGTTTTCCCTTTTCCATATTACCATTTCTTATTTAATGCCTGATACTACATTTCAGTCCTATAAGTTAACTCCAATTAAAAGGTCCCAACATTGCAGATCTATATGCAGAATCAAGAATTTAGAAAGATATTGAAAAAAAGAAACAAAAGGAATTGTTTACATTGCATTTTTATCTAAGCTATATTAAAATCTGTCTATGCTTTCACTCCTCTCTATTCAATAGAAAAGAGTAATTAGGAACAATGCTGTTATTAAGGATGTGTCATCCAATACCTGACACTGTTGAGTCATCTGCTTCCAAAAGATGTATGTAACTGTTTTTCAATCCAAATTCTCAACTGATATAAGGAGGATACAGTTATTTTAATTTGTGAGCTTACTTATTATTTTTTTAAGTGAGAATCTGCCTTTTTTTTTTTTTAACTTCTCTCTCTTTATGTGAATTTATATAGCACATGCTAGCAAACTGAAGACTGCCAACATCTTTCAGTTAATTCACCAAAAGCAAGGAGATTTCAGTCTGATGATTTACCTACTTGGCATTAATACTACATATTGTTCTTCTCAGGAAGTTCCTCCCCTACAGGATATTTGTAATGCAACAACTATGGTCATGAACTCATAGGTTTTAATATAATATGTTGCATAAGGAAAACAAGGAAAGGAGCACATTGGAATACTGATTGCAAAAACATGTGGAAGACAACCGCTCAACTTTCACAGCAAAATGAAAACACAACCTATTGCTGTTTTAAGATATCTTAGTTATAGAAGCGAACTATAAAAAATAAACTTGGTGGGAAAAAAAAGTTAGCCAAATTTCAATTGATATTACAAATATAGAGTGGAGGAACAGTTTCCGTACATCCCCTACATTTCTATCTGTGAACATTATGAAGCCATCTTTTCTTGCTCACTTTTATGCTAACTTATGCGTATTTTTAAAGAACTTTTGACCCGGGAACACCAACATTTTAACTGTCTTTTTTCTGAAATTTCCCCCTTGAGAAGAAAGGGAGTTTGCTCCTTTGCAAATTAGTGAGTGAAATTTTCAGCTGATCACCATTCATCGGCATCTCTTCACAGTAGCACATGAAGAAATATACCAGGCACCTCAGAAGACTAGGAGATACACTGCTTTTTTTGCCTTCCCCCTGAAGTCAATCATTGGCTTAAAATAAGAACTAGTGGGAGAAGGTTTTGTCTATTATGGGAAAAAATTATGCACTCTTCAGATCAAATTCAAAGATAAACAGCAATATATCATTATTGTGTCATAACAACAAAGAAAGCTGAAACCAACGAGAAGGAATTCAACGAGGAAAGCAAGAAAAATAAATAATAAAAAAAAAAAATCAGGTTTTCCAGCCAGTTCATTTCTACCTTTCAGAAGTATAGATTCTGCATCCCCAGGTGTATACTATAATTTTCAGTAGACTCCATAAGTGATAAAAGATAGAAATAATGAACTCAGTAACAAAATATGCTATCAAGAGATACATCATCAAAGCGACAGGATAAGCAGAAAATCAATCAGCTGATTTCTGACCCTGAGAAACTATGAGCAATATTGAAGATAGGAACTACAAATTAGATCAGTTTTGTCCTTGCCTCCAGAAGATAGGCACAACTATGGCTAGGGATAATAGGTGATGTGTTCCGGGCTTCACAAGAATCACCTTGATAAATGAGTTCAATGCACTCCATTTACCCTTTTCCAACAGGAAACAAAGGAAGAGCCCTCCTTCAAAGCGTTATGTGTTATTAACCATCAAGTACATAGATACAAATTTTATTGAAATATCTATTCACTACAGTTTTGGAGATTAATAACAAAAAGTTAAGCCACAGCAATAAAAAAAAAGATGAAGTTTTAACACAAAGAAAAATACAATAACATATCATAAATTCATATTCTACCTGTCATTTGTAAGTCACAGGAGCTAGTAGGTTATTAGACTAAAAACAGACTTATCTCACAGGTTAATTCTTATTCTGTTACAGAAAAGTGATATTTCAACTATAAATAAGTGCCACAAATTTCAACGTTTTCAATAATTGAATAGCTGGAGTTAATGAGAAAACTGTATCATTTTTAATTTGGTCCTAAGCTTTAGAAAAAATAGGTTATTCAGTCCAAATTAACCGTAAGGTTTTTGTGTGCAAATTTGCATGTCACTTCACATCTCTCCTTCCTTGACTCCAATTTCATAACGATTGAAAAAATTATCCGTTACCTGTCTTATGAAAATAGTGTTGGAATTAACATCTGTCCAGTGCTTTGGGATCTTCTCATTAGGAATGCTACCAAAGGAAAGAAAAATATTTTTACTATTTTACATAAATAGAAACTAAATATGTATAAACCAGAACCATTACACTAACTGGGAAGAGGACCACATACTCTGATTACGGTCCTTAAGTTTGGATACTATTCTGCCCCCACTGTGACCTCTGTCTCTTCAACATGGAGTCATTTGGACCACTGAAGTCACGTGCCCCAGAAAGCATGTCCCTTTTGTACAGCAAGACAGATCAAAAAAGCTACCCTAAACAATGCAAAGAAATACAAATCTCGTAAAGAAAAAAATATTTTCTTTTGGAATCTATTTTAAGTTAAACAAGATTTTCTAATGTTTTTATTTCACAGTAGCTCTGCTCAGTGGTATGATTTCTGTAAAATTGCTTACTGCCATGCAAAAATTAAACTGTGCTCATTATAATTAAGGAGGAATAAGTTTCAAAAGAAACTCATGAGGCCAAATCAAGCATTTCTACTCAGCAACTGATTATTAAAAGCGCAGGTTGGTTCCCTATGAAAGGAAATGTTTTCCAGTGTCTTGCGTCTCTGTTCCACATGTTCTTATGTAGTCTTAGCTGCCTTCTTGACTACGTTTATTTTACGTTTAGGGACACCTAGTGGCTCGAGCCTGATCTGCTCTGGAAAACTGCAACTATTTCTCATTTCAGAATGAACTTCAGATGTTTTCAGATCTTATTTATCTCTTAAAACACAGCACACTAAACATTTGACATTACCAAAAAGGGGAAAAAAAAGTACCGAAATACAGAATTGTATTTCATAGTACAGATGAAAAGTTTGAGATGACAAAAAATATTTTGTCCATTTTTTCCTCGATTTAAATACACATCTGAATAGTAAACATATCCAGTACTTTTTTTTTTAATTATCATAGAAAATTTACCTTGATATTTTCTTCAGAGAATTGAATTTTATTTATCTTATGCACCGAATTTGTTACTTTGGCCTGTGTATCTCTTCCTAAAGATAAATCTCAAACAGATGCCATTTTTCATCATTTCAGGTATGTTTGTATGCATACTATCATCCCTCTGAATTTGTGATTTAGTAGAGTGCTTGAACCTTGTTGACTATCTTAGTGTCAGCAGACTTGGTCCGCATGGAAAAAAGGTGGCAGAATAAAGCTCCTATAAAGAAATTAGGTAGGGCTCATTAATTCTCCCATCTTGACTCTTAAATGAAAAAATGTTTCTAAGTAAACAGACTAAGAGTCTTAGTTTGACTACTCTGTGATTTAGCACATTAGCAGAATGTTTTCTAACCCAGTCAGCCCTAGTAATCTTATGAGTCTACAATTAGTTACATATGCCGCAAAGTTAATGTGCCTTTTTTTAATGTTTTCAAAAATTCTCCATTCCTAGAACACTCAATGATTGCATTTAATCTGTGAGAATTCTGCACCCATATTTTTAAAACTGTAATCCTCTCTTCAGCTCACTTTAAAAGGCTTATATTCAAGAAAAGACACAGAACCATAATGGAAATCAAGAAGTACGCGAGATCTTTATTTCTTGTATCTCTGTTTAATGAACTTATAGGGAGTGCTTAAATGAATATATCTAAAATATCTGTAATAGCTCACCACTTTCAGCCTTTTCTTAAAAAAAAAAATAAATCTCACTTTTTACCCTAAAGACACATTAAATACATACCTACCAGAAACCCAAATATTTCCTATCCTGCTTCTGTAGAAAGACAGAATAGGTAATTTCTTTCTGCTGAATTCTCATGTCCCACAAAAGTATAAAGTGAGTAACTTCTAGACACAAATGTGTCGGCTATAATTGCCTACGTTATATACTCTTACAGGAGCAAGAATACTGGAAAAGGTGTGGTCATGATGCTTATTATGAGGAATTTTAAAATTGGGAAAAATTGTTACAACAATTCCCTTGTGCTTTTCCCTTTAAAATTTAATTTAGAATTCCACACTTTTCCTCAGAAAAACACAAAAAACCTAAACCTATTTCATGCAGATAATCTTGCAAGGCAAAAGTGTGAAGTGAGTAATTACAGCAAGAAAAAAGTCTTTAAGAATATTTTCAAGAAGGACAAAACAAGAAGGTTACTTCTAGAAGCTTAAAATGCAGTTAAACTGCAATTCAACACTAACCAATCACGTTTCGCATTCCAAGCAAAATTAAGCAGTTAATAGGATCTCACTTTCCTCCTTGTTTTCAGTTTGCTCCCTCTAGCATCTCAAAGCATATATTACACTCCTTTATTGTAACAATAAATAAGCAAACACATACTTGTTACTTGTATTTTAAAATTTATAATATTGTGAAACTGCCCTATTTTTGGACCTAGCAGCT
Organism: Chroicocephalus ridibundus; assembly: GCF_963924245.1. Classification (NCBI taxonomy): domain Eukaryota; kingdom Metazoa; phylum Chordata; class Aves; order Charadriiformes; family Laridae; genus Chroicocephalus; species Chroicocephalus ridibundus. Next base: position 35,871,932 of record NC_086292.1, read on the forward strand.
ACGGCATTATTATTTTCTATAAAAAAACCTAAACCAAAAAGTACAGCTTGTAAATCCAGTAAGAAAGACATGAAGAGATTGAATTCTGTACTAACAAACACTGCTTTGCTTTATTTCCAGAATGTAACAGGTATAGACTTATCTCACCCTTTTATCTGATAGCAATTTGTGAAATAGCATTTATTCTCATAAAAGCACTGATTTAATCAACAGGATTCTTAAGTCTCCAGAAGTATATCCAATGGTGAACATACCCATAGCTTATCTTTGCAAAACAATAGCTCCAGTGACATGAAATGTGACATCTTGTCATCAATATTTCATCACATTATACATAAGATAATACAATAAATTCTCAGTATTTGACAACTATCCCCTAATGTAATCTAAGCTAATGCTGTTTCATATTTCGGTATGTGACGTCTGTCAACAGTGTTGTTAACCACTAATTGCTTGTATTCATCTCAAAAACATGCCTTGATTGCTAATTGAGGCCAAATAAATATTTTAGTTTATTGAAGCTACTTTGCTGCCTACTCAGATTAAGAAACTACTACTTAAAAGGAGCTGAAGAGAAGAAAGATGGAGAAATTAATTATCAAATGACAATAATCACAACTGAGACTAAAATTATTATATGGTCTCAATTGTTAATAAATTAGTGAGCCAAGATTATTTTTAGTGAGAAATAGGAATGTACAGGTACCTACACAACCCCAGATCATAAGAAACAGGCCCAACTTTTTACACGTGTAAAAGCTTTTTTTCAAAGTTTTTTTTAAGTGCTTTTCATTAATAGGTTTCAAGGCTTTTCATAATGGAAGAAAATCTAATTTTTATTAAATTACAGATGAGGAAAATAAAACAGGGTAAATTAGCCGCATAATGTCTCCAAGTAGACCAGTACCCAAGTCTGCAATGCAACTTGGCATTTCTGAATCTAGTGCTAGCTCACCAAGACAAAATAAATCCTCTTCAACAAAAGAATCTGAAAAAATACTTCACAAAAACCTCATTTTACCGCTTCTGCTACAAACAATTATGTTTGGATAAAATGAGATTAAGTGGTCCGCATGTCAGATCAAAGATTTGGAAGAGAACTAGAGTTAGAATGTTAACCTCCTGCAACAGCATGTGAAAGTAATATCCAAAGAATACAACCAGCAACTGATGACTGTAGCTTTGATGCAGAAAGTTCACTTTTGAAAAGAAGTCTTATTTCCTTCAGAAGTGTTTCTTCCCATGCCTACACCCTTTTCCTGTGTATGTATTCATCTGTGAAGTGCCCTTCCCTCCCTTGTGGGGATCCAATGGTCCAGGACAGATCTCTCTCTTCTCCAATAGAAAGAAGTGATCTGTTGAGCTCAAAAGCGTGACCAGTTTTAATTAATTTTCTTTGTGCATATTCTCCCTTTCCTTACCAGTTGTCAGGTGTGATATTTCAACTTGTGATACATTTAACTCGGACTATGACTCATTATTGATTTCAATTCAAGAATATTCTGTAAACATCACAAGTTATTCATAAAAAGTACTTTGAGCCAAGGCAACTCTTACAGTTTGTTTTCGTATGCAAACCCAGCTGATATCACTGCTGGTAGCCTGTGTTCATTCTGCTTTCCCATAATGCAGGTTCTTGCCAAGAACCAGTGCCACAAAACAGGGAAAGATATACAAATACTTAATCTGTGTAATTTTATCATCCTGTATGGGTGTTGTCTTTGCCACAAGATTTTCAACTTAATGCATGTATGTATTCTTACTTACATAAAAAAAAGTTTTTACATCATAAACATCATAAAAATAATTAAAGGATCAAATCTTTAACCTCATCTGATTACTTTTCATACTACTGCTATGGCATATATGGGATTTTACAGCAGCATAATAGCAGCATCCAGCAATTCTGTTTGCTCAAGAAAATAATGAGATGTCTAAACCAGGGACAGTGAGAAAGGGACACAGCGAGGGAGCATTTCACAGGAAAAGGAGAGAGATAAACCAGATTTCTGTGAACCTGACCATCATATCAACACTTTCAGAAATAACAGGCAAAAGTTATGGAAATGATTCCAATAACTGGTTCACTCTAATACTTAAGGCAAGTCCATTTTTGGCATTACTCTTAAAATTCTAGATTTTGTTCTTGAAACATGCATCAAAACCTCACTTTCTAATTTCTTAAAAAACATTACAACAGAGTTCCCAAACCTTGAACAATGCTATCTTAAAAATCTTGTGGTATCTATAGATCACACAATTTATTTTTAGAATCAAGTAATTATTTTTAAAAGAATAGTGGTATGTGAATAATACAATTTGCAGCAGAAGACTTTTATTGCTTACACTGTGATTTGAAATCTGTCTTACCTGAGTACTTTTGACATAGGTTACATCAGTTTAGCTTGAGATATAGTGGTAAATCAATTTGGCTATAATAGCACACATTTGTATGTGGGCATTTTATACTGGCATACATCCAGTTTCTAGCAGTTTGGTACAAGTTAAATTATTTTTAAGCAAAGTTAAATCATATACACAAAAACTGCTGCAGGTTCGGGAAATTTGTTCAACATTCACCCTTATTAAGCTAGTGCAGAAAAACATACCTTGTGTTAAGTCACTACTGAAAAATGCTATTTTAATGATTTACCTGTTTTAGCTCTGTAGCAGTTCAATCGCTCTTTCCAAAATGAATTACTAACATTAGAACTTTAGACAAGGTGTGGGAGGTTTTATTTTCAGGTAGGATCAGTGCTTATAACTTGTAATTTGAGATGCTACCACATTTACAACCGATGAAAAGCTATGTATTTTTAAACACAATGCTTTATATTGTAGACAATATATATAGAGAGCAAAATAAATCCACATGTTTTGGGGGGATAATTTTTAACATGTGGAAGCAGTATATATGATACATATAGCTTTCATAACTAGTATTTTTAATGTGCACCTCTAAATATATTTAAATGGTATGGTACTATTATGTGTACAACTTTTATAGAATGAGTTATTTTACCACGGTGACAAATATGGTGTTGAAAGGCAAAATAGAAATCACACAGTTTCACGACCCTCTCTGAGCATAGGATGCAATTAAGGTCTTTGGTGTGACCTTCCCTTTGTGTCAAGTTGTGCTAAAATGTATGTGACAGTTTTTTTTATGGAAGCCTCCACCTATGGATGATTAAGGAGAGGCTGCCAAAATTATTTATTTAGGTTCACAGGCAGAATTCACAATTCACACAAAGTGCCAAAAAAGCACAAGCAATATGTAGTTTATCCATTAGGTTACTTAGTCTCATACAATTATTTCACTTTCTTGATAAGCATCTCTTAGCTACAAAAACTTTAGATGAGGTTCCAGTTATCACTATTGACTTTAAAGGGACAGAGTTCATCTTTTCTGAGAAAAATAACATTATTGCTTTTAAAGCAAGTTGACTTGTATCATCTCATTTTGCTTTCAGTAAGATTACTACTAAAATCCCTAGAAGCAAGGCCAGAAAAAAAGTACCTTTGTAAGTTTTCACCTAAGATATATTTCAGTATTCTTCACTTGGCCTGATGCAACCTAACCAAACACCACCCTTTCCATAAAAGTTATATTTACTTACCTATATAAAATCATTCATAAGATGAAATGGTTTAAGACTCATCTTTAAAGGGTTTTATTTCATTGCATTAAGAATCTCCTGAAATCTGAACTACAGAACTACTAAAACAAAAGTTTGGGAGAACTATGTTTCAAAGTGTTACAACCTTTACATACTTTTATTTTCTTTAATTTTTTTTTATTATTGTATTCACTTACTTCTAAAGTATAGCCCATCGATGCAGACTTTAATTACGTTAACACATTTTAGAGCATTACTACTCATCTCAAGGCAGATACCTCAGGAAAATAGTCTTAGCGTAAATGCAAACTCAATAATAATACTAAAATAAAAACAACACATACTTTAGCTACCATACTTATTACATTAAAATAGGAGAAGCATTAATATATATACTTAATATACCTAAATCTCTTAAAATATACTTAAAAACCATACTTAAATATCTTAAAAACCTTCCAACTCCCTATGTATTTCAAAAAACTATCAGGCAACAAATGTAGGAAATCATAATTTTAGAGAAAAGAAGTTTTTTTATAACGATGAGTCTCATTATTTTCCTTACAGCCCTATATGTAGCTCTGACTAAGTATTTCAGCAGTTAAAATGAACTCACATGTATGTTGTACAACCAGTTCAGTTTGGCTCCTCCTAAGAACCTTTTGTAGACTGCAGCTTCTCTGGGACTGGCCTTTGAACAGAGAAGAGAGAGATTTTTGAACAAATATACAATGTATTTCTTTTTCTTACTGTATTCATTGACTATAACTTATTTATTACTTTCAAGCAGAAATACTTGAATTGAGAAACTCACACCCTCAATAACCCATACCTTTCATACCACGAAGTGCCCAGTTTAACGGTTTCCTGCCCTCAAATACTGACACCGTAGCTGCTGCTGATGCCCACACCTGTGGGAAATCAAGCTCCACCCTGAGAGCACCCTCACCAACGCCTGCCCGCACCTGCACCCCCTCGTTAGGACAACCAGCACCACCTGCTGTTGCACCGCCATCCGACTCCTGCTAGCAGAAATATTCTTTTCACTGTATTTAAAGCAGGGCGAACACTCAAAGCTTCTTATGCCTTGTCGCAGAGGGGGGGCAATCTCTGAGGGGCAGGCTGGGCCCTCAACTATCCATCCCGGCTTGGGTGGGGGGCGGCCCCGCCCGGCTCTGTGGAGCGCGAGGGGGCGTGCAGAGGGGCAGGTGGGTGAGTGGGGGGGCCGTAGTCCGAATTCAACCCCACGTACTCTTTCTCTGACCCGTATTTCGTCCTGGGCTGTTGGGGCAGAAAGCTACCCCGTAGACCCCTTCCCTCGGCGGGCGCTGGCAGGGCGGCGCGAGCTGTGGGAGCCGCTGGGCGCTGAGAGGACGGCGCGAGCTGCGGGCGGTGCTGGGGAGGGCGAGCTCCCGCTGGCCCGCGCCGCCCTCGCTCCGGCCGCCGTGAGGGGCCCAGGCGCGGCCGCCCGGCCGGGGCGGGACCGGGGCCGGGCCGGGCCGGGTGTAGCCGCTCCGGAGCAGCATAAAACCCATCACAGCTCCCTCCCCTCCCCTTCCGCGCTCTCGCTGCGGCCGGCCGGTCCTCCCCCTGCTCGCGGTGCCTGGCTGCAGGTAAGGGGCTGTGCCGCGGCCTCGCCTGCTCAGCTCGGTTCCAGGCACGGCTCCTCTCAGCCGCCTTCCCCGGCCGGTCCTCCTCCCCGCAGGCCGCCAGCCCGGCTGGGCTGGGGGCGACGAGCGTAGGGCTCTGCTTCCTCGGGCGCCTCAGGAGGGCGATGGAGGGTGGGTTTGGGTTTTGCCGTGGCCAAGAGGAGCGGGGATGCTGGGGAGCACCGCGCTCTCCTCATGGGCGCTGAGCCTCTTTGACTGCTGCGGCAGGTTGTTCTTTCTTGGGCAAATTTCATCCAAGTTTCTGGGAGTTTTGCTTGGTCCTCTGTGTGTTTAGTATCGACTATTTAACCTCATGGTGTTAGATGTCTGAAACTTGTGATTCCAAGATAATCTAATTAATTATATACATTCTATCAATTGTCTTAGACTATACTTATTCGCTGAACTTCTTGCAGAAAAGCAGTAATATGAAGATATATCAGAGCTCAAAATATTAGCTCATTGAAACGGGAAAATGCTTTTGTGTTGCCTTATTGAGTAGATGCAAAACCTTAGAGTGGAAATAAATTTATATTTGTTTTACAGCAGTTCTGTTCTCTTTTGAAAATGGTTCTGGCTCGAGATTTTTTGAGACTTGCTCAATTACAAAATTAATCAGGATGGCTCACTTAGAGCCTTACGGTGTTTCTGTCATGATTACTTTTCTAGTTGCTGCTAGGAACAGTAGTAGTGTTTTCTTAATATATTATGAAACTTTAGCATGTTAGTAATGCCACTAATACAGAACTATGATCTTTTGAGAATTCACATTGCAAAAATGGCTCTTGTGGTGAGCTAGTTCTGCTCAAAATGTTTGTGTCAATTGAGTGGGATTGATTACATGACAAGAGTGGGTTTTTCCCATTAAAATTTTTTCAGTGTTAAAATTAGAAGTTTACTGTAACGAAACCTGCAATCCATGCATTGCAATGTATTGAATCAGCTTTGGACTTTGGTTCTGCTTCATAATTAAACAGTGTCTTTTTACTTAAGCAGATTTGACTGTGTGTATATATAATAAATCCATCTGAGTTGTTTACACTAAACAGCTGCATGCCCCATAGCAAAGAACACTGCAGAGAGGCCTGTTGGGTAATTAAGAGTAGTCAAAGAGCAAAATAGAAAAATAAGGAGTTCTTATTCTCAGAGTTCGGAAATCCTTGTGATGCAGTTGATCATACCACTGGTTAGTGATCATGACATCGCTATCCAGAAACTAAAGGCTGGTAAAATGTTTTAGTTTTTTTATTTCCAGCATCTGATTCCAATTTTGTTTGTTATTTAAACATTCCAGAGTACAATGTAGCTGAACCAAAAACATTACCTCTCTGACCAACAGGGTTTTTTCTTTATCTTAAACGAGTTCAAGGTCACTTAAGGAAGACAAAATGAGTGACTTAAAGTTTTGATGCATATTCACTGCCTCTATTTGAGATTTGTGTAAGTTTGGTTTTTTTTAGGTTTCATGTGTCTTGACCTTGCCAGATTTTATATCCTTTGTGTTAAAGCAACGTAAACAAGAATGAATTCTGTAGGCTTAATTATGGCTAGTTCATTACAGAATATGTGATATTTCATAGAAATTAAAGTGGATCAAAGCTCCTGTAGATTACATGTGACTTTTGCTTGCATCTATGGGAAGTCTTGACACAGACTTAAAGTTTATTACTCTCTATGCTTTCCAAGTTATGTAGGCCATAAACTTGGAGTTGACACCATCCTGGTAGACCCTTTGATTCATGTGGGATTATGTTGGGATCATTGACTCTTTAAAGGACATAAATGTCTCTCTGCTCATAAGAGAATTTATAATTAAGAAAATGTAGGGACCTGTCTCTTTACTACCATAAGGAAGTAGCACTTTCTCATGTGGAAAACGGTTACTTTCAATAAAGGTAGGCGTAACTTAGTATATATAAAACTAGGGTTAAACCCTCTCCTTAAGTAAGAAAGATGCAATTTTGTAGAAATCAAAGCTCACATTCTGCAGAAACTGATGTCCCTTTTCTGTCATGTGTGCTTTCCTCTAAGAATTGATGAGTGAATGTCCTGGAACCTGGTTGAAACTCTGCTTCAGCAAAGCATCTCACCATTTGAATATAAGTAATTCCACTGAACATGACTTAAGTAATACTATTTGTATGCTGAAGGCTTTGGAGGTGGCAAATAATTCACATATATGTAGTTCTGTATAGTGCTTAAGCAACATTTCACTTCCTGTAGATAACTATTCTGGTAGTTGATAGGACATTCAGACACTGTATTTCAGACAGTAAAAACGAATGTGGTTGTTTTTCTTTAAAGACATCTTTTATGGCTCCAAACACACTTGTATAGTGTATTTCTTTTTCAAATAAACTTTGTATATATACCACATCCTTGATATATGTGAGTATAGTGTATTTCTTTTTCAAATAAACTTTGTATATATACCACATCCTTGATATATGTGACTTAAAGCCAAATTAGCTAGCTCACGTGTATTAATTGTTGTCTGACATGCTTAAACAGCTATTATATCATTGGTTGTTGTTGAAGCCTTTAATAACACTGAAAGAAAGTGGGAATTTGTATTTTTACAGGCATTTTTAGTTTTTCTACTTAGCAAAAGAGCATCTTGTGACACTTTTCTAGCAAGCTTAAAATAATGTAACGGTTTATGAGGTAAAATAGTAACTTCAAGGAGGTGAAGATTATTCTACTGTACCTTATGACAGTGTGTAAAGCACAAGTGTTCTGAGTTGTTGTTTTCACTGCCCCATTTTCCAGCTTAGGTGCAACATAAACTATTTTAATTAATACTGTGTCACCAAAAGGTTTTGAGATGGCCAATTGAATTCTGCCAAGATAGAGTCTTTTGATGAAAACATATCTTTATTGATTGTAGAAGAAGAAAATCATTCTTAAAATGAAATCCAGAGAAAAATCATATCCCTCAGAGAAAATTTCTGAGTGGCAGGCTGAGATTAACATCATAAAATTGAATTTGTGCTGCAAACCTTTGATGTAATCAGCAGCTGGGAGATGGTGTTGCCCTTACTGTGCTCCTTCTGATTGTGGTGAATTATTGTGTGGAATGAAATAAGTGTTTCTTGTGTCACTCGTTCAAGAAATACAAACAAGGTATTACTAGGTGGTTCTTGCTAGTTAAAATGGGTTGTATTGATTCCTGGTCCCAGACTCTTGCTCCCTTGGACTGCAAAAGCAGTATGTTCACACCCCAGGGGAGATCTGGGTGTCACTCAACAGTGACTTCTCCAGCAGATTAGGGTGTAGCCCTGACAGGTCTCAAGGGAAGTCCCATTAAATCTTAAACTGGAAGTGCAGTGGCAGGCAGGGTCTCCAGGATGGAGCTGCAAAAAGCAAAGTAGAGGAAAAGGTGTTGAATTACTGAGGGTTTTGGTAGAATATATTAGAACATGAGGAAGTGGGGCATTGGATAGAAATGTCGGTTACTGGAGTATTTTACTTGTTGCATGCTATCTCATTAGATATATTAAGTAAAATATTTGAAATACAGAAATATTTTTGCTGCTGCACCTCCAGAGAGCAGACTCCACATCTTAAAGGAGCTAGTTATTAGTTCTATTGTATGCTGTGCTAAATACAAACCAGTTTTTAATTGTCTTTAAAAATATTTTGATAAATTATTATTTTACTTTTTGCTATTTATTAATTCAAATCTCTTTTTGTTACCTTTGTCTTGTCTTGCTGTTTTTAGTGTCATTTCTTTGGCTGTCATTCCCTTTTCACTTATCTAGCCTCATATATGTTCTTTTTTCCTTTCCTCATTGCACACCCTGCCTTCTCCCCTGTAGCCTCTGTATCTCCATTCTATTTCCATTTCTCTGTTAAGCATCTTTCTCAGCATTGTATTTCTCTTTTCTAATTTATTCCATTGCTAGCACCTACACAAATGCGTGTGTACCCTGCTGCTTCACAAATTAAAAGTATTGTTAAACTGTATTTTCAGATTCATGGACACAATAGGCTTCTGAATAGCAACTTATATAAATAGTAAATCTGAGCGGTGTCATGAACATCAGTGTGGTACATCTGCAGGCTTACAAAGAGCACTGTGTCACTTCTGTGTCTTTAGATTTTGTGCTTTGGATACTTCTATTGAGTATTTTGTAAATGCAATATATTTTTATTATTTATGCCTCTTAGATGGACTTGCTACGTATTGTGGACAGTGGACTTCTTAGTTTGGGAAAGATTATATCTTTGCTGATCACCAGAGATAATATACAACATCCTTAAGGAGATTGCAACATTTACATCATAAAGTAAATTGAGAAAGCTGTGAAAGAAATATAGAATGGATTGGTAGACTGCAAGTCAAAGCTATTTTTAAGGAAAGTAATTAGCTTTTTACTAATAGTACAAAAGTATTGGTAAATTTTATTTTTTTGTATAGACAGTAAGAGAGAATATGTCAGATAAAGCTAAATAGACAGGAATAGGAGAATGAGATAGTTTAGGAACCACAAACCTTAGGAATTTGTCATGAAAGCCTACCAGGCTCTGCCTAAAATTTATTTCCTAGCAGTTTACTTCAATGATGAATCTAAAGGTGGGGTGGTGGTGGGAATTTATATTATTTTACTTGTCCATCAAGAATATTGAAGTCCGAGCAAATAGAATTTTGCTAGACTGATAAAATGTATGCTGCTCTTATAAAATTGTCAATAATTGTTTTTAATCATTTTGGCCTATCTCTTCTGTTTTATTTGAGGGTTTTTTTTCCAAATATTTGTATTTTTAATAGAATAAATCAGTTAAATGCTGCCAATCCCTTAATATATTCAGGACTGCAAGCTAATCTCTGCATCTTTTTTGTGCTCTTAATGATTGCTACACATTTAACTGGACTTTGAAACAACTGATCTTGGATTGATAGTTTAGGATGCATGTGAAACATGAAATAAGTATGAATATAAATTCAGAAAAGGTATTTTGGCAGGTTGACTGTTACCTGTAAAGTGATCTTTTGTTGCCCAAAATCTTTTCTCTTTCTATAAATAAGCTGTAAAGCTTTTGTTATGGGCTGTAGCTATGATAAGGAGGTTTCTGTTGCAACATGTGTTATATTATGTGAACTGTTTGAGATTAGGTCACTGGGAAGTTCAGTTCCTGGTCTAAGGACCTTCATTCATCAGAGAACTGATGAATTCTGAATGTATTTAAATATCAGGGTATGTGTTTTCTTTATAAAGAACTGTGATTCTTATAACTGTAGTTAATAGTTTAGTATTGATCAGGATGTCTCATGCTAGAAAGCTTCCTTTAAGTAAACTCTGCATGTAAACACAAGACCAATAGGGAATGTGAGCCACAGACTTCAGTGGGGGCAAAAGAAAACCCAAATTTTTCACTTCAGATCACCGTGAGCACATATGCATGCATGCTCCTAAGGAACTCTTCCATTCTAACCCGTATGTTCCCAAACAACCTGCTTTAGGATTATAATTTTTATCTTGAGAAAATGTGCCTGAGGTTAAATAGCGGCAGTGATTGGACGGTCTGAGATGGGCCTAATAGAGAAGCTAGCAAACCTTTTTCTTTTAAGGTCAGTAGAGGAGGCAGAGTCAAGATATGCTTACTATACTGGAATTAGGGCTCTATGGGGAAAGCATATGTTGAGTTATGATGGCACTGTTTCTTTATGGTATAATCTGACCTTTTTCATTCTATTCAGTTCATGACCAGTCCCAGTCAAAAAAAACACGAGTGATGCGGGAAAGGCCTTGCATTAATATGTGCTTAAAGGTGTTCAAGGTCAGGTCTCTGGCCCCTTAAAACTTTTGACTAGACTTTTAAATACCTCACAGCTCTGTAGAATAAGAAGTGGTGTACTCTGCTTTTCAAATTAAACTTTAATGCTGTACAAATGGTCCAAAGTTGCTAAAGTAGTACAGCCAAAGTCCTTGAAGGTGTGCAAATTGGGATAATTTTCCAAGTTAACAGAGGTTTGTGGTGCATTTTCAGTGTGAAAAGTATTATAGAACTAGAGACAGGATGGTAGAGATTCGGTAAGTTAGTGGTGGGATAAACTGGTATGGTTTTAACTAAGAACAGGGAAATTTTTGTTACAGTCATGAGGGAGTTCTTTTTGACAATGTGATCGTAAGGGCAGGACAAGCAAATACGTTTATTAGGTTGTAAGCAGAGAGAAATGGGGAGTAGGACTGAGGAACTTGATTTAAAGTTGAATTATGGGTTAATACTGCTAATCAGACATGCTTGAGTGGGCAGAGCTGGAGGAATTTGACACGTGCTGATAAGCTACATGCAGCTCAGATATGCCTTGAGCAATATTTGACTTTGTGGAAACAGTTCTTTTTTTAAAGGAACAGTCTGATAAATATCTGTTGATTTTATTAAAATAAAAGTATGCTCTAGGTGCCACCAGCAGCACTAAATAACTTTGATAAAGATAAACAGACAAAATGTGGATATGTGCATGTGAGTATGCAGTATTTCTGGGAAGTCATGTATTCCTAGAAGCAAAGATTTCATCCAAAATACTTACCTTGTGTGTCAAAATATCTTAATCCAAAGAAAAGTTAAACAAGAAGCGAAAGAAAAAAGTCAAGGACTGTTCTATTGACATGGAAGTTCGTATACCTTCTGTTTTCTGTTTCTCTTATGATTCAGTCATAATATAAAGGAAAAAGTCCAAAATGTTCTTGTAACATTTCAGTCTAAATTAATTCTCTTCTATAACCAATGTTTTGCCTGTAGTAGTAGCTGTTTATTAATTCATGACACTCATAGAGATCTAAAACAAATGTGTGCAAATAGATCAGCTATATATTAGCAAATTCTAGCAATTTGTTTCATTTTTGACTTCTGATGATCCTCTGAGTTCTCTATTACTCATAACTTGCTCAGCAGTAGGTCTTCTGCTAAGAATATTGATCTTTATTCTATGCTTCTTTTACAAGATGTAATTTATGACTTCATATTCAATGCAGGACAAACCTGAATTCTGCTGCCTTATGGCGTTTTATGCTAATTGAACAATCCCATGGCACAAGTGCAAATGACTACATGATATGCAAGAAAATGCATCTTAAAGACTCAGGATTTGGCTTATCAAACTGTTAACTTGGCAGCCACCGTTGTATAAGCCCTATGAAAATGGTGAGTTTTCTTTGCTTAACTGTTACCTGAAAACATATTATTAGAGTTTGTCTAGAACAACTTTCATTTCAGGGCATGAACTGGAAGAGAAAACGACTTCAGTGTTCACCAATAAGCATAATACTTCATGTGACTAGAGGCTTAAAAAAGTTTTAGAAAAGTCAAATTCTAAAGCTGAGATCAATAATATCTCTCAGTATTTTGTGATGTGCCCACAGAGAGCTTTAAAATTAAACTAAATGTGATTTAGCCTAATAAACTCTTGACCTCAATTAATTTACTCTTAGATTTCTCTTCTTCTGCTGTTGATGTTCTGGCTGAGGTTGTATGGCAGGACCTTGATAGTCTGCCATACCAGCCTTTTCAGCCCTTTTTCTCAGTAGCTGAGCCCTTCATCTCATCTTGTCAGGAAGCAAGACCATCTGTCTTATCTGTGTCCCTGCTTTCAGCTGCTACTGTGCTGGATTTAGCAAGAGTTTGTATTACTGTTTCTCTAAACATAGCTTCAAAGGCTGCTTCTGTGCTCTGTTTCTGTCCTGTGGTCTCTTCTGAATTATCACAGGAACTGCTTTGCATGTCACTTTGCATCACTCCTGTGTTACTACCTTTGACTGGCTGTTACCTGCTGCCATGCATTTTGTTCTACCCAGTTTCTGTCTCTCTTCCCAAGGTTTCAGCTTCAATGTCATGTCTTTTGGTTGACCTCTCCCAACTGCACTGTTCTAGTGCCTTATTACTGGCACCTGTTTAATTTTAAATATCTTTGCTAAGGATGTCCTGAGGGCTCTGTTGTCTCTCCTTTCTTCAGGACAAATAGGAGCACACCTCCAAAAGGTGAATTTTGCTTAGTGGCTGCAAAGTGGCTTCTCTGAAGTATCTTTTCAACGGTACTATTGCTGTTTGGATAAAATGTAGGTGACATACAGTATTTTGAAAAGAATAACTAAAATATTTGTTTATTCACATGGTGCCAGATAATGGTGCATCTGAAGAGCTTAAAATCTGTTTCTTGTTCACTCATGCTTGGGAATAACATGTTGATGTATACAAACGTTCTTAATATTGGTCAATATCTGTCAGTTATCTGAGCATCACCTGCATACTGGTAGTAGTCAAAACTGCCCTCAGTAAAGTTTAAGGGAATTTCAGTTCCAGTTTTCAGAGGAGTCACTTCACAAGCACAAGTCAACTTCATACCCTTTGCATCTCTGACAGCAGTTAGAAGCAGGTGACAACAATCTTCTGGCATCTTCTCCAGAAAGCTGAAAAGGAAGAGAGGTAAACAGAGATGCTTCAGAAGCAGCTGTACAGGTGTTCTAGAAAAATGAAGGAGAGAAGAACCATCATAGGATACAGGGAAGGAGTGCTGGAGACTGCTGTATACTGAAGTTAATAGTTTGGGAGTTTTGATAGAGCTGACTTGTTTATATGGGGATTGTTTGCATTTGGACTATGGTGGACATTGACAGCTTAGTGTAGGGCTCTTTCATATGAGGACACTGATGCTAAAGATGTTGCTCATCTGTGTCTGTTTTTAACAATCAACTGTGTCATGTAAGTTGAACCAGAGGAGACATACTTGTTGGGTGTGTTACTAGGTCCCCTGAAAAGTCTTAACAATAAGATATATATGAAATTTTTTAAGTGAGTTGATTAATTAAGTGCCAAATTACTTATAATTAGGTAGTTGCTGGTTTTTCAATTTGAAGGTGTTGTTGGGAATATTCTAGAAATATGTTAGATGCTTGCAAACATGGGAACTTGAACAGCAAACAATGTGACAGAAGACTTTTGAGGCAACTGAGAAAGTTTTCTTAAAGTTTTTATTTGAAACAAAACAAGTATAGAATTCAGCTAGCAAGCAAAGGTGGCTTTAAAAGGAGCAGGCATCAAATTTCAAAACAAGTGAAGTTAGACTTTTTTAGTAAGGAGGACTTCAGGATATTTTGTAAGTACTGGTGTTTGAACAGACACCAAAATAGTTTTCTGGAAATGCAGTTGTTGAGAATCTATATTGAATTAACTAATGGCCAGTAGTCATTTCAGACAATTCCATTAAATCAATTTTTCTCAGTAGTGACTAAAATCTATTATATTACAAATTTTTTTGAAAAAGGGACTCACGAGTTGAGCAGCAGACAGAATGTGTTCGTTCTCTCTGTTTCCCAGCTTGCAACTCTGCCTCCACCTTTCTTTTGGGTCTTGTCTCTAGGAGAAGCCACCAAATGGTTGAGGATATAGTGCTTTGGTCCTGCGCCTCATTTTTATCTTCATCCCTGACCCACTGCCCTTACAGCTCTATTCTCTTTCTCTTGCCTTAGCCTCCTAGGAACCACAGGCTCTTCATTGACATCCTGCTTCCGTGCCATCTTCATGCTCCAGCAGTTAGCTGCTGAGGATGAGCAGCATGGCTGGTTGGAGGGAATAGGGGAGGCAACCAAAATTAGGAAGAAGACAGTGACATGGGCTCATTGGAACTAAGCCAGGTTGTGTGGGGCAGCACATAACTCTTGTTGCTGATATTTCAATATTGTGATAGTACTGGTCCCTGCTAACTCTGGTCTTGTTTGATGCTGCCTAGACTTAAAATAGGGACACATCATTGTCTGGCTGTATATTTAAGCTATTAGTGGATAACTATGTTAATGAAAGTGTTAGTGTGATGTTGGCAACAACTAGAAAATGTTTCAATACCTCATCAACTATTTTGCAGCAGTATTTTGTAGCTCCTCTTTTCAGACGTTGATTAAATTTCCTTTAAGGTTTTTTTGTTCAGGGTTTTTTGTTTTTTTGGTTTTTGGTTTTTTTTTACATTTCATGTTACTTTGAACTGTAATGACTTTTTTCTGTTTTCAGGTGCTGACTATGAAGGTATCAGCACAGGCTGTGGCAGTGTGGGGGAAAATAGCTCCCTCTCACAGCATCACTGCTATTATGATTACAGATGACCAGCAGACTATAGTTACGGGAAGTCAAGAAGGACAAATATGCCTCTGGGATCTTTCATCAGAATTAAAGGTTTGTGTCCGTTGTGCTACAGTGTGCCAAACAGGCAGACTGGAGCTTTATCTTTTATTATTAACAATGGTATCATCCAGACTTGCATTTACTTAGATTAAGTTTTAAAGATAGGGTGACATTTGTTATAGGAAACTCATGAAGAGAAAGTGTTGAAATGACTATATGAACAACCAGTTATTTGCAGACTTTGGAAAAATTTTTTCATAGATTATCATGACCTGTGCATTATAATTTGATATTGTGTCTTGTGAGTAATGACAAGTAAACATATACAATTATCATGATTCCTATTTTGTAAAGTCTTTTTTCTTTTTTCTTTTTTTTTAATCAATTGCTGAGCGTGGCCTGTCATTTAAGGAAAAAAGATCTATTTATCAAACCAAAGCGCTCTACCAGGTTAACAATGGAAACACTTGTAGGAAAATGGGAGGAGTAAGATGAAATATATATTTTTGGTATAATTAAGCTGCAAGCCTCCTGGCATATATTTGCTATTGCTTTGACTATTTTGTGTTTATTTTGCTGAGAATGAACCAGAATCAAAGCAGTTCAAATTTTTTATTCTGCATTCCTAGAACTATAGTTCTGTTCTTTTCGGATTTGACTGCCCCATTCGTGCTCAAATATAGCTTGAAACTTTAGTGTGCACTTTTATGGGGCTACCGTTTTCCATTAAGATTTTTGCATGCAGTGAAGCTAATCAAAGGGATTACTTAAACACATTGTATGAAACACACGATTAAGAGCTTTGCTGTATTAATTCCCTACTTCACTCTGCCACTTCTGCTTCATGCTGTAGAGTGAAGGCCAGAGATATTCTGCACATTGCATGTTTTATAATGTTTGGCATTCCATAAATTCTTCAGAAGGTGCAGTTTTTAGACTACAGTGAATATAAAGAGTGCAGTTTATGCAAACTGCATAATCCATCCACATCTTTATACATTCCAGAAACGTGACTGAAGAACAGAGAATATAAAGCATATTGACAATTACTCCTTAATAATATCTACAAGTAGTATTCTCTAGCTTTTAGATCTCCTTAGTTCATACTGAAAATATTATGTTTTAGTTAAACCATTGTGTTATTCTCCTAGATTTCATCTAAAGAAATTCTCTTTGGCCATACCGCTTCTGTAACTTGCTTGGCAAAAGCAAGAGAGTTTGAGAAACAGCCATATGTAGTAAGTGCTACTGAAAATGGGTAGGTAACTGAATATTCAATTATTCATTTCTTAAATCATGAAATGTATGGCAGGTGTAGGTCAGATCCTGCATTTGGCAGTAGGTTTTTAATCCACTCCTATGACATGAAAAGGACAGCAGCTACTTAGGATAATGACTGTATTGCTTATATACAGTAGTTTAACTAAGAGCTCATCTCTTGGACAACAGAAGGGTTTGGCAGATTTGGATATCCAGTTAGTAGTCAGGAGAATGAATTGTTCAGAGGGTCAGCTAGGCCCCATTCGAAGGGAGAATTGGAGAGAATCAGCAGGTTCAGAAGCATTTTAATATCATGGTGCTTTTTTTCTATTCCTTCCTGAGCTCAGTCTTGAGAATTGAATCAGTACAAGAGGCTAATGCACTCTGATCCCACTTATGGTTGCTCAGTGAGTAGGTATGGAAGCACAAAAAAGACTGCCCTTGAAAAAGAGACATATATGTTCTTCGTTTGAATCTGACTTGCCCTTTTGGAATATATCCTTCTAGATGCTCCTGATCTTGCAGCTTTCTCCTATGTGTTTGTTGTGACATGGCCCATCACCTGAGTCAAACTAATTTCTGCGGTTCTGCTAGGTTAGCATTCAAGATTTTTTTTTTTTCTATTTCATAATCTTTTCAGCTGGGGTCTGAAGCCCACCTATTCAGGATTTCAGTTGCTGAAAGTAGTTAGGGCTAGCTTCTTACTTCCTTAAGGACTTTCCTTAAACAATTTTGTCTTGCTGCTTAATGATACTCTCCTCTCATTTTGGGTTCATCTTTTCCAATTAGCAGGACAGCTCTGTTAAAACCTCTTACCATGAAGAGTTCCTGTCAGTTGCCCTTCTTCATGCTACACCTTCCAGAACCTTAAGGCTACTACTTTCTCACTGAGGAGCTTGTTTATCCTTTCGAGCTGCTAGGATTTCTGTCTGATTCTCTCAATCATGAGTATACCAGAAGGAGGTAACTCGAACACGCTGGTTCAGGCTTCTTAATCTTCAAAGGTTAGGCTGCCACACTGGACAGATAGTGGTAAACAGTTGTGGTTGTTACGTGCAGAAAGGAAGGTGAGGAGGCTACAGAAGTAGTTTTGTATTGGCCTCCTACAACTCTACTCAAGGGTTCAGGGGTGAACTATTTTTCATCATCATTCTGAAGTTCTGTTAGTGCAGTACTGTTTCCAGATCATACTGGGAGAAAAGATACTGTGTTTCCAAAAAGCTGGATTGAAAAGCATTAAGAAACAAATGAGGTTTTTGCTACAGATACACCATAGAGAGTTCACATCCTAAATGTTCTGCCTCTCGAGGGATCATCGGACTTGTTTGGAATGTGTATAGGTAGGACTGAATAGTCTTCTGGCCCCTTTAAATGTTCACTTTTACCAAATTACTGCTGACTTCTCATCTGTATTACATAAGGGCAAAGCATCCATCACTGATCCCTGGAAGGCTGCAACATGAAGTTGAGATAATTACAAATAGGAAGCCTCATCTTCAGGAGATGCAGGGTTTGTCGAACTGCATTTTCTGGCTTGTGAATCATTCACTTCTGCCTCTTTCAAGCTTCCATCTCCTTGTATTGAGGTGGAGGAAATAGTATGGAAGATGATACTCGCCCCCCATCCCGCTTCAGAATCTCTTAAGTGTTTGTATAACTGACTTATCCCAGAAAGATGAGTATTGAACAGTATTTTTGTACTTCTAATATGGAAATCTATAATCCATAATGATTCGTAAGTTCTCACTGATGTTCTGTGCATGTATATAGCATATGTTGTAGGACAGGTTTATCAACATGTGGTATCAGTCACTCCTTCTTAGTACAGACAGTAATTTAAGTGCGACATGCAGAAGACGAAGTTATATTCTCATTTGTGCATGCTTGTATGTATGAGATTTGCTGCTTTAGCTGTGTTATTGTAGTTGTCATTCTGATATAAACAAGGAGAAATTTACTACCTCAAAATGTTTAATAAACAGCATGAGCATTCTGTTTAAGATAGGACTCTTGGGCTACTAACTCTGATGCTACACTACAGATGTATAGATTTCAGTGCTCTTGCTCAGCTGAAATATATAAATAATATTTTTAGATTATCATAAAATGTGAAAGTGTGTACATTAAAATGTAAATCACTAAGTACTATTTCTGATATAATAAATTATTTTTCCCATTGTGTTCTTATACAGAAAATGTCTTAGAACGTAATTTCAGAAAATGTAAAATTATTGTTTCAACTGTGGAAATAATGCTTGCTGTT
Source organism: Chroicocephalus ridibundus (assembly GCF_963924245.1). Classification (NCBI taxonomy): domain Eukaryota; kingdom Metazoa; phylum Chordata; class Aves; order Charadriiformes; family Laridae; genus Chroicocephalus; species Chroicocephalus ridibundus. The sequence goes on from NC_086292.1 coordinate 35,890,840, forward strand.
TAAATAAAATCTAAAAGCATCAAAGTTTAACATTCAATTGCTGAGTTATGACAACATACCTCATACAATCTCATTTACAACATTTCATTTGGTTGTTTGTGTTGTACTCTAGTCCCATAGCATGTTGAATAATGTCTAGATGAGGAAGACTGGCTAACACGTCTTTCTCAAACATTCATTCCGCTTGTAATTAGGTGTAGCTAGAATGTTGCGCAGATTTAGGTTGTCAAGAGGCGAGTGCTGTATCAAGAAGAGATTTCAGGAATAGCCTCATGGTGGCACTGTTTCTTCTTAACAGAAGTTGCGGTTCCTCTCAAGAACTGAAGTCTGATGCGGCAGAAGATGCATTGTGTTTTTCAAAACGTGTGGTTTAAGTTCAGTGAAATGAATCATTTTCAGGAGGATGTAGTTCCAACGACAGATAGTTACAGTGACGCGTTGACGAGCTGTAATGGCAGTATACCTACAATTTGTTGTAGACCAGAGTTGGCCTTAAAGTCAGGTTTGCTGCAAGGCAGCAGGGTGTAATTACCAAAACAAAAAGAAACAGATACTGTATGTCATCCCCTGCTAATGACCGCAACATTTTCTTACCCAGTAATTTGTAACAAAAAGCCACATAAACGACCAGACTGCACTTAAGTACAGCACTAAAGAAAAACTTGGTGGCACAAAATTATTGCAGCCAATTGAGTGGAAATGACAGAGAATAATATGAAGTTATCTTTGGCAGGGAGATGTGTGTTTGGAATGTCACTAGTGGACAGTGCATTGAGAACGCAAAGCTTCCTTATAGGCATACAGCAATCTATGTAAGTATAGCAACTTTTCATGGACTACATCTGTTTGTTAGAAGTTTTGCTTTATTAACATGATCTTCTTGAGAAGCATACAATTTTAAATGTGTAGCTCATAACAAACTTAACAGGAGGAAAAAACCCTGTTGCAATATATGTATCTTTATATCTGTTATCTTTCCTTTTCTGATTTCCTTCTAAGAAAAGAACTGAGACTCTTAAGTTCCTCTGAACTCCTTATTCAAATCAAACTGATTCTTTTTAAGCTGCAGATGTCTGGAATGCAGTATCAATTAATTTATTCTAAAATTTGGGCACCAGGTAGCAAAGTGAAACCTGTCTTAATCTTTACTCTTGTCCTGTGTTAAAATCGCATGGAAACTTCAAGTTTGATGTTGGCTTTTTGATGTCATATTTCAGAAGTACAAGCAATCTAGCCAAATATTGTGAGACAGTCTGATGAAGATCTTAGTTTTAAGCATTTGAAAGGTTTTGATGCCTAACTGCTGACCTCCAAAAGACTGCCCTGCCACACTTCCAAAAATACACTTTCTTTCATTGCAGAACTCGGGACAGTTTGCTTACTTTCAGAGGCTTTAAATATTGCTTCAGATAATTTCAGGTGTCTGCTTTGAACTTTATCTAAACGTTGGAGTGTGAGGGTATGTTTGAAATACATGTGTGTATATGATTGAGGAGCTCAGCATCTATGGATTTGATTCAGAGAGATGGCTTATTTCTGGATATATTAGTAGAAGAGCTCAGGGCTCCTAGGTTAATTAAAATGGTGTTTTTCTTCAGTGAGGAAGTATGGGGTGGAACTAAGCCTCCAAATGATGGGAGTCTGATACCTCATGTGACTCAAACTATGGCCAAATTCAGAATCCAGAAGAAACAGTGTTTTTCATGATACTGTTTAGGTTGACATGATGAATTCACACACAGTTGTTAATGATAAAGGGAAGAGAAAAAGCTTGGGTAAATTACTAAATAAAAATTATAGAAGAATAATTTCATAATAATCTATGCTTTTACATATATATGTGCGTATATAAAAGCATAGATTGTTAAGAAGTCATTTTATAATTTTTATTTGTGTATATGTTTTAAACATATACACATATGTTGTTTTTACATTTCTGTGTATATACACACAATACAATGCCTCAATTATAATAGAGGTGTGGTATGGTCTGCTTTGTGATATTGCTTAATTAGATTTTAATGGTTAAAACTAGGGAGGAGTTCTGCAGAGAAGTAGACAGATCTGTATTGTAAAGATTTTTGTGGAGATCAGAGGCAAAATCTTTATTCTTATACTTCAAGTAGGAGAAGTAAATACTTCTCCTACTTGTTATTCTCCTCTATTAGGAGAAGTAAGCCAAGTCTAATTTTGACTAGATAATGTTTTTTGTTCTACAACTTGGGCAGGATGGCTAAAGGAAAATAGGAACATCTAACAGGAAAACTTTCTTAGGAAAAAGACTAGATGTCACTAGAAGGTGAAAAATATTCTTAAAATGCAACCTTCAGATATTTATGATAAACTGATTTTTTTTTCTGAGGGTTTTTTTGGGGGGTGGCTTTTTTTTTATTGAGATGGTTTTTTGTTTTGTGGTAGGTGGTGATGGTGTTCTGTGGGGAATGACTGCTTGTGGCATAATAGGACCTGAGAGGTTATAATTTCCTGCAGAATGTTATTGTCGTGGAGGTTTAGTGCACGCTGATTTTGATAACATCCAATTTAAAATTGTTGCTTTATTTTTAGTTAATGTTTTAGCAGGTTTTAATTACATTACTAACCTATGTGGTTTAGTAGGTTCCTTTTGTTCAGCTTAGATGATTCAGCTATAAATGGCAGATGTCAAGCAGTGCAAACTGAATATTTGCCATTTGAAATGAAGTTTAACATCAGGGTCAACTCTTAACCATTTGTGGATCTTAACCAGTGTGGGATTTTCTCAGAGGACTGACTGTACAAATCTTCCAGTTCAAGCCTAATTTAAGACTAACAATAATTACAAACGGTTCCTACTGCTAAGCATTTCTGCCTCTGATCATTCGTAACATCTGTGGTAATACTTATCCTATTCCCAGTTATTGATGCTTCTTTTGTTTTCAGACTTCAATTAGTTAACTGATCGACCAAGAATTATTATCTAAGCAAAACTGACTGTAGAGAGAAGTTGTGGTAAATGAGGCACAATTTTGTGGTTCTGCCTGATATTTTCCTCTGACTACATGATTGTTTCCTTTACTTTAAGGCTACTATTTACTTGTAGATTCCATTTGAGGTGGCTGCTTATACATTTATAGAAATTATGTGTACAATTGTTGACAGATATTACATAAAATGCAAATATCCTTACATATATAAAACACCTAGCAAAAAAGAAATCTTTATAGTCACTCTGTACCTTTGTTGTCTCTGTTCTTAGTACTTTGCTATGTGTCTGTTTTTTCTTTTCCTTATGTGATTGTTGAGAAAGAGTGCATCTTCTGAACACTAGGGTATCTAGTATCATAATGAAGAATATCTCATGGAGTAGAAATTCTTCCTGAAAAAATAATGGAAAATTCGACATGAATCTCTTATGTATTTCCATGAACTTTCTCAAATGTTTGGAGTGAGATGAGGTTTCTCAGAGAAACAAGTCCCAGACTGTTTAGGAATTTGTAATGAAAATTAACACCTTGGTTGCTTCCAAAAATCCTAATATTTAGGCATGGCAGATGCAGCTTTTGGTACGAAATGCCTCTTGCTAAGCTGTATGCCTTTATTAAATTGTTATAAATGAATGTGAAGTGCTTGTCACTAGCAAAATTGTGTATGGTCTCATATATGCGTTAGATCTTTAGTAATGCTACAAGTGTTGATTACAATTCCAAGTATGACATGCTTAATGTGAAGAATATCCATGCACATTTGTGTAGCTCTGCTGGCTCTCTTCTTTTTATTTCTACAGTATTACCATTGTTCGTTCCGAATGACAGGTGAAGGCTGGCTTCTTTGTTGTGGAGAATATCAAGATGTTCTTATTATTGATGCTAAGACTTTGGGTGTTCTTCACACTTTATCATCATCTCAGTCTTCTGATTGGATATATTGTATGTGTATTGTACACTCTGCAAGAATTCAAGGTATACATTGTAGGTGTATTTATGTAGGCCAATTAAATTGTGGTAAAATATTTCTGTATAGATAGTACAATCCTACTAGATTTAATGATCTAATTGTATTTTACAGAGCTGTTATGTACAAGATGTTAACATTTCATTGACAGCACCTAAGAAGGTGTTTTTAATATTCCTAATGTTGGTCATGTTTCATTTAATATGTTTCTTAAAGAGAAAAACAAGCAACCTCTGGACTGGATGTAAGCAGCTCTTTTCTTGGATACAAGTACAAAGTAATTTTGTAATATCAGGGAAAACAAGGTCATAAATCCACTATTCTATGCCTTCTCCTGAAATATATCTCATTGGACAAAATGATTATTCACTATTCACTTGCATGTTTGGTATTTCTGTAGGCCAATTAGTTATTTTTGTGTAAATTTAATATTTTATCTAAACACTGTCCTGCAGAATACTTGTTTTAGTGCTGTGTAGAACACCATTGTCAATGTCAAGGTTCTGTTTTGGTGTTAGGCACTGTTTGAACTTGGTTTCAAGTTGACTATCTCGCTGTTAACTTTTCACAGAAGACTCATTGGTTGCAGTGTCTGTAACTGGAGTTCTTAAGGTGTGGGACCTGTCTTCGTCTTTGAATAGCATACAGGTCAGTTTGTATGAGGTGTGAAACAGTGGTTTGAATGATAACATGAATGTAGTAATTTCTCAACTAAAGGATATGTTGAAGCATAATATGAATAAGTTAGAATTTTCTAGATATGTATTAAACAAAATAGATTAATTTTGTCACAAAATTCTGAAAACACCCTCATATTGCTATTTAAAATTAGTTGGGCCATTGGACAGCTCTTGCCTTGACAACTGCAATGTCTTTTTCCCAGTCTTCATGTCCTTCTATATTCTATGATGGTGAAATTGTAATGCTTTCCTTCTGTCCTGATAATGTCACTCCATTCTTTCAACCCCTTTACTCCTTCCTTTAAACTCAAAGCTCTTCAAAATCGGCCTTTGTACTCCCTCTTCACCCTTGTTATTTTCTTCAAAAATGGTCCTTTAGACTTTGTTTTCCTCTGTCTGCCTCCCACAAGAAAAGATTCTTGTTGTGTCAAGTGCCCTATTTCTCCATCTTCAAACTTGCTTATTCTGTGCAGCTTTTCTGTGTTAATATTCTCAGCAGCTGTCACTTGACATGCACAAGTATTAGAATTGGAATACAACGTTTGGTGTTTGAATTAAAATCCAAGAGATAGATTCACAAAGGGACTTCGATATTACAGCTAAGTACTATGAATCATCAACAGAAATGGCAAAATGTCAACAGTCTTCTCTGAACGTCCGTAATACATTACTGCTTTATGCCACAAACTGCAAATTGTTAATGGGGAAGAATCAGGCCCTGCAGGAGAGAGTGTCAAGTTCGATACCATACCAGTGTTTTTGTGATATGTTTTTGGTTTATCAGCAATGTTTTGGGGTGGGGTGTCTTTTCAGCATTCCTAGTGCAAAAATATACTGTCATGCTATAGAAATTCTGGGCAATGTAACAACTGATTACAGACATCAGAGAAGCATATATGGTATGGTGCCACCCTTTTACTGCCTGTGGCCTGCTTTTGTGAAGGTAGCAGTGCAGAATTATTGACAACCCAGCTACTTCATATGTTAAATAGTAGTATTTTAATAAATATCATTGGAATTAATTTGAGCTGCAAGGCGTAATGAGAGAATGGTTTGCAGTTTGATAGCTATGGTTCTATGACCAGCATAACCCTTCTTTGAGAGGTTTTGTTACTGGTGGTATCTTTCAAAATAGAAAACATCAGTTTTCAGTGATTTAATCAATTATTATATTGGAATTATTTTTATTAATTATTTTGAGCATGATGGCCTTGATAAGTCTGATATTAACACAAAAAGGGTGAAAATACAGATTAATTTTTTTAAACCTTCAATACACTCAGCAATACAAAGCTAAGAAAATTAATACTTTACCACTAACTTTTGGTGGTGTTAAGGTCAAAGAAGACAAATGACAACACCATAGTTCTCGGACTGTCCTGGTTGCGCCAAGAATGAGTGGCAAAGCAGAATATTCTTCAGCCGTTCTGAATCTGATACTGTCGGTTTATGGGTTGATGTAGCTATTTTTTTGAATGAAGAATATTTAGCAGATATTCATTACAGCAGATGCTATCTATGACCTGCCTTTAGTCCTTTTCCATATTCATTATCACTTCTTTAAGTGAGACCAAGGTCTGAGCCATGCTGAATATCTTCTGTTTACATCATACTTGTGAACCCTGCTGTCTTCCTATCTTTGCGTTTTGGAAGTACATGTTAACAAAGCCAGTGTCAGTGGTTTGTTTCTATCCTAAAAATAAAAGCTCGGATATCTAAAATAAATCTTATGGCTCTTTTCCTCTGTATTATAAAGGAGAGACAAAGCGTGTGTGAGAAGGAATCAAAATCTCTGGACTATAGAAATTGTCGGGCTGTACGGTTTTGTTCTTACACAGAAAGGCTCCTTCTAGTTGTGTCTTCCACATGCTGGCAGGTACATTATTGAGCATTATACTTGCTTTTTAATTTTTTTAATAATTTTGAAAAGCTAATGTGATTTTTGCATGCAGATTCTTGTTTTTCTCCTGAGCTTAAAGAAAAAGCATTCATTAATTGTCAGATATAACTATGTGCCATATCCCTCCTCTGCTTATCTTAACTGCCTGGCTGAGATGAATTGTTTATTTTTTACTAATGTATTTCTACTTTGAAAATTTAACATGAAATTGGCTGGGTAGAAAGGGGATTACTTTAAGTATTAGTCAGTTTTAGAGCACTAGGGTGTATTATATTCCTTTCCACAGTGCATTTCAAAAGGAGACAAAGGTGCAGAAAACCAGTTTAAGTTCAGTTAAACTGAACTTTATTGTAAAAAATTCTGTATTTATTTTCCCCAGTATCATAAACGTTCTTCTTAAAATAATCCTGAGCTATGAGTGCAACATATGTACCTGATCCAAACACCACCGCTGTTGGCGGAGGAAGACGGGGGGTGGAAATTTCACATACCCTACAACCGTATTATTCACAGTTAACTTAGGTATATCCTTGAGTTTTCTTTTAGGCTATTTTAAAAAGTCTGTACAAAAGCATTTATAAAGAAATTCCATTTATAGAATAGGTAGGCTTTTAATGGAAAAGTCTGTGTAACATGAATTGTTTTCTGATAATTTCTGTGTTTTCCCACAAGAGGTGACCATTTCTTGTAATATCTCCATTATGCTTTTGAGTACTTATTTTACTGCTTGTAGTAGTGTTAAATATGCATATGTTAGATTTTTAACTTCTATGTTTCAATGAATATACAGCTTTAAAATAAAAGATGATATAATAATCTTAATGCTTAATTAAAAAGGTGTGTGATATATAACATAGAGATTCACATGTATGTTTACAGTGGCTACTTAACCCCCTACTCTAGTAGTGAAAATATAGAGCAAATGAGCTAGAAATAAGCTAATGAATAGAAATTAGCTACAGATAATTTGTAGAAATTCTCATTCTGGAATCTATTTCCTCATACTGCTGGAATATATTATAAAAATGTGGCTATGAATATTCTCTCCATGAGGCCACTAGGAATGTGAACAAGCAGACAATATCCTAGGTTGCCGTAGTCATATCCTGTTTTGGCTTAAAATGGGAAGGTCAGAGGAAGCAAACAAGTCATATAATTTTTGACTAGCTCTAGAAATGGGAGAGAAGAATTCTTGCAAGAAAAGGGGATTATATGTTCTTTGCTTTCAATTAATTTATGAAAAAGAAAAATCTCTACTACTCCCCAAAGAAAGATAAGAAGAATCTCCTTTAAGACGTGTGCTGTGATTATGCCAGCAGATCATCTTTTAGAGAATACAGACAGAAGAATTTATAGCTTTTATCAATCTTAAATGTCTTATTTATGTGCTAAATTCATTACCTACCTCTCTATAAGAAATTAATAGTCCAGCAAATATTAATTATGAATGCAAGGCAAAGCAAAGTAAATCCTATCCAAAAATTCCCTAATATAACAGAAGGCTATAATGCTGCTTTTTTTAATTGTCAGTTTCTTTTTCTTCAAAATGATATGGTTTGATTCTGACTTTGCACTAGTTTGATAGTATGAAAACTGCTTTGGTTTTAAAAGAGGTAGTCAGACTACAGAGTCAAGCTAGTGTTCTACTTATTGATCCATTGCCCCAAACGACCTTGAATTAAAATAAATGTTCCAATACTGTTTGTTTATATTTTGTTTTTCTGAGCTTAGGTCTATGATTATTGTGATTTCTCCTTGCTTTGTACTGAGTTCTGTAAAAGTGGTCATTGCTTTGCTGGTGGAGAAGTACTAGCAGCTTACAGACTTATCATCTGGACAGAAGATGGCCACAGTTACATCTACCAGCTGCTAAACAGGTGGGCTCAGATGGGAAATTCACACAAAAAGTTCAGGTACAAGATGAACTTTGGGAGGTTTATTATGGAAAATCTCTGCATGTTGCAAATGATCAAAAACCAGAACAAAACCACTTTGGCACTCAAAGGTTTACGCTGAGTTTGACAGCCCTCGGTCTTTGTTTGACACAGCAGGGGACACAGGAATAAGATTAGCCATGTAGAACTTGGGCAGCTGGTGCTGTGATTTCAAAAAGTCGCTTGTAATTACTTATTCGGTAACTTTTAATTGAACTTGTGAATCTTGGATGTTACTGTTCTGCTTTCTAGAAAATATGACTTTCAAAAGCTTTTTTTTTTTCTCCAAATTATGCAGTGGACTTTCTAAAAGCATATATCCTGCTGATGGGAAGGTGCTGAAAGAAACTGTTTATCCTCACTTACTCTGCTTTACTGGTGTGAAGGAAAATAAGGTAATTTCATAGAGGTTTACAGTGAACTTCAAAAGTTCGTTTGTTATTTGTTTGTAATTATCCGAATAATCCCTAAAAAATTGTTGAATTCATCAGCAGATTTAATTGTTCTATGGAAACAATGAGTAAGACTTACTTCTTCATTTTAAAATTTTTACTTAGAAACTTGGAGATGCTCATAGTATATTTTTGTCTTAAATTCTGGCAATATTTACTTATTTCACGGGGGGTGGGGGGGGAATCCTGTGTTTTCAGCTGTAGATAGGCTAATTGTTGAAGTGATGATGGTTTTTTTTCTACTTTTGGCAAAAAAGGAGGTCTTTTTTTAAGTTGAAGTTATTCTAGAATAGCTTTAGAAGCTTTTCATTTTATATCTGTAAAAAGAAAAAAAAAAAACCAAACAAAAACAACCAACCCACAAGCAAAATGTAAGCAAGTTGATTAGTTGTTTTATTAAGAAATAAATGCATGTTTCAGTGTAACTACATAAATAGGTTTTTCCCATGTGTATCCACCCTAAATTGATGGGGTTTGAATCTGTGACATTTTATCCAGAATACTGTTATCTTGAGCCTTCAGAGGCATAATCACATGCCTAACTTTCTTACACTGTGAGCAGACTGACAGTACCCACGGTGCATAAAATTATACACAAGTGACTCTCTTCAGAACTGTGGTCTCTGCTTGAAGAAGCCTCTGTGTTTAAGAAAAGAGGAATCTAAAAAAGTAGGTGATCTTTACACTTCTGATTGAGAATTCACATTTAGCAGAGCATGTCACACCAATTTCAAATTTAGAAGTCACTGCTTAGACAAAGTAGCTCAAGTGGACTATGAAAACCTGCATCTTGACTCACTTTTGACTAGTGCTTTGTGTGACCACAAAGAAATAGGTGAGGAAAAAAAAGTTGACTTAAAAAGTAGAAAATTAATTAGAATTAGGAAGTAGTAAAAAGAAAAATAATCTGTGGCAGGGAGTTCTTACTTGGCAAAAGCTGAAGCAAAACAAATAACAGCTTTTTCTATGTAGCTTTTGTTCTGGTTTTGTTGCTGTTGTGTTGCTAATACTGTTTATGAAATAGCATTTGTTGGAAGACATGTATTTAATTCATGCCTGCAGTTGCATTAGTTTATTTGATGTGTATTTGCAAGAGAACTCAAGCAGGTCTTTAAACAGTTTCTGAAGATATGCGAGAGACATATTTTTATTTGTACCTGACTACAAACACTGTCAAATATATACCTATGTGAGGTTTTCTAGTGTTCTTTTTTCTTTCTGTTGACAACTACAGACTCTTAGAAAGTATTTTTGTTGCATGCTCTTGCAAAGCCTGACAGATTTAATTTTCAGTTGAAGGGCAATAGCACAAGCCATTCAGCTTTTCCCCCAAATGCTGTGATCTAAAATCAGATAGGATAACTGCTGAAGGATGCCAAAAGGTCACATATCGTGAGGGAAAAGAAATAGCCAAAACATGTGGCTTAGCAAATAGGGTTACAGTGGTGGTAGGAAGCTCATATTTGTTTCCCCCCAATGTATGCTTTTTTGAAAATAATGTCCCCTGCCCTTTTCTAATATTTCTGCTCTAATATTTACCTCACTACTTGAATGATTTTTATAGCTGATTTGTGAGACAACAAAACTGCCTGTGTGATTATCCGTTTTGATTTCTATTCTTAGATTATAAAGTGAACCACATTACAGTACAGTTGCTTATTGTGGAATTTACTCCCAAACGTCAATGTTGTAAATAAAATATATCCAACATATGGGGATGTTATTAAAATATTTTGAAGGAGCAAACAGAGTCAAGCTGTGTCTACACTACCTAAGTAAAGGTGATGGGTAGAACGAAACAGTTTGTGCTGATGATGTTTCACCCACACTATCTACAGTACAGGGTGTGCTTTTGGGGTTTTTTGGTGTGGGTTTTCTTTGTGTGTGTGCACTCCTGCACACATCTCCCTGTTTACTTCCATGCAAAAAGAATCCTGGTTTGGTGCTCCAAGACAGCTCCACAACACAAACCTAAGCGTTCACTTCCGAAGTACACACCTGGTGAAAACTCAAACATATTAATGTAGACATACCTGGAGATTACTGATTTTCTTGACTTTTGTGAGGGTTTTGAGCCACTAGAAGCTTCCCCGTAGACACCTCACCTGTTTTTAATTGACACTTGGGAATGAAGCCTATGTAACAACTAAACAGGCTGTTCTTGGGAAGTCGCCAGTAGATTATCACGTAGTTTGGGTGTTACTGGTGTAGTGATAGAGAATTATCTGTGGTGTTATACATGCAGACCAAGAAAACCTACAGACTTCTTGTCTTCATGGGAGAATAAAAACATGGTGTTTGTCTGAGATAAGTATACCACAGTAAGTTTTAGCATTGACTAAATGAAGCTAGGTAAATGTCAGCAAGTCTGTTTATCAATGATATTACACCTCTTTAATATCTAACTTTTTCCAGATGACTGAATGATGGTGTTATAGGCTATTACCTATCTGTGTAAAAGCATAATTCTTACCTTTCATTATTTGTAGTAATTTAAGCTTCATGATTGAAGCTTACAGAATTTAGTTTGTTGTGAAGATTATAAATGTTTCATTGCACTTTTTTCAGCCTGATCTTGGTATTTATGCTGTCATTTTTTTATATGTTGGTGATACTGTTAATAGAGTCTCCATTTAGAGACAGTAAACCTAGGGAGTTCCCTCCCATTCCACTTTTCTATTTGGGCTGTAGGCTTAACCAAGGATACTGACAAAGCAGAGGTGATTTTTAAGGGGCTTGCGCCAGGCAGAGTAGACCTGATCTGTGCAGAACTTAGTGGCAGGTGAGGGTTCAACCATTATTTGCCTTATATTTCCAGAGCTTTTGATGTTTAAAAAAAAAAAAACAAACCAAAAACCTTTGAATTTGCAATTAATTATTACATTATTTTATCAGCTCTTTCGTATCAGAATATTGATTTATTTTTGTTTTTGGCAGAGTTTTCCTTTTGTCATGGGTTTTATGAATGAAAGAAAGGAGCCTTTCTATAAGGTTCTTTTTTCTGGTGAAGCTTCAGGAAGGATCACTTTGTGGCACGTTCCTGATGTCCCTGTGTCAACATTTGATGGTTCGCCAAAAGGTTTGGCAATTCTGTGCTCTTGATACCATCTTTTTAATTATGTCTTCAAGTCAATTTTCATGAAAACTTGAATTCTCATGAAAATACCTTCACACTAGAAAGTGATGCTCATTCATTGCATGATGATTGCCTGTATTTAGAAGGAGCAAGACACTAACAAAGTAACTGTCTAGAAATTATTCATGGAACTGAACAAATAAATGTTCCTATTTCTTTACCATCTGCCAATAAAAGCTTCTCTACCAAATGTCATGAAAATTTACTTGGTCCCGCTTATGGTTGTTCATAGGGAGGTATAAAAGAAAGGATTTAGTGAGATGTGATCTAGTGTTGGAATAGCAACTGCTGGCTTTCCATTGCTAGGCTGCAGAAAGGGTAAGTTAGGGGAAGCGATGAAGAGATAAAAATGTGTATTTTGCTTTGTGTGTGTTTTTATTTTGTTTTGAATAAAAAAAAAAATCTAAAAATTCTTGGCTCTCTTCTCCCACCCCTTAGAGATCCCAATTACAGCAACATGGACTCTTCAAGATAATTTTGATAAATACCATTCAATGTCAGAGGGCATTATTGATCATCTTTGTTCATCTAAAGATGGAATCGAAAGTGCAGTTGTCAGTTCCTCTGTATACATACCCAGTCTTGATAAGCTCGTGTGTGGATGTGAAAATGGGAAAATTTTTGTAATGCTAGGTTTAAAAACGGCAAGAGCAAGACTTTTAGAGAACGTATCTTTGAAAGGTAAGTTTTGACAATTTTGTCCAAATTCATCTCAGTCAAGCACGAAAGACTGCATACTTCTGACATCCCCTCCAGCGATTCCTGTAAAAAGTCTCAGAAAAATAGGGGTGATGGCTAGGGATTGGATGAGGAAAATTAAAGATTATGATCTTTCTACTTCTCTAGCTGATCTGTCAGATCACATCTTAGTACTGCCAAGGTGCTTTGCACTGTTAGGGGTCCTGGAATGGCTGTGGGGATGGAGTCACCTGGAAGTGAGATATGGGATGTCACGATATAGGCAGTAGTCTTTTTTGTCATTTTCCCTCTAAAAGATCATTCTGTTGAAGGAATAAAAAAGGTACATCTCAGTAGATGAAGCTCAGAGCGCAGGCCTTTGTCATCCCTTTTAGGAACACATCCAAAATTCTTTGATCCCACGTAAAAGATTGTTGTATTTAGTCTTTTGAATCTCTTGACTTTTAGCAAATGTACTGTAAAATATGGAATGTCTATTCTTAAAGAACATGGATAATTTATGTACTATTTTGTTTCAGATAATCTACCTTATAAGGTTCTGAATGGTCATAGTAGCAGAGTCACTTGTTTACTTTATCCACATGATAAATCAGTAAGATTTGATCCAAGCTGGCTGTTATCAGGGGGCCAGGATTCTATCGTGATATGCTGGGATATATTTACTGGAGACATCTTACACCAATTTAGTCTGCAGTCTGGCCCAGTGACAGAGCTCTTGCGATCTCCAGAAAACTACAAAGTATGTAAAAGTATAATAAATGATGTCTCAAAAAAAAGAAAAGTATCTCCATATACGTGTGTGTGTGTGTGTGTATATATATATATATGAGAAAAAAAACTATCTGGTAATACTTTTATCCTGCAGCACTTTATCCTTAATTTACATACATTTAACTGTCTTATTTGAAACTTGCTTTTACTTTCAGGGGGTTGATTTCTTGTTAGCTTGTAATTTCAGTGATAAAAAATGATCTTAAACCAGTGACATATTAAACTTAAGCTCTTAACGTTCTATTCACCATTTTTAATATCATGGCTGTCAATCTAAATGTTAATCTGGTTATGTCCTAACTTCTAAAGTTAAAAAGTGTAATTAGTAAGACTAGGGGTTTGACGATAGTAAGAAAATATTTGGACAAATAGTATTTTAATCTAAATTTGTATGTTTGATTTTGGTTCCTGATGCATCCTTGTGGTCCTTTGCCTGTATGCTTTTGTGTTTTGACATTTTGAACAATTTCATATGGTTTTAAGTGGATTTTGAACTAAAAATCTGGAATAAGATTGAATTTAAGTACTGAACACTCTATGAAATTTTGTTGAACATTCTGTCCCCATTGTATTCTGTGGGGCTAGGATTTAATCTTTTTCTTCTTAAAAAGCCTGTGAAGACATATTTTGATATTTATGGTTGACTCAGAGTTCACTTGTGTGCCACCAATAAGTAGTCCAAAAGATGTTTTGCAATGGCATAAATTCTTAATGCTTGTAAGGTGCTCTCTAGCCCTTTTTTCTGTAAAGTATGTGGTAGGATTTAATGTCTGCTTGGATTGTGTTTCAGTTCTCTTTACATGGTTGAATTTTTCCATAGAGTGAATTCCTTCCTGTATCACCAAAGCTTACTTGCAGGAATGGAAAGTTTTGCAGAATCAGATCCATACAGTGTGAAATGAAATTGTAACATACCCAATTTTTCGTTAGAAATACATTACCTTTGGCTTTTGTGTCACAATACCTGATGTAATTTTATATCACACAAACAGCAGTTTGATTTAAGGTAATCTTTTACTAAATTCTCTTCTAGGACAACTGGTACTGTATATTTGGATATATAATCAATGCTTCGACAGGCAAAGTATTATGAATAAATGATATTTAAATTTTTTTTAATTGAAAAATCAGAGGAGATTATATATGTTCCTGTCAGAAGATCAATTGTACAGCTAGCCTGTTAAAAACAAGTTGGAGATGTAGGCTGAAATAAAACATCATTTTCTAAAATGATTATGTTCTGGGAAAGTAATCACTGGACAACTCTTACCAGGCTTGTTAAAATGATGTGGTTATGACTATGGTTACAGTGTTGAAACTGAACTTTTCTGTTTTGCAGTTAAAAGATCACAGCATAGTGTGCTGTGTGTGCAGTGATCACTCAGTAGCAATCCTACACCTTCAGAAGAGAGTGTGTCTCTTACATGCCAGAAAGCATCTGTTTCCTGTGAAGAAGATAAAATTTGACCCTGTTGAAAATCTGCTAATTGTTGGGTGTGAAGATGATTCAGTTTATGTTTGGGAAATTGAAACAGGTAATAACACAGAGGGGGTTTTTTTTGTTCATTTTCCTTAAGTTTTGTTTGTCTGTCATGTGGTGATATACAAATCTAACTTATGGAAGACCAAAGGAGAAATACTAACACATTGAATACATTAATTGGAGAGTTTAAACTTTTATATAAACAAGCAAGAAATAAAACTTTCATACGGTTCAAGGTATGTCACTAGTAAAATACAATAGCTTAAGTGACATGGACAGTGGCATAGAGTGCACCCTCAGCAAGTTTGCTGACACCACCTAGCTGTGTGGGGCAGCTGATGCGCTGGAGGGAAGGGATGCCATCCAGAGGGACCTTGACAGGCTGGAGAGGTGGGCCCATGCAAACCTCATGAAGTTCAACAAGACCAAGTGCAAGGTCCTCCATCTGGGTCAGGGCAATCCCAAGCACTGATATAGGCTGGGCAGTGACTGGCTTGAGAGCAGCCATGAAGAAAAGGACTTGGGGGTGCTGGTAGACAACAGGCTCAACATGAGCCATCAGTGTGCACTAGCAGCCCAGAAAGCCAATCATATCCTGGGCCGCATCAGAAGCGTGGCCAGCAGGTGAAAGGAGGTGATTCTCCCCCTCTACTCCACTCTAGTTGAGATTCCACCTGGAGTACTGCATCCGGTTCTGGAGCCCCTACTACAAGAGAGATATGGATGTGCTGGAATGTGTCCAGAGAAGGGTCACGAGGATGATCAGAGGGCTGGAGCACCTCTCCTATGAGGACAGACTGAGAGAGTTGGGGTGTTCAGTATAGAGAGAAGGTGGCTCCGAGGAGACCTTGTAGTGGCCTACCAGTATCTTAAGGGGGCCTACAGGAAAGCTGGTGAGGGACTCTTTAGGATGTCAGGTAATGGTAGGCCTAAAGGGAATGGATTAAAACTAGAGATGGGACGATTCAGACTGGACATTAGGAAGAAGTTCTTCACCATGAGAGTGGTGAGACACTGGAACAGGTTGCCCAGAGGGGTGGTGGAAGCCCCATCCCTGGAAGTTTTTAAGACCAGGCTGGATGGGGCTCTGAGCAACCTGGTCTAGTGGGAGATGTCCCTGCCCATGGCAGGGGGGTTGGAACTACATGATCTTCAAGGTCCCTTGCAACCCTAACAATTCTATGATTCTATAAGTCAGGACCTGACAGTCAGAAGATTAGCCAACGTTGCAGTGAAGTGAGTAGAATATTTCTGGAAGCTATAAATGGAAGTTCTTCTCTTTAGTTATTAAAAATAATGAAATTTTCAGTCCTAACAATCCCAAGTTACAGCATGAAGTTCGGCTTTCTTCAGTAAAATCATAATCTGAGTTAACTCAAAATCATAATTTTGAGTTAATTAATAATCAGTTAATAATGGAAGATAATTGCAGAGCTGACAACTGTATAGTCAGAAAACCTAAAGCAGAGTGTTTCAGGTTAAACTGTAGATTCCCAGGTGATTTGGGAGTGTAATGCTGATTCACAAAGGTAATAAATGTAGTTATTTGAACCTCGACAGACCGAAGTATTAGAAGCTGTAATAGTACTAAGCATTACAATACAGTGTTTCCACGTGATTCAGAGCTATCTGTCCTGCAAGGGGGGAAGTGCACAATGAGTCTAGAACCACTGAAATGCACAGCATATTAATACTGTATGAAAACATAGCTTTACTAATGCAACACTGAAATAATAATTTACAAGTTATTACAACACACTGTCTAGACTGTGTGCTTTGGACAAAAAAAAATCCCTTGTTTTAAAGTACAAAATATCTGTGTTTAATAAAGGACTTGGCAAAATGAGTACAGCATAAATTACAAGCCTGTTTTGTTAGTAAGCTATTTAATATCATTAAGCTACTGGCATAGGAAATGCCTTCTGGTACTTACTCTTTTCCCAAATGTACTGTGTTGCTTCTTTAAAAAGGTTTAGAATAAAATTAAATTGAACTAACAATTATAGTCAGTTAAAACCCCTGGTTTTACACCGGTGTTCTTTTTCCTATAGCTACTCAAAAATAGGAAGTACTCTTATGAATTTGTCATATTTTTGCATTGGTTTGGGGGATTTAAAAATTCTTTAAAATCTTCTTGTTCAAAAACATCAATAAAAAAATGAGAAGAGAAGGTGTGACCTTAGGAGACTGTCCAATTGTATATAGTGTTGTACTTATTTTTCTTTGCTGTCTTGTTGTTGCTGAGTGACTGTGTGATGGTTTTGCTTAGGATTTCAGCTTTAACTGCACTGATGGGAAAAACAGTACAAGGTTAAATGTTCAAAAGTAAATACTAGGCTCTGAGTTAGGGTATTCTAAACTTCTTATCCTGCTTTGATTTGCTCTTGTTTCCTGTGTAACTTTAAATTCTGTTTTCTGGTAAATATCTAAAATTCTTCATGTGCGTGTTCTACTGTTCACGTAGCTGCATGATATTACAGTTTTAAGTGCATTTTCTTCAGTCGGCGGGACATGGGTTCTACCCTTCTGCTGAATCCTCTTCCTGGAAGGTTTGTGGAACAGTAGTGTCTTGTGATTCCTCTGATCCCTTCATTATACTAGTCCCTGTCAGCACATCTGCAATATTGCAAGTTGTCACTTCTCTCTCCTCTTTTCTTCTACCTGTAAAAGAATGTTTCCTCTCCAGTGTGTTCTTTTCTGTTCCTAAAGGTATTACTTGATCTCATGATTATTTTCCCCCTGTAATGGTAGTATGCACTTTGTCTATGCAAACAGTATTTCTAATAACAGTAAACTGTAAGCTATATCTTAGCTTGAAAAAGATGAAAAATTTATTTGATTCTTATCATTGCCTAACTGCTTGTTTTGTAGCAATTGCCAGAAAGTCACCTTTGCCTAGTGGTAAAGTATTAAAGGTAGAATAGAAAGATATTGTACTAGATCCCTGCTGTAACTAAGTGAACTAGAGCAGGCATCTAAATGTTTAGCAATCATTAATAAATGCACGTGTTTTTATGGAGAAGTTTGTAACAATGCTACCAGTCTCTGGCTGTTCTATCTACCTCTTAATTGCTCTTTTACAACTAATGTTGAAAACAGTTGAGAAATTTAGGGGGGAAATCTTGATACAGAATGTTTTCCTTTATTTCGCAATTAAAAAGGACATTTCTCAAAAGCATGTAACTGTAGGCAGGCTGTTTCCTAAGTACATACCAATTTGAGAGTGAGAAATCCTTGAAGGTCATTATACCTAAATGTTTATTAGCATTTCATGTAGCGTCACCTTTTAACCAAAGGATTAGTGTGCACTTGGAACTCTGCAATAAAATTGAGCAAAGAAATGTAACAAAAAAACACAGGATATTTTACTTCCTGATAAATCTGTTGTCATAGCTATCATTTTTAACTGATTTGCATCAGTTATTTTCTATCAGAACTTAATCTTAATGTTTAAAAAAGGAAGTAGATGAGATATTAAAGCTCTAAAACACTTATGTTGAGCATGCAGTGATTATTTTTCATACATACTTTTGTGATGTATTTGTTATGAATCATCATAGTCTGTGTAGCTGTTATATTGTAGGATACAGTGTTACAGCTCCTCAGGTGCTCCCTTGATGTGAATTAACGTTAAAGCTCACAAGGTGGCAAGTCTTAATGTGCCTCTTAACAAGACATTGGATTCTAAGTGGACTCAGACTACTATGTCAGTGCAAGACTTAATTCCCTTCTTTAAAAAAAAAACCAAACACATAAAAAACCCCAAACCAAAAAAAAATGCCAAACCCCTCATTGCACAGAAAGTTAATTTAAAAATTGAATTATTAACAAAGTTTATTTCTAGAGCTGTAGAGGCATCATGAAGAAATACACTAGTTTATATCAAGGCATGTGTTGCACACTAGTGGCTGCAGGAGGATAGCACTGTACAACAGAATTGTTCCTGTATTGTGCATTAAGAAGGGGGTTGTGTTTTGTACTTATGCTTATCTTAGAAGTGTGAAAGTTAACATCCTTACTTTCTTTGTTTTATAATTTTTCATGGAAAGTGTGTATTCGATTACAAAATTTTGAAGACTTAAGTATATCCCACATCTAAAAAACCATTGTGCAAGTTGCTAGCTTTTTACTTTTTCAGCCTTTCACTATTTTTGTTACTTCATGGAACATATACTATTAACTAGAAATAGTGCTGACAGGTCATAGGTATTCCAAACTTCTGGGGCTAAGTAAATAATTGCTAAATAATTCATTTTTAAATTGAAACTTTTGGCTGTTGATTTAAAGAAGCCATCTGTGTATGCCTAAGAAAAGGCAGTTCCGTGTGTGGTGTTAGAGAAGGCTAGGTCTGCACTGCTCAGAAAGGCATCTTGCAGGATTAAACAGTACTTAGGCAATGTGTGCCTTTGAGTTAACTCCTGACAGTGGGGAAACTTTTCTCCCCACAGTGTGGTGCAATGAGGTTCTTCCTTAGCTTGAAACAAGCAAACAATTTTTTTCTTTCCTAGATTTCTGGACAATAAATATTGTGGAGCGAATTCGCTGCTGCTGTGTATACTTAATAACATGGAAAGCAACTGACTCATTAATTCTGTAGAAATGCTAGGCCAAAATGCAAATTGTTGCACTCAACAATGTAAGAACTAAGAGTTTCCATCACCATACGCTACCCAAGGCAGCCCAAAGAAGTTAAGGGTCTGTAGGCAGAATTTCATCTCAGATGCAGGTTTATTTAGCACAGCTAGATAGCTTCAGTGAATTCTTTGTAAATCAGTTAGATTTAATAGCAGAGGACTGCAATGATACCATAGAGACAAAAATAGGAGCATGGTATTAACTGCCTCTCCTTCAGCTGTAAAAATGCTCCCTATTTCAAAATTAAAGACAAAGTAAATTTGATGCTACAAGCAAGAATGAGAGCTGCAGTCACCATCTCTTAAGGAATAGCTGGAACACAAGAAGGAATGCAGTTATTTGCTACATTAGCAATTAACAAATTAATATTTTTTGCTCTTGTTCCTGTTATGCATTGGTAAATAAAAGATACCATCTAGGGTGAATTCTTAGGAAAGCCTACTAGGATACACTGTAGTTGGTTTAATGTGAATTATATCTGTATTGCAGTAGAACACAAGAGGTCATGGCGTTGATCCTTGAAATTGGCCTGACCTAGATCAAGAGCTATGTAGATATTTCAGTGCCACTCAGGAAGACGAAGCATTGTTCAGCTGTATGGGAA
The DNA here is from genome assembly GCF_963924245.1 of Chroicocephalus ridibundus. Classification (NCBI taxonomy): domain Eukaryota; kingdom Metazoa; phylum Chordata; class Aves; order Charadriiformes; family Laridae; genus Chroicocephalus; species Chroicocephalus ridibundus. The sequence continues at coordinate 35,911,064 of NC_086292.1, forward strand.
AGATGTATAAGGCATCACAGACAAACCTCTACAGAAACACAGCAGCCTTTCATTATGATTTTCATCTGTTGGCAAATGAACAGGCAGCCATGCATGGTACCACTTGCCTATACAGTTACCTGTGAGTGTATTCCCTGACGCAGTTAAATCAGATAAAGTTTAAGTGGTAGCTTTGTGCTTGGATTCCATTACAGAAATTGACATAAGATAAAAGTTTTTGTTGTCTCTGTAGCCAGTGTTTGTGTGTGTCTGTTTTTTTGGTGTTTTTTTTTTTTTAGTTTTTCTTCCAACTATGCAGTTAGCTTTGTGACTGAGGCTTTGCCTCTTTAAGTGAAAGTAAGTGGAGGACCTGATTTTGTGTCAGACTCATATATCACTGTTTAAAAAAATCTGAACAGTGTTACTATACTAGAGTTAATGGATAACTGGGAAAACAGCCAGTCTGTTTGTAATTTCAGGCTGTGGATTAAGGAATTTCCATGAATATTTTGATATTTACACTGTTGTAGAGTCAGCGATAATTCTGTTGAATTTGACAGATGACTTTACAAAAGTTTGGGGCATCTAGTACCTATGACTGTCTTTCGGTTATACCAGTTTAGCTCCAAAACTGTCCTTCCACCAGGTAATTAAGAGGATGACCTAAGCAGATCAAGGACTTCATTATGCATAACAGGTCATCATCCAATTTCCTATGACAAAGGCTGACACTTTTTGAAAAAGCGTTCTGAAGTTTTTAAAATGTTTAAGCAGTCTTTTAGCAGGCTTTCATAATAGGTTTTATAGACTTTATGGGGTGGTAGAAACATCATCACACAGATTAAAATCCAAGCCAGTACTATTTAAGTACTACTTAGTACTATCAAGTCTGTGTCAGGAATGGTGTGGCGAGCAGGATTGAGCAATGATTGTCCCACTGTACTTGGCACTGGTGAGGCTGCACCTCAAAGGTCACTTCCAACCTAGACGGTTCTATGATTCTACTTCATATACAACTTGGTACACCCTCTCTTCATGAGATTGACAAAGATACCTTCTTTTATGTGGTCACTGGGAAGTTGCCCGAGTACAATGGCCTGCCTTTATTCTGAATAAATAGGCATTTCAGCATATGCTGAAATGCATCAAATACCAAGAGTTTAGTTGACTTCAATTTACCTTATCTAACTTGAGACTTCTATCTATACTTAAGACCTCTGCCTATGAGATAGTAGTTCATGTTGGTTTTGTAATGAGCAGAAGGAAGCAGGAATAAGGAGAAGTGTGTATCTTTTCCCCATTGATTACAAAGGGAGTCAAAAGAAGAGGGGTGTGTGGGGGGGAAAAAAAGCAAAGCTAATTGCCTGTTGCTATTGCAAGTCTAGAATAAGATAAATTGAATCCCATCCTTTTAGTCCTTTGGTTTATAGAACAAATGAAAATTATTCTATTCTAAGTTTAAATGTTATTGCACATGCATGTGAGTAGTAATACAGAGAACAGTACAGAAGCCATGAACTAATATCTGTGTAGTTTAATGTGTTTTGCCTAAATTTTAATACATGAATACAGCAACTTTCCATTACAGTGGAATATCTTTCCATGATAATAAATATTGATCTACTAATACATTTGGCATATTAATATAACATGTGTACAGGATATGTTCTAAACTTATGTGTCCTAGAAGACAAATATGAAAATCAATAACAAATTTTATTCTAATTGGAAGAATATTTCTTCCAATAGCCACCACTTGAAATCTGCTTCAATAAGGAAACTATGTGTTATCTATATTGCTTTTACATTTTCCTAAGCAGTTGGTATCTTTGCTTTTTTGAAAACAGTAAATATCAGTATGATAAGATGTAGTCATAAAAGGATCGGTGTTTTTTTGCCTTGCTGTGTACAGCATATGGCAGCACATCTACTGAGCCACATTCCTATCTTATATGTATCAAGAGTGAGGAAGGAGCGGGCAGACTTTAAAGAGCAATCTTCCTTGCTCAGAGGTAGCAGTCTTCATTTATCAGAGGTAGATTTAGTCTTTCAGTTAGTACTAGTTTAATGTGAATTTATTCCTTGAAGTTTGTCATGCTCGCAGAATGAATCATCTGCCAATGTCCTGTTATTTTCTTCTGCCTTGCAAGTCTTGTTGTCTTTTATTGTTTTACAACATGCTTAGTGTGACTTTAAAAATAGAATAAAATCACTAAGTAAGGCTTTTTCTTGAATTATAATAATAGGCAGTTAACTTTACGCTGGCTACATTGTATTTTTCATACTCACCCAGGGAATGCAAGTTTTGATAACTTTCTTGCATGATGCTAGCCCCAGTGCACCAAAAAAAAAATGAAACATATGCCTAAACAGTATTTCTGCTGAGGTAAGATTTCCTGTACAGTCAAAATTAAGTGTATGCTTACAATCCTTACTAGAAAAGGTCAAAATCATCAAAAAAATAATGGTATTAGTGTAGTTAACCATGTTTTTTGAAGACTGTGTCCAGTTAAGTCATTCAGATGGCAGATGAAATAGATTGAATAGAGAGTGTATAAGATATCAAGACAGAGGAATTAAGATGTGTTGGGGCATTACTGCACTTCAGTTTGAGAAGACGTGGTGGCCTGCTAGTCTTACTAGATAGGCTTCTTATCTGGGTACACTGGGGATTGTGATACTGCATTGTAGTCTGTGACATTGTCACTACTGTTATTGCTAATATGCGATCTTAGAAATAAATTCAAGTACAGATACGGCTCACTTGCATTCATAGCATGTCCAAAATGCTGAAAACCTCTTCCTTTGATCTTTTTCGGAGGGCCGGTAAGGGTGCTTTCACATGTTATTGTAGCAGTGCCATTAATTTTTCACTACTTGTTTAGAAGCTGTTTTTTAAAAAATGGTTTATGAGCTGTAAAAATCAAAGTTCAAAAAACGCTGTGTCATATTCTAAGCTCCTAGTCTGGGGATCTACATGCAAAGGAACAATTATTTGTTATACACAAAATCAGATTTCTTAATTTTGCAAAAGCACTGAATAATCTGAAGGATGATCCAGTCCTTCAGGAACGAGAAACTCCATTAATTTTTCTGATGAAAATTTCTAACACATTTTTAATAAACACTTTAGATAAATTATTCATATATCAATTTCAAATTCAATACAAGTGTGTTTTCCACATTGTGCTTGCTATCTGTACAAGAGCTGTGGTGATCATGGTAACTTTTAGTATATAATCTGTGTTTCTGTTAATGGCAGTGGTGATTTTACAGTATCTGCTTGAAATGTGCACTGCTGGAAAATATAATTCATAAGATGATCTTTGATTATAAATGTCATAATAAGCATTTTATTAAGTTAAATACCTGCTTGACTTTTATTTTCTTTTTTTGACGACTTCTCACCTCTGAATTGTTTATGGATCCTTATCTTCTACTTATTAATATTCTGTACCATTTAATTACAGGCAAGACAATTAAAAATAAAGGACGTAACTAAAATTTTCAATGTAAAATTGAGTTGCTAGGGATGAAAAAATAAAAATATAGAGACTGTTATAGTACAGTTATATAACTCTACACTAAGAGATACATGTTTGAAGGAAAAGAAGTTTATGAAGTTAAGCTTTGAAAAGCTCAGAGACGTTAAGGTTAGAACCATTCGTGCAAATCTGATTGCAGAAATCTAATTTGTGCAATTCTGCATTTAGTTTTCTTTTCATGGACTTCTGAACTCCTGAGGACAAAAACTAACTAAATATCTATATAACACTTTGTTTTATCCATACTGTGTAATGTGTATTGCTTTCCCTATTTGTGCCCTATTTCCATCCTTTTCTGAATATAGAATCATAGAATAATTTGGTTTGGAAAGGACCTTTAAAGGTCATCTAGTCCAACCCTCCCCCTCCCCCCCCCACCCCCCCCCACCCCCGCCAAAAAAAAAAAAAAAAAAAAAAAAACAAACACCAAAAAAACAAAAAAAAACCACCAAAAAAACCAACCCAAAAACTTTTTGCTTTATTTTGCCATCTTGGTTATCACAGTATCTGGGTGCTTAGTTACAATATTTCTGCCATTTTCCTGTGAAGTGCAGAAGCATTACAATTGTCTCAGCTTCTAATTTCTTCATCTAAGAAAGCAGAAATCCTAAAAATGACAGTGCTTGCCATGGAGTTATTCTTGGAACATTCTAGGCGTTATGTAATTTTAAAAATATGTTTTAATGTATACAATGCACCAGAAACGTGCATAAAAGGGTCTGCTACCTCAGTTCAGAGACTTTCTTTGCTATTACTACCCATCTTTGCAAACTTAGCATTATCTTGATACTTACATATGATTTTCTACATGTGTATAGCTTGATTTTTTAAATATAGATAAATGAAAGCCTATCACTTCCATTCACTGTAATAAGATCGACTCTTACTTGTCGTGTGGGATGAATTCTGTGTAGACCTCTCTTGCTTGAGCAAACTGAAAAGGTAGTGGTGCTTCAATTAAAATTGTCATTGTGGTGGGAGTGAGACATCAGGATTGACAGTGTGTTTCACAGAAGTGTAATGTCCAGCTTTGAGTCCATAATTTAAGGCATGAAGATTTTATGGAACACCCATGTGTTTCATGACTTTAACATCAATGATAAATGGTTTGAAACACTTTTGCTGAGAAACAAAAAAAAAAAAAAAAGAAAAATCCTACCATCTGAAGGTAGCTGTCAAGCATAGACAACTTAAGCATTTAAAAACTACACAGGTATCAGTATGCTAAAACGGGCTTTTAATGAGATTGGCAGCCCCCATTAAATATGCAGTGTCTAACATTAGTCAAATCCATCCATGATCACTTGTATTGCAAAAAAAAAAAACCAAATCTTTATATAAAATAGACCAGTTTAGAAATACACTGAAAATATTTCTTGCAATGTTAATGTCACATTGAGTAATTTAAACTGTTACATAAAACCTCTTCTGTTTCAGAAGCATCCTTGCTGGGGAGAGAATGCAATTACTCTGCATGTAGTGGTGTGTTAGATCAAACCTTTGATCATATTGATGGTCAAACATGATGGAACACTTCAAACACTGCTTAAAGATAATTTGTATGTAGTTATATATGCTCCAATATTTTTATAATTGCCAACAATAATAAGTCTTCTAAACCTCTGGTAAACTCTGTGGAAGTATTACAAGTTGCAGAGTGTGTGGGGGTTTGTTTTGTTTTTTTTTAAGTGAACCCTTATTTAGTCGGTCTGACAGCTTCTCTCATGTCAGGAAGAAGTTAATGATTAAACTGTTTGTAAAACTAAGGTTTAGGTTTCATCAGGTGGCTGTGAGGAAAGAAGTTGTACAGTTTTAATGAAACTCTTTGAACTGTATCAAAGTAAAATTGGTCATTAATTTAGCATACATTTATGGCTAGATAATTGTAGAAGCAACAATAACTACACTGTTGTGACCATTTTGTCCTTGCAAAACTTAGTGTTTTACAGTCTCTTTTGGTATCTGTTCCATTTTTTTTCTTTCTCTCCCTCTGTCTCTCCATCTTTCTCTCTTTTTCTCTTCAGGTCATTGGTCAGAATGAGATTTGAGTTGGGTGAGTGTGGCCTGGCTGATAAATCCTGTGGTTGCATTTCATATGCTGGAGGCTGTGGTGCAGCTAGGGTCAGTCATAGCGATCACTACCTCTTTCTTTTGGTTTTGTGGTTTTTTTTGGTTTTTTTTTTTTTAATGAATGCTGCATAGCCTAAAAATCTCGGCTGGTGCAAAACTCAGTTTTAGAGTCCTTGGTAACTACATTTCGTAAGTCTTTTGTGAAACATACTACGTGTGTATTTTTTATATTCTTGGGAGCAAAAAAGCCTGGCTAACAAAGTTGCCTGTAGGTTCCTATGCCGCTGGTCAGAAATCAGTCACTTATATATTTCATGAGTAAGATGCAGTAATTGTGAAATGGTTTTGATAGGAAGGGGCACCAGGTTGATCTCTGCAGTTCATGTGAGTAGGGCAATGAGCTTAATCTTTAATTGATGATAAACCATAAATCTTCAAAAGTGTCAAATGGTCAAATTGCGGTAAGTGTTACTTGACGGAAATGACTATACAGTTGTTTTAGTGAACTTCTGTTAGACATTTGGATAGTAAAATCAAATTTTTGATAAAATTGCCATCATTCATGTGAATGAAAACATTCAAGGCTTTTGGAGCGATGCAAGTTTTTCAGGAAGAGACGGTACGTTACCAGTTGCTTCACTGATTTTTGTCATTTTTTTTCTGAGATGCTCTGAAGTTTCAGTAAAACTTCTTGTTTCAGCCTAAGCCTGTGCTTTAAAAAAAGTCCTGTAATTCAATCAGTCTTGTACACACACTCAGAAATTCTACACATACTCAATTCACACCCACAAAATATCTTTGCTTTCCTTCGTTTTAGAATTACACAATAGAATATTGGTAAGCAAGTTAAGTAACAGATTTATCTTAAGTCTGGTACATCTGTGAATGCACCCAGGATATGGGCCCTAAAGTTTGCTTGGTTATACAAAAAAACACTTTTGTGCATACTCTTTCTGATATTAGGACAAATATGTCTCATTTGGTGTTCCTAACAGTGATCTCTCAAACAGTTATAGTGCAGTTAATTTCATTATCCCTTGTGAACCTAAAAAGAATGGCCCTTACAAAACTGTGACTCAAATATTATGTAAACTGTTGCCTTACTAGGAGGAGTTAATTGAAGACTGGGAAAGGCTTGTATCTCCCCTGAAGGAAGCTTTTCATATTTGGAAAAAGGCTCTAGTGATTTAGCTCTTCTGTGCTTAGGTCATGGACTGACCTTCAACATTAATAGTCAGGGCAGACACCACGTGGGCTGAGATCTTGATTTCTCTTCCCCCTCCACCTTGATGCCTAAGAGGTAACCTTAGAGAAAGGGAGAATCTGCAGGGAGTGAGTTAACCCGGCTGTGCACTATTGAACTGAGACAAGGTAACTTCTTGGGCCCAGAGTCATGTAACATTAAACAATTAACACTTACTGCAACATTAAATGATTTCTAGTTTAGACAATCTTTTTCTATGAAGAAATTCAAGGTATGTTAAGTGTAACATACATGATGCAAGTGCTAACATGCAATAAGATGCAAGGTTGCCATTTTACTGTAGTTTCTCTGCACATCTTACACTGTCACTTAAATCCCTTTCTAAAAGACAAAAAGGATGAGGAAACATTGGTTAGTGTATTTTGAAAATGTGAATGATTCAAAATAAGTCATAAGCATGAATATATATGCTTTGTGGAAGTTTAGTGTTTGGTGTTTTTTTGTTTATTTGTTTTAATTTGTCAGTCTTAAGTTAAAGTGTAACTAATATTTTACCTTTATATTTTCTACATGTAAGCTTCAGGTCAGTCTGTAGCTTGCACTTGAATATTTCATAGTTATCTAAACTTGAGTCATTGTTCAGTAACTACTTATTGATGTAGAATAATAAAAGGTAGTGGAGCTTGGAAAAGTCTGCCTCAGGAAAAAAAAAAGGCAGTGTCATCTTTTGCACAATCTGCAGAAGCTAAGGGTGCTCGTTTATACTGAGAATAGTCAGGTGTCTTTGTATTCATATGTATACATACACATGCATACTTTTATGTACTTTATGTACTAGGTGGAACATGTATGGAATTTATGCGTGTGTGTCTTTAAATGGATGTGTTTCTTATAGTTGATCTTCATTCTTATTAATAATGAAGTGTAACATTATATTTAAAAAAAACCTAAACAGTGGAAATGAGAACTGATTGATGTGGTCAGTGTATTCAGTCAGAAGAGTTCATATCGCGGGGTGGGGGGATGTGGTGGTGGTGTTTCATTGCAGACATTAAGGGATGGATTCTTATCCTCGTGCTGTGTTTCAAATGATAATAAAGACATAGACAGAAACTGCTCACATCTCTTCCAAGTTCAGACCTGGCCACTTCTTCTGTTCAGCCCAGTTTAGCACACTTACTGTATCTTGACAATTCCTGTTACAGGATTATTGTCCTTTACTACTTAGAGTAACTTAGATGGTGTCAGTGAGAGAACAGGGGAGTTTTAATGTCCCTTCTTTCAGGATGTTGTGTCTGCAGTAGAAATCCTGAGATGAGCACTGGCTGCACTGGCCAGCTGCTCTTTTTACCTAAGTATGTAAACCTGCATTATATATGATATTCCGGTAGTTTTCTTTGTATTGTTCTTTATTGCTTTCTTTAGCTGAAGGATATTCTGACAATAGTTTGCTAATGCTATTCTGAAAATGCATATTCTGAAGAATGTCGGTAATGTGCAGCAGTTGTACTATACGACAGAAATCTTCCAAATGCAAAAAGCATTATGGAGTGTCTGCCAAGACACTCTATGTGTGTCTGTAATACAGTGCTGTTGTCACAGGGCATCTCCATTGTTAACCTATTCCTATACGTAAAATATTCTTTTAAAGATTATTAGGTATTAATAGACTGAGTTTTGTTTGATCTGTCCCATTTCTGTTTGTTAAATTGCATTTACTTTTGTCCTGACATTTGTTGGAAATATATATGCTTACTTAACACAATGTTTGTTCCATCTGTTTTGGACCATTTGATATTAGAATGGTAGCACTAGCAGTTTGGAGATGTTTTTCAAGCTTGACCACTGTCTTGGAGCAGAATGGTAGACTTGTCAAATTCAAGCATCTTTTAGTGAGGAACACTTCTGTTTGCCTGACTCTACCAGCATAGAAGAAAGCAGTTTCTTTTCAGATTAAATAGGTATTTATGGAAAGGAAGATCTTGACAGAGAATAAAACAGCTAATATTACAGATGATACTTGTTCTGAAAAGTGAGGTTTTTGGTTTGGCTACTAGTAAAGAAAAGGATTTGTTCTTGAGCACGTGCTCTTTTTAAATAAAATCAATTCTGAAACAATTTCTCATTCACAGATCACTGTTATGCTGTAAGATTCAGCTGAGTTACTAGGTCACAGCAGCACTGCAATATTGAGGATTTTTCAATACTTTAGCTGTGACAGCAAACAGAAAGCACTGGAGCCTGGTGATATGGCAGGTCATGTGATGTCAGTGAATACCTCGTCTTGAGGCAGGATAATATGCGTGACCTCCCCAGGAAAAATACATCATTCAGTAAGAGCAGAACCTGGAGAACCGTGTGGGCAGCGCTAGCACCAAGAGACACAATTTGTAGTACTTGGTCCAGAAGAAGAATAAGATGTTGTAACAGTCTCTAGCCAGTCACATCTGGTGGTCCAAAGCTGCCCAGGAGAGTGAAATACTCCACTCTTGTCTGTTCCTGAGACTTGGTTGCCATGGTCACAGCTTTAGAGAGATAAAGACTTTCTTTTCCTGTATTTTGTATGTATAGTAGGGGGTCGTAGCAGTGGTGTTGCTGCTACATAGAAAACCCTATCTTTTTCCCTTTCATCCATTGTTATTTTATGCTCCCCTGTCAAAAGCTTTTGGGCTCATTTGGGTTTAAAATACTTCAGGTTTGAGAATTGTCTTTATTTCTGTCCTCTTTCCTGTACCCCCATGTACGGACTGTGTCTTTTCTTACTCTTCTTATTTTGATTTTCCTTTAAAATCAGAGACAACATATTCCTAACGAATAACTGTTTCTGGAACAACAACCACTGTGCCCCAGTATTCTTTTGACTGTTTGCAGTGGTCGGAATGTATTTGTCGCATACACAGGTTTCTCCATCCTTCCCCCCAACACCTCCCATTTGTTTCTCTTAAGATGTATTCAGGAATCACAGAATGCAGATCTCTTCCTTTATTTTGTCTCTGCCACCTACGCACTCTGCAAATGAGTGTATTCGTCTCTTTGGAAATGTAAAGTACACTGGATAAAATAAAGATCACTAAATTCTTCCGTAAAATAGCCTGGCTCTGAGAGATGACTGTTGGTGAAGCGCTCATATACGCATCTGGAGCTAGCAAAACCTGTTTTGAATTTTTGAAGTTCTGTCTAATGCTAAAGAGTATGTGTAATCAGGTCTTTGAAATATAATACCATGCCCCCAAAATTCTTGGATTTATTAAAAATCTATTGTAATATCTGCCTTAGTTCCTCACCCGTAAAAATAATACGATACCCTGTAATTTCACAGGGATATTATGGTAATAGTCTTTCTGAAGCATTTGAGTACTCTAGAAGTGAATTGCATAGACAAAAGGGATACAGAAAACAAGGACGGATACAGATGTGTGTATACATATAAATATTCCCTGCATAGTGGACTTGCTGCAGAAGGTAGTAGAGAAAGCTTAGTCCTTCACACTGAACAATAAGGGAGAGCAACTACTTCCTTGGTGACTTTTGTTCATCTTTTGCTCTGAATGATGCAGGGTGTTCTGTGGGGAAACAAGTCATGCTTGTAGCTTGAAAGACTATATTGCATATATAAAGAGGCCAAAATAATATTACCTGACTAACTGTATTATTTCCAAACTTTTAAACTTTACAAATAATCCTTCCTTGTAGGCATCTAATAGTATAGTTTTTGTGTTCCTGAAATTTTGAAATGCTGCAGCGTGGGGAGCTTTGTAGCCATTATTGTTTTGAAGTGTTTGTAGATAGTGCAACTGTAAAGATCTTTAGGCAACTTGCTTTCCTTACAGTAAATATTCAGTTCTGTAACGATCCCTGACACTGGCTGCAAATCCTGGGGAGGGGTGAAGAAAATGACATATTAAAAATAACTGGGGCTCCTTATTTTTTCAGTGTGATATTATAGTAATCCATGGTATTCAGTTGCTTTTGTAGGGGGCGAAGAATCAGATGCATTACTTTCTTCTGCTCTGAATTCAAAGACTCTTGGCCATGCAAGCAACAGAGGTGATACTACAGTGAACACAAATGGATGAGTTTCAGAGAAATAATTTCAGATAAAGAGATTTTATACACACGTGCACACAAACACTTATCCTATGAGATCCCTCAATCCCAGTCCAATATTTTCAGCAGGTGTTACTGATAGAACTTCAATGTTACATATTTTTTCTGGTAGCAGCAAAAAGGAAAATTCATGTTTTATTACTTGAGGCTACAAAGAATTCAAACTTAAGCGAAAAAAGACTTCAAGTTACGGCAGATATTTAATACTTTTAAAATCCTTCACGTTTCTTTTATCCCTGATATTTATAGGAAACGCCATTTCAGCAATTTCTTAGGAATTTAATTCCTACAGGAAAAGTGTAGTATATAATAAAAGCTCATTTCAAATATTTAATCTCAGTTTAGATACTTTAATGTTAGTTATACATTAAGCACTATTAGAAAAATTATTACTAAATAAATTATTACTAAAATAATTGGGTATAACAGTTAAAGGAATTTGGTTGCCTAGACCCACATGGGTGATGAAATGGTCTCTGAAATGTAGTATTCATGTTCCTGACTACTAAGCTACATGTACTATGTATATTCAGGTGTTTAAAAAGTGTCAGAGGTAAAGATGGGTTTCAGGAATGGAAGGAAAAAGTTGAGCTTTCTCTTGTTATTTGTAATCTAGAACACTAGAGGACAGCACTAAAGTATTACATAAAGGTGTTATTGTTTACACTGTTAACAATATAGATGCTCTATGAGGGCTTTGTGAGAAGAAAACAAATGACACTTCTGAACAGAGTTAGGGCAAGTGGTATTCTTCTGAATTTCTTTTACTCCTTTTAAAAATGCATCTGACTTCACATATTATACAAAATATCTTCAGTTTCTTGCGGTCTGAATCTAAGATATTTGTTGCAGTGATTTTTTTTTTTTAAACATAGCAATGCTGTAGAACAGACTCCTGTGTGAAATTACATTTTTAAGGTCCAGGAATGAGGAATTAGTTGGCTCATCTGTAAATGTTTCATGATTTATCTGCTCACATGAAATGTAATATGTTAATACTATGATACTTCACTACAATATGAAATAGTGTAGTACCTTGAAAAAATTACGGCTTTTGTTGTGTTTCTCTAGGCACGCTGGAACGACATGAAACAGGTGAAACAGCAAAAGCAATTCTTGCTTCCATTGAAGATTCAGAATACTTAGTGGCAGATGCCCTACTTCCTGTATCTCAAGAATCAAAAAGAAATAAAAACATTGGATACAAACCCTCTAGCTCTTATAAGCATGACATGGTCTCTTACAGTCTTACTCATACAGAAAAATCTTCAGATAAGGTAAGAATGAAGAGTAGAGTGTTTCTCAAGAGCAAGGAGTTGTGATCCAAATTCCTTACCCTTTCACCTTCACTGATGTGTAGCCCTGATGTGTAGGCTGAGGTTTTTATGCGTTCAACCCCATTTCATAGAACAAATGGGGAAGACGGGGGAGTGCCTTGTGCAAAGTCACCAGTAGATCATCTCAGAAGTGTTTTCTCAGAGACTTAGCATCCATAGTTAGACCCTATTTCCTTATGCCTCTGGCTTATGACTGCATCTATTAGAAGGACCCTCAGAACAATCGAACCCACCGGCTTGGATGTTTGTCTTGAGTAAAAGCACATCATGGCACAATGCTACTTGCCTTTGCATTATTGCTTTTCTATGAAATCACAGATTCCTGTTATCATCCAGTGCTAGTTTTTGTTGGGTGTTTGTTTTCTGTTAACGTCATCACAGAACAGAGTGTAAGTGCTTATATTAGTGGGATTAAATTTGGCACCTTATTGGTTAAAAGAGAGTGGCGATGTTTCTTGTGAGATACTGGGCTGCAAGTAAGTATGACACTCTTCAGGAGAGATTTGTCCAGGCACTGTACTTAGCTTTTTTTACAGATTTTTTTTTTTATAGAAGTGGTTAAAACCAAATAATTGTGACTGATGGAAAAGGTGGCCTCCTTCTTTTTATTTTGAAACAGTACCAGAAGGAAATACCATACTGAAACTAGTGGTAATGTGCTGTTAAAGCTGAGAAAATGAGTACAGAGACACCATATAATGAGAAGTAAGGTTGAAAAATGCAATAGTCATTCTATTTGCTTGTGGCCTAGATATATCTATATTTTTATTAGTTATTCATAGGTATTTAAAAAGCCTGTATTTGCTAAATGTAAAACCAATTATTAAAACTGTCTCAAATTTAATGTGGTAGGTATTACCTTATTCAGGTTGGAAGATAATGGCATATACAATTTTCTGAAAACCTTGTTTGTGAATCAGGAGTGAATATATCCACTAAGCTCTTGATATGAAAGTATCTTAAGAATAGGGCCTCAGTGTTGCTTGTTTGTTCATGCTTCCCCCTTTTTAATTAATGGGTTTGGGGAATTCTGTTCTCTGCAATAAAGAGAGGAAGTAACGTCTGCTATTCCTCAACTCTAAATGCAGATAAAAAATCTTCCCACAAGGATGGGAAGATGAAAAAAATGTTTTCCCTCAATTCACATGTGGAAACAGCTTTCAGAATGGTCTCTGGCCTTTTTCTGGCTTTATTGTAGTAAATGAAACATTGGATATTCCAAAATTCTGACTGATAAAGTACAGCTTAATCCACGTCTTCATTATTGAATTTTCTTTTCTGGTCTTTTTCTTTATTGTACCTACAAATTTACATATAACTTTGGGTTTATAATGATTTTTGTTTAACTCTTAATATTTACCATTGACCTTTTACTAACCTTATTCTGATTTCTCAAGTTCTTTTTGATCCCATTTTCTGAAAAGTCTTATTAGAGCGTAATCCTGCTGAGCATGTTGTGGAGCAGATGGTGCACTAGTTGGCCATTGACACAGAATCTGATCTCGCTGTTAGTTTATTAAAAGAAATAGTTTCTTCTTGCCTTTTTAAAGAGGAGTGACAGAAAAAGTTATAGTAGTTGTGCTTGGAGTATAGTTTTGGTCGTATCTATTAAATTGAAAACTGCATGGATTTAACAAAGTGGCTGGAAAGAAAATGTGCTGCTTATGGAAAATGGGAAAATAGTTTTTGGTAAATTTTAAACTGTGGAGTTTAACATGCTTTGGGGATTATCATGATCTTAAATTGTAAGTAATATCACAATAGGTGGCACTGGAGTTGTAATAATAATTTATAGTGCTTGTTTGGGCATACATCTCAGCTGCTCTGATTTCTCAATGAAATATTCCATTTTCTTGCTTAAACTTTGTTCATTAATTATCTTGTCCCAATGAAAACTTTTTATTAAGAGAATATTCTTGATGCCTCTTAGACTTCCCTATGACTGTCAAAATATCTGTTGAGTTTTTTTCATTTTACCTTCTTTTTGTTTCTATAGTAAAGTTATTTTAGTCTAATTGCCTAACAAATGAAGTTCTATAGTTGGGAAACCACTTAATTCATCAAAAATCTGTCATCCATTACATCCAGCGCTTCTTCCCACCTACATCCCAATCAGAGCAGGTTCTGTAGATTGGTGTGGGAGATGCTGGAGGCTAAATGTATAGGGTGTAGCTGAACCTGGGAAGAATATAACAATGGAGGTCCCCTTAATTCTATTCCAGAAGCCCAATGTGGGCTACACAAAAGGAGCGTGGAGCTCTGCGGCTTTTTTTAACACTGTTTTTGTTATTGCTGAAATGAATTCTTTTTACAAAGTCTGCTGTTTTTCTTAGTTCTTATGCAGGAAACTTATTTTAGGTTTTTCAAACAGTGCTGTATTGATTCTTTTGAGTCATTGTATTTCAGCATCTTGAAATAGTCTCCTGAAGTCCAGATCCCATGAAATTAGTGAGAGTTCTGTAGCTATTAGAGTTCAGTATTTCATACCATATTGATAAGCATATAATGACCACACAGATGAAACCATTGTGAAACTTTCAGATTATCAAAAGGTTTTAACATTCATGTGTACAATGAGTATTTATCAATTTGCTTCTTTGGCAAATTGTGTATTAGAAATTTAAAAACACACTAAATTGTTAATAACATTCTATTTAAAAAAAAAGAGTGCAGTCAATTTTAGCTGCTTTCTTAAGAATTCAATTTCAGAAGATTTATGTAACAAAAAATGAGTGGTAGCTATTCAGTCCTGTTGGTATTATACTTGTGAGTGATCCTTATTTTGTACAATGAGATGAGCCATATGAAGATCGCAAGTAAGAGTCAGGATTTTAAATATTTAATCTTAATATTTATTATTACATTGTTATATTATATTTAAGACAAAGTAACATTTGCAAGGTAATGGTCTCTCTTTACTCCATCCTAAGGAGAAGGAAGAAAAATATCCTCACATAGCAGTCCAGCTTCAAAGGCTTTCTTTCAAAACATTTGTCATCATGTGAATCACAGATACAAAAGCAGAATGCTTTGATTTCATGGTGTTTTGACCGTTTTAATTCTTTTATTGTGCTGCACGTGCCAGTGGGAGCACCAATAACAGATGAGTGTGACAAATGCAGTTAACACAAGATCCATATTAATGTTGTCAAATCCCCTTGATATATTTAAACAGATTTTAATTATTTTCAATGTCAAAAGACCCAAAATATATAGCTTAATAGTTCTTCAAGAAAGCTTTACTTAATATGTGAATGTAAAACCTCTCATAAAAATGAAACTTTTATATTGGCCTTAGTCATTGACATAGGGTATTCATCAAGTCAGCAATTTGTGTGGCAAAGTGCCATTTGAATAGTGTATTGTTAGAATACTTATGGTCCACTTGACAAGGGCTCTTGCTGTAAATAGTGCAATTTGACTCCAGCTGTTAAAGAGTGGCTTTGACAGCAGCCAAATAGAATGGAGATGCTTTACTGCACCGCAGAAAAATCAATATTGGGTTCTTGTTCATAGTAACCTGTTTTTTCTTTTTTTGCAGATTTATACAAGACTATCTAGAGTTCGTTTGTGGAAGTTTAAATATTATTGTAAAAGTGGGTCTGTTTTATTTTCACATTAATGTTGGTGATGAATGATGCTTGTTTTTAGTAAAAAAGAAAAAAACATTATTTTGTGGATATACATAAGCAATGTGGTAATGCAGCATTATTTCAACTCTCAGCTTTTATGGATGGATATTAGGATGTGGGTGCATAAGTTATGTAACTAATGACAAAAAATGGTCTCTTCTTCCTCTCTGCATTTTTTCCTTTTTGTAGTGCTACTGTACTATCCCTGTCAATTTTCTAAGCATCGGGTTTTTTTAAAGCAGATTTCTTTGTTGTTCTCCCTGTAACAACCCCCACAGATGTTGACAATCTGTAGTGCCATTGTAGATTTTCCTGAAGCATAGTCTTGCTGGTGCTGAACAGTTTTCCAGCAGTATTCAGTGACACAAGGTTGCTATGATACCTGGCCAGTAGCAATAGGTATTGAATCACTGGTCTTAATTACAATAGACTACACACTAGATTGTGTGCTCATGGTGTTTATGTGGAACTAGCTCTCATCATACCTTTAAGTCATAGTTATATTTGAAAATTGGAGCTGTGTGAAAAGCTGGTTTAAAGAAAAAAAAATTAAAATGCTTCAATGCATCATATGAAGATTTCATTCATGCACATAAAAAGGTGGATACATCTGGGAATTGTTTTCCTGATGTTCCAGAACCCTTTCATGTTAGAAAGTTTCCGAGCTTTTCAGATTAAATTGGATATAAATCTGTGTTTATCATGCACTGATATTTCTAGTGATTTCCATAATGTAAATGGAGCTTCTACTGGGTACAAATATTGGAGGAAGAGCAGTTCCTAAAATTTATGCAATAATTGCTAAACCTTGGACTGCTGAGTTACACTTCTGAAAATCTAGACCAGAAAAGGCTAATTTTTACTGTGTGTATAAAACAAATAAGACAGATGGAGGGCAGCAGAAAGTATTTATTTACATATGAACTTTTATAGGGATGTTAGGTATATTTATTGTTTGATGTATTAACCTGACAATTAACTAATGATAAACTTATTCTTACTATTCTTTGAGCATTAATACATGGT
The DNA here is from genome assembly GCF_963924245.1 of Chroicocephalus ridibundus. NCBI lineage: Eukaryota > Metazoa > Chordata > Aves > Charadriiformes > Laridae > Chroicocephalus > Chroicocephalus ridibundus. The sequence goes on from NC_086292.1 coordinate 35,927,964, forward strand.
ACACAAAGTAGAGTCAAAGTGTCTGAATAAGGGTTTACACAGGATCTGTAAAAATTCATTTTGATATATGCACTTATTAGAAATAATTATAACCAGAGCAGTTAAGTACCAGTTACTGTACTGTAACACTTCTAAATGCATTTTAAATCTTTCAAATTGACCTACCTAGTAATAGTTGTTCTAAAGAACTTAGTATTTACTTATGTAGTAGCTTACATATTCCTCTCTAAAGAAAATATCTAAAGGCAAGATGCTTCTGAAACAAAGGTATTTCCTTGGTAGGGAAGCCAGAGTTTGTCTTTTTATAGTTGCTTAAAACAAGAAACAAAAATGTACAGAAACCATAAATAATAAAAGAAATATCTGTTATGTTGCGGCACAGAGCAAGTAAAAGACAAATGAAGACTGTAGGACAGAAGCAGTTATTTGTTTTAGTATAGTAAAGGATGCAATTTGAAAATAAAGTTGTTATTGGAAGCCTGGAAAATAACTACGAGCTAAATCTTACTGATGGAGAAATTGATAGAAAAATGGAAACAAGTTACAAGAACAAATGCCAAATAATACTAATCAAATAAAAAATCAGGAGTGGTACCATAAACAATGGTATGTTAGACATGGGTTCTTTTTATTTCTTTCCTTTTGTAATATTTAGAGTAGCATTAATGAGGAATTACAGATCTTGATCACTTCTATGAAGTGGATTATTAAGAACAAAGCAGAACAGAAAGTAGCAGAACACTTCTTAAAGTTGGTAACCTTTTATGTTGTTGCTCCCAGGGCATTTCTACTTTTTTTTACTGGTGTTCAGAACCTATATTTAGTAGTATATTAATTAAGTGTAGTAGGAAAATGAGTGAAGAAACAGAGAGGGGGGGGTGTGTATATGTGTGTGTATACATATATATATATATATATATTCCCACCTTTCCCTACCCCCAGCTCCGTAACTTGGATGCAAAGGACTTCAGTACTACATTTCCTGTAAAATTTCACAATTAAGTATTTTATCAAGGGACCAAGGTAGCAACATAGCTGCAGTGAAATAATAACTTTAGACTTATGAGATTAAATTGGTATCAGTTAAAAAGCATCATGATCCTGAGAAATATTGGTAGCTTGGATCACGTGTCAACTTTGCTGAAATTTACTGCAGTTTTCTGAATTGGTCCACCAATTCAAGAATTTGTTGATTTCAGTGTTTTCTCCATTGATTACCTCAAAGCAAAATGAAAGCAAAAAGTTGTTATTGTAGCACATTTTACTCTTGCAGATGTGGATAGTAAGTAATGCAGGCTGACAGAAATATGAGAATAAGCCTTAACTATTTATTTCAACTATATATTTTAGACACTGTTTCTATATGCTTATACAAAGTTTGGGTTTTTTCTCTGTTATTATACTGAAGGTAACTGACTTAAATTTTTTGTTTTCCCTCCCTGGACAATTAATCAGAGCCTATGCTAAAGAAGGTGCTACAGTGTCCCACTAGAAGTAATTCTAAGGTCAACATCCCTAGTGCTTGTGAAGTATTTCACATTGAAGGACTGTTTATTGAAGCTAACCTAGCTGTTGCTGTTGTAGTCTTCATCTTCTCCCATACCTCAACTGTCATGCTGCAATTGCCTTCTTGGTCCCTTGGAAGTTTGTAGTTTGTTTTTTAGAGACATATCTTTATGGATAGAAACATACAGTTTCTATCCTACTGAAGTGCTGTTCATGGTATCGTATTCTCCACTTATGATTGTTCTTTTTAATTCTGGGTGTGGAGTTGTATACAGTTTGAATTTTCGTATCTCACACTTGACCTTTACTACTTTCTAGTCCCTAAGATGCAGTTTCTTCTATAGATCAGCCTAATTGATTTTCCTTGTAAGTACTCTACCTAATTCTAATAATTCTAAAATAAATTACATCATCTTTGTTATAACCTTTGTATTTTCGTGTTGTACAGAGATGTTCTTAAGAATTCTTCACCATCCATGATAGGAGGATGGTGGAATCTTTACACTTGCAATAATAATATTTTCTATTCTAAACATTAAGTTCCTGTCCTCTAATAGCTTAATTAGTATTATTTTAGAGAAGAAAAGTATCAAAAGGAATTCAAATCTGTGACATTTTCCTTGGTTTCTGCCTCATACAGCCATCCAAAAAAAAAAAAAGTTACTTTTTCAGAAATACATTGACAAATTAAATGCATTTATAGAACTAGGACTTGCAACACCAAACCTTACTCTGCAGCAGAAAGACTTGCTGTGTGCAAGCTTCCTTCTGATAACTGAGTCTCTTGTCTCAGTTAAATTGCAGAAATGAAATGCTAAGCTAAACTGTGTTCAATTTAAAGCACACGACAGCAGTGCTTTCATTTCCATTCTCTTTACATGTTTTTCTACATATTAATACTCAAACCTTTATTGTTCTGGTGGTCAAATCTGGTTCTTGCAACACTTATGAGAAAGGGTGAATCAACCAACCAGGTATGTCTGAGAACGCTTGTTTGCAAATATTGTCCTCTTGGAAGCCTCTGCAGTTCTACTGCCTTCAGTAAGATTGAACAGCTCTTAAGGAAAGAACAGTGTGATATCTATGGGTACAAAGAATTAGCTGCTGTCCTTATATGTCCTAGAATGATATAGGATCTGAAGAAAGTCCAGCTTGTCTATTCCTGAGTCGCCAAGAATGTCTTTTTCTAGGCCAGACAGGATTTTAATATTTAATATTTAAGAATTTAATCTCACGATTTTTGGTTGTAGTTGTTCTTTAGTAGAAAGCCACTTGCTTAGGATTTTATCTAGTACTTTTTACATAGATAAATGTTATGGGTGGGACTCTTATAATCCAATATGGGATATGCACTATCAGAGCAGCCCAGGGCAAATACGTTATTTCTGTTGGAGTCAGCAGCCAGCCATGGGTTGGTAACTTAATTTTTATATACATCAATCCTTCTTAGAAAAAAAGCAATATTCTCATGCTTTTACCCTCTTTCTAAGGTCGTGTTGGTAGTATCTGTGTTCAGCATTATTCTCACAGATATTTGGATGTTCATTCATCCAGTAAATTGTTCAGTATAGTAATTCCTAGATCCATGAGTCAGTAGTCTGTTTTGTGGATTGCTGTAGCGTTGTTTGTCCAGTTGATGATGTAGGAAACAAGGGAGATGTTCCATCTTACAGCTTTTCTTCCCACGTGCTGAGTAAATCTGACAATGTTTTGTCTACCACTCATCGCTGAACCTGATATATTTCTAAAGATATGGTTAGGGAATTTACTTCTACATTCAAGGTAAATTAATTTAGTAAGATACACAGTATTTGAATAATGAATATGTAAATTAATAAGACTTCATTTGAAAAATACCTTACCCTTCCCTTCCATCTAAACTTTTAATGGTGGAGGGACTGTCCGTGTTAATGTCTGATCTTATTTTGAGATGAGTGGTTCTCCAGTTCATTTTTATATTCTTTCTATAATAAAAATGTTAGAAGAGACTTTGTCAAAGGTATTGTGTTTAGAATTGCCTTTCTGATAGTGTGTGCCCAGACGGGTAGTGATATGAGTTCTAGAGCAAAGCAAAAGTTGCCTGGATAAAGTTGTCTGTATATCACATATATTTCTTCAAATATTTTCCTGAAAAACAAAATGTAGACTTGTTTCCTGCTGCTGAAACCTAATGTGAAGAATATTCAGTATATTAGCTTTACTTACTAGTTATTCTTTGATACTGTCTTATGATTTGTCTCCAGGATCACTTTTATATGTACATTTGCATTAAATCCAATGAAAAATTTAAGTTCAGCATTTGTGATGAGGAAGCAGTGTGGACATGAAAACAAAATATGAGAAACATTTGATTTTCGTACCAAGTCTCTACATTGAGCACTAGATGTGTTAACAATTCTTGCTGAACAATTAAAAATTTGTTGTGCCCAGTAGATCCATCTGGCCAACAATCTGCCTGATCGTGGTCTTCCGTACATGATAAAAAAGGAGGTTTATCCAGTTGCTTAGTCTATTCATCACACAGCTTGAGCTTGAAGACTTCTTGGCTTAATTACTTACGTTGTAGCACAGACTCACCAGGAGTGATGCCACAATTACTGTTCAAAGTGCTGCGAAGATAGTAACATTCTCCACTGGGATTAAAAAAAAATAGCTTTTAGTGTTGGAAGGAAAGAGGTTGACTCTGCTTATGTTGCAGTTAAACTGATAGACAAACATTGGTGATTTAAGCTCAAAAACCATTGTAGCCTTTTCTGTGTGGGAGAGAAATTCTTAGGAGGATCTGGGCATCCTCAGTAATATGACCAGAGTTGTAGTAATGAATAATATAATAAAAGTAATGTCAGGCAAGTTCAAAGCAGTTTCTTTAAACTAGTTCATATGGGAAAATTAATCATGAACGGACACCTTTGTTTGGGACTGCATGGTCCAAATGATGAAGCCTCAGGTCAAACAAAGATTGCGTGTGAAAGCAAAGTGGGGCACCACTACTGACTCCAGGCTTTTTACACTTTGTTCTTTATATGTGAGTACTGGGGTTTAAAAAGGGTAAATGAATAAGAAGAATAAGTTCTGAATGCCCCCCTCAAGAGCTTCCTCTGTCCTATGACTAAGTTGAAGTGTGTGAAGGTAAGGAATATGAATGACCTTGCTATAGTAACACCTTTACTCTCTGTGATCTTCACCCTATGCATAAGGCCTGCATTGCTCTGGAGCGGGTAGGCCTGACATATTTCAGGAGCCCGTTTTGGGAGGCTATGGATGCTTTTAGTGACAGGAAGTGTTCACGTGCTCCCTGAATTGAAGCTTCAGGAGATAGGTAGGGTTAGACATAGGAGAGTGCATGTGTGGGTTGTCAGTAGGGGCTGTATTGGATTAGAAGGTGCATATGGTCTTTATGTGGAGATGAAAGCGTAGCTGATAATTTGCATCCTTTCTTCCCATGCAGCTTCTTTTAGAGATCGTGTATGTTAAGAGCCATTTCAATTATATACCTGCTGTTTATAACTATTTTTAACTAAATGCAACTTTGCACGTATCCTGGGTTGTTCATCCTTTCAGCTGAGCAAGAAAATAAGACAGCTGTGTATTTGCAAATCACAGTAGGGTCATTGTTAGTAAGACTGGTTTGAATTGTTAGTTGAATTGGGATGATATTAGAATGAAGGGCTAAAAAATGTTTTGGGGAAGTATTCTTATGAAATATCCATGACATCCTGCAGAAAGATACAGTTCAGAATTGTACCTCTTGGGAATCTATTCTTCTGAAAACCAAGCCAGGCTTAAAAAAAAGAAAGTAAAAAATAGTATGGTTTTACCCAATTTAAGACATTTTCAACACTAAATCTAGTTAAGCCTATATAACATTTGTTATTTAAGGTTATGAACTTAACAGGGCAGACTTGCTGATGTGATTTAGCTCAAAAGACCAATGTTATTGTTGAACAATAGATTATTTTTCAGTTACAAATACATAAATATGATTGCAAGACCACATTTATATCTAATTATTACCAGTTCTTCAAGCATCACCTAGGGAATTTGAAGCCTTCTCTTATGTATTTTATGACTAAAATTTTGGTGCAGTAATTTAAAGAGTAAGGGCTTTTAAGAAACTTAAGGTAGGGAAATTTGAAACAAAGGTCCAAGCCTTCTCTGAATGCTCAGCAGTATCCAACTGTTTTACTATTGTTCCACTGGATGATCTGTTTGATCATGTGCTGTATGCTGCTCTAACTCCTGTCATGTAAAAGGCTACATTAAATTTTCTTCTTGCTTGTCATTTTATTTATAAAATTAATTAAATTAGGCTATCTGAATTCAGAAGTGACTTTGTACTAGCTAGACATGTAAGTTATCAAGTTTTTAGTATTACCTGTAGAAACTGCAAAAAAAAAATTCCTAGTAGATAAAGATGTGGTGTGATCATGGTATAGGTTTAAGATGTGCTATTTGAAATATGAGATTTTTGTGGAACTTGCTAACAATATTTTATGCTCAAAACCAGTTTGAACCCCCAAACACAATTTCATTTATCTTTATATTCTAAGCTTTATAGAGTCGGCAAAAGTGTCCATCTGTTCAGCTGAGATTGCTTCAAATAGTGAGTGGTCAGAGAGACTTAGCTGATAAAGGTCAAAGGAGCCTCTTGACCCTGTGATACTTGCCAAAGCAATTGGAGCATAGGGACTGATATACAGTTAGATATAGCTTGCTAACGTGATCTCCACTTTAATTGGTAATGATAGCAGGAATACACAGTAAAGTCATTGCTGAAAGAAAACAAAAAGTATCCAATATAGTAATTTATTACCAGTCAGTGGGTTTCACGCACTAGGTTGTTTTACCCCTGCAGTGGTCAGAGAAAGCAAAAAGGTACTCTAACACTTAACTGAAAATGGATGCCCTGCTGCTATCAGAGATGCATGGTGGTCAAATGATTGCCTGTGCCATTAGCTTGGTAATGTTTTCTCTATTGTAAACTCAGCTCCCCATGTTCTTCCTGTGCATCAGCTGCAGATTGAAGGCTTTCTCGTTTGTCTTCTATTTGTGCTGCCAATCATCAAGCTGCTGTCCACCAAGCACATTTCAAGGAGGCAATTTTTTTCACTACTATCGACTACCATCTATAGCAACTGAGGGCTCAGAGGATTTAGAAATGAATTTAATGCTTTAATTTACACTGTGCCAGCCATTTTGTGCATTGTTTATGTATTTGTTTTCTGAGACAATTCCATGAGACAATTATGGGTTTCCTGTTTTGCAAAACTATGAATGAGATGGCGCCTGCAAACATGTCCCTAAAACATAGTTCTTTCTCATGTGTATTATATGTTATGCCACTATTTTCTTTAAAAATGTTAGAAAAATGTCTATGCGAGTAAAGACATTTACTAAGCTATTCTGTAGTTGAAAAAATAAAACCCCCAAAAAATGCAAACCCAAAACAAACAAAACCAAACAGACTTATTGCTTCCTGCCATCAAGAATAAAGCATCATGGACAATGGAGTTGTCATTGGCAATATAAGTTTAATGTTTAAGACCCTTAAGTGTGGTAGCCATGCTTCAGCTAAAACAGTTCTTACAGCTCCATGAAGTACAAATTTAAGGCAGGGTAGAAGTAGCTAAATAACTTTTACTAGCAGCTGTGTAACATGCTTATTTTTTGTGATCCTAGAGCCAGACCAATGATGAGATGTGGTTCTGAACTTCTATTGACATCTCAGTGATTGGCATGATCGAGACAGAATATTCTTAGCCCTCAATACATTTTGGTTGGCAAATTCTACTGCCCAGCCCTCCTCTTTCATTTCTGTAACTGAGGTTCTTCACATTTTAGTTTTTAAAAAACAAAGAATCCTATTTATGTTAATGTCCAATGACATTGGCCACAGAGGTAATGAACAGTAAGTGGTTCAAACATGTAAATGCTCTTTAAAGTTTCTGTTGTCTTTGTAGTGTAATTAAAGGTCAGATTACAGCAAAGACAGATGACAAAAATAAGAGTTAATTTCATTGAAATGAGCATATTGGTATTGTATTCTCAAACTTCATTGTGATATTTCAGAAATTATCATATCAAGAAACTTCAAGACTATAAGATGCAGTGGGTTTTGTGATTCCATATTGGATTTTGCTTAAAAATACTTGTTTGAAAGGGTGAAGTTACAGTTACTTTGTTCACAGGGTGTCTCCATTCAATACACAAGAGCAGCCAGTAGGATGATGGTATTTTCCTGCTTAAATTAGCACACTTCTTTACAGTAAGAATATTTAATAATGAGCTAATTACTCTTTAAAAGAGGAAGTCTTGCTTATCTGACAGACTTTCATGTACTTAATGTGTTGTTGTATTGGGCCTGTATTAAGATCCTGTACTCTAATGACTGTCAAAATAACAAACTATAAATCTGCTAAAAAAACCCAGGCAAATAAGAGATAGAAAGTCCTCCACTCAAAAAAAAATCAGAAGCAGTGCAGCTTCTGTTAATGAAAGAATCTGCCATTATCCTTTGACAATACTTCAATAAAGCTTGTCCCTCCATGACAATCTAACTAAAATTTCACCTAAAAATGTTGTTCAATTTCTGTCTAATATTTTCTTGAGCCTTTGCAGGTGGCAAGTAGTGGCTAAAGGAGGGGACTGATCTTTTTTTTTTCTAACTTGTTTAATGTTAATGGATCAAAATATAATCTTTCATAAGAGAAAGCTCAAATGAACACAAACCTCTTGAATGTTAACATAATTTAAAAAAAAAAACCTGATTACGATCGGCAGAATAGCTCACATTTATGCTTTATAGACAGCATGTTTCATTCTGTACCCACTGGGAACTTTGGGGGCAATTTTCTGTTACTTTTATCCTGTTATGTTTGGGATAAAGTGAGAACACAACGGATGAAGAAGGCCAAAAGTCTGTAAGAAAAAGTCACATTTCATACTTCAGGACTTGTTTTACATAGAAGTTGATGCTACCCACACTGTGAAAACTGAGAAATTTCTTTTAAGTGGTATCAAAGGGATGTCTGAGTATATTTTGAGTCTGGTTTGCCTTCTAAAAAATCTACCATGTGATTTTGCCACTTTATTTCCTTTATGTAAAATGAACGTCAAGACCATTCTTGTCAAAACTGTTTTTAGCACAAAACCCACAATAGAATGCATCTGGTAAAGAAAGCTGGTGTGTGGAGAAAGTACATGTGTATATAGATATGAGCAGTTGAAACAGTATGGGAATCCCTGCCAACTAATGGAAGTGTGTGTTTTAAGTGGAATAGTGTTCCTAGAACAAGTTGGATCCCAGTGGAAAAAGGCCTTTAGAGATGAGAAGGCAACGAGGTAAAATAACACTTGAATTGTACTTCCAATGAAATTTTTATGTAGTATGTTTGTCTTAAACCTGTTAAAGATAATGGCATGTATTGATGTATTTGGGGGCCACAGTAAGGATAGCCCCCTTCCTCCCCCTTCCCATAGACAAGGGTAAACTTTGCCTTGGGTGCTAAGGTGGTTTGGAAAAGATGTGTAAAGGGAGAAGAAAAGAGGTAGAAGAACAGGCTTGTAAGTTGAGGAGCAGGAATGGATTCTGTGCCAGAAGAAATCAATTAAAGTGAGTCTGCAAAGTTTTTTGCCTTGGCTCTTGTCTTGTCCTGACTCAAACCTCTTCAGCGGCAAACTAGGGAGCTGTTACAGAGGTGATAGTTGCCATGCATGGAATATAGCTTGCCACTTCAAAGCCGCCTTGCATCCTGCTCATTCCTGGATGTAGAAGGATTTTTCTGCTGTGGTTCAGTCTGAGATGATGCACAAGAGGTTCATGAGTCTCAGGATATAATTTTGGTCTGTAGCCAGACTTCTTGTTTCTTTAAAGCTTACAAGTGAAGGACTCCAGGAACCTTATCAAGCAATGCAGATCTTTCCAATCAGTAAAAATTTTCCAAGTTCCAGTTGTTAAGCAGGAGTGTTATCAGCACACAAATGGCTTTATTTTGAACAAAGGAGGTCTAGTCTCATTACTAAACTGTTCAGGTTCAGAGAGTGATGTGTTAATTAAAAAAAAAAAAATTCAAGTAGCTATTTTACCTTGGTATTTGGAAATGTTTAAATGGAGATCTAATAGTTAATTATAGAAGCTTCATGAGATACTTATTCATCAGTTTTTGTTAGGGACTAGCCAATATTTTAACTGAAATGGCTGATGGTGCTATTAGATTAATTTTGATATAATGCATATGTACAAAAAATAAAATTAAAAAGTGCTTCCTGCTTCACAGTTTCCAACAAAAGTGGTAAGCTGTATCATGACAATAAAACCCTGGGTTTAGTCCTGAGCATGACAATTCTTACACTTTATGAAAACATGACTCTTCTCACTACTAAAATTTTCTTTCTTGACTAACATATACCTCCTTTGGAGTAACTCCTTGTTAGATTTACTGCTAGTGATGCACAAAAAAGAAGTAGCACATTCTGCTTGTTTTCACAACTGAACTACAGCAGGAGACCTTAACATTTATAGTTATTTTAGATTCATACACTTTGATATCAACAAAGAGGACAAAGATCGGTTTTCAAAATCTGGATAAGATTACTGAAGCTCTGAAAAGTCATACAGTTTGCCCTCTCTGTAATAGCTTCCAGAAGATTTTTTTTAAATAAATAATTTTTTCAAAATCTTCCCACTTTTTCAGCTAAATAATAAAATTAGCTGGAACATTGGTGGTCAGGAGAGATCTGTAAATAGGGAATTAGAAAGTTGGCTATGTCAAAAATAAAATTTAAAACTAGCAATGGTAAACTAGAAAAGATGCCTTTACACTGTCTTTCAAAATTATGATTATCAAAATCTCTAGGTTGTGTTCAGTACATTGTAGTGTGGTGGTCATTTAACTTGCAGAATTGAAGGGAGCCTCTATATTACTGAATTAATTCTTTTTTGACATGATCATTTGAAATTCACTGGGAGAGTAGTAAGGCTCGAATGGCTTTATATTTGGATATATACAGTACTATCTGCTTAAGCGGGTTTGAAAGACAATCCTGTGATAACTGAGTCTGAGTTGAGGAAAAATCGTCTGAAAAGAAGGAAAAAGAGATTTTTTTCATTACTGAAGCCTGTGTGTTGGCAACAGGGAGGCATCAAAGCTGGACTGTGTGCTTCAGATACAAGTCATACTTTGTTATTGCAATTGTTATTAGCTATTTTTTGACACTGATTTACCAAACTCTTCATATGTACATTTGAAAAAAAAATTAAAGATAATGATGGTATTTATCTGAATGTAGTAGAATTTATTTTTGTGAAATACTTTTGGAACTTCAGGAAAGGCACAGTACAGAATGTAAATATCTTTTAATCTGTTTTTCAGTATCCATCATCAAATGCTATTCCCAGCTTTCTAGTTCATAGTTAGTTTTATGGGTTTCCTTCCATTTTCTGTCATCCTCTGTTACAGAGAATATCTCATCCATATTTCCTAAATAGTGTTTTATGTCTGAAGCTTTAGATGTCCACCTTCTTTCAATGGAATGAAATGCCTATGGCAGAGAGCTAAGATAACTTGGTAGATGCTTTTAGGATCAATGTCAATAAACTTTCATATTGCCAATAAACATTTATTGTGACTTCACACACAGTAGCATCACCAGATGCTTCAACAGATTGACATTATCACAGTATTTTCCTGTGTTTGAATGGTGATTTTCCTAAAAGGTTTCTAAACGTTGATCAACAAAATAAAAAAATATAGAACAGAGAAAATGAAAATGATAGGCCAAATAATAATAGCTTCTATTAATGTCAAAGCTAGCTTGTGAATTCCAGTGTTTGCATTCCATGGAGTTCTCCCTATGTATTAGGAAACAGCATAATTAAAGATTAAAATAATCCTAGTGCTTAACTACAATGTATTATTTTTTAAAAAGGAAAAAGGAAAGGGATAAAAAGAAAACCTGAACAAGCAGTTGTAATCTCTTACTTATGACTCCCTATGGAGATCTTTAAATAAGATTATGTATTTAAAGCACATCCTCATCTGGTGGGAGCATCATTCTATAAATAACAGAAAGACAAATTATATTATTACCCAAAACTATATAGTCAAATAACTTAGAGATTATAGAAAGTCAATTTTTTCCTTGTGTTATTCATAACTACAATATTAACAGTTTAAAAATAGCTACTCGTATAAAATCAGGTTGAAATGTAAAAGGAGTTAGATAAGGAGTGGTTTTGAGAAAAAAGAGTTAATCAACATTACATCCAAGTTAAAGCCAGCTGTTGCCCTGTTTACTAAGCCTTGATGATTGCTTTTAAGATTCATCTATTTTCAACAGAAACAGTTCTTTGCATTCACAGGAAAATCTAGAAGAGTCTGTATCACTTGTGACACCGAAGCTGGCATGATTGTTTGCAAGAGTATCACTGGGCTGGAAAGTTGGCTTCTTGATACTTTCTTTCAGCTCGCACATGTTTACTTACAAAGGTGAAATGGCTAGACTGAACTCGGTGCTGAAAGCATAGGCTTGTGCGGGACAATAAAAACGTACAAGTCATAAATGCTTAAAGAAAAGGGCGAAAGCATCAACAAGGAATTTATACTCCCTCAGGTCTGCTGTTCCCATGAAGGTAAAAAGATACCTCTTTAATAGATACAGCAGGATTCTGATATAAGAAGTGTCACAATCTCATAACTTTACCATTGGATGATCCTCCCAGTACCTTCATGGAATGCTGCTTGGTAGTGCAGCATGATGGTTCCTGTGAAAGAAAGTAGTTGCTCTCCTACAAACTCATCTCGAGTCTCTCTCAGACAAAAATGTAGAATTTTGTCTTTATGATGGGAATTTATTGGAGTATTCTTAAAGATTCAACTGTCATCTAGTTCAGTTTCTGATATGTTTTTTAGTTGTATGCAGAAGCAATGGGATTTTTCTTCCAAATTACAACTGGATGATTTTCATGTTTGTTTTTCTCAGAAAATGGATTCTGAAATACCATCAGTTTCATAAAAATATCAGTAACACAAAAGTCTGTAGAGCGGGAGGTTTGATGAGATGACCTACAGACATTCTTTCCAGCAAACATTTCTGCAAGTTCTGTGGTTCTCTGTAATATTGCATTTCCTATTAAAAAAAAAAATCTTTCGAAAAATTCATAATGCCAATATTTACAAAATATTTCCATTTTTTGCTTAAAAGGAATTACTATTCTAGACTTTATGTTTTAAAATGCACCTAAAAACTAAAACTGAGGAGGAAAATAGTTTTTATTGACACATTAAGGTCATCCTTATAAAACTTGGATATTTTTCTTTCAGTTACCTGATACCAGCTGCATCCAACAGCCCTTTACTATTATACCATTTAACACAAAATGGAACAATGCAAACTTTCATATTCTCCTGTTTGATCTGGAAAAACTTGAGGAACTTCTGCTGTCATCTCAACTCAATGGATTAAAGTCATCAAATTCATTTCACACCTATGGCATTCTAGAAAGACCCAAAAGTACTACTGAGAAAAGGCCACTGACGTTAAAAAGAAATAAAACTTCTGGCTCCATAAATCCAGTGGATGGGAAAGGAGATACTGTTTGTTCAAACCAGGTCTGTAGGGATAAAAACAGGCCTTTGGAAGAAAGTGGTGGCATTAAAAGACAGAAAAAAATGAAGAGTTCAAGAAAGATTAGAATGCAGCCATTAGGAAACATTGATGTGAACGTCGCCACTGATACAGCTAAACTGCTTTTGTCATGTCTCTTACCATGGGGTGTAGATAAAGAAATAGACAATCTTTGTGTTAGACACTTGGATATCTTGAGGCTTCAGTGTCCTGTTTCTTTTGGACTTGTGTCAAATGAAAACCACCTATCACTAACGCTGCCAGGATGGAAATGTACCGATTGTGGTGTCCTGGAAGAACACGCACTAATCAACTTGTTTTCAAAAAGAGTGCTTGATTTATCAAACAAGTACCTTGCTACAACTGAAGGACAAACTGGAAAGAAGGATGGACCCGAGAATAGTGTTTATGGAACAAAGGGATTGGAAACAGTATTCTTCTTGTTTAGCAGAATAGCTTTAATCAACAGGATAATTAACATACCTTCAGCAGTTACAGGTGAAACTGAAAGGTAAGAACCTTTTCATTATGAGTCGTCTTCCCTTATAGTGGTTAAAAAGTGAAAAATATGAAACAAGCACTTTTCTTAAATATGGACTTTTGCAATAGAGTTTACATTCTTTGTCTAGACCTTTTTTTATAGGACATTTTTTGAACGAAAGGAGAATTGGGATAAAGTTAAAAATATTTATATTTTTCTATTTAGCACATCAGAAAACTGATGCAGAAATTTTTTTTCAACAGAACAAGGACTTGAATTATCCAGCTTCACACCCTGTTTTTCCAGAGATCGCTCTCTTCCTTGCAGTTTAAACCGAGTAGAATAATGAGGTCTCTTCAGGCACATTTTGAGACGTGCATTAGCACATTTGTGCTGTTTTAACTTCCACTCTGTGTAAGCTATATACTTCCTTTACTGTGAAACCCTTGGCTTCACAGATAAATAAAACATGAGAGACAAGAACAGTCTGTCCTACTTACACTGTCTAAAATACAAACCCCCCAGTAACAACGGCAGCTACTGGGAATGAATGCCTCATCAGCCCTTATGTTGTGAGAACCATCACAAATAACATTTATGTTACTCAAAACAAATTTATTGACTAAATGCTTTTTCAGTGTTAAAGGAAAAATAGGATGCTCGACATTATTTGACCAAGCCAAATAGAGCATGCTAATTGGGCAATGTATATTGTCCACAGACTTTTGTTGTTCAGCAAGCCTAGGTTGGTCTGTATTTAGCATTTTAGGGACAATTAACTTCAGTGTTGGTGACGCTATGGCCCACAGGCAAGAAGGGGGACAAAAATTATTGATCTTGATGCTGCAAATTTCAGTGCCTCTTCCACAAAGCTCTAGGCATTCAGAATATCTCAAGAGATATGCACCATCCTATAGGACAAACATACATTTCTCAGTAACTTTTACTGCTAATCACATTGCCTACTGGTCCATATTCAACATAAGCTCTTATATGAAACGTTGTTTCCAGGATTCCAGCTTGAACAGGAATTCCTTTCCAGGCAAGAAATGCATAATATTTTTTTTGGCTGAAAACTGTACTATGTAATTTGAAGTTTCCTCCAGGAAATGTAAAGCCATATAAGCTATCAGCGCTTGTAGAAATAGGTGAATTTTTGTACAGAACAGAGGAGGAAAAAAAAATTGCTATAAATTTTGGTTGCAAAAAAGTTATGAATTTTATTCAAAGACTCTGAAATGTTTTATTTGGGATTTTGACAAGGGTTAGTTTGGATTACCTCTCTTTCTAGAGCTGAATACTATACTTATTTGTAGCTGTCTTGTAGATAAATTTTAGTTTGATGACATTTGTGATGCTCTAACATGGGCTGTTGCCTCCCAGTGGCCTCATCTGGATAAAATCACTGGAGTTGTATCCATTCAATTCTGTTCTTGGATTGTTTTTTGGGGAGGGCGGAGGGTTGTGGGTTTTGGTATTTTGATATTTTGTTTTGTTTTGTTTTGTTTTTTTGACCTGAGCTCCATATTTTCCTCTTGAGTTCCTAAACTGAAACTGTAAGTGCTATGGGTCTATATGGAGATACATAATAGCTCAGAGTTTATCTTTTCCCCTACTTTCCAAGAACTGTTTCAGAAATTTAGACATGTGAGTCTTAATTCTTCCCCCCTCCCCCCGATAAATAAAGAAAAGTTGAGGTCTGTATTTTGTACTCTTTCCTAACCTCTGTAAAACTGCAAATGATGTCCCACTGTAGTCAAGAACCATCATTTTCACATAGAATAGAAGGCAGCGGAGGGTAGAACCAATGAAGCAATGTTACTGTGTCAGCGTAAGTGGGAGAAGTGGAGTAGAGTCACAGGAAAGAATTTCATGCTTCAGACACTTCTTTAAAAAAAAAAAAAACACCTCAAAAAACCCCCCAAAACAAGCAAACATAAAAAATACTGATTCCCTACACGATGTACTTTCATGTGATAATGTTATCTTTGTGTCTGAGTATTGAAGGCATAGTTTTGCTATCAGAAATTGCTGTCTGAATGTACCTATACTTTCTGTATTGCCTCAAAACCAGTTATGTATATGCAAAGCTGTCTCCCTCTCTCCACCTAGGCAAAAAGCCCCTTTCCTGTGAAGTTCCCTTTCCCTCTTCCCTCCGCCCACTTCCCCAGTAATAAGCATAGCATAAATAGGACTTGGCCCATTTGTCATGATCTTAGGATTCATCCTTCATTTCACCTCGTCCTCTTGCAAATAATTGGGAACTGAATGAACTGTTGCAATCTGTGTTCATTCATTAAATCTTTTTATATGATTTATGCTTATTCATCACTTACTCTATTCAAGGTTCGTTTACTCTGTATTCAGATTGGAATGAGTTTTCTTTGTTGTGATGAGCTGTTAAAATAACATACTTTTGCCGAATTAAAAGCTTGAAAGAAACCAAGCAAATGCTATTTTGTCCAGTTTGCCTTCTAAAAGTATAGTATGTAGCCACACCTCTTTGGGCAGTCAGTTTAGCTAAAACTACAGCATGCTCAAGGGAAAAAACTACGTATTGATTTCTGATTTGCCACAGCATTTGCAGAAGGAGTTAGTAGGACTTTCACAGCTTGTAAGGGTCCTGATCTCCTAAGTATTACTGCAGTACGAACAACTCTTACTAATTCAGCTACTAGTATGAGAGAGAAAATGTATTCTGCTCTCCTTTCCATAGCTTATCTGGTCAGCAAAGCCATGAATATTTTTCCGTTGTGTGAAAACTTGCATTCTATTAGCACACTGGTGCTAACTGGTGCAAACTCCAGAGCTTTTAAACTTTGAAATTAAAAACAGGAGAAAGAATATCTGAACAAATTATCCAGTGACTAGCACAATTGCTTACTGTGTATTCAGCTGATATTCATAGTTCTGCTTGCTTTGATGCTGGAGAATGGGCTTGTATGTTTATTCCTTGCAGTGCAGCATGGTGTCTGACCACTGGCTTAGTAATAATTTTAGGATTCCAGATTTCTTCTGTTGCTGGACCACATTGCATGTAGCAATGAAATACTAATTGGGTGAATTATTTTAGTGTCAGTCAGCTATGGTCTTGATCTGGGGAATGCGATAATAAAGTTTAAATCCCTGTTCTTTGGCATATTGGATGATTTTGCTGTTACAGGAGAGTGAAAGGAACTTCTTTTTTCACAGAATCACAGAACGGTTTGTGTTGGAAGGGACCTTAAAGATCACCTTGTTCCAACCCCCTGCCCTGGGCAGGGACACCTCCCACTAGACCAGGCTGCTCAAAGCCCCATCCAGCCTGGCCTTGAACGCCTCCAGGGATGGGGCAGCCACAGCTTCCCTGGGCAACCTGTTCCAGTGCTTCATCACCCTCACAGTAAAGAATTTCTTCCTAATATTCAGTCTAAATCTACCCTCTTTCAGTTTGAGGCCGTTACCCCGTGTAGAGGTACATTCCATTACATTCCCTGGTACAGTCCCTCCCCAAATTATTTTGTTAAATAAAACACACACATATGTACATACTTTCAATCTGGAGAGTCAGAACTGGAAAAAAATGCATTTGATCAGTTCCTAGACTACTGGATGTTCTTGGATGAGTCTGGCATGCTCATTTTGAGCAGAAATTCTGACTTTGTCAGCATGTTTATATGTTTCTGCTTAAAGCGTGGGTTTGACAGATCGTCATTTCCCAATGAGAAACATTTCGTTGAAAAACTCTTGACTAGTTGCTATCATAAGTTTTCATTTGTGTTTTGGATCAGTAAGTTTCAGGTTATAGTATTTCTGTGAACTATTAGCTATTTGATTGGATAAATGAAATTTGTGGAATGTGAAAATAGTGAACAGTGAACGACACGCTTTAAGCACATGTTATCAGACAAGTACTAATATGTTCTCTTTTTTAAAAAAATCAGTATTATTTAACATAATCTGAACATTTTACCAAAAAATATTCATAATCCAAAAAAGAATAAAGTATGAAAAACATGGCTTTGTAAAAACTTGGACTTGAGTCTATAAGCTGTTCATAAATGTGTTTGTATATCTGTTGGGTTTTTTGCAACTTGACCCTGCCTGTGAAAATAAAGAAGTCTCCAGTAAAATGCGTCAGATCATAAAAGTAGGACAAACAGGAAGAAACTAGTAAGAAAAGATCTTCAAAGAATTGGTTTTCTCTTGCCTTTTGATATTTGTACCTGTAACTTAAAGCTCATAGGCTGAAAGCTTTCAGAGTTGTTTAATGTTGCAGAGCTTTTGAAATATTATGACTTAGTGTTGATTATTGTGAATTTGAAACACAAAATGTGTTATTTTTAAATGACACCTAAATATAAGTCACTATGGCAATGTATTTAAAAGAAGTAGTTTAAAATAGTACAAGGGTTTGGAGAGGTTTTTCACTTCCTTTCCCCTTCCTCCCCATCTACTGAAATCCCAAGTATTGCAATAATAGTCTAAATTATTTAACACCATGAGAAAATGGAAACGTATAAAATAAAGCTGCTAGTTTCTCTTGAATTTTTTCTTATGTAATAGAAAAAAAAGCACAAGTCCTTTGTGAAAATGATATTTTGATTCATTTCTTCACATATGAATACAACATAGAAGTTAACCATAGTAAATTTTGAGCCGAATGTGAAGTTTCCTGCATGTATGTGGTACTTCTTAGTATTTGTGTACATATGAACGTTTGAATATGAAGTTGTCGGCAAAAGTATGCAAGTGACTTTTGAGGAGAAACTAAATTGTTGTTGATAGTAATCGATAGCAGAGTACCTACCTTAAAAACCTACCTTAAGGCACAAGGTTTTTCCTAAGTATGTTCAGGTTTTGTTTAATAGTTTCATATTCTTTTAGCCTACAGAAATCAGAATCTGCACATAACAAATGGCGAAATATAGAAGCAGTAACACCTTCATTCCCCAGTTTTTATGGAGAGTTACCAAACAGTAAGTATATGGAGGAGTGGCAATATTAGCTTTTAAGTGTTAATTTTTTTCATGCTTTTTATTGCTAAAGTAGGACACTTAACTCCAATAATGAAAAAAAATTATTTATATTCTTCAGCTTCAAGCAGGTCTAGTTTGCGAATTGAGGAACTGGATTATTCTGTTGTTTTCTTCTTTGAGTACCACAAAAGCACGTGAACAAAATACGAACTGTTAAAAAATATGGGAATCAACGATATTTTTTCTATAACAGCAAAACATTCAGCTGAGTTTCTAAAGACATTTTCTAGCAATCTGAAAAACAGAAATGTAATAAGACAGACACTGTTGTGTCCCCCTCCCCCATCTCCCTCATCACCATTACATGCCCGCCTGATAATATATACAGCCCTTCAAGCAAACTGTTGCCTTAGTAATACAAGAGTCATCTTGAGTGTTCAATAATGCCCTTAGACTTTTGGTTTAGGGCGGAATAAAGTAATCTCTTCACGTTAATGTCCCACAGGCAGTTGTTTGCCAGTCTTGGCTTTGCAAGACAGTCTAAGTGTATTGTTACAGTATGCAACTAAAGAAAGAATAAACTAAAGAAAGAATAAAAACCTAAACAGGATATGGGTATTTGTCAGTATACATTACCTAACAATTACAGCGTTCCTGTTACAGACTAAGACCTGTCTAGGCTGATAACACAAATTTATTTCAAGTGAAATCTTGACTCTCTGCTATGCAACTAAGCCTTAATATCCCCATCTAAAATCAGTTTTTAATGTACTTTTCCTGCTCTGATTCTTATATGAAATAATAATGTTCAGCTTTGACACAGCGAAGTTTCCAAAATGGCAGAAAAAAAGAAAAAGACAAGCAAAATACATCCTGATATATAAAGAAATCACAATTAAATCTAAAACCTGAGAAGAGGTCTACCTTTGTATAGTTAGTCCTGCCTCTCATTTTGTCATCCCTTTTTATGTTTCCATATTAGCCTTTACATTTTCTATTGTCGTACATGCCATGTCAGCTATCAGTGAGAGAAGATAAAGTATTTGCTCTTACCCTGTCTTTCTGTAAAATGTTGCTAATTGCTCTAGTTTTCTTTTTTCCTCTTTCTTTTTTCATTCTCCTTCTTTTGATCATACCTGTGTCTAGTATGTACTTATGTTTTATGTATTATATTAGATATTGATATAGTTAAATTTACATGGTCGTTTACTGAATAGCATACTGCTCCCATTCAGACTACACTAGTGTACCCTGTTCACTTTGCAATATGCCGGTACTTATGTGTTTTTTTTCGAACTTCAGTCTTTGCTGCAGGAATCCAACATTTAAGTGAATGACTATGCATTGTGTGATCGTGATACTTGTGAACCTTGGTGTTATGGAAACACAGTTGATACTTGCAATTCAGTTTCCTCTTCTTAACATATTATATGGTACTGGCAAACAAAGATTCTTGTGTGGATTCAAAGGATTGTACAACCAATTTGCCCAACTTACACGTTTGGCAACAAATATTGTAGTAAAGTTGTGAGATGTCATGTTTGTCTATTGAAGTCAAAATGAGGAAGAACTGGCACAGCTGCCAGTTCGAACTCTGCCTTGCATTGAAAATTATCTGAAAAATCAGGATGGGTAGTAATAAAACTCACATGCAAATCTGTAAGTGTAAAATTTTTCTTAACTGCAAGCATAACTGGTGAGCCACTGGCGATGTGACATCTTGACCACACAACAGTATTGTTGCCCTGTAGCAGCAAAGTATATCAGGCGGAACTGTAACTATACAAAGTGTTATTGAATGTATTTTTGCATAGACTGTACTACTGTTTTCAACAGCAGAAACACATACTCAAGTAGTTTTGTTGAAGTAGAAGTGGTTGAGGCACTATCCCTGGAGGTTTTTAAAGGACGGGTAGACATAGTGCTTAGAGATATGGTTTTGTGATGGTTTTTGTCAGAGTTAGGTTGGTGATTGGACTAGATAATCTGAAAGGTCCCTTCCAACCTAGGCAATTCTATGATTCTAAGTTTTAGAATTTACAAAGTAAAATTCATGGTCAAGTAGCCCAAATCGGAAAGTATTCTCAATATCTTTAGAAAGTTATGATGGAAATATACTCTGTGGGATATCAGACCTCTGTTTAAAATAAAAAAAAAAAAAGACTGATCTCATTTAGGATAAGAATAAATGTTCAAACAATGATTGTCTAAACACTTTGTGCTTATTGCAGCAGATGAAAGCATATTCTAAGAAATTACACTTTTTCAGGTATGTTGCTGAAGTGAAAAATGAAAAATGTTAAATATTTTTCTACTTGTGTAATTCTATGTATATTGTCAGTTCATAAACTATGTATGTGTTTTTTCAGGTAAAAGTAGATATCATTCCCCGGACTTTGGAAGTGTTTCATTGCTGAAACTCGTTTGTTGTTGGAGTGACCAATCTATAAAGGTAGGAAATAGCCTGTTTCAGTTGTTGTTATGTAACGTTGGCTGTAATTCAGTATTTGGAATCTGTAATGTGACATAGTAGTTAGGGATTTATTGTGCCATTCAGATCTATGGAAAGCGGATTATTATTTCACTAAGTATGCTAGTCATGAAACTATTTTGCCTTAAAGTATATGTTTAAATATAGGGAAGTAACTGTCCTACTAGTCTTTAATCTAGGTGATCTTGTCCACAGCATGTGTTTAAAAGAAATTAGTTACCTGTTCTCTAACAATCAGACTTATATTACAAATGCCATTTTATGCTCCAGGAAAATAAAGACTAAAATAGGGGCAGTGTCAAACACCAATGTATTATTGTAGAAGAAACCAAAAATGCCTTCTTCAAAGGATAAATAATTAATCTCAAGTCCTTACTTATTAGAACACTCCTCAAGAATGACTTAGAAAAGTCATTTATGGGTTCCCAGGTCAGATGAAGCTCATGCCTATTGTTAGTGAAGAATCTGATGCCTTGAGAGATAAATTACTGTTTCTTGAGAGCTGACAGGTAACTGTGAAATCGTCTGAGGAGTGAAATCATGAGACCATTTTTCATTTTGGAGATATGCATTTAAATAAAGTTGTGTGGTTGCTTGAGTGAGTTAATGTTCAGGAGTATGAAAATCGAGACAGTATGCTATGAATACAAGGTATTTTACTCCAGAAAAGGGAAATACCTGTTAAAAGTTTATTTTATGATGTTACTTTTAAAATTGAATGCAACTCTGTGCTGCATTTCAAGTGCAAAAATACTTCCCAGAGCTGAGGTGTGCGGGGGTACTGCAGTGATAGTCCAGTGTTGTATTAGGCAGCCAGTAATGGTTTCTGCAAATATTCACATTCAATTGAATCCAGCATTTTATCTTGAGTTTATCAGTTGTTTATTATAACCCTACTGTCTGCACATTTTCCATATTATTTCAGCATTCTTCTTGCCTCACAAACTGTCCTCCTTTCTCTTATAATAAGATTTTTTTCCTTTTTTGAATCCTTTTAATAAAAAAAAAATTGTATACAGGACCTCAGTTTCAATAGCTGCAGTTGTCATGTGAAATCCATATAATCTCTTGCTGACCTGGTCAGGCACTGAAACTCTTTATAGAGTAGAGTTGTATAGCCATGAAACTTGTATTTGTAGCATAGCTGATTATGTGTGGTCTATGTATTTATATTTTGCAATGATAATGGTCTTATCTACCACAGGAGGTTAGTGTGCAGGAAGATAAGGCTCAGAATAAGCTGCCACAGTTTTTTCAGCTGAAAAGACTTTCAATTTAAGACACTGAAATTTTCAAGAACTGCAAATTCGATGCTATCAATGCTTCTCAAGTCTTTATGCTATTCAGACACA
Organism: Chroicocephalus ridibundus; assembly: GCF_963924245.1. NCBI lineage: Eukaryota > Metazoa > Chordata > Aves > Charadriiformes > Laridae > Chroicocephalus > Chroicocephalus ridibundus. The sequence continues at coordinate 35,950,377 of NC_086292.1, forward strand.
TCCTTGTAGTTGCAATAAGCTTTGTTAACCTGCTTTGTAGTACAGATTTTTGGTTGTTCGCAGCCAAACTGCCATAAACATCTTAACATTCAGTTGGGTAATCAGCAACCAATGGTTTATACAAAATTATAGTCTTCGTTTAAAGTAGGGTGGCTTTGTTAAACCTTTCTTTATACAAACACAGATTTATCATCAATTTATTAATCCTGAGCAGCCTGATTAAACACTCATGTACATTTACCCAAAACATCACTAGTTACCCTGCTTTTAAAAACTTTTTTCTATTGTTATCTTCAGTGGAGGATACTGACTCTCAGACATGACCCAAAGGACTTGCTATTTATCGATTCCTCATCTCCTTACGGTACTGTAACAGATTCTGGGCAAACAAGGCAACTGAAAAAACCTGCTGGAAATGATTGATCAGGGGTCTACTGACTTGTTGAAGTTGAAGGGCTGAGGGAGGTATTTTTCTGTCTTGAATTTTAAAAATTTAAAATATTTTTCTAGGATTTTTTTCCCCCAGATGGTTTTAAAGGAAAGGTCGTCGTGGTGCATTTTGCTCTTCTTTCAGTTAAAATATAGCTTGTTGTTGCCACACTCCCATCCTGCCCAAAAATAACTTAAGTGGTTGCATTTCTGCCCTTAAACGTCCTTATTCTGTATTTAAATAGCCTGTTCCTCAGTTATATCTGTGATAGGTATTTGGTTATATTTTAATTTTGTGGAACCATTTTGGCTGAAAGAGTGAACTTTAAAATAAAATTTAAACAAAAGTTATCAGAATATTCAAACTGCAGTGCAATCAAAACATTTTGCCTGTTACTGACTCTAGCAGATATAAGTGTATTTTTTTTCCACCAGAAGAATTTCTTTGATAATCATTATGTTCTTCCTAGCTCCTTAGTCTTCAAATATAGGTGTTGAAAGGCCTTCCCTCTATACCTTTGTTCAGGCATTTCAAGTGAAAGAATACAATAGGAAATAATTTGCTTCCTTTTTTCCTGCTCTAAGATCTTTTCAAATCTCATTGAGTGAAGTTAGTTCTTGTTAGGTTGACTTTCCTGAAGACTAAGTCCTTTATCTCTTCACAAAATTACTCTAGACCAAGTAAACTTACTTCTACAATACGTCAGACTCCCCAAGCTGGACAACCATTTGTAAAACGGAGTAAATGACCCTGTCTCCAAAGCCACCCTCCCATTTTCAGTGCTAATCTCAGCAAAGAAATTCAATAGTATACATAGTGAGTTTTGCAAGTAACTTTTAATAGGTCAGTAGTTCCACTAACAAAACATCATGTGTACAGTCTTCACACCTATGGTCAAGGATTTTAGTTCCGTGACAACATGTGGGTGGTCTCATACTCACAGGTGTCCACCAGTCTATGGGGCTTCAGCAGTTTGCCTTTCTGTTACGTACAGCAGTATTAGGGCTCTGTGGTGTGATAGACCCGTATAGAAATAACTGAGCTTTATCAGATTCATTACTAATGCCTTCGCAATCGGCAGGAGTGATGCATCTGTTCCTCCTAGTTCTGAGCTACCTGGACATGAGTCAGCTCTAACCTTGAAACAGTCCTGTTGTATAATCCCAGGTAATAAGACCTTGTTAGAACTTGGATGTATTAATTCAGGAGCACCATCAGAAATACACTTTACAGCTTCAGTATACAATATTTAGGTCCCGATTTGGAAGTCCTCTACTGCCATCCTGATGTTGCAGTATTCCTTTTCTGTACAAGAACATATGTATTCTCTATTATCAGCTAGATAATTAGCACAGCCTCCCCTTAGGAAAACTCTTGATACCGTGTTTAGATCTCTGACATAATCAGCTGCATGAGGAGAATGTAGTTGTTTTAACCTCCATCTTTCATCGGTGGAAAAAGATAGGCAGTGCAGGGGCACTGCTGAGACTTTAGGAGGAATGAATCATCTCATTCAGAGAAGTCCTCATTAGGACTTTCTCATCTATTTGTATTGATTCCTGCAGTCCGACTGTGTTTTTTGTTTTTTTTTTTTACTTCAGTTACTTCATTTCCATTAATACCTAAAATAAGGTGTGATGAACCTGAGAGATATTACAAAGGGCTTTACTTTCAAAGAATAAACCATATCATGTTAAGGCCATTGCAGAGAGTAGTACTGATAAGCTAGTGCCTTCTTTGCTGATGCCCAAGTTTGCAGCAATTTCTCTAACAAGAATTCTCTAAATGCATTTGTTTTTAAAGCATTTGACTCTACCTGAAACCAAATGACTTCAGTATGAGTGTCTAGATGAATATCCTGGCAGTTGCTATCCAGAATTAGAGGAAAGTAGACTGGATAATACGAGCCTGGTATTTTGATCTGTATTTTTTTTGCTCCCTGATGAGACTGTGTTAAGGAGGCACCTGGGAGGCAGTTTCTGGAAGGCTCAGCCCTGTTGAGGTTATGGCCTGAGCAATAACCAGGAGAGATGTCGATTGACTTCTCTCCTTAGACCCACTCATTATAAAGAGAATAGTAATCCTTGGGAGTAACTGATAAAGTGTAGAAAGGAAAGACAATATAACGTAGTATAGATGTAACAGTATAGCTTGCCTCAACTTTTGTTCGCTTGTCTTTTTGAGTTGTTCTCTAGTATTGCTGCTGCAGAGTTAATTACCCTTCGCTCCTTAATGTCTCTGTTTATACTTGGACATATGCTATTTATACTTTCTCAGCCATAGAAGCAGCATAACTTCTGTCATATTTCACAATCCCAACTAAAAAGCAGCTGGTATTTACAACAGTGGTTACAATTATGGGGGCGGGGGGGGAGGGTGGAATGAACATACTAGTAGCCAACAAGGTAGCCAATGTATATGTAATCCAGAAGAATGCTAAAGATAAAGTTGAAACTGTCAGAGAAAATGAAAGGTGCTCGTGTAGATTGTTTTGTGTTAGAAACAGGCAAAGCTTCTGGAGATTTTTAAACTTGGTGATAATGATAGATGAGGTATATGAATTCTTGGGGAAGACGCAGTGAGAGGACAAAACTAAACATGTGAAACCACCCTGAGCACTGTGGAAGTGCACATTCAACAAAGTGATAGACAAGTCACATGCAGAGATGTACAGGTGCTTCTACAATATCATGTTGTGCCATTTGTCACAGTTTTTTATTTCATTTTAAGGATGTTAGAGGAAATTACATGTTACAAATGCTGCCTGGCTGGCATACGCAGCAATGGTACAGGTGATGAATACCTGATCAGATTAGTGACAGGTTCTTAGCAGATCAGAACACCATGAAAAACACATACTGTGTGCAATTCTTTTGTGTACCTCTATAAGAAATTAGTTTTTTGTCAAAAAATTTCCCAGGACAATGGCAACATGTCTGCGTTTCCTTCCCTTTCTTAATTATTGTAGATATATTGTAAGAGTCTGCTGTAAAGTCAGGATCTGTAATCCCCAAAGCTCAGGGTTGTGTGGATATGAGGGACTGGAAACTGCCTTTGGTTTCCCCTGTAAGATAAAGAGCTATTATAACAAGATGAAGGTTTGTGCGATGTCAAAACACATAGGGCTGGGTTCACTTGCTGTGAACTTTCACATAGTGGACCTGACTATGGTATACTTGTCTACAATAAAGGATTTTGTCACAAAGGACACCTACATCCTTTGTTCTGCTTAATGATTTGAATTTACAAGGGCAGCTAGAAATGTGATTGAGGACACCCCACAAATGCACTGTACTTCATTAGTCAGATGAAACTGTTTCTCTTCCAAGCAGTTTGAGGGAGCCTGCATGTCAGCTTAAATTCATATTAAACTTAAATATTTTTAATAGAATGTTTATAATAGAAATATAATGGAAATATAAAATGTTTATAACAGAAACATATTTAACTTAAAATTTTCATATTCAGTTTAAATTCATATTTAAGTTGAGGTGGAGTACGCTGTCCTGGTAACTTTAGATTCTCTCTGTCTTTCATGAAATTTCTTGTACTTGAGAATGAATACCTTCCTGAGGGGAAAAAATTGTATTTCTTTTCTGAAGGAAATACCCAATTAAGAGAAGGTATGCATGCTGCCGTTCTGCACCATGCTGAAATTTAGACTAAGTGAGGATTGCAAAACTTTGGGTCTGTTGTGTAAGGTCTTCATGTGCTTTATAAATGTCTTATGTCTTTAAACTTTCTTAATGCTGGGACTTCTCTGCTAGAGTAAAGAGAAGGAAAGTAATAGCTCTATCATACAGTCACCACACTGCATTGTCTTAACACCCATATATGTTACAAGTGCCATTTATAGGCTGTTCATAATTCCAGCAGATGTTTCTTTTGGATAAAAGGAGATTGAGGAATGGTATTTCTCTTTGCATTAGACAAAAAATACAGTATTATCATGCTTAAGCTGGAGGAATAGAGGTTCCCTGCTACTAACAAAACATTCTTTAAGCTTTTCAGAGAGAGACTAGACACCAAAAATTATAAAACTTCTAACTACACAGTCCTCATTCAGTCTGAAGCATTTTTGCACACATCACAGAATAAAATGAAGATATTTCTTATTAGCTGTTATCACCATGTGCTTTAGTAAGGTATATTGTCATGACCCATTGAAATCAAAGAGGCAGTAGAAAACTGATTCTGGTTTTGAGATTAAAGAAAATGAATGTTCGGTTAATGGGAAGCAGTCACAATTGACAGCTTGCACCATTTTATTGCTATTGAGTTAACATTTGTTTCTCAATATGTGTGTTATCACTGATTATGATATGTGTGTTATGCATGATTATCACTGTCTGAAAGATATCCATAAGTGTTGACTTTCTAGTGACATTCATTGGAACAATCTTAAAATTTTGTAGTAGTTATTTAAAATTGTCAAATGCTTAGATAAATAATTGAAGTAACTAATATCATCCATTAATAAATTTGCATTTATGACAGATTATTGAGGCAATGCAAGCAGTGCTGCTGGCGGAAGTTCAAAGGACTTCATACAATACCTTGGGAAAGACGGCAATCTGTAGAGAGCCATTGGCCATAGTAGAGAATGGAAATGGTAAGTTGTGGACACTGCCAAAGACTGAGGAGAGGGATTTACGATACATTAAAAATGTTTCTTTGCCATGTAGGTGGAAAATTTATTGGTATATTCTTTCAGAAGAACTTTCTCTAGTACTCAGAGCAAGTTAGGAGTATGACTTCGTAATACATTATTTCTGTGTAAGACAAGCCAAATGGCCTATTTCTGACCTTATCAGGCTGAGTTTTCTCATATAATTGTCAAGGAGTTAAAGGACTTTTACATTCTCTCATCATCTCTGAACATTAAAGAAGAAAAGGTAAAGTTTTCTTTGATTGTATGATAGTTCTGGTATTGTAAATATATGAAGCAGCGTGTTTAAAACAGCATCAGTAAATCACATTGAAGAGAAGTTTTACAAATTTATCCTTTCAATGACATCAGAACTTACACAGCACTAAAAATTAATTGCTTACATTTTATAACTTCATAATGTAATACAGAATATTTTATTTTTCTTTTAGAAATAACCTCCTTGCAAGGAGATATCAAATGCATTTTACAATTAGATCATTTCATTTTACAAGAAGCTTATTCTTTGCAACTTTACAATGGTGCTAATGTTTATGGTAAAAAAGATTGAACCTGAATTTATGTTATGAAGTTATACTCATTTTTTTTTTTAGCCCATTAGCTGAGTCTTAAAATTAAGTGACCTAAATTTTAGATCCAATCTTATTAGTGAGCCTTCTCTTGGGAAACTAATTTATAATCTCATTGAGTGTGTGTGTCTGTCATGAAAATTTGTTACCGATCTCCTTGTTCCAGGATACTAAAAATGATCAGTGATACTTGCTTCAGGCCATGAAACAAAATGGTGTGTCTATAATTTGGACTGTTGGAATATAGTGAAACTCAAACACTTTGAATAATTGTCATATATGAGTTTGTACTTTGCTTACATTGAAGATTGCTTTGAATCACTTTATTTTTATGTGGTTTGGGACAAGATGCATTGTAACTAAAACATCCCCAGCTGTGAAGTTCATATATGGATTTGATTTCAAATTTCCTGAATTTTCAGGTTGTATTTCAATGGGGTGTTTTGACATGGGTTACAACAAAAATGGGACTAACTGGAAGTTGAAAATGCAGATATCTGCGAACTCCAGATGTGTTTGGGTTTTTGGGTTTGATTCAAAACCTTCTATACGAGATGAAAAAAAAAGTGTTATGTAGAGAGCGTTGGAATGATTACAAGAGTCTAGTAGTCGATTGTTGTTTAATTCTAATTAAGTATTAAGGCTCACACAAGTTATGAATTCAGGGGAGTTACTTCAGCTTTCCACTGTCTGAAAGGGGGGGTTGGTTGGTTGTATGTCTAGTAAAAATTTCTATCATGACTTTGTTCTTAACCCTATTATTTGAAGGTTATTCAACAAACAGATAGAAAATTGCTTTGCTAGAATGTGCACAGTGTTCATATGCATTTATACTGGCTAGGACTTATTTTTCATACTTCATGATCAGAACACATAAATATATCCTGTAAAGCAGAGTGGATTTTTTGACATATCGTTGTTCAGCAATTTAATGTATTCTGGAATAGACAGAAGATGTAGAAGACGACTGGGAAAGAGATGTTGCAGTATGAGCATTTAGTTACATATTAGCTTTCTTTTTGTTCTCATTTCCATTCATGTTTTAGCTTGTTGCATTACTTATCACGGTATGTAAATAGCACAAATATTCATGGTTTTGTTTGTATGGTTTTCTAATAGGCACTGCAAAACTTGATGGGTTTGTTCAGAACTGAACAATTTTTCTGTGATTTCTAGTATGTTAAAGAGTAAAAAACTATATGTAGCATGTAATGATATGCAGAAATTATTAAAAACCCATCCAGGAGTAAGTCTACAACCAGCGTAATTACTAAGACAAGTAATTATGTCTGGTTTTAGTCGTTCATCTGATAGGGTTGTTATCTTATATCTTATTAAATACTCTGTATTTATGGGTTGTACAGTAGCTGTCATCTTGTGTGACATTAAGGTAAAGGTTAAATATTGTTGCAAGTTTTTAAGTCATACTTCAAGACTGGGATCATGCACTCTGAACCAAAGTAAAAATATCTGAATCTTGGCGGCCATCATCATTGTATTGTATTTAATTTTTGTTTAATTGGAATTAATAGATTTGATCTGGAGATGTTTAACCTTGTTTAACTCAACAAATTTACATTGAAGTCAATATAAGTTTTCTTTAAAAAGACAAACCAAATTTCAGGATTTGACATTCAGTTTTATTATCTTTAAAGTTTATATTATATTATATTATATTATATTATATTATATTATATTATATTATATTATATTATATTATATTATATTATATTATATTATATTATATTATATTATATTATATTATATTATATAGCTGTTTTTTCCGAAAGCTTCGTACTCCTTAGGAAGCTCCTGTATCCTTACTTCATGGTTAAGGGTGATAGCATTTACACAACAGCTTCACTTGCTGAATAATTTAAAATGCATATTTTCCTCTGCAGTTCCATGCTGACAGAATTGTTTGTTAATTGAATTAAAAAAAACAAAAAAACAAAAAAAAACAAAAAAAAAACCCAAACAACACCAAACCGTCATGTAGTTTTCCAGAAACAAAGAAAAGGAATTAAGAAAGCTATTCATGTAAAGCATGCCAGAGAAAGGGTTAACTGTGTTCTGCGCTACTACATTCTGCCATTGCTGCTAAAAGGAAATATAAATGCAAACAGTTGCAATTTCTTTATGTTAATGTCAGAGATAATAATTTTGGACCTGTTCCAAACATATTGATAGCAATCTTACCATTGATTTCTGCAAGCTTTGCTTCAGTTCTTCAAAGAAGCTGAGGTTTTTCTCTATTTTTTTGACATTCATCATAATTCGTAAAAAATACGTTGCACTTTATCCCTTCTTGCCTTTTCCCTAAACACTGATAATCTCAGGTAACGGTACCATTTAACAGGTTGTCATGTGGTATTGTTTTCCACTGCCATGTGAGTCAGAGGCAGTGATTTTAAAATCTTAGGAATCTATTTGTCTGCTTTTATTTGCATAAACTAAGAGGAACTAAGTTTGCTGGCATTCTTCATTAATTTTTAATTTTTAGTATTTGATCTTGTGGCATACATACATATGTAATCCATACCCAGCCACGTGCAGAACTTCTTTGATCGGAGGAAAGATGGTGTTAATACCACTGTTGTCATTCAATAGCCCGGTGATTGGATACAAAGAAATTGGATAGTGTCTCCTGTTGAGTTGATTTAAAACCATATCTTCTTCAACAGTAATTCACTGCTTATCCTCAAGGCATTCTGCAGTGAGTTATCTACAGAAATTGTTTCACTTTTCACGGAAATCTCAAAATATTTGCAAGTGGAAGAGTTAGAAGGTGTGTGTTGTGTGTAGAACTGTGATCTTTTAGCTACTGCACTACTGAAAACTGAAGCAGTTTCCTATGTGCCATCTTCAGATGCCTATTTATTTATTCTAATACATTGGGAGCCAAAACTATCTTATCTGAAACGGCGTTATAGCATACAAGTTCTTCTGGAATTGTGTGCCTCAACTTTTTCTAAAATGTGAGGAACTGGATTTATTTATCTTTTAAGAAAATTGTGAGGATAAATGTGTTCTAAGATGTTAATTCTCAGATATTAAATTGAAGAACTGATGTACGTGATATTCCAGGAATGCCAAAAAACTGGAAAAGTTAAAGGAAAGCATGAAGTATAGGCTTTATTCCTAAATACAGAATATTATTTTCCTGCCTCTTAGATTTGTGAAAAAATGAAACATGTGTCATGGTTTAACCCCAGGCAACAAGTAGGACCACGCAGCTGCTTGCTCAACTTTCCCCCTCCACTCCCCACATGGGTAAGGGGAAAACCAGGGGAAAGAAAAAACCAAACCAAACCAAAACACTTCATGGGTTGAGATAAAGACAGTTTAATAGAACAATAACAGAAAAGGAAAATAACAATAATAAGCTGAAACAATATATGAGACGAAGTAATTCAACCCAAGTCACTCTCACCACCCTGTGAATTGGTTGCCCAGCCTGTCCTGAGCAGTGATTGCGTGTTCCCAGCTCTGCCACCCCCCATTTATATACTGAGCATGATGTCAATGGTATGGAATATTCCATTGGCCAGCTTGTTCTGTCTGTACTCCCTCTCAGCTTCTATGGGAAGCCGAAAAAAGTCCTTGACTAATACAAACATCACCTGGCAACAACTAAAACAATATGCATTATTGACATGCCTTTCATACCAAATCTGAAACACAGCAGCCACTAGAAGGAAAATTAACTCTATCCCAGCTGAAACCAGGACAATATTGAAAAATCACACTGCTAAGACTAACTTGCAATAAATTCTGGTTTGCACTTAAAAATTCCTAGTTTAAGAAACTGCTAATGATTCAAGCTTTTAAGTATATTTGAAAGCTATTAGCTATAACCTCATCTTTTGTATGTGGCTTTGGAGCTCTTTAAACTATTCAATTAAATAAATTGGTTCTTGCAGGAAAAAAGCTTCTGCTGATAAATACCAGAGTGAAATTAATGGTGGCAATTGAATTCCATAGGTTAGTGTAAAGAATTGTCAAAGACTTATCTAGAATATAACGATATGTTTTGTTAAAATGAGGAATCCATTCAGTAATGGTAAATCAATGAAAGGCGGGATATAACAGCTTCTGTTCACTAGAAAATGTAGCGACCTGCAGCAGAGGGTTTCAAACACTTCTATTGTCTGGGTTTCAGAAATCTGTCCAGTTGCAGACAACTTTTTGTCAACTCTTAGGAAGTCATTCTGTAAAAGTGTCTTTCTGTATAGCAAATGAATCTTCTTGCCTGCCTCCAAAGTCTTAAGGTTTTGTCAAGGAAGCACAGATAAGGAGAAGGGCTGTTTTTTCTCTTGATACTTTCTTACATATTGTCATCTTCTTACAACCTACTGCCTTTTCTTATTAGCCCAAATATACATTCTGACTCTATATTTAAACAAACAAAAAAGGCCCAAAAGACAGCCCCAACTCGGAGCATTAGTCTATTTGGACCATTGATATCGCAAAGATTAAATAGGATTTCAATGAAAGCTTGTCCTTGGTTGCCTGATTGTTGGGGAAGTAACTTTTAAGGGTGCAAAATGCATTGATACTCTTATTTACTGTAACCACACTGATGTAACTTGTATTGTTTGTGTTCTGGTGAAATACTACATGCCCAGAAAACTTGAACATCTGAGGAATCAATTTCTGGGTTAACATGTTACATTCAGATAAACGTACATCTGTCCTCATCCCTTTACATTTCCCTTACTGTGTTAGTTTCAAGTTTGGATTTGGGTTTGTGACACATATAATGTATTCAATCTTTGAAACTGCTTGCCTTGGTGTGGCTGTGTTCCATATCCAACATGAATCAAGTAATCAAGCAAAACTAGAAAAAGGTATCCAGGCAAAATGTGCTGGAGTCCTAGAAATGCACATAACCAGAAAATGAAAGCTATCGGTGCAGCTCTTGGGAAATCTCGCTTCTCTTGTGGATTGACTACTTGTACAGTCAGGGTCAGTGGTGCTGGGAGGAAATTCGTGGGACGATTTCTGATAAACAAAAGAAGAGAAGACTAAAGAGAAGAGGAGAGTGGGATATAAAAGAATTGGAGGTCAAAAGAAAAAAGTCTAGGAAAATGGGGAAGGAAAAAAATGGTAATAGAAGCATGACAATGTGCAAAGGGTTACCAGTTTTCCTGTGGAAATCAGAACCAGGGAATTGGTTGCCGATTTAAAAAATTCAAGAATAGAATTTGATCCCATTTCTGGTATGATAAAGGCTATTGAGTTTAATTGTAACAAGGAAATGAGGTGATTTTCACAGTGTGCATGATTTTGAGTTGAAAGAAATTGAGAAAAGAGATCATTAAATGCACAAGCAGTTAAGAATCTACGTATCCCAGCAGCATGGGTTTTTAAGAGCATAGGAGAAAATGCTCCTTTTCTAGCACATTGAAATCACATGAAAGGAAGGCAATTCAGTTGTCTGGAAGAAAACTAAAGACAATTAGAAACATCTTTCATTATGACAGATATTCTAAAGGAAAGCAAGTGAAGGGTTTGTGTTAGTTTTTATAACCTCTTTGTTAAACTCACTGATTTTTTTTATTTTTTTTATATGCGGATATTTGAAGAAACTTAAGGTGATTTACCCTATGCAGCCTGTTCAAAGATTTTATTGCTTTAGAGGAACCGATAGTACTTCCTGCTGCTTTCTCAGACTAGTTCAATTTTTCAAAGGTATTGAGATTAATTATCTACAGTTTGGCATATGAAGATCTAGACTATGTCTCCAGAGCTTATGTTTCTACTAGCCAAAAAGCAAGTGCAACAGGAATAATAGATTGCGCTTGGTAGTGATGAAATTACATTTGCATGAATCCTGTCACATATAGAGTGATGCACTTCACTCCTAGGAGAGAAGCAGTAATACGTTTATTGATACAAAACAGGGATTTAACAAAGTTTGATAGTAAATGCAATAGTGTTTTAACAAGATTTGATAGCAAGGTAGACCTAGTTATTTACTGCATAGAGGACACGGTCAGACAGAATTGTCAGGGAGACCCTTCTGTTAAGTCAAGGTTCAGAGAGGACCCCCTTGCTTTCTGAACTCCTTCTCAGAAAGGAGTCTAGGTGTGGCTGGATCCAAGCCTAGTCCCAGACTTGGTCAATGGTTTATGTCTAAAGGATTACATGTGCACAATTACTTTAAGATATAATCTTAGTGAAGCTTCAAAGTTTAGGATGCTATTATTAACTTACTGAGGATCTGTTGTGGCGAGGAATCTCTCAGTCTTGAGAAGTAACCTTGAGGGACATCCCTACACAAGGTAAGATCCTGGCATGCAGCCCACTGCTGTTCAAGAGAGCTCAAAGGGCTCTTGGACTGTTCACCATTTATGGGGGTAAGATGATTGACTTATAGTCATATTTGCATATCAGCCACAGTGCCAGTATTGTGGTTAGGTGGGTGCGTTACTCAAGTTAGCCCTTGGCTATTGTGTTATCTCTCTCTCCAAAACCATGTTGAGCCGTATGCAGCTATCACAACTAGATACATCCATTATGACCACCACAGATGGTTGTTGCTTGGCCAGGGTTACATGAGATGAAGGTCAGGTTGGGAGCAGGGGAGTACACACCATCACAAACCCACCCTAAATTCTTATCCGGAACAACATTTCTACATTATATCAAAATTCTGTTTAGAAAATACAGTGAGAGCTGATCTGGTTGGGTCAAAGTAGGGTCCTGTTCATGTAAGTTGACATCTGAATCAGACCACTGTTGTCAGGAGGTAAGGTTAGGGTTTGGTAAAAATGAGTGAGAATGTTGACGTGAAGAAATCTTTACACTTCAGGAATTCTTTTCATACATGAATCCTCCAAAATGTATAAACTGAAATGTCCTTCTGAGCCTCACAGCATCTGTGATTAAAGCATGTAGTATTTCATATGAAATTAATCAAAACTGTCCTTCCTATGTAGTCTCTCTGGGCTTTGAAGTATTTCCAAACTTTAGTTTTAGAGCAGCATCTGAAGCAAACACTAGGATCCTATTCTCTTGCAGTTGTTACTTTTCAACTGATTTGACTTTTGGCTTCAGATATCTTCCTGCCTGGCATCTCTCACATTTTTCCAGTTTAACCTTCTTCTGTTGCATGTTACATCTTCCACCTGGATCCCTCCAGGCTGTTTTTATTCCTTTACATTCCCATCTTCCACTTTCTCTTTTTCCTGAGAAAAAAAAAATGTTAAAAATTATCTGCAAAATGAAATTTCCTTTCTCTGCCCACTGTGTTCTTAGTGCAAATATTTCAGCCAATAAGAACAGAAAGTTTTTTAGGTGGAGATGAAGTTTTGTGTTCTTGGACAAGGTCACGCACATAACAAAATTCATTGAACTATTAGACTTACTTCAGGCTGTTTTAAAAAATTCTCTGGCCGGCCAGTTTTGTGTGTATGTGTACATTAGCAATAAGCAGTGTAAGAAATGATTGTATAATCAACATTTCATCACTATTAATGAGAATTCGAGTCATCTGTAATCTTATTTTAGTCCATGAAACAGCAAACCAATTAATCTAGCGTTTGTTTGATGAATGGACTTTGAGTATAAGCTGGTGACAGCAGTAGCTTTCCTCTGTACTGAATATGCATTAAAAATGAGTGTATTATATCCTAGTTTCATATTACAAATATTTCCAGTAAAAGAATACAAATCAATGTTATATTTTAGCATCCAACCTGCGGTTTAACTATACCACTGTATCATGTCCTATATATCCAATTAAAACTGTATTTTGATCCAGTAGTCTTTAATATTAGTGGTCAAGTACTAAAGGAAGTGAGCTTAAAGACTCATTCTAGAACTACAGCTTATTTCATTCCATGCGTCATATATTTTACCAGAGAACTCCTTAATGTAGCAGAAATCAGATTTGGTGTGTATTTTTACACAAAATCAAATTGTACAGGCGCCATCTCAGACTCCTCCAAAACATTAGGAAGGATAGGATTCACTGGTCAAGGAGGCAGTAAGGATGACATGTATTCTGAATTCAAATGCACAATATAGTTTGGACAATTTTGGTTTCTATGTTCTTTTTTCAGTATTTACTAAATGAAAAGAATCTCTAAGATACCTTCTATTTAGATCTTTAAAAGTAAACTCTCTTTGAGGGCTGTTAATACATACATATAAAATTATCATTGGTTCATTTTTACTCTCTACTGGTTTAGAAGTTCGTTTGGTACAGGCAAAGTACAATACAAGGCTTTCAAAGATTTGAAAGCTGGTTCTGAGTTGGGCTTCAAAATAAGAAATGAAGAACTGCAAGTACTGAATGTTTAAAGCAGTGTCCCTAGCTTTTTTTTTTTTTTTCTTTTGGAACAAGCCTAGTCTTCTCTATCTTCTGGTGGTTTTTTTTGAAGAGCCACTCCTTGTCACATCTTGCTTCCTTATTCTGAGTGTCTCCTTGCCTATATTGTTCTAATAGCACATAATTTTTTATCTTTATAGTTGGAAACCCTGCTCTTTTTATGACTGATTTAGTATAAAGAGCCATTGGTCAAATAAGTCTCCCGATGTTTCCTTAAAACTGGAAGAGATGTAAACATGCCATGGAAAATAAGTGTGTGAATTACAATGCAATTTTTTAATTTCCTGTGTTTTATACTTTCTTTTAATTGCATCTGTATAACATGAGCCTTAATTTCATCCAAAAGGTAGAGAGAATAAAACCTATTGTTTTTCACCCTGGTTAGGTTATGTTTTGAAGTTTGTCCTTTTACTGTTTTAATTTCACAATACTCAGAATCTTTAACTGCTCAGATTCTCTCCTGCCCATTGTCCACACTGGTAAGTAACTCACAGCCTTAATGGTGTTTCCCTGCTTCACTCTCTGTCATTCTTCCACTCACCTAGCTTCTGTAAAAGCTTGTGAATAAAACCGCAAAAAAAAATAATACTTTAGTTCTAAGTGTAACACTTCCTCTAGAATTTCTTGTGCTAATTCTTGCAAAGATGGAGATTTTCTATTATGAGAAGCAGACTGAGGGGAGGGAAAAAGTACTTCTATGTATAGTCCATTATTAGTACTGAACCTTAGCCCTGTGCCAATAGCCGTAGAGCAGAAAAACACAATATCAGAATAGCTTGTTTATATTTACAATAACACTCCATCTAGATTTTTTCTGGGCTGTATTGATTTTCTGTAATCTCCAGTCTCCTGATACTATTTTTATTAATTTCTTCCTATAAAATTTCTTTGCTGTTTCATCTTCATATACAATGTTCGGGGTACATGAAGGTGAGGAAAGATTTAGGTCCCACCCTAGAGGGACTGGAGAGCTTGATGCCATTCTGAGAAAAGAGTGGTTCAGAAAAGAATGGATAAGGGGATGATCCCCAGGCAGAAGAGTTTTCTTCTCCATTTTATGTGACTATACTGTTACCCTCCTTGAAAAAGGTTTGCAAGAGTTTGGCAGTATTTTTTCCTTTGGGCTATGTTGCCTGGCTTTTCTTATTGTGGGGAATAAAATCTTGCTGAGAGGTTTTGATTGCGGATAGCTATGGCTTGTACCATCTTCGGCTGTTGGGATGCCAGACCAATCTGCAGTGTGCAGGTAACGATTTTTCCCGTGCCTTGGTTAGTCTTCTCTTATGTGAGTGGAATAGCATTTAAATTTTCTTTAGGATGTGTGAAGCAAGTGACTATATACCTCCCAATTTTGAATCTTGTATTTTTGAATCTTTTAAAAGATACTGAATTTGTTCCTGAAGCTGGTCTATAACTGTATTTGAGATGTGCTTGTCCTTGAATTTCAGCATATCTGACTCTCCTAACTCATATGAAAGGAACTTACAAAATTAAGTCAATTCAAGTATTGAACTAAACAGTAATACAATAATAATCTGGCAGTAAGAAAAGTTAAATGCTTTAATAGTATTGTTTGTTTAAAAAAAATCCTTGCCAAAAGAGAGAAATTACTTCAAACTACTGCTAATAGTTTTCAGTAAGATGGAAATTTTCCATTATGTGTTTTGTGAAAGACACACTGAAAGGTAAAACTACTTTTATTTATACAAGTCATCATTATTAGTATCAAAGTTGAAAGTCTAGCTAACACTCACCCAGCAGAGCAACACAGCTGCACAGTGCTTTTCTCTAATAATAAGAGAGCAAGTCATCTGGCTCAGCAAACAAAAAGTGGAAATAACTCAAAAGAAGCCTTTCTTGCCTATCAAGTTTATCAAGAAAATATTGAACCAGTTGGAGGTACATACATATCCATCACTATGTAGAACGTATATCAACAGAAGTGTTAAATTTCAGGATGGAGAATGTGTTCATCTCTATGTGTGCTTCTGCACCTTCACACACTTTTAGAAGTCTTAGTACATCCATTTGCGTTTCATGTCTTTTAAGTAATGCAAAATCTATTTTGCTTTTCATATAAAGATGAGCTCAGTGTTGTTTCAAAGCAGATAAACATTATTAATTGAAATAGTATTTCCTATTTGGATGGCACATAGAACTGATCAGCACAAGATGACTTCCAAATTCTGAAATTTAATAAGTATGATTGTTCAGTGTTTTCTCCTGTCATGCTTGGTTCATATTTAATGTTCTGGCATGTGCTTATTTTAAGGCCCAAAGTTTGATTCACCAAGTATCGTACCTTGCTTCAGCTTACTAATGAAGATGTCAATTCAAATGTTAATGAATACAGAAACCTTTCCAGTACATCTGAGGAAATTCTTTTCTCAAATTCGAAGTGTATTAGCAGAAGACTTTTTTTTTTTTTTCACCCCTACCCTTGGAAAAATTCAACTTGTATCACACTTAAGATACCTATCAGTAATCCCTAAAGACCAGGTGCCTGTATTGTTCTCATATGATGGATGTTAGTCACATCACCTGCTGTGCTACTAGAAGATGCTCAGATAGCCTAGTGAAGAGGGTGAACTAGGAACCTGAATCCAGGAGGTAATTTCTGTAGAATAATTAATAGCTAGTCTGTGTATTCTTTTCTTCTCTACCACCCTTTTTTTCTTAAGCTCCAGAAGTAAATTTTAAAAGAAAACCCCAAAATATAAAACCAAAATACATCTGACATAAGTCTGCTCAGTTTTATGTACTGATAATGTACTACTCCTAAATCTTTTGTTTCTCTTGGAAATGGAGTGCTGTCAAGGTTTTGCATCTCACTGGACTGAAGAGTTTAATGCTGACAATGAACATCTTTGTCTTGACTGAAAAGACAGTCTATTTTTTTATTGTTATGTAAATTAAGCAGACACTGGTCTTAATTTGTGTTTTCAGGAAAGAGTAGCATTTTGATATAAACTAGGAAGATCTTTCAAATAGGTGTGTCCCAGATAATTTTAGCAGATTAAGTCCATCCTCACCCTACAGGAAAGAATTTGTTATTTAATTAGTATGTGCCTCTTGGAAGGTTCAAAAGGAGCCCCTTTCGCTAGTGACTATTGTTAACCGTGTCAAGGTATGATATATGGTATATCATATGAATTACACTGCTGGCAATAGACTATATTAAAGGAATAGTTAAAAAAAAAAAAAAAAAAAAAAAAACCCAAAACAAAAACCATGACGGTAAACCTGTGCTTTTCTGTCATGAAATTTAATGGTTTGGTTGCACGGTTAGGAATGTTTTAAAATAGGACCTGTATGTGGTTTAGGACTTATGTCAGTGCCAAGCACACTAGAAATAAAACTAAAGCATCAGTAGAAGGTCTAATCTATCAGGCACAGCAAGCAGATCTACCCCGTGTACAGGGACAGCAAGGCATGTCACAAAAAGGAATGGACAGGGCAGAGAGAACCATTGTTTCCAGTTGTCTTGTGATAATTGTATGTAGTGGCTGTATTTGCAAAGCAGTTTCTCTAATGTTCCATGGCTTATAAGGGAGTAATTTCCCTGAGCCAGGAGTAAGTTGATTTTTGTGAAGGAGTCTTGAATGGTCAGCACAAATGTATGCTGTTTTTGAGTTATGCTCTAACATAGTTCACAGATATTATAAGGCAGTGTTCTTTTTCACTCTCTGATTGTGCCTCTTAAAATGTGCCTTTCACTATTTGTGTTCCACTATCTAAAGATCATTTAAGGGGTAGGGCTACTCTGGAATAATTCCCCCTCTTGCAAGCCCCACCAAAGTTGATATTGCAGTTTGAACCTTAACTGTGTGATGTGGATGCATTTTTCCTAAATTGATGTATGAATCTACTTTATGGAGAAGCAAGAATGGTAATTTTGGGATCAGTGGGCAGATATATTACAATGTGTTTTCTATCTTAAAATAGATACTTAATATTGTATTATATTTATAGATACATTAGATAGGAATATAATAATACAAAATTTTGACTATTTTTCTAGCTGTCTTTGTGTGATATTTGCAATTATATATGAGATATTTAGAGTAGAATGTGAGGGGGAGCTGTCCCTCTTATAAAAGATATTGTTGTAGTGCTCGGTGCTTTTAGGAGTCAAGCAGTAAAAGCCTTGCAACAAAACAAAAACCTTTAAGAACATTGTTTATTGAATTCTGTTGGCTAAAACTGCCAAAAATAAATTAATAGCCGTTACCACCGCAGTGCTTTTTTTGTTCACAAGAAAAATATCTTGACATATTTTTTCATTTTGTGATTGGTGCACATTTCAAGGGTATAAATTAATCTTCAAAGGATCCTAGGGAATATCTTTCCTGGACACTTCACTTATACATCAAGTTGGCCATGTTAGCAATCTAATCACAAACCTGTAATTCAGTGGACAACAATTTCTTATTGTGAACAGCGTAGCAGCTTTTACTATCATTTAGGTCAGCCTAAGATTGCTGATGCACCATATGTTTCAGGCCATGGATGATGGATGGTATCCTCTGGTGCCCATCCCTAAGTGATTGGAAAGATTGAAGACACACAGTTCACTTAAGCTTGCTTACTATTACATCAAGTAATCAGCGTGATAGGCAAACCTGTGCTCTTTATGTCACACTGCCCAACTTTCTGCAGGGACATTGTGTCAAAAAAACAATCTAAGAACATTTCCAGATGACAGGCCAGTTACTAGAACAACCATTTAACAACTGGATTCATCTAAAAAGCTTAATAACATGGAAAAGTCAATACAGGTTTTTAAAACACCTTTATTTATATGAACCAGACATGGTGTTTTGTTTTTAAAGGGTTTTTATTTCAAGATTGAATTTATGCAACAGAAAGATGTAATAATGCAATCTTTCCCATAGGTCAGCCTTTAGGATGTCAAAACATAGCGTTCCCCATATTAATCAGAGAGAAATGCTACTTTGAAATAATTGTAAATTCATTAGAAGTTTGTTTAAAATTTTGTGTTTAGAAACACACAACGTCAGTTTAAAGTTTAAGACAGAAATCTTTTTTTATTTCCCAATGCCTGTCTCTACTGATAGCAGTCAATGTTATTTTCATTTTCCCCAACTCTATTGCACTAGTATCTAATCCAGACAATTGAGAGCATCTTCTTTTTTATCAGGTTTTACTGTGGTGAGGAGTCTTTTATATGATACAGGAGTAAAATCCTAGATGATACTCTAAGAATTTAATTTTGCATAAAAGCCCTGCAAGACTTGCAGCGTGTATGTCATCAGTCAGAATAAATCCAACAAAATAATGCCAAGTGAGGCATTCAGAATGTTGTTATTTAAAACTACTGCTGGTGTATGTTATTGTATAAACGGGTATTTTTTTGTTGTAAAATAACTGAGTTGAAAGCTGAATATGTAGGACAAAGTATCTACATACCCACATCAACCATGAAAAAAGGAGCTGGGCAATTCTGTGAATTCAAATTCCATAAAATGCTCATATAGTCTGCTATTAATGAACATATTTTTGTGTATGCATTTTCTAATTAAAAAGCATAGCTACTGCATGCGCTTTGATTAAATAGCTCATAGAATTACAGAAGGTTTTCCTGAAGTAACAGACGCTGTTTATTTTCAATACTAAATTCTGGCAGCTACTCTGCTGTTATCTTTTAATTTTGTCTCAGCTTCTTCGCCTTACTTGATCAGTCACTGGTTTCATAGTTGTTATATTGGCCTAGTTAGGTGACTGTGGCCTAACACCAAAATCAATACGTTTTTCATATTTGAAGTGTGCAGTTAGTGAGAAGTGCTAGTAAAAATAGTTTAAAAAGCATTTCAAAACTAGCCATTCCAAAGTCAGAATTTCAAGGCAGGCTTCCTCTTGTCAGTCTGAGATTGCTGAGACACTGAATTCCATAACCAGAGACAATTTAGGCAACAGCCTCTAAAGTAAATATTAAACTAAGGTAATGGAAAGACAAAGCTATTTTGAGGGAGAGACTTTGGGGAGCAGTGATTAACACTGACTTTAAAACCAAGGCAGTCAAAGAGGTGGGGAGGAAATGAGTTGATATTAGTAAGACTCGTCACTTAACTGCAGAGCAGAAATTGTTAGAAAGCTGAATAATTCTTTTAGACGTTGCCCGAATATGTGAACCTGTCCATGTTAGAACTGTGCTTTTTGCAGTCACTGACACTTTGGTTGTTTACTGAGACACCTCCTGGGGAGAGATGAGTTTAGTGGGCTGTACCGTAACAAATTCTGATATGAGGGTGCTCCCAATTAAACCCTTGTGCTCTCACTGGAGTGTTGAAGTATACAAATGAATGCAAGGATGAATGAAATAATTTCAAATATAAAAAGCGCTAGACTAGAATAGTTTTGTTAGAAGAGACCTACAACGATCATCTAGTCCAGGCCACTGCTTTGGCCTTGCCAATGAGAGAAAGACCTGTAATCAAGGAAAAAGATCTTTAAATGTCTGAAAACATGTGGTTTTTTTTCAAAGGAGAGACAATGAGAGTGAGTGAGAGCAACTTCTGAAAAATTGCTTTACCAACCCCATGAGCCAGGTGTGCAATAGGAACTTTAACTAAAATAGGGCACAGAGTCAAACTCTTATATATTCTGAAAAATTCTTTGTGGAACTTTTTGCTTTTCTAAAATGAGAAGTGTCAGTCAATGTGAAAATGCCTGGAGGATAAACAGTCGTAGTACCCACATCTTTTCTTTCTTCTTTCCAACTATTCTGACTTGGATAGCAGTGAAATCATAGTGGTCGTCTTCATTTGAAAGTATGCTGGAGAAATTAAAACCAGCACCTAAAACTGCATTGAGGTATCCAGGGGTGAAGCTTGTGCAGAGAGAGGGCCAGAATCCTTGTAAACAGGGTTTTAGGTATTTAAGCAGTGGAAAAAATCTCATTAGCCTCCTATACTTGTGTTAATATCAGAGAATAACACAGGGCTTAAACCCATGCATTTATTGTGCATGTTGTGGTCTATGTTTGCTTCACATTGTGACTGTTATGTGAGAGCAGTGACAAGGATGGGCTGGAGCGGGAGAACCCATGCCCTCCCTGCATGTAAGAAGACTAGGGCGCAGCATTTGACTCAAAGATGAGGCTTTCAAACTGGAAAGGCAGTACAGCCTCAGCCAGTGTGAATCACAGGCAGCTAAATATCCTTAAAAATCTGAATTAAATATTCTCAGCTCCTTATGTAAAGAGAAGTCACTGCTCTCAGCTGAATTCAATAGTGCCCCAAAGTCAGGATTGCTTAGATGACTGTAATGCTTTATATTGGTCAGGCAGTGTTGGCTCTTTTGCTTAAAGGGAATGTTCCCTAGGCATCACAAGCATGGAGATAAGCATTCAGTTTCTGCTAAAAACGAACCTAGTGTAATAATCCTCATGTTTTGTGAATATGTATTCTATGAAATCAGTAGCATCATGTCAGTGAAGAATGGGACCACACCCAAAGTCATTAGAAAGATAGAGATTACATTTTGAGAAAATAACTTCATTTTGAGGGAAGTGGCACAGCAGGTAGATTTTGGCTGTTATGCACAATGGTGTTATCTTTTGAATGAGGCACTTCTCCCTGAACAATCAGCCCTATCATTGCAATAATAAGCCTGTGATAAAACTGATTATATTTTTTTCGGTCACCGCAGTTAAACAGAAGAGGCGAAGCTGTTAACTACTGCAATCTGCTGTCCCTTTTAAAATCCTGTAAAGATGGCAGACACTTATGTTAAACACAGTGGATTGTTGGTAAAGTTAACCGTGTGCATCCAGAAGTGGCAGAATATGGACTAAGGTGCAACCTCAATCTGTGCTGTAATAAAGTAGCTGTTCATCTGTGGTCAGAGATCGTCATGAAAGACCTTGAGTTCCTTCACTTTATTTTGCAGAAAGGCCATCAGACAGCTTTGCATCATCTAACTCTATCAATCAAGGACCTCAACCACTGCATTCTGCTGAAAGCTTTCCTGTTTGGCTCTGTTTTTCACAGACAGCTCAATAACTTGTCTGTGGAGCTGTGATAAATGTACCATGTGCTTCTAAACTGTCTCTTTAACACTGAACTGAATTTCAACTTGTAATGCTTGTGACTAATTGTTTTCATCAGAAACATTTTATTTATTTCCAATTATTATTCCATAGTCCCTGATTATCCCTTTTTTCATTCGTTCTCCATCCCTGTGTGTGATGGACTACTAGAAAACTACATTTTACTCAGTGAATAAGCTGCATAGTATAAAGAATAAAATTAAAGTGAACCTATATGAACAAAAAATATAAATTTCTAATACTTTTTTTTTAAGCAAAGTATATACTAAGCTGGTTTTTAAATATAGATTTTCTTACCTCTGATTTGTGAGCCAGTCCTAAGTGCTTCTTTCAGTATATATAAAACTAGGGCTGGTATCACAGAACCTCATGCTATTTGGGCACAACTGTCTGTTTTTGCTGAGGAGGCCCAAAATAGAGCTATTACGGCAAATGAATAACTTCTCACTCTGAAAGAAGGCGGTTCTTTTAGATCAGGTTGTAGGTCAATGGCAGGGCAGGGTGAGGAAACTCATATTGCAGCTGTCTGCAAATGAGCTTCACTCCTGATACAGTATAAAAAGGACTTCAAGGTTGGTAAAGGTTAAAAATTGGATAAGGGGACAAACATGTAAAATACGGGGAGGCAGAAGAGTTTTCATAGTTGCACACAAAGTCCACGGGTGATTGTGTAGCTTATACATTTTTAGCACTTAGAACTTAATGTCAGTCTTTGCTTTCAGATTTTGTAAGACCATAAGTGCAGTTTAGTGATGAGAAAGACTGATGATTTTTTGACAAAAAAAAAAAGCATGTAATGTGTTGTAGTAAAAGTCCTAATAAGGAATGCATGAAAAAGCCTTGTGTTTTGGATTGTTAGACATCTTGGAGCTTATGAGCAGAGAAGCTATTCCTTTGAAATAAAAAAAAAAATAAATGATTGCAGTGTGTTTATCACTGTGATAAAGTGCAAGTTCTGCTTAGAAAATTCTCAGCTGATTAATTCATGTAACTTGCAAAACTGTAGTATGCATTGAGGATCAAAGTAAAACGTAATCTTTTCAGGGGGAAATGGCATATGAAATGACTTCTTAATAAAAAATAAGCCGCAGATGGCAGAATCTGTTCTGGGATATATGAATGTGGCTCCTATCAAGCATAATTGTGCTAAAAACCAGCAATTAGGACTTCAATTTGGCGCAAAGTTACATTAAAACATACCAAAATGAAGAACTCTTTTTCTTTTTTTTTTTTTTTTTTTTTTTTTTACTTTTCTCTGTAGTGGTTTTAGTAGGAGAAGAAGAAAGAGCGCAAGGTGTGTTTAATTGCTTTTGGGAATATGCTATTCCAGGGTAAGAAGAATAAATATTGTACACTCTGGAAAGCATGTTGATTTTTGGTGGACAGCACTAATTTACACATTCCTCATTTAGAGCACAGAGGTAATACTAAAAATGGATCCTTTGGTGTCTGTAGTAAAAAATACATATACTGGGACAATTCTCATTATCCATGTCACTGCATAAATGTGCAGAATAAAAAATAAAATGGAATGGCATTGTTGTACTGCATGATAAGCAGGACAAGTGGTGGCAAACGGCAGCCCCACCATACGTTAGCTGTCACACTCTGCAACTACAATGGCACAGGGGCAGAGTGTACCTCAGAGGACAGCTGGGAGATTTGTTTAACAAATTTAGTGTGTAGGACCTATCTGGAATGATTTTCTGTGAGAGAATTATTCCCTGTTACTACAGTGCCAGTTGGGTACAGTAACCTTTCTGACTTCTCCTTCCCATACTTACACCCTTGCGAGCCCATAGCGAGATCCAATCTGTATGACGCATCTCTTGCTCCTGCTGAGCAAAGCCAAATAGAATTTCTGCTTATAGGTGATCCCACTAAGTGAATCCCTTGAGCTCCTCCTCTCTCTCTCTGATTAAAGCATTTTCAGATGTTGGTTAAGAGATGTGTCTCAAAACTGTGACTCTAATTCCAGGCTGCACTGTTCTGCTACACACTGTTTTACCAGTAAACAATTAACATAAGCCCTGCTGATTTACGTAATGAAAGATTTGGCCTGCTAGGCAGAAGCTTCTGCTGGTGCACAGCTTTGTAGGGTCTTGTTGGGGGGTAATAGGTATGAAGCTATTGTGAACAACTCTTTGTTGACTTCCAAAATGACTTTTACACTCATAGCTATAAAATAGAGCAACCATAAAATAAACTGGCTGGGTTTTTTTTTTCCTTTTATGATATTTTCCAAAGATCCCAGATATACTCCTTTTTGGAGAGAGATGTGCCTTTGGAATACCAAGACGCTGTTCAGGAGAGGGGAGCAGGGAAGGAATTAAATTAGGAGCACAACTATATATGAGACACTGCTTGCACACTATAGAGCTCATGTTATTGTAAAGCAGAGTGAATGTAATGTTTTTAAGGAAATTTAGAAGACTCATAAAAATACAGATATTATCTAGTGGCAGGAAAGAAATCAAAGCAAGACTGAGTACATTTTACAGATGCACTGGATGCAGTAAGAAATTCTTTCCCTTGTGGAGGCTTCTGCCATCTTAAATACATGAAGCAAAGCTAGAGGCAGACTTTTGAGCAACTTTTATAATCTAATCTATTTATAATCAAATTTTATTTCAATTGCATGCAGGCTGGGAGTGCAGGAGCTGGTTACTGTTGCTGGTTCCCTAAATGAATGCACTAAGATTTAGAAGCTCGGCTCACTAACAATGAGTTTAATTGGTATCTACACACAGTACTGAAATCCCAAAATTGTATTCCAGGCACACACTTGACTCAGTGAAAAATTGGGATAGATTATGTAGAGACAGTGTGTAATTCCCCTTGCAAAGTCCTCACAAGTGCAGAGGGAGGACGTGTGGTCAAGACAATCCTTTGCGCTAGCCACCCTAACTATTGGCTGCTACATGGTCTTTAGAGGCAGTGATAAATTTGAGGGTAGTCATCTGACTTGCCTTAATCAGCACTGATTAAAAAGATCTAAATGGCTCCTGGCAGCCCCTGGATCAGAAGGATACAGATGCTCTCTCCCTAGTGGTATGCCAGTCACCACTGTGGAGGTAAATTCCATCTATAAATGTCAGGGGTAACATGTCGGTCAAAAGTTGTACAGGTGTACAGAAGAGCTGATACACTGAGAAGGTGTAAGAAGAATATAAATAACACTGCAAATATTACAAAGTTATTACGTACATTGATTGTGGGGCCTTTTGGGGAGATCATGTTCTTTTCTGTTGACTGTCTCTGAAAAGATACGGCATATATAGAGGAGAGCTTAAAGATAGGCAAGAAAAATTAACAGGCTTCTGTATAAGTAATTTAAAAAGCTGGTTAGTTTAAAGAGGCAATAAATAGGAAAGAATGTTGTAGAAGTATACAGCATTCCAATTGGTTTGGAAAAAGTAAATCAGCCACTCATCCTTTTTTATTCTTTCTCATAATTCCAGAACATGCAGACATGCAGTTAAACTGAAAGACTGAAGCTTTTAAAAGCTCAGAAGCAAATGTTTCTTCGTCATACGTAGTGCCTCAAATTCCCCTTCAATGAAATGGGGCAGCATTATTTTCTCCATCTCCACCAAATATTGAAAGTTTCCGAGTTCTTAAACGCCAGTTGCTATGCAAGTTAAAATTAACTTATGCAAAATAATACAGAATTGAATAGAGCACACTAACTTTTCTGTGGAGTCTTTAATGTAGCCTCTATCTAGACTTCAGTGTCTAAAGGACATCCTCCATAAAAGTAATTATGGTGACTTTAAAAAGACATAGTAAAGCTCCTATAGCTTTTGTAGTTCCTGTAGCTAATTGTATTCACAGTGGAGTATTTAGACAGCGGGAGAACCCAAGCAGTTATCTTTCCTTACAAAGCAGAGCTCAAAAAACCTCCAACAAAGGTATTTAGAAATTTGGCCTTACATTGCTAATTCATGCAGAACATAAGCAAACGTGGGTATATTCCTGGAAATGTGTGCTGTAGTGTACCTGGGGAATGAGGTGGCAGTTTGTGGAGCTCAGACCCAGCACCCAGGGTGAAGTCAAAACGCAGGGTTTCCAGGGGCTGGAATGGAGTAGTGACCCTAGGCCATTTGCGCAGTGAAATCTAACGGTGGGTGAAAGAACGAATTCTAGTATACTGCCACCTCTTCTTCATGAACCACCTACTTTGTAACACTTTTTGAGTGGAACTGTTGATGAAGTGATCAGGAGAAAATTGCTCTTGGCCTTGCATGCTCTAGGATTCTCTTTTACTCACTGAGGAAGAAATATGTTATCTTGAATTTAAATAAAATAAATTTAAACTTAAAAGCAATTTTTGTTGACTTGTATTAAATGAGGTGCCAAACAAATGCACTATCGAAGTATATCTCTTCAAAGTACATCCACTGAATGGGAACCATAGTAATGTGAAGAGAAAAGACCTTAAAGGAAATGCTAGTCAGGTATTATATTTTGTGGTTAAAGGCCATCTAGGAGAAGCAGTAAAATAATCGCTGTAGTGAGGATTACCATGTATGTCGTATTACACCTCACTGTAAATATTGCTTTAATTTTTTATGGCACAGATTATTTGTAACTTTATTTTATATACTGCATAGCACTTAAATGTCACTGGATCTAAAACCCTTATCTAGGAAGCTCATTAGTTGAGCTGTCTGCGTCTGTATATCTGCCATCAGCATCTGGTGAGAGGGCTGCTGCTGACCCTGCCAGACTTGGGTCATGAGGTCAGCAGGTCTCATTTATTATTCAAAATTGCTTTCTGACCTTTTATCAGCTAGGTCAAAGAATGCCGCATTCTCCTTGGTTGAATTTTATAGTGAAATCAGTATCATGCGTGGATAATGTAATTACCAATTCATGTGAATCTCATCCCTCTCTCTCCAAAAATGTACTCACTTTGGGGTTGATGAAGTTCGAAGAGTTGCTTGTACAAATCCATGTACGCTCCAAGACCACACATATACCTTGTCATCCTTGTGCAGTAACACATGTAGCTTCACATCTAATTCATGCTTCAAATCGTGCATCTACTTTCCGCTGTCATGGTACTGAGACAGCTAAAGGTAGAGCTCCATAGTTAACAGATGACTGCTCATTTTTACCACTCCCATTCTTTTGAATAGATTCCTTTTCACTGTTTATATATTCAATATACATATTCAATATATTTTCAGTAGTAACTATATCTCCCCCTTCAGCTGCGCACATGTATCAGTTGAATATAAGAGAACTTAGAAGAACTGTAAACCAAGAAAAGCCAATAAATATGAAGACGGTTTTCTTGGAGATTATAACAGATTCTGGAAACAAAAAACACTGAGAGTCCAAAATATTTTTAAAAATATTTTTTGGTTACAGATACAATCTAGATCCAGGAAATTGCTATCCAGCATGATTTCAGTCCCAAGCAGAATCATGAATGCCTCTGGCAAAATTGACAAGGAACTGATGATTTGAAAATTTTGTTCTATGGTGAATAAATAGGAACCATAAATGACATGACAATAAGAAAAATATTTTTGGAGTTTTAGAACACTAAACTTTGAAGAGAAAATTAGCCATCAGCTCTTAACCAGCCATACTACAGTATGGAAAATTGGAAACCATAAATGGCAGATTGATTCTTAAAGGGAGCTGTGCAGTTCAGCATTATTCCTCTGGAATGATTTCATCCTTTTTAAAAGAAGGAGCCAAAGGTCACATTGGTCTTGCCCTTGAAGCAGACAATATGAGATGTCAGCTTGTGCTTTCTGACACTGCGTATGATGAATAACCTTGACACAGTAATAAACAAATAACCTATATTAACGTTTATAAGCACGGTGAAGTATTAATGCAATATATACTTCAACAGTATGTTGTGAATATACAGCTTCCATAGAAATGGATTTCCTCTAGTAATACTGTAGTAAATTTATGGTTTGTTAAATATTGCTGCAAAATACATGTTCTTTAAGTTACAGAATGTATACATATCTGAAATATGGCCAACCATATGTACATAAATTAAGAGAAGTACTTTACAGAAGCAGGCACTGAATTACAATTATGCAAAAACCCTGAACATCAGTATTCGTAGAGATACTCAAATTGGTGTGAAAAGTTTATTTTTAGTGTTTCAAATACTTGCAATTAATTGTCTCTAAGTGCAGCTCTGTCATAAATCAGTATTCAGTAAGGTTATCAGCTATTCTCTTTTGGTATTTCCAGTAGCAGGGAAAAACAATTGTGTACTGGTAAGATGTCAAGGTGTATATAATGTTTGGTTGGAATGAGGTGTTTTCCTCTAAATGTGTGAAGCTGGGAGTTCAGTTGTTGTGGGGAGAATTATAGAATGGTGTAGGAGCCTTTTTAACAAATTCCTTAACTTTAAGAATAGTCGTGTACTATTTATAGCTGTCTTCATGGCACATTAAGGTTTTTTGTGGGTGGGTTTTTTTTTTAACTGAAAACTAAACAAAGCTATTGGATATTAATGAAATGCAGGCTAACATTAGAGGGTGGTACTTAGCCCTGTGCGGAGTTTGAAGTACAGAGTTTCTCTTGTTCATAAGCAATATCTGTATCTTAATTGTAGACATAATTTTTGTTTGCTTTTAACTACAAACCATGCTCCCAAACAAGTAATCTATTTCTAGTATAGACGAGCTGTGTTGAGATTTCTCTATATTCTTTCTGAATCTTTTAGAGACATCTCCGTGTACTGTTACATGTGAGTTAACCCCAGGTCCTACTCCAGCCTTCGTTATTACGCAAACTGGATTGTAGTCATGGTACAATAAATATTCACCATATGTGACAGTTTGAGAAACACCTTGTGTCTTAACACTTGCAAAATACTCTAGCACATATCCCAGTGTACTTTACAAAGTGAAAAAAGGCATCTGTCGTTCTTCCTCCTGCATGTTATGAATGTTACATGTCCACGAAAGATATTTTGCGGGAGCTGTGTGTACAGAGAAGATCAATGATATGTTTCATAGTATCATAAATACGTTCCAAAGGTTCTAAAATTTAGATTGGAGGAACGTGGAGAATGGCATGCCATTGCTGTAGATGAAAGAAACCAAGACTGCTAGTTAGAAGTCAAAAGCTGTTGTACACTGCAGATATTAAATGAGACAAAAAATGTATAGAAAACAGTACGTAGATTAGTGAAAAAAGTTTTATCTTCATCTTTTAACAAACATTTAACTGCTCATAGATTGACATGCCTTTACACTTATCCATCATTATTTCTACTGTTAAGTAGGGTTAAGTACTAGAACTAAATGAACAAAGAGAAAGGACAGTCCTGCTGTTGTCTTTACATTAAGTGTTAAGTGAAACTGCTTAAGAAGTGCAAAGGAAAGGAAAGAAAATGAACATACATCCAAAAGAGTGTGCAGTCCCAAAGAAACTAATTTTAAAAAATCTGCTCTTTAGTGGGTGGCATGGTAAGAATAAAAAATAAGACAACAAGGAAAGTGAGCCCTGACTATTCATTTGCACTCAATAGCTGTCTTCTGAACTAAACCAAACCAAGTGGTTGGTTCTTCTAAACCACATTTTCACTTTCCTTTAGTTCTGAATGGCTGAGTGATTCCCTTGGAACGGGGCTTGAAGTGGCAGCCGTGAATGCAACTATAAAAGTGTGAGCTCCAGATTATGTGTTTATAATACTACAGTATGGTAATACTGCTGTGATCCCAATTTTGTAAACCTAAATTTAACTCTTCACATGGATAGAATTATTTTAATCTGTTCTTTAGCCTTTCAGTTTTTCCTAGGATCAAAGGGTGTCTCTAAGTGAATTAACAAACCTAGGTACTAAGTGCTTTACACAAACAGCAAATCTGGTTGTGTACTTTTGAAGTCCAATAGGGCACATGCACTGTAGATATTTTTTCATTTACTGCCACAAGAATTCTTGCAATTCTGTAACAATGTAAAAATGTAAAGTGGAGCTCTCTTGGCAGAGGTAGGCTGTTCTCCTCTGGAAGAAGCATCGTGTTATGGGAGCAGTTTATAGCTTGAAGCTCACCTGCATTTGTTATTTGGCTGTGATGAAGGATGTGCAAAGACTGGAGTGCCTATGAGCTTCAGCGGGCTTTGTGCATTTAACAGTCATTGAAATCAGGTATACTGCTGTGCTACAGCTTTGTAGTCTCAAATCATTGGACTAAGGCTAAGGCTTTATGTTGGAGCTGAAGAGTTTATTTGGATTGCTTTGGAAAAGATTAGGCAGATTCCAGAGTGTCAGTTATATTCTGGTGAAAGTGAACTTCTGCTCTTTTGAATGTAGTTGTGGAAAGTTGACTTACTTCTACAATATCTGTTCTAATCCTTTTTACACATCCATTAGAATTTCTATGCTGCTTGCTTCATCCTAGCCACCTTGGCCAAACTCAGGTTGTGGTAAATCAAGAGCAGCTCTATTGCTTTTGATAAAACTTGCACCTAGTTAACACAAAGGTGAACTCAGTGCCCTGAGCAGGCAGTGAGCGTTCTGTGATTTATTTTACAAGAAAACTGTGTTCTTTGTTAATTATGCTACAGCAATTGCATTGTGCTTTTGAAACTGCAGTCAAGGTCCTGCTGCACATTTGTACCTTTTTTCTGCAGGAGCCCTTTTGGCATTTCCACTTCACTCATTTTATGAGCTGGAGTGCAACCTTTAGTGATCTCCTGAACTGGCAGGTTTGTTTCCTGAAATACTAAATTTGTTTTTATCCTTCCATATGTAGAGGATGGATACATCCTCTGTCCCTAGATTCACCTCTGATTGTGCAGACAAGCTGGTAGTTGAAAGCATATAGGAACAGAAACAAATCAACCAGTAAAAGGGAAGAATACCAGCAATACAATTTGAAGTACCTAAAGGAGACAGGTAGGACTCTTCCATATAGAATTTCTTGTCGAGGACTGGATCATCTCCAAATAGTGTATGCCTACCTTTTCTATGTGTGAATTGGAATACAGATGTGCATAAATACACAACACCCTGGAACAGGTAGATTTCAGAATACGTAAATAAAGATATTCCGGATACTTTTGACTAGGTATATTGCAAAAAGCAATAGAAATCTTTGCTTTCAGAATTAACAAGAAACTAATGATCAGACATCAACGAAAAATCAAATTCTAACCGGTGACTTGGCTACCACAATAATGCACCCAGTGAATATACTGTTGTTTCACCAGCCTTCATAATTTTATAGCAAATCTTGTGGTACCTTGTGTGTTTCTTTTCTGAAAGTCCCAGTTCTTATAGGAAAGTGATAATATGAAAGCATTAACTTACTACTAAAAGCAAAAGAAACCTGGAGAAAATTATATCTTCCTGAGGAATAAAAGCTCAACACAGAAAAAGGCTAGCACTTAAAAAAAAAGTGAAAAAGAACCTAAATAAAACTTTTTTTAAAAAAAAAGCAAACCTCATACCTGTGAACACGAGTCTTATGCTGAAAATAGGCAGTACCAACACTGATCGCAAACTTTTAAGTTTGGCAGCAGTGAGCAGCATGCTCGTTACATTTGACCAACCTTATTTAAGCAAAGTGCAATGAATTTGACATTTTAAAAAATCCTGCCACTTCTCCATCTAGATTGTTTCTGCCTCACGCTCTCTTTTAGCACTTGAATGCACAAAAGAGAGCATGGAAGTGCTCACACTTGTGTTTCTCCTTGGCTCTTCATCCCCCCGTGGAGCTTAACTCCACTAAGATGACGGTCTTGTACCATGTTTGACCTATCAACAGCAAATCATCTGCATTTTTTGGAACTATGCTTTTTAGTTCCTTGCAGGTATGGTTTCACATAGCCTACGAACCACAGAGACACTTGTCAGTCACCTCCTTAGATGTCCATCTTCTTGGAAGTGCCTGTAGTGTCTGTCTTTCCTCTTTATTACCCATCTCAAAGTGGAAGGTCCAGGCTGTTTTGTCCACTTACAGATACATCTTGCTGATGGCCTGAAGAATGAAGTCGAGCATAGGTGAATAGAGTGAAGGTGTAGTATTAGACAGGGGTCATCTTTTACTCACTAAGTACTTCACAGCTCCTTGCTTATCTACTCATTTGAGGGAGTGCCACATTCATTTTCTGGACATACATCCCGTGGTGCTTAAAGGGGAGACTCTGTTTCCCAAACCTGTGTCTGTTTTGTGGTAACTGAAACAGATGGTCCACATTCATTACTGATATAATTATGTATCATCCATTAGTTCAACAGTGCACCTTTCTGATACTTATAGATAACAACAAAAATTGCTTATTAATTCCCAGAATAGTAATGTCCAGGTTTTGTTGTCAATCGCATCAGGAAAGTAGCTGCCTTGAAATTAATCCAGATTCATGCTTCTGTAGCACAGCCCAGAGTCATTGTCCATATATACAAAATATATAGATTTCCAAAATGTAGATTTCCAGCTACACAAAAAAGGGACAGCAACTCATGGTAGCTGGTGTTTGGGAAAAAATACAAAATGATATAAGTTTGTCAGATGCTAGTTTGCTTCTCTGCACGCCAGTTCACTACAAATCTTAACCATGTAACTGGAAATCATTAATTAAATCCTGTGCAGCCAAGAATCATGCATAATGTAACACAGCTACTGCAAACAGTTAGCTCCTGATCATTTAAATTTCCTTCTTGCTCTTAGAGACATGAGGAGCCTGTATTTGAAGTAGTCCCTGATGAGATTTTGCTTTTACATCCTTGGACAATGTCCTTGTGCATATTTATAGGACAAAGTAGAAGGATTACATATGTGTTTTATGGTATCAACTGTAATAATTTAAAAAATACGTACCGTGGGGCAAAATGGTCACATAAGCACACCTCAAAATCTTTTGACTGTACGGAAAAAAAGTGGCCTAATGATCTAAGCCTTTAAGTAATAATGCCATGATTGGGTCATGTGCATGAGATCGCCACTTTTAAATTGAACATGCATTTCCACCTGAAAGATAGGATTTCCATATCTCCTATTAATTTTTATGACGAGGATTTTAGTAAGCCGTCCACTCTGTTGGGCAGCGTTATTTCTATAGTGCTGTCATGTTAGTGGTGAGAATAGATAGGCGCTGCAAATGTTCAAAAAGGCAATTTGTTTAAAGGACAGGGACAGAAGAAGGAGGAAGTGGACTTCACAAATTAAAAACTGCACAGCAGTTTCACTGCAAACCATCTACTGGTCATACAGTACTATCCAATTAATCCATTACTCTTAGAAGAAGAATCCCTGTATATCCAGGTACAATCCTTGCCAAATATCTGGACACAATCATAGGCTTTTAGGATTACAAGTAACATAATAAAGGATAATGATCAAAAATTAAGCACACCAATACAGAATGCTTGGGTTAACTGGGCCTGCCATGTGCACTATAAGGCAGCAGTCTGTTAGGTTTAAAGTGAGATTAAGGAGTTGTGTAACCTGCAATTATGCTGTTTTTCATTAAAAAAATAAGATGATTGGGCTCAGTAGGGCCCTTCCTTATATTTACCTCTGTTTAATTGGATTGGGAACTGCTTAAACATCTTTGAGTTGGAGCTTATAAGAAGATGATCCCAGCTGTTTTTCGAAGCTTAAGACAGCAGGCAGACAACATGATCATGTCAAGACTCATACTAAAGCCTTAATCCTACTTTTTCATCAACTAGCACTACAGCTGAGTCTTTAACCTCCTAAGTACTAAATGTGCTTTGGATCTCTCACAATACATTTGCTGTCAAATGTTATTGTCTAATAATATTAATTTTTGCTTCTTTTCTGAGAAGGACTGTAAAGAATAGTCTCTGCCTATCTGAATTTGGAGAGCTATAGCGTAAGCCTGGATTTTCAGTCCTTTTAAAACTACAATTTATAAGCTTGCACCTATTGAAGTCTGTTGTTCTCTTTGGAGGGGAGGAATTGCCTTTGACCTGTACCTCACCTTGTTATAACGTAAAGCCCAGTATATTGGTAACTATTTTTTCATTGTGCATGTATCACTAGATTGAATATAGTTTTCAATAGGAAAGAAATGGCAACAGCTTTAGTTTTATTCGAGTCTTTTTTCTAGGCACTGTTAGCATGACCAGAAGAAATTTTCCAGATTCCTAGGCTCAAAACTTGCTAACCAGAGCATTATTTAGTTTGATAATCCTGGAGTTGCATAAAGATTCAGTGTTCTAATGAGTTTTTCCTGCATCTGTTAATAGTATCTTTACAATGCAATAATCTCCTTTCTTTTTCTTTTTCTTTTTCTTTTTCTTTTTCTTTTTCTTTTTCTTTTTCTTTTTCTTTTTCTTTTTCTTTTTCTTTTTCTTTTTCTTTTTCTTTTTCTTTTTCTTTTTCTTTTTCTTTTTCTTTTTCTTTTTCTTTTTCTTTTTCTTTTCTGTCGGGTAGTGCTCCGATTTGTTCTAGTGACACAAGGCTGCCAGCAGGAAAGCAAGCGTAGTTAATGCTCAGCTGCTCAAACCAGTCAAGCAAGCTAGCAAGTCCCAGCTGTGCTACTTGATGTTTTTTGATTGCACCTAGTCCTCAATCTGTGAACTGTTTTCTGGACTTAGATTCATCAAGCTCTGCCGCTTTAAAAACTCATGCAGGCAGGCATCCTAGGATATGCCATTATAAGCTGCTGCCAGGGGATCTTCTAGGAGATAAATGGAATCTGTGTGAAGTAAATTAGTGTGAACCAGTCAATCTGTGTGTCAGCCTTGAGCCACATCCATGGGTAACTAGCTTGCTGACTGAAAAGTCCACTGTCTTTTGCCAATCAGAGGTTTCAGCCACCAGGAAGCAGTCCTATACAACATTAGTTTCTTGGAATAAAGCCTGTTTGACCAGCTAGTGAAACTCTTCAGTATACAGTACTGTACTGCCCGCGTTTACTTATTGCTTACAATTGAAGTGAAAATCTTTTAAAGTCAGATAACATTTTAACAGTAGGGAGCATCACAGAAATGTCTTGGAAATAAGTACTTCCACTTTCATACAGCAGCCATTCAGCAGAGTCATGCTGGGCGGCAGTTGGCTTTACCTCCCTATCACTAATACATCTTCAAGGCCATAATGCAAAATAATAACAATAATCTGGCCAGAAGAGGTTAATAAAGAGGCTCTGAGTGTATTTTTTTTCCCATGGATTAAGCTATTTGGACAGCTTTGATCGAGAGAAGGGAAGAGTATGCAAGCCATAACATTCACATTATGCACAGGGATATGTCAGTGTCATAACGGTGCTGCACACTTTTGT
The DNA here is from genome assembly GCF_963924245.1 of Chroicocephalus ridibundus. Taxonomy (NCBI): domain Eukaryota; kingdom Metazoa; phylum Chordata; class Aves; order Charadriiformes; family Laridae; genus Chroicocephalus; species Chroicocephalus ridibundus. Next base: position 35,985,696 of record NC_086292.1, read on the forward strand.
TTCATTTCGGTGTTAAAAGCAATTGAGGCAATCCACAGCTAGAATTCCTCTGTAGAAAGGGACGGAACCAGCATCCTCTGAAAATTCCCTGATTAATGGTTTTAGACTTGAATACCAAATTGATTGCTGTCATGAAAATAATAATGTCAATGCCATCAATAATGCGATTTAAAAAATAGGAAGTATTTCTTTCTTTGTTTGTTGTTTTTACAGAAGCTACCGATACACTGATAGGCAGTCATATGTGCAATTCATACCCTCCCACGCCATTGATCTAATGTGCAGAAACCAGGGGGGATTTTGATATATATTTTTAGAATATTGGACAGGTGAGGAGATATTATATACTTTAATTAAAAAAGAAACTAATTATCTAGTAACTATCAGAACTGAAAATTGGCCTTCTTTGCTAATTCCTGTAAAAATTGTTTTTCTATTCTCTCCCAGTTACTGGTTGAAAAAAAATAATGAGAGGGATAAAGAATGTTGATCAAATGTAATCACTTAATTCAGTCTTACTGAATATGCACTACCACGCATTTAGGGAACTGAAAAAAAAAGAAATTTGGGCTTTCTAGATGGGGACATCATTGAGAAGAAAAAGCAGTGTATAACGATAGAATTAATTAAAGACAGTTTGAGGTTACGTTTTCCTTTTTTAAATCCTCCTAAGTTTTACAGAAGCATATGCTTCAGAACTGTGCAGTAAATGGTGTGTGGGATTTTATGGGAAAGTATTTTATTTCTTGCAGCAGAACCCACTGAGACAAATTTAACTAGTTAGGTGTTTTATTATATATACTACACAGAATACATGGACAGATTCCAGTATAAATCACAACTAAGATCAAGACAACTGCTTTAAAATTGAGTGAATGTTTCATTGCACTAATGAAACAAAAATGGGATGTCCTTTGAGAGCATAATTTGTTACATGCCATTATATTTTAGTTGAGAGAAGTAGGGAAGTCCCTCTGGGTGAATAAAACTTCAAGGTATATTGGGAAAAGAATCACTGAAAATTTCTGGTTTCCTGTCTGGAGTAATGCTGTCCTCATAGATATGGGGAGGGAGGATGAATGGAGTTTCAGGAGTTTTTTATTTAAAATATATAAAAACTTTAAAAGAAATTTCACTCTTACAGAAGGAAAAATGTTCTTTAGTTGCAATTCACTTAGTGAGTGGAATGAGTTTCGTTTGCACGTGGCTTCACAGAGTGCAAGAGCAAGCTCTGGCTTCCCCAGGCGCTTGGGTTAGTGTTTCTGCAGACTGCGCCCTGCACTGTAATATTAGGCCCTACTTCTGCATTCAGTGGAATGGATTTAAGTTACTGTAGCTTCCGTTTTGACTGCTGCCATTCTGGCTTATTTCAAGGACGGTTCCAACTTCCATATGCTGCAGCATTCACTTTAGAATAATAAAGTGTTTCTCCGGGTTAATTTCTTAATCTCTCTTTTTAAAATTAAAATGTAATGAAAACTGAGCGAATGTGATATTTAATCATCAGAAGATAATAACCAGCCATTCTCAATTAAATGACAACTACATACATTGGTGCAGGTTTTTTTAAATGACACTAAAAATTATGAAATGACCAGCAACTGATGTCTTCTGTCAGTGAGATGAATTAGTGGTTTATATGGCCTGAGAAATGGTCTGGAAAAAAAAAAATAGGGTTCAATTCAATAAGGATAAGAGCAAGGATCTAGGCTGAGGTAGGATTAATCTTCTGCAAAGAGGCAGGATGGGGGAGAAATAGCAAGGTAACAGTTCCTCAGAAAAGAATCTGGATCACAAGCTGAGCATGAGTCAATGGTGTTCATGCGGTGGCAACAAACCCCACACCAGGCTCTGTGCGCAGCAGTATCACCTGTAAAACCGGCAAAGTCCTCCGGGTGCTGTACTCGGCACTGGTGCCGTCAAGGGCACGTCCCCACCCTCTCTGACTCCCTGCCCGGCACCCTCATGGCAGGATGGGTGCTCCACAGCGGGTGGTGTGATTTTGTTACCTGCTTTTTCTGTTTTTAGGTGATTGTAGTAACTGCTGCTATTTCACTTGCCATTTCATGAATGCCTTCTGCATTTCTTTTAATATCAATGAAACAACGGTATCCTTTTAGGTTGACATCAAAATAGATGGAAAAAACTAAGTAGGATAGTAACCCTCAACCTAGAAAAGAGATGGTTGAAAGAGGATAAACCAAAGGACGTTCAATCACAAGCACCACAGAGAGAGTGTGCAGGGCTCCTACGTGTGCCTTTTCTCATACAAGAATAAGTTTCACATTAAGCTAATACGAAACGTGCAAAGAAACAAAAAGAGATGCCCACCGATGTGGTAAAGCTTGCCATGTTAAGGCAAGTTAGGGTGTAGGATGTTAAGGGTGCAAAAATTCTACCTGTTTAAGGGAAAATGAGAGAAGTTTGTGGAACAGAAATCTACTGTCGGTTTTTACAAGTAAAAAAAAAAAAAAATATTTTGGAATTCCCCGTTTCAAATTGGAGTTTAGTGGAAATTTCTGGTGAAGTATTACTGTAGTGTAGTGGACTCTTAGGCTGATGATATTTGGTCTCAGCGAGTACAGCAGTTGTTATGCTTTTTATGGTATCTGTGAAATGTGCTTTTTAAAATAGTACTCAAAGCATTTCTTGCCCAGCTCTCCATCAAGCTTCTTAGATATAATACTGTAAGTGCCTGTAGATCCCATACATCCCAGAAGTGGCATTGAAGCATGATTGTTTTATCCATTTACGAAAATAAAAATATACCAGCATTTTATTTTCCTTTACAGAGCTTTTCATGCAGTTTTATTTAGATTCAGGTTGCTTTGTGTTCTGTATTGGATATATTTATCGCCTATAGCCTATCTTGCCTAATATTTTTGATTGAAAAATAGTTTTTGTTATCCTATCTGCTATTTTTGAATGACAAATAAGTTCTTGTTTTCTCTGCAGACAGGCTGTCTTTGAGTTACTAATCTATCTTATCAATAACAAAGGCATCTTATCAGAAAACACTAACTGGTTTATTCACCTGTATTATACAAACTTCTTTCTCCAATGTGTCTGCCCTCTGCAAATTGGTATGCAGAGCATGTTATGTACACTTTAGTGTGTGATGTTTCCAGAGTGGAACAAGGCTTTTCAGAGTTTAAACAGAACATGTAGAAACAAATAATAGTGGTGAGTTGTCGCTGTAATTAGTGGATATTCACAAAGAACAGCTTATCGTTTAACAGTTCGTTCACACAAAGACTGTTCTTTCATAGATTGATCACGGATCAGTCTGTGATCTCTTTTTGGAAATAATTTGGTTTTATTTTGTGGAATTTGAAATATTTTGAAACTATTTGCATAAATGTTTCTTTGAATACTTTGAATACTATGATCTTATGATATTATTTTGCTATTTTAAATTCCAGAACTACTTTTTATATGTCTTTTTCTGTTTCAGTAGTGTGAGAGAATGTGTATCAAGTTCAGTAAACAACTCTTAAGAGCTTATTAAGATGTATCAGAAAAAATTACCACAGTTCTCACGATTGATCGTGTAATGAAGATTTATGTCATTTTTAGATGCTAAGTTCAAGGTCATTTGCCTCAGTGAAATGTGTCCTTTTACCTTACTTCCATGCTAACAAAGCTCATTTCTACTGTCCAGTTAATAATTGAAATTACATTGCACTGAATAGAAAGAAAATATCATTGGAGTTATTATATCAGAAATTGTTGTTTCTTAACTTTTTCTCTGATTTGTAGATTTGGGGCTCGTTTATACTCCAGATATTTACATCACTTTGGCTACACAAATTAGCTTTCAAATGGAAGCAAAAGTAATTTTAAGGTCCATTTAAACCCAAAGTAGGACAGAGTATCCTCAGAATGGATAAAGATCACACTGTTTATGTTTAAATAACTTAAATTCCATCAGCATCCTAGGTATAAGAAACTCAGAACAATATTTCCCCTATTGACATTTGAACATAAAATCCTATTCCCCTAAGAGAAAACACAGCAAAGTAGGTGTCAGTGTTCAGATTTTTTGAAATCTTTTTTTCGTGATTAGGTAATGCCATTTTTTACTTGCACTCTTTATTTGGGCCAGACTGTTCTTTCCTTATTTTTAACGTTTCAGTTCCCTTTGTTCTTTTATGATATTTTTAAGGAACCTTCCTCTTCAAATTGAGCATATAACATGTGATGTTTTAAAAAAAGAAAGATCTGAAGGTCTCTGCCTGGGTCCCTTTCTTGCTCACTGCGCACATTCATTATGTAACTTCGTAAACTAGGGTATCGTGAAGTTTATTTGCCTGAGTTTTGCCTAGGGAGGTATGTGTACTTCTGAGTAAGTGACAAGGCTAAGATGGGCATCCCTCACTCACACCAGTCACACGGTCCGAGCCTGTCCCAGCCTGTCTCCTGGTTTTCTGAAATATGTGTTTTCCTCCCTTCACTCTTTCCTGCTGAACCTCGTTCTTAGACAGCTCCTTTTACACAAGTTGTCTAGAGATCTGCATCTCTGTCCTGTGGAAACCTGTTCTGTCCCTGTGAAAACCTGTTCCATCCCTGCTTTCCACTCCCTTTAAACTGTTCCTAATGACTCCTTGCCAACAGCTCTTAGTGCAAGTGTTCTATCATTGTTTTTTGTCATTTGTCAGCCCTATCAGCTCTGCCTGTGATCCCTTTTTTCCCTTTTTTGTCTTTCTTGGCTTTCAGTGACTCCATCCTCTTCCGAATCTCCCCAAATCTCTGCAATCTCTACTCAAGCGTATCAACTGAAGACCCTTCTGCTTTGTCCAAGGATCTTGCTGGCCTGTCTTTGTTTCTTTCTTCTTCGCTTCACACCTTCCTTCTGATGTATCTCATCTGTGTGCGTGGACCTGCTTCTAGCTGCCTTCTATCCATTATATTCTGGGTTACTTCTCAGCTCAATGTGGTACTTTCCCTAAACACACTGTTCAGCTCTCCTTTGTTGTAAAATCAAGCAGGTGAGTTTAAATGATATGATTTATGCTGATGTGGTCTGGGACAGAGGGAGAGCACTTGAGCAGGCTTGGCCTAGTCCCGTGGAAGAGCAATTACAGCACAGAATCCCAGCAAGGGAAGTACCTGCCATCTCCTAACTGGGACTGATGCTTGGGGCTGTGAATGCATCTCCCCTCCTTGGTTCGCTATGAGAGTTCTTTACTGGGTGAAAATCCACCTTTCGTTTTGAAAGGATGATTCTGAGTTTTTGGTCATGGCTATGTTTTTTGGAGAGGAGAGCTCTTGTGATTTTTCTCTTTCCCTGCAGAGGCATAGCCGTACTTTTTGTTTTCTCCCTTTTACCACAGTATACTCTGTTGGAAATTTTCCTATTGCTCTGCTTCAGACTAGTTCTGACTTTTAAATTTGTGCAGCTGTAATGACTCAATCTATCACTCAGCACAGTGGAGCTGACTGCTTAATGGGAAGAACAGTTTTAGAGAGAATGTTCTAATAAATTTGCCACAAAACAATTTTTTTGAAACTATTATATGCACACTTGTATTTTCTGATTTTTCTTTTTTTGAAGTGAGAATCCTGGCCTTCAGTTAGTGCATTTGAAAATTATTTAAATGTTGTAAAAATCTGAGAAAAACACTTCTTCAAAGTGTTCTTCAAAATGTCTTCAAATCTTTGAAGGCATTTCTCTCTGCACATATCATAGTGCTTTCACGTGTGAACAAGAACATTTGTTATTTATTGTAACTTGTTCTTCAGTGTCAAGTCACCTCATGCAGATTATCATGTCAATAGTTCCATGGCAGAGATAAGCATTGAAACTCCCCTTCATGTGGATACGTTGACCATTGATACAGGTCTACTGGCCTTTTGTAAGCTTAGAAATTTAACTAGTGTTCCTGCTCTACCTGGGCAGGGTTTTATGTACTGCTTAGTTGCCATCCAAGGCAGATTTTTTAAGCAAAATTTACTGGCTTTTTTTTTCAGGTAAAATGCGTGGTGTCACTACCATAGATTTCATTATTTATTATGTTTTAATATTACATTTTCAAGGATCTAATTCCACAATTGTATTGAAGCCATGATTGCTTCAAACGGACTCTGTGTAGATGCAGGAGTCAAGAATGATGGAACCTTTTGGTGACCCGGGATCAATAGCTGCAAACCGATGGAAAGCGCAGAGCACTGAAGTGGAATATGTGTCTTTTGAGCTCTTCCTGTCTGAATAATAGCCTGAGGCCTTGTTGATTCACTCATAATTTTGGAAAATTTAAATGGGTGTTTAAATTAAGTAATCTTTCAGCAAATATTCTCTTGGTGAAAAAAGAAAAATCCATCAAAAGTTATAAGGGAAGAAATTTCTTTTTTTGAAAACAGGACAAAACTGTACTGAAATTGTGTATTGCCATTGATATCCCCATCCTCATGGAAGTGTGTAACCTTGCTTAGTTTTCTAGATATTAGACAAAAATAAGTATTTTCTAGTCAACACTATTTTCCTAAGAAATGGGATCGGCTAAGAGTTTTAATGGGACTGAAAAATGGCGATCTAGTCTTTGCTGTGCTATTCCATAACGTATTGTTTAATAATTGTACTTCAAGCCACATTTGTGGCTCCATATGGAGATATGGAGCAGAAGAGAGGGAGAGGGGTGCTGACAAGGGAAATACCTCTCTTCTGTTCAGGAAAACTTATATGGTATTTGTTCAAAAAGCCAAATGAATTAAAAAGTCATATACAGGCAAATAATTGTTTCCATGAAAATATTTTCATGCTCTAAAATGAAAATGTTTTTAGCAGTTAAGTAAAAGAAGAAATCAAATTTGGCAATCTCTAAACTGCAGCTCAGTCTGGTTTTTACTGCACTTTGGAATTATCACTAATTTTATTACACATTCTTCATCTTAAAACGAACACCATTTCTCTTCCTGGTGAATGACTCCAGTAATTACAAAACCACCTAATTGATCTTTTCTATTGTTTACTGGCTTCGTTGGTGAAAGAGACAAGCACTTTTTATGGCTTCTATATTATTTTGGGATTCTGTAAGAAAAAACTGTATTTTTACTTCAAAGGGATCACGTTTAAGCCAATGCCTCAAACTTCTCCCTGAATGAATTCTTGTCTATAGATTTTTCAACTGTGCTATGGTTGCATATAAACACTGTGAGTTTCTGTTTTATTTCAGTCTAATATTTGTGTTTACAAATTATGTCTTCAGCATTGAAAGCTCTGCAGAAAATCAGGAAGTGTTTGTTTCTGAATACATTACATTTCTCCCTCCCCCTGTTTTTATTCTTTATTGCTCCAGTCAGTGCGCTGAAGCATGACAAGAGCTCAAACTCGGCAAACTTCCAAGATGTGGAGGATACGCCTGACAGATGTGTCTTGGAAGAGTCTGAGAGTCCAGGTGAGAGGCATTTAAAGACAGTCACCAAGTATCAAGTGATAAATCTGACACAGCTTTTGGGTCTGTAAAAAAAGCACATTGTAATGCTGTTTCCTTTTTAGCAGCTGCAATGTCAAATTAATGGTCACCTCCAGGGGTCACAGTGTGGAGCTGTTATCCTTTCCTCTTTCATCAAGAATTCAGGTCTTAGAAAGGATAAAGGCTTTATGACCAAAAAGAAAGCTGACACTACTAGTTCATTATAATTAGTTTTGGACTACACTGCTTACTTAATGTATGTACAATGTCTGACCCTTTGAAGGTAGCATGAGATTATGAAAAATTAGAAGGACTGTATATACTGCAGTTGAATATAGTGGCGGACATTCAAACAGTGTATCTCTGGAGGAGAGCAAATTGGTAGCGTTAAATAGCTTGATTCTTTTCTTTAAACCAGCTCACAATCATTATTTCATTTTAATGGCTCTTAACATTGATTCAGCTAAATACAGGAACATCCATAAAGTGCATTCTTTTTGGTGACTAAAAGATTTATCTTCATGTAGTTTCATTATCTTTCTCGTTATGGAACATCTACAAAATTTATTAAATGAATCCCAAAGGGAAACAGTTAAATATAAAGTGTATTGAGTCACAGCTGATTAAAAACATTCTGTGCGACTAAATACTAAGATCTTTTAAGCAAACGATGAGCTTGACCCACATACACCATCATATGTAACCTGCACATAGTCCTCATTAGTGAAAGAGTTAAACATCTTTCTTCACTTGGTATTTTCCTTCCCAGCTTTATCTGGTTTCTGTGTACCCTCTTGCATCTTTGTGTGCTGATCCGTGTATCATATTTTTGATTCATCGTCTCTGCGGCCTGTCAGCTTAGTTAAGAGATTTCCAAATCTTGCAGCCTGTGCTGACAGGGGGCAGCTGCCAACAGTCCCCTGATCCTTCCCCAAGGAACACTGCTGAGATTTAATTTTCAGTCAAAGGGTGCAGTCTGAAATCCATGTCAGGTCCCCTAAGTCATCTCAGAACCCAGATAGGACCCATGTCTGGGGGATTATATTTCAGCACACTCCACTCCTCCAAGATTCCTTGGGAGTTCAACTGCTGTCATATACCTGATTTGAACTACATTCCCTTTTCATCTTTTCCACAGAAATGAACAGCAGTATATGTTAGAATAATTGAAACCAATGAATTGTAAATCCGTATTCATTTTAAAGCTACGTAGGCTTGGACTCAATGCTGTACGACAGAAACCAGCATGAGATTTAGAAAGAAACAGATAATCTACTCGGGAAGGAGCCAAGTTTAATTCCTTACCGCACCTACAATCTGTGGTGCGTGGCACCTTCTTCAGAAACTGTCTGTAGTCCCTTCAACAATGGTTAGGGGCCAAAATGTGGATTGTCCAAGTTCTGATCTGTTCTGAAGTGAGAAAGAATTAAAACAAGGTGGCACTAAAGTGTTCAGGTGAGAATTAATGTACTTTAAAGGTAACATTAATTTTAGTCTTAGCTTGATTCTAGTGTACGCGTTTAGACAGGAACTTGAAAACCCAATTCTGCACCCTGCATATCTATATGAAGTAACGGAAAGAATAAAAGCCTGTCAGGAGGTGAATATTGACTGGCAAAAATACATGTTGATAAAGCATCTAAACTTAAAAACTGAGTTCCATTCGGTCCATCTGACATCATTAAACTAGTAATAAACAATGAATTACTCTGGCTTTTGTTTCTGTCCATTCCTGCATTTTGAGACATCTTGTCTTATAGGTCTGAAAACCTCAGGAGATTTCACTACTGGTCTCACTGCTTTCCACTGAGAATTTGTGGCTTGGTTGTCATGGAGACATCGTATTTCTCCAAGAATTGCTCATATTGATCCGTGGACAGGCGTAAATGGCCAGGCGAATGTGAGGAGTAAAGGGGGTTGGGCAGTACTATAAAATGACCAGAGGTTATGGGTCGGAAATAAGCTCATAGCAAACACTTAGGTAAAGAGAAAGAAACAGTTTCATTTTGTTTCGGGATTTCGTTTTTGCACTTTATGCCATTGTCTTCTTTCACTATAGACTGAAAGAAACTTGTTAGTCACTTGTCATGTCAGATCTTTGGTGCTTGTCCTGACACAGCTGTCAGCCTTCCAGCTCTGTGCAGTTCAGGGACACACAACAAAGAGCTAGGAACATGAATTATTTATTGCTCCTTGTGCGGATGAAATTCTGTGATAAGAAATTAAGACACTTCTGACAGAAGTGCTTGTTTGAAAGGAAAGGTTTGGTAACACAATACATTTACTTAAAACTTACCACTTACTTTTAGTAGCAAACATTGAAACAATAATATGACAGTCACTCGGCTATGATTTTTCTCTAGGATTGCTCAGGTGCTTTAACTTTGAATCATAGCTTGGAATTTGAGAGTGGGAGGTCAGCGTTTGGTTTGGTGAAACCTGCGACTTTAGAATCTCTCTCACGCATATCCAAAGTCTGAGCAAACTTACAAACTTCATTTACAAGTTTTTATGAAAAAGCCTATGTATGTGTTTTGCAGCCTCTTGCGCTTCACTTGCATACAATACGTTGTCATATGTGCAAAAGTGATGTTAAGAAATATGTTGATTTTATTCTCTCTTCTGATGAGGAAAAGGTGAAAATATGACAATATACCTGCAAGGAATTCCAACTATTCCTCAAAAGGGTTCTTTATTACAACTTGTACCAGAATCGGGAAGGCTACAGAGCAGCCGTTAACAGCCGTATCTGCGCATTGTGGTTTCTAATGGTGAAAGGTGCAGTCTCTAACCTTGACGTTAGACTGAGAGTTATTTTCAAAGTGATCTTAATTTTCTAAAATCACATAAAGCTTACTCTGCTTATCTTACTTTCCCATTTTCTGTGCATCTGCACATGTTCTCACTGCTCTGGATGTGGGCCTCCAGCAATTGCAGAAAACGGCATATACTCAGATGAATAGCAGGAATCCATTTGACTACCCAAGACACCAATCTGAGATTTACCTGTGATTTCTTGTGTTCAATGTGTGATCTGAACTACTCTCAGATACGTAATGAAACCCCTCAACCTGTGCTTTTCTCTTGGATAATTCACAGCAAACACTTTTCACATGTGATGGACACAAGTAAATATCAGACTGCAGTCTCTTGTCTAAGTGAAATGGATTTTAGTTGCTCCCTTCATGTGCCTACAAGCTGCCATTATCTGTGATAGTGGCTTATGTCTATTTTAGCCCACACACAGAGGAGATGCTGGGCTTCTCTCCCAGATGCCTAATAGTAGGTTTATCACTGCCATTTTCCCCACATGCTGTGGACTACTTCTGGTTGACGTGCAAAGCCTTGGCTTTTCAAACTTGTCTCTGCTCTGGCCTTGAACACAATAATCAGATAAGAATTGCAGCAGCTTTTTGTAGAACTCAACTTTTAATCATATCAACCCCCTGTAAAGAATTCACTATCTCTTAGAGTGCTTCTTTAATATAAATAAATATTCCCAGCAGTGTTTTCCATTTTAGCAGACAAATTTTCCACATTTAGAGAAACTGAGAAAAAGGCTGAAACTGAGTGAACGTGGATGTAAAAGTTAGACTTCTAGATCTGAGCTATTCACCCAAGTTTTCTTGTACAAACAATGGTGGAAAATTCATACCTCCAGAGGGCAGATTATCTTGTCCTAGGGGAGCTGCTTGAGATGGCTTTTAAGGGGATTGAAAATGCTTTGAATTTTGTCAGTCAAAATCTAAGAGGAACATAGCAGGACTTGACACAACTTGAGGTGTCTTAGCTTTCATATGTGATGCAGTCCCACTAAGGAGGGTTTGACAAGTATAGCTCTTACGAGGAAAAGAAATAGATTTGGGCTGAAGTCATGAGAAACAATGGAGGCACAGATGCCCCTTGCCTCCTGTTTCCCCCAACAGAGATATTGCGGTAGACTACGCAATAGGCTATTACTTCACTTGGTAATAGAGGGAAATTGAACCTCCCTAATGGAAGACTGAGTTGGAAGCTGTAGACAGAATTTAGAGTGTTTTCTTTTTTTGGATGAAAACCATGTAAATGGTGAGAACCCTAAATGCTTATGGCCTTCAGTAGCCAGTTTCTGCCTGAGTCAACTGGTCTCTTCTGCAGCTCATGATCTCTCCCATCCCTTCATTCCAAAAACATCGCCCGCATTCAATTTTTCCCTCTTCATTTTTTGACTTTTCAGGACAGAATGTCATTCTGAGCGTATAACAGATAATAGCTTAGTTGCCTGTCCTAGGCAAACCTCGGCACAGAGATGGGAGCGATGTCTGACTATCCCTGAAATACAGTCTGTGAGAGGCAGAACTGCAGCAAATAGAAATGAGAATGAGGACATGTATTAAGATCAAGAGTCTTATTAGCCACAATGTGCTTAAAAATACAGCACTAAAATTGTGACTATCTTGTTATAAGGCAAGTTATAATTACTCTATCGAATATTCACTTACCAGCACCAAGTTCCATCCACTGGAGAGTGCGTTATTTAAGTCAGCACTGTGTCACCAAATGGCTGTTGGTCAGTACACAGGCAGAATGTAAAAGTAAACGCTCAGTAAATTTCTGAGTAAGAAGCAGCCTAGACAAGCATGAGTTTCTTTTTCTGTATTTACATCATCATGAAAAGTAGGTAGCAGCAAACGAGGACAGATTCAGGAATGGAGTGATGGAGGTTGTTGATGATGATGATCCATGAAGGAGGAAGACGATGCAACGTAGGGGCAGCCCACTGATCACAGGCACTGATGGCCCATACTGCTCAGCGACTGCATATAAAATATTAGTGCCCAGAAATTATTCCAGAAAGAAGTCCTGGAATTTCCAATGTAGGCACAGATGAATACATAAGAATTTCACTGCAGTAGATGTAGTGTCACATCCACTCAGCATTCTGGGTTACTAGTATCGTGACTCATAGGTTTTGTTTGTTTTTTTTTAAATAGTAAATCAAACTGTAAAACCAGAAGACCACATAGTGGACATCAAGAAAATACGTATCTCTCTGTGTCTATGATACAAATAGACAAAACGATTAGAGATAATATGATACATGCACAAGATATCTATTAGACTGGGAAAGAACAGTGTATGCTGCTTTCTTGATTTTCATGTACCAGTTTAAGCAGTGCTTCTAATACAAGTAATATTTAAAATTCATGTTTAAATGTTACCATACATAAAATAAGAAGAAATCATGAAGCTAAAATCTGATGATTCAGACTGCTTTTCTGTGGAATTCTGCTAAGCCATGACAGAATTAAAATATAATGCCTTAGTAGTATAAATTCCTATTACTTCTGTTTACAGCTATTGTAGGGTTATTTATGCTGAAAAAAAAAATATATAAAATTTGTAAAGTGTATTTGCAAAGGAAACATAAACAGTCTATTAATTTAAAACAGCAGTTATCTTTCTGCTGATCCACTGGAATGTTTTGCTTTGTAACAACAAAGGAGGAAGAAGGAGAAGGGTGTTCAGGAGAAAAGTTTTGAGGAACGCCATACATTCTCTTGAGCTGTTTTGCATTCCGTATTGCCTCTTGTAGTATAGCAATTATAATGCAAAAATTATAATGTTTTCTGGAGGTAGATTTGTGATATTTTTTAACATTAGCATCTTGGTGTTGAAAATTTTCATTCCTTTATGAAAATGATATTGTTAGTCTGTAAACAGACTGTAAAATAACTTATTTTTTTGAAAACAAAATCTTCCCTGATACCTCAAACTGTTAAATCATTAAGCTAGATGAATACATTTCTTTTCCAGATGAGATGAAGCCACATCCCTGGATATCTAAGGTGTGCTCCTGTAAGGTGTGTTAGAAAACCCTGCTCAGCTGGAAGAGCTAGAAGATGCACAACAGCCAAGAAACAGGACATATGTGGTGTGGACATGAAATGGCTTGTTGTATTTATTATTGTATACCTTTAATAATTCATTTTCAGAAGAAACACCTTCCATAAGATCAGCTTCTTTTTGATGATTTTTTGGCTTCAATTCACACTTCCATCACTAATAAAGTTACATTTATTCAATTAAATTTAGATAGTTCTAACATAGAAAATATCAATTTTTTATTTTTAGATCTTTTTCACTAGTTTATGTAGTGATCCCGAATCTTACAACTTTGGTTGACCATGAAACATTTGCATCATTTTTAATATTCTTTTACGTGTATCAAATTTAAATTTTTATCTCTCCTTGCTTCTGACTTCTCTTACCAATAACATTTTAACACTGAGCAAAACCAAATGCATTTTAAATAATTAGAAAATTTGTTTGCATTTAAAGGGAAAATGCAGATTTTGAATTAAACATGCAATATTTAGAAACAACTACGATATAAAAAATATTCTGTGCACAGGAGAACATGGAAAATTGATTATAAATTTGCCATGTCTAGGATGTAAATTTTCCTTTTCTGTAAATACTGCCATCACCATCACCTGTAGAAATGCAGTACCAGTATGAAGCTGGAGAAGCCCATTGGAGTCCTCTTCTGAAATGCTATACTTCATTGAATTGCTATTTGTACTCATTGGGAAAAGCAGCTATACATTTTTCGTCTTTTAAAAAAATAATAATCATTATGTGTGGAGAATATTTGTGGCTTATTAGACTCATTTATCACCCAGCATTCTGGGGTATTTATGCTGCTTTGACAAAGAATGGCCACTCAGAGCAGTAAGCTGCCTTTCTGTATTACCAATAGTCAGAGTGCTAATGAAGTCAAAGGGACTTGAGGATGTGCTTTTCTGGACCTATACCTTATGGTGGAAATCATGGGCTGATGTTACCCTTCCTAATTGCCTTAACTAGGAGAATGAAGATTTCTTCAGTGTAGAAAGATTCTCTGGCAGTGAATCTCTTTATTACTTGTAAGGAAATGTCACGGCTGCGGGAGTGAAAAAACCAGGTTTCTGTTGCCATAACTATGGCTTGAATTTTGTGAAACATGAAACCTTTCTTTTGCTCTTTTGTATCTCATGAGTCCATATTTCTAAGTGTGGTGTATGGCAGTGAGGTCTTCAGAACCATTGAGTGGAAGGGCCTTCTGAGAAGTAGTATTTCAGTTTTTATTCAACTAAAGAATATGTCATTAAAATAGGCTGCAATCCAGAGAAAATAAAGATACTTAATGCTGTTTTTCTCTAATTGTAAATACCATGCCAAAAAATTACATCTTTTAACAGAAAAGTCACTGGGTTTTACACATTTGGTATTTTTCAGAAATTTTCCTTATTCTTAGAAGGCATTTTCCTATGTAAAACATATCTTTTGTTTATATAAGCTTGTATTTGAATTATGATGACTAAACAATCTGGATGTTGAGTGTTATGGCTCCATTCTTTCCCTTATTGTGCTGGATGTCTGGAATAATTTCATTGACTTATTGGCTTATACTTGTACAACACAACTCAGAGCAGAACACGTCTCCATCTGACATATATCCTCCTCTTTTATGGTTAAATCAGAGTTGCAAACATCAAGAAGGTAAGAATAAAGTTGCAAATATAACTACACAAACTTAGTAACACTACAGGAACCTTGCAGACAGTAAACCAAATAGCAACTAAAGGATGGACTGTGCTATCTCCTTTGCCACACTCCCTTGTCAGCAGCCACCTCTTTGCCACAGAAGTCTTCCATTGGCATTGGAAAGTCCATTTCCCTTCACAACACACATCACTGCTTTGCATCAGCAGCTGCTCACTTGGGCCGGCTCAGTTCTTAGTGCCAGGGTAACAAATCTCCTTAAATCTCTTTCTGTGAGATATTTTGCAAACTGATGTGTTCAAAGAGGTCTCATAGCTCAAGGAATTGGCGTTGTCCGTAACACCCAGTACTGCTGTAGTAGCAATTACATTTGTGCAACACAATATTTGATTGCTTGTCTTTAATTCTGCAAAGCAGTGCACATCAGCAGACTGCCAATACAGACGGCCCTTTGGAATGGTTTGTGCAGTGATGATTGGTGTTTGGCACATGCTTATGCGTGCTTTGTGCTAATTATAATTACAGTATCAGTAAGGTAAGGCAGGAACTTTTTTTATTAGGTACATTTATTTCCCAGTAAAGCAAATATATTTCCCGTGTGGTCTGGATGTCTTTCAAACAACCAACTTTACAGTATATGCTCAAGATGAACTCTTGCTTAGCGTCAAAGTCACAATTTTAGAGCTATATACAAAAATACATATTGAGCTCCTGCAGTTGTTTCTTGTAAACCATAACTGAAGAAACGCTTCTATACTAATGCAGTCTGATGTACCACTGTATTCATGCTTATGGAGACTGTTTTTACAGTCAAGTTGCAAGGTAATTAAGAATATATTTTTGTGTTATGTTACTCTGAAGGAATCCTGCCAAAAGGAGTAATATGCTAATATTTTAGAGTAGTCGTCTGAATTTTAGATATGGGGTAAAAAATTCATGAATACCTAAACTGCTTGAGGAGAAATGTCTTTTGTTTTTTCATCCAGAAGTCACAGGGTCCAGTAAACTGTATGGCTCAAGTTGTGGTTTCATAGTCAGGGCAGTTTCTCCCCACTCCAGCCATGGAGGGGAAAGAGGAGACATCCTTCTGTGTTTCCTCACTTCTGTCTGCGCTACTGCTTGTATGACCAGGCCGTGTCAAGACAAACACGGGCCTCGCTGCAAAGAGTGGATGAGGAATGAGCAAGCCAGGGTAAGAATAAGGCAGCGATACCATATAAGCATGGGACAACCCACACGTACATCAGCATTATCTCAGCACAAAATTGGAGATTTAGGGTGCTATATGCAGTGGTCTTTCTTCAAAACAGATTTTCAGCTTTCAAAATATATAGGCATTTTTTACATTATCTGCATAATTCATAACATTTTAAAAAAAGTAAAAAGGAAGTTACTGGTCCTTTAGTATAAGCCCAAACCAAAACTCATTTATGTCTCTTTGATTGGAGGGATTTTGAGTTTTCCAAATGATTCATACTTGCTAAGTAGTGACTGACCTAGATTCCTGCCTGGAAACATCCCTAAACTTTGAACTGTTCATTTATGGCTCCAAATCCAAACATTATATTTTGAAATCTCTTGTGCTATTTAAGTATTTTAAATTAGATCATTGAAATCAACTGCTTCCATTTTTGGGTTGTATTTTGTTGAGCAATGCTCTTCACCCAATCCAGTGAAAGATTCTTCCAGTGAAAGATTGCCTTCAATTCTGAAGGCAAGTTGGCATGGAACTTGACATACATATATGAAATCCAGTGTTTCTTTAAAAAAAGAGACGCGTGAACAGAACCACTATGTAACAGGGCTGCAAGCTTCAGACACCACCAGAAGTCTAGCAAGGGCAGTGATTTTGCAAGTCTGACGGAGATGAAGTGTTGAAAGTTCAGAAAAGGATGGGACAGGTGCAATAAGCAGCATTACCTTTTTCCGGGTTTGTACTCCTTTTGAAAGAGGCTGTTCTCTGAAGGCAGACTGGGGCAGTGAGCTCCAGCATCAGCCTCAAAGTCATCGTCCCAGTGCTGAATAGGTAGCAAGCACGAACGTTCCTGGTGGGGCATCTGTGAAGACACAGTCCCACTTCTCGCAATGGCTATTTCTGCTGAATTTTGCTGGCCATTATTCTTGCAAGAGAAAAGGATGCAGAGGAATTTCAAGGGCTGTTCTTCCCCTTTTTCCTTCCTCATTGGATATGCAGTCTGAACTGCTAGATGAAGCTCTTGGAATTATTACTAGAGTTTGAGTTGGGTTATAATTCAAATTCATAGATCCCCAGAGTGAAAGTTAATCTATCTTATTTTTGAAGAAGTAATACTGAACTTGGATGCAACATAAAAATCACACAATAACCCAGGATTGTCTTATTGGGGACCATGGGAAGTTTGTTTCTTGAATGACACCTGCTGGAAAGTCTAAAGTGTGTCGAGAGCTGTGCTGCAGGACAAGGCACGTCACGTAAAGACTACCTTCCTCGTCTCCCGATGACTCAGAGTGCCCTGGATATGGCATGATGGGTAAGTACAAATCTAGCTGTCAGGGTGAAGCGGCGCAAGTTGCTAAACAATGTAAAACATTATGAAACTTAACAAACACCTGCAGAGTTTTTTCGAGTGGACCATGCATTTGATAAAATTCTTACACAGTACAAATTTAATTGCACTTATCTTTTTCTTTCATCTATTTCTAGAAGCATTAGCTTGAGAAGACAGAGTTGTGCAGCCTGAATTTACATTGTGTCTTGCAAGCATAGGGATAAAAACTGTTTTTCTTCCTCTGGTAATACTCTCAGTAAGATAGCTGTGAAACATAGCATCACTAGAGTAAGCAGTATATGTTGTTTCATTAAGTACATTACTCCCTCCATTTTTACAGCAACTGGGAGATTTTTATTATATTTTTTCCAGCATTTGAAAGCTTAATACTCAGCAGAAAAATATTAACAATATCTAGCACTAGTAAGATAATAATATTTTCCTTATTTATTCTCAAATTTTATCTGAATAATGTGTAAGCTTCTTGATAATAAGGACCTGGGGAAATTGCACTCTAAATCATTATGAAATTTCCACACAGAAACTCGGGGTAATAAAAGATTCTCTTCAATTTCAGAACTTAGTTTTCTAGAATCATACTGGCAAACAGACTTACAGGTCTGACCAGTAAATGCAACATACATATTTTTGTTGTTTGTTTTGGTTTATAGTCTTCCTGCCATGTAGATGGCAGCAGCACTCAAGCCTTGAAATTCACTTCAGCTTTTTCTTGAATTTATTCCAAAACACCACGTTTACGAATATTATTGTTGAGAATGAACTGAAAGCATGATCACTTCAAGATGGATATCAGCTTAGTTATATATACCTTTAAAGAAGCCTGTAACTTCATAATATCAGTGTTTAAAAGGCAATGTGTCATATCTGTCTGTATGAATATAGATGCTACTATTTGGTTTTTTCTACATTATGACGTATTTTCTTTCTGTAAATTAATTTGCTAGTATTTTTTCTGCTGCACTAGGTTTCAGGACACACAGGGTGTTTCTGAAAGTTCAAAAATGTTAAGAGTTACTAGGATAGTCCCCACATTTATCTCCTTGCAGAATGAGAAGCAGCTAGCAGGTGCTTGGTCAGGAAAGCCGTTGATTGTGAGCATCCTTGGCAATGATGCAAAGAGGAAGGCCAGAGAAAGGGAGTGGGATACAAGGTGTAGGATTTTGTTCTATGGGCTCTACTAATCATTGTGCTTTATAAAAAATATCATTAATTATCCTGGAAAAAAAAAACATTTTGAAAGTCCAAATATCTTTGGCTTGGCATAGCATGGAATTGTCTGCACTCTGACATTTACTTTGGCTAAGAAGTAAGAGAGAGGTTTTGAAAGAGAAGCAACAAAACTGAGACCCAGAATCAAAGCTGTCTGGCAGCCTCAATCTCTGCAGCATCAGCTGAAACCTCAGGGAGGGTTTGTGGGATCATCTCCAGGCCCTGGGAGATAAAAGCAGGTGTTACACACATGACTGTGCGCAGAGGAAAAAACTCACACAAAAAAAGCATAATGATGGTAATTCCTTGAACTAGGTTTAAATGCTGGAGGCAAATGGTAGTGTTTTAGTAAGCTGTCATGCAAAGTAGATCAGCACTCCCTCAATGCTTCTTAACTAGTAGCAGCTGAAGTAACAGGGAGATTAAATGTCCAATGGACGGCATTTCTCATCCCGTAGGATCTTGTCTGGGGAGGTTTAATCCACACTGAGCGTGGAATCAGCTAAGGTGACTGGGAAGGTGGGCAGACCGTGGCACTTAACTATCCTCATCCAGCTGCCACAGCTGCGGATTTGCACAGGTCTTTTCTAGCCTTTCTGGGGGAGAAACAGGAACCAGTATCCCTCTGATGCCCTTGTTATGTGGTGTGAAGTAGAAACCCTTGGCCTAGTGTATCAGCCAGCCGCTTGTAGTCAGGCAGATGATCTTCAGAGGACAGGATTCCACACTGGCGGGTCCATAACAGCTTCCAGCTGCACTGAATGGATGGTCTGTGACCACACAGGCTTCTAATGCCTAATGGGGCTGTTACCAAAAGCTGTTAGAGATGCCGTGATACATGTCCTGGAGTGATTGCATTCCTCCTGCTTAACTAGTGCTTCAGGTAAAGGAGTAACAAAGGGAAAGTATGAATTCGTGGCTGATAAAATTTGTGACAACAGTAAAAAGTAGAATTAATGATGGTGAGAAAAGAGCAGCAAGAGGATACATGTCCCATCAAAACAGTGGGATGGCCAGCTTTTGACACTCCTGCATGCTGTTGAGAGTGATGCTACAGCTGCTACCTCGGACAAGTGCTAATGGGAAAAGCTCTTCCCTTCTTAAATCTCTTCCAGATAAATACAAGCCTACAGCAAATATATTTTAACTGCTTATAAGGTGTGTTTTGGAGATTTGGTGGTTTTTACTCTCCACTTCATAGCATCCATTAAATCAATCTTAGATTCCATTCCAGCGAGCAGATATTTGTCAGAAAGCTGCTTCAAGGTCTGCCAAATCCACATGGGTTTTTTCTTGATATTTTCAAAATGATGCCACTGCTTAAGTAATAAAAATCTCTTTTTACCTTTCCTCTATCACACTGGTAGTACACTCAATGTAGTTATGGGAGTTCTGTACCTTGCAACCAAAAATGCATTTAAATTCAAACAGAGTTCATATTAGTGCTGATTGTTCATGACCTATAAAGAATACAAATTTAAAAAACTCTTGGAAACTTAAAATAACTTTCTGTGTGTTAGTATTTTGTCTTGTCTGTGGAATGGAAATACTTGCAAGCCCCTACCACAGAGACGTTTTGTAAGGGTACAGTAAGGGCTTGTGGGTCATGGCATTTTGTAAGTAAAAATACACAACCAAAATTATGTTATAAAAAGCTTAGTAGAATTTTGTTGTCCTGCCCAAAATTGTTAGGCTGAATCAACAAAACTAGCTGAGCAGTATGATGTAGAAACTCTGAGAACTGCCAAATGTGGCTTTCCTTAGAGATATTTTTACAGAATCACCTTGGATATAACTGCTCCTTAGGAATTTGAGATTTGCAGCAATAAGATTTCAGGCTTTAAAGAAGTAGATGAACAACTTCAATGGATTGGATACTGAGAAAAACATCAGAGAAGACATCACAAGCGAAGACTCATTCCAGGCACTGTTTCTTATATTTGTTGCTTTAGTTATATGGAGTGACAGCCCAATGAATCACTGGGTGGTCTTTTGGTCTGACAATTTGGGTATTGTCCGAGCAATTAACAGGCAGTCAGCCAGTCACAGTGGCTAGAGATTAAATTACAGAGGTTCTTTGGTGGTTTCCATAAAGAAATCTCTGGGAAGAGTTAGGTGGATCCACCATCTGTCATATGATGAACATGCGTCTTGTTACGTTTACGTGTTTATTCAACTAAATACTTAAGAATATTATGTCACTTGAGAGGAGTTTATATTTGAAACACATTTCGTGCTTTTGGATTCTGCTGTGCTAACCCTGTGCAAGAGGAGAATTTATGATACTGTTGGGGTAAACCTTTAGCTTTAATTTTTTTTTTGGTAGGAGATTTCAGAAGTGTCTTTCTTCATGTCTTAAGTCACATCTCTGACTAACTGCATGAGTGCTTCATTGGTTTCATTCTAGATTTTTCATTAGAAATTGCCTTCTCTGCTATTTAAGTCCTTTAAGCAGATATTATTGGTGTTAACTTTTTGCTTAGCTCCCGAAACATGTAACACCCTGTCTTACTCCACTTTTTTACAATGCCTAAATCTATAGATGCTCATCGTGTTTCTGCTGTTTGGCTGTTTCTGTTCTTCTTTGTGTGTGGGACAAATCTACTGCACTTCTCCCAGAATTTTGAGGTTTTTCTTCCTCCCATGATAGGCAGTGGTTAAACTTCCACAGGGAGAGAACAAGGTAAAAGCAGCAATAAGGAAAAGTAAAAAGAAGTAAACTCTATTAGCAAGAGTAAATATACCAGCATGACCAAATTATGATCACGCTGACCTCCAAGCTGCACTCTGTGATCTTTTATGGTAATTCTGAAGAGAGCTGCTGAAGGTAGATGTAAATGTCAATACTCTAGGAAGACTGGGAATTTCTGGGAATTTGCATAGGATACACATAGCCATAACCACAATCCTGCGGGTGCTGGGTACAGCACCCACTGCACTGAGCTCACATGTGACATTCTTGAAAGGGGAATGTGACTATAAAATTAATCTCAGCAACACCGCATTTTCTTAAGCATTTAGCCCTTTCTCCTGGGGGTAATCTTTCTGGATTTGCCAGGAAAGTGCCCTTGCTGGCTAGCAGAGAGGGAAGGAGGTCATTCTGTACATTTTAGTGCTTTTACAGCTTCTGTACTAAAATACACTGGGACAAAGAGGGAAGCTTGAATTGGCTTCTTTGGAGGTAGATTCAGCTCCCTTGCACACAAAGGTTTTGCCAAGGTTTTGACAAAATGAATCCCCACAGTAGATTACTCCTATTTTCTTATCCAGCATTCAGTCCTGGACCATATCCTCCGGCAGCTTTTATTCAGCCAAAGCTGCTTCCAAAAGGGCTCAGGGGCATCACTTGGTCAGCAGCAATCAGTGGGTTAATACAGCCTGGCTTCTGCCTCTCTCAGATGTTCAGGAGAAGATAATGAGGCAGGGACAGAGCCTGCAGGTTAATGAGATACCCCAACTGGAAGGCAGAAATCTGAGAGGAGAGACTTGGGAAGCCGAAGAAGAGCGGGGAATGTGAGGGTCTTTATATTCAGGTGTTACTCAGTTGAGAGAATTGCTGGGGCAGGATTGCTTTCCCGTATTATAAAGACCATTTGACTTGTTAGAGCATAGCTGAAATTATTCACCTACCTGGCAAAAACAGCCTACCTTTTACACTCCTATTAAAATCAATACTGGACTATGTTTGGGACTCTGTTATGCTAAAAGAATAGTGTCGTCCCCCCACAAACCCCAAACAAAACACCAAAATCCAAAGGCACTCATATTAGGATAAACAATGGAATCTCGCTAACAAATTCTAACTAGTGCTTGGGTAAGCAATGTTAGAAACATCCGTCATGCATTTGAATAAAATCTATTAATAAAATGAATGAGTAGAATTTAGACAAATATAGAGAGGTAATACAGTAAAACAAATGGCGCTGCTACAGGAAGATGTTGTACTATGCTGTTTTGAATATCATGATGAAAGCAGCTTACCTTTTTGCTGAATCTTTTCAATAATCCTGGGCTGTAAATGATGCAGCCATGTAAATAACCCTGACAGTTGCACTTTGACCATATAATATGAAAAATAGCTAGTTCTCCATAATTGCATTGTCAAAAAATTCCTCCTTCTTATCAGTATGCGACCTCCTGTTACAGACAAGCAGAATACAGAACAATCTACACAGTCTGCAGCGTTCAAGATGCTATTCTTACTGTTATTCTCAGCAATGACGATTATCTCTAAATGTTCAACAGTAAATCCAGAGGAATAAATGGAAACATTTCTCCTAAGTGGTGTGTAACAATACCTGACATTTATATAGCACCTCTCATCTGTAAGAATCCCAAAGTGCTTTACAAAGTCTGCTGGGATCACTTCACCCACCCCTGAAATGTAGCTATCTCTGTGGTGAAATTCAACTTCTATTCCGCACCGATGCCATTGCACAACAGTGCTTTTGAAAAAAAGTGACAACTAAGTGAAACGCGTTGAACTGTTCTTGTGAAAGCTATCATAGGATCCTCAGTGACAGCCAGTGGTTAAAGCCTTGGTTTGGTATCTACAGCAAAAACCAGCAGATACTTCATCCTCCTCTGCCCTCGTACACTTCCTTCCCAGCAAGCACACTCCTCTTCTCTTTCTGTTCTCAGAGCGCTGTGCCCATGGTGAGAAGAGCAGCTGCAAACACACTGACAGTGCCCAGGTTTGACTTTGCGTATCTTACCTCTTACCAGCAATGACTATCAGTCAAAATACTACTGATGACTGAAGTTCTGCTAGTGAAATCACACTGGTAAGCCTGGGTACCTGGAGTTGCCCTTAGAAAGTACGTAAGAATCGACATAAAATACTTAAAAATTTATCGGAAAAAAACGGGCATAACTAATCTACGAGTGTGCCTCTCTGACAACGTTGGTCTGTTTGAGCCCAGCTCTGTGAAATTAAATACTAATCTGTTTTTCCTTATAAGTTATTTACATTCTTTTTCACAGTCTTAGTACCATGTTCATGTATTTATATGAACAGGTATGCCTGGGCCCTCACTGCATGGCGACTGTAGAAGCAGATGCTGTATTCGTACTGGTAAATTTGAGTAAGACAACGTTGTCAGGTAAAGGGATTCATATATATTGATAAAATGACGGAACATTCTCCATGTTCTTGATCTACAACAACTAATACACTCCTGATGACCATATCTGCTAGGAAGTGTTTGAACGTGTCCATGCTCTTCTGGAGGGTAAAAGAGTTTTTCACTCAAACTTTCTTTCAGTTCTTCCTCTGACAGTTGGCTTTATTGCCAGAAAACAGTCCTAGGCACATTTAATTTGCTATTACATATACAAAGGGTATGTACAGAATAATAGAGTATATGTTAAGTGTAGTATTTGTGCATTCCTGGATGTGCTAAAAGTTAGTATAAAAATGGATTGAATCCTCTTCAAGAGAAAGCCGTGGTATGCAGTATGAATCGTCTTGAAAGTGCTCTACCAATATTAATCAAATCATGGAGCTGAAAATGCATGTTCTTGCTAGAGTTTCCTGTTACATTTTCATCTCACAGGAGGATGGGAGCAAGCCCAGGCAGGAGATCTGCTCAATTTTGAAGAGCTCAGCTTTTGCTGCTGATGCACATTTGATCCCTCCAACTCAGGTTTATGTCTGTAATGTGTCACTTTAAAAAAATCAAGGTCCCATATAGGATCATTCCACTGCAGTGTTACTTCTTTTCTTTTAAGCCCGGGGAAACTTTGGACGTCTGTCACCACCGAGCTACAGAGTCTGTGGGGAAATCAGCTAAGTAGGCAAAACCATTTTACCGCTGAGAATAAAGTGGTCTCTGCTCTTCCACAGCTACAGACGAGGAGGAGAATCAAAAGTGTTGATTCAGAAGAAGTTACTGACCTTTCTAAACCAAGCTGTCATATTTCTTTAGTAGAACAAATGCAGGTAAACCAACTCATGTAAGTTCTCATTCTGTACATAAATGTAGACAAAATATAAGTACTGTATGTGGTCGGACGCACAGCATAACTTGATAAAGGTAGTTTTTATTCTTGATATTGTTATGTAAATACCAAATGAGAAAGCTATGCATGTTTCGTTACAGCTTTTAGTTGGTAGCTATATAGCAATAAAAGGGACAAAACCGAAGTGAGTGTAACATACAGTAGCAAGTCGCTTGAAAGGGAACCTGAGCATAAGAACAGTTTATAGAGACATGCTGTTCTTCTGAATGGAAATTTAGAAGACTTGAGTTTGATTCAAGTTCAAACTTCTCATCTGCTCATGGGCAAGCCATGGGAATCTCTTTAAGTCTCTGTTCCCACATAAACTGAGGGATAATTTCCAGCTTCGTGGGAGTTTTGTGAGTGCAAGTTCGTTAAGGTCTGTGAATCAGTTAGATACTATAATAAGGGTGAGCTAGGTAAGTAGGTAGGTAAATATCATGCTTAGATGCTATCAACCACTTATTACTGTAAAAGTGCTTAAATCTATTTTTTCTTAAGAAGCTTCATAATACTTTTAAAATAGAGAGCTGTAGAGTGAAGCCTAAAGTAACAGCAATAACTCTGAATCCACCATGAGATGTTCTGAGTGGCGTCTTAAGAAAGCACGGCATGAATACACTATCGGGGTTTATCTCACATATAAATCCACAAAATTCTACTGCCAAAGAGACAAAATTATATAAGCTTATGATGAATTTTTAGTTTCTGAAACATATATGTTCGGATGTAAAATATCTCCTAAATTAAAATCTCCTAGATTAAAGTGTTTAATGGGTTTTAAAATGCATTAAAATGTAAGGTTGTAAATTTATATTAAAAACATCACATTTATTTACTGTGACCTCACTGAAACAGGCTCACTGATTCTAAAGTATTTTGAGTCTAGTCTTGTATGTATGTGTTTATAGCTATGTGTGTGTATGTATATGTATTTATTTATCTTGCTATTGTACATTCCATATTGAGTCCTATTTTAAAAGTGAGTGAGAAGATTGCAGTTACACTATGAAACGTCAGTGATAGGATTGTAGAAAGAAGAGACGTGGCAACACTTCACTCTTCCCACTGCACGTATGTATCACACACCAATCTTTATGGGTATTAGCCCATGTCCGTTCATAATCAATAATACTGCCTCATCAAACTCTTCTATACTTTTATATACACATATGTTTAGCACTCTTAAAGATATTTTAAAGATAAATGGGTCTAATTTTGGTCCTGACAATTGCACCAAAACCATACAATTGATAGATTTGGCTCCGCATTTGAAATGTTAACCTGTTATGAGGCAGGTTTTAGCAAACATGCCAACAAACAAAAAAAAGGAGAATCTTACCACTTATTTTCCCTGTCTTCAAAGACTTCATCTTTGAGGCAGAAATTTATAATTCTGATATTTATATTTAATTATCATTTGATTACGACATCCTCAGTAAAATCCATATCCCCCTTAAATTTTCCAAGTTTTTTTCCCTTTAGTTGACAGACAGTTGCTAATCACATGTATAATACCCTGAGCAAATTTCAGGCCATGTGGGGATAGAATAGCTTCCTGCATATTTTACCCCCTTCCATCCTTATTTTTTCCACTTTATATGAGAGACTGGTTTGCATTTGTGCTTGAATGCTGTGGCGCGTATTGCCTGTGATAAGAGGGATCATGTGAATGTTAAGCCTTTAAACATAGATGGTGAAGTTTAGCAGAGACTTTCAAATTCACACATGCAAAGACAACATTTACTACTCTGCCTGCCTGCTTTGAAGCACTCTGCAAAGGATCTGCCAAGTGCACACAATAAAATATTCTTGATACCAATCCTGGGCAAATATTTTGCAGTTTGCCTGGCAGACGGAACAGGGCGGCACGCTGTCCTCTGAATGCTGCACTGCGCTCACCCCTGTGAGCACAGGGACATCAGAGTCTTTAGCCAATATGTAGCAATGACGTGAGAGCTCAGGAGAGATTCTTTTGAGAAGAATCATCCACTCTTTAAGTTGGATTCAGCTTTTTAAAGATTTGGCATGTGGATTTTGATCTCTGAGTTGCCCTGACAAAAAGCGAATTCCGTAACTTCCTCTGCAAGGTCTGTTTGACTTTGCTGGAGGAGCGCTTGTTCAAAGCTAGCCCAGCAATCATCATTCATCAAAGTGTCAGTCACACTCAGATACCAAGATACCTTCAACAAACGTTTTGTATTGTAACCTCTTGGCTGGTTATTAAATTAGTGTTTCCCACAAAATTCCAGTAGTCATAGGACGTTTTGTGAACTTTATGGGATTTATATTAACTCACAGCAATCTTTACAAGGTTGCCAGAAGGTGTAGAGAAACTAATGATTAGCTAGATTCTCCTTAGTAATTTAGAAATATCGATGAGTGCTAGTTCAAGTTGGCTGTTACCAGCAGAGTATTACCTGCAATGCTTGACTCCTGCTAAGAAGGAAGTCTTCTACACTCAACACAATCTTACTTTTCCTTATTTCATGTTTCTTAATGTGCTAATAATGCTGCAATTATATCTCTGTCAAAATTTCTTTTCAGCAACTGTTGAAATCTTCAAGTCCTGCCAAAGGCAGTCATCAACTATCAAGTGAGGCCTGAGTCTAAAGCAGATGCAGTATTCTCAAAAATTATTGTAAGTAAAAATAGTTACAATAATTATCACTAATATCGAAAAAGTCTTTTTCTTTTAATCTAGTATCGTATGAACTAATTTCAGAAGTTAATATTTCAGTTAACATGACCTCACAAAGTGTACGTAGGTTATCTTAAACTATAGATTTAGCATTATTTTAGCATACGAAGAAAAGTTTAAAAACATTTAGACTTTGTTCAAACGCTGTCTTGTGTACAGTTCAGGAAAATGTACACATCTGATAACACAATGACAGTGCCACATGCACCTGTTCCCAGAGAAGGCTGTTTACTTAAGGCCTGAAGCAAGGTTCAATTTTGAAGAAAACTTGACAAGGACAATTTCTTACTTACCTTTACTAGCTGACAAAGCACAATAACAATAATGATGGGTAGTTGCATTCTGAGGTTTCCCTCACCTGAAACACCACAGAGCAATTTCATAGAATCATAGGGTTCAAGGGACCTCTGGAGATCATCTAGTCCAACCCCCTGCCAGAGCAGGGTCACCTTAGGTTACACAGGAACGCGTCCAGGCGGGTTTTGAATGTCTCCAGAGACGGAGACTCCACCACCTCTCTAGGCAGCCTGTGCCAGGGCTCTGCCACCCTCACAGGAAAGAAGTTCCTCCTCATGTTTGGGTGGAACTTCCTGTGTTCCAGTTTGTGCCCATGACCTCTTGTCCTGTCGCTGGGCACCACTGAAAAGATCCTGGCCCCATCCTCCTGAGACCCACCCTTCAAGTATTTATAAGTGTCGATAAGATCCCCCCTCAGTCGTCTTTTTTCCAGACTGAAGAGACCCAAATCCCTCAGCCTTTCTTCATAAGAGAGGTGTTCCGGTCCCCTAATCATCTTGGTAGCCCTTTGCTGTCCCCTCTCCAGCAGTTCCCTGTCCTTCTTGAACCGGGGAGCCCAGAACTGGACACAGTACTCCAGGTGTGGCCTCACCAAGGCAGAGTAGAGGGGGAGGATGACCTCCCTCGACCTGCTGGCCACACTCTTCTTGGCGTACCCCAGGATGCCATTGGCCTTCATGGCCACGAGGGCACATTGCTGGCTCATGGTCATCCTGTTGTCCACCAGGACTCCCAGGTCTCTTTCAATCTAGCTGCTCTCCATCAGGTCAGCCCCCAACCTGTACTGGTGCATGGGGTTACTCCTCCCCAGGTGCAGCACCCTACACTTGCCCTTGTTGAATTTCATAAGGTTCCTCTCTGCCCAGCTCTCCAGCCTGTCCAGGTCTCTCCGTATGGCAGCACAGCCTTCTGCTGTGTCAGCCACCCCCCCAGGTTTGTGTCATCAGGGAACTTGCTGAGGGTGCACTCTGTCCCCTCATCCAGGTCATTGATGAATATATTGAAGAGGACTGGAGCCAGTACCAACCCCTGGCGAACAGCACTCATCACTGACTTCCAACTAGACTCTGTGCCCCTAATCACGACCCTCTGAGCTCTGTCTTTTAATCAGTTATCTACCCACCTTACTGTCCATTCATCTAACCCACTCTTCCTAAGCTTCCCTATGAGGATGCTGTGGGAGACCGTGTCGAACGCCTTGCTGAAGTCAAGGTAGACCACATCTACTGCCCTCCCCTCATCTATCCATCCAGTCATGCCATCATAAAAGGCTATCAGATTAGTCAGACATGATTTCCCCTTGGTGAATCCATGTTGAGTTCTTCTGATAGCTTTAGTTTCCTCCACATGCCTTGAGATGATGCTCAGAATGAGCTGTTCCATCATCTTTCCAGAGACGGAGGTGAGGCTGACCAGCCTGTAGTTCCCCGGGTCCTCCTTCTTGCCTTTCTTGAAGACTGGAGTGACATTGGTTTCCTCCAGTCCTCAGGCACCTCGCCTGTTCTCCAGGACCTTTCAAAGGTGTTGGAGGGTGGCCCAGCGATGACTTCTGCCAGCTCCGTCAGCACTCTTGGGTGCATCCCATTGGGGCCCATGGACTTGTGAATATCTAATTGACCTAATTGATCCCTCACTCGATCCTCCTTAACCCAGGGGAAGTCTTCTTCTTTCCCCGTTACTTTCCCCAAAGCCTGGGACTCCTGTGGGCTGGGCCGAGCAGTAAAGACCGAAGCAAAGAAGGCATTCAGTAATTCCGCCTTCTCCGCGTCCTCCGTCACCATGGCTCCTGTCTCATTCAACAGTGGGCCCACAACTTCTCTGGTCTTCCTTTTGCTTCCAATATACTTTTAGAATCCCTTCCTGTTGAGCTTGACATCCCTACATAATTTAATGTATTTGTTCTGTGCTTTCACCATAGTATTACTTAGCTAGGTGCGATTTCCAAAGAATGCCAAGAAATAAAGCATTCAGCTCTCAGAAAGAGTTACTGAACTGCATGAAGCTATGCTTATTCATCCACAGCAATGCTGAGTTTTTCTGAGACCCCATGCTAAGGAGTGGGAAGACCACATTCCTGGCACTTCCTTGCATCACTCCTCTCTCTACAATATTGTCACATCCATTGGACACTTTCTAGAACTATATATATACTCCTTACCTGGAAAGGCTCAGCCGGCCCTCTAAAGCGGTTTCACTCTTTAAACCATTCCATTCCTCCTTTTCCCAAGATCTAAACCCTCATCTCCGTCTGCTTTTTGCTGCATTCACTCCAGCTGTGGATGTCTGAGGGATATGAGAGGTGCTTTCCCCTCTGCTCTCTGAGAAGTACCAACACAGAATTGCTCCCTTGAAACCTCATCACTGGTAAGAGAGTGATGTTCCTCTGATATCTGCTCCTGTATATGGTATTGGGAACAAACACTTCATCCTTCCCCACACACTCTCTCTGTGCCAAACTAGTTCTGAGCTACAAATACGAGTTCGATGTTTCCTGGTCAGCTTTTTCATGGATGTTCAAAATATATAACGAATAAAAGGGATGTTTAGTTAGCTCTAGAAGGTCTGTTCCTAGGCATTTTGGGTTGAAGCAAAGTAATTTTTACTTGCTTGTAGATCTCTCTAACCAGGATCACATACTAATCCAAAACACTGAAAATCACTGATCATGATTGCTGCACGATCTGGCATTTCTGCATTTTTGCCCCATAGTCTTCTACAGAAGACAGTTCTGTGGTGTAAGTTTAGACCGTTTTCCTCTAGCTGGACAAACAGCCCTGGAGAGTAGTTGGTTGCCTTTGTGAAGGAATAAAGATTGTCTGAGCTCCCTAACTCACCTCTTACCACATTCAGGCAGTAAGGTGCAGGATTTTAATGTACTTTCCCACACTTTTCCGTATGTGTTTTTGTGGTTACCCACATCAGATGCTAAAATCTTTCCATGGATTGAACATTTTTGTATGGCAAGCCTGTGTGCCCTCTGGTTTTGAGCTGTGGATCAGTTTTTCCATGATGTCCTTTGAAAGACAGAGGTATCGGTCGAGCAAACCAGAGCAGGCAGTTTCCTGTAATCATCTATGCCATCATCTGTGCTGGATCATGGCAGCAGCTGATCAATAGAGGAGTATTTAAATATGTTAGAGCCTGAATCTGATATTCTACATGTTTAACTGCATAAACAGATCAATGGGACAGGATTGATCTCCATTGATATTTGGCAGTTTTCAAATACAATTAAACCACATTTGGAGTACTGAAAGTACTTGAAATAAACAACTGGGCACTATTTATAATTTAAAGAGCTACTCAAAAAATTTAATAGATCAAGTGGTTGTTTCAACAATGACAGCATCAAGGGAAAAGTTGAAATCCATATGCTGTATATAAATAGCAAACTGAAATTAATGGCAAACTAAAATTCAATGTGTTCGTTAGCACATATTATTATATACAAATATTTCAGTATTTATGATGATAAGGATATGCAATTAAATTGTCATTAACTGATATATATGAATGATTATGCCTGAGCAAAATCTAGGATTGGAATTATTTGTATAGTAGCGGCACAGATTCTTCAAAAGTATAAGTAGGGCCATTAATAATTGTCTTAAAGTAAGTAAGTTGCCAGCTTATAAATGAGATGCTGTTGATAAAATGGCAGCTTTAGCTTTCTCACATCCATAAAACAGAGGAATGCAAGAATTACCCAGCAGGTTTTTGGTTTTGCTGATCCCTGTTGGCTGAATTCCCACTGTGTCTGACTGGGCTCAGCAACTCCCTGTATTCCAGAGCACCTCCGAGAGCTGATACCTGGCATCTCTGTTGTTTCTTCAGAGAGTCTGGCACCAGCATGTGTTTAGGCCACCATCAAAACCTATTTGCTTAACTAGTGACAATCTAGGAATGTCCTTGTGCTGCCTTTGAGGGTAATGTCATTGTCACCACAAAGGCACACCAGATAGCCAAAGCCTGCTCAGGGTTTGACTCATTGACATGCCAAATAGATAGATACTGGAGGTCATAGAAAGGACCAGTGCCCACAAGTTTTATTCCTGGACAATTCAACTGAGTCACACCAAAGTTGCCCAGAAGAATATTCTTTTTGGGAAATAAGATTTATTGGCCATTCTGGTCTCCTTCTGGGCAGTTTTACACAGCAACACAGATGTAGTCATAATGAAACCTAGCGTGAGAGCTGAGGAGCTGATCCAGAACATACAAGGCGATTAGGAGGTTTACTTCCTAAAGAATTCTTTGCAAAGAAGGACTTATGGTTTAAAGCAATTTGAAATACATAAAGGGAACATGGATCTGTAAGACTACTCTCTACTGGAAACCCAGAGCACACCGCTGTAAACCCCGATTTCCGTAAAGACATAGACTTGGTTCATTACAAGGATGCTGAATGTCAGCTCAGTAGTACATTTACCAGCCACCTTCACTGTGAGCACGAGGAGGTGTATTTTTCACTTTATGTTGGCAATATTCTGAAACCTATCTAAACAGTATCGATGTGTTTTCCTTTCCCAGATGCTTTGAAAATGATCCCATATGTTTGTGCTAAGGTCCATATCCTGAAAAGCTGGGAAAGTGATTTGCTTAATACAACGCCAATGTGAAAAAATAAGACTTTTCTTGCAATATGGATTGAGAAGACAAAAATCTATCAAGCTTCTTTTGCCCAGGAAGAAGGACTGGTTAAGCAGCATAGAGACAGCAGGGATTCCCAGCGTATGTTTATCAGAGTTGGGACACTGCAATCCTTGACTCTTCAAACCTTCCCAAATGCCTCCTAGCTTCTGGGGGGCTCAGAACATGCATATGACTGTGTACCCTTCTCCTGAAAGTACATATGTATTGTTCCCAAGGGAACTGCTTTTTCAGTTAATGATATCAAAAATACTTTTACCTAAGAGGCTCTTGCAGGGTTAGATTAAGAGGCTAAGTTCAGTGTTAAACTCTGCACTGTTCCGATGGCCACGAGTACAGCCCACTACCAATCTGTGTTGCACAGAGCAGCACAGGGAAAACTGTACAACAGAAATACTTTGGCATTTTACCTGAAGAGACATGGTGATGACTTATAGTTCACCCTGAATAATATTTCTTCTCGGTGCTTTATCTGGACCAATAAATGCTTATGCTTCTGGATGCGGGAAGAGCTGTTTGTTCTCTTCAGCTGACAACCCATTAAAAACAAAATAAAGTAAACATATCAGAATTAGTCCCCTAAAGCTTCCATCAAGCCTTCTGCCATGAGCACTTTGCTGTTGTTTTTGTTTTTTTCTTTTGCCAGCTTTTGGCACGCAGGGGCAATCTATCTTTGGGAGAGAGAATAGCATCGCTCCGTCTTCATGTATGATCCAGGGACTAAAAATAGAGGCTATCCAGAACAATATCAGATGGCTGCATAAAAAATAAGTAGGCAAAATTGTTGAAGACATTTTCTTCAGGTGGCGAACACAATATATTTTAAAAAAATGTAAAACCTTACAGTGAGCAATTATGAGCTAACAAATAAAAAGTTATTTCCTTACCCCACCCAGTAGCAGTCAGTTTAACTCCTGAACCTGGGGCAGTTTTCCCAGGATAACTCTGAGGAACTACCTGACTTTTGATTGTATTTCCTAAAAATAACATTCCAGTTTTATTGTTCATCATCAGAAGGGAAAGAAAGAAAGAAGCATCGCCTGCAGAAAAAAACCACGAGGCGCTGTTTCACGTGAATTTGTCTGTAATGACTGCCACGCAATGGGCTTTAGGACCTACTGGAAATGCAAACCCTCTAACAGCTTTCAGGCAAGCCCTTCTCTTCAGCTGATCATTACTAGTTCTGACCTTTTAAATCCTCTGCTGCTAAGGGAGAATCTGGTCTTTACAGAAAAGCTGTTCTGTATTCCATTCATAGACAATGGAGAACTTAACTATATTTACTGGTATTTAACATATGGAGCATATTTGCCTGGAAGGTAGATGAAATCTCCTGCATTTAAGATCAAATCAATTTGAATTTAAGGTCACATTTGCAGAAGTCAATGTTCCGTAAAATCAAAGAAGGGCTTAATTCTACTATTTTTTTCTCTGCCAATCAACTGTGTAGTTCCACACAGCGCAGCTCTGTGAGTCTTCCTCCCTGAAGGAATCCTTGCGTGCACAAACATTCAGACGGGAGGCGGCGGCATGACTTGGCTCTCACTCACCTGAGTGGAGCTACGAGTGTTTAGGTCCAAGACAAACATGAACTGCGTTCTGCAAACTTCATATTCTTAGTTCTCGCTCTCACAAGTAGTCTCAGTGGTATTGCTGAGACCACTCACACAAGTACTTTGCCCGCTTAAAGCGAGGCTGTCAGGATCAAACCTCTTTTCTTAAGATGAGATGTATCCAATTTGGAACATCTAATTCATGTCCTTCCAGGACTAACTAGAGAAAATACGTTCATGTGATTTCAAGGTGAAAGTGTGTGTATCTTCATTCGTAAGCAAGTGCTGCTACTTCAAAGGAGAGGAGATTTGCAGGAATCAATGATCTGCAATATCTTTTTGCTTAAGGTGTAATTGCCATCTAACAACACTTAGGGACTTTGCTATTGCAGAGGTCTGGGAAACACAAGCCCAAAATACAACTTTCTGGTTGGGAGATTTCTAATATTGGAACACTGTCTTTGCACGCTACTAACCCACAGCCTTTTCCCCTGGAAGTCTAATCAGGAGAGGAGAGGATGGGAGCTGCTCTTGATTTCCCCTTCTGCTTTCCCTGTGAACGTGCGATACGGCAGGTCTGAAAATGACATTTATGTTGTTAATAATAATATTTTGTCTTTGTTTTAAAATGAAAGTATTGATTATTTAGCCTTGATGAAATAACGAAAACATACAGTCAAAGTGCAGTGGAAAAAAGAAAAAAGAAAAAAATTAATTGCTCCCCCCCATGGTATAAAAGAAGAGGGTTTTTTTTTTTTAACACAATGGAAACAAGAATGGAGAAATAGTGCATAAAAGTGGGGAAAATTCACAAATTCTTATTTTTAAGTGACATTATTCATACTGCATATGGGATAGACAATTGAAATGTGTTTAGCAGCATTTTCTGTTCTGATGAAAGTCCGTCAGCTACTTGAGGAAATGATTTTGAAAGATAAAAAAGAACAGGACAAAACACCATTATCACCAGGACATTACTAACATGTTCTGGAAAAAGTTACAGAAGCATCTTGCTTGCTCCTACTACTTAGATCTTAGGTAAACACATGGCAAACTGTAAACTTCTCTTTATGTTTCATGTTGTTTAGTTGTTGGGGTTTTTACTAGATAAAATAACTTCTTATTTGAAGAAAACAACTGTTTGAGCATATTTTGGTAAGATGTCTTGATGAGCATTTTTGAAAACCAGTGACGTCTTCAAATAAGTTTTGGAGGAATAAGCAAAGAAATGAGAATTTTTGAAAGGAAAGGGGGAGGGATTTTATTTTTTTTCTGTATGGAATGCCATATATTTGCAAACACATTTCCAAGCCAAGCTTTCTTAATTCCTGGGTGTACTGTGTCTTTCAGGAAAATAAGAATTCCACTTTTATTCACAATATCCCGTCCTAACCTAGCATTTGCAAGAAATCTCTCATATTGCTGAGTTGACAAACCACGCTTAACTCGTCCCTGGCTGCTGGGATTTGAATGTGTGTTTCCACGCAGTCTTGTGGGACAAATTCACCTCTGATGTAAATGAGCACAGTTCCACTGAAGTCAGCTGAGTTGCTTTCTCTTGCACCAAGGCTTAATTTGATCCTAGATGTTTAGATCACTAAGCTATCCCCTCTGGCTTAGCAATTCTCCAGTTGAAAGATTACTTTCTGACTGTGAATGCCAATAGTCTTTTTACTCTGGTAGCTGAAGAAGTAATAAGTGCATATAAGGGTTTCATGAAGTGTTTCACAGGTGAAGGGAGACAGCCCATTGCATTCTGGAAGTGTCTCTTTCCCTTCAAATGAAGAAGAGGAAGTCTGAGAGAATGAAAGCTTAGTGCATTTTTGTGATTTCTACATCAAAACCAAAAGCGTTTGGACCTTTAGAGACGAGGGGGACCGCTGTAACTCGTTTCCCTACAGCACTCCTTCAGCTCTGAATCAACAGGGCTTGTAAGTCCCTGACATATAGATCGACCTGAGGGGGAAGAGGGAAAGAAGGATGTAATTGTGCCAATTAATCTGGAAAGGCATCTGAGAGAACAATGTCTTTAAAGAAAGCCTGATTCTGATCTTGGTTAGACTACAGTAAATCTAGAGCAATGTCACTGAAATCAAAAAATCATCCTGTATTTGTTGGTTGTTACCTGGATCAGAATTTGGCCTGGAATTGGTTATTCATCCTGGAACTCGCCTTGGTAATTCTAATCACAGCTGTCTAAGGAGAACACCAATGGCTGTAGTTAAGATCAAATATTACATACAACAGCAAATATTTTCAAGCGCATAATCAAAAAGATCAAATGAATTAACAATGCTGGTTGCTATTTTTGCATGTTGCTAAAAAACCCACAGCATACTTTGAGAAGGGATTTGTGTAGTGCTTATCAGGACGGGAAGCAGAACCAGTAATGTGTACAGGTACAATTAGTAGGTTTATTCTAAGACCTGTGATATTCTACAGAGGAGTCAGGACATCAGAAAGCAAAGTAACATGATCTCCAACGCAGAATGAAGACAATGAGCCAACTATCATTTTGATCCATTTTACGTTAAAAGATTAGCAAGTCTAGTAAAGAAGAAAAAAGTAGAACAGAAGTACATTCTCCTTCCCTAGAAATAGGGGCATTTGTGAGTCCTAGGGAGCTCTAATGTAGGAGTAATAGGCGCTCTCCTGTGCTGCTCCCTCTGTCCATGCCTCCTGTCCCGTTGATGCGGAAGCAAAGCCAGGCTGCCTGCTCACTCCTCCCGTTAGAGGGGCTGCAAGCCAAGGAGAGAGGTGCAGAATCCAGTCTGTGGGCTTCCTATGTACCTACAACAGAGAGGAATGCGAGCAGGTGCCTCTCATCCTTCCGGTCCCACTTCCTGGATTTACTGGACTTAATGGAAGACGCACTGACAGCAAAGCCATAGCTAGCACATAATTTAAATAATCCCTGATTAACTAGTGAAATGATAATTTTAGGAAGTATTGAGTGAATTGGAAAGTGTGGAGTCCCACTGAAACATAATATTGATTTGATGCCTTTTAATTTGTTAGAGATTGTAACTAGCAATTCTATTCACCTACTTACTCTTCCCAAGTTATTTATTATTGACCAGAAATAGGTCTGGATGAAAGCTGTTAATACAGAAGTGCCAGATACTGCCTAGATCTGGATGAGGGAATGAATGGTTGGAGGTGAAGCTAAGACAGATCTGTGTTGTAGTCAAGGCTGTTTGGTTCCATGTTTTCCAAGCCTCTCCATTTTCTAACTTGCAGATTGCGGTTTCTTGGAATAGTCTCCACATAGTATAATTGCTCAAACATAAATCAAAACACAATGTCCGAGCCCAAGCCACTTCTAGCATCCCGGCAGTAATAGCTGTTGCTGGAAATGTTAGAAAGAGAAGACAGAGCTATATCCTCTGCCTTCTCATATTTTGAAACGATAGTAAGCTTTTCAACCGGAGGTTATGCTGTTTGGTGTAGAGAAATGGTTTGTGAATCCTAGCTTCTTGGCTGCCTTTAGCATGGTCACTTGTATGGATTCACTTGCTTTGTGGGCAAGGTATCTAATGTAAAGTGCTATAACCACAATTTTCCACTCACTGCGTTGAGGATTCGTCCTAGCTGATCAAAGGGAAGCCTACTGGAATGGTATGAGTCTTTGAGACTCAATGGCTGCCGCTGTTGTTTCTGTGACATTGCCAGACACAATGAACATTAGGTCTGGATTTTAATCCACCTCTTTACTTAGGGAAAAATGCAGTTGGAAGATTTAAGATGTGATCCTGTAAATTCTGTTTCACATGAGCAATCTCACTGCTGATTAAAGACTAATCATAGAAGGATTTGGAGGATTGGGCCCTTTGATTTCTCTTCACGTTAAGGCTCTCTTTTATCTGGATCATCCTGTTGATTATCCTTCTCCATCTTTTGCATAGAGCTTTAGGAATAATTAGAAGGAAATAAGATTTTCTGACTTTAACTTAATCAGTAACATGTGTACTTTGAAAAGTTACATTTTACATGACAAAGAATGCATCGACCAAAAGCAAATATCTCCAAGGTATTTGGACTTGCTTTTAACTGACAGCTTGGACGTTATCACAACTGTGTGGCTGCTCTTTGTTCTACACTGTGAATGTTTGATAAATGTTACCTTTTTAATTCTTGATAACATTATGAAAATGTTAAGAAATGTTACAGCAGATAACCTTTCTAGACCAAACAGCCACATTAACCGTGTGAAGTTAATAACTGACTACAGGACATTTACTTAATTTAGCTTTAAAAAAAGTTTTGCTCACACTACTCAAACTTTCCCTTCATTTTTATCTCCTTTTCTCCAAGGCCACAGATAAGATTTTCCTCTTACTTACTTGCAGGTCAGCTTTCCATGACACTCGGGTCTGCCTCCAACCAAAACCAAATATTTATGGGTATGTGGCTATGAAACACCATAATGATAAATGCATGATAATACACCAGAATGAAAGATTTCAAGACAACAGTGTTTGCTGTCTGAGCTGGACATTTACTTAGTCTGTGTAACCAGGAGCAGGTACTTTGATATAAATCAGATGGAGTGTTTTTGAATGAATAAGTCTATACTCTGAAGTATGACTTCAGGGATCAGGACATATGGGTGCACAGGTGTCATTTTGCAATGAAAGCTGCTAATGCTTTCTGTGCATGTCTAAAAACACTTTGTTTCAAGGTTGTGCTTCTGAGGATATAGCTCTGTAGGTTTCTTTTAAAGAATGAAGTGCTAAATAATGGATTAAAGGCTAAAAAAGGATTTGAAAGGTCTTCACTGTATTTTTAGCACATTTCAGTTATACTTTTTACTCCTTAGAAGCACCCGTCCAGACTGTATTTAAATTTGAAGCATGTCACGGCATTGCATATTCTTAGAATGATCAGATAAGCTCGGGAAATTTAATGTTTAACCTTCATCAATTATTACACAGAGCTCCTCATCTAATAAAGCAGCTGCTTCATTTTAAGCATGTTAGTAGCCACACTAGTTTTATTCTTTAACTCTTTGACAAACTGAGGACATAAATTCACAATAAGTCCTGCAAAAAATATAAACATATTCTTTTTTTAATGCAGATTAGTAATGAATGTGACTACCAGAGTGTTTAAATTAGGTGCTTTTGCTGCCTGACTACCTAAGTAGGCAGTCTCTTCCTCACTTTTGTCATGAGTAAGAACACAGATGAGGTCCTTTCTCTCACTACCTCTCACGGGGATTCTCATGGGAATATGACAGCCAAAGCGCAAGTTTCACTTGTGTTGAGTGTTTGTGAATGGGGCCTTGTTACAATGAAGTGCTCTGCTCGTGGAGCATGGGCTTGGTTTATACAGGGGGAGGCTCGTTTTGAGGCTTTAAAAAAAGCATCACTCTTCAGCTCAAAAAAACCCCAAAATAATGAGGTTTTACAATGTTTATCTGCTTCTACTTTTTATATTAGGGGAAACCTCAGTAGTACAGCAAGATGGAAGTGATGGTTCTGTTGCTAATTGAATTTGTTAATACTGGCTGTCTTCCGTCATCCTCATCAGCAATGTACCGACTTCTTGCTCAGAGTCCTCAAACTGCAACAGCAAGGATTAAACATGTCAGTAATTGCTAATTATCCTACCAAATTGTTACCATTTTATCTTGCTGTGTGAAAATGGCTTAACTTGCCAAGGAAGCATTTTATTTCCAGGCATGATCAGTTGATTTACATAATTAAACATACGATGAGAAATATTCTTGACCATTGCGGCTCAAGCCGTGTTTTGAAGAACTGATAAACTTCTGTCC
Source organism: Chroicocephalus ridibundus (assembly GCF_963924245.1). Lineage (NCBI taxonomy): Eukaryota > Metazoa > Chordata > Aves > Charadriiformes > Laridae > Chroicocephalus > Chroicocephalus ridibundus. Next base: position 36,025,373 of record NC_086292.1, read on the forward strand.
TATTTTTCAAGCAAATAGTCCAGTCAGAATGTCTATAATTGGCTGAGCTCGGTTCCTGTGTATTTCTAAACTACTACTATTCAAATAAATGTTCTTACCTTTAGATTTGACCAAGATATATTCAATATGATTTATTATAATATATGTCAATCCAATAATACTAGGGCTCTGGTCCCAAAAATGCACTGTGTCAGGAACCTTACTTTTGGAAAAGGTTATTTCCTTTAACAACATAATGTAGAATTTATAATTTACTTGCCAAGAATCACCATGTCTGTCTGAACTGTATTTATGGTTCTTAGGGAACCTCCAGTATACTCTTGTATTGCAGAAGCTCAAAGACATAAAATGCCTGTAACCTCATAGGGTTAGTTTTATGGAAGTTTTTTGGTTTGTTGGTTTGGGTTTTTTAATTATAAAGCATAGAAAAGAATGTCTGTTTGGTAATGTAGTACTTGGAGTTACACTGGTGGCATTATTCCCCGGGCCTGCAGATCTCTGTTTATTTTCGGACAGTACTATTCCATTTGCAGAAACAACAGAAGCTTCTCCAAAAGAAATTATAGACACAGACATGTCAGGAAAAGCTATACTTTTAAGTGACCGCAATCTGGTGCTGTAATTTCTTTTTCATATCCTGTTATACAATCATGCCAGTTTATGTCACCTTACGTAGTCATGCTACTTGGGACAGATTTGGAGGGGATAGTTTGAGGGTGTGGGTCAAGCACAACCAAGGAAAATCTTCTCTCCTTATTATTCATCTGTGTACTGTACCAAACAGTGCTTAACTGATTCTAAAAACCTAGCCCTGAAAATCTGGGGCCAGTTTGATGACATCTTCCTTCAAAGAGTCTAACTCATTTGATGATCTGATACCACTCTTGGATCCCACCTAAGCTCGTAGGAATGCACAAACTACTAGATTTGCAAAGAAAAAAAACAGTTATTTCCAGGTGTAGATGCTATGGCAACTGGTTAATAAGAATGATCTTTCAGGCTTTAGCAGTTAGGAACAGTAGCAGAGTCCAAAATCATCAGCAAACTCTATGGGACATTGAGGAGCCCTGATTTTCTTTTTTGTCCCCTTTCTGTCTCAAGACAAACTTTATTATACTAACTCCTTAGCTTGTTCTGTAAGCCCACTGCCCTTCATGCAGAATGATATGAACGACACCATCTTCTCTCTAAATTTTTGTAAAGTCCAAACAGACAGAAGAGCCGGAGAAGATGATAGTTTTATTTCCCAGAAACTATTTACTATCAGTTACCACCAGACCTTGAAGTTTTCTATCCGATTTAGAATTCTTTAATGAATTAAAGTTAATGCTGGTATCTGTTCTGTTTTCCAGTGTTGCAGTCCTTAGCCTTTTGAACTGTGGTTTCTTGATTTTTACTTGGCACCATTTAAATTTTAACCTGAAAAACTAAATTATTTCCTTTTGTTTAACAGAGTTCTGATTTACCTTGTGCATGCTACTCTGGCATCACTGGAGATGTGCTTAACTGTGGTGACGTATTACGTCTGTTGAAGTGAACATCAAAAGACCATTTAATCACTTGTAATGTTTTCTCCTTGTCTGGGCCAGGGTTTTGTAAGGGTAGAGTTCTGCTAATGCACCCTTCTGCCGGGAAACTTCCCAAGGTGGGGCACAAGAGATGCTGAGTGGCAGAAGGAGGATGAGTAGAAGCCATTAACATTTCCCCAGCAAGGTCAGATTTGATGTTTCCTTTGTTTGTAGTATCCAAATTAAGAAGATGCTTCTGTGCTCTGAGTGTTGCTTCTACATAAAGATACTCCTGGGTAATCTCAGGCTGGTCACATCTCCTTACTATTAGCCACCCATTAAGAAGCTGATTGAAAAGGACCCAGCGCAGCTTACACAAAGTGCTGACTATTTTCCAGGAAGACCAAATTTCTCATCAGCTTCATCAACACTTCAGACTATCAATATACAAAATAAAATACTGTTGTTCTGAAAGGCTATGATCACAGGAGAAACCTTTGCATTCTCTCCTTTTTTTTTTATTGCAAACATGTTTGGGAAAAAAAGGTGTTATCTTGCTTTTTTCCTTTTTTTTTTTTTTTTTTTCTGAAGCCAGTATTACCAGCCATTTTACTTGTACTTTACTATTATTATCTAGGTGATGGCTGTGACATGTTGATCATATATGGCAGTGAGAAAATTGATTTCCCTCAACAGAAATGCTTCCAATTTTCCCTGGGCCATAATTTTATGTCCAAAACAAAATAAAAGGGTCATTTTCCTTAAGATGAGGGAATTGAAATCTTTGATAAAAGCCATAGTAAATGTTGTACTTTTGATTGCGGAAACTGCAGTTTTCACAAACATCTCTCCTGTCTGTTCTCTGGTATGTGTGTTTCTGGGGAGTACGTGGGGGCAAGAAAAGGAGAGACAGAGAGGAGAATGGAGGCAAAAAACAGCTTTTCGAAAGACTGAAGTTGCTTTAAGTTCTGCAAATCTACGAATTCTTCCTGGACACAAGCTTTTTTTTTCTCCGGGAAAATTTAGGACTCTATTGGTAGCTCTCAGTCAAGCATCTCGTTTTCAAAAAGTTAAAGTCATACTTCTCAATCACCTGCTTTTAGATATGGTTGCCTAACTTTCTGGTATGATTTTAAACAATTGTTTTGGAAATTTTTTATATAAATAAAATTGTAAAACAACCACATTTCTTAAGAGATTATAATCACAGTACACCAATAAAAAAGAAAATTAAATAAATAAAATACTAATTTTTTTTTTTTCTGAAGGAGGAGCTCTTCTATTCTTAAACAGTCCTGTTATTATATTTATTGAATTACCATTTCTGGGAAAATAAAGGAGTTATTGGCTGAGGAAACCAAAAGCTACTTTAAGGCTGATTCTTGTGATAAAATTCCTTAAATATGTAATAGAAATTCTTTTTAAATGTTTGTTTCTTCTTTGACTCTACATTGGCAAGTAGAGAAGGTCTGGAAAGTTACCAGGCAGTCCGCAAGTAGGGGCTTTTTCAGTATGAACAAAATATAAACTGAATCCTTGAATATTCAGGAAATCCTGAAAACCTGGCCTTTTGGTACTCTTCTACATTGATCTTTTTTGTCCATAGTCCCATGTGTGCGCGTAACGCTTGTGGTAATGTCTCACTAGAAGTTTTTGCCTCTATAAAACTACACTCTTTGATACCTCACTTCTACAAGATGAAAGATTCCCATAATTGGCCTCATCTCAGTTTGGTTTGTGGAGTGGCAAGGGAATTGTGCCCAATCAAAGTTGTGTTTTCAGAATTTACAGTGAAGGAATGTTTGAACAAGAGACAAAGCGTGAACAATCATTTCCCTATGAGTCTGGTCTAAGCCTAGTACTTACAGCCAGATATAAAGAATAGCCATTATTTTGACTGAAACACAGTATCAGGTAAATACAAAATTTTCTCTTGCTTTCATATAAGCGAGACAGAGTTTACTCAGTTTGATGGCTTGATGGTTTTTACTTGGCTGCATTTCTTCATACATTTATGATACTCCACCTTTTCAGAAGCTGGTAGAAACTGAAGTGGTTGATATCCTTTAAATTAGATTTTTTTCAGACTTTCCTCTGCTTATAGAAAGGGACAATATATGCAAGAATCCAGCATATAAGGAGCATGGGAGTGCAAAGGTTAATTAAGATGCTGAGGTGCTGCTAACATCTAAAGAGAATGGCAGTTTGAAAGTCTGTCCCGTCCTTGCATGTTATATATGTACTGTTCGCAACATCCAGAAGATGTGTATTTGACAGAAGAGTTAATCTTGTGATCTCTTTGCTTATTTCATCTGTACTCACAGGGGAGAGAGACGGAGGTCAGTTCAGATGGGTGGGTTGTGATCGTTTCACCAGGGAGATAAACAGCAGGCAGTAAGTCATGAAACAAGGGTAATGTTGAAAAAAAATTCACAAGAGCTTTTTTTGAGACAGTAATTTTCACAGAGCCAAGCAAAGTGATTCTTCTTTCTTTTTGACTTGGAACATACTTTTTGATTAACATCATATTAATAAAATCATATTTCTCATGATTTTCTTTAACACCAGTGGATTAGACTGTTGCAAGCACTGAAAAAGAAGGCCTACCTTTTACATAGCTAGTGTTGGGAGGGCTTAGTTATAAGAGGACTTTTGCATTTTGTGTTCTCTGCATGGTATATGAGAGAATAGGTGGGACCAGTGGTCCAAGTTGCTGATGATTTTTGCTTTTTTATTGAAGTACAGCACAGGAGTTGCCCTGTACATTATTTTCACATACTGAACTAGTGGAGAATATACAGTCAAGGGAAGGACAAAAGGAATTCTGCGCTCTGTTTAGCAGTGTTGGGAAAGAGTCAGCAATAAAAATGGAAAGAGCATGTGCATTCAAAAGCAAGAACCACTTTCTAGTGGGGGGAGCAAAAGTGAGGTAGATGGGTTTAATGACATTATGTCTCATCAGATAGAGCAAGCCCTGTAGCATAAAAAGAAGGCATTTGAGAGGCAGAAACAGATGCTAGCATGAGGGTATTCCTTTTCCTCCCAGAGTAGGAGGGAGGAGGAGTCTCCCTGAGTAGTAGGAGACTCACCCTCTTCATTTCTTCTCTTAAGTATTACTTCAAAAAATAGTACAAGAAAGAAAAAGTTTGGCTCTGAAGTGACATTGATACCAGCAGTGACAATATTGGTGGCTTTTGCTGTCCTCCCTCAGAGAAAGGAAGGACTCAAACACACTGAAATGCTCCTGGAAGCCTAATTTGATCTTGGAGACTGACAAACGTGTTTTACATGGGCAGTGTTTTGTCACTGTTTGTTAACTGTTTGGAAATGTGAATTGTAGTTTATGGTACACTATGAGCAATCATCTGTTACCGCTGAGGGTGGATGATAGGAAATGAGGTGGTTTCTTGTTATGTAAATGCAAAACCATTTTGGGATAGCATATAGCATTGTGAAATGGTTTTCAGTACCGAGCAACCTGCATCCGAGCAATTCTGTTCACTTCAGCGAGCTCACACACATGTAACTGAGAATGGAACCTGGACCGCCTCCTGTATGGAAATCGATAAACATATTTATGATCCAACTGGACTCCGGCTCTTCAACACATCATTTCTACATCAATTTCCTGGGGACTTTTCCAAAAGACAGGGAATGTAGTTGTCAAAGTGCAACTCTTCAGGGTGCCTTGGAGCACTGGAGACTACCCAGTTTCACCCAGCAGGCGGATTTTATATTTAAAAAAAAGCTGGTTAATATGAACCTTATTAAATAATAACAAGGTTATTGGTTATTCCTAATTCAGCTCAAATTTACCACCTGAAGTCACGTAGGTCCCAGATTTGTCTGGCCAAATTCCAACAGCCTTTACAGGAGCAAAATTGCAACTAGCAAATGTTTTACAAAAGGCATTGTTTCTTTGAATATAACTGTGATATAAATAGCTGATATTCGTAGTCAGAATAAGACAAAGGCATTGAAAAACCTCTCAGTTGAAGGGGTAAGAAAATGACATTCCAGAAAAGTAAAAAAGCATTTTGCTACATACTCAAGCAAAAAATATTTGTGAAAGCGCTGCTTTGCAATGTTTTGGTTCACAACCTATGCTATCTCCACAAAGGAAAGTAAAAATATTTGCCATTGGCATCCTTAACATTTGCCTGTTACTTTCCTCAGAGAATTTGCATTTTTGAATCCCAGATCATTTCTACCAGGCTAAGATTATTTGTCCTTCCTTTTCTTCTTCTTTTCCTTATATTTCCCTGGATCTCTACAGATTTAGAATTTGTTAGATGCCACTTTCTCTCTCAGACATTTTTCCATCATCAAAATAAAAAATGGTATTTCTTAAGGATCAAATCCACACCTGCAGGGTGATAGTTTGAGAATCCCATGAGCAGATACAGCTGATACCGCCCTGTTAACATCTGCAGAGATTTTCAAGTTTTCAAGAATGGCAGAAAATGGCAGATCTGAACTGCTTCTCACTAAAACCCTAGCTAGACAGCACCCCAAATAGAAACAATTCTATTTGGGATGCAAGTAATTCTTGGGCCCTTGCAGTTGTCCATACAGAGGTAGATTTTACCCAGAAAGTTACAATAAGTGAGGGTTAATCATAAACAAATAGATTAGTAAAAACCAGCCTTTTATCATATAAATTTGTTAACATGATTTTTTTTTTTTATTAGATCATTGTTTTGCAAATAGCATAGATTTTCAGGGACATATTTACAATAAAAATTTCAGCTGGTATGATAGATTTTTTTTTTCTGAAGTCTTTTTATATGCAAGGCTCCCTTCCCTAAATGAAACTTATATAATGAGAAATAATATATTTAGAAAAGGAGAGCAGTATATAATTTCCAGATATGTAACTGTGGCTGTTGCCAAGGCACTCTCTCCTTTTGGAAATTGAGTCAGGAAAATCAAACATAGCAAACAAACCCAACTGGCTTGCTTCTGAAAGTTTGGGTCTGACTAAAACGTAGGTAATCCAAGCCAGAATCAAGGAACAGAACTTCCTAGTTCCCTGTTTTATGCTCAGTTCTTGCAGATAAATTTCTTGGTGGGCAGTTTGCCAGCATGGGATAATGTTACCAGAAAATATTATTTCCTTTAATAGCCAAGTGAATCACTGAAACAAAATATGTTGGCAAATGAGAAACAAATCGTCAGGCAACACAACAGCTACCGTGAACAATGGTGGGGAAGTGGTTGGCACAGAATCAAGACAAAAAATCAGAAAATATTTGAAAGACTAGGGCAAAGCTTCTTCCAGATCTCTTGTGGGGGTGTACTTTACTGCGGTAGAGTACTCCACCTGTGACATGGGTCCCCTCCCTCTCATCCTTCTGTTGGAAGTTGTGGAATATCATGGGGCTATATAGTGCGCGTGGACCAATGCAGCAGACTGCATTGCACATCTATGTAAACGATTTCATTTGTATCTCAGTTAATCATATCTATTAGGTTACTAAGCCCTTTCTGATTATCGCGCAGTGTAAATAAGTCATAATGGAAGAGAAAATTTAACCCCATAGCAGTAACGATGCTATACCCATGTCTCTGTATCCTGCTATAGTACTACAGACTGTACACTGTTTCTTGTTTATCTATTTTAAACAGTGCAGAATTTGGTACCTTTTATAAGAATAAGGTTTTATTTCTTTCATGATTTTTAACTGATTCCTCTCTATTTCTCCTCAGACATCTCATCCAGCCATATCTCGTAATTCTGTTGCATCAGATTTGGTGAAATATTATTGCATATTTTCCCTACAGATTGCAGGTAGAGATGGTGTATTTGGGGAAAGCAAAGTGTCAAATGATTGCTTAAGGAGCTTAGAGTGGTGGTCCTACCATCAGGTATGTAGGTTCAAATTTCTATACGAGAGGAGTCTGATTGCTTATTCCTCACAATGTAGAAGAGAAATACCTAAATTCAAGCTGGAGGTTGGAACCACAAGGACAATACCAAAGCTAAAGCAAAGTCCTCTACCTTTCCTTTTTTATTGGTAACAGGGCTCAGTGACTATTATTAGAAGTGATATGGCACCTCAACATGCAATAGGCATAGAGTGAGATTTTTCAAAACCACTACACATCTAATTTACATTGACTGAAGATCCCATGAGACACCTAAATACCTCTGGACAACCTTATTGTGTCAATTCATAAAGCTCACTTATCTTCCTCTTTCTCACATTGTGCAAACTCCTGATTTTTACCACGTGAAACACTACAAATTCCTGTTCCCTTGATTAGGAGGCCAATTTTACATGTAAACAATTCTCAGATATTATGGGAAACCCTTGTAAGCAATGCTTTTTCTTTCTTTTAATATTCATTGCAGTCCTCTGCAGCCATCCCACTGCTGAGCATGCGGATCAGATTCAGATCAAGGCAGTGTGATGCAACAAGCTGAATTTCTTGACTGACCTTCAGCTCTCTCCCTCCATTGCGATATACAGCTTTCTGTTCTGCTAAGTGGAAGTCAGAAACAGAGGCCAAGTGAAAAGTGATTTTTTTCACCCTTTTCCAGAAACAACAGAAAGGTTGCTTCTTTATGTGAGAAATTCTTTTGCTCGTCTCTACTGGAGACTGAATTGTTTATTGTATTGACTGCAGATCATTGTGGGCTGGGTTTTAACAGATATGACAATTTATCTGTATCAAGGATTGGGGGGGGGGGCTGTTTTGATACATTAAATACCTTTGCAATCATTTTTTTCTCTTTCTTTCTTTCTTTCTTCCTTTTTTTCAAGCACTAAATCTCAGCATGACTGTATCCTGCAGTGGAAAATTACTACCCATTCAGAAATGTGCCTTGTTGCATTACGGTCATATATTTGAAGACTCAAAGCTCTATCTGCAGCACAAAGGCAGGCTCAACAAATGACTTAACAGCTTTGTTCCTTTATCACAACACTTTATAGCAGCATTTTCTACTTGTTGTAATCAAGGTATACTTGTGAAATGAATAGTTTTTGCCATTTAGCTTATATAACAATTACACAACTTCATTAAAATGGGATATTGCAGTTAATATCTATCTGAAATTATTTCTAGTAGTGTCTGAATTACTCTCTGAGTGAATGAATGAATGAATGTTTTTACAGCACCAGATGAAATTTACAGTGTCCTATCTCTTTATCAAAAAGGCTGCCTGGGACAATGTTTAAAATAAGTTATTTTTTTAGACCAAATGCAGAGACGCATATTCCTTGTCAGCTCTGTATGTAAGATGCAAAAGGTAAGAGGATCCAGCTACATCTACCCTTTTGGGGGGTTGATTGTTAAGAATTTCTCTCTCAATATGCACTTGGATCCACATTAGAAGCAGTCGGAGGCTTTTAAGGGGAGAAAATCTCAGGACAGTGTACAAAATCAGAGCCAGGGTCGTGACCTTGACTATTGATCCAGCCTCTCTTATTTCCACAGCTTGCTGAGGCTTGTTCTTCCAACCTGCTGGTGTACATTAGAGCAGAAATCCATAACATGGCCATGTTCATCCAAGCACAGGAAGAAACTAAATTAAATGTTAAAAAACAATCTGAGGCTAGAGTTGGAGACAATTCATCATGATCCTAGACGTCAGGCAGGTAGGATGACCAAGAGTTCCTCAGCCAATAGACCCCAAACAGAATATGGAGGGACCTCACTGCCTCATTTGTCAGATACAGAGCAGATAGTCGGAAAAACACTGAGGAAAAAAAAGTCTACCGAAGGTCAGTGTTTTAATTCCCAACCATGCACAAATATTCATCTTTTGGAATGCAACCTGTAATTGAGGTTTAGGGGAGAAAGGGAGGGAGATAAAAAATTATCTGACATTAATACATTAGCAGTCAAAATTAGAAGAAAAAAAACCTTTGCATGGAAGAAATGTACTAAAAATTGAGTCCAACTGAGTTCTTACAACTCTGGAACCCAAGTTTAGGTGAGAGACTTTAACTACAGACTTGAGTAACCTATTAATATCAGCAGTCAGTCTCTTTTTCACTTTTAAAAGTTATCTCAGTGGAGTGCTAACCTTTCTTCTTGATGAAAGGGGTTTAAAGTATGTCATTCTGTGTGATGCTTAGAATGAACTCAGCATGTTTAATAAGAGGGAGATTCTGTAGGCTGGTTGAACAGTTTAGAAGCTGCCCTTTGCTGCTTTTCAAGCTGATGTTTTTTTTACTGGACACAGAACACGTCTCTTACATACTCATCCAAAACATGTAACCTAAAGAATACTTCTCAAATGGCAGAGTTTTTTTCTGGGAACTACAAAACATACATGTCTTGAAAGTACTGTGCAAATATTATGGTGACTGAAAATAGTCACAAACCCCCCTGCAGTCCACACAGCTGCTTTTCTAATTTAGCTACCTGGTGAAAAGAAGAACTTGCCAGTTTTGTGAACATGAATTACATTTCCTGTTGTGGTTGAATTGTGTTCTTTCTCAAAACATTGATAAGTGGGTATCTGAGCTGAAAATAGTCTACTGCCCTTTAATTTTATTCCTAAGTTATGTTACACAATTTGTGCGTTATCAGCATGTGCTGTTAAACCTCATCATGCTGAATGCCAATCTGATGAAACATAATAAGACATAACACAGTTTGACAGCTAATATTTAAAGAAGAAATCTTATCTCTCGCTATCTAAATAGCAAAGGGCTCCCATTCAGACACTTACAGATTCTTAGTGGATATCTTGAGAGAACAGTTAACCCGAGCTTTCTTGGAATAGTTTCCCAGTATAGACAGCAGCTTTGTACGTGTGTGAGCTTAAAACAAAATGCACTCTTACAAATTGTTAATTTCACACTGAACAATTTCTGAACTGATTTTTTAATTTGTAGTACTCTAAGCAAGATTATGTAGGAAATATGAGTGAACCGACAGAATTTTGTTCCCTAGACCTCTTTTACCAAATACTCTGCAATATCCAAATCAGAGAATGTATTTTAACAAGCCAATGAAAACTGAGGTAATTTTCAGTAACAAAAGTGGGAAACATTTGACATATCTTAGGTATAGGAGTTTGCTGAAAATAAATTCCTGGATGCTGTGCATCACAATTTGCTGTTTTCTTGCCTGGCTTTTTCCGGTAAGCCCGGGGTGATTATAATTCCATTTTACTGCATTATTATTACTTGCCATTCACACAGGCTTAACAAAGTATTTGTCGGTCTACATATTGACAGAAGATTGGTGTTCTACTGTTAAGGACTTACGCTTTGACATATTTTTCAAAAGTGTCTCAGTTTTTGGATTCTTACTTTCTTCCGTCATTAGCCTGATTTTTACCACCAAAAACTAACTTACAGTTAATGCTGTTAACTTACAGTAATTTAAAAGTAAAGGAAAATTATGGATACTTATGGATAAATATCAGGGAAAAAATAGCTTATGCTGAGCACTTGATATAGAAGCATCTCAGATTTCCTTATTTGGAAAGTTTGACTTGAATATATCTGAGTTTCATGATTAACTTTTTAAATTCTAAAACCTTTTGAAAGTAGTCAACTTGAAAGGATGTTCAATACTAGTGAAAAGGTCCATCTGGTTCCCAAAGTGTTTTTTTCTTTTCTGAAAATATAGGCTGAACTTCATAACTGGCACAATCAAACGTGTTGTGTCACATGTACATCTGCTGTCACTGAATTCCAGAAATATCCCTTATCCAGCCTGAATAAATAACTTGCATGTCAAGACTCTGTGATAATCTGCCCAGATGATAAATTGTAGCAGGGGCAATGCCCATCCAGAACACCGCTCCGAGAGGTGTCAGCATGCCACCTCCTTGTGATGCCTACTGCCCTCACCTCTGCTCACACCTGTCCTAGCCAGCATGCACACAAATACGCAGCATCAGATAAACTTGAATCCTTTGAAAGAGTAGAAACAAAAAGCAAAGCCGTTCTCAGTTCAACCAGGTAGGATCTGTTCTTGTGGCAGTTTTGTAGCATGCTACAGGAAAGGGGTGCTTCTCACTTGTAATAATGCTCCACAGCTGTTGCCTGCAAGCCTTTACTCATGACAATATTTAACTTCCTTGTTTTCTAACAATAAAATAGCAGAGAACTCCACCCGCAGAGTCTGGGATGTTCTCTCAAGGAAATTCAGGCAAATTAGGACAAATTCAGCAACACTTTGAAATATTAATTCGCCATAGTACATTAGCAGCTTGAATCTGCGTAGGTCTTTGTGTTGTTAAAGATTATTTTTAATATATATTACTACTGTATTTGACTGAGAAATAATATGCAGAATGAAGCAGAAATCTGTCAGAAATTGTGGCTCTGAGAAGCCACTGAATAGCACAAGCTAATAAACTAGATTTTAAAAAAATCGGAAACACATAAGTGTTTCTGAGAAACTTTACGGTATATGCCAGCCCTAGACATAGGTTAGAGGGATAAAAAAAAAAACCAATGACACACGGCTGGCCATTTTGCTCTGATTTTGGCGGTTACGGTTAAACCATATAAATCTACATTTCAATAACTTTAATCTAGTGTTTATAACCGTTTAATCCAAAAGATTTTGCAAAGTTATCTACTTTAGTACTTCCAGCTGTGCTTGCTTTCCGTAGGCTGCATGTGATCCTACAGGTTGTTTCACCCACTCCTGAAATAAGAAAACTATACATGAATGACACAGGCATTGGTTAGCTAAATGTAAGCTGAACTCTCAAAACGAGACTGTATCTTTTACTGCATCATATAAAGACTCTTGGACATTGTTATTTGGTCATATAGATTTCTCAAATACTGTAATAAACATTTTCCCATTTCATTTGGAATTGGTATTCTTAACTTTTATACCCTGCTAAGATCTAAAACAAAAGATCTGAAAATAGTTTTGTGGTCCGGTAGTTAGAGTGAAAGTCTCCAAGGACATGTTATTTTAATTGTTTCCTTAAATTTGCTGTGAAATTTGACTCACTTTTTTATTGCACTTGAGCCTACACTTCCTCTTCCAAATACGTCAGTGCAGTTCCCTCCTGCTTAGGTAACAGGGAGGAATGTATCTGATAATTAGTTTAGTTGGGGTCCTAGTATTTTATTTCTTGCATGAAGGAAAGTGGCATCAGTACTTAGGTGAGGTCCATTAGAAGCAGAACAGGGTTTAAAAGTAAGACCTTAATTCATTGTGGGCTCTTTATGGACTATAATCCAGTAGAACTCAATAATATTTTGCAGTGAAAAGAAATAACATCAAAAGTAATGCTTGAATCTTTTTTATATAGTGTCTCACAGTTTTGATTGTCTTTTTAAGACATCACAGAGGACTTAAAGGACCATGACAGATAAATGCAGTCTTTAAAGCTACTCATGCATTCTTAATGGACAGCCTGTTAATTTGAGGTCTAGGTCATGAATTTGAATGCCATTCACTAAACACCTCTTTGTCAACAAAAGCTAGTTTTCCCTTAGGGTAAATTGTAACTCATTAATTGTAATTAAATTAAACATATGCGACAACTAGAAAATCCAGGGTGCATTCTGTGAGGAGCATCGGTCTAGCAGTTCATGGCTGAGATCTAGGATATTCAGGACTTTGCAAGTGAGAAGAAAATATAAGTCTATAGTTTTAATAACAGGTTGAATAAAGAGGGCAAGTAGCAAATATCTTGCACATTTAATTTCATTTATTACTTTTCTATTGGATATTAAATATAACAAAAGTTTTAACATGAAAAGTCAGTTAGGTTTTTTTGCAAGTTTAAGCCAGTAGCCATGATATTCAAGATATTTTGCATCCTGTATATCAACCCTAAAAAGATATAACCAATTTTAAGCCTATATTCATGTTTATAGTAGCGATTAAACTGTGTTAACAGAAGACGCCTTTGTATTTGGGAGCTCTGTTTAATCCATCCTCAGGTCCTAAGTTAAATCAGTTTGGTTGTCAAAGATGAGTCCCTAATGGGCAATGGTCCACATCACAAAGCCATCATGTAATTGCCACTATTTGGCATATTTGGCAGTTCCTATTAGGAGAGGCCCAGGACTGAGCTAGTACACTGAAGCGTTACATCATTGCAGATTGGAGACAACAAAACAAGAACTGGGATGAAAAAGATATACTGGTTTGGACATTTTTTTCACTGAAAATGTGGAAGCACTTTTTTATTCAGGGGATTTGCAGGCTTTTACCACTTTTCTGCACATTGAAGATTTCTTTTTTGATCTCAACCGAAGTATTTTCATTTTGGGTTTTGTAACATCTTCATTTTTACAAAAACTATTTTTTTTTCATTCCAATTAATTTGCTAAAATTGTTATAAATTCATTAAATGCTTCACACATTTTTGGTGTAAAGAATGTTTTTATTAGAATGTTTAGGCCACTTTCATGTGGAAAGATATAGTTGGCTGAGTGTGCTGAAGTCCGATACACATGAGGAGAGAGATGGCTATGGTGCATACAGATGCTGAAACTGCATTTGTTATCCGAACAGCAAGTGGTTAACTTGAAGACTGAGGACACTCAGAAACAGTAGATAACTGACCTTGTATTTTTTGTTCAGCTGAGATATGTGCTTATAAAAATTCAGTTAACATGCTCTCTGCAGTTTCCTAGCTGCAGCTCTGTTGGGAGCGCATGTCTCTATTTAAAACACATGTGTTGTTTAGCAACGCTATTTGTATCAAAATCCCCACTGTGAATAGTCAAGTGACAAATATTAAAGTGGGGAACCGTGTATAAACGGGAGTGTTAGGCCCCTTTGAATGTGTTTGGAGAACGTTAAATGGAGTGCAGGGGGAAGATACTCCTCATGGAGGGGAAGATATACTTCACCTCTCCCCTATGTTATTTACTCAGGAGAAACCTAATAATGTGAGTTTATTAATGAGCACCCCAGTATCGCAGATGCATGAGCTCTACATGAAAACTAATCCACGAAATCCTGCATCTAAGGTTTCTTTCACATTACTAACCTTACAATCCCAGGATCTCTCTCACCTTCATCATTGACCTAGTCATGGGGAGAAGAGTGTCTCATCAGCAACAGACATACCATTTCCAAAAGTTCTGACTCAAAGGGGCAGTTTGACTAGCAGACTGCCAGCACTGTAAAAAGAGTTTGAATCTCTCTCCCTGCTGTACAAAATGCAAGCTACTGTGCAAGTGATATGAGTACATGGGAAAAGCAAACTCCCAAAGAAGGCTGCAAGGCAAAGGGAAACAGGAAGATAAGTATCAGGTTTGCTTCCTTCACTGGCATTAGAAACATAATCTTGAGAAAAAGCCATTGCCTGGGAGCTAAGCAAGCCTTGATGCGAATGCTGGCTCTGTCACAACTTACTCCTGAGGTCTTGGAGTTAATAAACCTACCTACCACAGGGAGTTACTTTTTCCTGCTTCAAGTTGCAATGTAGCAACACTTAGATAATACAAGAACGATGGCCATGAGGGTAGGAATAATTCTTATAATTGACAAAGCTTTGTCTAGCTTTCATTCAGTTCCCATATTGGAGCTTGGCATGAACCCATTTTATTTTGTATCTTATTCTTTTTTTTG
This sequence comes from Chroicocephalus ridibundus, assembly GCF_963924245.1. Lineage (NCBI taxonomy): Eukaryota > Metazoa > Chordata > Aves > Charadriiformes > Laridae > Chroicocephalus > Chroicocephalus ridibundus. The sequence goes on from NC_086292.1 coordinate 36,040,405, forward strand.
CTTACTTCCTTTGGAGAGCTTTTCATATCAAAAACTTCTGAGAACTAGCTGTTTAAGCTCTGGAAATCTCTGTTTTACTAATTGGTAAATGGAAGCTGAATGGGATTACATACACACCAGTCTCAAAAACAACCTGTGACATTGTGTTCCCTCTCTGTGGTAGGCTCATCTTTCCCTTTCTCTGTCAGTGATCAGCATCCTGTTGGTTCGAGTCTATCACCTGTCTTACCCATTGTATCTGTGTGACCGAGTGATGATCAGGAGGTGGCATACCTGTTTTGCTTTCCAAGGTGTTATGAGCTCCTCTTCATAAAATGTGTTCTTGCTGTGGAGTATACTGCTGCTTGTTTTGTTTTCTGATTATGTTTTTTTTCCCTCTGGTTTACTACATATGAAGAAAAAATGCTTTCTAAGTCCTGATATTCATACACCCAGTAACCTCCTCTCGTACTATCAAAACCCAAGAGAGAATGCCCGCTCCATTGGACTTCTTGTATTCTCTAACTAAATCCACAGTTTGGAAGCAGTGATTGGGGATTTGTTAAGTGTTAATGCAATAGACAGCGTGAGGCTTTGGGATCATGCTTGGCCTTGTCTGGAAGGCAGATAAATGTAGAAAATGCTCCTCATAGTTCAGCAGGTACCACTCCTCTGTAGGCTGGTTGAACTGAGAGCTTTACTGAGAGCTTTACAGCATATTCTGACCTTGGGTCGACATGGTCTTGAAGCTGCCCATCCTTTTTCCCAAACCTCAAGGTTTACCTTAACATTTAGCACTATGGTAATGGCCCTTGACCACAGCTCCTTGTCTACCCAGGTGTCCATAGGCCACTCAATCACATTGGACTATGTTACTGAAAATTACCTTTACTCATTAAAACATGTCATTCAATTGGGATACATTACAAAATTTAGCTTTTGAGTCCCATTGGCTGTTTTTATTGATATTGCAAAGAAAGAAAAAAAATGCCTGACTGATTTTAGCCTATCTGGTCATCTCAAGAAAACCCTTTCTTTACCTCTGCAAATACTAGACATCCCATAGCATGTATCATGCCATTTGTAATTACACCATGATGACAGTGATCACAGCTTTATCACTGTGGTCAAAAGAAAATAATGGAAGTTCAGTAAGTGCAAACAAAATAACCCTTGCTGGCACCCTTGAGGGGCTGCTTGTGACCAGAATCTAAAGTCAGGAAGGACTGCAGTGGACTGATGAAGGAGTGGTCACAACCTCCCATCATCCTAGCCGAGTCAAAACCCCCTTCTCCTCCCAGACTGAGCGTGGGGAGGGGACAGCAATGCCACTGCTTCTGATATCACTTAATATTCTGTAAAATCTTCCACAGACGTGAGAACAGGAAATCATGGTTAGAACTAGTAAAAGAAAATGGTTCACACTGAGAAAGCACTGATGTAAGTAATACATCTTACTCACAGTTGGTCTTAGCTTGCTTGGGGGTGTCAACTTTCTGGATGTCTGGCTATATGATTGCTATTGTTAAGACTTGTCAACTATTTGTGATTTGATTAATTATGTCAGTGCTCTACTTCCCCTTAAAATGAAGCTTTATGCAGATACATCAGTGCCATGGGAGATCAATGCTAGGCTGTTTCTCCGGTGCAAGCATCTTCTGTCCGAAACACCAGATCAGACATTAGTAAAAACACATTTCAATTGGAAAAAAAAATGTAGTAGGTGATTTCTATGTCTGTAATAAGTCTGAGAAGCTATTTGTAACCACCAATATTAATATTTCATTTCGCGTGTCAAGAATTGATGACATTTTTCTATGGGGTAGTGTGTGTGTGCATGTGTATATTTACATCTCTGTTAGACTACTTCTCATGTCAAGAACCTGCCTTTCTGGGCAATGTCAGACAAATCTAATGTTCTTCTTTACTTGCTTAGTTTACTATTAAGTGATCCCAAATAAGAGACAAGAGTCTCTGGAAAAGGAAATTCTGAATGTGCAAAGAGAATATTAGCAGCCATCTTCAGCAATTTTTATAATGGTTTTGCAACATTTGCTTATACTGTCCTATAATGATGACAAATGGTGCCTTAAAAAAATTCACACTCTCAAGGAAGGTGGAACAGAAAATTTTGTATTGTGAAAGCTGTGTACAGAATAAAGTAGTCCTTACTGAGACAGCCAGTGCTTGCTAAGTGCTGATCAGCATCACCTGTAGGCACAGCTGGAGCCCCCTCATTAACACACTTCCACATTTCAAATATTTTGCAGACTGATTTCTTAAAAGCAAAATTTAAACAACAAAAAAAAAGGATTTATGAAAGCTAGCTAAACCTGTTGTCACTATTACAAATATGAAAACTTTTTCCTGGTGAATGAACTTTGTTAATTTGATGAAATCTCTGCTTCATCTAAGACAGAGTTTATGTGTTGTATCGGTACATGATACAAACACGCTGCTACAACAGCTGACCAGGGGGACACAACCAAGGCCCATGCTCACCACGAGGCCCACGTCCACCCCAGAACACGCCATGGGGCCCTGAGGGACATGACAGTGACCAGGCACTGTCAGGCCTTGGTGTCACCAATCAGCCCCAGCTAAGGCCTCTCCAGGCCCCGACCTGTGGCTCCGCATGGGCCCAGGCCTGCGGGACTCCCACCCGGCCCCAGCCTGCCGACCGCGGGCCGCCTTCCCCCCTCAGCCTCAGCCCGCCTCCTCCCTCACAGCCTGGCCTGAGGGGGACAGCATTTTCCACCTGCTGCAGCAAAGGCTGCAGATCTGGAGCCTGCCTGGCGTGCCTGTTGCACAGGCCGCAAAGCACCTCAGGTGCGGAGCGGGGAGAAAAGGTACTTAAAATCCAAATGCCACGCTTGCCTTGGCCACTGGTTTTAAGAAATATAACGTAAGCACAGCATCAAATCCTGTGACAGAAACCCCCAAACGTTCTCAGTGACAGGAACCTCACTGGGGTGATATCCCGCTTCTGCAGAAGTCGTTAGGAAGTGCAAATGAGCTAATGGGCCTCATCAGCCCGCCTTCCCCACCAGCACCTGAGGGAGGCTACAAGAAGCCTGTGAGGGTGGAGGTGCTGCTAGAGGATGGCTGATGGTGGCCTTGGGGGAGTGTGTTTGTGCTGTGGAAAAATGACTTGTGTGCACCAGCATGCAGCAGCCTCTTGCCACAGGGCTGCTGCTGGAAGGCTGTGGATCCTGCCTCAGTTGTTTCTCAGAGCCAGGGGTGGCTGTTGTGCTTTTATGTGAATTAGCTACAAGGCTTGCTCTGGAGGGCTAGGCAACCCCAGCTTTTCCTGCTTGCTCCTGCCAGCCCGCAGGGCCCCACAATGGCCCAGGCTATTCATCTCCCTGCGAGGCCATCGTGACTGAAGTGAGCAGCAAGCCTCTTGTCTCCTCCGTCCTGTAGTCAGAGCTCTCTCTGTGTAACTTATGAGCTTGCAATAGTGGCCATAATGACTCTGGGACAGAAAAAGAAATACTTCAAGTAGCTGCACTGACAAAAGAGGACAGATAAAAGGCATCTTATGCCTTTCCATGGCAGACTGCATAAGGACACTTGAAAGCCAGAGTGGTGTGCGGTACCTGCTGGGCTGTCTGAGGAGAGTGGTTGAGACTCAGGTAAGAGACCTGTTGGGTGCTGTGGGTGCTCACCTCTGCTTTGGTTCATATAATTGAATCCCCCTGGACTGAAGGAGTGTGCAACTCCACAATGAAAAGCAGAAAGCCAACAGATGACAGAAAATATTTCAGAATACAGGCAATGTAGTGGAAATATAGGGAGCAGGACTTTGTTACCACATCTCTAGCTCCAGTACCTTTCTCATACTTTAGTTTCTTCATTTTGCTTTCTTGGATGTTTGTTTATTAGCAAAGACTAGGAAATTCAGAAGCAACTGGATATAATTAAAGTAAGGCATTTCACCTGTTGCTAGAGTTCTTCTTTGCTGTAAAGTCAAGAGACAAATATTAAAAAAAACCCTGATCTTCTTAGGGGTTGATGCTATAGTACAGATTAAGGGTTAAGATATTAAACAGCAGAGATATTAACTGTTTTGCATCTGGTTTTACAAATGAAGATGGTGGAGATTTACTTAAACTGCATCAGATGTTTAAGGATAACAGATGAAGAATTAGGAAGTGTGCAGATTAACACGAGTGATGATTAAGAAAAGCTTACAGGCTCTAAACCCTATTAATGTTTCTGTCAAATGACAAGCGATACAAGAAGGATATGCACAAATTTGGTTTGAAGAGGCATGGAAACAGGCAGAGCAAGGACTGCTTAGTTCAATTTTGGGACCTGAATATCATTGCGAGGATAAAATTAACTTTGACAAACTCCGAGCTCTGTAGGTGCCCTTCATCTATCCTCTTCCCATGACCTATTAGCTCTGAATTTGTTCATTATATGTCTACGGCCGGTTGCATAGTATTGAAAAGCACTCTGTGGCCTGCAGGGTATTACCTGGTTGCCTAAGACTGCAGAAAGTCAGACCTGAAAGGGAAACCTGGGTCATCTGGTTTCTAAATAACAAATAGGCCCTCTCCTGGCACTCCATTCTTACTTCACCTGTAATAAAAAGGATTTATAATGTGGACATAATGTATTTTTGAAGAAATCACAGAATCATTTAGGTTGAAAAAGTCCCTTGGGATGATCGAGTCCAACCATCAACCCCACTCTACAAAGTTCTCCCCTACACCACATCCCCTAGCACCACATCTAAATGACTCTTAAGCACATTCAGGGATGGTGACTCCACCACCTCCCTGGGCAGCCTATTCCAGTGTCTGACCACTCTTTCTGTGAAGAATTTTTTCCTAATGTCCAGCCTAAACCTACCCTGCTGCAGCTTGAAGCCATTCCCTCTTGTTCTATCGCTAACTACCTGTGAGAAGAGACCAGCACCAACCTCTCTACAATGTCCTTTCAAGTAGCTGTAGAGAGTGATGAGGTCTCCCCTCAGCCTCTTCTTCCTCAAACTAAACAGTCCCAGCTCCTTCAATCGCTCCTCATAAGATTTATTCTGCAGGCCCTTCACCAGCTTCGTTGCCCTCCTCTGCACTCGTTCCAGCACCCCAATATCTCTCTCGTATGGAGGTGCCCAAAGCTGGACACCATACTCAAGGTGTGGCCTCACCAGTGCTGAGTACAGGGGGGGACAATCACCTCCCTACTTCTGCTGGCCACACTATTTCTAATACAAGCCAGGATACCATTGGCTTTCTATCATTGTTGTCAGTGTAAAATATAAAAGTATGGCAGAAGTTTTACAGAACTAACAGAAATGTAACGATTTCTGTTTGACAATGGTGCTTTTATCTATTAAGCTAGAAGCATCTGAGAACTCTTACAACTAATATTTGGTAACTGTCATTCCACCTTTTTTCCTGGGACCCACTCTATCATTTCTGGAGAAAGCAAAAGGAGAAGGCTCAACCATACAGATGGCCTCAGGGGGTGGGGGGGATGTTAAGAGGAGCTTGTTTGAAATTCGATAAAAAATAGAAGGGGCTGTAAGAAAAGAGTTTCTGAAGTTTTGAGGGAGGGAGATGGGCAAGCACATGTGCTTGGAGATAAAAAGCCTGAAATAAAGGAGAGAGATGTAAAGTATGTGGCGAGAGGAATTTAATCTACTACCCACCAAGCCTGGAGAGGAAGACTGTAAAGGTAAGAGAAAAAGGCAGCTGCAAGTAGTGAGCTGGTAGCTGTTGTGAGGGAAGCAGGAAGGAGTCAGTGCCAGTGTTGGCACTGGCCTGGCAATGTTGCTAAGAGGAGAGAAAGGGGGAAACCCCATGGCAGGGCTTGGGATGCAGTAAATTCTGGTCTATTGTATGAAAAATTTTGACATCCGATGGAGAGGGATGTTTTGGTGAGAGCATAAACAACGCCAAGGCAGGGTGAAATGCTGAGGTAGGAGGAAATGGTGGTGGTGGTGGGTGTTGTGTGTCACCCTCCCTTATCCTCATAGGAGGGAAAGAGGAGTAAAATGGCAAACCTGTATTTCCTGATGCTTTCTTTTCCTCTCCTCCTTCCCGAGGCTGGATAGTCTGCCCTACTTGATAAGGGCCCAAGGTTTGCGCTGGCTTCTTCCCATCCTTTCTCTAGCCATAAGCTTATTTCTTCTGACTCCTTTACTTTTGCTCAGTGCCCCACCTCACCCCTCCTCACCATCCCTGAAGAGTCCTTTTGTGTCTGTGAAAACGGGAAGTGAATGAAATCTGTGTGAGCAGTCAAGGTCGTTGTCCTCTTGTAGCTTTCATGTGGAAACTTCTACTTGCTTTTTCCTTTTTGCACTCAAAATACTACTACAGGGATATAGTATACTGTAAAAATGTTATACAGCCTTACGTGCCTCTTGATTACAACAAGTAAAAACCGAAAACCATGCTGATTGTTACAACTGAGTTCACAAACCTTTTTAAGGCAATGTTTAAAAAGTACTATGGTTGTCAATGTATTCTAAAAGTTATATCCTGAGAAATTAAGGGCTGGTTTCTCCCCTGGTGTAACCTTACTTGGGCAGGGCCCCAGCAGTGACAGTCAGGGAGTCCTGGCTCACAGTGCTGATCAGAGGGATTTTTCCTCCTGAGACGCTATTGGAAATATTGCTTCATTTTTGTAAACTGTCAGTCATGATTCAGAAGTGAAGTAATGCTTTCCTTATTTTCTTTTATTCCCCTCCCCCCACCCCCCCGCCTGAAATTTTATTTCTGGTAAATCTTTCCTTTTACTACTGAAATTCTATTTTTGGTTCTGTTAATCCAGCTTCTTCAGGTATTACCATTTTTCATGCTTGCGTGACACATTAGCTGAGAAAGAGAATTATTGTAACTGATGTTCTTATACATTTTAAGCTTAAGACATACAGTCTTAAGCTACATACCCTGCAAAGTGACTCTGATGCTTTTGTTAATTTGTAGAGATAATGGTTTCAAGGGAACTTTTTCTGAAATTGTGACTGGATTACTTGCTGATACAAAGAGTTGGACTCTTATTTTTAGATCTGATCCGAGAGCTAATACTCTGTGTTTTGCCTAGGTATAGAAGACACCTTGGCTTGCTGCATAGTATTCAAGTTACTAAATCTCATTGAATGTTTTAAAAGTAATTACTATTTCATCAGAAAATGTAGTTTACCAGAAAACTACATAACAGCGAAGGGCCAGCCTAGGCCATATGTGCATATGCAGACCATATGTGTATCCACTGATTGAGCACAGGCTCTCAGTATCGCCTTTCATACTTTGATAACCTTGGTATTCGCGTTATTGACCATGTTAAGGGCTTTTTTTTGCCAAATAAGCAATATTTTGCCGAAAACGCGGTGTGAGAGAGGACTGGGAAAATGGAGCCTTGCTTCCTCTGTGCTGGTTTAGGTGGATAAATGTTGGAGCTTGTGGGAAGCTGTGTCCCCATCTGTAAGGGGGATGCTTACTGATCCCTTCTCTTCTGGGGGCTAGAGGAGGGCAGAGAGCGGCTTCCAGGTGGAACAGCAGGAGGACAAGGCATCCTACAGAGTATTGGGCTTCACTTTTTAACCTAGGGTTGGTGCAGAATCTTTCTGCCTGCTGCTCCGAGTTACAATGTAGGGATCCTGGCAGTTCATAGAGCATGGAGATGGTCTGTGAAAGTGAACTAAGGTTGTTCCTATGGGAAAGTGAGTGTTACCTCATGGCAATGAACTGCTAACTTGGACTATGGTCTGCTTTAAGGTTATAAATGATTTTCAGTCTTAGAGAGGTAATGGGAAGTTCAGGTGCTGGGCCATGCTTTCAGAGTGCAGCAGGAGGCATACAGTTTGCAGTAAAAAATCTTTCAAGAAAGAAGGTTTTAAACTAAAACTTTTCCACAAAAGTTGATTTGAAGGGGGTAAGGGAAATTTAAAGAGAAAATGCAAATGAGTTTGGCTATTCCGTGGCTCAGGTTTGTTCCGTAAGACTGTTGCAGTAGTTGGAATGTGCTAAGAAGTTGAGGTAAAAATTCTGAAAGCTCCTCTAAAAAGGTCAATTAAAACTGAAAAACAAATTAAAATGCAAATAATTTTTTTTTCTCATAAGTTAACTACAATAAATCAGTACAGATACAACTTACCAACACATTTTAAATATATTTCAGTAGAAAACACATATAGGAGCTGTTTTAAAACCCCCGTTTTAATTTGAAGTCATGTTTTCTTCTTGGTGCGGCAGTGATCGTAGCGTCACCAAAGACTAGTGACCAGTAATGAATGTGTCGCACTCGAAGATCCCTCCAGGGTTCTGATTCAATCTTTTGAGTTATAGGATCAGGACAAAATGAACTATTTTTCAGGCTTGTAAATATGTGACAAATGACAGTGCAGGAACTATTGATTCCAATCACACCGATACAATGTTTCATAGTCAGGACAGACCCGCTTTACAAATTACTTGCAAGTTGAACAGCAAAGCCATACATAACATGCTTCAAACCGTATCAATCTTCTAGGGTGTTTCTGTCACTAGTTGCCTTCAGATTTGAATAAATTGCCCAAAATTGAAATGTGTGTTTTAAATATTTTTTTCTGTCTGAAGTCAATGCAGCAGTACTTTGACTTGAAGCTGAATCACACAGTGGGACTTGGGCCCCTTAAGCAGGGTTGGGGCTCTTGTACAGCAGTGAGCACGCACGCGTTGCCATTTATCTGGTGTTGGCAATGTTTAAATAGTCTGTAGATGTGAATAACGGACTCTTCCCTGCAGAGATTGTTACTGCAATTGTTGCAGTACAAGAAACACCTAAAGATGAATCTAGGACACCTCAGCTGACTCAGAGGAGCCAGTTAAATTTGGGGGGGAATTTCTTTGAAACGTGGGCACAATTGGAAAATGTGGTTGAACTTTCTGTGTGTTTCTAAAGCTAAGATTTTAATGTGATGTAATATTGATGAAACACTTTATTATGAATATTTGACACTGCAGGCTAATAGAAAATTTTTACCCCCTTGGAAAAGAGAGACAATGATGAACAAAGAAAAAGTCATGTTGAATATACAGTTTTCTTCTGGGAGATGCTCAGAGGAGCCAACTGCACGTGGCAAGTTAGTAGTGCCACTTAGTATCTAGGCAGTTTTCATCAATGTGTTATGGTGATAAAGGCAATATAGCAACCTATACAAAATAGAAATAATATCTCTAGTTCAGTGTCTGTTGTATAAAAATAGGTTTTTGGTGGTAGTTATGTGTTATAGCTGGGGACCTACAGTATTGATAATGCTTTGAAATCTCCCTCTGCTGTATAGCAAAGTCAAATGAAAGCTGAAAATAGAACACTTGGGGTTTTTAGTTAGGGATAAAATTACAAGAGGTTTCGAAAAGCTCCTTTGATTAACTGATCATAAATGGCCTACAGTGCTTTTCAGTGGGATATGAATAAATAGTTGCACCTGAGAACAGCTCTTGGTCATTAGTAGCCATCTTCACAGTTACTTGCAGCAGGAAAAAAATAAAAAGAAATATCCACGCTCCTAATGAATTATTATAGTGCATTTTTGGTTAGCTCAAACTATTGCATCCCTTTCTCTGTGTAACCATTATTTCTGTTTCCCAGCTTGCTACTATTATCCAGAATTCAGCCTTAGTTCACCATACTTATCGCATACTCACCTTAAAGGAGCCGTGAGTGATGATTTATTATAGACCTTTTTCCCCTGCTGCTTGAAGGAACAAGCCATCTGTGTACCATAAAGGTATGATAAAAAGCTTTACAGTGTTGTCTGCGAGGCAGATCTAGACAGTTATTACAAAGAGCGGCTCTTGTTTTAGAAGGTACTTCTAGCACTATGAGCTCTGCTGGACCAACTGGGATGTAGTCCCATCCTTTGCTTTTCACCCTTTCACTCCTTCCTTCTCATCTATTATCCTTCTCCATTAAAATGTGATAAACAGAAAGGCAAGAGAGTTAGGGAAACAGTAATGCTACGAACAACCTCTTATTAAAAAGTCAAGTTCCTGCCAAGTCTGTAATTAAGTAGGGCTTTGTTTGACCACATAACTGTATCAAACCATGTCATTGGCTCAGTCTACTCAAGCCAGGTCAAGCTTCATCTACCGACCTCACTAAGTGAAATCTTGGTGTGGAAGCTATTTTAACTGCAGCATGCTTCTAAATCTAGGCTGTAATTGCCTGGCTTTTATTTGGCTGTGCAGGCTGCAGTTATAACCCAGTCCAAGCACAAAGAATTCAGCTTTGCCAAGCCAGGTCAAGCCAGGCTTGCAGCTTCCCATGTGAATTTTTCCTCAAGCTGGAATCCATTTTTATTTTTTTTTTTTACTGCTTCACTTGGTTGATCAATGGGTCCCATTCAATGATAATATTGACTTAGAAAACTAGCTCAGAATGTCAGATGAAGTTCATACCACTCCAGTCTACAGGAGGCAATGGTAATCATCAGCACTTTATGGCAGAGCAACAGCACAAAATGAAGAGAGATTTTAAATCCCTTCCTGAATCTACAGGAATATGCTGTTCCACTGCTTTGCCGTGGGTTTAGGGAAGCGCTTAATTGCAACTTTTCACTAGCCTCTGTTACTCCCTGGACCCCTGTGCTTCCTATTCTATAAGTGGCTAGGCTCACAATTTCTAACCCAATATTCACAGATAAATCTGTCTGGTGTTGTACACAGCAATTGTTTTTTAATCTGTTGCAGTGTGATATTTCATGTTGGCATCTATACTTCAAAAGGTAAGGCTCACTTATGTCTCTTTTTTTTTTTTTTTTTTTTTTCAAACAGCAAATGAGAATACAGTAGCATGCTCCAAGTACTATTTACAAAACAGCTGGGGGGGTTAGAGCAAACCTCAGGAATACACAAGTTAAGGATCACAGTTTCTTATTGTTTCCTCTGCCAATTCAGATCCAAATTTGGCATAGATATGGTAATCTTTATTTGATGTTAGCTAGTAAAAAAACCTGAAGGATGAGAATAACTTATATTCCCCCCTCTCCTTTGAGTTGTCCACAGAAGTTTGATGTTCCTGAGTTTCTTTGTCTTTGAATGGTACAGTACACAGGGTAATGCATATTGATGCAAAAGTGTAAGAAAACAGAAAATTCCTTCTCACTCCCTTACCATCATCAACAGTGTTGCTGCTGGTGAAAAAGAACAGTTGCTGTGGCCGCTCCATAAGTAAAGGGATAGGCTTAGCTCCACTTTCCCACACTGCACTGGTCATTTCAGCTGATGCACTGGTGGAGTTCACACCATGTATAAACCTGGTGAAAAAATTATTTCAGTATGTCTGTGAGAAATCTCTGGGAAGGGGAAACATAGAGCAAAGCTCTAGGTTCTCAGAAATACATACTGACTCCAGCTGAGACCTTTCAGGAAAACCACAATTAAACCTTTTTCTACTTATAGCCTACAGAGCATGTATGACCTGTTTGATATGTGTACTCGGACTGGAAATGTTGGTATCAAAAACCTCTGGGAGGTTGCATGGATAAAGTTGTAATGCCTCATTGGATAAGCAATTTCTGAATCTGGCATCCAGTGTGTAAGATTCAGTTCCTGAGAACTGAATTCGTAATGAATATAAACTTAAAGCTTGCTTAACGATTTGATATATTACTCTTAGAATCACAAAATGGTTGATGTTGGAAGGGACCTGTGGAGGTCATCTGTTCCAACCCACGTGCTCAAGCAGGGCCACCTAGACCCAATTGCCCAGGACAATGTCCACATGGCTTTTGAATATCTTCAAGAATGCAGACAGAACCTCCTAGGTTTCCATTTGTGTCCATTACCTCTTGTCCTGTCACGAGGCACCACTGGAAAGAGCCTGGCTCAGTCCTGTGTGCATCCTCTGTTCAGGTATTTATATACATTGATAGGATCCCCCCTGAGCCTTCTCTTCTCTAGGCTAAACAATCCCAGCTCTCTCAGCCTTTCCTCATAGGAGAGATGCTTTAATCCCTCAATCATCTTCGTGGCCCTTTGTTGGACTATCTCCAATGTGTCTGTGTCTCTCCACAGTACGAACTTGTTGATTCCTGGACCTTTGGCCAAGATCTGTGTCTATACAGCATGTTTGGGCTTCCAGCCTGCCACCTCCTTTCCTTGTAGCAACCCATAAAACTGTAGGAAAACAGGTACATACGTCTCCTGTAACATTCCATTCCCAGCTATCGTGCTAGGAGCTAGGCACTCAGCCATGTGGACACTTTCTTGCTAAACTTAAGCATGTAATGAGAACCTTTCATCTGTTAACTTATCTTTAAACTCATGGCATTAAGAAAATAGAACTTATTCTGTCTTTTAAAATGTGAGATTACAGCCTGGATGCAGCCACACTAGTGAAGTGAACACTAGCGGTTCACAGCAGTGGCACCCAGAGTCCCACTGCTTCTTGAGCCCATGCCGCTGGTGAGAAGGGATTATGTCCTGGCAGGGTTTTTTCACAGAAAGGATATTTTCTGCCTTTGAGCAGGCACAGAGGGTGATACAATTGCAAGGCTGCTCCATCTGCATGCAGACCTCAGGAGCAGCAGATGGCTGGCTGCTGTTATTAAACTGTGCATCTTTCCCTGAAGAATTAAGGTTGTCCGAGTGTAATAACCTTTCCTTTTTATCTCAGGATTGCTCTCAAACAACAGTTAAAAGGGGAAACTGCTGATAAAACATTATCCCTTCATCTTGGCTAGTGCATTTAGATCTTTTGTGATTTTTTTTTTTGTATGACATAGCCAAAGAAAAGTTTAAATGTTTACTTGACACCAAAATTGGAGGAAAAGCAATGAAGAAACTCTGTTCAGTTTAAATAGAGATCAAGTGAACTGCATGAATCAAGATCTGGTGTGTAGCCTTTCTACAATTAAGAAGGGAATGCTTATTACATAGTATCACTTTGGTGCTGCCAGGATTTTATAACATCACTGAATAACCCCCCTGTAACCTCTGGCTCCTTAGCATTTTTCCCCACTTGGGGGGAATGTTCTTTATTATCCGTGAAAACATAAAAAATTATTTCATTTAAAATTAGATATGTACATCCTCAGGTGTCTGCTATATTTCATTAATACTGAGTAATGTCACCCTTCTAACTGATTAAATGCATCTCTAATAGAGCAATATTTTTGAAAGATATAATAAAGTGGCCTTTGAAGTGTCCAGTACTTGCAAATTCATCAGACATTATTTTGATTTTAATGGCATGAAGTCCAGTAATACTCGGTTGCTCATTCACTCAAGTCTTTTCTACTGAGAGAAAAATAATTTAGCATAATTCATATTCTCAAAATTCAAATCTATTTTTCAATTTAGCATTTCTAGAATCTTGTACTGTGTTTATATATTGTTGTTTTATTCAGTGCTTAAGGCAAGCTTGTGTGCATGATTTTGCGCAAATAGGTAATGTGCCGTTACTAATAGCCTACTTCTTAAACCATATCAAGCAACTTCTCCCAGCGTGAAACAAATTAACTATTGGGGATCTAAACCAGAAATCATTGATAGATCATAGTCAGGTCTTCAGGGTTAGCTTGAATCATAGTGCTAGGGGTGAAAGGTCAGAACTTCAAATACTTCCCAATTCGTTATTTCCTTTCTTAATAACATTCGCTTAGTTACAGCTGTTACTACTTCCAGGCCCAAATGTGTGGCCTTGTTTGATAAAGGTAAGATTTCATTCAGGAAAACCTACGTGGAGTTTCTCCTTAACTTTGTAGCTGAAGCACTAAATGAACCAATAGCCAGGTCACTTGCACGCAACATGCGTACACAGCCATCCAGTGCACCATAGCATATATTAGATCCTGAGTATGGCAGGGCAGAACAGGAAAAACTCCCTTTGCCCTTTAGTAATGACCTATTTTGAGTCTATTGAAATAAAATTAGCTGAAAATTGAAGGACTTGAGGTGGATCCTTGGCTGTAGTGAATTTTTGCATGCTATTCATGGGGACGTCCTCTTCCTGTGCAAAGACAAGTTCATGGACTGCAGGCTGTATTGGTACCCAAGCCCTTGTAGAGGTCTGCTGTTTAAAGGCATGTCCAGGAGTAGAAAAGGACATTAGCAAAGTCCAATAATCCTTTCCTGGCAGAATGGGTCCCCAAGGAGCCAATCCAGTTGGCATATATTAGAGTAATCCACTGGTTCATCTTGTGTTTTATGAGGTTGCATAGCCCAGCCCTGCCACTGAACTGGCTGGGGTGGTCTAGCCTGGTCTGCAGAGAAATTAAGTCTTAAAGGGCTGCTCTTCTGAATACCTTGTCTTGGAGTATAGACCTTATGTGTGGCTTCTTGCCTTGGAGTAACTTGCACAGTTTGTCAGAAGCAGTATGTTGGAACACTTCTATAATGGAGGCAAGCAGCATTTGTAGGGTGTCTTCCTGTAAGAATATAGTGCTGCTGGTTGCCTTCAGGAAGCAAGGTTGGGTTTGTAACTAGTAGTCTCTTAAAGTAGTATTTTGTCATTTGCCTGTGTGTCGATGTTTTCAGAACCTTAATTTAATCAATAGTTTACAAATGGCTGGAATTAAATGTCAAGTGAAATTTCAAAATCTGGGTAAATATATTAACTTTAAACAGAAGCTCTCCTTTCCTATTTCAGGTAAGCAATTAATGTTTGGCTTTCTCTAATTTTGTTTTTCTTTCAAGCATTTTTATTCCCCTTTAAAATATTATGTTCCTCTTCTGACAGACAGGAAACATATCAAAGAAAGGAGTGGCATTTTGGTGAAGTTTTATTTCATTTTGCTCACTTCTCTTTCAATCCACCAGTCCCTAAACTGGTAAACCCTGTGATGCAGTGCACCCCCTGATTGCAATGGCTATTGCTTCCCCCTTGTGAAACTTTAAGGATTAGCTCTACTTAGGTAACAGGCGAAAGCACACCTGGCTCTTGGCTGCAGCTTCCACCTTGAAATTCATTAGATGCCAACAAAACACTGTATTCACCAGAGATAACACTTTATTTACTTTCCACAAAAGGACTTGTAACTCTGTCACTGGCTAACTGCTGCCATAATGTAATCTGTCTATTAAACAAATATTGTTTGCTGTTAAAATCTTGGCCAGCTCTTGCTGTTTCTATTTAAAGGCTGTATGTGTCTTCAGTCCATAAGAACTGTGTTAGTAATTGGTTTAATAAGCTGTACATATTCTTTCTCATTCTTCAACACACTGAAAGAATAAAATATGTACCCAAGTAAAAAGAATTACTAGCATACATTGCAAATGAATTTTTGGAGACATGTCATAAGTTTGTTTGGGTTTTTTCTCCCTGATGACGACTGTTCATTAAATGTTTTTGAGTCTTTTGTCAGATACTTTTAGGTGATCATCTGAATGGATAATTCCACGTCTCCTTCTACCTCTGAATTTGTTTTGCCTAGCATGGCACCCAGGATACTGTTGTTTTACAGGGAGTAGATAACATTGTTTTCTTGTCATGGTGCTATAATGTTTCCATTGTTTTTCCTCTTATTTAGTATATTGACTCTAGAGACACAGTGAGTGAAATTTGCTTCTAGCTTTTCTAAGCAGAAACATATGAAAAGCCATTGGTCAGTGGTGGTAGTAGATATGTTCACAGCTTCATAACTAAAAGTTGTGTAATATGAAAGAGAACAGAAGGCTATTGAAACATATGGTAGGTCATTCTGATTGACCTTACAAGCATCCAAAGTGATTTCAGGGCCAAACCTTAATCGATAAATACAGTTTCTCTCTAGAATAAGTTTATTTCTGTCATTGTCAGGAGGTAATCTGTGTGCATCTGAATTCTTATCAGTGCTTCCAGGTTTAAAATTTTGGATGCACATTGTGCTCTCAAGCTGAAGCTTGGGATGCGACATTGCATTGCACGCAACCAGAGTTGAGGTCAATACACAGAGCGAAGCTCATGTGCACATGATCAGTGTAAATTGAAACACCAACATGCTTCATTTATGTATAAACTATTCATACTTTCACTATGAGAAAAAGATGAATCAGAGTATTAAAATGAATATTAATACAAAGAATGACAAAGTATTCAAGATTAACAACCAGTGAATGATATAGGATAAATCTCTTCAATTCTGATCTCTGCAGTATGCAGTATTCGGATTCATTTAACTTCAGAGGGAGAATCAGGTAGAAAAATACTAGGAATCAAGTCCTATTTGAGTAGAGTAGAAATTATGAAATGAAACAGCTTAAAAATTATTTAAAACTGAGGTTAAGCATATCTGTAGGTTGTAACTACTGTCATCACAAATCCTGCTTCTGCAGAACAGCTAATGGTCTGAGATACTGAGGAAGCAGTATCTGGTTTGAAAAGTTAAACCTTGAAAACAAATTAGTGGAGAAGTTAAAGCTACATACTATTTCCATAAATTCTAATTTGTCTATAAATACACACTAGTGCGAAGACTTTGAAGGAGTCTTTCTATTCATTCATTTATAATGGGATTATTCTAGTGTACACTATAGAAGGGATTTTCCATGCATCAGCTGCTATTGTATGACCGTACATAATTGGGTCTAAGTGCTTACATCAGCTGCCTATTATGTGAAATTAATTTTTGGAACATATGCTGTTGTATTTATACCATTGTTGTTTCATGCTAGATTAATTCTTCAAGGGTTATAATCACATGACACTTATCACTTTAATTATGCCTCTTTAGTTGCAACATATGACAGCTTTTGACTTCTCACCCTCTCCTTCTGCATGTGTGACAGATAAAATTATTAATAAATGCCTGTTTATTATGTAGTTATGCTGTACATGTCCACAGGGTGTAGGTTGGCCTCATGTATTTTACTCAGAGTACAGTGTCATTGGAGCCTTTGTGGTTTGCTAATGAGCTAAATCCTGCTAACACCACACACACTCTAAACTGCCAAAAGCCCTTTACACATTCAAACACACACAAAGACTCAGCTGGGTCCTTTGTATAAAAGATTAACTCTTTATTCCAATTAAAGATGAGCTGGCCTGTCTTGGTCCAAGCAATTAAGAACTGGAAGTAATGAACAAAATGATGGGCAAGGTGGTTTTACAGCAACATTCATCCTTGTGATAGTAAATGGGTATTTCTGCAGATTTTGAACCTGGTACGGAGAAAAAGTCAGGGTCCTGAGACCCCTTTTCCTCATGCTGCTCTCTGAGATGAGATCTGTCAGACATCCTGGTTTTGTCATTTCTAGCAAGAAGCTAGTTTTGGCTGTAAGCAGGTTAAAAGGGAAATGTTCTGGGATAACTTAGTGCACTTAAACACCGATATTCTCTGAATTGTCACTTCCTAACGAGGTCCCAGTTGCCAGCTACTTGACTTTATATCTTCAATTAAGGGAAACTTTTGTTAGTAATTTCAAAATACTTTGGCTTTAAATAAAAAGTTTGAAACTGTTTGCTTCAGAGCCTGCTGGCCTAATTTTCTTTATTTTTCCCTTTGCTTTTCACTTTCTTCTCTCATTACTCTGAAATATCTGAAACTAGCTAAGTATATATTTTGTTGAGCTGCTGTTGTGGTTAAAACTAGCTGAGTCAAGGGCAGGCGACTGTATGCAGTGAAAACAAGGAGCATGCACAGAGTGTTGCTTGATATGTGAAGAAGCTAAAATGCCTTCTGCAATCCTTTTCAGCAATATTTCAGCAATAGTAACATTGGAGTGGATGATGAAAATAGGCAGTACCTTTCCAGGCAAAAGTATGATTTGAGTGCTTTTAAGCGCACATAGGTAAGTGACATTTCTTTCAAACAGTCTGTCTTATTCTGTGCCCAGTGCCACAGGATGCTTCTGAACTCTTAAGCCTGAACTTCATTGCAAGCAACAGGTAGTTGTATGCCATGGATTCCAGGTAGAAGTTTATAGTCTAAAATTAACATAGATTTTTCTGAGCTATTTAGACAGCCCTGACCTGTGTAGGCAGAGGGATGCCCTGGCCCTGCTTGCTTTCAGCTCATCAGGGCCATCAGTCCTGAGTGTCGACCTGCCTTCAAACTGGGCACCCTGTGGCTCATGTGTGGGGTGGCTTGCTGGCTCTCCCATTGCCTTATGGCCCACTGTTAAGGGAACAGTTTGTTCAGGTTTTAATAGCTGGCACAAAGTAGGAAAACCTTACAAATTTTACTTATTTATTTTTAAATAAGTAAATATCCAAACAAACAGAAGAATGTTTTAAAAGCTACTTGGCCAAGATATTGTTTCTTGTTAAAACAACTTCTAAATCATTTGTCTGTCATATATGTGTATTAGTACACTTCTTGACACAGACTGACCATATGCATTGCATACTCTTTTTAAAAAGCATAAAAGGTATTAACAGAAAGTTCTATATAATAATATGTATTTGGCAACCTTAGGAAAAAGGTACCTGGTGAATTAAACACTACTTTCAGTAAGACACTTGTTATCTCAGAAGATATAGCAAGGTTTGTTTGTTCATTCTCAAGACCTAAAATGACTACTGTTCCAGTTAAATTTGACTTAGTAGTATAAAGGAAAGCAAAACTCGTCCTAGCTCGTGATACCATTTCAATGAATGGAATTACCTGATCCGAAGGAAAGCAGAAGTTCACCTGTCCTGCTAGTATTTGAAACTGATTTTACTATTTTCCTTAAATGTAGCCATAAAGGTAGAAAAATCTCCAGTCTGAGCCAGGTCTGTAAAGTTACTTAAATGCTGAGAATGCCAATGAGATGACAGTGGGCTCTTCAAAACTCTGTCACTAAAGGGAATTAGATGTCTAGGCTCTTTTAAAAATTCCACTGGGCACAATCTACTGTATTAAATGTCTGAATACCTTTTTTTAAAAAAAATCTGGCCTTCTGTAGGTCACAATCAGTGGAAAAATCCTGTGAAAACTAAGATGTTTTAAGTTAACTCCATTAACTTTTAATGAGACTAGAGGTTTTTTGAAGCTATTTTTTGTAGTATTAGTATGTTATTGTAATGCTTGTTTGTCTTATTTTAGAATCACATAATCCAGTAGATTTCATTGTCACTTTGAAAGGTGGCACAGAATAACCTTCCCAATGCATCAGTTAAAGCATGTCACTGGCAGCTGGGGGAGGGCTGGTTTTCTTGTTCTTGCTCTGCTTTTTTTACGCGTTCTGTTTTTTCACCTCCATAACCTTGTCTGATGGGCATCCCTCACATTTACAATGCCTGATGTGCTTCCTGACATCTGTTCAATTTGATTTTCTATAATTTCCATTGATGCCCCTGTTTTCCTGCCATTAAACTAGTATATTGCCCAGCTGTATTCTGGGTCAAGAATGGGCAATCTTTTAAATCTAGTATAAGGTGAAATATGACTGTGGAATGGGAAAGGGAGGAGGGGGAAGACAGGGATTATAAAACTGACTGAGGGGCTGTCTGTCCTGGAAAGGGAAGGTGTGTGTTTTATCTGGGAGAGTGGAAGAGAGTGAAGGTGCATGTATATTTAAGGGAAGAGTATAATATATTTGCTGGCACTGGAAGGCTGTGCATCACCAGCAGCTGAATTCTGTGTCTGTAGTTGAGATGAATACAAGCAGACAATATCAGCCTTTCTACCCCACAGTGACTAGCCATTGACCTTAACCCTGAAGGAAAGGGGCACTCTCACTAGGGGAATTGCATGCTTACTCAGCCCTAAGCCACATCTGAGCTGAAGCTGCCAATTTTGCCAAATTATGTGTGATGCTTTTGAAATGTGGACTATTGTCCACGAGGGACTAAGCTGAAATGACCGAATTCATTTCACTTAGGTTTTCAATGGCAATAACATTATTTAAAAAAAATACCAACTATAAAACATTTATCATTCTGATTTTATTCGTCTTTGTCATTTACTTATGTTTCACGGTAGTTTGTAAAAGGCAGTGAAGTTAATGTCCCATTATTTCAAACCCCCAAGGTTAGATTTTCAGGCTTAAATTGAATTTAAAAACCACATGTATAGTTAATTTGTACA
Source organism: Chroicocephalus ridibundus (assembly GCF_963924245.1). NCBI lineage: Eukaryota > Metazoa > Chordata > Aves > Charadriiformes > Laridae > Chroicocephalus > Chroicocephalus ridibundus. The sequence continues at coordinate 36,060,314 of NC_086292.1, forward strand.
TTAACAAAATTTCTATCAATCACAAGAGCCTTGAGCTCTTGCAGATTTTTTTCATGTTTTACTGAAATCATTACTTGCTGAAAAAGAGCCTAGAGATACTGAGATAGGTACTCTGAAATGCCTCTGAGCAATAGATACAGAAATGCTTCCTTAGGTGAATCTTTAGCATTCCTCTGCTACGCAGAATAGCAAAGACAAATTTAACAGCTAATGTACCTTTAGGTCCTTGGTTCCAGTACTGTCAGAGCATCCTCTAACAGTGTTGCCAGCAAGTCTAATAACACTTACAGCACTGTGTTGGTAGTGTTATTTATTTTGTTTTTGGAACACTAAACCACAGACCTTTTAACTGAACACTTTGAAGGACTTTGCTAAATCAATTGGTAAAGTTTAAAATAGTTGCTTTGTCAGGAAACATGTTTTTTTCCTTCATTGAGGAAATTTTTAGAACTGACTCTGGAATGTTTTCCTGGAGACAACGAAAGTCGGTCACAGAACTCTGGTCTTGGAAACAGAATGATAATGTGCTTTGTATTAACATATAAAAAAAAAAAAGTCAGACTTCCTTTTTCAAAGGAATGAGGTTTTAGGAAAATCCTGCTGTTTATTCAGTTTTGAAAGGAAGCAGAAAACGCCCATACAACAGAAGCTGCGCTGCAAACTGTGTCCAGCACAGGTGGAGAATGATGGTACTGAGTACGTCCTTTAAGGCCTCAACTACTGAGTCCCGACATGTTTGGCTGCTTGCAGAGCCATACATTTGTAAATGCCCGTAAAGCTGCCTCTCATCTTGACTTGAGCTACAGAATTAGGGACAGCCTTAAACTCTGTCTTGCTTCAGCACTCTCTAAACCTGTTTGAGGCCACACAAGCTCTGAGAAATCAATTACTTGATAGCCTATTCCTCCATGGTCAATTGTTTTCAGCACAAAACTAAATTTTGGCAGAGATGAGGATGAGGATGAACAGACATAGAGGCAGCCAGCCCAAACATGTTCCTTTTGGACTAAGAACGGAATATGGGAACTACCCTGAAATAACCAAGGGACCCAAGATGATTCATGCTATAAAAAAAAATAAAATAAAAAATTGGTCTCCGTCCCAGAACTTCCTTATGTTTTCCCCCCTCTTATAAAAGGCCACACTGCTGTCATACTCTAGTTTTTCTGAAAACCTCACTTTGCTCTGAGGCAAAAAGCTAATAATGACCCAGTTGACAACCAGGCAGTTGTAGTTGTTGTTTGCATAAGCATTAATAGAAAAGCTCACACCTTCACCGACCTGTTGCCTGTATTCATATTTCCAGAAAATTGTACCTGAGTAAACTTGTTTCCATAACATCTTGCCTGTTTCCTCTTACCATCTACATTCATTTCTTGCACTAGTTTTTATTGTGTTTTTTAGATGCTAACTTTTAAGGAGAAAGATATATGGCTTCTTATGCTAATCAGCCTCTAGTAGTGAGAACACTGCCAAGGAAAAACAAAGTAGCCAAAGCCACTGATTGTGGCAGGGACTTTCTGAGAACTGATGGGTCATCTCCTGCTGTATGTTATGGTCTATGGTGCATCTCTTTTCATATAGGAGGAAAAGTGTAGAATTTGTGGTTTTCAGATCTATGGAAATAAAATTTTCTGATTTGTATGTATAATTATTTTAGTCTTTGGAGGAGAACTGAAAATAAATTACCTGCCAAGTATTTCACCTCAGTTCATTTCAAAGTCAACTTCTTCTGTGGCTTGGTAATGGTTAGAAGAAAATTATTTTGGCCTCTTGCTGATAATCGTGTTTCTCCCCTGCTTTACTTAACGTTGTGGTAGGACTGAAAATTAATCTCCTTCCATGGTTTTTAACCACCTTGACAATAAATATGTAGCTCGCCTTCGAGTCTGCTGTGCCTTAGGAAAGCAAGTGCGGTGGTGGTATTAGGCTGCTTATTCGGCTGATTCTGTGCTAACATGAAGCATGTGCTGAGCTAGTCTGACATTGCTCATCCTGTTCTGTATCAGTTGCTAGGGTACATCAAGATCCACCAGACCCAGAGCAGAAACAGAGTGGGCAGCAGCCAACACATGCTCTTCTCTGCAACGTCCCTGAGTTTCATTGTGTGTGCTTCTACTCTTTGTGCACTGGGCAGTGATGGCAAGTAGGACTTCGGGTATGTTAAGGGAGTTGCGTGAAACTCCAGGCAATGGAACACCACACCCTTTCAGAAAATGCATTTTAGTAAAGCTTGGAAAGGAATCATCTGTGTCATTGAGTACCACAAGTCTTATTGTTCATATGGTCAATTTTTTCTGCTTGATATTACCTTAAATTGTAATATAATCCTTATCTATAGCTTAAAAAAAGAAGTTACAGAGATGCAGTAGAAGGAGGAATGATATGAAGGAAATGTAATTTCATACCCATCATTTTTCATCATTGAATTATGCTGGCTGAAAAGCTTCTATCTATCCCCATCAGAATCTCATTACAGGTCAACTTGCAAAGTAAAGAAATACTCAGTAAAAGTAAAAGTGACAGAATTTCTCAGCTGGCAGATAGCCCAATTCCACAATTATTCACCTTAGATAGTAGTCATGTGAATAATACCAAAGAGCTTGTTAGTGCTTTACCAGCAAGCGTGATCAATTTGCACAACTATGTGCTGAAGAAATGGTTCTTTGCAAGCAAAGAACCTATTGTTTTCTTGCATATTTAATTTAGACTGACACACAGTGAATGTAAGAATGGCCATACCAAGATGGCCTTGAGTTAATTCTGAGTCTATTTTCTGGTCTCTAAGAGGAACCAAAAGCGGATAACTAAGAAATAGTACCGCAACAGGGCAAGCATGTAGTGATATTTCACCAGATTGATATATCCTGCTGTGATTTGTCGCTTAGAAAGACTGATGTGATACCTTTTCTATTCAGTAGCTCTCAAGGCATTTTCCTTCCACGAATTTGCCTTGTTGCATTTTGACCCTGTGTACCTATTACTAGCTAATAATCAGAATTTCTTAATCTGTGTTCAATCCATATGAAACCTGCTTTATAATCGGTGAAATGAGTCTGTCTCAACATAAGTGTAGATTATTTTTTTAACAACAGAACTGTACTCTACTAGAAAGATTCACGGTGCAGATCCAGGGAGGCTGGTGAACCCTGATACTGTCTGCCTCTGAATTGTTCTCCAGCACTGCAGAGACAGTGCTATGCAAGCATAACTATTAAACAATTTTTGAATGGGTAAATAAACCTTATATTTTTATGTGTAACTGAATTCTAGCAAAGCATAGAAATAAGCAGGGGACAGGGGACACCATAATTGGAAGACATGAAACATTTCAATCCATAATACCCTTTATTCTGAGGAAACTTTGGTATAATAGAGGAATTCATCTTGAATTATTTGTTTCTAAGGAAAAATGTGCTTCCAAGGAAAATAGAGGGAAGAGAATTCCAGGGAAAGGTTTTTAAACATCTAAGATCCTACTTCAAGGATTTTGGCTAATATTATTTTTTAGTGAGTCCTTTTTACAGACTAAGTTTTGTGTATGTGTGCTCATGTGTCCACACTCAATGATTTCCTTAGCTGCCTACAGAAGTTTCTGCCTTTGTAGAATCTTGCTGATTCCCTCAGGTCCAGTTTCTTGTCAGAGGAGAGTGATGCTTCCCCAGAGCTCTGCTGTCGGTCTACAAAGCTGGTTGCTTCCCCAGAGCTCTCCAGCTTCCCCATAGGATTAAAGCCACTTGTCTTTAGGGTTTTGTCCGACTGAAGACGTTGAAGGCTTTCATGTCTACAGCCTGTGAAAGTTCACTTCTATTGCAAGGATTACTCTTTGCCTTACTTGGCTTAGTACTTTAGACGCAGACCACTTTTCCTCACTACTTTAATTTTGGCTGTAGATGAATTGCCTCTTCCTAGAAAGAAATAAAGATGAAACAATAATAATCCTTCTGTCACAAAAGAAGATAGTTTCTGGGGCTTATTCTTACAGACTGAATAGCCTATTTTTTAAAAGAAAACAGATTGTCAGCCCAGTATATTATCTTCACTTGAATCTTTACCATTCCATGGTATTTCTATGAAAGGCAGCAATGCTAACTTTTCTGATTTTCCAGATCTGTGTGCTAAAATACTTTTCAGGGGATGGTTCTCTTTTGTCCTGGGCATACTGGCCATTTGAGTCTATTGTTTGACAGGTGCTGTTCCTACAACCAATTGAGAACACTTCGCTGAAAAATATTTTTTTGTTTGATGTCCTAATTGTGAATTATAAAGAAATTTTAGATGCTTTGGTTGTTTTGCTTTGTTAAAATTAAAACTGCTTTTCTACCTTTTCTGGGGTCTTGAGAAATGTGCCTAGTTGCTACCAGAACTGTTTCACTTCTCCAAAAAGCTTTCCATCCCTGGAAATGGGGAACGCTCTCCTTCATAGTGCCTGCTGTTTGAGCTCTGCACCCCAGCTGAGCTCATGTCCTCCCTGTCGTAATCTCCAGCCTCATGGGTAGGGAAGGGGTATCTTCTGCATGATTCAAAGCACTAAGCAAGGAGTATTCCTCTTTCCCTCTTTAATGACCATATTACTGTAAGACAGACGAGATATTTTAACTGTCTTCATTTCTGAAGACACGGCTGCTTCATCTATTTTTATCATCTTCCTTGACAGTGACAAACACTTCTCAGTGAGGAACTGCAGTGATTAGGTAGTCCCTTTTTTAATTTCATAGTTTCAGACAATGATACCCCATTGTAAAGAGAGGGTTTGTAAAGAGGCAAGGATGGCAGTGTCTAGAAAACAGAGAGGTGTCTGAACCCAAGAAGGACCAGCCCAATTAAGAGATCCTGTAGTGCTGCTATTGCATAAGAATACACTGTGAGAGAAGCAAAAATTTACACAGGTGCATGGGCAGACCAGGTGCCTTGTTATGTCATTGGCTCCAGTGATCTCCCTGCTTCTTGGGGGATGCTGTGTATCCATGTAACATTTCCCAGGAGAGAGAATTTTACAAGGAGAAAAGCCCCACTCTCACTGCAGAGCCCTACAAAGTTTGTTCTCAAGAAGCCTCGCTTCATAATCACAATCTGCAACTCTTTCAATGAATTCAAATATTGTACTGATGAAAAGATGGACAGTCAAGTTCATCTCCATTTCTTCTTTTCCATGTATTTGTTTGGGACATAGAATTTCAGGCACCTAGGCATGTTCATTGTTAACCTCAATTTCAAATAAGTAAATCTCTGCTGATACTATCTGTCTGAGCTATTTGCTGCAAAAATGATGCAGTTTTTGTTTTGTTGAGCTTATTTATCCTAAAAGGGGAAAAGCAGTATTTTTTCCTCAGTTTCAACTTCATAAGCACACACAAGTCCTTTTTCAGCTCCATTTGAAATCAATGTGAAGAAATTGATTTCAAAGCCCAGTGAATTCAGTAGGCGTTACTCCATTGACTTTTAATGTTCTTTCAGGTGTGCTCTGTAATAGTGGTATGATCACACCTGAAACAGGAAAATCTCAGTTTAAAAATATGCAATAGAATGATGAAATTCTTATTAGCATAAGAACTATCTTGCAAGGTGGACTCTTGAGGTAGTGTTTGCCACAATTTTAAGTGTACACAGCCCCCAGTGAGGAAATAGTCTTTTTCAATCAATTCAATGACTGTAGAATCTGAGTCCCCAAGGGCTGTGGTAGGCCTACTATAAATTTAAAAAGCTAAAGAAAGTATTCCTGAACTTCAAAGTGAAGGCAATACTCTGGATTCTTTCAGCTGTTTTTAACTCACTTTAAGTTAAATTATGTAGCCTCTTGCTCCAGTACCTTTGAAGTGCCTAGGGATGCCTGTATGTGAAAGCAAGTATTGAAATTTTTAAAAAATAAAAGAAAAACAAAATTGGGTTGTTTTTTTGTTATCAAAGTGGGCTGTGTTGAATCCCAGCTACAGTTGAGACAAAACATAAGAAAGCATTCACTCTAAGCTATCTGGAGTCTCTCTCTTCAAACGAAAATTGAAATGTTAAAGCAATTTCTTTGTGCTTACATATTTAAGACCTTGATCTGTTTGCAGAAACAGCGTTATAGCACAGCTTTTAGGGAACTGGACACATTCATACCAGCTTCACAATGACACAGATGCTTCTGTTATTCCCTGTACTCAGTGGTTAGTGTTAAGTCCTTTTGGTTTTTTTCTTTCCTGCACTAGGGTGTACATAACTGTATCTGCAGATTTATTCCAAAGCAACCATTAAATTAGTGCAGTAGGCAGTTGCTACTTCAAACACTAAAGAGATGCTTGCTAGTGAACAGGGCAAATGTCACCTGTATCAGATCAGGCTATATGTTATTGTTCCTTCTGCAATTAAATACAGACAGCCCTCAAATTCAAGCTTATAATAGCCAATGTGGAAATGGTTGTGAACATAAAGTGCTCAAATAACAGCAAAAATAAACATCAGAGCCTGTTACTGGGTTCAACTTTGAAGACTTTGGTTTCCTTTATTTCAGGCTTCTAGGTTTCTTAAGAAGAGACCAGAAATTTGACTCCAAAAGTACTTTCTATCTTCCGTGTTAATGATTGGTTTTAAAATAAACCAGCTTGTTCTTCAGACAAATAAATGAGATATGTTGTGTTGATTTAACTGGAGAAACAGTAACAAAAAGTAGCAAGATTTTCTATAAGGAAAAGTGATGGGCTAATTCTTGTACATGCAATCAACTTTAGTTTCCTTATGAGTCACCCAAACAGAATTGGACTTGAGGCATATAGGCTACTGTCGCTTCTTCAAATCCTGCAGGAAAAAATGAACTTTGCAATGCCTCCTGTACTCTTCTTTAGCATAATTAAAAGTTGCTCTATTTTACCTCTAATGCACATTAATATAAAAGATACAAGCATATAGCACACTGGAACAGAAAATGAAATTGGTGCTAAAATGAGCCTGAATAAACCAAAAGCAGGTTGTTTAAAAGATTATATCTCCAGGAAGTATTTGCATAGTGAAATATGGACTGCTTTTACTGTATTTCTGTCATTGCTTCTGTAAGTTTTCCATGAGCAGACAATAAATGAGAAGTGTGAGGGAATATCAAAATTTTTCCTTTAAAAATTAAATTTCAGTTTCTAAAAACTGTTAGCCAGTGACGCTCACAGAAGAAAGACTGGAAGTTTTCTATACCTCCTGCCTCAGGAGGACAATGCTCCCACTTGTTTTGTTGAAAAGGTTTGAATTCTAGGAAGTTTCTTAATGACTGTGAACTGGAAATATGCCTGGGTAGATGATACCTCTACACCTTCTATTCTTTCTTAAACTAAGTCTGTCCAAAGGCAGGAAATTAGGAAGGACCAATATACTATTTTCAACAAGTTCTAGCTTAAATTTTATTATGCTCAGACCTTCAGCTGATTTGTCATTCATCTCTTGAAGAATTAAAAAAAAAAAAACCAAAAGAAGAATCTTTAAAGTGTGTAATATTTTCCAGTCAACAGTCCCTTAGAGTTCCCAGTCAATACTGTCAAAAACTCAAGTGCTTCTAACATGGGGCCTCTGGCAGAGCAGTATATAAAACTAAAAATGTCTGAATTCATGTTGAAATAAATGATACCACTCACTTTCAAAGGAAGAGGCCTTTATGTGCAGTAAGGACTTGCTTTTATTGGTTAAAAGGAAGGAAAGTCCATAAATGCAAATTAAATAGGGGCAAGGAGTAAAGTCTGGAATGAGAGCCAAAGAAATCCTAGGGGCTTAGCCCTGGAGAAGTTTTGTGTCACCACCCACTGGAATCTGATTTTGCTGTTGGCGTATACCCTCTCAGAGCTGTGCTGGGTAAGGACAGGTTAATGCCCAGCTGCAGACCTGCCAAAGGGAAAGGAAGAAGATCATTCTTGTAAACACTGCATTTCCATAATGCCACATTGGGTCAGTGAGTGTTTGTCTAATACGTAAGGGGAAGCTGCAAAATGCAGCCTTGAGGCAGTAATGCTTTAGTTACGCTACTAATGCAGTGTATTAAAAAAAAAAAAAAAAACAACACAAACAAACAAAACCTTAAATTAGCAATGATTAGCACTCAGCTTTTTATCATTGCTGCAGATGCTGTGATATTTATTTTTGCAATTAATAAGTTTAAATCAATTCTTTAAACATCTCTGTTATGATTTACAGGGGATATTGAGACATCAAACCTATCAAAAGCATTAATCTTTAATAGGAGGACAATTCAGTCATCTTGCCAGAAAGTTTTAATTAGAAGGAGATTCTTCATCTCTGTGATGCTTAGCTGTATTAAGCTTTCTGCATCAGTGTATCAAGTTTTGGCTGCAGGAACAATGTTTTAAGTTAATTAATTCTTAAGGAAAAAAAGTTGCTCTGAAGGTTGAGCTTATCTCTCATTTGCTAAACAGCTACTCAGTGCCTCTTTGGCCCTTGAGTAGAAACTTATTTATAAATTGTACCAATTCGAAAAGTTGAACAAGGTTTTCTGAAAGCACGTGCTTATAACCTCAGAGTGTGCAAGTGGTTCTGTGTGTGCTGGCAGGATAGGGAAGGGGCCCTAACACTTCCTGATGAGCTCCATAGTACTCCTTAATCAGCCTTCTCACAGCACCAGAACTGTAATCATCACTGGGATCAGAAACTAGGGCCTCTAGAAAGCTGATGAACGTAGAAGACTTTGTCCAGAAGTAACTACAACAAATGTAATCATCGAAAATGGTAGTGCAATTAAATCTTTTTTCACATGATACATTATCAAAATGAGAATTTTTCTCTTTCATTCCGGGAAAACATTTCAGACATTATTATTGTCAATATATATGTGGTAAACCTTGATTTAGATGATTTGCACAACAGAAAAACATATTTCAAAGTTTCTAATTTATCCTAAATTGCATTATATAGAAGCTACTATTTTTCTTTAGTAAACCAATTGCATAAACCAAGAGAGAACACTTGCATTAAATGAAAAAAATTAAAAAAAATAATAAAATAAACAAACAAAAAAACCCAACAAAAAAACACCCCCAAAAAACCTAATTCCAGGTATCTTTAAAAGTTCACAAGAAAAAAAATTCTCAATCTAAGAATGATCTAATCTTGCCTATATATTTATCTGTTTCCCACAATAGTGTTTTTTCATTGTAATTGCTGAGTTTACAGGAAATTGTTAGTGTATTCCTATCTAATATTAAATAACAGATGCATATTTCTTTCTAAATGTTTATACACATTTCTTTCAATAGGCAAATTTAATTTAAATGTTATATCTTGCCTCTTTCTGATTATCTTCCAACAGTTAGGACATGAAAACAATATAAGAATTCACTGCAAACAATTTTTTGTTAAATATGATTATTTTGTTAAATGTTTAATATACAATCAGGAGTTTTGTGGTTTTTTTAAAAAAAAAGCTTTCATTCTCTGAGGTTTGGTGTTTTCCTCCTCTTGAAGAACCGCTATCCTAAGAAACAGATATCCCATGACATTTCTCTTCCAAAATCTGACATATGAATATTCTTACTTCCTTATATATTGTAAATCTGCTGCTAGCAGTCATCTGCTTGTACTTCACTTTTTCCTGAACACACTGGTAAACTGTACCTGTATTGAAAAGTTCATCTGCAGTTAAGTTTTTGGGTTGATTCCCTTCCCAGATGATCAGAAACAGGTCTTGTGTCTGTATCTCATCCTTTGTCCAAGCCCTTCCTAACTTGATTTGCCAGAATAGAAAGATGGAGGTACATGCTTTTTTATCAATTGTGTCGTTCTTTTGGAGAAGCTGAATATTTTAGGAGTAGAGTTTCTGCTGTTCTTTGTATCTTTGACTTAGAGTAATTTGTTGGCTATAGTCTCTTCATGCGGGATATGCTTATGCAAGCAAACACAGCTATTGTGGAACATCAAGACAACCCTGCACCAGCAGAAATTATTTCACTATATCAAACGTAGCTGACACTGCCAACAAAAAAGCCTGATGTGACTTTTCAGGCAACTTTCTTGACAAGTTCCTACCCCCAAGGTATATTCAACTAAGTAGAGTTTGTTCTGTTGTGTAATACATGTACAATACCTTTTGCTTACATAGGGTATGCTGGAGTACTTAAGCTCGGGAGGGAATCTTTCCTTTAGATGTGAATGTGTACCTTTCTGAGCACGGAGTTACAGATGAATAAAAATAAGTTTGACAGGTGAGTATCCTCCAGGAATCATTATGCATTAGGTAAAATATGAAGGACTGATAAAACTGAAGAGTTGTATCTAATTTTCTCCATGTCCTTTAGGATCTGCTTGGAAACCTTCATGTTTCAGTTAAAGAATATTTGCTGCTTAGCTAACTGTTGCGTTTCAGATTACTGTTCATCTGAGCAGTAAAAATGTTATACCAAAGGGACAGTGGGCCCAAGACTGACTTATCTATCTTGTCCTATATTAATTCATTACTTCTGATATGAGACACCATATTTATTTATTGTCCTTGAAGGATTAGTACTGGTTCTGGGCAATCTCATTCAACATCTGTTTCCAGAAATGGTATGATTTCAGAGATGTGTCTCAGTAGGGCATTATTGAAAAGCTTGCTCAAGCTACTGACTGTATGTGGTGTATCTTCAACAAAAGGACTGCCACATCTCCAATTAAGGTCCAGTGTTTTGAATGTATACATCTTGCAAATGTAGTCTTCATGCCCTGGCAGCATCAAATGTCAAGATCTAATTAGGCTTCTTAATAATGAGGTGGGAATATTGCTGCTGTTTTGAGAATTTGACTGTGGGAATAATGCTAAATTGTTGATTTAAAGGCATAAGGAAGTGAAGTTTAGGTTCTGGGAAAATTGTGCTGGTGCTTTTTCCGCGGAGAAATGTTTTCTTCTAAACTTAGCTTCATTTGAAGCTAGATTTTTCTCTCCAATTTCATACAACTAATATTATGCTATAAACATGGTGTATGAGGCTGTGTTCTACATATAATCAACTTTTCCCAACATTTCTTTTAAATATAATGGAATATTGCTACTAACGTGCTTTTTTTTCTGGAGAAAATAAATAATTGTAATATGAAGAAAGGTGTAAGTGTTTCAACTAGGGTTGTCCTCTGGAGTTAGTGAGTTCAGTTAGTTTCTTAGGCCCTATGGGAAGCTTGTAATAAGGACAAACAACAGAAATGGACTGGAACAATGAGCTTTGGCCAGTGAGGAGCTGACATGGTCTTATGCTAAACACTAGACTCTGGTTTGGTGTTTGAACATGTCACTTAGGAGATCTCTAAAATGGAACAACAAAGCTAAAAGAAACAGGACTTCATGGGGTGCATAGAAATCATCGTTCAGCAAGAATTATTGTATTTGACAAACCACGTCTAATACAGATGAATAAACATAAGGAAAACAGTGGAATAATCTAAAATTTTCTTTGAACTATTTAATTTTTTCAGTACTGAAAACTGAGTATCCAGCCTTCTTACTCAGTGTTTAATGACTCTTGCTATCACAATTCTTGTTTTCAGGCTCAGTTTTGCAAGCCTAAGTGTGTTTGGTTTTTTAAAGAGAGGTAGGCTTTCAAACTGCTCACAATGTAGATTTTTCTAGACTAAACATGCTCTGTAACTTCTTAAATTGTTCTGTCATATAAAAAGTGAACTCATAAGATATCAGTTAAAAGAAGTTACACAAGTACATTCCTTTCCATTTGCACCTCATCTAAAAACTAGGTTCTAGATCCCTATTTTAAGACTTATTTTGCACCAATACATTATTTTCAGAAACACAAGTCTGAGAGCTATGAAAAAGTATTGACATGTATGAGGTATTGTTTAATTGTTGAGAATTCAACTTGTTCTGTAAGGAAGTAAGAACTGCTTTTCTATCAGTGGTGAAACTAATGAAGAGTGGATTCTTGTGGAGTTTGGTTCTGTCTGTCTCCCAACGCTGTGTATCCCCACAGTCCCAGCTTTATCTCCCTGTTTGGCCATTGAAAGCTATTGCTATGTCTGATTTCTGATTGCATGCATAAATATTGATTTAAAAAGCCAGTGAGTACATATGAGGATTAGCCAAGAGGCTGCTGATTCTCAGAACAGAAATAAGAACAGGACATTGGATGCTTCATCTTCGGTGTGGAGCACTAAATACAGGTTTCTGTCCTCTATCTGCTCGCTGACTTTCGCAGAATTGCTAGTAACTTAATATTTCTACTCCTGTATTAGTTTTCTGTTGAAACTGGCTATTTTTTAAAAAATTGCAGGACCAGCTAGGTGGCATGATCACAAATATTTCCTTAAGAAACCCGGTAAATAAGGTTTTTATAGATTTTTCTTTTTTTAGGTTTTTAAAATAAATTTTATAGATCCCCTTATTCTGAAATTCAGAAGTCTTGAGCAACAGACTTGTATGGTGTTTTAGTCATTTAAATGATGCTTAGGCTGCTAGTTGTTTTATAAAGGCTGTAAAGCTTGTAGTGAAGTTCAGAAGAGGTGCAGAACTTCTTTCAGAGGTCATAGTCTCGAAACTGGAGGACTGGCACAAGCAGAAGTATGCTACATTGTCCATAATGTCAACATCACCATAGCAGTATATAGTATTTGTACATTTTCCGGTTCTGACTGAGAAGTTCAACGACTCAAGAGGACTTAACTTTTCTCCCTTTTAGAGATGGGTCCCAGGTCAGGGCTGAAGCATGGTGAAATAGCTCTTCAGTAAAGCAGCTCCTGTATACTGCGAGTGTTCTCCGTAATGTATTTGCACGGTGGATCAATGGCTTAGATTTTCAGTGTCATAAATCTGGAAGTTCAACAGCTTTCAAAAACAATGCATGCACTTACAAAAAGTAACGTAATGGTTGAGTAGAGATTTTAGTAATGGGATCAGCAGTGCTCATGGAAAGCAAAATATTTTCAAGCTGAAGAAATCCTAGCAAAACAAAGCATTAATCAGATAAGGCAGATTCATATAAATACATCACTTGGTTTCTAAATGCAGATATGAATAACCAATACTAAACATTCAAACTCCATAAATTAACGTGCTAATAGGCACTTACCAAAATACATTGCAGTACTTTTGTGTGTGTCAAATACCCATAACCTTAAAGACATCTATGTGTTGGCTGAATAGATGTTTAGCTCTTACACTTGTCATTCCTTTGCGTAAATACTTGTGATGCTGGCTAGAGCACTCAGGGATTTTAGGCACCCAAGATTGTATTTAGAACAGAGGCCCTAAACAGGTCTAGCAGCAGAAGTATCGCACAATTACCCCCTGAAATCTAAACTATGATCAGTTTGTACAAATTTTTTAATACATTCACAGGATCTTAGTGCTGCTGTCAGTTTTGGTGTACGTGATGTTCGTACTCTGTATTCATCTTTGTGGAGGGAAAATAGTAATAAAAGTGTATTAACTTTCTTGGCAAATTGTGTGCATAAATATGATACAGGCTAGTATGTTCATGTGTATGTCTGAAAATAGAGTCCTTCTATGGATTTAATGCGCTATATCAAGAAGTCTTCAAACTGCAATATGTATAGGATCCACCTTCCTTATAAGGCACGCACTTACATTATTCTCTTTGAAAATTTTCTGGCACTCAAATACTGTGCATGAAAGCCTATTACATTCTCCTTTATTACAGCAACATCTCCTTGTGACATTCAAAATGCTTGTATTTCAAGGATGCTGTTATAATAAGGTCCAGAGTGTTTGTAATAAATTCATAGAGATCAATGAGTAGTTCATGAAATAACTTCACAGTCAGTTGTGTGAAGCAGCAGTGCAGCAATATAAAAACAAAGAAAAAGCAGCTGCAGTTGCATACAAAATTAAACGCCTTGCCGCCTTTGATGTGGAATTGTAAAAAGTTATGCTTTTTTTTTAATCTATGCATTATATCTCTGTCTTGAAAAGAAATCCTCAACCAATCGCTGAAAATTTGGAGATACTGAATTCCACCTTTCTCTTGCTCTGGGATTTCAAGGATTTCCCATATTTTGATGAAAATAAGCCTAAAGGAATAATCATAGGACTATTAAACACTTGGAGTCGGTCAATACAATAATAGGCTGGTAACACCTCCTGTAATTCTTGACTGTATATTGTTGCTACCAATGAAAATTAGGTGACTCCTTATGCCAGGTAATTACTTTTTCACTGTTTCTGTATATTTAGTTTAAATGCACTAAGAACCTGGTGATGATTTAACAGTGCCCATGTAAGATGTCATAAGAAGATTCAAATGCTCTTTTGAAGGAGTATCTTTTTTCATAAACATACAGGAGCATTTTTACATTTCAGAAAGAAAGTGCATTTCTGCTGTTGCAATATACCGTTTATTTATTATTTAAACTTTTTTATAAAAGACAACCCTAAAGTCATTTTATTGAAGCTACATCCATTATAAATAAACCGTGCAGTTTGACACATAATGTACTCAATAAGCATGTAGTCACGGATAATGGCAGTTAAGGATATTGTCATGGTGGAGCTGCATAATTAGGTCAGAAGATGATTGTAAATGCACAAACTTTGAACTGTGAGTTGTTTATTTTTTTAGAAAGCAAAATTTTAATTGAATGCACGTGGATTAACTGTGCAAAAAGTCAATTAAAAAATAGTTTTAATTAGAAACAGTTAAAATTATTCCTAGTTAAAACTTCTTCATACTTGGTCTAGAAAGCCAATCTCAAAAGTGGATATTTTCATGAAATAGCACTGAAAGAGGAACACATCAGAAATTGCTTTTCTCAGTCATAGTCGAACCCATCACTGTTGCTCTCTAAAACAGCTAAGCTGCTCTTGATTTCCAAAGATGGAGTATCGTTCTGCTTTACAATTGCTTTAAGCCAGTTTTGCTCTTTAGAAATCCAGGAGAAAGAAGAATGAAGCTGTGGGGGGGGGTTGTCTATCAGTCTGCATAATCAATAGTTGACACAAAAGGACTAATTGCTCTTAGCATTTAAAAAGGAGGGCTTATTAGCACAAAAGCTGTGTATCCTCTTATTGCAGTTAGTAACTCTACTACTCTGATGCCTATCTATGGTCACAATCAGATAAAAAGAGTTGATTTCAGCCAGGATCCGGGGAACAACTAAGAACTATAGGAAGGTGGGAATAACATAATGTTAGAAGTATAATCCAGTCTGTCAAGAAGTTTCTTTTTGTTATTGAAAGATTGGCCTGATGCCTTTCCATCTTACCCCTATTTTTAATATTGAAATCAAGATAAGCTAGGAGAGAGTGACTATGTATTCCTTGAAATTCAATTAATTAAGACTTAATTTTTAATGTTTTGAAGTATTCTGCCTCTTAAAATTTTATAATCATGTCTTTTTTGTATTTCATTCCTTATCTGGAATCTAGAAGTGTAGTAGAACTATAGTGAAAAGCTGACACCATTTTGAGAGGCTTTATTTTTAAACAGTGAACAGGAATAGGCATAAACAAAACGTAAAGTGCCTTCCCCAGCTGACTACATCAGATAATGCTCCAGACAATTGATTTTGTTGCTTGCACTTATGTATGAAGCAATGTGTTGGCCTAAGTCAGCACATATGTACCATGAGGTTATGGAAAAGGCTAATTCTACTTACTGAAGGGGTGTGTATATGCAAAACCAGATCGGTGTGTGCACACACAAAAAAGAGAAAATTAGCTTGACTAAAATGCTTGCAAATTATGCAAGACTGATTGATGCTTCCCACTGTCATTTATATCTTCGAAATTGACTGTACCCAATGCTTTTTGGAGTTGTTTCAATTTTAAAAGCTTTCTGTAGAAAGATTCCTGAAATTTTTATTAGCAATGCAGTAACTTAAATGCTTTCCACACTCAGTGTTCTCGTGTTGCTCCACAAACAGGCACTGAAGTCTAACTGAATGAGAAGGTTCTTGCTAATTTCCGTGATGTTCTGATCGGAGCCTGTGTCCCCTGCAGATTGTGGCAGGGAAGCAGTGCACAGCTTCCTGAAAGTAGGACACGTGCAAAAGAATGCGTGTCGTCATCTTGTCTTAAAAACAGAATTGAAGGTTTGAGATGGCTTGCAGGAGCAAGGGTGCAGAACCTGGGTATTCTATTTCCTATAGAAGCAAAGCATTTTTTTGTGCCCTAAAACTTTAAGCACTGACCCGCTGGCTCCTTGCTGTGCCATTCCCCAGCTTTCTGCTGTCTTCCTTTCCAGGCGTCCTTTGCTGCGTAACCAGACAGCAGCTTGTGCTGCCAGGCAAGGTGGGGAGCGAAGGGGCAGAAGCAAGAGGGTAAGGGGTGGGACTGTTAGCAGGAATGCTCCAGAAGATTGAATTGCAAAGAAACTTCGCTTTCAAATTGCATTTCCCTAGCACTAAATGGCTACAACCATGTTTAGATATCTACATGGACGTTACCTGGTAGCTCCCTGCTTCCCCGAGATCATGTGAATGCACAGCATGTACAAAATAATCTTTTAAGTTGAAGGCCTGGATAGACTTCAGTCCCAAATCAATGTTTATCAATGTTGATCAAACTCATTGAAAGGTGTCTGAGCTACCATTGAAAAAGAAGAAACAGGACTCTAACACGACAGGACTGTTTCTTCTGTCTATTGAGCTATTAAAACACAACAATGTGCTTTAAGCTGAGGGGTGGTTTTAACTTGAGAGCCAGACCTTTTCTGTAGTAAAAAGGCATAGTTTCCTTTATTTCCAGATGTGGAGGAATTGGTCCTTATATTTAGGTATTTTTTCATAGACTGTCATCTTAAAACTTCTTTCAAAAGATCTGGTTCCATCTATGTTTTCTTTTAGCATTCTGAGTTGTTGAGCATTTTGCTGGTGTTTCAAACTTCTTCCTTGGGGTTTCAGGACCTTAGGATTTTTTTTTTTTTTTTTGTGCTAATTCCCTGTGTATGTTTTGATGTTTTTTTAACTTATTTTTGGTTTTCCTTCTGAATTCCTTCTAAAATAATGGTTTGGGGTCCTTTAGGAGCTAGATAGAACAAATCCTTGATATTTTTTCTGTGCCTTTGTTGGTATGTAGTATACTGTACTTTGTGACAAAGTTGCTACCAGCACCTCTAATTCTAATTGGAAAGTTTCTGCTCTTTCTCCTTGATATATTAATAGAAAAAGTACATAAATTATTACACAAAGTTTTTCAAAGGTACTTTAAAACATCTTTAACTCACATGTTTGGGAATGTTTTCCAAGCAGCTACTGCTAATACAACTCTCAATTTGCTCCAGGCTTCATTAAATGATTATACAAAAAATCAGAAGCCTTGCTATAGAAGTCATATTATGTGATACAGAATAAACACAGCATGGCTAATTCAGGATGTGAAACGGAGAAAGCTCTATTTCTTAAAGATAGCTTTTTCCACAGCGCCCCTGCAAAAGTAGGCTTTTTCTCCCCTTCCTTTCCTCTTATATTTATTCCTAAAGGCTCTTTCCATCAATGTATGACTAAGTCAATCTTTTATCTTGATTTTTGTGAAAAACTGCTTTTCCCTTATGGCTTCTTTTGGCCTAGAGCTTGTGAACCCTCAGTCTTTGTCAGTATGGAGTGAAGGAATACAAAATTTTCTGCAAATTGCCCCAGTGTATTAGCACTAGAGCTATGTGAACCTTTCCAAGTGTGATTTGAAAGGGTTACTTTCAAATCATAACTTCTGTGGGAGATCCAGTTCATATGGGTTCACAGGCCAACCAGTTAAAGGAAAGGTTTCAGGCTGAGCCGCCCCCTCCCTTCTCCCTACGCGTTTTTCCCATGGGTTGGATCTCATTACAAACCCACAGGCAAGGTACAGGGTCAATCACATCATGTTAATTCATACAGGTTGACTGGTTCACTGGGACTGGAAGCTGGATTAAAGGTGAGAAGTTTATCACAGCAACAGAACTCTGATCTTAGAAAAACAAACATCTCCAAAATAGGTCTCTAATTATCATATGAATCAAAACCTTAAGTAAAAACAAGATCATTTTAAATAATTGAGGGAATCATACAGGGAATCAATCTTCCCCTGCCAGGAATACTCAGAGGTTGGCTTCACTTCTAACACAACAAGAACTCTGATCTCAAGGAACTATTCCTTTCTGGAACTCGGGTATAATTACATGAGCTGAAATATAAAATAATAATGAGTCAGTTCTATATACCTGGGAGAATTCCAGTGTGAGACACGCAAGGGAAGGAACCATTTTTAATGACTTTTCTGGCTGGAGAGGTGAACTCAGCTGAAATGCTTTATCTTTCTAGGGGGAGAAAAAAAGTAAAAATACCCTCAGCTGAGCAAAAATGACACTAGGAAGCTTTGATCCCATGCATTAATTTTAACTAATCAGGGAAATCTAAGAAGCATGAAATACTTTTCTTACGTGAGCTCTCTTAAGGAATAAATTTGAAATATATTATGAGCATCATGAGGTTTACTGTGGTTGGTCTGAAAGCAGCCAATGGTATCCCGTACAGTTTTTGCTTCATTTCTCTTCACTTATTAGCATTGTATTACAATCAGGCTTTATTAAAAGATTATTGTATTGAAAGTTTTTTTATCTCTAAACTTAAGCAAAGCCAAGTACAAAGTTTGGATTGTTACCCTTAGTGGATGTCCATGCAAATTTGTACACTTCCTTTCCCTTTGTGCTTTCACTTGGGTAGACTGTCCTCATCAAAAATACAACTCAATTTGATTTGGATATGTGCTATGCACACGTGAGTTGTCTTTGGCAACCATGGGGATATTAAAAAATGGATGTGTAGTAGGTGTGTATATGTACCGTACCTAGCACAGACAGTACATACTAGCAGCAATTGCTCTACTTTTGAAGGTAGTGCTATACAGTAGATTTGAACCTAAAATGGCTGACTAGTTTCTAAATAATCCCCTAGGAAACAGTTTAGTCTAGGCCATTATCTTGATAGTTCATAATTAGGTTCAATAATAAAGCTTGTTTTGCTGACCTAGGTCAGATCATGGCGTCCACCGCATCTGTGCGCAGTGACCTTGCTCTGAGAGTGTATTGTTAGAAAATCCATTATTATCATCACATACACTTCGGAGAAGTGGCTGTTTTGTGAATTGATGGTGTGATGTTGCCACTTTAGATAAAAGAATCCATGAATTATTGACTTAATGAGTTAATGTTGCTTGATTTCACAACAAGGTCTTTTTAGTCTGGATGCTATTTACTGAACACATAATCACAACATATGAAGGAAGGCACAGATA
This sequence comes from Chroicocephalus ridibundus, assembly GCF_963924245.1. NCBI lineage: Eukaryota > Metazoa > Chordata > Aves > Charadriiformes > Laridae > Chroicocephalus > Chroicocephalus ridibundus. The sequence continues at coordinate 36,079,491 of NC_086292.1, forward strand.
ATAGTGAAGTGCATTTACAACCCTCTTCACTTCTAACAAAGCAAAGTGTTAGCGAAGAATTGTTCTGTTTCCTTTAGAAAACCATTAAAACTTGGGTAATTATAAGCAATTCCTGTTTAAACAATTAACAAATAAATGTTTGTCATTGATTTCTGTCCCTTCCTTCTTTTTGGTTTAAGGTCTGTCACCAACAAGAACTTACTAATTATTTTAGAACCTGAACATATTTTTGACCCTATGACTAACCCTAATGCTGCTATCACATGGAGGGTCCAGGAAAGGCTGTTAAAAGTCAATCCATGTCATCCAAAGTTCATCATATTAGTATTTTTCTTTTAAATCAGAGTTTCCTGGTAAATTTACAGAATTCAGAAAGCTTAAGAATATAAAGTTTTTTATTACAGAATGTAACCTGGGAGGGGAAAGCGGGAAAACATACGGATCATGTCCCAGAGCAGATATTTTAAAAGTATAAGCATCAGGTTTCAAATACCTATGCTCCTTTGATCCCAAGGTGTGAATCCCAGCTCTGTTAACTGCTCAGCCTTACAAGATAAATAAAATAAGGTCTGTGTGTGGTGTCTTACGGAAACATATGTCCTATAGAAATGTAGCTCACTAAAATTGAAGAGAAATTTGTTTTCACAGAGATATGAGCACTGTAGAATTCAGCTACACATTCAGGTCTTTTGGAGGGGACCATGTCAACCAACACCCTCACATTTTTCTGCAATTTCCATTAGTTCTTAATTAACTCTATGGAAAAACAAATAACTGTATAGAATTTTCCCAGTAGGTATTAATCTGTATGTAACTCTCACCCTTAGTTTCTGTAGAAATAGGTGTGGTTCGAACATGCTGGCTATGTATAGTTTAAAATACTGTAATGAGAAAACTTGATTCTGGCACTTAATATTTTTTTACATTTCAGTCTTTGAGTAGTGTTGTTTCATCTTTTCTATTGGTGTCCCAGTACCGCCAGAAGGGATTGTGTCATCAGTGCTGAATGAGCTAATGCTTACATATATGCAAAATACATAGTTTAAGGGCTGTATCTCATGTTTGCTCTCATGAATTTTCATGTCCAGTTTAATATTTTCTATATACCACAATATACCACAAATGGTCTATAGACCATTTTCCTGGTCTACCTGGAAAACGGAAGGTGTCAGTCCATAGGTCCAGAAATACAAATGGCAATGGGGTATCGCACCTGGCAATGTTGTTGTGTGTGGGAACCTGGGAAGCAGCCAGCCATCCTAGGCTTTCTGGAAACTTCTTGGGGTGAAGATGCTATGAGCTGCATCCATGCAAAGCCTAGTTGCTAAATCCGGAAGCTAATATTTATACTGCAATCTTGTCATCTATGACTGTTGAAACAAAGCAAGCTGAGGACAATATCTCTGATGGTACCTGACAAGCATTGACCTCTCTAAGTTTGGCTGAATCACTGAGTTAGAAAATCACCAAGATTTCAAATCTTTTCAAAACATGTGGCTTGCAAATAGTTAAAAAAAAAAAAAAACCCAATGACTGTTCTGCAGGAATCTGAGGGTTAAAAAACTGAGAGCGCACATGGGAGATTTCCTGGAAAAAACTAATTGCGTACACCTGACCAGCTCTGCTCACAAACACACAGTTAGCTGGAAGCAGACCTTGAAATTCTCTGGAAAACAAGGATTTTGACTGTCCATACATCATAACTTCTCTACATATTGTTCCTGGCTTTGAAATAAATACAATTAGTAAGTATCATCTATAATAAGTTGCTATTATATTATAATAAGTTAACTGAAGTACTTCAGTCATGGTGAAACTTTTTTTTAATGGAAAAAGTATTACTTTCCACTCTTCAGTGTTATTTTATTAATCTCATTCCTTGATCTTCTGCCTTTTAAAATTCTTTTCAGAAACCTGTCAGCATTACACTAATGTCACATTAGTACCCTCTGATTACTGTTAAAATGCAAATGAGTTAATGATTCTCTAACTATGTTAAAGTGTCATCATAGCCATTTTGAAATATTACTAAGCAGAAGGAAGAATAACTAATTTTCTTCACTTTTCAGAAACCAAAACATAAAGAAGGGGGGGAAATGGTAAGGCTTTAAGGAAACTCTCAAACAAGAATCTTCATGTTACCAGTTCAGTATTGCACAGCTATTCATAGGAGATAATTTAGATAGTTATCTAACTTGCAAAAGTGGTTAGATTATTTTGCTTTGTTTAACAGTATCCCTGATTATATTAGGATTTAAAAACAACAAAAAAAATCAATTTCCATGACAGAAAAGGACAAGATGTGATACCCACACAAAGGATGCGTTTTCTAAGAGATGGTGAAGATGAAGCACAAGTACGTCAGGTGCTTGTGCAGTGACTGCGTCAGCAGGGATGGCACAGGCACATTTGCCTTTCCCACCTCAGTTCCCTTACAGCTTCACAGTGGTCGCTTTTCCTTTGCAGGTGTGCTAGGCACTGACCCAAAATCGCCTTCTGCAGGCTCCTCTTGCCTGCTAGGTTAGGAGGATAGGAGGGGTCAGGGCAGGCTCTTGTCCATTTGTCTTCCTTCCCATGTGCTGCGCTCTTTGTAAATGAAAGAGGGCAATCAATAGGGCAATAAGGAAGGAGGACAAGCAGCCTGCTGGTATACACTGCATGGGAAGGTCTGCTTCTTCCCGAGGTCCCACAATTTGCTGGATCGTGCTAGCTCGCCAGTCATACACGAGGGAAATGAGACAGGCGGAGTTTTCCTTAGGAGTGTGTGTGAGCGCTTTGGAATACATAAAGGCACTTCGTTGCTTTACAGTGTGTTATATCCTTCCATCACAGTGCATTACGCAGAGGTGGAAGGTGATGATTTCATTGGTATTTTGGTTAAATGTTATCTCTGCTCACAGTGGAGGGATGCGCTGCTTAGCCCAAATTCATGGTGAGAAATGCCTGCCTTCTCTTGAGGCAGAACACAGAGCTTGATTTCAGTAGCTGTCTGTGTATGCACCCAGCTACTAGAAGTGTTGGCAGTGTCACCTGGTATTTTGTTTATGCCATGGAAGAAACAAAAATCCAAGGGTGTGACAGACTGCATGGACTTCACCTGTACTTGGAGCTGATTTGATGTGAATAAACTCAGACTGGTAAAGGATATAGCTACATAGCAATAGATATTTTTTTCAGTTTTTAAGGATCATCTATGTGTTCACCCTTCTCTTTACTTCCTTTGTACCAACCTCAGTGAAGTTAGTTTTACAGGCCTTTCAAGGTGAGGAACCTGAATAATTAACTTCATAACATTTAAGTGTGAGCTAAGAGCCATTCTGTGCCTCACAGCACTGCAATTTGGAAATTTGACATGTTATGATCTACCAGGACTAAACTGAAAACTTTTATATCTGGTACAGCCTATATTGAACAATTAGGGGAGTGAATTTGTAGCTCTTTTTCATTTATATAAAGTACTCATTTCTAACCTTCAACTGTTCTGAGATATTGGACTTTAAACTTGTCAGTGCTCTAAGAGTGCCCCGAACCTCAGACCAATACATTTTAGGGGCAAGTTCCTCATTTGTAGGAAGGAAGAAAACATTTTTTTTAGCAGGTTATTATCTGAAAAAAATGATAGTTGTCTGCAAGCAGCTGATAGGTTTGGAAGGTTAGAGGTAGTCCTGGCAAAGATGGATTAGTGGGCAGAGTGCAGGTGAGGCGGTCAGAGGTGCTGAAGAAATGCAATTTATCACTCGGTTTCTGAGTTTAGTACACATATGTCACTGCTGCATATATGGTGTGTGTAATTATTTCATATGAGGGATAATAGTGGTTTTGGCCTTGCTGTAAAGGGAACTGGTGTCTTTACTAGTAAAATGATATGAATTACCAGAGGAATTGTAATGATATTAACTGGAAACCTTTTCTGGAAACTCTTCGACCAAGCAGATCTCTATGCTTTGTAAAAAGTGTGTGCATTTTATATGCCATTTTGTGTATTTGCAAAGCAGAATCTTTAAATTGAGATTTGGGCTTCATTCTGGGTTTGGGTTATATATTCCAAGCAACTTCAATGACTTCATTAGCCACACTTTCAATCAACTCCTTCCTTCCCTGTTCTAGTGCCCTGCAACTATATGTATTTCCATTTAGCTGCTCATTAGCCAGATTAATTTTGGGCTATCCTGTCTTCTAGAAACTTCAAGTTTTTATACTAGGTTGTGTTGAGTATTACTTAGTCTCTCTGTAAGAAATACTGTTTTAAATTTAGATGCCCTTAGTGAAACTATTAGCCACTGTAAGCAAGAGTAGCAGAGTCTAGCTTATTGGATTTACTAGGAATAAGGATTTTCTTTTCCCAGTAGTTCAATTGATACCTTCACAGTTGAGGTACCTGTCAGGTATCAAGGAAGGTGCTAAGAACATCAGATGATCTTTCTGCTCTTTTCTAATAAAATAATAGTAATTGTTGAGATATCTTCTCCAAGGCTGACTGTACTGTTTCTTTGTAGGTTTCTGTAGCAAGTGGTCTGCTTTTATAATTGTGGGGAAAAAATAGTGGATGACTGGCACCAGAAGAAATCTTGGTAGTAAGAGCACAAGTTATCAGGGAGGCAGTGTCAATGAGAGCACATCTGCTTTTCAAAAGCATCAATAAATTATTCAAAACACTAAAATGCTTCATTCCTACCTATAGGAAAACAGCACAAGTTTTTGTTACCTTTCTCTACTGCTATAATTTCAATGACATCTGCATGTAATCTCTGGCGGAAACTGGGATCTAATGTAGCTTGTGGCCACATTAAACTTACGTGGCAGTGGAAGCAATAACATCTTTGAAAAAAAAAAAGCATATAGTTTGGATATAATTGTGTATAAAGTACAGTTTCTGTTTTAATTTTCTAACTGAATTTATTTCTTACCTTGTGTAACATACAGGTTAGTTTTATTTTTCAGATGGATGCCGCTTTTCAGCCTACTAGAAGTCACCTTGTTTGGATCTCACAGGTTTTTTATGTTTCTCTTCGGTGAAGCCTGTAGTCAGACACCTGTCACTCATCCTCAGAAAGACTTTTTAAGCAGCATTTGACAGCAGCCATGTCTTAGCAGGGTATGCTCTATATATTACATCCCTCTACACTATGAAACTGCCTTATGGGGACAAATGTGTAGGTAACTGAGGGCATGAATTGCAACTTGAGGGAATTAGTACAGACGATCCATTATCCCAATGGATCACATATTATGACCAATCTATTACACGTTATGAACAGTGTAATAGAAATCACAGCAAAATATGAGAAATTAATTTTTAGGAAAAAAAGCTCTCTAAACTGCCTAAACATGTCTTCAACAGGATCTGTAGTCTGAGACAAGACAATACCAACTGTAATGCACACTTCAGTCCTCAAGTGTAAATTGGAAGCAGCTTTATTCTGGTGTGTTATTAAAATCAGTGCAAGCAGGGGAAGGCTCTGCCTTCTGACTCTTCTGGTAACAGTGTAAATGGCTCCTGGCACTGCAGTACCAGGAGCCAAATGTGATCACTGCTCCAGTTACATTTTGCTCAGACATGGTCACGCTTGCCGCTGCCAAGCAAAATAACTCTTCAATTACTGTATTCCTCATCCTTTAGTGAAGCTCTTCTCTTCACAAGAAACTCGACCAAGAGTTCAGTCTTGACCACCAGTGAAACACTGAATTGACTCGCCATAGTCAGGCTTGACTGTAGAATCTTTTTGCAGATGAAGATGTCAAAAGGCAATCCGTAGTGAGAATGACAGCATGATTAACCAGAATGAGGCCTAAGTCAGAAGTAGCATGGACCACTGGGAAATTAAGGCACCAATTTTCACCGTCAAGATTGTCTGTGATAGGGCAGTATATCCTAGCAACGGCAGAAACCTTAACCTTACCATCACAGTAAAACCTAATTTTATTGTGTTATCTGTTCCAATGTCTTTTAATCAAAAAAGTCTTTAAACAGAAAATAAATACTCACACGCCACTTTTCCTGGATCTGCTTTCTTCTCTAATTGGGAAATCCCTAACTTAGTGAATTAAAGGTTACAGAAGCGTTAACATAAATTTCATTTACCTTCTTGAAAAAGTGTTATGGGAAAGGCTCAGAATGTCTCTGTTGCAGCTGCAACAGGTTAAGAAAAGTTTTAATGAGTAACATGGTTTTAATCATGCTTAGGATAAAATCTGTATCTCAAAGTCCATGTTATAAAAATACATGTTATAGGTTGCACCCATCATGCAAACACTATTTAGAAAAATTACTACTGAATAATAAGGACAACTTTCATAAAAAAGAAACTGTAGGATTAAACACTATATCTTCATGAAGGGCATATAATTCATGTGTGGTGAGGAGTATAACTTGGTAATCCTTTTATTTAAAGAATAATGTAGCTGTCTTCAAATAACATGTTAGTTTGCTTTTTACTTAAATTTGACTTTGAAATCTTTTATTAAGTGAATTACTTTGCATACTTTTAAAAAAGTACTGTCATGGTCTCAGCAGTACAGTTTGCTGTGTTATCTTTGACACTGGTAAATATTTGGGCAGGGCTTAAATAATTTTGGGTGGACCTCCATGATGCTAAATTTGGGTGGACACAGACTTTCTTTAATTAGTTACACAAAATATCTCTATTTTCATGCTGCATTTTTCTGAGGTGTGTGTGTGTGTATTTTTGTATATAAAGGCATATATATGCATGTATTTATGTAAGTATAATCTGTAAAACCAGACTCCTCTTCCACGTCCTGCCAGTTTTGATGTCAATTCTGCAATGAGAGTGCTTGAGACCAGGGCTGGAGCAGCAGGTCTGAAAGGCATTTGGTTCCTTTTGGGGAAGTTACATATTACAATTTGAAAAACGGGCAAACTTTCAAATAGAAGGAGAGTTCTCTGGAATTACTCTGTTTAAGCGCGTTGGAAATCTTTAGAATGTGATATTTTTTTTAGTCTGATTTTCGAAAACATAAGTCAGTATGTCTTTATTTCTGAAAATCATTATTTCTGTAGACTTGATATTAAAAAGGCTGCCGTGGATTACACTGGTATGTACATGGTAACATCAGTGATATAAATACTTTTAAACATGGGTACCTAAATGTAGGTTCTAACTCATTCTAACATCTAGGTAGAAGAAGCTATATTTTTCAAGCTGTCAAGTGCCCGTAGTGCTCTCTAATTGCAATGGGATTCATGGGCATGTATCACTCCTGAAATTCAAGTCACTTCTATTAGGAACCCAAATTAGGTTCAGAGTGTAATGTGTATTCATTAAGATTTCCAAATTTTGGCCAGACCCCAAGAATATAGTATTTTTAGCACACAATCCAAACATAATGGCTTTGATAGTAGTAGATGTTGCAAGTTCTATACTAATGAAAAGGAAACCGGATCCTCCTTTTCAATCTACTAGTTCTGGGAGATCAGAGCCACCATTTTGTAAATTTTGCAAGAAAACAAAATAGAGCCAGAGATATATTCCGCTGTTGTCCTGATAATACTGGTTGATTTACACATGGAACATGTATTCCCATTAGCTTCCAGGAAAAGTTTTAAAATCTAGACGTGAAAGTTTGTCATGCTGTGAGCCAACTGTCCCATATTGATGCAAAAGGGAGAGAGCAAAAGCCAAGAAAATGCTTTAATTGATTCATCAATGCACCAAAGTGTGAACAGGCGTGATGAAGTGTAAAGAGGGATGTGACACCAGTGTGGCAGAGCTGTCACAGTGGAAAGGATTTCCTGTAAAAGTGATGGCACTTAAACGTTATCTAGGCCTCCTGTCTGAGCTCTCATATTCCCTGGAAACTTAGTCTTAGGGGAAGTGTCTGACCAACTTGTGAGCAGCCAGGCATCATGCCATCTCAACAGGTAAACATATACAGGCTGTGAAGAACCCCTAGTTGTATCAAGTTTGAGAGTTATGGGGACTAAGTAACCTCTGATGGATCCAAACCCATCAACAGATATAATCTTGATGGAAAAGTGATGATCATTAGTAGTGACTCTATGTGGTATCTTTTGTCCTAAAGCATCATAAGACTTATAAACAAAGTTTAAATTGGAATCAATATCTTCAGCGTTAAAATTATGCCCCCAGCAAGGTATAATGCAGCAGTTCCTAGGTATTGTACATTAGACTGTATTTTAGGATTGCAGTAAGACTGTGAAGGAGAGGCTATTGATAATGAAATATAACTGTAGGAAATGGATTTGAGCCAGAGTTTTGTACCAAAAGGTTGTTGCAAAGTTCTCCAAGGGCTTTTTACTGAAGAGATTGTAGCGTGCATCTCATCCAAAGAACAGGAAATCAAAGAGGGTGAAAGCCCTTAGAGTCACTCTGAGGTTTTGGCTTTGGCTTCATTTGATTAACTGGGTATGAATGTTACTGATTTAATATTGATGCTGATGCTGCTTACAACACCTAAAATCACTGTTGTGTGTTAAGCTTGCTTGCAGGGGATTAGACATGTGAATTACTCTGAAAGGGGTTTTGCCAGCTTTGGAGAAATACGTTTGGGAAGGAACCCCTACCATTATGGCTCAGGCCATTTGCTTTTGCATTGAAAGATGCATCAGTTCCTACCATGCTCTGGGAAACTAAAGATTCAAGTATGGTCCTAAACAGAAAATGTTGGCAGAAGTACAAATGCAAGCAAGTGTGTGTTACCACTACTGCAGTTACTCTGCCACTTTGAAAATCACTAGTCAGACTCCATTTGGAATATCTGCAATTCTGCAATGTATTATAGGAAGGACATTGCTGACTGAGCTTGTAAAAGTGCAGTGGAAGGCAAACAAATGCATGATTTAGGGTTTTGAAAGTATGACTTCTAGAGAAAGATTGACCTAACCTGTATTCTGTAAATTAGAGAAGAAAAGATTTGAAGGAGTGAGAAATACTGGTATGGGCAAAAAATACCAAAGTCATCTGAAGGCAGATATATGTTCTAGTTCCACATAGGTCATATAGCATCACCAAATCAATGGCATGTCTAAGGCTAACTTAGACCACTATTAACTGTATTACCATAAGGTGGATGACAGCTGATCCAAAACCCTCTGCTTGGTGCTGTGCCCAGCCAGGGAGCAGGAAGGAGAATGGGGAACTGCGAGGTACCTTGGGCCAGAATATCAGGCAGTAGCTCAGCACAGACCTGAGTTCAATTTATCAAGGGCTTGGCTGGCATCGTAGGGAATGGGACTTTTAAGCTGACATTTAGGTGAGGATGATGAAATCCCTCTGTAGCTTTCCAGAAGTTCCTGGAAAACCCAACCCAACTGAGAGGGGCAACACAGGAGAGGATGTAAGTGCTCTTTTAAAAAAAAAAAAAAAAAAGAAAAAAAGAAGGTGATGGGATGAGATGAAGAGAGGCAGGAACTGATGTCTGTCACAGAGAGTCAGCAGATGTAGGGAAAATAAGATATGTCCTGTAAATATGAAAGGGAAAGGTGGGGGGTTTTGCTTATACTTCGGAGAAGGTGAAGCAAAACCAAGAGACTTAGAGGAAATCAGAGAATGTGGAAAATAATCTTGAAGTAGGATTCCGAATGGATGGCATTATTAGGGTGTTGCTGTGAAGAAGCATAATGCTGGGTAAAAATCTAAGAACTCAAAGCAATTCATTTGGCTACTGCTTGTATTCCAGCGAAATGGAAAGGAGGGCAGGGTCTGAACTGATGGGTTTGTATGTTCAGCTCCCTAATTTCTTGTGCAATTGTAAAGACTGGTGCAGTAGTGTGTACCAGCCAGCTACACATTTTATATTTTCACAGATGTGTGTGATGTTGCCATTGCTCCTCTGAGATTACACAGTGTATTTGTTGTGTTGCAGCTATACACCATCTGTAGTGGGAAAGGCTTTGAAACAATTCCGCTTGTGATTGATTAATTTTTTTAGGTTCCATTTTCATAGAATGGTTAAAGTTGGAAGGGACCTTAGAGATCATCTAATTCTATCCCCCTGCCCTGGGCAGGGACACCTCCCACCAGACCAGGTCACTCAAAGCCCCATCCAGCCTGGCCTTCAACACCTCCAGGGATGGGGCATCCACAGCTTCTCTGGGCAACTTGGGCCAGTGTCTCACCACCCTCAGAGTAACGAATTTCTTCCTAATGCCTAATCTAAATCTCCCCTTTTTCAGTTTAAAACCATTACCCCTTGTCCTATCACTACACTCCCTGACAAAGAGTCCCTCTTCACCTTTCCTGTAGGCTCCCTTTAGTTACAGAAAGACTGCTATAAGGTCTCCCTGGAGCCTTCTCTTCTCCACGTTTTCACAAATCTACAACAGGATAGATGCTAAACGAGCTTTGAATGGTTAGACATTTACTCGACATTTCAGTTTTGATTTTTCTGAAGTTTTAAGGTCTGAATCTCTATGTATATAAAGACAAATGCTCCTGTTCTGTAACATGGGTGTGATACAGGTCTTTAAGAATGAGTTTGTGATATGCCCAAAACCATTTTTTGCTGGCAAATATTGATTTCCAATCAGTATGATATCACATGAAATCGAATCTTTCACTTAAAGTGAATTTGTACGAAGACCAATTATCATTGATTTCTAAGTTCCAAATTGTACCTTTCAACTACAGACATAGCAAAGAGAGCAATAGGGGCATAACCCAGAAGTGAGGTTTCTCACTCTGTCAGTAGTAAGAAGATAGCTTGGGTTTCCCCTCTGTACAAGAAACTGCTGGGTGGAGATACATTTCCTCACCCAGTCATATGCTGCCCACTCTCTGTCAGAAGTGAGAGACATTGCTAGAAAAAAAGCACCAAGACAGGTACCGGGACTGAAGGTGGGAGCAGATAAAAGGTGCAAAATGCCTGTAAAATCTAAGGACTGCTGCTTAAAGTAAGATCACTACTTTAAAGAGATGAACAGCATTTTCATGCCATGTGAGAAGCTGGAATCTCAGGACTTAGACGGATGCAAGTATTCTTACAGATGAACAAAACCAGTATAGACAATCTGAAAATCTAGCTTTTTCTTGATTTTTGTGTTCATCAATATTAGGAAAAATCAGTCCCATTCCAATAATACCTGAATTTTTATGAACACGAATATCCAGCTCTGCTAAGTATTGGTATGCTATTTTTATTCATTTGCTGTCTGGAAAAGTGGATGGAAAAATGAAACGGTGTGACCACGGTAACACAAAAAATTGTGACAGATGGTATAACTTAGACTAATACCCTGTCTCCCTTCGCCATTGTCTTGTGAAAAATGCTGAAGTACTTTTGGGGGCTGGGGTTTTCATGACTGGCAAAGCATAGGCACAGGTTTAATGTTGATAACATCAAAGAACTATGTTCTGCTTTGTCTGTTGTGTGTTCCTATCCCCCTATCACACAAAGCAGACAAGGACCAACCGGCTTATAGGAAAGAAGTTTAACATACATCACCAAACTTGGAAGACACTGAGAGAATAAATGGCATTTGTAACCTGAAAACACAGCAGCTGAGGTATGGTTTCAGTTCATGGAACCATCTGTAGTGCAGAATTTGTAAGAGGGAGCAAGCATCTGAATGCGTTGTGGGTAGCAAGAGCACGAAGACCACATTGAAAGAAGGTCTGTATCACTAAGAAAGTGCAACGTTATGTCAGCTTTTGACAATGAGCTGGCCTATATTAAAGTGGTGTTTTATCTTTTGTATTCAACTGATATTCTTTACAAGGAATTAATAATGGAGGTGGTTGGGGTTAATACAATGTCTAAATCTCCTGAAACCACAAACTCCCCCCAATCACTTACTTCTGCATGGCAGAGCTTCATGAGCTGCAGGTGCATGCCACAGTATGAGTTATGCGACTTCTATTTCTTCCCTACCACCCATGGAGGGGGGTCTTCCTCCATGAGAAGAAAGTTCTGCACTGTCCTGGAGAGTCCCTGGCCATAGGGCCTCTCCCAGGCAGGTCTGAGCTCTGATGTGGGATGGAGGGGAGCAGCCAGGAAAGAGCTGGGGGAATCTGAGCTTCAGGGATCTATGGCCATGGACAAACCAGGCAAACACAGAGTGGGGCAGCTTTTCATGTGGTGCATTGTGCCAGGGGCAATCCAGGCTTGGCTGCTCTAGAATAAAGGATTGGCAAATCCTATGCTGGGCTCTCCATCAGTGCTGGATTCCTTCTATGAATTTTTTTTTAAATCTACAGTAAGCATTTCATCATTGTTGAACTCAAGATTTGTTTTCTGCAAGACATAATTCCTGTAAGGACACTTATTTGCCCTTTTTAATTATTATTCTTTTGCATCACACATGTACACAAAGGGAAGGCATCTACAGCTTTTTAAAAACCTTCAGAAATGTCCCTGCTTTGTGGACATGAAGAACCCCAATCTGTGAGACAGAAAACAGGGGAAATTTTTTCCCCAGCAGGTCAATAAAATGGTAGATGGATTTGAGTAGAACTGCAGTAGAGGACACGCACTTTATTCTCTGTAGAAATAGTTGAAAAGACAAGTGTATACTGAAGTGGATAACGTTGGACTGTCTTGCAAAGCACAAAAATAAACAAGAGAAGATTGCCAGAACTATGCAAATCCACTTGCATCAGCTTTGACATCTCTATATAATATGCATTAGAGTGAGTGGCAGATTTGAATACAATCTCTGGCAGGGAAAAAAGTAATGGTAGCTAGGTTTTGGTAAATGTGGTACATGTTTGGTTTATATTTAGGTACATCAAAGTCTGATTTTCCTCTTTCTGTGATCAACCTCTCTTGATTTCAGAAGAGTTATTCCTGATTTATACTTGTGGTGAGAAGAGAATCCCACTCCTGAGACTGAAATATTTTTCCCATTATCCACATGCTGAAAATTGTTGTTGTTCCTGCCAGGTGCTGAGCCCCTCTGGGGGTGTCTCAGCTCGTGCTGCAGTACCCAGCCCACTACAAATTCTGCATTTCAGCCTGCCTAATCCTGCAGTCCTATGTAAATTTACAAGTGGTAGAAGATTAGCAGGCAGTATTTTAATTCAGCAGTTTATATTCTACTTGGTTCTAAAATAAAGAATTAATGATGCTGACTTCCATGCAGTGTCTTCAAACTCCTAGATATCTTTTCTTGCAGCAGATTCTATTACAACATTACATCAACAGCAAAGATAGATGACTTTAAAAGATTAAGGAATTTCATAAAGACTTTTCTCAGGCACAATCAGTGCTGACCAGTGACAAGCTCCACTCTCTAGGGGGGGTTTATAAAAGAAAGTAGGCATTTTAAGATGTTGTCAGGGAAAATCCATGGTAGATTGGCACAGATGTCTAAGCAGACACCTATCTGCCCTCTTAGGCATTGGCATACCTTTGATTAGTGTGGCTAGTCTACACATATATTAACTGAGATAAGTGAAAGAATCATATTCAAAATATGTCAGTATAAATCCTCAATTGAATATGGTGGATATAAATATTTGTTAAAAATGTTTAAACATTTTTATAGCAGCATAAATTAAAGTTCATCTGTTCTGAATATCTCTGTTCTTGATAACCTCTATCTGCAACCTTGTGTGAAGGCTCATTGTCTTTAAAGGTTGTACAACTTGTCTTGGATAGTGTCTTTAATTTGGAGATTCTTTTCTCTATTACAATTGTATTGCAAAACTTTCCCTGTTTAAGGCATTGAATTAATGTAGTCAAGAATAAAATGTATGATGTTGGCCAGATTCCCTGTTAGAATAAGCAGGTAGAGCTCCACTGACTTTAATGGCTTCTGACAGTTGTGAATTTGATCCCATAGCTTCCTTGAATAATAAGGTTTAAAATAATGTGAGTTTAGGGTAGGGCAGGAAGCCCTGGATGAAATATCTTGTTGCATTGATTTGTCTCTTATTTTCTGTCCTATGAGAATACCTAAGTTGCAAATAAAGGGTCAAAAAGGACAGTTAACAATATATGGTCTATACAGTATTAAAAGACCATCTTACAGTTAATCATATGATTAATTTCTACAAGAAGGCTCCACTAAGTCTGCAGTAAAAAGAAGTAATGAGGTTTTATAATAAAATTGAAAAGCTTCTGTGATGCACACAGAAGTCTTTTAAATAGAAAGGTAAGAAAAATCAGCTGTCTTCCTTTCAGTCCATAGATTGGTGCCGTAGCTTTCTCTGTGAGGGCTCTTGGGCTCTGGAATCACATCTAGCTCTGGCTTGAAACGGTCAAGTTGTAGGGGATGTTTTAGGACTCTCTTCCTTTTGCAAGATGTATTTAAAGAGTGAGAAGAGGTTCACAAACTGTCTAATGTACTCTTATTAGGTTACTGGCATTTTATAGTAAAAGTTGCTGACCTACAGGAGGGTTGACTCTGAGGTGTATAGGATAGCACTGTAATTGTATGAGAACTGCCTGGTTCCTCAGAGACTCTGTGGAGGCACACATTCGCGTTACAAATGGCAAGCAATAAATCTTACTGTAATGCTACAGCAGCCATTGTTGTTGTGACTTGGCACTTATGTTCTGTATTATAAGGATTTTGAGCAAGCACATTAAATTCCACTGAAAGATTCAAGATGCATATAAGGACACCCACTTTCCTGAGGACTAGGAAGATCAAGAAACTGTGAAAAATGCATAGTTGAAGCAGAGGGCCCATAATAAAGCAGCTGAATACTAATCCACTGGCAAACCATGCTGTAAACTAGTTTTACTTGAGTGGTATGGCAATCTGAAGGGAGCTCACTCATACAGAATCCAAATCGTGAGGCTGTAGGGGGAGAAACATGCAGCTTGTGAACCTGGCACTCAATCTGTTCTCTGCTCACTAGAGAAGATGGCAACTGTTGAAAACGTCAGGGAGATATTGTGCTTTCTGTTGGGGACCCATCCAATATGGTATTTTAGAGCAGCACATCCTTGCAATGTGCCATAGTTGGTATATCAGCTCATAGGAAGCAATTTTTCTGCCAAGTCTCATTTGCTGTCTCCCCATTGAGGGTAGTAATAGGCTTGACAATGCACTAGCAGTCCAGGTGAACTTGACTTTAAGGTCTATTGAGTGGGTTTCAGTAGCAGAGTACATTTAACGTGTAGGGATATACATTTTGTTAGATTTACCATGTCGATCTAGTCACCAGTGATTAGTCAGTATATAATATTTCCAGGACAGCGGTTACTGTGCTATTTGATTCTTAATGTTCCTTTTCATAGGTAGTTAAGCTATATTCTGGATAGTATGTTAGTTTAGCTCATTTTAGGTAACCAAAACAAAAGTATATCTGGTTTGTGCCTTTGGGCCAGTATTTGCACAGAGGCCACTATGTAGAGGGTATTATCCAAAGTTATCAAAGTCTCCCAGGCTCCAGGAAGACCAGGCATTCCTGACTGGAGCAAGCTATTAATTCAGTGGTGTACTGCTTGGCTGTAAATGCAATAGTAGAAAAATCTGCAGAGCTTTCCAGTCTGGTCCTCAGCGAGCAGATGTTCAGTTAAGCTCCTAACTTCCTCTGTTCCTCACTACAACCACTGGAAACAATCATTGCAATAGTACTTAGCATGATCTAGGACCTCTTTCATAACATCTCTAAGCAAAGTCATAATCATATGATTGTGCATTTTGCCCTTCTTGTGGGAGGGCATTCAGAACAAATATGAAAGAGCAAACTGATCTGCATAATAACAAACGACCTCCAATGGCCAATTATCAGATACAGACAAATCTGGATCTAAAGAGTGGGAGTCCTATGTTCTAGTTTCCTGGTTTACATTTAAGGTTGCACAAATGAACAAGAATTGAGAGCAAGAGGAAGGTGGAAACATAAAGTGCAGTGATGTGTTAAATTAGCAATTAAAGTTAAAACTCTGATAAAGGAAGACCTAAAAAATAATCATAAGGCCAATCTGACAGTCCTGCTCATTCTGACTCCAAAATTCTTTTGGTTTGTGGACATAAAGGACTTGAAACATTTCTAGAGTCAAATATTGGTCAAGAGTTAACAATGTTGTGTACAGGAACTAATTTTCACTACTTAGAATCTTTTCTGATTTTTTTCCTCAGCATAACTTTGAACACAGCCCCTTGAGACAAGGTTGTCTTAGCGTTCTGACTCTCTAGAAACAGAATATACTGTTAAAATAAAAAGGACAGTTTCTCACCTTTTATAATAAATCTGCATAATTATCTATCTCACTCATGTAATCTGTCTTATGTAAACTTGCTAATTTTAAACATCGAATATAGGAATAACTATTTGAAAATGTATGAGTTTTTGTTATTTGAAAAACCCCAACAGTTATTTTGACCTATCTCTATGTGCAAGTAACATTTTGGATTTGACCAATGTGTGTGTTTTCTAGCAAAACTTCTAAATGATGCCCTTTCTAAACCACGCGATTCTACTTAAGTTTAGAGAGTCTCTTTTAGGGCCAGAACCTCACTTGGAGTTAAAACGTGCCTTATTTTGCCTTTTGCAAGTAGAAATATCTTTAGGGAATAGGGAATTCTGTGATAACTCTTCTTCAGACTGATTCATGTAGAAAATGTCTTCAGGGAGGTAAAGTTCTTTGAGAACCTCTATGAACTTCCATACAAAGTTTCTCCCTTTAGTTTACCCTAAAACCTTTTCCCCTCTCTCCTCAAAAAAAAAAAAAAAAAAAAAAAAAAAGAGACTTACAGGCAAGAGGAAGGAATGGTAGGTCTGCAGAGTTGGGTAAGCTAGAATGAAAGCGTTGCGAATATGCAATCAAGCAGTTTGAGCGGACTGACCATATAGTTGCGTGCAATTCCAAAGATTTACAATGAAACTAAATTGAATAATTTTTAGAAGCAACCAAAGAATTCCACAGAATGTCAGTGTCTGCAGGTCTCAGAAAGCACTTATGATTGAATATCAGGCAGGAAGTGATCTCTGGATTTGTAGTTTTGTTTGCTATTATGGTTTTTACAGCATGCTGAGATAAATTGATGTTTCTGCTAAAGGGAT
The DNA here is from genome assembly GCF_963924245.1 of Chroicocephalus ridibundus. Lineage (NCBI taxonomy): Eukaryota > Metazoa > Chordata > Aves > Charadriiformes > Laridae > Chroicocephalus > Chroicocephalus ridibundus. The sequence continues at coordinate 36,096,431 of NC_086292.1, forward strand.
TACATACCTTGGAAATCTCCTTCACTGCAGAATCTGCGTTTAAGAAAGCATTTCTTGTGAGATCTGCCCTAATGCACTAAATACCCTTTTAGATTGAGGGCAAACTGGAAGTGTTCTATGATCCCTCTTCTGCATTGCTTACTAATAGTAGGACAAATCCTTATAAAATCATTACTGAAATCATTACGCTTTTTGTCTGATTAGGGATTGACTGTAAACTGACCAGAGCCTTCATGACTCTTTCTCATGGGACTCTGTAGGCTGATCAAAGTTAGATTACTAATGCTGTGTGACTTATTCCCTTATGACTAAAAAGGGCACAAAAATAGGTTGAAACAGGAGACAGTCGTCAATTCTAAAATATTGGAAAACCTGTTAATCTGAGAGGCACAAGTGAAACATACGCATATGTATTCTATTTTCATGTATTTCATACATGACTAAACATGCACGCATTTTCATTCTCATCTTTCATGTGTCACTGTGAACGCATAAGCATGCAAAAATATGGAAAACAGACTTAATATTATGTTATCTGCAGTACTGATGTTGATGAAATACTAATACTGAAATACGTAACAAAAGAATCACTGCCACAAAAGCATCAGGCACACAGTGTTACATATACCACTTCAAACTATGGAAAAACAGTTCACATGGGTCAAAAATTATGGAAATTTTCCTCTCTATATATATGAACTCTTTAAATTGCAGCATAAAGGATGTAGGCAGTGTATACCTGTCCATTGCTGTGAAAGGAAAAATTCCAATTTGCTATGGGCATAAAACTTTGTTATTTGTCATTGCATCTGCCCTGCTAATATTAACGTTGGCTGCTTTCCCCAAGCTACATGAAGATGTAAGCAGTTGGCAGTCCTAGTGACGATATGTAAATTACTCAGAGTGAACCTAATCTTGTATAATAAATGCCAATTTGACTCTAAATTTGTTAACAATATTTTAATGTGGTAATTGAGGTCAAGGGAGACTCCAGTTAAATGCTAAGCTATCTATAACTGTCAATGTTAAATAGTACTTAGGTATCCTTGCTGAAAATCAGATATCCAGGTTAACATATATCATTGGGTTTTTGCAGCCAGAAATCAAATAAACTGTATTAGTCTTGGCAGCATGTAAGTATATTAGTTTATAAACGTGCAGCTGCAACTATCCATGGCTTTTTGGACTTGTTTTGTATTACAACAGACCAGTAATTGCACTTTTTCCTGTTCTGTATATAATTTTGATTAGAAATCAAGTAATAAATACATGCCTAAAGGCTTCTGGAAATTAACTGGCATGTTTCTTTTCTGTCAGCTGATTGACGAGGCTCAATTTTAACCAATTTTATTCACGGTTTCACTTATCATTGCTTCTTTAAAAAGCTTTCCAACATTGTGATAGGCATGCAAGTGATGAACTTCTATAGCAACTGCACTGGACTGAAAGGATTTTGTCTATTAAAATGTTCTGATTTTCCCTGGAGGTGTTGGCATTCATCAAAAACATGTAGGTAATTGTGAGTCAATGTGTGTCCGTTCTCTTTTTTTACAGTTTTGATGTAACTGCAGCAGGTTTGGGGGGAAGTTTTATGCTATAACCTCCCTCATTCCCCCTCCATTTAGCATGGACTGTAAACATAAAGGGCCCTACCTTTCCCTTATACCCAGAAGCAAATTTATAAGAGATAATATGAACAGGGTTTGGTTTTTTTTCTAGGCTCAAGGATATCAATAAATTTCTTTTTTTAAAGTGGGGGAAAGGTTGGGCGTTTTGTTTTGGTTGGGTGCAGGTTTTTGTGAATGTTCTAGCTGAGTGTTACTTTAGCCAAAGGAGACTTGTTCCAACTTCCTTCTCCTAGCTTTTTCGCTTGTTAAATGGTCGCTATGTCCAGCATAAGAGAAAACATCTTCTCCAATGGAAATTAATCTCCTTCAGTGTCATTAGCCTCGCTCTTTGCAAGGGAGATCATCAACTGAGAGTAGTAGCCTGTCTCCTTACACTACACATGGAAGCATACAGCAGCTCTGGGACCACCAGTGCAGCCTCCTGCACAATGTGGATGGAAGAGATTACATAAAAAATGCAGCATGAGTCCCTCACTTTCCTCTGTCCCACATAAGGAGAATGGTCTCCTTAGGACAAAAAGGCTTGGGAAATCCCCGTGCAGCCCTTTGCTGCACAGGGGATTGAACAGGGACTTTCTGTGCGCTGTGGGACAAATTACAGAATTTCTTTGTGCCACCCTCAGTGGTGAGAAAATGCAGAGCTATCTATCGTCTTTGAAATAAGTCCTCAGATATCTCACGCACTCAGATGCAGGGAGCCTACTGGTGAAGTGGACACAAGACTACGGTGGATGAGATTGGAGGTGGGTTTAACGTCCTACAGAATGGCAAGGAGTTTAGTAATGGAAATAATTTAGAAGTAATAGGTGTGGAAAATGTGGTGGTCCCCGTTCATCTGTTTCCAACACTGCCTGCATGGGACAGACAACAGCTGCTTCTCCAACACTCCCTACAACTGGAGCCCTGTTCTTAGTGGAGGACTGCATGTGTTAATGACCTAATAATAATTATTTCCAATAGGTTTAGAGGAATTACTAGCTTAATCCAGGATTTCAAACCTTAATAAACAATTCCTTATTCAATTTTTGTTCAGGAAGGAAGGGCAAAATCTTATTTTATCCGTCCCTCTAAATATAAAACATTGTCTTCCATTCTAAACACTCAGGACTCATACTTTGTAGATGGTGTTATTGCATATAATAATACCCTGAAATCTATCCCAGTTAATCTGGTTGGTTTTGGTTTTGGTTTTGTTTAGTACCTTGTAAACTTTGCAGATCGTATACGTCTGCACTGACTGAATCACCAGATAAGTAATAGCTTCAATAAAATCTCCTCTGGTGGAAACACTTCATGATCAAATTTACAGAACAAGTAAAAAAGTTTTGTATATAATCCTTTCCCTCCTTGTTAATACTTGTACAGGATAGTGCTGCTATAAAGTATGTTTATCCAGTGAATAAAGGTACTGCATGATACATCAGTTAACAAAAAGCTGATGTTAAATTTAAGCTGATTGGATCATTTTTACTTCCTCTGATTTCAGGCTCCCATTGCAGGCGTTGGGGATCTTTGTCTAGGGGAAGAAGGGAAGGACTGGGCAAGGACTTTAGGATTTAGCCTCTGGGCTTCAAAATGGATTTAATAAAAACAAGTAATAACCTGCAATACACCATAAACCCTGCAAGGTGTAAGGAGAGAGTGAGTTGGCTGAAAAAGACTGCACTTTTCAATAGCAGTGTAGTGCAGGCAATTCATAGTTAACATAGTGAACCTGGAAAGTCTGATTCAAATCCCATTGAAGTCAGTGCTTGTTACACAGACTTTGAATCAGGTGGGTGGTTTCTGCACTCACCGGTCAGCATAAGGTTTCTAGAATTGTCAGTCATTCTGTGTTAGTGTGGTTAGAGTTTCACTGACTTCCAAATACATTAAAATTGTAGCATCACAGATGTTAACTGTTAGTTAGTCCTCTCCTGCCTGTTTGCAAATTACACTCCTTCAAGTATTACTGTAGAACCAGAAAAAAAGATTGTGATATAAATCTGGAGAAGTGGTACTCTCAAAATCCTCGTAAAAATACATCAGGACCGAATGCAGTGTCTCGATTATCACACTTTCATATGTTGTTTAAGAATAATGTCCTTGTCGTTATTGGGAGCTGGGGCTGACATACAAAAACATTATTAGTAGCTGGGCTGGAGCAGCTGGAGCAGTGTAATGGCACTGAATGCAGAAGCAGCAGTTCAGGCACAGAGCAGCTTTTGTCTAGTGGTATTTCCTGCTCGTCCTCAGGGGAATCCAAAAACCCTGGACATTCAAACCCAGAAAATTGCTCTGGCCTTGGCTAGACTAATAGAAGTCAAAACTTCAATCAGGCACTTATTAGTTACTTTGCGCACGTGATATAAGGTGCCTTTGTTGGTGGCAAACAAGTGCAATTGCAGTTTGGAATTGACAATGAATTTTTTTGCTATCTTTGACTGCTCAATATAAGGTTACAATTGGGTCATGTACCAAGGCTTTTACCAAATTAATGGTATCAGGGGAATTACGCTTAAATGGAATTCTTTCTCTCTAAAAAATTTCTTCTATTTTTTCCTCTACATTTTCTCTTTGTCAGTTGGTATGATTTTACAAAATAATTCAGACAAGTCAACAAATGAAACAATACATAAAATATCATGTTTTGAGAGAGGTTTGAGAGAGTGCTGCTTCTTCAACCTGAAAGTTCTAAGCAGCTTCTGCTTTTTCTCAGTCTTTGAATAAGATTTTCCAACTTGCCTCTTGAAAGGAGATCCAAGTTTAGGTTAAATCTAGGATGTTTCCCTGAACTTAAAAAAGATAATTTGCAGTTGTATTGAGCCTTAAGTAACATTGTGAAATACTTACCATCAGCAATTCTGTACTGCTATCACAAGAAATTATTCACACACAACTCAGCTAAATGCCACTGCAAAGGTGTAGCCACATAAAGACCGTTTCTTTGTAAATGAAATCCGCAAGAATGCAATGAAAGCTGCACCTCGTGCACTTGCCCTTCAGTATGATGCTTGATCGCATGAAATGACAAAGCTCTTCCTGCCCCAAAGGTTATTCCAGGAGTAGATCCTTCCTAGGAACAGGAAAGAAAAATATCGTATAAGCAATACAAATATTTAATGAAGGTCCATGAAGGTATAGGACTTTAGATTCCCAGATGAGAACAATAGACACTTTTGAGCATAGACTTTCCAACTTCATAGTTTGCGGACTAATGAATGCAGAGCTTCTATTTGACTGATGAATCCAAATCTCATTGGAAGTAATTCAGGATTGATATCCCTTTAGATTTGCATGAGAGAGAAAGAAAACCTTTTGAAACCACCTTATCAAATGCTTCATGCTGACCACAGAAGTCATGGTCAATGCTATCAAAAGGAACCTGTTGGAGTTGTTTAGGTCCTCAAAGCTTGTTTATCTCAGGTGGAAGTTATAAGTGATATTCATGTTTCCTTAGCTGCATTTCTGACATCTGAGATGAGACAGCCGGGAATCTGCAACATTCAAACAAAAATGGGTTTTGCTACCAATTATATGTTAATCATTTTCTTAGACTTGAGGTTTGCTTTGTATCGTCCCCTTCTTTTTTTGATAATGCTTACATTGGCAATATACAAAGATAACTCTAAGCAACAGTATAAGTGAAGAATATTTCTGTATAAAAAGAGAATAATTTTCATTTAATAACATGGTACTATCAGCAACAGGGAGGGAGGTAATATTACAGAAGCAAATCGTGTGCTCTGAAAGTTTAAAAGGAAAGGACATTGAAGAATAAAAAGAAGTCTGGGTGGTAAGGTTCATAAAGTTTTTTTCTACAGATTTAGCTTAAAGCTAGCTTTCAAAAGGAACAGTAGATAATAAAATGTATAAATGCTCTACCAACAGAAGCTCACATGTCCTAAATGGCAACATACAGGTTTTCTATAAGTGTTGATGTTTCTTCTTCATTATGTTAACAACATTTTGCATGTGTTTAATCAATGGACTTTTAATCAGTTACCTTTGATTGTATTTGTGTGCTTATTCTGATAATTTTTTTTAATATACTCTCATTTAAACTATGCAAGTGTAGGCTGGTAGTCAATGATCTTTAATTTGAAAGGAGTGCTTCCACTGTTGAAAAGAATTTAATTAAGTTTTTGTATTCTTCATGTCTAGGAAATAATCCTTTGTTGTCCTACCATCTGAATGAATTTTGCATGATTCTGGAATAGCTAAGACTTTTCTCTCAAGATATCTGACAATTAAACCCCATCGAGAAGTTCAAGTACATCTATATACTCCTTGTTGATTGACAGCAGTTCATAGATTGCTAAAAATTTCTGTAAAGATGACACTATGTAAATAATACTCGTCATTAGAATATTATACCACTTGATTATTTTGTTAAATCTTGCTTGATCTTCCTTGAAATAAAAAAAAAAAAATTTACTAACAACACTTATGTCAGCATCTTCTCCCAGATTGTGCAAAATAATTTTAAAATGCTTTTAGAATATTGGCTTCAGAAACAGCACTTCTGTACAAGTAAATGTGAACATTTGCAACTGAAGGAGTGAAGTGCTAGAAGATTCAGGGAAAGAATTGGAACCAGTGATAGGTAATTTCTCTGTAGATATATTTTTCACAGTGCATACATAAAACCAAGATGATGCAGCTGTTCCTCAGACCACCTTTAAATGCTGAACTTCCTCCATGTATCACATCACAGAAGAGGTAGTGCAGATAGTACTGTGGTCCATGTGTTCTTGTCTCCTTGTGCTTATTGCAGACTTTCTCACACTATTGGTTTCCATTTCTCAGTAGTACAAGGGTTGCTGGGAGCTTCATCTAAGTCCTTAATGCTTACCACTTTGTGGTTTAGAAAATAGAGGTGATCTGCTGGGGTGACACGCTGGGTCTTCATCGCAGCTTCAGGTTTGAAGCCTTGTTCTTCCACACACTCTAAGAGGTTCTCCTGTTTCTTCATTGTCATCTGGGAATTCTTTAGGAAAGAAAACGAAAGGTTGCCTTTCTCATCTCTCTGCATGGTTCCCTGCAGCCCAGTTACTAGGTCCTTTTTCACAGCTAATTCTTAATCTTTCTGCCGCTGCCTCTCTTATCTAGACAAACCATAGAAGGATCTTCAGCATTTCTTGTCGCTTGTCAAAATGGGTTTCGTGGAGGTTACCCTCAACCTGGATATCTATAAGATCCTCAGGGATTAACTTCCTTTTTTGTGTTTCAAAGTGTATCAAACTAGGATGTATAGGTTGACTGATTTTTGTTCCCTGCAAGAGCCAGTCTCCCAAAGTGTTTCAGAGAGTATGCCAAGAACAAAACCTACTGTGAAAGAAACAGCTCAAAGTTGAATATAAAGCTGGCATTTAGCAACACAGAAGGTGTTAAGATTATACAGTGAGAAACAATTGTGTTTAATGTTAGTTTTGTGTTATGAGAGTAAGAAATAAACGCAAGAAGAGCCTACAGTACCTAATTTTGAGGTTTTGATAGTTTTCCTTAGACTTTATTCTTTTCAAGGCCTCATGAATTTTTTGCATTTCTGCTGTCTCTTCAAGCAATAAATGAAATTTCTAATCCTTTGTAGGTTTTGACGAAAATAATTATGTAAAGGAGCTGTACTCCATATTTACAAATTTATATATTTACATATTTACTTTGGGCACCTCTGCACTGGTGCAGGTGAGATAGGTATAAATTTTCGAATTAGAGTGAGGATTGTGTCTATTATTGGCTATTAATTGTGGCAGTAGTATGGCAGGACCTATAAAACCCTGACATCAGACTCTTTGCACAGACACCCCGTGGTCTTGATAAAATTTCTAATGCCATTATTTTTCACAGCACTTTTCTGTATTTCCTTCTCTAATTTCTCTTTTGTATGTAACCCAGAAATAGATAGTTTTGGAAGTAAGGGTGTTAGTTATGACAATTTGTACAGATTTATTGACTTTCAAAACATAAAATGGCTTAAAGTGTTGATTTGAAATATCAATAATGGGTGTTATTTTGCAATTATCAGAGCTGGCAAAGAATAAAAAGAACCCTCTTTTACACTAGTAATAAACTTTTGCAAATTTGTAATTAACAGCTGCACCTTGAGAGTCACATTTTAAATGACCTGAAAATTTGCCAGTTTGTTTCTATGCATGTGAAAAGGAAAAAAAATACCACAGAACAACGCAGCTCCAAATGCTTGCCTTGAAATCTAGAGCTATACAATGTGATTTACAGACATTATGTCCAAGTTTGTAATATTTTCTTCTTTGATAAAACTTGATAAAAGTCAAGTTTCATCCAACATTGAATTTTTATGACTACTTAGAAACGCCTGAAAGTTTCTTTCAGAATTGCTGCTGACAGACCTTTTAACTACAAAAGCACATTAAATTCACTATAATCAGAATGCAATTATTAGATTTATATTATAAAACAACTATGTTACTGCCTACAAATAATATGAGAGAAAAAAGGAAATAAAAATTGCCTATCTTAAATAGCAGGAAAACAGTGATTAATCATCCTGTTCATGTAAACAGGGTTATTTTTCTTTTTATAACATGACATCGAGCCAAAAGTATGTGATTGATTTTATAAATCAGTCACTACCCTGTTCATACCGTCATTTTTTTTCTTTTAATGCACTCTGCATTAATATCCTGCCTCTGGCTTGTTTCATTTAATTTCTTCCTTGCCAGTAGAAAGTAAGCAGCTATGTATGTTTGAAGGCAGTAAGCATTTCTCTGCAAAAAAAAAAAAAAAAAGACTGAAAAAAAACCACAAGAGAAGGTAGAATTTGGGGAGCTTCCAGTGGGAATTCGACAATAAGCATGATAAGCTTGTTTTGTGTTTGGAACTAAAGAGTTAGATTTTCTGTTAGGCTTTCAGAAATTGCTCCTGCAATAATAGCTTTACTGCTGTTAAACCTCTCACATAATATGCAACACCTTTCTGACTCTTTATAAGGATTTCCAATATCTAGAAATGGTAGATAACACTCAGGACTGCATCCTGACCTTCAGCTCTATGACCGACTAGGCCATTTTTTCACTGTCCTTGTGAAGCGCTAAGCTTCTTCTCAACCTGTGTTTTTATTCTGATTGCTAACCAGGCAATAATTCAGGTAGCTCCTCACTTGGTCATAGAAACAGGGAATTTCAGCAAGGCATAAAGCCGGAAATCCAACCAGAGAGGATTTGAACTACAGTTTGAATTCTGTTTTATTTGTGTTAAACTATTTATTGACCCCCATGTGCTGGAGCTCTTCATAATCCATTTGATAAATTCCTAACAATTATCATAAATACTTAAAGTACATATTTGTTTGTTGTCACTGGCCCCTTTTTACTCAACATAATTTTTCTTGATCCATTAGTAAAATGTTGTTTCTACTTTATGTCACTGTATCCCTGGTCTTGTAAGAATGAAGGTATGGAAGCTTTAGCATATATTTTAATAGGCGCTCCCTCAAGAGTATACTGCTGAGAGTCTCAAATAATTTTCTAGTATAGTCTGTAAAGCTACAAAGAACAGAAAGTTCTCCTGTCATCTACTGAGACCACCTGCCTTGGTCTGTCTTGTATTGTTGGTATGGATTGCACTGCTATGTTTAAGTTGCTTCTACAGTTTCCCTGGCAAGTCCTCTTTTCTTCACAGTAGCTGGTTTGCATTTGATAATTTCTAACTTTTTCTACCAGCATCCAGTGTCCCCATCCTAAACACACTCAACATGTCCTCCTAATTCTGGAGGAGACAAGTTGTTAGCTAAGATTTACTGAATTTCTTCTTTCGTCATGAAGTCTTTCCATTTAACATCCAATATCTTTCATAAGTGCATATATTATAGAAGATGTCTTGTTTCCTGCCTAATGTTTTAGTAGTTCTCCACTTCTATCCAGCTACGTGTTAACATTTGTGGGGTCAACAGCACAGATTGGTCTTGGCACTTGGCCCTTTTGGATATCCTCATACTGGTCCATCCAATCATGATGCCTTGCTTGGTTTGTTGCTGAGACTGCAAGAAGCATCTGGAATTATACTGAAGTGAACATGAATAAATGCAGTATAAAATCAGCTTGCAATTCTTTTACTATGTATTTCTATAAGCACCAAGGTAAGCGTATTGCGTCAAGAATCTCTCACTCCATTTTAGTAACAGTAGGATGTAGTGTTTATGTATTTGTGTATTTTTAGAATTTTCTATTCTTTGTGTGAGGAAATTAGTCTTGTTATCTGCTAACAAATCTCCTTAATTTCACATTTCTTACAGTTGATTAAAAGATGGTGCCTCTTATAGTATTTATTTTTTGTGTCTTTTAATTCTGTCTTCAGTTTCTGGGCTTCATTCTAAAAGCCTACCAATGTCTGCTCCACATGATGGTTATATAAAAGCTGTTCTTCCTCCTTATCTTGTGCTACTTTATGCTTCTGTTATACCTCTGGATCTTGTGAAAATTATTCATTTTAGACCAGTGCCTTTTTCACATTGTCCTTTTCCTACACCTGAGTTTCATACCTTGTAGTGCTTCCAGAACATTAGTTTTGCTTTTAAGACACTAAACTGACTTGCAAATAATTTCAGTATTAATTTGCCTGTACATGTACTCATTTCTCTTTTTTTAGAGTATATGGCACAACATTCATACGCCGTTCCTTACAATGTAGATCCCTAGGATGTTCTCCCCTGGAAAATATGAGCCTGTTTCACCGTTAGGCCAGCTGCTTCATTGCCAGGGCAGTTGGACAACATCTGGTGTGTGTATGTAGATCCAGTGAGGCTAAGATGACTGCAGAATCTCAGCAGAGCCAGGAACATTGTCGCTACCTGGAAAAGCCCTTCGACCTTTCTCATTCACACAGTGTGAAAAATGCCTATCACTTTTATTGTAGTGCGGTGTACGTGCTCACATCCAGGAAAACTAGCCTGTTCTTCCTCTTCAGTTACGTGTTATTCTATTTCATGGGCTTATTTAACATCCAGTTGCAAATGGCTTTTACATAGCAAAAGGCAGGAGGTGGCATGATTGTGTTAGAGTAGCAGGCAATTTTTAAAGGTTTTATGTTTGGAATGGAAAAAAGGCCAACAGCTTACTACTAACCACATGATCAGACTAGTTAAATGGACAGCCCTGGACCACATATTTAAAGCTGTGGCAGTAGATGTGGGGCTGTTTGTTCAGTGCTATCCCATCACAGAATTACACAGCTCGCTGTGGTTGCAGTCTGATAATTATTATTGATTCGCTCTCAGGCTGTCAATCTGGGGACAGCGCTAAAGCAGTCCATGATGGACAGAAAGAGGATTGGACAGCCACCATCCAACGAGGAAACTTCATCTTGAAAATGAACTTAGATGAGATGGTGCTAGTGGATAAGGGTAATTGATGATTGTTTCAGAGTGGAAGAAGGGAAAAAGGAGAGATAAAAAATTTCTCTTTGGCATTCATCCTTAGTGCCCTGTAACACTCCAGGGACTGTCTACAAAGTCTATGAAGTTTAAAGTTTCTATTTTCAATGGTTAGCCAAATATACTGCACTTATTATAAGTAGTGATTAGCTTAGGGTCACCAGGATGCATGAGAAGGACAGAACAGTACCTCAGGGAAATAACTTTTCCCAACCCAGATGTATTATCTTGGTCTAGTTTTGAGTTCCTAAATGTAAGCAAATCTTAGCACTTTTAGGTTGGTTAAAATGTTTAATACTTGAGATTTAAATATTAGCACTATGGATCATTATACTAAAGACTTGCACCTGCAGTAATGAGACAGTTATACATTGTATTTTGAAGCATCCATACTTGTTACATATTTCTTTATAAATCTGCTGTAGTTAATTAGAATAACTCATGAGAGAGTAAACATTCATAACAGAAGTGCTGGACTGTGTAAGCTAGCCAGAATCTTATTTTATGATGTTGTTGGACTTTATATTTTTAAAACACCATACAAAATGCTTGAGATGGGGAAATCAGTGCAGATTAAATAAAAACCTACGTGTGCTTCTTGATCTGTCTTTTCAGCTGAAGTCTGCCCAAGATTTTAATTCAGCACTGATAATGTTGGTTGCAATTTCCTCTGCTCTTTTGCTAACTTAAATTGAGCCATTGTGTTTCAGTTGGGGTTTTTCTTTGTTGGTCATCTTGCCACATACAGAACACCTGGGACCCCAAATCTCCTATAAACTCTAGAAACCACAGTGTGTGAATTCAAAAGTGCCAGCTGGAAGCAAGCACTATTGCTGTGGCTGCCGGCTGGCAGGGAGTACCTCTGAGCCTCTCCTGAAAAATAAATCTCTGGGCGGAGGGGAGCAAACGAGAGCCCTTCCCTCTTCAAAATCACCAGATTTACTCCCATATAAGTGCTGCAGAAGGAAAATGGGATAAATAGTGTCTTTTGCCAGCTCTGATGTCTTCAGCATGCAGGGAGGGCTCAAACCTTCGCCGCCTCCTTGGCAAGACAGCAAGGATGTTGCTTGCAGCCCCATGGTTCGGGGTGAACACTGTTGGCTTGCTCGTAGGGGTGACTTCTTATTAACTTTTGTGTACAAACATTTTCTTCATGTTACCTTTCAACCTAGTAGCCGCTGCATTAATATAAGTATTTTCCCTGGTGTTTCTTTGTTGTTTGGCTGCTGTGATGTTAAACATCAGTTGTAACTGAAAGGGACCATATTTTAGGGAAAATTCACTTGGATTTTCATATAAGCCCTCATAGGGGCCTATGTTAAGTGCCTAAGCTGTGAGGCCAGTCTTCCCAGATTTTTATAGAGGAAGAGATGGACTCCTTCAGAGGACAAGTCTGAGCAAGTGTCTAATTTATGTGGCCTGACTCAATTCCTTGAAGGGTTTTTCTGTCTTCTCACTACGTGATCAGAGATTGTCAGTAAGAGCGGAGATCTTAAGGCAGCTCAGATGAATGGCAAAACCAACCCTTCCTTTCTGGCGTCTGTCATTGTTTCCAACCAGTGTTATCATCCTCCACAAAACAGTACGGAAGAGTGAAATGCAACCAACTATTCCTCTTCCTGCCCCATCCAGTAGACATGAGGAAGGGTATATCCACTCTTACTGGTGGTAGAAGGGAAAAAAAGAGTTACCTCCAGGACCACAAGGCTGCCTAAAGGAGTGTCAGCAGAATGGAAGGTGTAAGCCTGGTAAGAAGGATTTATAATCTTCTTTGCAGGCAGCCAGGAAGGTTTGTACTCTGGGATATAGCTAGAAAATGGTTAATCCTGCTTTCCTTTTATATTATTTCTCTTTAGATGAACTTTTAGATAAAGCAAAATTGTATTAAACTTTTCATTCCTGTACCTCAGAAATAGCAGAATCAGAATATTTCAAACCTGATAAACATTTGCTGTCAGTCTGGGACTAATTGTACCAGCCATCAGCCCAAGAAGGCTAAGTTTATCCTCAAATTCTGTGATAGAGGAGATAGAGGTTTTAAAATGAAATCGCCTGGGTTTACATGGCAAAAATGAGGACTCTGATGGAAAAGACGTTATTCTTTCGTTTGTGACTCTTCAAAATTTCCAGGGTTTACCTGGATTGCCTGAAGAATTAGCTAGGGCAGATGATAAGGCAAGATCTTCTGTGCAGTCACTTTTTTCAGATATCTCAAAGGCTTCTAAATCCAGTTGTTTTCTTAACTTGGCTCTGTGATCCCCTACTGTCCGCAGTGCAGATTAGTGTTTCGATTAGTCCTGCCCTTCTGATTAACATCATGTGTGGGAAATTAATACTGTCCACAGAGGAACACTGTGTGTAAAGGTACTCTCCTGTGTTATCCCTCTGAATGCTGTCCCCACAAAGGCGGAGACCAAGAGAGATTTTCCTGAGTGCATCTGGGGACAGTCATGTAATGCTTGCTCTGGCGCAGCACTTTGGTTGCTGCTGTCAGATCTGCCACGGCTTCACCAGAGTCCCCAAAGCAACAGAGTTTCAGCCTTCAGCAGAAGAGAAGGGCCTGAGCAGGGTGTGAGAGGAGCCTTCTTGTCGCAGCAGATGCGATAATGCTGTAGCCCGTCGTGATCCCTGTGCGCAAAGTGAACTTGCCTTTTCTATAAGGGATTACCAAAATGTCATACTGGAGCGAAAAAATCAAGTCAGCTTCCCAAAGACTGACTCCTTTAAAGCTGTTACAATCAGCATGCATTTTAGGTGAGTTGTGGAGATTAAGGTGCTGTTTGTATTTAGATTTGGATTCTATTTCATTGGCCCTAGTTGGTGCGGTTTTACTTCCCTGCTTTCTAGTTAAAGGCAGAGCTAGATGCGGCGTTAGCAAGAAGAATATCAGACTGGACACAACGAGACGTAACTGGGATGTGCAACAGACTGCGCACTCCACAATCCCAGAGGATGTCCAAATTTTGATGCTGTTTACAGGTTTTTTAGTATGGGTCAGGTGGTATTTTGAACTCTACCAGGCTGCCCAATTGCGTTTGTGTATACAACTGCTTGTATTTAATGGCCGTGATGCCCTATGTCTCAGAAGTCCCCCTTTTACTCAGATTTGCTGACTTTCACGGTCACGGCAAGGTCTGTCTAATCGCCCGTCCTTTCCCAGAAATTGTGAATTGAATAAGGCTGTGTAAGTTGAAGAATTGTTTCTCTGATAAGATTGTGGTTTTTCACTGTTGATATTAATTTGTATCTTTATTATTTATATTAACTAGCTTTCTTGGCTATCCCTACTTGCGGCAACAATAACTGCTAGTCCTGGTCCTGGGCCAAGCTGCATAAATGCCAGGAGAAAGCAGCCAGCTGTCCACAGGCTATTTGTGTACCACTCAGAAATGGCTTGAATATCGCTTTAGGTACTGCAGCCTTGGAAACCCTGGCTTCGATAGCTTCTCTTATGACTGACTTGTCTTGTGACACAGGTTATTGGTTTGCAGCCCCCTGTCCCAGCCAAGCTGCAAACAAAGGAACTGAGCTATCCTTAGGGCACATCAGGTGGAGGATTGTGGCTCAGAGAAGTACAGTTCCTCCCGACTTTTATCTACTGGGCAACAGAAAGAATCTGTGGCTCTATAGAAGCTCACTTTTTAGGAAATAACATCCCATCCTGTGAGTTTGTCAGCCTGGCTCTGCCCAAGCTTCTCAAATCCCTCCCAAAATGAGAGAGCTGAGGGTCCCTGGGGCCACATGAGAATTATGTGCTGTGAGAAGCAGGTACAGGAGGCTACAGCAACATGTTTTACTCCTGCAAAGGTTTATAGCGCAGGTCATGCTTTGACTTTAGGGGCCATTTTCTCAAGTTAGAAGCTGTGACTTGAGGACTTCAGCAGGAGCTAATCCCATGTCCTGGCAAATTCCTCCAAAGGTAACATAGAAGAGTAGAGGTGAAGGCATGGCAATAGCGGTGCTGGCTCTACTCCGAGTGCTATGCTAGAGTAGAGGAATAATTGACTATATTGGGCAAATGATGGGAGATCACTGTGCTCTGACAAGGAAGCACGTGCGCCTCTCACTCATAACCACTGGACATGGAAAATAGTGGGTACTCACTGAAACAAGTAATACAACAAAGAGACTGTTCCATTGGTTCCTTTGGAGAACGCCAGTGATTGATGGGTGCCAGCTCCAGTATTTTCTCCTAGCACAAAGAGTCCCTGCGTGCTCTTATCTGTGAGGGGCACAGGGTTACAAACTGGTGTACGGGGTGCATTTTCTGGAAGCTAGAGGCCTGCAATTGCTGGGAAGAAAGCTGCAGCTGAAAATATTGAATTTCTTTAGATCCCTAAGCAGACCTGCAGGTATAATAATTGATCACAGAACACTGTAGGCTGGTCTGAGATGTGCAGAGATGAGGCAGAAAAAGGCGCCATTCCTCAGCTGCCTCATTCTGCTTTTTTCTCCATCATGCTGTTTGTGTCGCATCTGCTGCCCTGGGTTTTTCAAGCATCTCCCATGCCTCTGACCATCGTGTGACAGCTGTTGCCAGATGATGACCCTCACTAGAGGCTGCCCTTTACATCTGTGTGCATATGCATGTTGTTAATACTGTAGTGTTTTAGGTGAGTCCTTTGAGACTGTGACACCGCTATTTTTCTCTTACAGTACCAATATAGTATCCTGTGTGCTCATTAGGAAGCAGGAATTTTTCAGGAATTTGGAAGCTTTTTGCCTAAGGCTCAGTGGCCTAAAAGTAGTGTTCTGCACTGAGTAGTTTAATAAGTTTCAACAGCTTTCTAAGCAGCAGCATCGCTGCTGTCCTAGTAACAGGGTAATAATCCCAAATAAGACTCCCATGCCACTGCAGGTATAGAAAACATTGTAATATTTATTTTTTGCATGTTGCAACTCTGAGTAGTCAGATCTTCTACAGAAGCATCGTCTCCTGATTTCTGACCCGAGTCAGGGTGGGGGGTGGGTACCAGCCTCATGAAAGAAGAGCACGATAATCCTATAAATGGTTGGGACACACTTGTACATCATTTGAATGAGACTGTGTCAGTCAGCAGGTAAGCAGTTTTGTAATAGAAAAGAAGCTGGTTTGCGGGAGCTACCCTGCAGTCCCACCACTTGGAGCAGGTGTTACGATAAGATAATGGTCTCTTGTAGTAACCCTTGTGAATCACAATCCTTGAGGAAAAAGTAGGGACAAGCCCTTCAAATTGGGTTTCAAAAGCATATAAAGAGTTGACCTTACAGAGGTAGTTCAAGGAATAACCTAATCTTTCTGTCCCATATCCCCCCATGTACAAAAGCTTGCCTGAAATTGAAAGGAGGGGGGGAAGCCTGTAAAGGCAATGTTGATACCAAATAAAGAGACTGGTGTCCCCACAAAATCATTTTACAGCCTCTCTCTGCAATCTGCAGAGGATTACAGGTTTGCAGCACGTTTATGTCTGGCTGAGACCACGGAGGGTTTGTTGCAAAATGGTTATCAGTGTAAAATCAAGGCATAAACAACAGCACCGAAGTAGAAAGCCTAACAATTCGAATGAATTGAGTGGAAGAAATGATGCATCTTAAAGACAACGTTGCTTCAAGAAAATATATTTTCTGGTGTGGTTTTTTTTCCCCATTATTAAGCTCTAGTAAACTCATGTACGCTCACAGACTTGCCTTCTGCAAAACTAACATAATTTTAACAATTAAAGATTGAAGTGTGGACTTCTGAGATGATCCCTTATGACCTACACTTTATTAGATTTATGTTACCTTTTGATATGTTCTATTTGCTGGAAGCCCCAGCATCCTATCATTATGATTCAAACAGGCTTTGCTCTCTGCTCACAAATAATTGATGCTCCCTTTGCACAAAGCATAGTTTTCAGCTGATAAGCAGCAGGGTAATTGGCACCTTCACAGGATATTAGGCAGAAAAAAAAAAGCATCACACTTAGCAGACAGGAAGCAGACAGGAGAAGGTAACCAAATAATTGTGGTAGTGTGAGCGGGGCTAAATGCTACTTGACAAGTTCTATATGTTTGCACTTCCTGTAGTAAATATTAAGATTTCTATTTATCAGCAGAGGGGTGGGGGTGTGGTAGGGGGGGCGGCTTTGTGACATAAGCATTTGTGAGAGAGGTGCATTGTTAGCAGTATCTGTATTGAATATGGTTTATTTATTTAAAGCCACTGCAGTTTTAAACGCATCTACATGAAGCATTTCTGTGGTCCGATGTTAGGTAGTGGGTGTGACATAATTAACAGCACTGTCATGTCAGGTAGGTGGCTATGAATAATGCGAAATTGCAATGGATTCCTGTGCAGCTGCATGTCACACATCGTGCCTACAGGCTTGCAGCCTTAAAAAAAAATTAGGTGTATTTGAGGGAGCCAAGAAATGCTTTCAAGTCTAAAATCTTACTCCATCCGATGCAGATAAAAAGCTTCTTGGCTGCAGGCACTGGCAGTGTCACTGTGTCGCTCGAAATATTTTTAGTTTGTTTGACTTTGCAATGCTATTCTGGTACGACTTTTGTGGTGTCCAGCAGCTAATAGCTATACATTTATTTTGAAATTATCCTTTCAGGTTCAGCCATGTACCTGTTAAGAGTAAAACCGTTGAACAAATGAGTCATATCAAATGTGCAATCTCATCAAATTTAGCTTCTTAAGCTTTGGCTGGTATTTTTAACGTGTGGCATTTCTCACCGGTAATTGCTTTTCCTTTATTTTCTTTGTATAGATTATGGACTCCATAGTAAATGTATTGGTGCTTCTTTAATCTTGCAAGTCACTCGGATACTACACTGGGTATGCTGGAAATGTATATAAATAGAAAGGTTAAAAATAAGTGTAACTATGTAATGCCATGCACTATTTCTACCAAAAACATTTCTGTTTACTAAGATCCACTTTTGTTAGCTGCTGCTAACAGCTCCCTTATGTGCTGTGTGTGTGAGGGGAGGAGAATGTTATATTAACAAAATAATTTGGTGATGAACTAGACATAGGCCAATTCTTAACGTTTAATAGTTATTAAAATATCCCTTTGAATCTGTACAGAGCACCACTATATGTATGAGGTTTAATTATTACTATAGGTTTACAAAGGCTTTGGTGGTGTATTTTATTAGAGAAGAATAAAGAGTGCCAGTGGAAATAAGACCTATCACATTATACAACAGCTCGTTCTCAAGACAAGCACTTGTGTCTGTCCTGATGATGGTGTTGCTGTATTTGTTTTCCAATTACATCTTGAGTGAACTCAATAGAGCACAAGGCATGATGGGAGAAATCACCTTTCACTGCAATTACTGTTTATGGTCTGCCCAGAAATAGGTGAAGAAACATTCTTACTTACCACCCTTACTTGATTTCTGAGTACATTCCTTAGTACTTGTGCCGAAATAGGAACCTGCAGCAGAAGGAGGCGCCTAGCAGAGCTCTCTCGGGTTCGGTCCTATTTCTCACTTGCACGCACAACAATTACGCCAGAGAAGAGGATTGATTTCTCCAACCAATTATGCTTAAACATGCTAAGCTTGTTATCGAGCTACATTGTTGTTATGTAGAACGCTGTGCTTATGTGGTACAGCGCTTTCTACTGATACTGATTATGAAATGAGTTCTTGCTGTCTTCACAGCACACAGATGGTGACAGTCTAGGTCTGAGTAACACATGTAGGGAGGCAGCATGTGATAACTCTTCGTATAGCATGTAGTTTGGGTAATTATGGCTGTGCGTGTCTCACTGTAGTACTTGTCAAACAGAATTAGTATTTTAAGAGCTCATAAATTTGTTAGAATATCAAATTTCACTGAGTTTTTTTTCTATGCATTTAACATCTCCAGAAATAACAATCCATTTTGAATCAGAAAACAAACATTCAATTTTCCTCTTCTGGACAGAGGTATAAATACCGGTTTTGTTGGAGAATACTCTCATTTTCTTCTTTAGTATTATGACAAATAAGTTCTTTTCCTCAGAGTTGTGGAGTGTCTAGTATCATTAGAGAATCTTCTATTCAATTTTTTTACATCTTTATTGTGATCAGCATTGTTGGCCTGTTAGATATGGACCATTTGTATACGTGTTTATCTTGTTTCTTTGTGCAGAAGGGCCTTTAGTTCATAGCCGTTTCCCGCATTCCCTAGGTACTACACTGTATTGGTATCAACATCGTGGGACGTGACAACCCAGCTGCTGAAGAACAATATTTCTGCAGCTCTGATTTCACAGACTCTACCAGTATCAGCCCATGGAAAGCCTTGCTGCTGTAGATCACCAGGCAACTGCTTGATGGTCTGGAGCTGAGCTCCTCTGAAGCTGCACCCATAGTTCACTGTGGTCTGCCCCTGCAGAGCCTGCTGTTATCCCCTGTGCTCTGAGGAATACAAGGCTCCTATAATATTCCTTGAATACCCCTGGAGTCCGGAGGTGTTACCATAACATTCAGAGAAAGAAAACCCTTCCTGGATTAATCTCAATCTGCTCTACTCTTCCAGAGCAACAGTCTGTTACTCTGTGACATTTCTTCCCTCTTAGTCTGTCCTCTTCCTGGGGCTCTGCTTGACAAAATAAAATGTACACAGAAAGAAAAAATCTTTTAGCGTCTGCTTTGATGGGGAATCCTGCCTCACAGGACAGAGCACCTCCCCTCCAGCCGGAAAAGGGTGGAGGAAACAAAACATCCAAGTTGTCAGATCCAGAGTGAGATGAGTTTCCCTCAGTCCCTGCCGACACTTTATCTGGTGCTACCAGATGCTTTTTAGCAACATAAGCCACTGCTGGAGTAACACCAGGCTGAAGATACACAATGTTGTCTTCTCTGTCTTGTTAAATTGACCATTCGGAAGGAGAAGAAAAGCCAGGGGGGTTGCAACTAGATTTTTGCCTCTGATTTGCAGCATGTTAGTGCCTGTGGCCAACTGAGAAATATCTTTTAAAACATATACTCTGATGTGTTAAATTAGGAGGAGGACTTAAAATACAGCCCTGTGGTGTTGGTCATTGCCACAGATGTAACTCCACATTAAGAGACTGTGCTAATAAAGTAAATACCACTTTTCTTCACACAGGACGTTAACCCTGCATTGCTCAGACAAATAAAGCCATAAATTAAGGTGTAATTTTAGTTATAACAAGATACCTACCCTAGCCTTAGGAAGAAAAATCTGCTTGAGAGGTGATCACAGCATCTGCCTGGGACAGCTGAGGTTGAAGTTACAGCCCCTAGTAATGTCCAGCCTTGCGGCACTCCCCATTGCCATGGGCACAGCAGAGGCCTCTTCCCTTGAGGTACCAAGGGCTACAAGACTCACAGCTCTAAAGGGTCCCTGCGCTTTGTCATCCTTTTCCTGCTGCAGCTGCTGTTTTAGGCAATCTTTTGCAGTATTTCTCTGTTGCTGGCAGGAATCTGAGTCAAGATATATATTGTGGCTATACCCCACAAGCAGCCTCCTAATCCGGTAAAAGTGACAGAGTACTTAACAGTTTTACAGACATTCATTCATATGCTGCACTTTTTTTTTCCTGCATCCTGAGTGTGAATTAGGATGATGCCTTCAAAGCCAGGATGACAATTTGGCATCCTTGACATGATGTGCATTATTGGAACAAGGGAAGGCAGAGCCTGCCTGTTTAGATCAAGAGAACACTTAAGAGGATACTTACTGTTCTTCCGAAGTCATCATTAGGCTCAATTAGTATTTGTTAAGTGGTTGAGATTTTTGGGTGAGTAGTACATTATTTACGTACTATTACCATTTATATAGTAGTAGCGAGGAGGGCTGATCATGTGGTTGAAGCTGAAGCTGTAGAATCAGATGTGGCTCCATGTCACAACTCTGCCAAAGATTCTTTTTTTTTTTTTTTTGTGACTAGTCATTTAGTCTCAGTGTCTCAGTTCTCCAGCTATAAAATGGGAATAATAATGGTGCCTTGTTCCCAGCTTTTGCTTGTCTTATTATTGATGACTACATTCTCTTTGGGGGTTAGACTTTCCCTTGCTTAAAGGCTTAACACAAAGAGATCCTAATCTCAGCTACTTTAATACAAATAACAGCTACAAAAAATAGCGCTATTACTACCTGGGCATCAGCATGACTTGTGACATCAATATCATGCTGACAAGCTCCTTACCTCTCAGGATTTGCTTTGCCCATCTCTGCTCCTAATCCTAATGCATTCAGTCCTGCTGGGGTGGAAAAACATCTTCATGGTTAATACTCCTCCCTCATGAAAGGAACATTACTCTGGTTTTCTGCCTATCTCTGCTTGTCAAGGTGAGCTGCTGGCATTACGTCCTGCATACATCATTGCTTAGGTGTTATACTCAAGGAAACCTTTAGTTAGTCCTGGCATTTATTTCTGCAACATATACTCATTTTTGGAGGTTTGCTTCTTTTGAAAAGTGCAACCACCTCTTCTCACTTTTAAGCATTTGCTGCAGCACCTTCCGGTAAGGTGGCACAATACTACCAGGTCCTCCTTATCCCCTTTCTTCTCCTTTCACTGGTCATCTTTAATAGGTTTACACAGGCCTTTTCTCTAACAGCAGAATAGAAATAGCAAAAGTACCAGCATTGAGCTTATCTGTTTTTTCAGGCCAGAGTTTCTGAATCTCTCAGTTGAGAAGACTGCAAGATCTTTCCTGGATCAAGCCCCACAAATGCCGCCACCATCTCCAGGT
Organism: Chroicocephalus ridibundus; assembly: GCF_963924245.1. NCBI lineage: Eukaryota > Metazoa > Chordata > Aves > Charadriiformes > Laridae > Chroicocephalus > Chroicocephalus ridibundus. The sequence goes on from NC_086292.1 coordinate 36,118,136, forward strand.
GACGGGGCACGAGGAGTGGAGCCAGGCCTCTGAATAGTTCCCGTGGTTGCAAACCTGCTCTCATTTCTGGACTAGAGACCTGCAGGATTCCAGAAAGATCTATTTGGTCTACAGCATCCTCTGTAGGCAATGCATATCCTGCCCTAATACAGTGACTCAGACTGTAGTAATCACTTCTAGTAACAGGATAGTTCTCTGCTATAATCCTCGTTAGCAAGAGAATGAAACACACATTTATTCAGGAGTGGATTTGGCTAGCAGGGCTAATGCACTAAATGACAGTGAAGTCCACCCACCAGAACATGCATTATGGAGTCTTAAAAGATCTGAAATAATAGAAATGAAAGCTACCATTAAAGAAAATTTAGGGCCAGGTTAAATGCTTTTATGATGGGTAGAAGTATCATAAATTAAAGTATTTCATAGTGTTTATTACATTTTCAGCCAAAGGAAATAATAAATGCAGTGACTGGCTGATTAAAAAATATCCTATTATTGGCTAAATTATTAGTGGGCAGTGACCCTAATTAACAGGGTAATAAACCTGAAGATTTGCTTGTGATGCAGCTGTTGAGAGACCGTATGCTCCAGGTGGAGTTTGCTCTGAAAATGAGAAGGAGCCCAAGGTTCCTGGAAGAAACAAACCAAACAAAAAAATTGGTTGATGAGAGTCCCTGGGTTACTGGAAGTGACACTGCATTGTAGGTTGCAGACCATAATTGTCCCGTAAATTTATGGCTTGGGTAATAAGAAAAGGCTACAACATAGTTCTCGCATAACACACCGAGCAAATGTGGAGGTCAGATAACAAAGTTTATATCCAAGCATGGGTTCACTTGCTGTTCTGGAAATAAGACTGATTTTTATTTTCTTCATTCCTTCTTGCAATTAAGCAGATGAGTAAACATGAAGCCTTAATTGTTGCCTTGATAAAATACCTAATACCAGGCCTTTTTGAAGGGGAGTGAAAGAAACAAATGTAATAACACAATTCTGTGGATCTGATCTCCTTTGCGCCCATTCTCTTTTTGGGATGTCTCCCTTGCAATCTCCCTTTCCCCTGCCATTTATTTCCCTAGGTCTTTCTTTTTAGTTCATAATCTGATCTAGCTGATCATTGCATGGTTTGTGCAGTGCCTAAAATAACTGAACCCTACCCTAATTAATGCCTTCTTCAGGTTTTTTTCAGTAACTCATCCTGAAAAACCCAGAGGAACCTTAAGTTTCCCTGCTTCTCTGATAAGCTATAAACATACATTCTGGGAATTTTAGAAGAGCCCCAAAGCAGTCTCTGAATTTGCTGATGCATTTGATCTTTTGAAATAATGGCAAACTTTAAAATTAATTATTTGTGCAGGTTTATAGATTCAAGTAAGGGATGATTAATTTAATCATGCTTAGATGTCCGACTATCTGATTTGCATGTTTAATCTGGTCATCAGATGTCTAAGGGCTATAAAGTGCTCCTGTATTTACTCTGGGTACAAAACTGATGGATAAAATTAAGGTCATTTTCCAACATCAGGCCTAATTATGTGCAGGGTGGCCTTCAGGCAGCAAAATTAATCTTGTACATTCAGTGGGGCAAAATGAAGAGCACCAAACCAGAGGGTCATATCACTGCTTAAATGATTTGTTTCATCACAAAATAATGTACAAATAGGAAATTCCCTGGTTCTCTTGACCTTCTCAGCTGCTTAGGGAAAAAAAAGTTATCAGACACGCCTGCTGTATGGATAGCTGTATGGTTTTAATTTTTTTAGCAATTTTGCTGTTTGGAATTCTTCCTGTTTGAAAATGATGGGGAAAAATAAGGACTTTTTAATTTGAGCATTTCCTGTAATTAGGGGTGGAATGATCCCCCTTGTCTCTGGGGCCTGAATCAAATTCTACTGATGCTTTTGGGAGTTTCCTCACTGCTTGTGAGTGGTTTTGGAATAGTTTAACAGTGGCCTAAAATGAAAGCACAGAATTCCTTAGCTAAAAGGTAGACTTGAGGATAAAAATTTACAATGTTATTGTTGTTCACAAATTTACTGTTAAATGTAGAGGTCTTAAGGCAAACTCTTTGGAACGTGTGTGATGCCTTATCCGTAAAGGTGGTGTTTTTCCCCACAAACACACCCTATCAAAAAAGATCAGAGTCAAACCGATATTTTCATTGTACCCCTTCCTTGGCAAAAATCCCTGGTTCCCATAATGCCATCTGACATTGCTTGTCCTGTGAAATTTTTACTGTTACTATGATTATTTAAAGGAATTGCCATAAAATACACATGAGTTATGGTCAGCAGTCACCCTTAGTATTTGGGGCTGTGATCAAACATGAAGGCTGTGTGCAACACATTTTATTGGTTTCAGGACCTTGCATAAGAGGAGGGAAGTACCTGCTGCATCCTCCGTTAGGATGGTGTCACTGGCGTGACAGGAATCTTGTACTAGATTTCCCACTCCTGATAGCTAAGGCTCTGCTTCCTGCTAAAATTTAGAGGCAACAGAGCGTCATCTTCTCCATCATCTGTGTGCGTATGTGTATATAATAATGTTTGCAAAGCTTTCATGCACTTCCTCCCTCTGCTACCTCCTTCCCCAGTGATTCAGTCACTTCATATTGTAATACTTTGTTGACTATTGATTTTTGGTTAAGGTTGGAGCCCAGTACAACTGTATGAGCATTCGTTGGCTTTAATTTGATGTTATGCTGCTGCCTTCCATTCCATATTGACAGGCATCCTCTTATTTTCAGATTGGTGTCCATTCACTGATGAACGCGCACTAGGGGGATCATGACCTTTTCTCTTATCTGGACAGCTCTTGGCTTCATGAACATTTTTTGCTGCAGGGTGTTATTAACAACAGGGTGATAGAACAAAGAAATGAAGCAATGGGAAGCACATCAATGTATGAAATTTGCTTTATTAGGATTCCCCTGAGGCCAGAGCAGTCCCTAATTACAGAGGTGTTACATCCCTTCTTGGAATAACAAACTATATTTTTAGCAGTAATGAGAGCATGATTTTGAAATCACTGTGTGGACATCCTCCCACTGTACAGATGCTTGTTAATTCACATTTTCCCAGATACTGATTTTGAGAGAAACATACAACAAAAGAAAAGCTAAACATCTGTGAAATTACCTACTACCAATTGAACAAAGCATCACACATTTCAATATATGTATTTTGAATTTTGAGCTTTCCTGCCATTCTATTTCACTATGTAGGAATGCAGTGTAATTTGTAAAATAATCCAGTTTGTTAATACGCTTATGCAGAGACAAGGCCACAATGTATTAGTGATGTGAGTCTGAATCTCTTGTAGCATCTGGATGCGCTGTTTAGGTAAATACTGGGAGGTTCTGTCGGTTATAGAAATCTTCTCTGAGCATGCCTGGGAATGAGCTGGCATCCTGAATTCCCAACAATAGCACTTGGTTGTTAATTCCCAGATTCTTCGTTCCGTCTTGATGTGAATTGTTTCCAGAGTATCCTATTTTAATCTTCTTTTGGTCCTCCTGCTGCCAGACTCCTGAGGCAGAACAAAGGTAAAATGAGAAGCAACCACATTTGTTTATTCTGCAAACACATGCTTATTATAACCCATACAGCTCTTAAAAACAGCATGAGCTCAGCAGAGCTCATCTTTGCCTGCGCAAGCTGGACATGCTCCCAAGACAGAGGAGGCTAACAGGCCCCATTGCAAAACGTGTAACCTGCTGATTACCCAAATAAGTGGCCCTTATGCTACTGCCACAGCTTCTGACCTCTCATGTCAGATTTGACTGGCAGATTGGCCTTCTCAAGACTCTTAGTTTACAGATCTAAAAACAAATGCAGGCAATCAAAAACAAACAAACAAAAACCTCACCCAAAACACGGGTGCCAACATTAGCAATTCACCTATGTGAGTACTCCTTGAAGCTTTCTAACTGCACTCTTCTCGCTGAGTCCTGTTTTGTCCCTTCCTTCTTACTTTGTGTTAGGCAGCACCGGGTAATAGAGCCATGTCACTGAAAATAGTGGCATTGGGTTTTAACTGAATGGGCCGTGACCGGCTTTACTGTCTTCGGTGGGATACGGAGCAGCTTCCCATCAATGTATCCCATTGCCCTCTGTTGGGCTGATCCAGCACTACTCTCTTCCTGTAGCAACCAACTTTGGCTGTTGGTGAAAGAGATTCTTGTTCAGAGCAGGGCCTTGGGCAGGAGATTTCAGGGCTACGTTGGGCACAATAGGTAGTAAAATGACAGGTGTGGTTTAATCTGATTTTAGAGATATTTCTTTATTTAAAATTGAAAATTTGGAAAATCTTCTAGCAATGACCTTTTAAAGTGCTTCCTTGCATGAGGATTTACTGAAATATTCCATTTTCCTGCCATTTGCTGTTAATTGACAATGTTAAAAAAAAAGAACAAACAAACAAAACACACCCAACTTGAAATGATGAAAATTTGTATAAGTGTTCCTAACTGCATTGTAAATTGAGGCTTATACTGTGTTTTCTTCAGCCCATAAATGCTTTTTCTCAATAATAAACAAATTGTAAAGGATGGAAGCACTACCATGTGTTTCAAAACTTGGATCACAATGTTGGTGATTGCTTTGTAAAAATCACCAAGCATTTATCCAGCCAAAGAAGGAGAGAGAATAATTCATGGAGCCTGATAAGTAGGATCCTCAGTTGGGTTAGGGCCCAGGAAACTCCTCTGCTTGGCTTAACATATACTGATTTATACAAGAGAAAAAAGTTTTGAAAGGTGACATCATAGTGACCTCACTTCAAAAGGCCCTGTGAGAACAGACGGAGCCGCTCTCCTGGGAAGTGAGAAGGACAGGTCCTTGTCCTTGCCCTGGAGCAGCCCCAGGGACTGGTCCCTGGGCTCCAGCCCTGTGGGGCTCCCTTCACCCAGCCCCCCAGGGAGCTGCCTCTATGTCGCCATCCCACCTTCCTCACTGCTTGGAACACGCTTCTTTTTTCCAAAGTACTTTTTGTTCAAAATGCCAGGAAATGAAAGAAAAGTTTTGCTCAGCCTGAAATTTTTGAAAATGCGAGAAAAAGATGCCACATAAAAAGAATCTTGGTGCTGTTTTTGTTAGATGACTCAACTTACTCAGAGTGTCGGTGTCACATACGCAAGTGTTGCTCTGTGCTCGTTGTCCTTTTTAAGGACCCTGGTATTTTTTCATATGTGCTGTGTACTTCACCACTCAGGGTTGCATTACAGGCGTTTCCCTCTCTCTGGCAATAATTCAGTCAGCCAAATACAAATCAAAGGAAACACTTAAGTGGCTCATTCCCTTTTAAAAGGAAAATTATACCAATAAAAATATTTGGCTTTAGCCCTCTTCTGCCCCAGAAGCTCCTTTAGCCTCTTTTGCCTCTCTCCAGATAGTTGTTTATTCAATATTAAGCTCCTCTTTCCCAGAAGACTGAAGCATCCACATTCACACTTCACCAGCAGCGTTGTGATTCAGTAATGAGGATAAAATGCTTTCGGGATCCTGTGCTCATTGAAAGGCTGAAGCTAACCAATCTACTTTGTAAGAAGATGACTTTGTTCAGCCAAGAAATATCTCTTTACTGGGCTCCTAAAGCCCACCCTAACTGCTAGAGAGAATGCTAATTGAAAGATGAGGGTGTAATTGCACCAGACAAGTAATTTTTATTGAGTAATTTTTCAGTGTTAGGTGGGCAGAAACAGCAAAGTCTCCTATTAGTGTTAAGGAAAGATGCACAGCTGAATCCCAGAACCTGATAATGAAAGTTTTCCTCTTTATTGTAACAGTTAAAGCACATGAAATGCCTCTGCAGTTAAATTACAATTAAATGCTTTCCTTTTTTAGATGGCTGACAGATTTACAGAGCATTTTCCCCTCAAATAGGTATCTTTGCGCTCTGTGTACCTGTGAACACAGCATTCCCTGGCATCCTTCAAAGTAGGGAGAGAAAACCACACATACTCATGTGCTGAAAAAGAGCCTTAGGTGGCTGATCTTTCAGATAAAAGAAGTGGTTCTAGCACTAAAAGGGAAGGAGGCAGAGGATGTACAGCATCTTCTGTTGCAGTATGCCTGTATTGTGTCATGAAAGGAAAATGGAGAAAGAAAGGGAAAGACAGCAACGCTTCACAGTCAGGTGGTTTTCTCTGTTTTAGGAGGATAGTCTGACTTAAAAGCAAAATCTGAAGGCCCTTATGTTTAAAACCATTTGGTAGCAAGATTATATTGAAGCCAAGAGTATGCTCAAATCTATAATCTATTTTGCTGTAATGCCATACAGCTTATTAAAGCAACAATGTCTAAGATAGCAGCCTCAAAATTTTGTCTTAAAATGCCATAGGATCTTTACATTGTCTCCTAATAACCACACAAACATGGGAAGTTTCCACTTTCCAATGTATTAGTTAACTCAGACATCAGGGTATGCTTAACTTTGAGGGCTCAGGTCTGCTTTTGGTGAAACAAAAGCCCTCGTAACCACGGGAGAGAATTGCTGTGTCCCGTTTAGGCAGTGAGCGCTCAGTGAAGGCAAAGAGCTGAAAAGAATATGTTGTCCTTTTCCAAGCGCTGGCAATGCCTGCAGCGGAGGACTGAGTGCATGAGGGGATGTGATTGCTTTCCCAAGGAGTTCATAATTTAAATAGGCAGAGGGGAGCAGGCGGGACGCTTCGTGGAATCTGTCCGCAATAACATCATGGGTCAGCAGGGCTTCTGGACTGCAGAAATGCTGCGATACGCAGCCATGTCCCCACCTGGGTGGGTCCCACTGGCAGAATAAGTCAAATGAAATCACCATCCTATGCAGCACTCACCGGTGGAAGAAAGGTATATCAGCTTTTCATCAAGTGTAGTATTGCTGTGTACTACTGAAGAAGGAACAGACACATTTTATTCTATAGATGTTATGCAAGTTGTTTCAGCAGGGAGGATGAAATTGCCAGAATAAGAATTTGGCCAGGTAACTAGAGATAATGTTCCCCCTCTGTCAAAAAATAGCCACAGGAACTGCAATGAGTACAGCTGGCAGAGGGGCTAAAAATAGCACTGGGCCCACTAACATTATGTTGAAATATTGGCTGAGCACTGATTAACTCCCTCTGCTTCTTACCACCCAGTATAGAGCTGTTGCAGCTCCAGTGTCTTCCTTGGCCTCACAACAATACAGAATGGGTCATGTTAAAATGAAAAACTTTGATTTGGCTAACTAATAAATAAATAAATAAATCTGTATTCTATGCGAGAAAACATGTACAAAAATAAAGTGTCATGGAATGTTAGGTGGGGACAGGGGAAAATCCCCCCTTGCCCTCCTGACAGGGTGATGCTGGGAAGTCATTCCTGTGACCACTGAACATCTGCGGTGCCTGGCGTGGTCCAAGCTGAGAGAGCGCAGCACCTTGCAAGGTTGGACTTGTCTTGAAGGGCCAGGGATGAAGGGGCAATAGGCTTCTGTAGCAACTGTCTTGTTGTCTGATAAACTGCCTTAAAGCTTTTTTTCCACTCAAAATGGGCAAGCGGGATATCTTCTCTACTTACACAAGTGTGATTATGGAAAGCTACTTTACCTTGATATGGAGCAAAGTGCAGTGAGAAGAGATACTGTGTGCTATTTTTAAACCATAGCCAAATTAATTGCTGGTGCAACCAGTTTAGGTGTAACGTGAATAAAAAAGAAATTAATTTAGTCCAGTATTTAGTATTGACAAACCAAAGAATCTGTTGGTGCCAGATACATACAAATAATATCTGTTTTTCTGGGCAAGCTTTCACTTACTTTTTTCATCCTGTATTGACACATTGCAGTGAAATGCACGGGATACTTGCATCTTGTGGAAGATTCACTGTAACCAAATTACAATGGGATCTTCAGGAGCAGTATTATTCTTGGAGCTCCTGAAGCTGCCCCGTGCTGGAACTGTTGCAAAGGACAGTTTGTGATGAGCAGAGGCAATCCCAAAAGCATCTGTTCACTATAGAGCAAAGATGTCCACCGTGTTAGAGGAGGGGGGGGGTGGTATTTTACTCTGCACATGTTGTTTTCAGCTAGGACCATGTAAAGGTTTTGTAACAAAGTCTGCATATGTTTTGCATTCATTTTGGCTTCCATTACAAATGGCAAGCTTTCACAAGGACCGAGAAGTGGTGAACATGAATCTGGGGTTAGTGACATGTGACCAGAGTGTGAGAGCACTTGTGATGCAGGGCGAAGGGGAAAAAATAAAGCTAACTCAGTAATATCCAGGCCAAAACCTTCCTGCTGAAGTCTGAGATAAAGGCATTTCAGTAAATTGGCAGTGATCTTATACCATCATGAGGGTGGCCAAAAAATGTTTGTGGTGATGCAGATTTTTAGAAGTGCCTGAAACAGGGCCCAGTTATTTTTCTTTGGCTTGTGAGTCGAAGCTTTCAGTTTGCTAGTCACCTCCTCCAGGATTCTAAATCCTTCCAGATTCTGTTGGCATCAGAGAAACTCAAGGACAGTCAACACTCTCAGGATATATTTTTTCAAAGCACTCAGCATTGAATTAAGTAGTTGCCAGGCTGGCTAATATTAGATATCATGAAAAATCTATTTGCAGATACAAGTTATAAATATCTACTATTTTGTAATAATTATTGAAAACGCAGGGTTTTTCCACGTATTTGTCAGAGGCCCGTGCTATGGGTGGAGGTGCTGGGGCCAAGGAGATCTTGACCACGGAGAGGGGTCAGGATCCTGCCTCACACATACTACAACCACTTCTCTTTCCATCTACACACAAGTACTTGGCAAAATTAGGCTGTTATGGTCAAAGCGGCACAGACAGCATCCTTTGAAATCGTTATCACAAACCCCATTTTAAAGCTTATTTTCAAAACCAGACGCTGTGTTTTAATGACAAGCTTTGAAACTTAACCATGACGAAGCTTGGAGGGTTTTGGGGATGCAAATTTATGTAAAATATACCACACTCCAATAAAACTCGAGTATCTGCACAAAATATCCCGACTGTTTTCCCAGCATTAGATTAATCATATCCGTCACTTACATCAGCTAACATTTGATAGTCTTAATTTTGCTTTACTGCTAGTTGCACATGAGGGTTGTGGCAGTGAACAAGGGGTAGCACGATTGGTCCTGGTCTGTGTGCATAGTTTTGTCCATGTACGCAGCGATATCTGCAACTCCTTATCAGAACTGAGATCAGTAGAGGAAGCAATACAAAGGTGCACAAATAGATTGACTCTGTGCTGAAAAGGATATTTTGCGACTGTGAGGTGCTTGCAGCTTGTTCTTCTATAGAAACCGCTGAAAAATTGCTACTTTTGAACCAAGTGATTAAATACCAGGTTTGAGGTCTGACATGCGTGTGATACCTGTAACATTTTGTTGGGCTTGACTGAAACTGTTCAAGTTCTTTAGGGCACTGTGTTTTACAGAGAAAATATGTAACAAAACATGCTACCTGGGGCTTCCCTCGCATTTGTCCTGCATCTGTAAAACCTCGCCAAAGAAGTCCGCTGACACGGCTGTAAAACAAAATTAAATACAAGCATACGAGGGTTAAAAGTAAAATACTCCCTAATATCTCAGGTAATTTACACGTTAAAGAGCACTGTGGAATGAATTACGATGTCATGTCAGAAGCCACGCTTCAACCCCAAAGCTGCCAATCATTATAAAGCTGAGTTTGTTGGGCCTTAGATACAGGGACCTAGCCAACTGCCTCCGGCAACATCCATACTTATTAGACAACATGGACCCCAGGGAGCTTTTCAGAGCGTGGCCCTCACCACCTGGCTAAAGCAGAGAGTAATGAAAGGCAGCAGTACAACAAAGCATGAAGTGACTACAGCCCTGGCTGCTGCGCGTGAATCCAGTGCCTACCAGGGCAAGTAGACTCGGTCCCAGGGGACAGACAGACATGTTAGATTTGTTTTTCACGTCCTCTATGTTTAGGACTTTTGTCAGAAGATATTCCAAAATCTATGTAACATCCCTGCTTCTTACGGCGGTGAGCCTGTGGTCTTCGCTTGACTTTGCAATTCCTGCAAAGAAGCAGCAGTTTGCCTTTAGCTGGATGGATCTTCTTGGGTGTTTGTTGTTGCTTTGTGATTTGACATGGGCAGATGTAGGGTCGGGTTATTGATCCGCCGGCGTTTCCTCCTGCTGTGTTGGGTACCAAAGCCTAGAGGGAGCCATCGACGCGGGCTGCGCTCCGAGGAGGAGGAGGAGGAGAGCTTTCACCAGGACGAAGCATAACGACAGAGCTGAGATTTTTCTGCGCGTTTTCTTTGCTCTTTTAGTAGAGTCGAGTGTGAATATTTTCAAGAAGAAACGCCTGCTTGATGCAGGTTTTGCAGTTAATTCTGTACTCTGCTCAGGCAAAGGATTGGAAATAAATCAGAAAAGCAATTTTAAAAGCTGAAAGAAATATCTAAAATTGTCAACCATGTCATAGGCAACAGGGATACTTTGTTTCTATGTCTTTATTCCTTGTAGTGTAGGGTACAACAATATTTACAGATTTTTTTCTACCCAGGTTAAAGCAGTTGGTCAGTACGCTCTTTTTTTTTTTTTTTTTCTCCTGCAACCTGCTTTGTAATATAATGACTAGCTTTAAATCCTTCAGAGTGGAGGACTTAAAGGTAAAGCCTAGTACAAAGTCATATTTCAGCAGTTCAGACAGGCAAATCAAGTAAATTTTATTTTCTATTCCGAGTGGGCTGGGGAAGAGGAGCATCCATAAGGCAGGAAGATACCATGCTGAGCACAGGGGCTGTCAGTTCTGCTTCCTTTAACAGATCACCTTAGATTTTCCATTCTCTTTTGAAATACTGTGGGAAGCACTTGCTCCATCTCTGTATGGTTTTTACACATAGGTATTTATAAAATCCAAATCCAGTGTACTCTTTGTTTATCTGTTATCAGATTGTAGCCGCAAGGTATATTCAAAGCACTGCTGGATGTAATCTTAGGGAGAGTGTGAAAATAATGATGATTACTTAAAACAATTATTTCCACATTTAACCATATCTATATGTATTTTTAAGTGCATATCAACAAGGAAACGAGTAACCAGAGATACTTAATACTTCCTATCTGCCTTTAAAACCTTCCCATTGCTGTTTGTCAGCCTTTTAGAAGCAGAAAGAGCATGAGCAGGATAGTGTGTGTGTCTCCGTGTGTGTGAGAACAATTCTATAAAAGATTATCTTGCACACAAAGCGAATGGCCCTGCCCCCATTGTGAAGGCAGAGATTCCCCCGAGATTAGGCGAGAAGGAATTGCTTGTGGTCAGCAGAGGCGGGAGAACAATAGAGCCCAAAATGGGCAGCAGCAGCAGCAGTTGCTGAGGTGGGTGGGAGACTGGCCAAATGGCCATTGCAGGCTACGTGGCATTGTCACTGACACCAGAAATGGCTAAAAGGTCTCAAATTAGCAATTGTTATGATTAGCAGGTGGTTTGAGAGATAGGAGGTCTAGGGAACTGATTGGTGGTTTAGGCATCACATGCTATTTAGTCCGAAACACTCTTCACTTGCTCATTAACACAGAGTTATGAAATTACTCAAAGGAAAACAGTTCTAATGAAATATAGGGGGCTATAGAAATCAATTCTTTAAAGGGGACACGACTTCTTATAAAAGTATTACAATTCCTGCGGATTTTATTTTTGTGAAGGAATTCTGTCAGAAAATCTGGTAGGGGAAACCAATGTTATTTAACAATATTTCATCTTACTAGGAGAGCTGAAAAAATTACTCTGTAACATATGCATTCCTCTAATAAATAACTTTTGTATTTAGATTGTGAATCTGCTTTTAAGAGAAGTCCAAAGACACAAGACTTAAAAATAGATTTAGAAGAATCAAAGCTCAGAAGTGTTTTAGTCCAGAAGTTGGTTCAGTTTAACCCAGTGCACTGAAGGAAGATCACATAAACAAAATGTGAATCCCCTTCTGTTTTTTGACTTTGAAAATAGATTCAAGGATGTCAGGGCCATAATATCACTGGCTCTTTTAAAAGCTAGGACTGGATTCTCCAATTTCATGGATGTGCAGATACCAGTGCTCTCCTGAGGACTGTCTCTGTTCCAGACCCAAAATCTGGAGCACAGCAAGTCCAAAGATGCTCTTGGAATAATATCCATTTACGCATTAACAGTCTGCTCTTCTCTTTCTTAGGACTTTTACTACCTACTCCTGTTCTCGCAGCAGGGAGTAATGACTTGTACCCAGCTTCAATGTCATGAGCACTTACTGAGTAATCTGCAAAATCCTGTCCTGGACGTTCGAGGGGAGTTAATTCTGCCAAAACATCTCTAATGAGGCACCCAAACCAAAACTAAATTTTGGTATGGTATTTTATGTTAATTGGGATTTTGCTGTTCCTGAGAATAAATACTGTATACTATGTAAAGATGCATATGGCATTCAAGCTGACTGCAACAGTGCTGGGCTATACCACTGCACACACTCTGCTCCTGGGTCCTCCTGGATACAATCAGCAGGAGTGTGAGAACAGGTCTGTGGCGCACACACACAGAGAAAGTGGGAAAAAGGGTGATAGCCCAAGGAGATGTTGTCCTTTAAGTTGTAGAATAGTTGTGTAAAATAGAAACACGATTTCATGAGATGACGATTTCTCTGACCTTGCAACAAGGGGAAAAAAATCTCCAACCCATAGTGTCTATTTGAATCTGCAGGCATATGGCATTTCAATAGCTCTTCAGCTGCCATCACAGGGGGCTGGATTCAGGGTAGCTGAGACTTGATTAGAGACAGAGCTTAGGACAGCTGGGGTCCTGAAGTTGGCACTCAGGCATCCAAAATTTGGCGGGATGAATCTGCAAAGGGAAAGATTTCAAGGGAGAGGAGGTAAAACAGTTTGGCAAAGGAAGCTTTGGTTCCAGGCTCATTGAATAAGCATAAAAAACCATTTGATCCAGGCTCGTTGAATAAGCTGAATAAGCAGTCCAGCTGCCCATGCCACAGAAAGTAAATGGAATAGGTTAAAAATGGAGAAAATAAACAATGTGAAGGAGGATGAAGAAATGCCAGCTTTTACAGTCTTTGTTCCCATAATTATAGCTTTGCCAACGTAAACAGTGCAAAAGTAGTTGTGTATGACTTGTAAAATTATGATACAGCTATTATAATTGTGAAGGTTTAAAAAAAAAATCTTAGAAATAAATATCACAAAATTTGCAACAAGCCTACCTTTAAAGCTACTATATTTCCTAAAGGTGCCATTTGGTGAAGCCGCCATGACAAACCCTTTGTTTTATATTCAGTGAAGCCAGAGGTGTTATTTCTCACAAATGAGATCATTTCCAGCTCGGAATGATATGTGCATAATCATATATATTCTAAATAAAATCTTGTCAAAAACCTGCAATCTCCCCATCTTTCTGTCATATAATTTATACTTGCAGCTTGAAGACAGAAAATTACACTGCAGGTGCTCGTCTGAGTATTTTTCCCTTTGCTGAGAAGGTGGGTGTGAAGTTATCTAGATTTGGACCTGCAAATGAAGGGCAAGGACAGAAAATCCAGGACAAATAAAGTGAAAAAAGCCACCATCCTTTTCATACATCTGAAATAATAGACTATAAAATAAAGCTGTAATCAAATACTACTAACAAAATCTTTCATGTCAAATGATATTTATCCTTGCTGTTCGTTTCTGAAATAACTGTTTCAGCTTCTGTTTTATTTTCACTTGGAGAAAAAAATACTGTAATAATTGTAGTATATCTACATGCAATTTTTTTCCTATTTCTTTCTGCTAAAAACTGAGAAGTACTATTAGAGATTTCGAGTGCATGCTCCTGTTTCCCTTCCAATCAGGGCAGCCACAGGATATCTGTCTGCCTCCATTCCCGTCCCGTAACCGCCCAGGTGTCCTCGGGTGCAAAGCTGAGAACTCGGGCTTCTTCCCAATCCTCCACTTTTCCTTCTCATGGTTTATTTGCTTGTTTTATCAATGTACATACTCAACGTAGGAAAGCATTCAGCAATTTTTTCACGGTGTTGTAATTTAAATGTAGTTTTTCTATCATACCATACCAGAGACAACTGATAATGAAGAACAAGGCAGAAAGCTTCCTTGTTACTCTTGCGTTTCTCTAAGTCAGATGAGGTACAGCAAAATCTGCCAGCTTGATTTAAAAAAAAAACAACAAGGAATTCCCCTACCACCACCATCCTGCATTCATAAAAGTTCACAAAAATCCTTACAAAAAGCAACCTGTGTAAGACACATTTTCTTCCGTGGTGAAAGAGCGCAAACCTCACCTGAGAGGTGATACCGAGGGCCCCCAGGGTGCACAGCGGCAATGAGAAAGAAGCCTCAGTGACGTGGAAGTTGATGCTTTAAACTCTTTTCTCTGGGTTTAGTCAGGTACCTTCCTTCTATTGCTCTATTTCACCATGTTTTATTTTGAAGTTTGGCTGGGTAGAAATCTGCAGATTAAGCATCTACGTTGTTGCAAAAAATATCACCCAAGCCTGGGAAGATGTCTACCCTAGAATTCTAAACTTGGATATGATGATTCAGAAAATGCACGTTTTATTAAGTACCTGGATGTTCATATTATGTCCTTCTGTGGGAAAGCATAACAAGGATTTTCCTTAAAAACAGAAGAAATAGATTTTTAATTCCTAATTAGAAAAAGGAATAAGGCTTAAATCTCCTGTTTAAAATTTATTTAGAGGCACTAGAAACTTCAGCCCAGAAGGATGACCTTTTCAGAAAGCTGTGGAAAAAGTTAAAAGGGAAACTGCCTTGCACAGCTCCAGTGCTGCGGCTGCTGATATGGGCATCCAGTAAAGTGTATAGAATGAAACAGCGCTGATAATCCTCATAAAAAATTTAGAATGGATGCAGGGTTTGAAACTTTTGCATCCCAAGTGGATTTTATTTCTTTGGTCCACACTGGAATAACTGGCTGAGGGCTCATTAAATAGCTGAGAATAATAAATAAGGAAGTAAGAGAAATTGCAGTTTTTCATTAGTCTTTAGACAGTTGACATTATTTATCTGTTGTTGTCACTCTTCTCTACTACTTTGTGTCGTATTTAATTGTATTTCTATCAAAAGAAGCATATGAAAAAGGAGAATGATTAGCAAACTCTGCTTGCTAAGGATAATTTGCTGCCATCTATGGCTTTTCAAGTGGAGCTCAAATGAGTGTTGCAAAGAACCAAGACAAATATTTTCCTTGTAAGAAATCTGGATGAGGATGAGGCATTTAAAAATAATTAATAGACTTTAAGTGAGGCATCAGGCTTTACACGTTTTTTTCCTCAGACCTCCAGAAATTTTACATACCATTTCTCATGTTACTGTCATTAGAAAATAGCTAAAAATTAGATGGCTTTGTGCTTTTTGTGGCAGATCCCTCTCTGCTTTCTCAGGATGCTGTGACAATACAGAGAAACTGTAAATTTTGTTCAGTTACACCTAGAAGTTTCCCCTTTGAAAGGAGGTAGGAGCGACATTGGAAAGAAAATAGGAGCTTGTGGAGGGGTTCCCAGCCCTCTAAACTGGGGGGAATCTGGGCAGAAGCCTGAGCTTTTCTCTATTGAGAAGTTAAAATACATTCAGAATTTAAAAGCAAATGAAGAACATTTTAAATATGAACAAGGCTCTGTTGACTTCGGCAGCTTCTGTCAAAACATAAGAGGAGTAAATGTGTTTGATATAGGAGGAGAGAGGGAAATCAGGCAGGAAATGGGTGCGGGAATGTGTTTGGAGTGCTGCACGGAAAATAGGAAGCTCTGGGGATGCTCAACTCAGGACCAGGGTGGAGAAAGCAGGAAGAGAAAGTGCGAAGAGGACTTTGTATTTCAGTGGCAGGGAGAGGATTTAGAACACCACTGAAGTCCAAAGAAGCTGAGGAAATAAAGTTTTTCTTTATTGGAAGAGATATGGAAAGTGAAATGGAGGCATGATATAGAACCAGAATGTTTACAGATTAATCCAAAAGGATTAAAATGTGTAATGGTGGAGTTCAGTCAATACTCAAAGAACAGTGGATCTGATTAGGATCTCTGCTATTCTCCATTTATACATGCAGAACTGCACTGATTTAATGCAGCAAATTTGGTTCGAATCTCTGCTGCTGAGTGGAACACTGCTAATACCTGTGTAGGAAATTCTTCAGCTTTTTCAGAACTCCAGCATCAGGAAGGCTGAAGACCAGCCGGTCAGACACTTTTCAGGTCCCATTTTTAGACATTTCACTCCTTGCAGTGAAGTAGAACCTTGCTTCAAAAACTGTGAAATAATACACAAATGGTCAAAACAGGAAGGGAAAAAAAAAGCATGAGGGAAAGCAAAAACTGGAGTTTATTCAAAGCATCCAGTTCTAGTTGGTATTCATGCAAATACACATGTGGTATATGTGCACATATATAAAAGACATATTTATCTACACATGTGGCTAGTGATGCTTTGATTTAAAAAAAAAATATGTACTTTCCCTCTCTTTTTTAACCTTATCTGTGCATTCTTGGGTCATGTAGCCTTTGTGCTGACTCTGGACAAAAATCCCCCTTTGATGGAGGATACATGCTGAAAGGTAGAATTCTGAATTATGTTCTCTAAATTATCCCGTGCTCGGAGAGCAAGTATTGATTTTAAAAATGACTGAGCCAGACCTCGCATTGCAGTCCCCCCAAAGCACAACAAACAGCAGTCATGTGTTCAGCTATCAAGAGGCCACTGTGCTGGCATTGTTTCAAAAAATCAGAAAGTCATCAATCAACCAAATAGTAATCGGAATAAGTACATGGTATCTAAAGACACATTTTATCCAGTTACATGCTCCAATTCAGTTAGCTACGAGGAGAATTAGAACAATATTGGACCGATTAACAAGTCTACCTTGGGAACTGTGAGCCGTTAAGTTATTTATTTTGCTGCCTTTTATAAAAGAATGAGTAGAATTTCATCTGCATAGTTAAGCATTCAGTAACTTCCCACAATAAATAACCCGGCGTCTCTTCCTGCTAGAGTGTTTTTTATGGAGCCTGATTGAGAACACAGAATTTTACTGTAATTGGTTTCTGTAGCTTTCAAATGGTTTGGACACAATTGTGTTTCAGGAAGATTTTTATTTTTTTCTTCAGGAGCTGTTAGTCATCAGTGCGGCAATGAAACTTCATAAGCAGTAAAATTATTAGGATCAGTGTATTCAAAACACCATTGAGTTTTATTTTAATGATACAATTTAAGGATCAATGCAAAAAGCACGGTTTAGAATTTCAGTCTTGCACAATTCAATTGAATCAATAATCTACGGTGTTGCTATGCAGTATGTGCTTCACAATAATACAAAATATACCATTTCTAAAGAAATACATGGCTGAAAAATACACTGTTCAAGTGAATACATCCAGCTCTGTATACTTACGGCTGTCTTTTGGGAGATACAATACAGGAACAGACAGACTATACAAAATGCTTTGTAAATTAAGATAATAGCTCATACAATTAAGATGGTTGAATTTTTCAGTACTGCTATATTGCACTTCCCCTAATGAAATCTCCGATTTTTAAGTTTAGAGGTGTAGAACTCCCAGGCTCCAATTGCTATTAAATATAGCTCATGGTATTCAGTATAGAGGGTATTAATTTAAAACTATTTTAATTCAATAAGTCTAGAGTTTACTAATGAAACAAAAAGAAAGTATATATGTACTTAAGATGCTATAGTACAGTCTCCTAAGATTTTACACTTAAATTTTACATACATTTTCAGTGTCTGGAGGGGAAGATGTTTTTCTGTATTCTTACTGATGATAAATACAAATGAGTTCATGTTTTCTTTCCTTAGAGCATCCCACCTGCCTGTGTTGTGTAATTATATATTTTATATATATATATAAGCCTGCAAGACGCCATTTACATTAATTTGTAGGGGTTTGCTGTAACTTAGATCTAGTACGAGTTTGTATCACACAGCCACTCCCTGCTCTTTGTTTCCTTAGCTTCCAAGAGAAGGCAAGGTTGAAGGAGTGGAGCTTTAATTACCTTCTCACCGCAGAAAAGGGTGGCTTTTCTAGGTCTGAGCTTACAAAACAGAGCTGGAAGGATCAGA
The DNA here is from genome assembly GCF_963924245.1 of Chroicocephalus ridibundus. Classification (NCBI taxonomy): domain Eukaryota; kingdom Metazoa; phylum Chordata; class Aves; order Charadriiformes; family Laridae; genus Chroicocephalus; species Chroicocephalus ridibundus. The sequence continues at coordinate 36,136,224 of NC_086292.1, forward strand.
ATTTATTTGTATGATACCTGGCCAATGTGTTCAGCTACTTGAGGGCCATCATATTAACCCATCCCACCCCTCTCAAAAGCCCTTACTTCTGTCCTTTTTCCTCGGGAAAAAAAGCAGCTTCTGGGCAGCAGGCCGTTATTCAAGACAGGTGAATAAGCTTGATGTAGACAACGGTGGTAGGAAACATTTGAATCTTTGCTTTCCCATGTAATGATCACTGCAGGACACTAAAAAATATGCAAAGGGAGCATTGCCGAGTCATTCAGTGGGCCTATGTATTTGGGAAGCAACATCCAGAGAGGAGATAAGTGCTAGTTCTTCCTCACCATTTTCAGTGTAAAGCACTTTTGAGAATCTGTCTAACGCGAAGTATAGGTAAAAATGTTCAGGAGCTTTTTGTTGTTACCTCCTTCCCCAGATATTTAAGTACAGTGGAAAACACAGGCCTGTGTGACTCAGAAGCTCAAACCCTTTGTTTTTTCAGTAACTATAGCACTCTTCAAACTTCCAGTTCAACTAAATATGCATCAACAGTGAAACTAAATGAGGTTTACTTTAATAGTTTTGTAGAGGCATAAAGCATTTTATATCTTTGCTAATTAGCTAATAGGTCTCATTTCGGGGACTTTTCCTACTCTGATGTGTCTGTCTGTCTCTTTGCATATGTTTTTCTGTCTTCATTGAGATACTGTCAGCAAGCCTCTGCCCTGTTGAAAAGAATTCTACTACACCTGTAGGACACTTGAAGTATGGAAATTAGAGCTCTTTTTGGCAATTAACTGTTATTAACAATGTCTTTACAACAAAGAATTAAACAACACCTAATATTTAAACAATATTTAATTATCCAGACGTTTTACTCTAGGTCTGCTGTTTGATCATATGAATAATGATTAACTGGTGAGACAGCTGTTTTGGTGCGTGTTTTTTGGCAGCGGGAACTCTCCCAGGGCAGGACACATTGC